>NC_138127.1:54181786-55382621 GCF_964188305.1 Podarcis bocagei
GTTCTTAACCTGAAGCACCACTTTAGCTAATGGGGCCTCCTGCTGCTGCCGCGCCGCCAGAGCATGCCAGAGCATGATTTCTGTTCTTATACTGAAGCAAAGTTCTTAACCTGAAGCACTATTTCTGGGTTTGCGGAGTCTGTAACCTGAAGTGTATGTAACCTGAGGTACCATTGTATATATATCACCCCATTCCTCCATAGCCTCAATGTAAACCAGTGCAAATAGATGTATATTGGAGCAAAAAGTTTTAATTTTACAGACACACTCATGGGGTCTGAATTGGAGGTGATGGACCAGGAGCGAGGCCTTGGGGTCAGAGTAGATCCCTTGATGAAGATGTTGACCCAGTGTGCAGTGGCCGTGAAGAAGGCAAAATCCATGCTAGAGATCATTGGGAAAGGAATTGAAAACAGAACTGCCGATAATAATGTCGTTATACAAATATATAATGAAACCACATTTGGAGTACTGTTTACAGTTCTGGTCTCCTCGCCTCAAAAAGGAACTTGTAGAGATGGGAAAGGTTTAGAAAAGGGCCACCAAAATAATTGAGGGGATGGAGCGTGAAAAGTTGCAGCATTTGGGACTTTTTAGCTTAGGGAAAAGGTGACTAAGAGGTGACATGGCAGATGTTTACAAAATTATGCATTGTGTGGAGAAAGAAGATAGAGAAAAGGTTTTTTTCTCCTTCTCTTATAGTACTAGAACTCATTGATACCCAATGAATGTTGGACGATTTAGGACCACTAAAACAAAGTACTTTTTCTCACAGTGCGTAGTTAAACTATGGAATTCACTCTACCAAGAGGCAGAGATGGCCACCAGCTTGGATGGGTTTAAAAGAGGATTAGACAAATTCTTGGGGGCAGGGGGGGGAGAGGGCTATCAATGTCTACTAGTCATGATGGCTATGCTCCACCTCCATAGTTAGAAGCAGCAATGCTTCTGAATATCAGTTGCTGGAAAACACAGGAGGGGGGAGAGGGCTCATGTGCCATATTCTGCTCGCTGGCTTTCTATAGGCATCTGATTGGCTACTGTGGGAACAGGTTGCTGGACTAAATGAGCCATTGGCCTGGTCCAGCCGGGCTCTCAAGGTGTATAGCACCCAAGGTGGCAGACACAGTTCTTCCAATCTACTCCATTTTGTCCTCACAGTGTTGGGGCAAGGCAGAGTATATGGCCCAAAGCCACCTTGTGAGCTCTGTGGCTGTGTGGCAACTTGAATGTGTATTTCCCCAATCCTAGTCAACACTCTAATAACTATGCCACACTGGGCAGGCTTATACATACTGTTGCAGCAGCATGGTGGGAACATTCTGTGTGATCCACTCAAGCTATGCGATTTTCTGTTGCGGATATTACTACTGCACCATGAAGCAGCAGCCCACTCTGTGTGGCATATATGAGCTGGGCCTCAAATTGCATTTATAGAAAACAAAGCTCTTCCCAGTTTATGCATTCAGCAGGATTAAGAGGGTAGACTCTTTTTATGCACTGTATGGTTGAAGGTGAGGGTTTGAAGGTTTGGATGCTACTCCTTCCAACCTAAATACCTTCTTGCACATAGGAAAGCAGCATGCTCAGACTTCTCAGAGCCAGACATCTGTTTAAAAGCATTATCTGCCACAATGGAAAAAGGGGTAGCCTCTGTTTTTATCAGCAGAAGGTGTGCCTGTGTGAAGAGTGTGAAACTTACACACACACACACACACACACACACACACACACACAACCTCCCTGTAGTCTGTCTTCTGTCTTCATTCTCCATTCAAGGGCTGTGCTTGGAAGAAGGGCCTGTGGGAAAGTGGAGCACCTTCTCCCATGCACTCATCTGCTGGTAAAAACTGCCCACCACCTCCTTTTTCGGGACTGGGGTGAATCCATGTTTCGACACACTGATCTACCACCATCACATTTAGTTTGGTCTTCCTTTGCATGTTACTTTTCTGTGTTCATGATGCATTTGTTTTTTCCTTCCCATGAGACAATATTTTAAATCAGCTTATCATGGAACTTGACTGATGTTACCACCATAGCAAATCACGGGTACATTCCTTGTGCAGTTAACATCCACACAAGTTGGTCAAACCACACATGGTTCGCATGAGCAGTTTTGAGAGCACCAGTCACTCATTTTACTGATTCCATCAAAAACACTCAATATGGGATTGACACCTTTCAAATTCAGTGTGATTGGCACCAAACAAAACAAAGAGTGCTGTCAGGGCATGCATATTAGGACCTGTAGATCAGGAGTAGCACAACCAACTCCAAGAATAAGCAGCTCCACAGAATACGACACTGGCTCTGGTCCAATTCGTTTTCACACCTAACTTGGCTAAGCTGTCCCTGGTGAATATAAAGGCTGCTCTGTTGCTATATTTTTAGACCATAAGACTTTAAGCAGGAAAAGTGCAAGTGTGACTATGAGTCATTTCACACACACACTTGCATTTTTATAGATACTTTTCATGATATGAATGAATGCTGTAGGCAGGACATCCAATGATTAATCATCCATTGAAAACTAAGCACCATGTAACAGTCCATATAAGTTTTCTACACGGTTGCAAGATAGGCTGAGAGCTCCACTGTCATTCCCACCTCTTGAGGCAGAAATATGGAGCCCAGAAAACATATATAGATGTGGGTAGTAAGCCATGAATATAAGCAACATGGTGGTGGCAAATGTATAAATAGCACTGTGGTGTTTCCTTTTCAATTATTTTCAGATGTTGGGGTGTTTTTTTTACATTAAGTGTAACTATGAAAAAAACATTAATGGAAAATAATGTTCTGTTTGTGTCTCATAAAAGTGCTGGACAACAGCCACAATGCATGTATTAAATCTACTAAATTGCAGCTAGGTTGTTCTTGTTCTCAATTCAATTTGAACCTGGGTTGTTGTTGTTGTTTTTTTGGGGGGGAAGAAATGCATAAAAATGCAGCATTTCTCAAGAAACAACAGGATAGATATTGATTGTGGCTAATGTTGTATGCACCAGTGGGAACACCCTGGTTACAAAATAAATGGGAATAGGCACACAAACAATAGTTCCAAGGATTCTTTGGGAGAAGCCATGATATCAATGTACGGTAGTGTTTTAAATGGGTAGTGTGGATGTGAGCAGTGTTCAGCCCAGCAGAAATGATCTGGGTTGTTAACAGAATATGCTAAATAGTATACTTCAGAGGCATGGTGGTCCCAATTGACATGGGAGGGTGATGGGGAGAAGCAGAAAATAAACTAAGGATATCATAGGCCACAGTAACTTCTTACTGTAATAGTCACTGTTGAAAATGTTGTACAGGGATGACAAGAGGCTGATGTGTGGAATGAACAATCCTTCTGGTCTCAGAATGGCCAGTTCTTTACTGCTGTTCCTCACAATTTTGCACTCATTCATGGTACAGTTTGGTTCCTGTGGTCATCACACTTACTTCTGCATTTGGAACAAAGCGGTTGTTCTCCACATTCAGTTACGGGTGCATGTCAGCTGTACATTTAAAAATAGCAAACAAAAACCTGGTGCCGTGGCAAGTCAGCGTGTCATTCTCATGCTGGGACTTGCCCACAGCTATGCTGCAGTGTTTGAGTTTCATTTAAGCGCAGCGGAAAGAGCAAAAGGGAGCTGTCCCTATTCCAGCCCCCTTGCACGACCCTCTATGAGGAATCAGCTTATGTTCTTAACATTTAGAATGTAAGTACCTAACAAAAGCCTGCTGGATCAGGCCAATGGCCCACCTTGTTCAGCATCCTGTTTTCAAAGTGATCAACCAGACATCTCTGGCAAACTTGCGAGCAAAAGTTCAAACACTTTGGAATGACATGGCTGATGGCACTGGTAAGGCACCTTCACTGTACTCTTTTCAGGACCCGCTAGAAACATTTTTCCAGGACCAGACCATTCATGGGGCAAGGAGAGACAACTGTCTTAGGTGGTAGCATCCACAAGAATGGCAGATCTGCCTTCAAGGAAGCTGCCTGGGTGGCAGCAATGGCTGCGCTGTGTTCCTTCGGGGCTGGATCTTCTGCCTCCTACAGCAGCCTCTTGGCAAATAGGAGGTGCTCCTTGTTCCCAATGTAGATCTTTATCCCTGCCCCCTTGTCCCTGATGTAGATATTCACTCAACCCTGGCGGGAAGAGGCACCATTTTGTGCTTTGCCTCAGGTGCCAAACTGTATTGGTCCTGCCCTGCATTTTTGTTTAGGCAAGCCTACCCAGATATGTAGAATGTAAGTGTCAATAATATACAACAGTACAGTGGTACCTTGGGTTAAGTACTTAATTCGTTCCGGAGGTCCGTACTTAACCTGAAACTGTTCTTAACCTGAAGCACCACTTTAGCTAATGGGGCCTCCTGCTGCTGCCGCGCTGCCGGAGCACGATTTCTGTTCTCATCCTGAAGCAAAGTTCTTAACCTGAAGCACTATTTCTGGGTTAGCGGAGTCTGTAACCTGAAGCGTATGTAACCTGAAATGTATGCAACCCGAGGTACCACTGTATTCCATTTAATGGGTGTTGCATCCGATGGATGCAAGACTGCAGCCTTAAGGTCATTACTCTGGTAACCAGTGGTCTGTGGCACTCTTTCTGGGTCACTGGAGTATTTTAATTTGATAGAAATGTTATAATAAACAAATTGTGAGACGCTCATGTGATAAGGATGAGATCCTCCCATGTAGAAGTTCTCACGCTGTCCTAGCAATGCAGGAAGGAGTGATAGTGCATCTGCTCCCCTAGTGCCAGAGTAACATAAATGTTGATCTCTATCCTCAACTTATCAGTTACCTACTTTGCAGGATTCTTGAAAGGTTTCTGTTGAGACAGATGATACTGCGAATTGCCTTGAACACTGTTAAGTGCTATATAAATGCAAAGTGTTCTTAATAAAGTCATTGTTTAAGTAAATAGTCTCTGAGGGGCTCCTCTGGTGCTTATCATGTAAAATCACACTGCATCTGGTTTCTGAAGCACATACACACACAAAATTATCTATTATCAGGACTGTTACAATCTTCAGATAGAAATGACCTTGAGAGGTCACCCCCCTCTTTTGTCATGACAATGTATTTATTTATTTGCAAAATGTTATATTTCTTTTCTATGCTATGAATGTACAACAGAACTTTTCACCTCCAGGTTTCATGAAGACTATTAATGCTTTAAACCCATTTGAAGAACTGTCCTTGCTAAACTGGAGTTATTGTGCAAGATCTGAACATTCACATTTCCGCCCTTTGAATGCAGGACAATAAATCTCCCCTCCCTGTGTGCAGATGGTAAGGCTATGACCCAAAAGGAGAATGAGGCTTGCTCATCAAACTGCTCTGACAGTGTAAGTTCCCTTCATTTCAATGGACTGAGTGCCAGTGGAGTGCTTCAAGGATTGAGAAGTTTGCTTTTTATTTATTTTTTTGAAATCCTGGAGGGGAAAGGGGCTTGAAAGAAATTGAGCAACGATGAGCTATAATTTTCAGCATTTTTATTATTTTTCTTCTAGTAACACACCATAAATTGAACAAATTGGGAAATGTGAAACAAAGAGCCAGCTGTTTATGCATTATATCACTTGTAGGTCCAGAGAGATTTAAAGATTGTAACTGAGGTCCTGTTGTTCCAGGATGCTGTTTGGGAGATGAGGAGGAGAACCAGGGCTGTCCCTCTGGTTCCATTGTAACTAAACCACTGCAAGTGATCTAAAGGATCAGATTGCATTGGAAAAAGGAACTACACGCTCTCTCTTTTGTGATGCTTTCTCTTAGATGCTGTTTTTAGGAGTCCTGGGCATGATTTGCCTAAACATGGGGGTAACTGAAGAACTGGAAGCTTGTGGGTTTCATTATGGGGAGGGGGTCCCCATCTCTATAATAATTTCAGCACTGGAATTGACTATAAAATGCCTGCTCTGGGAAGAACTACATATTACTTTTGGGAGCTGTGGGTGAGGGGAAAATTTGTAATGGAGGAAGAAGGCTTAATCCTTCCTGTAGCCACTGATTTTCTGCTGCAAGTGATCTACCATGGTTGTTCCCCACCCCCCAACCATGGGCAAAAAAGCCCCCTTTCCTGCTGCAAACGCCCACATGCAGTGTCATGAGGCAGACATACATGAGGATAAGAAGGGGCACCCTGAGTTTAAAAAGTTGCATTGCAGGCCAGTGATAGCTCAGGTTTGTTCTCAATTCGTGAAGTCATTAAACTGGATTAATCCCCATAATCTGAGCTAAATTTGGGGATGGTGTGTACACAGCTATTTCTTCTCATTTGGACTAGCTTTCCTGCTTAATCCCTTCAGACCTTCTTGGGGTTAATTCCCAGCTCAGAATTGCGCTAATGAAACAGCTATTGACAATGTTAAACTAACACAGAATATTAATACCATGTGGTTGCCTGGAAGGAATCACGTTTTGAGATTTCAGCTATGGTTTTGCGGCAGAACAATGATTTGCAACACATATTGCCTAAGTTATAAACCATCTGGACACAAGTATCTGTTCTGTGAAGCTTCTTTATTATCATCGTTGGATCAGTTAACATGCAGCTCATTGCCTCCTGTGAAAAGGGACATTTGGTGGAGCCCATTGCTAGATATTCTGATCACATGGTTGGTGGAGGCTATTTTGCATGTTACTAAATTTGGCAGATATGTGACTGATCACACTGTATACATGGTGAAAAAAATATATATGGCATTTCTAGGATATATTGTGGGTACCCACAGTGGATGTGGGGTTGCTAGTGTTTTCTGGAAGAACTCTAGTGCTGTTGATATTTACATAGTATTTCCACACCAGGTAAATATTCAGCTACTGAAATTCTACCTGCCAGACAAAGGATCCAGATTGGGGTGGGAATGGTAACCCTAGGCCCCCCCTGCTAATTTTATGCAATATGAACTGAACAATTTGTGAATCTAGCCAAGGCTCCCCCCCCCTTTTTCTTTTTTTGTAACAGTACTCAATGGCATGGAGTACCAGCATCTCCCTCCCTCCCTCTCTCTCTCTCTCTCTCTCTCTCTCTCTCTCTCTCTCTCTCTCTCTCTCTTTGCTGCCCATGGCTGACACTTGGGGCTGACACCCATGGCACTTTTATCAATATATGAGTACTAGCACCTCTTTTATCTTTACCCCAAAATGTACTGAATGTAGCTATAGTGGCATTGATGAAGGTTTAGTTCTGAAAATAACTGCCATGTACACTAAGGATAAGGCTTGCTCCCTAACCCTGGCAGGTCACAAGTTATGCAGGGTAGAGATAAATATAAACACTTTATATTGTTCTTGGTCACCCCATGAAGTGTGAGAAAGCTCTCAGTAGATGAATTTCCATTTTCAGGTAGTCCTTTTGCATTTGTATATTTTCCAATAAGAGGAAGGTCTTGTTAGCTCCTGTTAAGCATTCAGTGTCCAGAATCGACAGAATCTGATCTGTGTGTTTCATTCCATCCCTCCTCCCCCATTCCATATGGTACCTGGAGTCTGCCATGTTTTTTTATCCTCACACAGGTTATAGAAATGCTTATAACTTCTTTCAGTCTGAAACAGCAACTTTTTCCCAGGGTTCACCACAACAGAATGGGTGCTTTCCCTTTAGCAATTCCACTGGGCTACCTATAAACTTAAAAGATCAATAAGCAGGTCGTTCTGTTTGCAATGTGTGCTTTTTTTGCTGCTTCCCAGTTTGCTTGAGGATAGTGAGTGCTAGTTGTCGAATCTTATGCAGGTGGGGGTAAGTCTTCTCCGAAAGTATTGGAAATCTTCTCTGAAATAACAGGGGCATCAGATCCAGAATCTATTCTGAAATTAATGCCTGTCCCACCAGTAGCTTATTCTTCTGTGAGGGTTAGTGTCTTTCCAGATTATAAAACTAGCCCTTTACAGCTGCTGTCGCTTTTTGCACCATCTGACTGGGTATGGCATTGGATGGCAAACTGTCCTACTTTGGAACATTTCCCACACTATGCTCCTTTGGCTCGGCAAGGTATGCACCCGCCAGGTATGCTTTCTAAAAGGGTGCCTCTTGTTGCTGCTGGGTGTTTTTTTAATGGCTGGACTGCCTTTTCTGGACTTTCCTTTTTCTGCTTTTGGAGTGACATGAAGAGTCAATTTGCCATTTTCAAAAGGGATGCTGCAACTGCTTCTACTGTTTTGTGAACTAGAAGTCACCATTTCCAGATCAATCCCAAGTTATCTTTTATCCCTCATCTGGACTTTACTTAGATTGCCTTGCCTGCTCTAGTGCTTTGTGAAGGGTTAAGTCCTTTGCATAACAACAAGTTCTTCTTCATCAGCATCAAATCCACAGTTTGCAGTTTGTTCACTTTAATCGTGAAAAAAAAAAGTCATTTCTTTTGGGGATGCAAGTGTGTGGCGCAAGGCACAATCAATCTTAATTGTGCAACCTGAACTTGCCAATGTGACTGAATGCACTGAAGAATAGCAACAGTCTGAAAGTGACTTACAATTGGGGGAGGGGGGAGTGGAATGAGCACACAATCCCTGCCACAATGTCTCTGCATGCATGGGTTCCTCATCAAACCTTTGCACATTCAGCCCAAATGTCTGAAGGGGTCTTCTACATGCTTAGAAGCCTCCACACAATTGTGAACCCTGCAGACACACCCCCTCCTCCCCCCTCCTCAGGCTTTAAGCCCTCTCATGTTCATGCAGATGCCTGAACAGGGCTCTGGTGGTGATTAACTATATAATGACTCTATCCACACATCTGGTTTGCTTGTAATGTAAAAGTTGGGAGGGGGGGTTCCTTTTCTGTTGTCTTGCTAGCATAAAAAAGTAATTTTCTAAGAATGTGAAAACACCAGTTTAGTGGTAAGCTCAAACACACACACAACACAGTGAAAGAAGAGATGAAGAATTCTGCCCAGACGGACAGCCAGAAATAATTTTTTTAATATAAAAGCTCAACTGAAATTAGATCACTTAGTGGTTATGTTGAAGACCAAGATATTCCAATGGAGAGACAGGCTTACCCTCAACACAACACAGTGGCGGGAGTGGTATAGCGGAATAGCAAAACATACATTTGGGATTATGTCATAGAGGGAGGAAAGACACATTAATCTAATCCAGCAGTGGGGTTTCTGTTTTGCCCAAACTTCAGCACACAAAACAGAACAGCCATTTGGGTATTTCCAGACAATTCTCCTTTCTCTCCCAAAAAGTATCATGCCCCTTTCATCTCTCCAACTGGCTACCTCCTAGCAACCTAGCCATTGTTCTTATCCATTTTCCTCACAATGATTTTAATATAGCCACCGTCATTGTGAACTATACCCACTGGGAGTTCTGACAAAGCCTGATTTAAGGGAGTCTCCCAGAGAAATTAAATTAGCATAGGAAACAGAGCTTCTTTCACTTACCGTATTTTTTGCTCTATAACACGCACCCAACCATAACATGCACGTAGTTTTTAGAGGAGGAAAATCCGTAGGCATGCCACCCGTAGGCATTCCCTCCATAACAAGCACAGACATTTCCCCTTACTTTCTAGGAGGAAAAAAGTGAGTGTTATGGTGCAAAAAATACGGTAATTTCTGTTCTCATAATTAGCTTCCTTTGTACAGTTGCCCTCTATAGACTGTGTTTGTATATGTGTGTGCATTATGTTCTGTTCTTCATTTTTTCCTTGACCCTTCAACGTCCAATTTAGCTGGATCCCCCCTTTCTAATAGAGTAGTTGCATTTCACAGGTGCCACTTTACCTTTCGGGGTACGTATGACTGTAAGTCAGTAAAACATGTGTTCCATGTTCTGTGAAAATTCCACCTATCACGTGTACATATGTTGGGGAGGAAGCTGCATTTGGCCACAGATTTTCAGTTCATATGCATTCAGACAAAGAACAGAAAAAAGAAATACATATGCTGTAATTATGTTTGAGAGTGCAGGGGCCTCCCCTCCCCTTCACACATGTATGTAAAATGTTTGGAACAGTCCTCAGGGCAGTTTTGCAGAGTTTGTGATGCCGCGCATTCAAGCAACTTTAACGCCTAGTCGTAATGATCTTACCAGGGGTGCTTCTTTAGACAGCATTGATTATTACTTCACTTCAGAATCTGGTAAGCCAGCCCCACTGGAATTGAGGGCCTTGTGCTTATTTTCTTGAGTGGTCTCTTGGACACCTGCCCCCAAGACCTGCCCTGAATGCACTACTGGCAGCAAGTCAAATGCAATCTACTAACCAAATGTGGCAGGGAGCCTCCCAAAGGTCTCTCCAGTCTCACTAACATTCTACACAGATATGTAGGGTAAATGTGTGGATGTGCCAAGCTATTACAGTGGTACCTCGGGTTACATACGCTTCAGGTTACATACGCTTCAGGTTACAAACTCCGCTAACCCAGAAATAGTGCTTCAGGTTAAGTACTTTGCTTCAGGATGAGAACAGAAATCGGGTGGCGGTGGCGCAGCGGCAGCAGGAGGCCCCATTAGCTAAAGTGGTGCTTCAGGTTAAGAACAGTTTCAGGTTAAGAACGGACCTCCGGAACGAATTAAGTACGTAACCAGAGGTACCACTGTATCTATTTTGTCTCGTTTGTATTGTTTCCTCCCAGCACCTTGTGAGACATTCACCCTATTAGCCTAAAAGCGCTGAGGAGCCAACCTGCTGTCACTGAGAGGCAGGAAAGTTTCCTAGGAAACAGGGTGGAACAAACTGTCAATGCTTTATTTTTATTTTTAAGGTGCAATGGTACAAATCATTCATTTTGCTCATGGAACTTAAGCACTGCAGCCTAAATAATTCAGGATAGACGTTTAACAAGGTGGACAGAATCCAACAGCACAATTCTAAACATTTACACTCAGAAGTAAATACCATTGAGTACAATGTTTATTGGGGCTTTTTTGGTAGAACATGGTTAGAAATGTCAAGATCTAGAGATTACAAATGCAGACCCTCCAAGTGTCCCTATTTTCCAGGGATGTCCCTGATTTAGAGAAGCCGTCCCGGTTTCTGATTTGATCCCGGGCCTTAGGATGTCCCTATTTTCATTGGAGAAAAGCCATCTGAAAGTAATCCTGTATAGGGAAGTTTTTTAAAATAATAATAATACTATTTTATTATGTTTTATAGATGTTGGAAGCAGCCCAGAGTGGTTGGGGCAACACAGTAAAATGTGTCAGGTGTAAATAATAAAATTTTAACTATGGCATGGGATGTCCCTGTTTTCATCGGAGAAATGTTGGAGGGTATGCAGATGACCCCCCATACATCTATACCCCTATTAAAAACTACTCTGAAGTGACTCTTTAATTATTGCAAATGAACTAATGAAAGTTAAGAAGGATGTTATGCACCCACATAAGTAGTCTGTTGCTTTGAGTGCGATGGAGAAAACTGTTCCATGGCCAGCACTGAAATAAAATCCAAATACCAGTTCAGCTGGCTTCCACACATGTAATGAGGGTCAGGATGGGGCCAGCCCAACCAGGAGGTGAGGTGGCTGCCTCAGGTGGCAGGATCCACAGGGGCAGCAGATCCTGCTCTAGCTCTTTATGCCCCCCCTCCCATTGTTCCTGATGAAGATTTTCACTCACCCCTTCTTTCCTGGTTGCGAGGGGAGGGCATCACTTTGCAGTTTGGGGTGGCCCTGGGCAAGGGCATAACCAGGATTTTTGTTGGGGGGGGCAGAACCTCAGATTTGTATTGATTTGTACTGATTTAGGGGGGCAGCCTCCCCCCTTTGACTACACTCATGGCCCTGGGTGAGGATGCCATCTTGCCATTCACCTCCATTTGGGAGGCGGGGCTGTAGCTCATTGGTAAAACATCTGCTTTGCATGCAGAAGGTTCCAGGTTCCCTCCTCAGCATCTCCAGCCCCCTCTTTGAAATCCTGGAGAGCCACTGCCAGTCTGTGTGGACAGTGCTGAGCTAGACAGACCACTGAGATGGGGCTATAAGGTATGGTTACCAGATTTTTTTTCAATGAATCTGGGGACACTTTTTTTTTTGAAGCTGAGTAGCAGCAGGGAGTCAGTAGTGTGGGGATGGTGAGGCAAAAGACCCTGGGCCCAAGCACACATGCATATTGCATAAAGGTGCAAAGCCCTTCTTTCACACCTTGTGAAACATAAATGCACAGTTTTTTAAAAAAACTGGACAATGGTGCCTGCCTGTGGCTCCCGAGCCTCCCCTGATCTGTCAAAAGAAAGGGGGAAGGGGGCAGGTGATCAGGGGAGGCTTGGGAGTCATGGGCGGGCGGCGCGCCGTTGCCCAGTCTTTAAAAAACTCTGCGCATTTATGTTACATAGGGTGTGAAAGAAGGGCTTTGCACCTTGCCCGGCAAAGAAACCATGCACCTTGTGCCTCTCCAGGCCAATGGCCGCCCGCCAGCAACTCCTGAGCCTCCCCCCATCAGTCAAATCAAAGGGGGCAGGAGATCTGTACCACTGGATGTCCCCGGTTCCCCTTTGGCAGTGGCGGCGGCAGCCAGCAGCCCAGAGCCAGCCAGAGTCAACTGTACTACCAGGCTGGCTCCGGGCTGCTGAGGCTGTCACTGCCACGTTTCCCAGGGACAGATGTGCAAATCTGGGGACATTCCGGGACGGAATTTGTCGGGGACAGATTTGCAAATCCGGGGACGTCTGGTAACCCTACTATAAGGCAGCTTCCCAGGTCCCTCAGGCCGCCATATCCCTTAGGCAGCCTTTAATTGTCTCAAGGCCCTTTTGATAGCAATGTGTGTTCAATAGGTGTCGGCGGTCCTATGAAAACAAACTACCTCAGACACACAACATTTCGGAGCGCAGCTCTTGAGGAAGGAAGGAGAAGTCATGCGGCCCCTGCCTGCCTCCCCCCCCTCCTTCTAGGATGGAAAGCCAGGCCTGTCCTCTGCCTTTGGGGCCCTGCTGCTCAGCCTGCCTCCCGCCCCAAGCAAAGTCCTGCTGCCCGGACTGCCCCGCCGCCACAGACAGGCAGCTTCTGCCCTGATATTCGCTCTCCCGCGCAGTGGCGTAGCGTGGGTTGTCAGCACCTGGGGCAAGGCAAGTAATTTGCGCCCCCTAACCCGTGGATTTGCGCCCCCTAACCCTAACCCCCAGATATTGCGCCCGGTGCGGCGGGCCCCCCTGCACCCCCCACGCTACGCCACTGCTCCCGCGCAAGACGTCGAGGAGTGTTAGGTGGCAGCCGCCCGGCAGGGGCGGAGCTGGAGGAGGAGGAGTTGCTCGTGTGTTGCTGTTTGTCGGCTGTGAGGAGCAGAGTCCAGCAGGAGCCCGCGCCCAAGCAGCCGCCCTCCGCGCGCGCGCCGGCCACTTTCCGAGCGACCTCCGAGCATAGGCGCCGACTCCATGGGGCTTGAGGGGGCTCGAGCCCCCTCAAAAATTTTTTTGGGGGGGCTCAGCCCCCCCCAATAATCTCGGGCGGGCGCCCTTCCAGCAGAGCGCCGCCGCCGTCCCCCGCCGCCTCCTCCTCACCTGCTCCTTCGCCAGCCAGCCAGCCGCGCGCCCTAATCGGAGGCACTGCCGGAAATCCCGCGAGAACAGGGGAATCCCGACTGGCCACACCTCCCAGCCAGCCAATCGGCTGGCTGGGGGGGGCGTGGCTTGCCCTATTTAGGGCCGGAGCCACTTTATTTGCATATTCATGAGCTTATTTATTATTCATGAGCTTTCCCGGGCCCCCCCAATATTTTTTCTAAGTCCGCGTCCCTGCCTCCGAGGCGCGAGCAACTCGGCTCCCTCGGCGTTTTCCCATTGGCCGCCTTGCCGCGGGGAGGCCGCCTGCTGCTGCTGCTGCTGCTGCTGCTGGGTCTGTGAGCGGCGCGAGGCGGGGCTGCGTTTGTTTGGGATTTGTACTAGCCCGCCGGGGAAGAGCCCGCGGGGCGGAGAAAGCCGCTTCCCCTCTCGTGGAAAGCGAGGGCGAGCTCTCGAGGGGAGGAGGAAGCCCATTCCAGAGGGGCCGAGTTCTTCTTGTCAGCACACAGAACAGCAGCTCGGAGGCGGACGGCTCAGCTCAGCCTTGCGCGGGTCTCCTCGGAAGGAAACGCTGCTGGCTTACCCCGAGGTAAGGAGGACTAGGCGGAGGAAGGGGCATCCTTCCAGAGGGCTTTTCGAGTGTCTTCCCTTGAATTCGTAAGGCTTGTCCCACCAGCACGTACTCGGGGTAGACCCGCTGAAATTAATGGGTGCAGCCCATCTAAGACCATCGGCTCTAGTGGCTGAACTGATTCGGGTAGCACCCTGAGGCGCCTTCAGAACTTCTCTTGTTTAGGTTGGAGGTGAGCTACGAAGCTCGAAGCCGCCGCCCTCTCCTCAAGTTGCTTTAACACTGCAAAGCTCGGCTTTTGGGCTGTTTTTTTTAAAAAAATGGTTTCCTTCTGGAAGGTGGCGGAGTGTGAAAACTCTACTGGGATAGACGTATGTCTCCCGCCTCTTGTTTGCTCCGGCGTAGACCCGCTGAAGAAGACAACAGGTTTACTTTCCTGGGATTGAGTCCCAGCCGTGGTGCATTTGCTTGATGCTTGGTAATCACTTCAGCTGCGAGAGTTTTGCTTGACTAGGCGGCGCCCGTTCTAATCAAATGAATTCTTCCTTCTGGAACTTGTAGGGGAACCCTATTCAAGTTTAATCAGAAGCAACTCAAGCCCCACAATGTTCGGTGGGATTTGTTATCCAGCGCGTGTGTTTAGGATTGCAGCCTTAAGGCTGTGTGGTCGGCTATTTAAGGCATGAGCACAAATCTTTTTTGGAGTGGGTTTCTGATCTGCTCACAAGCTAGCCTGTGGTCTAGTTGGTAGAATCTGTGCTGTGGAAAGTTGTGGAAATACTGCCATATTTTTAATGCGTTTCTAAATTGTGTGCTAACCTACTAGTCCAGGAGGACAACGACCTCCTATGCGACTCTGCCCTTGGCATGTCATTGATATTATAACACCTGTTTTAGTTACCCACCTTTTTAAAGCATTTAACTCTTAATCGGAGTGATCATTGATTTCCAGCATGGATCTAGAGAGCAGTTATTAGCCCACAGCAATTCAGAGTACAAAGATAGGAACTTGTGTGTGCGTCAGCAGAGAGCATTAGCCTGGCTACACACCCCATAACAGCCAAGCTATCTTGTGCATTTATTTATTTTTTTCAGAAGTTTCTATACTGCCAATATTAAGGGAGAACAACATGGTAAAATACAATAACATCCCAACAATAAAACAATTACAAAAGGCACCACCATAGCTGGATTAGTTAAATTTTCTGTAGTTTTGTGTTTCTGAAGTTATTTTGAACTACATTTGAATTCTTAAGTTCTTGTTTCAAAATGTTTCTGTGTGCGTATGCTTTCTTTGGTGCCCGTCACAGAAAGGCACGCCTACCAGAGTGTCTGGATAATTTCACTGCAGTTCTTTAATCAGAAAGCATCCAAGAGGATACTAAAAATAAGCATGGTAGTTGTTATGAAAATGTTTCTGAACTTTTGCTGCTGGAGGTCCTGGCTGGATGTGCTGTACAAATACAGTAACTCATAATAAATATTGCTTTCTTCTTGAAGTGTTTAATAGCTTTCCTGCGTAGTACTGAACATGCAAAAAAGAAAAGAAAAGAAAAGAAAAGAAAAGAAAAGAAAAGGGGAAAGCTGCTAAGCAAGATTGTCTCCAAGTCTTTGGTTTGCTTGTGGAGCTGTTATTAAACAAAGGCTAGAGGCAGATAATAGGTGCTTTTCGCCCCTAGGGGGTGGGGAGATTGTTGCCCATGGTATATACTCTCATCCTAGTTTTGCCTTTGGTAAACTAGTTCAGTATGGTTCTCATATCTATCTATCTATCTATCTATCTATCTATCTATCTCTATCTATCTACCTATCTCTCTCTCTCACAGCAGCACCAGTGGGACAAAGAAAATATGTACACCATCCAGACCACTGTCCCTCTCAAACTGCTTTCAACTCTTCTAAAAATTGTCTCTGACCTCTCCCTGATTTACAGATGCACTGGGGTTAGAGGAGTAGATTAATTTTATACAAAACAGACCAAAGCTTAAAACTAGGAATACAGGAGACTGAAAGAAGTTTGTTACAGAAATGTAGCTTTGGGAAGTCCATATGTCTGGGATACTTTGTAAAAAAAAGTATCCCTATCTTTCTTGAAAGAGAGTGGAACTAGAAACAAAGGTGTTTGCTAGCTACATGCTTTTGGTAACAAAGAATGATGATGAGAGGGAATGGTGGATTCATGGTTTAGGACATGGGTTATTAAAGATGCCCCTTCACACTCCTGAATCTTTGGAAATTGGCCTTTATCTGAAGACGTGGAGCCTTGCACTAAATTCTGTGCAGCTGGAGCTCTTGCTGAGCTGAAGGTTCTACAAACCCCAAGCACTTGCTGCTGGTGACACTTGTAATTATTAAGTCATCTGAGTGTTGTGATAAGGCTATTATTCACAAATAAGATGTGGCTGCCACGTCCAATTTCTCCCACTCATGTATAGTGTCTCCCTTCCCCCAGCTGCTGTGGTGGGTGACCTACTTATTAAAACAAGAGGCACCTGCTTTTAATTCCTTTCTTGAATTTAGGATTCTTCATCTTCTGTACTTCAATACTTTTTAAAATAAAAAAATCTGTATATTATACTAGAATAGTCTTTTATTTATTTAAATCATTTCTATACTGCTTTACATTTCTGAAAGGAAAAATCTCTAAGCAGTTTGCAAACAGAACATGACAAAATATCATTTTTTTTTGTTAAACAATAAAATCACTCGTAGTAGTCTGCCAAAATTTGTAGAGATTACTATCTTTTAAAAAACGCTACAGCAATGGGTAAATGTTTTAAATGTCAAACAAACTTGTAAGGAGAATTTTGGATTTAGCAATGGGAAATAATTTTAATCAAACTTGTGACCTTGGGTTATGTGTATATGACTTCCATTGGTTTTGAGATGGTATCTTGATGGTATGAAAGTATAAGGAGTCTCTGCAGTGACTTTGTGAATGCTGTTTTTCTTGCTCCACCCAGAGCTCTGCTTGAAACTAAATAAACCTGTTCATCAATGCTTATCGTGATGCTTTTTGGTTTTCTGCATAAAGATGCATGCAATATACAGTAAGCTACTGGGAATCGTCATAATGGCATGGTTATCAAGCAAGCACATCCTATAGGTGTTAAGTGTGTTTGATGCAAATCATCTCTTGCACTGAGATTATTTCATAGTCCACTTACTTTGGTTCTTGAAAACATTCATACTGTGTAACCATGGAAATGCATATTCTCTTTCGAAAGCTATTTGCAAGTGCCACACGAGCAGGAATAATTAGCTACTAACCATTTACCAGTTGTAAATAGGTTTATTTTCTAGTGCATCAATTAAAAGTGTCTTTGTTCCATCTCTTTTTAATGAATATTAGTTATAAAAAAGAACATATTCGCACTCACTAGTTATAAAGTAAAAGTGAACAGATTTAAGCATCTCCCATGGGAAAAGTTAGCTATAAACATTGCAATACTACTTAAGCATTGAATAGTCCTGTCTTATGTGTTCTCATGTTACTCCCTGAGAAACTTGGATCATTTTTTAAAAAACAAATTACACTAAACCTGAATAATCTAGATTCTAGAGGCTCTGGACTCCTGGATAATGCTGCTTTCCATATTACCGTTTTATATTACTGTTTACATAGTACTAACTATTTATGTAGGGACGCGGGTGGCGTTGTGGGTTAAACCACAGAGCCTAGGACTTGCTGATCAGAAGGTCGGCAGTTTGACCTGTGATGGGATGAGCTCCCGTTGCTCGGTCCCTGCTCCTGTCAACCTAGCAGTTCGAAAGCACGTCAAAGTGCAAGTAGATAAATAGGTACTGCTCCGGCGGGAAGGTAAACGGTGTTTGCGTGCACTGCTCTGGTTCACCAGAAGCGGCTTAATCATGCTGGTCACATGACCCAGAAGCTGTACGCCGGCTCCCTCGGCCAATAAAGCGAGATGAGCGCTGCAACCCCAGAGTCAGCCACGACTGGACCTAATGGTCAGGGGTCCCTTTACCTTTTATCTATGTATGTAGCACTTTGTAGGATAGGAAGTGTTGGAAAGATGGGCCCCTGCCTAAGGGAACTTACAGTTTATATTATGAAGAAAGAGATGACTAAAGGGAAAGGTAATGGGGGACAAATCTGTATGATTACATGTAAACATACTAGAAAGCATGGTTATAGTAGCAGAGGAGAGGAGAGGCAAAGGTTCTGTGGAAAACACTGTTTTTTTAGGTTGGCTTTGAAGAAAGAGAGGGCAACCTGTGAGTGTCTTCCAGGCACAAGACAATGGAGAAGTCATTTAAGGGAGAGAGAAACCATTCAGGAGGCTGAAAGTGGTAGAGTTGAAGGCACTAAGGAGGACAAGGATGTATGGACACAGAGGTGGGCAAGACCACTAAAGACTTTGAAAGTAAGCTTTAAGGAGCTTCTAAAGATTATAGGACAGATTGGAAGCCAGTGTTAGGAATGGAGGGGGAGTGTCACATGGTGTGTATGATGACAGTATCAGTGTGAAAATTTAAGTTGTGCATTGTTACAGTTACCTACAGTATCTCTTGGAAGGCAGTATGTGAAGTAGAGTGGAAATTTCCTAAGTGGCTGGGCAATCCCTGCATTATGGGGCTTCCAGTGCACAGAAGTGGTGGCATCCATGTGAACAGAGTTATGTTTGAGTAGGTCCATACTCTCCTCTCCTCCACCCCCTACCTTGTTAGCCTACCTCTTTATGGCCCCTTTACACGAGCTGATTCACAGGACATAGACCCATATGAATAGCAGTCACACGTCTGGACTAGCAGTGGCTTATCTAAGTAATGACCCATAAAATCATGTGCGAACTCACTTTCTTTGTAATATTTTCACCACTCAGGCTTGTGGATTGTGCTCTTATGCTAAATAATAAAGGCTGCACACCAAGAAGTTAGACCTGTTTCGTCTATTGTGAAAAATGTAAGTTAGTCTCTCATCTTTGTAGCTATCAGAGCAATAACAACTTAGCTTGCCCAAAAGGAAATTCCTACTCTGCAGAAAGAGGGAGAGTGGCCAAGAGAGGACACACATCATTCTAATTAATTGAGTCACTTTGCATCATTAGGATACTACAGGCACATGTGTTTTTCTCTTACAATTCTGGAATTACAGAGTTTGCTCAAAAACAGAAAGGTGGTGATTAGCACTGGAGTGTGGACTGAACCCATATTACTCCATGTAGTATTTTAAATACAGTGGAAGCTCGGGTCGCAGACGTAATCCGTGACGCATGCACGAGCAGCAAAACCCGGAAGTAACCCTTTCCGGTACTCCGGGTTTCCCTGAAAACGTGTAACTCGAAGCGTCTGTAACCCAAGGTACCATTGTATATGAAGGGAAAATATTTATTTGTTTCCACATGTTGTGAATTGCCATATTACCTGTAAACATGACAAAAGCTTTGACCTTGTCTCACTTGCAGCAGAGGATACCTATTTGCTTGAACCATGCAAAAGATCTTTATGTAACCTATTCTCTAATTTCCATATGAAATTGAATACTCTCATTTTTTGGGAAGGTTGACTTTTTTGTTTTTTCTGTATCTGCCCTGCATCACTGAGATTTGGTATTTCATTAATTATATTTGCAATGCAATGCAGCTTCAAATTTCAGCTTAGCCACAGCAATATGGCTGAGTAGGTATACTATACAAAATGGCTCTGCATCTCACACTCCAAACATGTTTGCTCTGGGTGGTTTCCTTCAGCAAACTCCTTAAGTGGAATTGTCAGATGAACATCCTGAAATATCTATATTGGCATTCCCAGGAGCCCTGATTACTTGGTAGATGTCTGATGGTTGTGCATACAGATCTGTCACTTATACTTTGTATTTGCCAAAGGAAAGACTAGCACAACATTAGTGTATCTGTGGCAAACATGAATGCTGCATAAAGTGTGGAACCACTCCTTAGTCTTGTGCTTGATCTGCTGTTAGAGAATGAAGCATAATCTCCATTGTGATATATAAGATACATATTGGCTGAAATAATACTTTTTGAGTACTGGAGACAAAATAGGAAATTTATTCTAGAGTTTCTGCTTTTGATCAGCCTCTGGGCTCTCAAGAACTATTTCCAAAGGATGCACACACATGGATGGGCATATTGCTGTGTTGCCAGATTTCTGCCCACTTGTATTTCCATGCAGGCACTGGTGGTTTGCTGTTCGCCAGGAGCAGGCACTGTGTGATCCATGATAGTAGCTTCTAGAGCTGCAAAGAAGAAAACAGGATAAATCACTTAGAGGTTTTAACAATTAAGCAGTAGAAAGACCTTTCAAACAAACAAACAAACAAACAAACAAACAAACAAACAAACACAGACTTAGTGAATTCTTAAGACCAGAGTAATTATTCATATAAAGTCTGAAATCAGTTATTCATTTTATGTCTGATTCAGACCTAAAAAAAATGATGTCATGATTGTGGAAATAGCACCACACTGATACCTCTGTAGTGACAATTTGCTTACCAGGTAATATTGTATCCAGGAATGGTTGAGCAGGCATCTATGGAGGAGAGAAACACTGGTTTCCATGCATGAATCTGTCCTTAATAATCAGTATATTTTATAAGTTCAAAGATTTGACAAAAGTTAGTTCAGAAAATATATATCAGTTTGGGACTCAAAGTGGAAGAAACCAATCTGCATTTTACGTGCATTTCTGATGTATTAAGAGTTAATTACTGTGGTACCTCGGGTTACATACGCTTCAGGTTACAGACTCTGCTAACCCAGAAATAGTACCTCAGGTTAAGAACTTTGCTTCAGGGTGAGAATAGAAATCGTGCGGTGGCAGCGCGGCAGCAGCGGGAGATCCCATTAGCTAAAGTGGTGCTTCAGGTTAAGAACAGACCTCCGGAACGAATTAAGTACGTAACCAGAGGTACCACTGTATGCATCTCCCTTCATGTGTTGGCATGAGTTTTCTCCACCCTTGGGGGACCTTGTATCTCCTAGGAGAAGTGCATTGCTTCCCCCTTTAAATGTAATACTAGAAGCATGAATAGTGATGCACTGAGTCAGTTACCTATCTGCTTTTTGTGTCATCAAAAGAGATTCCCATTTCCTTTGTAGAAGTATGGTGTGTGACTGCTTTGGCGTATGCTGATGTTAGTTGTAGTGAACGAAAAGACCCTGATGTCAGTGGTCAGATAAGGGTTTATGTGTTTGTGGGATGTGTGTTTATTCTATGTGGTGCAACCTTATCTGGAGTAAAGACAGAAACTAGCACAATTTCTAGCAATGAGGTGATAACTTTGTAAATGGTATCAGGACGTGGGTATGATTTCTGTTTTTCCTAAGAGAGTTACTTTTTTTGAAATCATGTGTGCTTTGTAATATGTATGTGATGTTTCTGTCCTATAGTATTTATTGAGTGTGTGTGTGTGTTTATAGAGGCCTCTGAATTCTACTGTGCAGAACATTTTATTTAAATAATTGTGAACCTGTAGGGTCATCTAGGGTAATGTTTGCTTTTTGAATAGTTTGGGCGTCTTTCATTGTTTGCATCTATTGTTACCAACAGGGGGGCTAACCTGAGCAGAAGATCAGGGGTGCAATGACAAAAGAAAATAGATGTTCAAGGATTCAACCTCTGAGTAAGAACTTATATAAGAACTTATATACCCAAGAGTACACAGAATTGCAGTGTTGAAATAGCCTTCTATGGCCATGGTCTGGCAGGTTTTGGGTTACTAGTTTCATTGGGATAAATAATGATGATGATGATGATGATGATGATGATAATAATAATAAATAAATAAATAAATAAATAAATAAATAAATAATAATAATTTATTATTTATACCCTGCCCATCTAGCTGGATTTCCCCAGCCACCCTGGAATGTATGGAAGCAAAATTCTAATCTTGAACTGTTGAGCTTTAGCACATAGTAAAAGTGCAGTCATGTGTATACAGGTGTAATTAGGCATTTTTGCTGCTCTTTGCTTTTTAAAGTTGTGTGAAATTTGTGTATTTAATTGAGGCCCTTTTTTGGGGGGTTTTTTATTGTTTTTTTAAAGGAAGCTGTTCTTTATCTCCATCCATGGAAACTGTGTGTTGTGGAATGCATTGCTGTTCTTGACAAGATGCTTTCTGACCTCTGGCTAAGCAATAAATACAATGAAAAATACCATTTGGAACTGGGCATTTTGTTGACATTTCCAGGGCATAAGAAATCCATTTTGATTTTCTAGTTATATTTTGTATAGTTTTTATTAATTGGCAGCATATTCCAAGAATAGTGGCTTATTTAGTGGTTTTATTGTAAAGTACAGGAAACTTTTAAACCGAAGACAAAGCAGATTTCAGTCAACAGCTGAATACAGTTATTGACCTTTAAATAACCACATCCTTTTGTATTTACATATGTGTATATGAATATTTGAGTTGGGCTCTCTAATATCCACAAATAAAGTGTCTATCCTCCTGCCACATTCTATCCATATGGTTACATTTCCTTCAACTTTGCTGCTATAAGATTCTAATTACTCTGAGAAGACTGGCCGGAAAAGAAGAATTAATTTTATTAAACAATGTAGCATGGGCAGACGAATAATTTACTTTGGTTGTGATGGTTAGCATATAGGGCGGGTTTTGTTTATTTTAGAATTCAGAATTTGTTTTTACAAGAACTGGAGTGAGGGGAAAACATGGTGGGGTTGTGCTTTAATGTTACAAAGATTTTGCAAAGAAGGGTGGTCAGTCTTACTAATTACACTAGAGTCCATTTGCATTTTGCAATTGCGGTGTTGCTCCTTTCTTCCACTCAGGCAATGTGAAAAGCTGCAGGTCTGTGGGTAGAGACCATACAGCAACTCCACCCCCCACCCAAGTTTGGGCAATATCTTCCCCTCTCCCAGTTATTTAGTGTTTTCATTTGCCTGATTTCATGCCATGGTTCATTTCTTCTGGATTACAACAGATTCCTCCATGCATTTCTGAAACGTTGCGAAGTGCATGAGATGTGTGGCCAGTTGCTGAACAATTGTGATCCCCTCTGACATTTTGCTGATCAAACATTAGCCACACATACTTCAGACAAATGCATAGGGCATGCCAGTTTTGCTTCAGCTACTTTTAAAATCTTGGTATTTGTTTATACAGGAATTCCTAGCACACCCATCAAATGGTTCCAGTTTTATTTTCACAGAGAGTTACTGTTTCTTGTGACTCTGCCCATGTATCAAAATCTATAACTAAATGGGATTTTGGAAGCCAGATAATGAATAAAATGTAAGGTTCTCCGCAAGGAAAATGAAATTATGCTTAGCATGTTGTTGGTTTAATAAACCAAGCATGTTTGAAAAAATAATATAAATCACAATCATAGCATAGTTTGGGGGGGTACCAAGTGTTATAGATGGACAAAAGTACCAGAGGTTTCTCCATTATTAACACAGTTCAACATTCTTTGCCTAGAAAACTCGTTGGAATTCACAGTCTGTAATTTGGCATAAAAATTGAAGTAAACCCCAGATGCTTTGGGGAGCATATTGAATATTTCTCAAAAGTAATGAATGGTTCTATTTCCCCCTTTTCTTTTTTTAAATAACCAAACCCATAAACCACACACATGTATTTTCACATTTATATCTTTCTCCTTCGCACATATTTTCATGGCCTGTTGTTCAACAGCAAGCAATCAGCAGGTCAGAAAGCATTAAAAATAGTTCACATACTAGGCATGCGAGTTATATGCCCACAGTGTATTTGACTGTGCCTACACCTGTTCATAGTCAGTATATCATGTACAGCAATGCTTAAATAATTAGGAATATGCATTACTTTCCATTTAGCATAGGCAAATGCTCTGAAGCACTGTGTGAACTGTGTAGCTTTGTTCC
Source organism: Podarcis bocagei (assembly GCF_964188305.1). NCBI lineage: Eukaryota > Metazoa > Chordata > Lepidosauria > Squamata > Lacertidae > Podarcis > Podarcis bocagei. The sequence continues at coordinate 54,205,661 of NC_138127.1, forward strand.
AATTATGCACTCTCATGCACTAATTCAGCAGCACTGCACAACACAGGTGATTATTCTGATGCACAAAATGCAATCCTTTAAAAAGAGGGGGGACCCTTCCAAGTAGCAAACAATTTCTTCAGTGTTAATCTGTGCATACATACTTATACAGGCTACCCCCAATATTAAGGAGAATAGGGTCACTGTTTCCAGCTCTGTGCTGTAGGGCTAGGGTGCATGGGCTGTTAGGGAAGTTAGTACCTTTGGTGGGGACACATCGTGCTTCTTTTGTATTAGTTTGCTCACCTTTGATCCCCATTCTGCACGTAGCTCAGGGGTCAGCAAACTTTTTCAGCAGGGGGCTGGTCCACTGTCCCTCAGACCTTGTGGGGGGGAGCGGGCTATATTTTTTTTGGGGGGGTGAACGAATTCCTATGCCCTACAAATAACCCAGAGATGCATTTTAAATAAAAGCACACATTCTACTCATGTAAAAACACCAGGCAGGCCCCACAAATAACCCAGAGATGCATTAAAATAAAAGGACACATTCTACTCATGTAAAAACACGCTGATTCCTGGACCGTCCGTGAGCCGGATTTAAAAGGCGATTGGGCCGGATCCAGCCCCCGGGCCTTAGTTTGCCTACCCATGACTTAGCTCTTATATGTGGCTCCTAGAAGCTGCCAGCCTGTGATGGCGGCCACACCCTGGGAATAGATTTGGCTGGATAAACCAAGTGAGGGTAGCCAATGGGTCTCAAACTCTCAGTGTGTTAGGGACTTACCCTGCATGCAAAAACAGGCTCCATTTGAGCAGACAAGACTAATAGTGGCGTCAACAGGCAAGAAGGCAGTTTCTGCACATGCTGTAAAGAAGCAGATGGGGCTTGTCAACCTAGGAAGGTAGCCAATCTAGAAGAAGTAAAACTCTGGTCCTAAACCTCTGCTGCCTTCTGGGATATCTTCAGGAGAAGAAAAGGCTAAGGAGTAAACCCTAAACAAATCCTGAGTCCCTAAGATGGTTGTATTGCTCTGCTGTCCTTTGGACTACATCAGTGAGGCTGATACACACTGCCCAGGCTTGTTCCTTGGGGAGATCACTGTTTCGCAGTGCAAACTGCCAAAAATGCAAAGTCCAACAAAATTGCCTTGCTGACAATTTCATTTTCCAGAAGATGGGAGAAGCAACAGAGGGGTCATCTCTCATGGACCTGGTTCTCACCAACAGGAAGGAACTGATTGATGAAGTGAAAGTACAGGGAACCAGCGGTGCCACCTTGGATAAAATATTGTGGGGCAGGTAAGCCCCACTTCACATAATCAACCACAAGATGCCGCACACACATCCATTTGAATGACAAGGCCTATCAACTGGGGGGTCCCCTCAAATATTTTATTGGGTGGGGGCAAAGGGACCTGAGCCCCTAGGAGTTGGATCCTATGCAGGGAACCTTGGGAGGAAGAGCGCATGTCCTCATTTGCACAAGACAAATATTGCAATCACTTCTGGTTCTAACGTATGAGGTTTTGCTGCTGTGATGTGCTACCCATATATGAGTTTTCCCTCAGATCCAGTTTTAGTTCAGCAGACACAGATAATTAGCCTGCAGTACTACTAATACCTGTGATGCTGAGGGATTCTGATATGGAGGTAACCTTTCCCTTCTCCACATGCTTCCCCTCTGTTGATTTATTTTTAATTCCGTGTGCAAGCTTATTAGTCAGAATATGAAGCACACTGCCATATCTCAGTAAAATAATGTTCAAGTGCATTTTGCATTTAAGTTTTAAACTTTGAAGGTTTAATACAAGGATCCCTAGCCTTTTTGGACCCTGGCACACATTTGAAAATCGAAGAAATTGTTGTGGGTGCCACAAAATGCCCATTTCACAGCAGAAGAAAAGGCAGTACTTGGACCCCCCCAAAAATAGGCAAAATACATATACCCCCCCCCCAAAAAACCAACAACACAGGTAACCCTCCATTCTGACAACCAGAAAAGTGCCCATGGGTGACACACTGAGAATTCCAATTTTAATGTGAGTTATTCTGCTGACAAAACATCAGAAGGCAAAATGTGGGATGATTCTATCCTAATTAAAGCTCATCTCACCACTTTTGTTCTTTAGATAAGTAGTTGTGGTCTGCTTCTAAATATTTTTATATAGATTTTAAAAACGTAAAGGCTTCAACTAGAGTGTAATGAACCAGCTGGGACAGAGGCAACAGTATAGCCTGAACAGCTTTTATACATTTTTCACCTTATATGGAAAGGTGTCTGCAACTTGTCAGGCAGAAGTAATATTTGCAGCTGTTATCACATTCCTTGAAGTCAGAAGAAATAGCTTATTTTTTTACTGATAGAGTAAAGTTTGTTGCATTTGTATGCTGGTTCAGTACTGGTTTGGTACTATCTATGTTACTCTGGACAATTATTATACCTAGGCAAAATAATACCTTTTCATTTCTTAGTGCTCTGTTACTGAATTCTTTCCTTTTCTTAAATAGACAACTGGAGATGGCTCCAGCTATATTCATGATTCTATCTCCAGGGGCTGTTGATATTTCCAAATCCAGTGCACCCTACCAAGCCACTTCGTCAGTAACAACCTACCATTGAGCCAGCCAGCCTTCCCCACTTATCCCTGTTCCATAGGTCCATGATGAAACTGCAAACACATTGTAGCACTCAGTATCGTAGCCTAGTGTGGTACCAAATCCTGCGCAGCCTTTTATTTTTGCCTGTGGTGGCCCCTCACAAAACCCTTTAAAAAATAATTGTAGCCATGTTCATGTGAACTTTGTGTTGTTTTTAGAAAAAAAAATCTCCATTTCAAAACGACATTTCCTGTGTCTACCAAATAACAAACCAGAAGTTCTGTTTGAGCAGTTTCATATTTTCTGCATTATGTTTTAGTCTTCAATTAATATGTAATTAATATAACTAATGCAACTAAACGACAATAAAACCAGAGAGAGTATCCTAGACTTTTCAGATGTGATCCAGCCAAGGCATGTTAAATGTCAATGATTTTGCTTGGCAAGTTAAGCTTGTGTTTTATTTTCTTCCATCCAAATTAATAACCTTAGGAGAACTTTGGGGCAGTGGAGTTGCACCCATTTACCTCTTGAGGAGAAGGCTTGAAATGGGAAATAGTTGCAATACTGTACCCTGCATGTGTGGAAGAGAGCAGAATGCTGACCAGGTCCCTTCTGGCCTTGCTATTCCATGTCCAATGTGAAGTGCTCTTCCTGTAAAATTCATACGAGCTCTCCAAGCTGCTCAGATTTACTGTTAAGTTTCCACCCATGTGATTGAGCATTGCTATTTTAGTAAGTTGAAGTCTATATATAGGAATAGTGGTAAAATTTAAATACTGTGCAAAACTTTGTCTTAAAGATAGAAACCTTTTGAAAAATCGAGTTATAAAAGTAAATGATATTGTATGGAAACCAAATGTAAAAGGATTTCATTTTGGTTTGTTACTAAGCAGATGACTAATGTTTCTGCTGGCACGCAGACCCTATAATTGGAGAATCTAGCATGTAAATGTTTTAAATACCAGGTTTGTTTCTTTTTGATGCATAGAACTCGGAGACTATGATATCCAGGATACACAAATCTGGGTGAAATAGATTCTCTACCATTCAAACTTCCACCGGAGGCATTTTCAATTCACTCCAGTAGGATTTCTGTAAGACAGAACTGAGTTTATGCCCCAGAGTTTTATATGTTGGCACGGCCATTGCAAAAGTGGGAAAGGAGGGGCAGCTACTCGCATCATAACCTTTTAGAGATGTAAGTAAACACATGAAGCTGCCTTATTCTGTCCATCAAATCACAATTTGTCCATCCTAGAGGTCCACAACCCTTTCAGGCCAATGGGTGCATTTGGATTTTTGAGCGAGTGCGGGGTGTGCTTCCCTTTCTGGCCACTTCTGGATCAGCTCCCCACCCCAAAGAGAGAGAAAGAGAGAAAGCACTGGTACACACATCACTTTGCCAAGGCATCTGGCAAAATTTGGATCTAGCAGAATTAATCTGGGCCTTAAAAATTACATAGAGCTGAGAGGGGACATGGGACAGAGTGTTGCTCTTCCAGCTTCCTCCTCCTGGATGCTTTTAAAGGGAAATAAAGATAACCATGAGTGGGTAGAGCTCAGAGGCTTTGAGAGTACTAGGGGCATCTCGAAGATGCCATTGTTTCCACAAGCACCACATTGACAACCACTGTTTTTGCCCAGTGGAATCGGCAGCAACTGTTGTAATGAGTTCTGATATTAGCTGGAGAGCGCAGGAACTGAAGCTGGCACTAAGTTACTCAGCTTGAACTGTCCTGGTTAAGGTATAAGCAGGACTGAGTGTATTGTGAACGTTTGTAAATTTGCCAAGAAAGGTTGAAACCTAGCTTGGAAGACATGAGTACCCTGGGAATCTTGAGGGTGGTCCCCCCCCCTCCATTGCTGCTATTTCAGAAAGCTGATATCCTCTTCACTAAGGGAAGTTGATGTAGGCATGCTAGCAGCATCTTCCAAGACTCAGAAGAGGGATGCGGTGGAATTCCATAATCAGCCCCGCACAGAGCTTTCTCAGTGCTTTCTCTTTACCCAGCTACTCTTCCTTGCTCCTTTGTTTGATTCTTGCCCTCTAAAGTAGGTTTGACCTGATAACTAGTAAATCTAGTTGAATATTCTCTTTCAGTTATTGTTGCCTGGCCTTGAAAATGCATTGTCTGTAAAATTCAGTTATCTGGAAGTTAACAGGTAGGCACAAACTTTGTACCTGGAGAAAGAGCTGCAGGTATGATGAGTGAACAAAGTCAGCTAACAAAGAAATCCTACTGGGCCAACGCAAACAAAATTTAAGGTGTATTAAATGCCAAATCCAAAGTCCTGTTGGGCTCATACTAGCAGGGTGGAATGTCTAGAGGGACAATTGCCACTTCTTTTGGTTCTTCCTGGGGAAAAAAGGATTTCCCTCTCATTGGGGCAATTGGAGGAAAATAAACTTCACCTGCTCTACGACTGCTGTAATTTTTCTTTCTTTCTGGGATGTGCTGATGTACTATTTTGTGGCACATAGTGACAAGAGTTTTCACAATATTTTTAACAAGATTAAGCTCATTCTAGTGGCAGGAATTAGGAAATATTTTGTGCCAGATTAGCTCATGGCTCAGGAAACATCAATCCAAATAAAGTTCCATTATGAAACTTGGAAGGAAAGGTTCAAGCAAAACCATTATTTTTGGATGGAACACTTTTCTATCACTTAAAAAAAAAGCTGACTATTTTTGGGCAGAATTTCTTACTCCTTTAAGGAACCCAACAGAGTTCTGAAACTATTGAAATGGGTAATGAAGAGTACATCCAGATTAGGAACATCTGGTCATAGTAGTATAAAGCAATTAATGGCAGGTTCATTAACCAGCTATTAAAGACCTGGGTTTGGGTGGAGTAGAAGCATGTCTTGGCTTCTACCCTTTTATAGTAAAGTCCTCAACCTGAAAAGTATCTAAGCACATCATAGGCCAAAATGTGCCTCAGGCAGTGACTACCAGTAAGGTGTAAACAGCAGCTATGCAGGCTTCCCGTAGTACATTCTTTCATTATGCAGATGTCCTGTCATTGCACGGATTTTGCATAATCCCATCTTCAAATGACAGAAGAATTTTAAAAAGTAAGTTCATGCTACTTTAAACTGGGCTATGTCCTCAAGCCCCCAAATGTTTAGGTACCTAACATCTGTCAAAAGAGGACAAACCCCCCAACACGATTGCTACGTAAAATTTTATTGTTCAGTTATATTCCGCTTTTTATTCTTCTATGGATATCAAGGGAATATGCTGGTGTTGTTCATTCATGACCTGGCCTGGCCTGGCACTGATTAGACATAGAACTTAGCTGAACTTTAAAGTGGTTGTGTTATAATAGTGGCTGCATAGCATGTGTTAAACTGTGGTGACTACTTGTGCTGCTGCTGGTTTCTTGTAGCCAGTCTGCATGCTAAATCATAGTTTAGTGTTGCAAGAATAAGCCTAGGCAAGCTTTGGACTCACAAATTCCCCCTCCCACAAAAGGAGAAATTCAGAAACTTTAGCTTGTAGCTGACATTAATTGAAACTTTTCATGTTGCTCAAAAACTTCTAACTCTGGTAAATCTTATCCATAGTTTGTTTGAAAGAACCCAACTTCAAACCATGGGTTATGTTACTGGCTTGTTTAAACATTAATCTGGCTTGTTAACATTAATCAGTTTGGGTTTCAGTTCAGACAACATGCAAAACTAGCTAACAGAAATTGGAAGGGAAAGCTTCTGAATGCCTCTTTGCAACTACATCTACAGAAAGGGGAGAATAGAGGACCCCAGCCATTGTTGCAGCTTGTTCTTTCCACACTAAACAATGGTTTAGCATTATGTCTGAACATGACCAAAATTTAGTAGTCATTCCAGTGTGATCTCCTTTCTGTAGCATTCCAAGTGACTGCAGCAGAAGGATTTGGATAATGTTTTGCGTATTGCATAGTTGGGGGCAGTAAATTACTGCCTCCCTGCGCAGGTACATCAATCATGTAGCAAACTTTTTAAAGCAGCTGCCTCTTGGTTCTTGCCTGGGTAGTCTCTTTTGACCTGGAGTCATCAAGTTCTGTTTGAAATATTGGGAACATATGAATCAGTGAGACATCACCTTTGCGTGTCCTTCAAGGGAGTTAAGGCTCAGGTGTGGAATAATGGCATCACATTGCTACTGCATGCAATATATTACAACTTTGATAGGAAATGATTTTATGATCCTTTCCCCACACAAAGATAGCTTTGTGTAACTAAGATACAACATGAAGCATCCCTTATGTGTAACAGGTGGGACAGTTGTTTTCCCTGAGCAATTTTGGTTTTTTAGGCTGCTATTTGTCGTGTCTCTTTCCTTAACCAATCACTCTGTTACCGCGGAGTTGCTGTTTGCACCAGGAGTGGTCAGCATCTTGTCATGGAAAATCAGGCACTGCAATGAACTTATGCATGGTATATGTATTTTCATTGAACTCTATTGCTTTGGCAGCATAAATGTAGCTTTAAGCAGATGTAACTATTACTTATGCTTAATAAAAGTTACTTCATTGTGTGTTTCCCTTAGACATTCTAAACATAACTTATTATTGGTGTTGTTCCAGGTCTGTTAATTGGATTTCTGCTAATAAATTTTACACATTCTTCATTTATAGCTCTCCAGCAATTTTAATTGAAATCAGTTTCTTTTCTGGTTGCATTTGAAGACAAGAATTCCAATGTTGTAATGTCCTGTTTTGTACAATGTTGTAATGGTTGGAATCTTGGGTATTTGATCAGCTTCCACTATGAAACAAGGTTGTTTTGCTTTTGAGGAAGTGTCCGACACAAATGCAAACAGTCTTGTTATAATAGCTGGGAACAAATAATCTCTTTCAAATCTTATTGCTCATGCTTCCTTTTGGGTGTGATTTCCAGTTTGGTGTTGATATATGCTAATTCTGTTTTGCCTTGTATTATTGAGACAGGAGTTCTACTTCTTAATGAAATTGTGGGTAATTTGTTTTTGAATCCTTCTGGAATAGATACTGGGTCCAAAGCACGGAAATTAATTGTTCACATTGAAAATTAGATTTGATTCTCCATGTGTTACCCTTTTGAGCTTAGTATATTTCAAGAACCTTCCTCACAAATGCTTAATAGATAGAATCTTTGATTGGTTCAGCACCAAGTAAGAACTTTGACTGGCAAAATACTTGTAGAACCTCAATCATTCAACAAGGGATGAGCTAGGATTGACAGTTCATGGATCACTAAAAACAGAAGCTGTTCCTACTCTATATAGACAGCAAGGCTGTATTACTTGGCCCCAGTCCAAGACCTGAAGAGCTTTAGGATGCTTTGTAAGGAGCTGGCCCCAACCTGTCCCCCATCTGAAAAAGTTTCCTATGAAGCACAGCTATTCCATGTGAGAAACAGAAAAGCAGTGATGCAGTGTTTATGATATATATGTGAAAATTGTATTTTTCAGTTGAGTATTGAATGGTATGAGTGCCCATATGCCTATTTATAGGAAGGAACAGTTAGCTCAGTTGTCATTATCAGCTCCATGCTGTAACCAAGGTCGCAGGTTCAATCCCCAGAGGACCACCTGCATATTTATGCATTGCAGGAGGTTGGACTAGAAGACCCTCGGAGTCCCTTCCAACTCCACAAATCTAGGAGTCTACTGAGCTCTGCCCTGCCACAGCCAACCCCACCCCTTCTATCCATAGGGGTGTGTTTGAATAGAGAGGGTGCATGTGCTGCATGCTTGCAAGACAGTGTTCTTTTGTTTCCACCCAACATGGGTTCACAAGTCACCCCTTGTACTGTCTTATTGAATAAGGAAGTCTTCACTTTGATGCAAGGCGTTAATAATTCTGTGAGCAAATACCTTGTGATACCCATGATCTTGGGCTATCTTAGAGCTAGCTTAATCTTTGATCCTGAAAAATAATAGCAGCTTCTGGGAAGCTTTTATTTTGATGTCTGGATAGCCAAGTGATGTTCAACATCTAAGTGATGTTGGAATACATGCTTTCTTCCCCTAGGCAACTTTATAATGAAAGAAAGAGCACATTTATTTAATCCATGATTTTTTTGTACCATAGTAGTCTTCTACATCCCCAGAGTTCTCTTTGATGGCAGACAGGCAGTGGTCAGGTGCCTCTGCTGTTACCATGTGATGCCTTTTAACACCAATGCTCTGTGATAATTATCTCTATTAAGTAACCTCCAAAAGCAATTTTTTAAATGTCCTCATAATAGTTTGTGCTTCACTCCCTCCAGGAATTTGAAAGAAACTTATGATTTTAAAATAGACCTACTCTTCTTTCACTCTAGAACTGTTGTAAAAAATAAATATCTAGTACAACAAGGTACTAAATTCGGGGAAGAAGAAGCAGAAACGCAGGCTTGTTAATTTCAGTTTCATATGAATTGCATCCAGAAATATTGCATGTTTTTCCAACTGGAAAGTGACTTGGTAGGGATGAAAAACGCCATTTAGCTGTTTAAAGATTTATCATTCAAGCTGCTTTATTTAGATAGTGAAGCAAAGTGGTGTTGTCTTCAGTTTAGTCATTACAAACAAGGTGATGGAGAAGAAGACCAGAGGGAGCTGGTTGCCTTCTAGGAAAGAGCAATGATGATAGTTTTGAGAACTGAGTTATGGGCACACTGTCCATGTAAAGTGTGAGCAGGTCATGTATGTCCAGCACAATGTGGAGGCTTAAACTGAATTTGAGTTTTCTTTCTGTATATCCCGCCACTGCATATGGGAGTATCCTGAAAAGGACTTAAGGCCTTTCCCTCTCTTTATAAAGACTTGGTAAATGTTGCCATTCCTGGACTATCCAGCTCAAGCACATTGAAGGAAGTAAGCAGCATATTGTTGTATGGAGTGAAGTAGTCCAAGTTGCACTTTCAGACTGTCACTATTTTGGGGTGGGATTCATTTACATACTGGCAAATCCATGCTGCACAATTATAGTTGATTGGAAGCTCTTGCACAATAAATCTTCTTCCACAGAAGATCAAGACTTTTTCCCATTAGGAAAATGATGGGGAAATGTTCTGGAAAGAGTGAGATAACATTTGCTTTAATGCAACCCCCCCACCCAAACAAATGGGAATGAATGCTCATTAAATAGCCAACATTGTCTGATTTCCCTGCAAACCAATCAGGATGAATGCTCAATAAACAGTTTGTCTGGAAGTGACCTCTGTCCTTGGTGGATAAGAAGGGGCATGAGTGAAATAAAGAACATTCTTCTGTATTATTGTCTTGCTTTGACTACTAGTACTGAATTAAGAACATTTAATTTAGGCCCTTACTTGCAGTCACATAGATGCTTCACTGGCTCTGTGTTTCGTTCCTGGGGATACAATTCCCTTTAGGAAATTGCATGCAAACAACTTGTTATCAAAGAATCAACCACTGGTTTTACATCTTTAATACTGAGCCACTTTATATCATGAAAACACCACAAGAGTTTTTTGTTGTAGAAGGGCAGAATCCAAAATTGTCCATCTTCATACCACCTAAACTGGGACATCCAGATGTGTATCAAGAACTGAGTGTCTCTAGAATTGATTGCCTCTAGGATAAAAGGCAAAAATGCTATCCTTGGGGGAATTAATGGTCATTAGAAGAACTGTCTAGCATGATTACCTTTTATTCTATAGGGAAGGCTTAGGAAAGGCACACCCAAGTTGTCTGGTTTACTAGTGTATGAGTTAGGTCTTTGGAAATGTATCCAAACATCTGCAGGTATTGGAAAGTATTTCTAATTTTATTCTAAATCTATGTTCAAATATTTTTATCTTTCAGAAGATTTGGTGAAGCAACAGAGTCATGTCAATGTGCTCAACATACTAACATGTCTCAATGTTGCTGATTCAGGAAACGGTGGAAGAAAAGAGGAGAACCATAAAGCAAAATAACCAAGGTTAGTTTGTTTTGTTAAATTTACAAAGAAATTGTGGTAAAGTGGCAGTGAACATTCATTTATGTCTTGAACTAAATTTTATGTAAAGCCCCAGTTATTGCCTGATTGGGAAGATTGCAGGCATACTGTTTAACTGCTTTTGATAATTTGGAATGTTCACCTAAGAATAGATGCATTATTCATTGAATTCCACATTCCCATGAACAAATACAAATACAAATACAGCTGAAAGAAGATTCTTTCCCCTTATGTGACAGTGTGCTGCTCTAGCCTAGATGAAAAAATTGTGGACTTTGGAAGCTTTTGTTTCCATCTTTGCTTAACCACGGGTTGTATTTCCCCCCCTGAATTGGCAAACTGTTATTATTGTTAACTATGATTTCAAGCTTGCTTGTTTAAAGCAGACCATAGTTAACAATAATAACAGTTTGTTGGCTCAGATGACATGACAAGTTGTGGTAAAATAGAAGTGGAAACGAAAGGAGATGGGGGTGTGGGTAAGCTCAAGAATCACCTAGGCTCATTCATGTCGTGCTAAAGTATGATTTCACGTAATGTCTGAATGTAGCCCTTCTGTTTAGCTTTAATTATTTGCTAATATAATAGGCCTAAAGAGTAAGCAAGCTGTGAAGTGGAGCCCTAATTACTAATTATTTTGTGTGATTATTTCATTATGATATAATATTAAGACACATCATTTTCTGTTGGGCAAAGTAATATTTCCAAGTTCGGACATTGCTCACTTTTTAATTTGGGTTCCAGGCATGTTGTGCCAGCTGGCGAACCTGAACATTAATCTAATTAGAAGGATTCCAAGATGTGAATAAAGCCTGAAAGTACTATCTATTCACACTTTACAAAAAAGTAATAATTGACCAGTGAAGTATTGGAAGGCATTTGATAGTTTATTAAATTTCCCTTATGTGTGATTAGTGCTGCAGAGAACCTACATCACAAAGAATTAGGCAGAATTAATTGATGGTGCTGCAGCCAGTTTAACGTTTACCTTTACCCTAATAATTGTGTCATTCCATTGGATTCTAAAGTAATAATGTTGATACTAATAGTGTGATTAGAGCACTGGCATACCCAAGTCCTGTCCAGAATAATTTCTTTCATGTTGTCTGCAAAATTGTTACAGCTTTCCATGGGAAGAACTACCTGATGATATTAATACTTTTAAAAATTAATATTTGTGTTATTTGCTATTTGCTATATTTCTCTATTCCCCTTTGTGCTGTTTTCCTTTTTTTTAACTTTTGCCATTCCAAGGGTATGTGTTGGGTAGCAATTAACAAGTAGATTAACCCAAGGATATGAAGTATACAATAAAACCTGGTTGATCTATTTATTTAAAACATTAAGCTTGTTTCCTTGTGAAGTCAGTCATCCACCCAGTTCAAACAACATGGTCATGCCATCATTGGTGATCGTAGCCTTAAAGGATCATGGGCTTGCATTACTTTCTTATATGCCGATTCCTTCATCCCTTTCCTAGTTTCTTCAAAGCATGATCTCTAAATTGGCAAACCATGGTTTGAGCAAAGAAAGGAAGGAAGGAGAAATTGGCAAGAATGATGAAGCAGCATCAGATTAACCCAACTCGTGTTCACAACTGCCAGAAAATGGTTTGGCTGTGATCTCTTGAGTCTGACCACAGTTAAATAAGTGAAAATACAGTGATTATCACATTGATTTTCACACATTTAGTAACATTTACACAAGTGGTAATTTTAATAAGAATATGGTCTTTATCTTTTGCCTCTAATGAATTGCGTTTGCTTTATTTGTCAAAGTTTTACTTTCTCCACAGGATTATGTCAGCTTTCCTTGCCAAATTTTGAATTTGCACAGTTGGCTGTCAGGATTTGATTGGCATTGGTTTACTTTAAATTTAAAACTCCATTAGAAGCAGGCGTGGAGGCAGAGAGAGGAAATATTTTGTATATTGTTATTTTTACTGGCCTTTGAATGGCAATGGCTAAGGTTTTCAGAAAAGCCCAAAGAAATGAAAAGTTTAGTAGAAATGCCTAGTGTAGCCCAAACTTAAAGAATATCCCATTCAGTATGCAGAGACGTTTTTTTAAATATTTCCATTTCATAATAGTATGATTTCCTCTAGACAAACACCTAGGCAGTGTGTAAATGAGCATACTATTAGTACTAAATAAACAACACAGGGGAAAAAGAAGCTTTATAAGCAAGTCAAGGTAGGGGTATTTCCCAACACAGATATGCATTCTTTTTGCTTGCCCTTTCTATTTAAAGGTGAGGCTTTTTGGAAACAAAGATTGTGTGTAAGTGTATGTTGCTTAAAATAACATTTTGGCCCGTGCTGTATAGAAATGTTGTTTTCTATCTATTTGCATTGGTTTTAAGCCATAAAACAACTGTACTTCCTAATAGCATTTCTATGCAACTGTATTTTTTATTTTAAATTTTACATGCGTTTGAATGCATGTGAATACCCCAAAATTGAGTTACAACAATCTGATATGAGAAGTTTTGACAATGAGCTGGACAATGAAATGGTTTACATGTACCAGTAACTTTAAGTCAAACCATGGTTTAGTGTATTGTGGGTTCTTGGAGAGGAAATTGCAACCGCTTGTGCTCCTTTCCTAGTCCTCATTCTACTGTGAGCTAAGCCATGGTTTGCTTTGGTCATCTGAATCCAGGCTCATGGCTTGTCTTCTTCCAAACTACTCTTGGGTTTGCAGCTCAAGGTTTGCCTGGAGGAGACAAACCACAAGCTTGGGTTCAGACAGCCATGCTGAAGCAAATCATGGCTTAGCTCACAGAAGCAGGAGGACCAGGGAGAGAGTGAAATGGTGGCAATCTCTCCTCTAGGGACTTGTGCATTTGTGCTGTTTGACAGGTTGGTTTAGTGTTGTATGCAAACCAGCTCTATGTTGGAGCATGTAAGCCTTCCAAACTGAACCTTAATTGTGATTCCCTGTTCTGGGCCTATAATCCATGCTTTTTCAATAATTCATATTCCTATATGTGAAGAGGTTCACTATACCTAGTGCCTGAATACATCCAGTCCAACCCATCTTCTTGCACCTCTTCTTCAGTAGGACATATTTTTAGCTTTTAAGATAATATGAACAATATTTTCAATTATTCTTCACCAGTTTTGCAATATTGATAGAGACTGAAAAGCAAAACTTCAATTCTGTTTTTAACATCTCATGACATTATATTTATAAGATGTAACATACAGGTAATGTTCATTGAATGAGGGGAAAGTTCATGTACATTTATAGTTTGTTGGCCCACAGGAGCTTGTAATACCTTGTTTAGCTTTTAGGAATCAGTTAATTCTATATTTCTCACAATAACTGTTTGCTTTTGCCAGGCACGACCCTGAGCAAATAAATGCCTGAATTTAGACACTGAACTGCTCCCTTTTTTGCAGGTGCTTTGTTTCTTCAGACTCTACTAAGTTCTAAAGAATCTTTGAGATGTATGTGTGAGAGAGAGAGAGAGTGAGAGAGAGAGACAGACAGACAGACAGACAGCCCATCTGGCTATTTAGCAATCACAAGATTTAAGTGTCCTGAGCTCTCATATGGATCAGAGATAATCATCTGTCGTGTAAAAGGCAGGATAAACTGGGGCTCAAATCTAGAGCTAGATCATGGTAAATGAAATGCTTTATCACTGTAAACATCAGCTAGTGTATGTGTGTAGGCACGCAAACCCACACCCACGCCCATATATGCATGTATGTCTTGCTGATGACCTAGAGAGTTGTGGCATATGACCTTTTCATTTGCTGGGTGTGTGATTGCCAGATATGGTACTCCATAGCCAGTACACAGGCTAACCAGCTTCAAACTGTAGCAGCACAAGCTGATTAAGTTAAGATGGGCTAATCATACAAAGTCTGAGTTGCTCCCGTGCCCTAATAACCATAAGGAGAAAAACATGGTGGGTGGGAGGTTAGGCGAAAGGTTGAGTTGCAAATATTCTATTTAGAATCACTGCAGGACACATAATTTCCTATGGGGAAACTGGATTTTGCTGGACTGTGGTTAGTGAGGGGATGTGTGGGGAAGAGAAGAGCTTTTTCTTATTGAAGGGAACTAGGGGGTCACAATAGGCATAGCTGTCAACTTTTCCCTTTTCTTGCAAGGAATCCTATTCAGAATGAGGGGATTTCCCTTAAAAAAAGGGAAAAGTTGACAGCTATGACAATAGGTGGAGTTCAGTAATATGGGTTCCTTCTCCATCTTCCTTCCTTGCAAAAATACAAAGTACACTGTCAGGGAACTGCCATCAGAGCATCAGGTGGTGGAGGGACTCAGGCAGGATGAAAGAGACTCAACTGCTGAAGCAGGGACCAGCAGGGGGAGGAGTGGGTCTCTGAGGGAATGCGAGCAGGAGGGAGGGCTCAGGGAGGCTTCCAGCGAGAACAGTGGTGAGGTATCGGAGTCTCCCATAGGGAGACCCATACCTCGCAGGAAACTGTCACGCCGTGAGTCCAGGAGACGCGTTTCCGTTAAGGAACTTCTTTGCTGGAAACGCTTCCGCAGACAGCCACTGTCGGACTCTACTAGTGACTAGAGCAGACATGTCTGAGGAGCTCCGTCACACACGGAGGTTTGTGGGGGCGCACAAACTCTGAGGGAGCGCGTTTTCACGCACAAGCAGCTAATCAAACCCTCACAGCAGTCCGACAGTCTTTGTACGCTGCCTGTGCAAGAGAAGGCATCATGAGCGAACCAACCGGAACCGGAGGAGCAGGGGCTGGAGCTGGTCCAAGCTTGGAAGATAGATACCGAGCGTTGGAGGTTCAACTGGCCCTGCAGACGGCGAGGCTGGAGGAGAGAAGGGCTCAGGATGCAGACAAGAAGGGGAGAGCCACTCAATTCCCCAGAAAGGTACCAGGATTGGTGCAGAAATTTGGGGGGGACCCCAAGGACTACCATGCTTTTAGGACAGAGATGCAATATGCCCTTAATGTGCAGTTCGATGAGTTCCCTGATGAGGAATCGCGAGTTGCTTTTGTAATTGGGCATCTTGAGAAAGGGGCTAGAGACTGGGTTCGACCCCTAATGGCAACGCACAATGACATACTAAAGGACACAATGAAGTTCTTTCGTGCAATGGATATCATGTTTTCCAGCGATATTGAGGAAGGGGTGGTGCGCAGACAGCTAATGGCTTGTAAGCAGGGGAGTCGATCTGTCCGTGAATATTGGACTGAGTTTACCATGCTGATTCACAGATTGAGTTGGGATTTATCGGCGGCACCCGTTCAAATGCTATTTGAAGAAGGTCTTTCTTCGGGGGTGAAAGACGAGCTGGCACGGAGCCCCAGGGCGGAGTCTATGGATCAGCTGACCAAATCTGCGCTGACCATAGGAGCGCGGCAGGAGGCAAGAGCCTTGGAGAGGCGGGAAGGGAGAGGGGAACGTTGGAAGGAGTTCCGCATTCCAGACATTCCTGAGCCAGCTTTCCCGCCGGCAGAGCCGATGGAAATCGGAACAGCGCGCGCGCGCGCATTTTCAAAAACCAGCGAGGGAGCTAAGAAGGAGGGAAAGGGCCCCCGGAAATGCTATCTCTGCCAACAGCCAGGCCACTTTGCCAGAGTCTGCCCCCAGAGGAAGGAATGGCAAGGGATGGTGGGAGCTGTTGAGGGGGGAGAAGAAGGGGGAGCGGAGCAGGTAAAAGCCAACGCCTGGTTGCCACAATTGGGGCACTGCAGCCAGGCCAAAGAGCAGTGAAAGTGCCCGTGCCAGAAGCTCCTCGACCTGCTCTAGTGATTGAAGTGTCGCTAGAGCTGCAGAATGGGCATCCCCTAAAAATAAAGGCGCTATTGGACTCAGGCAGCTCCTGCAATTTTATGAGCAAGGAGTTTGCTGCTGAACACCAGATACAGACCATCCCTTTAAGCAACCCCCTGCAGGTGACCCGATTGATGGCAGGGAGTTGTTGGGAGGAGGAGTCCGCTTGCAGACTGTCCCAATGATAATGAGGGTGGCAAGGCACACAGAACTGATAGCGTTTAATGTGGCCACCCTGGGAGGCGCTCCCATTATTTTGGGAATGAGCTGGCTAGCTCTACATGATCCGCTGGTTGGCTGGCATCAAAGAGTGGTGTCCTTTGGTTCAGCACATTGCCTAGAACACTGCAAAGGGGAGAAGGGTTCAGTAGGGGCCCAAGCCACCCTAGCAGGGACTGAAGTAATGGGGAAGGTGAAGGTACCACCACAGTATGCAGATCTCAGCGACGTGTTCAGCGAGAAGGAAGCTGACCAACTACCACCTCATAGACCCTTTGATTGTCAGATCAATTTACTCCCTGGAGCACAGCTTCCCGTGGGCAAGTTGTATGCCATGTCAGACAGGGAAATGCAGGAGTTGCGAGGGTTCATTGACAAGAACCTGAAGAGAGGCTTCATCAGAGAGTCCAAAGCAGCAGGGGGGAGCCCAGTGTTCTTTGTGGACAAAAAAAATGCGGACAAGCCGAGACTTGTATGTGATTTTAGGCGGCTGAATGCAGTGACTGAACCGGTGGCGTTCCCTATGCCCAGAATTGATGATATTTTGACCATGGTGAGGAAGGGAAAGATTTTCACAAAGCTGGATCTAAGGGGGGCGTACAACCTGATACGCATAAGGAAAGGGGATGAATGGAAAACCACCATGTTTACCCCTTTGGGGGCGTTTGAATACCTCGTTATGCCATTTGGATTACAAGCAGGCTCCGCGTGTTTTCAATCTTTTATGAACCACGTGCTGGGCCCTTTGCTCTACAAGAATTGCGTTGCCTTTCTAGATGATGTGTTGGTGTATTCTGAGAATGAGGAGCAACATGTGAGAGACGTCAGAGAAGTGTTGAGCAGACTGCAAGCCAACAGGCTGTGGGTCAAACTGGAGAAGTGTCGGTTCCATACCAAGGAGGTGGAATTCCTGGGGTACCGCCTGTCAGACAAGGGATTGGCCATGGATCCCGGCAAGGTACAGGCAGTGCTGGAATGGAAAACACCCAAAACCAAGAAGGATGTGCAGAGGTTCCTAGGGTTTGGAAACTTTTATCGTAAGTTCATCCGCAACTTCGCCCATCTGACGGCGCCCATCACTGACTGTCTCAGCAGTAAGAAGAAGTTTGTATGGACGGCGGAGGCGGAGCGAGCGTTTGAGGAACTGAAAAGGGCCTTCGCCTCTGAAGAACAACTTCTGCATGTGGATTTACGAAAGAAGCTAAGGGTTGAAACAGACGCATCTGACAGAGCCATAGGGGCGGTGCTTCTTCTGCAGCCGGGGAAGGAGGAGTCGGAGTGGCGTCCGTGTGCCTTCTTCTCGCGGAAGCTGAACAAATCCGAGAGGAACTACACGGTGTACGACCGAGAACTGCTTGCTATTCATGAGGCGTTCCGGAGATGGAGGCATCTGCTAGTTGGTGCACAACATAAAGTGCAAGTGTGCACGGACCATAAAAATCTAGAGTACTGGAGAACGGCGCGAGTGCTCAACCAAAGGCAGTTGAGATGGGCCCAAGAGTTCTCCAAATTTAACTTTGAGATTTGTTATGTGCCAGGCCCAGAGAATGTTAGGGCGGACGCTCTCTCACGCAAGCCTGAATATTTGGAGGGGGAGGGAGCACCCGAAGAAACCCATATCATTCCAGAGGACCGCTGGGTGTGTGGGGCGACTTTGGTGGGGCAAAGGGAATTGGTAGAGGGTACGGTGCAGGATGCATACGCCCAGGGGAAACTCAGGGATCTCAGAGGGGAGGAAGACAAACCCGGTGGTTTTGAGGAGAGAAATGGGGCATTGTATTATAAGGGAGCGTTATATATACCTGAAGGGGAATTGAGGGAGAAAGTACTCAAGCAGCTGCACGATAGCCCCACAGCAGGGCACTTTGGGCAACACAAAACCATGTGGCTGGTTACCAGGGAATTTTGGTGGCCCAAGGTCAGGGAAGATGTGCGGGAGTATGTGAGAGGGTGTGAACAATGCCAAAGAGCCAAGGGGGAGAGGCAGGCGCCGGCTGGTTTATTAGAACCACTGCCCACACCTGAGAGACCGTGGGAAGCAGTGGCAATAGATTTCATGACTGATCTGCCAAGGTCTAGAGGGAAAACAGCCATCATGGTTGTAGTAGACCTGTTAACTAAAATGGCCCACTTCATAGCCTGCTCACATGCGGTTACAGCAGAAGAAACCGCCAAATTGTTTGTAGAGAATGTGTTTAGGTTGCATGGCGCCCCCTTGAGGGTGGTTTCAGACCGAGGGAAACAATTTACTTCCAGGTTCTGGAGGAAGCTCATGAGCTTACTGCATGTAGAGGTTAATTTCTCGACGGCCCGTCATCCTGAAACCAACGGGCAGGCGGAAAGAGCAAATGGGGTTCTCCAACAATATTTGAGGTGTTATGTTAATGACAGAGAGAATGATTGGGTGGAGAAGCTGGCGTTGGCAGAATTTGCCTACAACAATGCAGAGAACGTGTCCACGGGGATGAGCCCCTTTTTGGCTAATCACGGGTGCCATCCCAGAGCCTTCCCAGGGGGGGAGGGGGAGAACTGGAGCGTTCCAGCTGCGGAACAGTTCGTGGAAGAAATGGAAGCGATCCATCGCCAGCTCCAACTCAACTTAAACAGGGCTAAGGAGGAATATAAGAGGCAAGCAGACAAAAACAGAAGGGAAGGTGAAAGCATCAGGGTGGGGGACCAGGTGTGGCTGTCAACCCAAGGGTTGCCATTCAAAGGAGGTTGTAAGAAATTAAGACCCAAAAGGCTGGGTCCGTTTGAAGTCATACAGCAGGTCAATCCAGTGGCTTTCAGGCTCCGGTTACCGAACCACATGAAGCTGCACCCAGTTTTTCACAGGTCGTTGCTGTCACCGTATAGAGGAGACAGTGAGGGGAGGGTCACTAGGGGACCAGCAATGGAGGAGAAGGAACACAGCTACCATGTAGCGGAGATCCTCGATTCCAGGTGGAAGGGAGATCAAGTAGAGTATTTGGTAATGTGGGAAGGGGAACCGGAGTCGGAAAACACCTGGGTTAGGGCAGAGGATGTCAATGACGAGGTTTTAATAGAGACTTTTCATCAGAGGTTCCCACGTAAACCTCAGCCTGTAGCGAGGTTCCGAAGGGAATACTTTGCCACCACCGACGAGGAAGAGGAGTTGGAGGGGTTCCCAGATTCTGAAGAGGAGGAGGATTCAGCTGGCCAGGACGACGATCGATGGAGAGAATTGTTCGAGACGTCAGAAGATGAGGAAGATTCGTTTCGGGGTTTTAGCCCTTCACCTCCCAGGGGGGAGGAATTGGGAGGGGGTGAGGGGGGCCCTGGAGGGGAGGTGGATGTCAGGGAACTGCCATCAGAGCATCAGGTGGTGGAGGGACTCAGGCAGGATGAAAGAGACTCAACTGCTGAAGCAGGGACCAGCAGGGGGAGGAGTGGGTCTCTGAGGGAATGCGAGCAGGAGGGAGGGCTCAGGGAGGCTTCCAGCGAGAACAGTGGTGAGGTATCGGAGTCTCCCATAGGGAGACCCATACCTCGCAGGAAACTGTCACGCCGTGAGTCCAGGAGACGCGTTTCCGTTAAGGAACTTCTTTGCTGGAAACGCTTCCGCAGACAGCCACTGTCGGACTCTACTAGTGACTAGAGCAGACATGTCTGAGGAGCTCCGTCACACACGGAGGTTTGTGGGGGCGCACAAACTCTGAGGGAGCGCGTTTTCACGCACAAGCAGCTAATCAAACCCTCACATACACTTAAGCAATGTAGTAGAACTACTGCCTTGTTCCTGCCATACCATCAGTTCCTCTGATCCAGTACTGGCTCCTCTGACTGGCATTGATTCTCCGAGGTCTCAGGCTCAGGGTTGAATCCAGCCCTGCTGCCTGGGCATCTGAATGCGAAACGTGCTTACCACAGACTTGTGGCTCCTGTCTTATACCTTCAAAGACGAACAGGCACACCACTCTTTAAAGCAAAATACATTAAGTGGATAGAGAGACTATAGTCCTCCTTACTGCAGACATTTGCCCTCCAGCGTTGAAAGTTGGAGGTGGGCCTGGGAGATGGAGAAGTGACAGAGCTTGTGCATCTCTGCTGTCTCTCCAAGGATTCTAGTTGAGAGTGCCTACTTTAATGTGGTAGACTTCTGGGTTAAGGAGCTGGTGTGGGGATATGCCTCATATTTGGAACTCATCTTGTGATTTATTCCTGCATTACAGATATTGAGAATGCTTTCGATTTAGAAATGTGACGCTTAGTTTTTATTGTCTGAAAACTTTTAAGTCCCTTCAAAATAGGTTGCACAGACTTGATGAGAACCAGGTTTGACTTCTTATGCCATGGAGGCTGCCTTAATGGACCTTCCTACCCCTCTTGCAACAGAGTCATCGGATTTCCTTATACCATAAAAAAGAGCCAAGAGGGCATGCAGTTGATATGAACTCTTTCCTTTATCATGGGAATCTTACATTTCTAGCCATCTGCGACTCTGTAAACAGGAAACATGCAGTGAGGTTACAGAGTTAGAAATGAAAATCCTGCCTCATGGATCATTTTAATGAATGGTTGCAATTTACAGGTTCTTTCCCCCATTTTCATCACCACCTTCCCGCCTTAAAGCTTGGCTTCTGAATATTAATAGAACAATGTTGTGAAATATGAACCTTTCTTAACAGGAAAAAGGGCACAAAACTGCTAGACAAAAGTGCTGGATTCTATTCAGTCTCAAACAGATGAGCAGATAAAGCTTAACATGCTGTTTTCTTCTTTCCTGTTAGTGATTTCCTATATGTCAGAAGATGTGCTGTTGGCTGTTTCCTCTGAATAGGCTCAGTGGACTGAATTCATAGCAATTTTGGGAAGCCTTTGCATATTCTTATTGTGATGGTTCAGTGAAGTGTATTAGTAGAAATGGTATAAACAACAGAAGTTTCTCCTTTGGATGTGTTTTGCATGCCTTTGGGGAAATGGCATGTTCTATAGGTTCACTTCACTTTAATTTTGGAAACTTTTTGAAAGCCTTTTCCACAGGGGGTTTAAGTGTATAAAGCTGTGTGCTTCGATGTACACAATCAGAAAGCTGCCCAGTTCTGCCCTCTCCTTTCCTGAAAGATGGGAGTCTCACAAAAGGAATGTGGAATGGGTTTGGCAGTGGGGAGCAGGAGGAACTGGTGAAAATTGGCTTTAGGCAGCTCCACATTTTTCACAATTCTAAATTGTGAACTATAACTATTATTGATATTTTGTAGAGTTCCTGCTCTGCTACACCTCTTGACTTGCTCCTTCTGCTCAAGGTGATGACTGTTAATGCACAATAAGTGACTGTTCTGCTCCTGCCCTCTTTTATTACACTGATTGTCAAGTGGTGTTTCCATAGGATGAACTTTCACCAAAGGACAAAGTGCCTTTCAAGTAGTCTGTGCCTTTTTATAAAAGAGGGTGTTGTCAAACACAGTTCCTACTGATGATGTTGCAACAGGAGGGCTTGACCAAGACTGCAATTGCCCTCTTTCCTTTTCCTCATGTTTGCAGTAAAGATTTATTCTGATGAATGCAGAGTAAACAATGACATTGATTCGTAAATGGAGGTAGCTTGGTAAAAACAATGGGTGTAGATTTCTCTTAAACATAATCTTGAGGTAGATGTGGATATTTTATTAACTAGTGAATTGTTTTGTTAGTACAAGTCTAAGGCTGAGCCAGAATGAAAGAACATTACCCACCCCCACCCCCTCCGCCGCCAAAAAACCCAGGTCATCCCCATGTGAAAAGGACACCACCAATTCCAATTTTGGCTATCTTGTGGAAAGGAAAATATTTGCTTTCACCACATTGCTATATGGGATGTAATTGTTCTGCTTTTGACAAGAGGGGATTTGTCCCATGGTCACTTCATTGTACTGGGATCCAAACAGTATGATACCAGCATTTGGTGGTATAGATACTGGAAGTGTGGTGCAGCATACCAGTTCAAACACAACCACAGAGCTGAAGTGGCTCTATTCAAGATTAGGCAGAAGAAACGAAACTTAAAACAAAAGGAAGCTAAGTCAAGGAAGAAATGAGAATAGAAACGCCCTGTTGGGAGTTGTTGCACTAGCAAAGGTCAGACAGAGACTGGGGGGGGTTCTATGCTAGTCCAGCCTGACCCCTTCCAGATCATCATCTGGGCTACAAAATGCAGTTAGTGTCTCCTACACCTGAAGAGATCCTTCTTAAGTTTCTTTGCAGCCAGGTGTACACTCTAACTCTGTATCGCCCAGCACACCTTAGGTCCCTGGAGCTGGGATACACATGAAGGGAGAGGGTCTGTATCCATGGTGTGGTGTACATTAAGGTTGCAATCCCAAGCACATTTACTAGAGAGTAAGCCCCACTGATTTCTGAGTTAGCATATCCGGGGTTATTCAGTAACATAGTTCCAGGAATTTGGAAGGCTGTACATTAAAATGTTCACAGATGGAACGGAAATTATTGGGCATTCAAAAATGGTTAAAATAATAAATCAGGATGAGAGAACTTAAAACATCTGGCTTAAAATGAGTATAGTTTCTAGGTAATCATTCTGACCTAAATAGATGGTTGAATTAAGGCTAGTCCAGAAGTTACATGGAAAGGCTTCTACGTGAACTTGTTCTGATTGTGAATTACGTCCAGTGCTTGACAACAGTTTTATGACCTGATTAATGATCTGTGTTCTGTAGGCGTGGGTTTCCGCTTTTCCTGGCCAGTAGTACTGTTAGCATTCTACAAGTTCTGCATTCCTAGAAAATTAGGAAAGGGTTCCAAAAGGAAACGATTGAGCAGCAAACTAAACAAAGTAAGAGCTAATATTCCTTTTTGAAAACTGAATCAGAAGTTATTTCTGTAAAACACCAGTCTCTTTGCTTTTCAGTGTGTCCATGAGACTTCTTCATACCAAGCATGAATTGAATCACCTAACTACCACATAATTACTCGTTTTGTACAATTGTGACATGTGTCAGAAGCCACCCTGTGAACCAACTCCCTTTATATAAGTTAGGTAGTTGTGATATGCATGAGCTGGTCAAGGGATTTCCTAATAATCTAGGTTTGTTAAGAGTGGCCCTCATATTTCTCAGTTCCTTCAAAACCTGCTAGGCTGACACATCTGCTGCTGCTGCAAGGCAACCTCTGCTTCCCTGCCACATTACTATTAGTATTGTTATTAATTTATATAGGGTTGTATCCAGTGCTCCATGAGCAGAGGAACTCCTCCCCCCTTCACCCCAAAGTGTTCTCCTACCTTCCAGAGGTGCTTTTGAGGGTGGGTGGGTGGCTGCATGGGAGAGGCGAGGAGAGTTGAAATTCTGTCCAACAAGTGGAAGTCTCTTGTGCTGATGGAGCAGGAATGTTGGATTACTGCCCTAAAATTATCTCCTGCCTTTACTCACAAAGGAGCCCAGAGGCACAAGGTGATAAAATTACAGCTTTAAAATAAAAATGTATTTAAACATTTAATAACCTCTACAAATATTTAAAAGCATTGAGAGCATCTAAAAATGTGCCAAACAACTACGTATAATTTCAAGGTCATCAATAAAAGTTATCTTTCAGTATTCAAATGCCTGGGTGTACAGGAATGTTTTAAAGTTTTTCCTAAAAGTTAATAATGGGGGAAATAGATGCACCTCACCAGAGAAAGCATTCCATAGGCATGGAATTGCCACCAAGAGGACCAGCTGGGTAGATCCCAGCAGTAGCAGCACCAGTAGGGACTTCCCTGCTTATCTTAGAACCTAATATGGTTGTTCCTCAGGAGGAGTTCTTTCAGGTACCTGGGTCCCAAGCCATTTAGGGCTTTGTACACTAGAGCTTAGAACGCGGGTGGCGCTGTGGTCTAAACCACAGAGCCTATGGCTTGCTGATCAGAAGGTTGGCAGTTTGAATCCCCACAACGGGGTGAGCTCCCGTTGTTTGGTCCCTGCTCCTGCCAACCTAGCAGTTCGAAAGCACGTCAAAGTACAAGTAGATAAATAGGTACCACTCCAGCGGGAAAGGTAAACGGCGTTTCCATGTGCTGCCCTGGTTCGCCGGAAGTGGCTTAGTCATGCTGGCCACATGACCCAGAAGCTGTCTGCAGACAAACGCTGCTACCCCAGAGTCGTTCACGACTGGACCTAATGGTCAGGGGTCCCTTTACACTAGAGCTAACACATGGACTTGTGTCACCTGTGCTGCCACTGCCTGCTTTATCACCCAGACCTCATCAGAAAACCAATAGTTATACCTAAAGCTTTAATGCTTTTGAAGAGCACATTTTTTGCTTTCATTGTTTTTAACTGCTTCTGAAGCAGGACTGATTTTATTGACACAGGGCCAACCAGTCAGTATTATGTAAATCCAGGCTCAACACTGAGTGGGGAGAAAGGACCCCACTTAACCTGGGGGATAACACAGTATACAGGAATCAGAAATGTGAGTGTTCTACCAATCAGTGTCTAGATGCAACCCTTGTTATGGGATCCTCTCAAGGGATCGCTCTGGGTGGCCGTTTCCCTCCTCAGCCACTGTGGAATAATGCACACAGCTTCAAAGACAGCATTATTCTGACTCCCAGATGCTCAGGATTAACAACAGGCGCTTGGCTATTTGAGCATATTTAGCAGAAAGAAAGCTATATTATGCAGTGCCAGTTAGGAACTGCAGTTCTTTTGGGGCACTAACTAGGAAATGTCTGACCATTTTAATCATTTGTATACATTATTTTCCCTGTGTGTATTCAATCAGCTGGTCTTGTGAGCTCGGTACCACGAAACATGATGTTTCAAATATTAAAGTTAAGCAAGGTTGTATCTCCACCTACAGAAATCTTTCAAATGTGTTTGCAGGTGACTAGAATGCTAGATGCCCACAAGTCAGATGTCAGCTTCTCCACAACATGTGTGGACTATTAAAAGCAGGATTGACGGGAAAGTAACAATAGCTCTACATCCCAATCATAACAGCTGCATTTTAAATATACTTTCAATATATTTTAGCGATTACTGTCATTGAGGCAATTGTTGTCTAGAAGTGGGAATGAACATTCTATTCTGGTATTGGTTTGGCTTAGCACACCAGGTTCCATTTCATTTTTTAGAAAGTTCATACTTTTCTAGTGGCAAAACATCCCCCCCCCAAAAAAAAGTTATCTTGCACATAATTGACTGAAATCTGTCCTCTTCTCACTGTAGCATAGCAATGCAAGTACAGTGGTACCTCGGGTTAAGTACTTAATTCGTTCCGGAGGTCTGTACTTAACCTGAAACTGTTCTTAACCTGAAGCACCACTTTTGCTAATGGGGCCTCCCGCTGCTGCCACGCTGCCGGAGTATGATTTCTGTTCTCATCCTGAAGCAAAGTTCTTAACCCGAGGTACTGGGAGTCTGCAACCTGAAGGGCATGTAACCTGAAGCGTATGTAACCCGAGGTACCACTGTAAGTGTATTTTAGAAATACAGTCTAAGATTGTTATAAAGTTGCTTATCTTTTTTGCTCTGTTGTAGAACATTTATAGGGGAGAAGTAAATAATCTAGATTATCTGTCAGATTGATAATTAACCATTTGTTCGGTAGAGACTGGTTTACTTTTTCTCTATGTGGTGTGTGTTCCACATAAAATTTCAGCAACTTTTTTTTAAAAAAATAACAAAGCATTTATTTGTGGCTTCCGAAACCAATGGAATAAGACAGCACTGGATTCTGGCAACAGCTAGAATAAATCATATTGCAGCTTTGTTCTATCATCATAAGTCTGGGATCTCCAATTACTATTTGCAGGAGAGGTAGCCATGCAAGGTTGTGTTAGAATGGCAGAAACTGCTTCTGATCCCTGATAAGATGCAGGCCATTGTGAGGAAGCTGGATGACTTTTCTGAGTGAGATGTTTTGTTACATGTGTTTGCTGCTTATCTAGATCTTTTCATGCTGTTCTGGTATATGTGTTATCTTGCAAAATGATTGATTAAAGAGGAAAAGGATTACCACACTACAGGATAATTTCTTCATAAGATAATTTTTAGTTGTTTTTTTATTATTAGTTTCAATTCATTATACAACACCAAACATTAAACCAGCAAAAAAGACAGACAAAACACAGAAAAACAACAACAAAAAGAAAAAAAATACATAACATAAAACACCAGCAATTTAAACTTACAATAACTAAATAACTAAATCACACAACATAATTGACTTCCCTTCAACTCGGTTTCGGAATATGTTACAAGAAGTTTTATGTCTGCAGTTTCGTTTTCTTAAAACTCTTTAAGTCGCAAGCATTATATCGAGCCTACTGTGATTTTTAAGTTTTTTACATCTGTTTCAATATATGTCATAAATTTATTCCATTCATTATTAAACTTTGTACCTTTTTGGTTTCTTATTTTCTGTGTCATTTTTGCCAATTCTATATAATCAAATAATTTAGCTTGCCACTCGTTTATGGTTGGGATTTTTGATGTCTTCCAATTTTGTGCTATTAGTGTTCTAGCGGCCACTGTTGCATATTGGAAAAGTGTTTGGTCTTCCTTTTTAATTTATTCTCCAGTTATCCCCAGAAGGAAGGCCTCGGGTTTTTTTGTGAAGGTATATTTAAATATTTTTTTCTAGTTCATTGTAAATAGATTCCCAAAACTTTCTAATTACCTCACACGACCACCACATGTGATAACAATTGCCTTCCTTAATCTTAGATAATTTTTAGTTTTAAACGTTATCTCCTCACCTTTATGTCCTCAAATAGCACCCTTGGCAGTAAATAGAAGCCAGGCAAGGGGGATTCTCAGTAGTATCGGGGATTGCTTTTTCTTCAAAAGTGCCAGTTTCAAAACACTGTTTTGAAAGCATGAATAGCTTTTAAAGAACTGCATATTACTTCCATGTTGATTTGTGAATCCACTTTATTCTGCTTTCATTGTAGCTTCTCCTGCCTCAAATGTTGCAAGCTCCTCAGGGCAGGAACCCTGTCCAATCAACACTGATGGCCCTCAACTAACAATTGCAATGATTAGCAATATTGCAACACACTTGCACACATTTGCAATGGTGATGTTCTCCTTGATTAGCATGATGGGCTGTAAAAGAGTAAAAGAACCCCTGTGTGCCCCCCCCCCTTCCCAACAGACCATGAGTAGAAAGAGTCCCTTGAGACTTGGCGAGTAAGTCAGGCTATTAAGAACCTGTCATTTCAAACAAAGGCACCTCCAACAAGCAAAATGGCTGAGAGTTATTAGATGCCTTGGCAGATGTTGAACTTGTCTGTGTCATTAATTTTGCCTTGGGCAGCTTTTCTTGTAGCAGCAAATTCCAATACATCACTCAGCTTGTGATGTGCAAATGCAAATAGACACACTTTTATTTTACATGTTATGTTTTTGAGATCATTTTATTTGAAATTGTAATGCCATATTTCCTCCCTGGATAAAGCTAAGCTAGCCAAATACATATCCCCTATGCATTTTTATGTAAACAAATGGCAATGGCAATCTGATAAGCCAACAAACTAGATTAGGTCTTCTTGTAAGATAACATAAGACGATTTGCTATGAGTAGTTATTGTGGAGTTAAGAAGCAAAAAACTGGAATGTCAGAGATATTCTTTCAATTATATTGGACCCAAGTTAAAACCAGGGAAATGCCTGAAATTCTTTACAGCCTGATTCCCGATAAGAGAAATCCACTTTAAAAGTTCTGCAGCTAAATGGGCTGAGCTAAGTATGTCTTATTGATGAGAGGAAATTAGAACAATACCAAATAATATAGGTATAGCAATTACAATACAATTAAACACTAGAGGTCAGGATGTCTATTAATGCAAGCAGAGCTAAATACAGGTGCCCTGTTGCATCCAGAAATAGCAAAAATGGGTAAAAATGACTGACAATAAAAGAGGTAGAGAAACTGAAATCTCATGGGAAAATAATAAATGGAAATCACCTGAAGAAATCAAAGCAAAAATTCACAGGTTGAACATAAAGGATAGGAACCCCTGATGCAGTCCTTAATTCACATTGCTATTGTATCATCTAACAGTCTGGTGCTATATGAGAGAAAGAAACAGAAAGAGAGAAAGAGAAAGAGGGAGGGAGAATGTCATACAGGTCCTCCCCACCTGATTGCCACTCTTAATCTTGGCCAAACACCAGGGTTTTGTTTTCTTTAAAATGAAGTTTTCCTGAAATATAATGACTATTACTGACTGCTTTGAAAGTACAGTAGTCGGGTATTGCCTTGTACACAGCTCAACACACATACAAGAGAAGGAGCATGGAAAGAAGTGGTAACACACCAATATAAATCAAGATAGCCATATTGCCCAATCAACTACTCTCAAGCATAAGAAATAAGATCCCAGATGATGTAGAAGCGTTCTAGGTCCTCCATCCCTCTGGAGACCCAAAGTTTATGTGTTATTTTTTTCTGCAGTAGCCAAAGTCCATAGGTTTTCATACCAAAAAGACAAATGCTGATTTTTTAAATAAAAGTTTTGCATGGCAGGGCTAATGAAATCCTATTTGCAGTTAGCACCCCTATCAAAAGTTCTGTTTTCTAAGATTGGTTGAAGAGATCTGTCATATTATTCCACCTTACCCCTTTTGTAGCTTACTTGCGGTGATAGAGAGTGGTAAGAGCAGCTTGGCAGTTCTGTGCTGGTTTTGACAGCTTCAGCTTCAGAAGGGCTATTGCAATCTGCATTGTATGAATTATCTGTGTAGGATGAATTATTGTAAAAATTACAAGGCAACTTTTCCCACCCTGTAAGGCTCAATCTAGTGGTACAGTCTTGTTCTACAATATTTTGCATTTCTTGGGTGGGCTGGTGGGGAATACAAAAAAAATTCAGAAATCACTAAAAGTGTCCACATAGGAAGCTAAAATAGCTCTTCAATCCTTTATCAACAGCATATATTGGAGAAGCAATAATAACCTGTTACAATGCATCACTGAGTCCAAGGAGTTTTTAAAAAGTTGTGAGGTCTAAAAACCAACCATCAGTTTACCTTGCTGGGTAAATGACTCATTTCTTAATGCATTGTATTATTTTGATAGGACTATGAAACTTTGGATTACTGCTGCATTCTGAAATAAGGAGCTTTCATTGTTGTTAAAGTTAACTGAGGGTTAAAGTAATTGAGGGCTATTGATGGTTACGGCTGAATTTTTAACATTCTAAAATAAAAGCAAGAATCTGTCAAGTTTGACTATGCCTAATACTATGCTGCACGATAACTTTAAGGACTTTATATAAGAAATATAACATTCCTTCTGTGGTTTGGGAAGTTGCTTGTTTATCTAGGGGAACTATATTAAAATGAAGAAAGTTAAAGTTATGCATTATTAATTAATATATAGATATATATTTTAAAGACACTGAAGTCCTACCTTTTAAGCAAGCAAACCTTTATTCAGCAAGCCTTTTAGTAGCTTTCCTATGGCACTTTGGTGGTAATTCAGGAATGCAGGGTCAAACAACAGCCTAGTCATAGAGTATTCCCTGAAGGCTTAGAGGCATTATGGCAGGCTGTCCAGGCTAATCATTTCAAGCGGCCCATGGAAAACCACTTTCTGGTTAAGTCTGCATCATCCTGTTCCACCAATGGAAAAAATTGAACATGAGGAGGGTGTGTAGCTTGCAGACAAAAATATATCCAGCGTAGCACAGAATCTGTTTTTAGCCCATAACTGCTGAACATTTTGGAGACTTAGACACAGTTTCCTGGCTTACCAGAAGCAGAAAAAGAAAGGGAGAGTCTGTGTGTATGTATGCTAAACGGTTCTGTGACACGTTTGGAGAAACGGACTAGAGCAGAAGCTCTGGGCAGCAGAGATTGGGGTAAGGAATCTAGTGGGACACGCAGTCTGCTCAGTAAGAAAAGAAGTTGTGAAGGGGGAACTGGGCAGAGTGGTTCTGTTTGTGATTCTTGGCTTTGAAGTTTTGCTTTCCTTTCCAAACAGATTAAGAGGGACACATTTCCCTTTCAGCAGTCTTATGAGCGACTTTGCTGAACGAGCTAGTGGCTGCCGTTGTTTAAACCGTTGAGTTAGCTGCTATTCAAATTGTCTTACAGTTTGAATAGTAAAAGATTTATTTTCTTACAGAGAAAGATTTCTGCAGTAGAGCTTTTATCCTGCCTGCATACAGTATGACTAATCAGTAAATAACTCTTGCTTGCTCTCTTGGTTGTTTTTCCCTGAAATTTACAGTGCATAAATGCATTGCTTAACTGTCTGAAAATTTACTTTATTGTTATTCTGTATTACTTATATATTAGATGAACACTTCAGGTTTGAACTTGCTCCAATATTGAATTAAGTAACTTAAAAAAACAACAAAGTACGGATGCTTCCTTCTCCCCTCCCTCCCTCCCCACCCACCCCAGGCTAGGATGGATCTTTAGGCTATTGCATAGCTTTTCAGATTGAATGTTATTCATATGCCACACAATACAACCATTCTAATGATACCTTTGCAGTTCCACATGATAAGTATCTGGCAGCTGCTGTTGGAATCGACATCCTACAATAGATGGAGCCTTGGTGTGATCCAACAAGACATATTTTATGTGTTTATGAAAGAAAAATGCTACTGAAAAAGAGGAAGTGTCTTTATTAAGAGTGCTGATCATTTTTTCCACTAGAATGGAATTGCCAAGTTGATATGCCTCTCTTGGTGTAACTGGCATCCTATTCTAAGCCACTTGCTTTGAAATAATTGGCTTTAGTGGCATTTGGCATTTTGTTCTAGCTTTATTTAAAACTAGTTTATTAGTTACAGGATAGCTGCGAATGGTCCCAGAGTAAGCTTTTTGTGCGAAATCAAGAAGGACTTCATGCAGCAATAAGAGCACTGGTGGTTTATCTCAGTTCAGTGGCTGCTCTGGGCCAGCACTGGCATTCAAGGCCACATCAGCAGTGATGCAGCAATGAGCCACACCACTGAAGTGTCAGGCAAAAGCATTGGCTTTGGCAGAGGAAGTAGTTGATGGGCTGGGAAAGGATGTGGCCAGAAATACTTAAGCACCCTAGGTAGGGAAAGGAGAGAGTCTGTGACTAGGAGCTGCAGTATGTCAAATGAGCCTGTGACCATTTAATTCAGCTAAAGGAGGGGAAGTTGTGTTTTCTAGCAGAAAACTAGTATAGGAAAAGAGCCTGAAGGAGTAGGCACTTTTGTTTCTAGTCCTAAAAGTAGCCTTCTATGTTGGTAGAGTTTGCTGTTGGGGCAAGTTGGTCTCCGTCCAACCACCCAAGGCAATTGGAGGATGTTCATTAGGCATGAGTGGGGACCATGATTCAGGGCTTTGCAGAGGGTGGTGGCTGTGTAGCTATATGAAAAGACTAGAATGAAAATGCACAAAACCCCAGTGTGCACACAGGCATAATGGAAGCAGTGTCATAGTTGGATGGGTTTTGCACTTTTTAGAGGAAAGTGGATCTTTATAGTTGGGATTGCCTCACACTATTATCATTCCTACAGTACACTCTGCTGTACAGCATACTTAATTCATCCATCTATTTGCCTACCTTATGGAATAAACTAAGGCAGTATGTACCGTTATCAGGATACCAGATGTACAGGGATTTGGGGCTCAGTCTCCCACATCCAAACCCAACAGTCTATCCACTGCATCACTCTATTAACCCCAGCGACATGATATGGCATGTCTGAGGTCTTCACTTTCTTTTTGTTAGAGCGGATCTTATGCACTATTAATGTTCAGACCTATAGACTAATTTGTGTTCATGTGATAACTTCCTTCTAATTCTAAACTGCAATGACTTACTTGTTTGCAATTAGTACTGTTGGTATGTGCTAATTTGACAAACCTACATTGGAACTGATGGCTGACCACAAAGTGTAATGCACTGGTGTGTCATTTCCATTATATCCTTTTCTACATCCCAAATTGAGAGGGTGCAGCGGAGACAGTAGGCAACAGCTGCATGTCATGTGAGTAATCATGCTGAATCTTGAGTATACCCAGAGGACCATTTCCAGGAAGACTGCATAGTAAAGTTGATTCCACATGATTTTAGTCTTATCTTAAAGTAGTGCAAGGAGTGGTGATTTGAATTTGTGTTACTTACTGTGACTACAGAATCAGAAGGTCATTGCTATTAAGGAATAATTAACCTGGAAGATGAGGATGTGATTTTGCACATGAACTAGAATAAAGCTAGATGAGTGCCGCAACCCCAGAGTCGTTTGCGGCTGGACCTAATGGTCAGGGGTCCCTTTACTTTTACCTTACTAAAATAAAGTAGTCCACATTTAATCTTCAAAATAGAACACGTGAACAAGAAGTGTCTACAGTTGCACTCTGCAATGTGCCTTTCTTTCTTTATTTTTGAGATTGCTGTTCATAATTTTTAGGCTGCTGATTTGTGGAACGTATGTAGATTTTTTGGTTTCAGATTTGGTGAGAGACCATTCTATAATGGTGTCAAAGTGGCATTACAGCTAGAATACATAAATTATGCTTCCAGTTGGAATAAATGAACCCTTTAAGACTAAATAGGAATATAAAAATCATAATCATTTGTATTTGTGTGGCTGCTCATTCCTTGAGTTTCTTGGTATATAATTTAAAATAGTAAATCTGCCAAGAATAGCATATAGTAGCATTAGTTTGGGTGTGTGTGTGTGTGCGTGTGTGTGTATAGGCATAGGAGTGTTGCTAAGATTGTAGAAATCAAAAGCTCTGCTTTTGGTTTGCAATAGCATGTGACTAAGATGCCTGGTTTTCAAAAATGCAGTAAATTATTCCAGGAAGTCTTCTGTGAAAGAGCTGAAAACTGTTATGCACACATCTCCACTCAGTTGCTTGATATATAAAAAAGCCACGTGTGGCCTTGGCAGAAGGCACACGAATGTACTAATCATGTAAGTGGCTTTGTCCTCTTACATTTGCAGTTTTACTTTTAATACAAAGTGCTCAACTTGACAAGGAAATATACTATATCCTTGTGTGGGTATCCAATAACATAATTTCCTATTGAATATCCTGCTAATGCAAACATCGTGTGCATGAGTTATTGACATAGGATTGTGATGATAGAAAAGCTGTTGTGAAAATAACAAAGAGCCCGTCTAGTCCAGCATCATTTCTCACAATGGCCAACCAGATGCTTATGGGAAGCTTGCAAGCAGGGCATGGGCACAATAGCACCCTCCCTGCTTGTGATCTCCACCAGTTGGCATTTAAGAACCACCCTATTTCTGTGGCTGAGATTTGTTTTAACTATTTTACTCCTGAATTTTAGATTGCTGTAACCCACCCAGGGACTGTAGACGAATTGTGGGTAATAATAATTCTAAGAATACCACCTCTGATACTGCACATCCATCATGGCCAGCGGCCATTGACAGCCATATCCTCCATTAATCTGTCTTAACTCCCTTTTAAAGCCACCCAAGTTGGTGGCCATCCATTTATCTTGTGGTAGGGAATTTAAGTGTGGGAAGAACTTTATTTGGCTGTCCTGAAACTTCCCACATTCGGCTTTATTGGTTGACTCAGGGTTCTAGTATTATGAAAGAGAGAAAAACCTCTCTCTATCCACTTCCCCCACAATTATTAGTATTAGTATTATCGTCACATATTTATTTATTTATACCCTTCCTTTTTTCATGGTGGCTTACAAATAAAAACAAGGTGAATAACTTAACACATCCTTATCATCTCCTGCCTTACTCGCCTATTTCTAAACTAAAACACTTCAAATATTGCAGCCTTTCCTCACAGAGGAGTTGATCATGATCATTTCGGCTGTCGCACTCTATTGATTTGCAAGAGCTAGGTTTACGCCATTTTATTTCACATCACAGCAGTGCAGTAAAATAACATCAAGTTTGTAAGAGGAATAGGTGGATGTGTTTGTCTCGCCATGGAAAAACCCATTGGCTGAAATTAACTCTATGGCCGTTGGCCTTTAAGAAGCCAGCAACCTTTTTTTGCGGGGGGGGGGGGCACTATATATTTCTTATAAAATAGCCTCCCCTTAACATTTCCTCTGTCATTTCCCCTCTATGAATTATAAAATTCGAGGTCTGGTTACACTTTCCCATTTTGTTATTTATTCTAAACATGATCCATTGGTATGATGTCAAGATCCCCTAGACCTTGAATCCATTTGTTTGAATTATGTGATGTTATGTGATAGTTGTGAAGACTTGTTGGCTAACAAAAAAAGAAACCAATTGCTTGTGAATATTCAGGTGCTTTGAATGGTCCTACCTGGGACATCCACCCAAATAAAGCTGAATCTGCTGCGTGGCAGAACCTTTGAAATGACCATCAACTGGATGGTTACTGGGTTGTGTCTGGGATAAAGAACTGGTGACAATAAACAGAATTCACTGACTTCATTAGGACCTAAGAACCACAAGAATGAGCCTCATCAAGCCTTAGCTTATGCTGCCCACCCTCCAGCTGTGTTGCAAGGAGTTTTCATTTCTATTTTAGATCATCCATAGCTTGTTGTGTTGTTCAAACTCAAACAAAATAAATTCAGACTTAACTATAGTGTGTTGAAGCTAGCCAACTTCAGGCCACGTTTATGAATCTAGATTATTTCAATTTAACCATAATTAAGTTAACCACAGTTTAGATTTTGGATGATGCACTGAACCATGCTTAATCTAAAATGGAAATGAAAACTTCTGATCTCACATTTGTGTCTCACTGGAGGAAGAAAGGGGAGTCGAGGAGAGTGCAAGCCTCACAACTGCAGCTCAGTCATGAAGAGATGTAGCATGCAGAAATGTTCATTCAGATAGGAATGGGAGAGCCCGTTCCTTGCAAGTCTGGAGAGCTACTGCTAGTTAGTGTAGGTAGTACTAAGCTAAATAGACAATTGTCCAACTCATTATAAGATAGAGATAAAGGAATGCCTCTGTGGCAGATCTAGCCACAGTGAGACAGCCTAGCGTATGAATAAAGTGAACAAGTTATAAATGATTGTGCGTTTATTACCAAGTGTAATCAGGACTGAAACACATAGTTTTAAGTGCTGGCAAGCTCTTGTGTTTGCTTTGTGCTGTTAGGAAGTTGCCTTACATGATAAGAAATAGTGCTCCATGACAGTACTTTTCACATGCAGTGCTTGTAGCCTTAACTGTTCATTGTGCTGAGTGTCAGCTCGTTTTGCATACCTGCCTTTGATAGACGTATTTATTAACCATCTTCATTGTATTGGTGTACAATGGAGGTTGTATCAGTGGCTTAAGTTTGAAGAATTGATGCTGTTATACTGAGGTCTATAACAGCAGCTTGCTTGCCACTTGCCCTGTTAAAAAGGATTATTCTGTGAGTGCACAATCATGGTAGAGACCAGATGGTCTTTGACTGATTCTTCAGACAAATTGGGCTTCATGTCCTCTTATAAATAGAAATAGGCTTCTGAAAGTTGCCTTGTGAATGTAGTTTATGTCCTTGTAACTTAGGTTCTGAATATAAATGCTCTCATTGGTTACTCCTCTGTGTTTCATTGGTCAATAGTCCCCTGGAGATTTCCATTTACATGGTAACAAGGGGCATGCGAAATTTATGTGGTGTTTTCCTTCCAATCATCACTGTTGTTTTGTCTGTATCTTAGCATTGTGCTGTGCCTGTTACCCAAAACATGCTTTATGTTGGTGACATTTATACATTGAAGCAATTAGTACTTACAAAGGAGGGGGTGTCATAAATATTTTTTTAAAGGTATTTTTGTTGGTGTAATATGAGTCACAGCACTTTGTATCAGAGTTACACAGCTAATTTTCTATTAGTGAAAATGTTCATGACTTTGTATACATTGATAATGCAGGGTATAATCTGGAAAGTCATTGTCATTTGTTTGCTGAGCTTCTTTGTGTCAGTGCTATAGTAAGGCTTCATTAACTTGTAGATTAGTGATTTATTTGTTTGAACAACAAGTTTGTGTAATATTATTATTATTATTATTATTGTAAGTTTGACAAACATTACAATAAAATACCTGCTTTGTTTTTTAGAAAGCGTAAATCTCTATTCACCTTTAGGGCAGATATTCTTAAAATACTTAGGGCTCTACAAACATAGCTTCTAGAATGTACATCAGATAGCTTAAAGTTATAAAAAGAAATTAGTCTCTTGTGTGCTTTAGAAATACAAACCTTATAGCATCGTTCTACAATGCTGATCTATTTGCTTTGAAATTCAGCTTTCTGTATGCTCTCTGAATAAGTTTCTATTAGATTCAGTTTCTCAAAAGCTGCTTTTGTCCCTTGGTGTGTGCAACGCCTGGTGCTTTCCTTTTGTTGTTCTTACTTTTCTGGCAGATCAACCTTAAAATACAAACAGAGTTTGCCAGCTGGTAGGATGAGTGAATTACCCAGTGGCCTTTTACCTCTGGGTCACAGCTGGAATTCAGATGGGATTGTGGATCGAGAACAACAAAAGCCCCACAGAGATTTATCAAACTATAATTTGAGATCCAGCTATTAAACAAAAAACTTTGAATCAGCATCTCACTTGATGGTAATTTTAATTGTAATATGCTGCCTTGGGATACTTGGGCCTGGTTCAGATGTAATGCCTAGCATGGTTTGGCAGTATATGAATGTGTCCAAGTAAACTCAAAATTTCAGGCAGATGTAGTTTGTCCACCAACCCACTTTAGACCATGGTTTGTAATCCTTGGATGTGGGCAAGTTTGCACTAACCATAGCTTGTCTGGCTCCACTGAAGCTGCAAACTGATTTGCCAAGACCCTGAAATTAAGGGAAGGAATATGAGCATAGAAGAAGCACATGAGCACAAGCCGTGGTTTTTGTGTTGGCATGGTTAAGTCATTTGAAATAATTACTGCTAAGTTAATGGTCTAAAAAAGCATTATATAAAACATTAAATACAATATGAAGACGTGTGTATTAACTTGACTGAGACATTACCCAACCACTTGTTTTACAGGGATTCATGTGGAATTATGTGGTGACCAGCTATCAAGATAATGCCAAGGACACAGACTGGTTATTCCATCTACATTTGAGTGATTGTTCAGGTTTGTCTGATACAAAAGTTTTCATTTTGAACCAGGAAGTGCTGTGCAGAATGAAAAATGAAAGCAGCCCAGCAGATCTGAACTTTGGTTTGCTGAGAATCTATAAATTCAAGCCATGACATGGGTGTAGCACAACCTTTAAGTTACATTCAAACTATCTGTACTTTCTGGAAACAGTTGAAGACATTTTTGTTCCAACAAGCTTTTCCAGCTGGATAAATGGGTCTTTACCATGAATGTCCACTTGTTAGTGTTTTTATCTTGTTTTAAATGTATTTGTTATTGTTATTGTGTTTTTAACTGTTTTATTTATATGCAAATTGCCTTGGGATGGTATTTTAGAAGGTGGTTAATAAATTAATAATGATGATAATAATTTATAAGGTAGCTTCCAGGATAATTCCTATGCAAACTAAATGTGCAAAAACAACAACAACACAACATCCCTTGTTTTGTCCCCAGGGAAAAAAATCCACATTAGTGGAATTTTCTTATAAGCAATTATTTTTAGAAGTCTAAATTAATACTGAAAGTTTACTTTGTTAGAGTGTTTTAATAACCACAGCTGTTCATACTCTCTTGATTTAGTGAAAAATGGGGAATTCAGAAAGCCAGTACAGCCTTCAGGGAACAAAAAACCATACTAATTCTACACCCAGTGCCAAACAAAAGCCCTGTTCTCTGAAAATTCGCAGCATCCATGCTAAAGATGATAAGTCCTCTTCCACGCAGGGATGGAATCACAGCACCAGTGGCACAAACTACAAATCTCGAGCAATAACCAGAAGTTGCCTTTCTCATTTCAAGAATACTCAGCCTTATTCTTCTAGACTTGGTGACACAGTAGTGAAAGTTTCAAAGGGTAGCAGCCATGCCAAACATAGGACGCACAACTTGGGAAGCTACAGTCAAGGGAGCAATAATGCAGTTTTGCCTGAGAAATTGCACTACATTGACTTTGAAGCTACCAGCAACCATGTCGCTTCCAGGGAATGTAATGGGCATTTCTTAAATTGCTATGGGAAGAAAGAAAGCCCAGCATCGGATGACAGAATGAGTCCAAAAGTCCTCATTAAGACACTGGGGAAGTTGGACGGGTGTTTGAGGGTTGAATTTCACAACAGCAGCAGCAACAGCACAGTCTCCAGAGAGGATTCCAGTGGACCAGTTCAACTCTTGCGGTATTCGCCTACTTTAGAGTCTGAAAAGAATAATGTGCTTGAAGTGAAGGAAACATGTGGCACAGACTATGTTGGAAGTCACCGTCTGTCAGCCACTGATTCAAGGCTTAGATCCAGTAAAGGGAGCTCTATTAGCTCGGAGTCTTCGTGGTATGATGCTCCGTGGGGAAATAATGGAGACATGAATGAGCTGGATGGGTCATACTTGTCTAGGAGCACCCTCGATGCAAGTATCCAAGTTGAATTTCCCCAGAATGACTGCAAGAAACCATTGAACCAAAGTTCGTCTCTCTCTTCCCTCCGTGATTTATATAGGGATTCAAATCTAAGAAGCTCCCAAACCTCTGATATTGGGCTCTCTGCAGATTATATCAATGCTCACCATGCTGGTTTAAGCAACCGTGTTTCATTTACCTCAGCCATAGACGTTCCTTCTAAGGTAGAGCACAGGGGACCTCCGCAGTACTCTTCCTACACTCTGCCCTGCAGAAAATCTGCAACCCTTAATGAAGACGCAGCAAAGAAGGAAACGCTGAAAAGCCGTATGCGCAGAATCAGTGATTGGACAGGAAGCCTGTCAAGAAAGAAGAGGAAACTACAGGTATGTGGAGTTTCAGCCAAAATTTCTTTCAAAAGTACAAATCTTAGCCCCTTTCCCATTAATGCATATGACAACTTGGTTTGTTTCCAAGTCTTTTTGTTCAGAAGTGTGTGTGTGTGTGTGTGTGTGTGTGTGTGTGTGTGTGTGTGTAAATGATAGCATTTTCTCTTCAAAATAACTCAACTGCTCCAATACAGTGGTCTGAAAATACTGAATGGTTGGGAAAACAGACCACTGGACTCAGACATTTTAAAAAATAAATAAAAATATGCAATGTTGCTTTTCAGTTAGACATCTTCAGGGTGTAAAATAACCTTAAGACTTACAGGATATCTGCAAGATTGCTGATGTACCCATGCACAAAATTATAGCCAACTTGAGTGTTCAGAAAAAATAAGGATTTCAGAAATGTTAAGTATTTATCCTACCCCAGTCGAGCCACTGCATTGTACCAGCTGCAGCTTCTGCACAGGGTGGTGCCCACCTGTCTCCTTTCCTGGACTGTTTCAGCAAACCTCTTGGCTGAGGTATCATGCAGGATGGTTTTGTAGCAACAGAAAGGTACGGGAGAGAGGAGGGTTGTGCGCAGGTATTGGAAATTCATGTGCATATTCTCTTTGCATAAACTGAAACACAACCAGCACATTTTACATCATTGTTGACATTTTAGAAAGTCCACATTTTAAAATTCATTAGCATTGGTGTACAACATGGGCACGATGGGTGTAATCTATGAAGAATAAAGAGGTCCGAGATTAGTGTATGTCAGGGCTGGTTCTTCTCCTTGGACCTCTGAATAAACATTCTGATAGCAATGGCTTTTTTCATGGGAAGAACGACCTTTCTAATGACAGCTGCAGCTGTGGGTGTACTGCAATGGTGTGGCTGCATGTTGGAGGTGACTCATCCTGTCTAAAGCGTGACACAGCTTTTTTGATGAGTGACCGCTTAAGGCAGGGGTTGTCAACCTGGTCCCTACCACCCACTAGTGGGTGTTTCAGAATTCTAGGTAGGGGGTTCTACGGCACAAGCTGAATCCTCCTTCCATCGATCACTGGTGGGTGGTAGGGAAATTTTACCATCAAGAAAGATGCATTAGTGGGCGGTAGGTATAAAAAGTTTGACCATCCCTGGTTTAAGGAGTGGGCAGTGTTGCATGCCATTCAGTGCTTGTGATGTGATGATCGGAAGCACAGTGTTAAGACTGATTCTATTTGTTCTGTCCTTAATTTCTTTTTAAAGTTCAAAGCAAATCCCTTAATAAAGGCTATGGAAGCATCAGTGGAGAAAACAATGTAAAACATTTGGGAGGTTCTTCTGATGGCGTGGTGAACAGCTGCCTTGGATAGCTCTTTCAGTACTTAATATTATTAAGTAATTGTGTTCGCTTATGACTTACTCTACACATGCACATGTTCTATTTTAAGCATTTCGGTAATAGTGTCATGCAGGGATACTCCACCCAACAGAACTGATTCTCAAACACTATTGAGAAAGATATTTATGTACAAAGATATTTATTTGGGAAGAGTCTCCTAGAGCTCTGTGGGAGTTGATGGTAATTATTACCTTCTGCTATCAGGCCCTATAAACTACAGTTCTGTAATGATCTCCAGATAGACTAACATACATATAAGCAGAAGATCTAGAAAATGAGTGCTGCCAAATTAAAATCAAAATCATATGTCAAGTATTCGGCTCTGAACAGTTGAGTGCTCTGCCCATCTTATAAAAATTCCTTCACATAGTCGCAGCTTGTGCAAATGGGTAACATACAACTTTGCTCTGATGGATCATTAGACTTTCAGAAACAGCAAACAAACATAATGTTCCAAAAGTTATTGCTTAAAAAATACTTGTCCTATATATTAAAGATGAAGGTAGAATTAATGGTATATGCCAGTCTTGGAGATGTAGTTAGGTACCTTCCCAAACAGGAGTCTACAAATATAGTCACCACAGTTGTCATGGTGACCATGAATTTAATTCTGGCAATCAGAATTGAGGTATAGTCTCTAGCAAAGAGAAGCTGTGGTATTTTGCCCTTTAAAATTATAAACAAACAACTGCCAACATTTTCCCTACTCGGAGTGCAAATTTCATTGCCAAACCATCTCTGTCGCTGTGTCAATCCTACTCCGCCACCCTGCCTCGGTCCTCTGATTGGCTGAATGGGAGCTGGCAGTGTCTTTTTCAAAATTCCCTTTTATATTTTTTTTGTACATGCCTTTTCTGACTCTCTCCGCTGCTTCTCTGTCTCAGAGTGCTTGTCTGTTTCTTGCTCATTTTTCTGGTCTTCCCCTCTTCACTTATATTCTCCACCCCCCTATACACACTTTATGTACAGAGAATTGCAAGAATGAAAGGTGGGTTAAAAACTTGGGTGGGCTTCTGTGGAAGATTGGGCATACTTGTATTTTGTTGCCTTAGTACTGAAATTGATTTCTGATGGGGATGCATGTATGTCCCTCAGCTCAAATGCTTGCAGAGCCTCCAGGCACTCAAGAAGTACCTCCACCTCGTCCTTCCTCTTCCTCTGTCCCGAGGCTCCCCAGAAACTTACGTTGGGGCAGAAGGAAGGCAGAGGCAGCTTAGCCTTTTCCCCACTGGAGGCTGGACCTCTCAGCATCAATAGCTGCATATGATGCTGCACATACAGTTCCACT
Organism: Podarcis bocagei; assembly: GCF_964188305.1. NCBI lineage: Eukaryota > Metazoa > Chordata > Lepidosauria > Squamata > Lacertidae > Podarcis > Podarcis bocagei. Next base: position 54,247,602 of record NC_138127.1, read on the forward strand.
TTAGGAGAAGGCCCAGTGTCAGAAGTTTGGCAGCTTGGGACTGTGGCTCACAATCTGGCAAGGTATTTCATGGTTGAATGGTGCACACTGACTGGTGCAGTGTTTAATGTCAGAGAATGGCCCTTAAGAGTTATGAAAACAGCATATATACCTGCTGTCCTGTGGACTTATGTACAGAAATGGGTCCAAATAATGAATGAAATGCAGTTCTTCTGCCGAAACGAAGCAGATCTGGCCCTGTAAGCTGCCTGGGTGGGATACCACCTGTGAGAACCCTATATGAGGTGCTCTGTGGAACTGTTCAAAATTATTCCTTATAGAATAGTGAATGTTTTGAATTAGTCAGAACATTTTAGTACAATTATAATTATACCAATGCAGTCATACCTTGGTTTTTGAACAGCTTAGTTCTCTAACGTTTTGGCTCCCAAATGCTGCAAGCCCAGATGTGATTGTTCTGGTTTGTGAACTATTTTTGGAAGCCGAATGTCCGACTTGGCTTCCACAGCTTCTGGTTGGCTGCAGGAGCTTGCTGAAGTCTCACTTTGGTTTCTGAATGTTTTGGAAGTTGAACAGACTTGCATGTAATAAACATACCTTGTTACTCCAAAAGAAAACATTGCCATTTGTCAAAGCTAAAAGAAGAGGATGGATTTGTAGTCCTCAGGGCTGCTTCTGATGCCTGCTGCCATCAGACTCTGTGCCACAGACATCACAGTAGTTGCTTCTGTGCTGTAGATTTCATATAAGAGCTTAGAGTCAGCAAGTGCTAATGTTTAAGGGGTAGCCAGGACTCTGCTGATTTACGAACTTTACCACTTCATCCACAGGAAACAAAATGCAAAGATTCAGGTGAATACTTTGACAACGGAATTGAAAGTCTTTCCCCAGACACTCTTGCTCCCCCACATTTCTCTGGTTCTCTGTGGTCCGCTGGCTCTGGCCAGTTCTTCCCACAGAGAAGTGAGTCTGCTAATGCAATCAGCAGTGATGTCCTGAGGCAGAACATTTATGAGAACTTCATGCGGGAGCTTGACCTGAGCAAGACCAACAATGAAAACACAGACACCTCCACAGGAACAGAGGACTCGAGCAGCGAGTCGCTCGGCTCCTTAGAACAACTGGATCTGCTGTATGAGAAAGAACAAGGAGTGGTCCGCAAAGCTGGGTGGCTCTTCTTCAAACCTCTTGTGACCCTACAGAAAGAGAAGAAACTTGAGTTGGTTACTCGGAGAAAATGGAAACAGTACTGGATAACACTGAAAGGTCAGTTATGGCTCATGGTTCTTAACTAATGTAGACTGCATTATGTGGCATTATTTGGCAGTGCATTTTAAATTTATTTCTATTCTGCATCTGTTCTGAAAAACCTTTCAATTACTAGGACAGAAGTTATCAAAAGCATATTTATAATGAATGTTTTATGGTTCCCCCTTTGTTACCTTTTTGTCGAAAGATTTCAGAAGATTTATCCCATGCGCAAGTAGTCACGATTCTCGTAACTCAAATATGTTCTGTCTGTTCTAGTTGCATGTGTTAATATTTCTTACTCTTTTGCTTATTCCCTGGTCTGCAACCAGGTGCATGCTGCTGCAGTTTACATTCTGAAACTTTTAGAGTAAAAGCCACCGACAGGGTTGTCCCCACCATCCTTGAGTGTCCTTCCCAGAAGTATCGCCTGTCTTAATCCTCTTCTGGTTGTGTGCCCTTTCTCATTATTGTATTGTTCATTAAATTTATATTCCGCTCTTCATCTGCAGATCTCAGGGTGGCTCACAGCATAAAAGTACAATATGTGAAGGTAACACATGAACCCCTGCACATGCATAGGCATCTTCAGTGCAAAAACATGGACATCTGGAAGTGGGGCCACAGTAATCGCATGATGCCTCCATTATGGGATTCACATGTCAAGGGGTCTATCGTAGAATGGAAACTGAGAGGACATTATTGTAGTGTGATTGGGAGAGATAATTAAGAACATATGTTATTATGGTGCTGGTACTTTTAACTGTACACATCTGGCACTTTGATAGTCAGTGTGCTTTTTGCTGGAGTGTGAGGGTTTAGACTGCAGACATGTAGCATTAGGGCTCTGCTGCACTAACCCTCAGCCAGTGCTCACTTTTGCTCCTACGTTTTGTGTTGATAGAACTTGCAGTACATAGCAGGCTGTCTGAGCATGAATAATCTATGTTTCCTGGACATTTCCCCAGTTTTCTTCCCTCCTCATAGTAATGTCTCTTTGTCCTTTAACTTTGCTTCCATTCAGTTTTAGTTCCATGAAGCAATACTTTGAAAAGCAATGTCTTTTTAAAGAGAAAGTGGGTCAATGATAAATCATGTTATAGTTGAATTATTGTTATAGTTGAATCATTTCCTGTTTGGGCAAGATGGCAGGTATAAACGTCCTTGCTGTTTGACTTCTAAACTGTGAGTGTTGGAATTCAAGTCTGCTATGGCGTATGACCAAACAAATAAAATTTTCTTATAATTCAAGCCTACTTAAACTTCATCCCTTCTGACCTATAAGCCTTGTTGCCTAATGCAGATGTTTGGCAGGAGACCTGATAATAGTTACTTAGCATTGAAAGAAAGTAGCTCTGCATGTGCTCAGAGCACCATGTTACCTCACCTGTTTCAAGGCTTGAATTCTGACAAATGATTTGTCTGTGTGTTTGTAAATATTTTCTTACTGATTTTTAAAAGTACAAGAAAACCAACAAGACAGTTATATCAGTCAACATCCAGTGAAGTTGGTGTATGCAGAACAAAATAAACACCAGTGATTCCTAGGTTATGTTAATCACTGGATACTTTGTAGGTGGATGTCAAAGACAATGGCTGAATAAATTATATGCATTGCAAAGCATGGATTAGGATTACCGTAATTAACTTGGAGAGGTGGTGATTTTCTGCATTTTTTGCAGGGCTTGTCATTCAGCACATACTACTTCAAATAAATATTTTGTGTGTGTGTGTGTAATTTATCTCTGTGTTATAATGCTAAAGGAAGGGATGGAGTCAGAAGGGAAACCCCATTTTAACAAGATTTGCCTGTTCTGGAGCACATTAGGCACACACTGTACAGTAATCACTGTCATTGTCTAAAAAGTGGAAATGCCGGTTTATTTTAATAAAGCTGGAAGAAAAAAAAATTTTGTCAAGAAAATAGGAAGCTGCCTTATTACTAAGTATAAAATCATAAAATTGTAGAGTTCGCTTGATCTGGACACTATACTAATGGTGATGCATCCTAGAATAACATTAGCTTTTATTTGCTGCTGCTCCCTTCTCTTTCCTCTCTCCTCTTTGGCATCACACTATTGCCTCATGCTAATCTTGGGGTCTACTTAAGACCCCAAATCCATTTCACATGTCCTACTGATAATCCAGGTGTCCCCAATCTTATATTTCTACAGCTGGTTCTTCCTGCCTAACTGTAGAACCTGACATTTGTTCCTATTGAACTTGAGACACGGGTGGCATTGTGGTCTAAACAACTGAGCCTCTCGTGCTTGCCAATTGGAAGGTTGGCAGTTCGAATCTGTATGATGGGGTGAACTCCCATCACTCTGTCCCAGCTTCTGCCAACCTAGCAGTTCAAAAGCATACCAGTGCAAGTAGATAAATAGGTACTGCTACGGTGGGAAGGTAAATGGCATTTCCCTGCGCTCTGGTTTCCGTCATGGTGTTTGTTCCATTGCACCAGAAGCCTGTTTAGTCCTGCTGGCCACATGATCCGGAAAGCTGTCTGTGGACAAACGCCGGCTCCCTTGGCCTGAAAGCGAGATGAGCTCCACACCCCATAGTTGCCTTTGACTAGACTTAACCACCCAGGGGTACTTTACCTTTACCCTTTTTTTAACCTATTGAAATTTGTTTTGTTAGTTTTCGCCGAGTCCTCCTATCTGTTAAGGTCAAATTGAATCCCGATTCTGTCTCCTGTGGCATTAGCTGCTCCTCCCACTTTCGTGTTATCTGCAAATTTGACGAGCATCCAAGTCATTTATAGAGACACTGAACAACAATGGGCCCAGGACAGAACCCTGCAGCACCCCTAGCTAAATATTATTCACTGCACCTGACACTGACTTTCCAGGTTTTTAGGCAGGAGGTGCTTGGAGTTGAGCCTGGGGCCTTCTGCAAGCAAAGCATGTGCTTTTCCACTGAGCTGGGACTTTCCCCAAATAAGTCAAAATATCAAATTAAATGTTCAATTAAAAGGTTAAACCTTTACCTCTGTTTATTTTCAAGTAATTATGCCTAAGTCCAGAGTGCATATTGGATGTATTTTTAATGAGGCAAAGGCCCTAAAATGATAAACCAGGTCTACTGACAGCCTATGTAAAATCAAAAGAGTAAGGACTTTTGGATTTTTGTAACAGTAGTATATATCTGACTTGCTTTCGGTAAATTCATAAGCTTCCCATCCCTGAGACTTCTCATACTACAATTGACATCTTGGTGTGCCTCAAGACAAAGCGTATATTCAAAACGTTTGTCCAGTGTCACAATTGACTTCACTGATGTTGCCACCTGTTGCTGCTCTGGGCTTCATTATGACCTCTTCGGCTAAAACATGCTAGCTTTGTAGATGTTGTGGTAGAAATTTGCTTGCTTTCAGATCATTTAACTTGTCAGGCACTTGGAATCTAATTGGCCAGATATCAGTGAGTGTTCCTAGCTGTATAAATGGCTAGAAGCTTCTGTTTGTGCTTTTAACTTACTAAACTAAAACCACTGATTTGTGGAGGTGGTATTATTTTCTGTGCCGTCTCTTGAGCTATGTTTAGTTTTATCAATGACAGGAAAGATTACAACCATCTGGTCACCTGCCAAAAGTGAATTGATGGGTGTCCTGAGACTTCAGCAGTGCTTAAATGGCCATCAAGATCATTCCTTTAATATGGAATGTTTTTCTTTACCATCTGTCCACCCTAATTAATTTATCCGGGCAAGGAATATCACATTCCAACCACGTTCTGATTGTAGCACATATGCTGTAATCTGGTCCTGGAAGCAGAGGTGGGGGCAGCCTCAAGAAGGCTGTGTAGTCCCATCTGTGGGCAGAAACAGGGGCTGTCATTTTATTTCTTAATATAAAGAGGTGGTAGCTGATTAAGTCCTAGAACAGACCCACTGAAATCAATGGACTTAAACCAGTTATGACTAACTTAATTCCACTGGCTTCAATGGGTCTGCTTAAGTGTGACTTAGTTGGATATTATCTATAATCTCCTAGTTCCCACATAAAATGACAACATAAAATCATGGTGATAGCTAACAAGTGTGTTTCAAGCATGTGTGCATTTTTGATAGCTTTTTAGCAATTGACATTATTTGGGATTGCTAGATTTTTAACAGAATGCATTGTGTGTAAGCAACAATACAGTGGTGTCATCTGCTTCGAATTGACAACTGCTGTTTGCTATCTTACACCTCAAAGATAAATGCATTCACCTGGCTGCAAAATCCAATGATTTCAATGAAACTCGGGGCCGGCGGTAGACCTTTCGGTCTCAAATTTCAGCAGCGCCCTGTGTGATGCAAAAATCTGGTACCCCCACTTCTCACACTCCATTTTAAATCATAGCTGTCATGTCCCTGAGGCTCCATGCGACCGAACCAGTTGCAAACACCTAAATCTGCCTCTGTTTCCCATAGTAAATCTATTATCTCTGGATTTCATACATATGGCCTTCCCCTCTATAAACTTGCCCTAACATTAAATTCAGATGTAAAAGGTTTGCTTTCTGTAGAGAACTGATTAATAGGTATATAAATCAGGACTTTTTTTAGTGGTGGCACCAAAATATAGAATTCCTCCTCTATATATGTTTGCCAGTCTCCTTTGTATTTCTTACGTGTCTCTGGAAGCCTGTTTCCTTCCAGCTTTTAATATTTCAGGATGTACCACTTTTAAGACTGTTCTGTTTAACTTTAGGGATCCTTAAAGTCTGACACTCCTCTGTTGGCCTCCCAGAGGTGTTGTAACACGTACCTCTTTTGTTTGGCCTTTGGTAGTTTGCAGCAGTCTTGAGTGCTGGATTTTTTTAAAAAAATGTATCCCTCTGCTAACAGAAAATGTGTGATAATAGCAATCACAATAGTTCACATCTTTAACCATAAATCTGGGAACCTATTTGGTCCAGAGTTCTCAGATGTGTGTGTATAAAAGTTTGAAGATGAATATGTTGCCCATACTTGTTCAGTGCTTCCTGTAGAAAGTTGCTCCCAATTCCAGCTGCACATATGAACATTTTAATATTGTATTTTAAGAGGATATGAGTTTAGAAAGATCCAAGACATAAACCAGAACTACTTTTCGTTTTTACATTTTTCGTTTGAAAAGGATGCACCTTGCTGTTTTATGAGACTTATGGGAGAAATTCCATGGAGCAGAACAGCTCGCCTCGATATGCCCTGTTTGCAGAAGACAGTATAGTGCAGTCTTGTCCAGAACACCCCAAGAAAGAGAATGTTTTCTGTCTCAGCAACTCTTTCGGTGATGTCTACTTATTCCAGGTATTCTGTTTTGGGTTTTTGTGTTTTATCATTAAATGAAGTCATATTGTATTTAAATCAGTGCTCTTGGAGTAGAATTCTAGATCATGTTGTTTTGTCTCTGTTCCTTCTGTGTGCTCCAGAAATCCTAGATAAACCCTCTTCCTTTAGGAATTCTACTCACCAGAACATAAAGTAGCAAACCAGGAAGCATGCTATCTAACTATCCAAAGGTAATTAGGTAGAGGGACTTCTCTAAGATGGTTGGATGGTGCCTTGTACGCCTCCTTCTGGCAACTCCTGCAGCCGAGCTGGTGCCAAACATAATGGTCTGCTTTCCTTTGGACCACATCAGTGAGACCAAGGGGGGGAGGCTTGTCGTCTAGGCAGTCTAGAACCTCCATACACGCTGCCTTGGATTGTGCCCCAGAGAGGTTACTTCAATGCTCCTAAAGCATCAAATACAATTCAGGTGGCAACAGTTATGAGTTACCTGTCTCTGCTGCCACAGTGGGTGCTGTGATTCTTCAGTGGTTTGGTTTCACCCCCACTGGCACACTCAGTTGTCTCTCAAGACAGACGGATATCAACATATAGCTAGACCAACAATTCTAATGTTTTGGAATGCATAATGGAGAGGCATACTTCTACACAGCCAAGGGCTGCTTCAAATTTGTATGTTTTTCCTTAACAGAAAACACTTTTGCCTCTGTATAAGAAAAGCATATTGATTGAAGAGGACCATGATACACTGCAGAAAGCAATTGCAAAAAATTAGGAAGGGAGTGCATTGAATAGTTATTAAAGTTGGTGTCTTGTCTCCCCTCCCTTTGTGCTTGAAGAAAATTTGGTGTATCCTGGTTCATGCATACTTTCAAATGTAACTTTAGTTCAGTATATTTTTAAAAAATTAAACTAATAATGGGTTAGGTAATTGCCATTCCTGTAGCCAAGCATCATGTGATGAATGTCATATTTTATACAGAGTTCTTCCTCTTTTGATAAAGAGTAAGCATTGCTAGTAATTACAGTTGCCAGTTGTTCAAGGAAACATTAGCATAGCAGAAACCCTTTATTATTTGCAGACTTCGATGGGGAAAGTTGCATATAGGCAACATGGTGCAATGAAGTGGGGAGGGTAAGTGGATCCCACTTAGACTGGCCCCACACTGTTATTCTTGACTGAAGTTGGTTTTGGAACCCACTGGATGCTATTATAGTGTTTTGTTTATAAAGTTAATTTTCTTGCTTTTTTCTTTTTTCAGGCTACAAGCCAGACTGACCTTGAAAACTGGGTTACAGCAATACACTCTGCTTCCGCATCTCTCTTTGCAAAGAAACTTGGGAAAGAAGATACGATCAGATTGCTGAAAAATCAGACCAAAAGCCTTATCCAAAAGATTGACATGGATAGTAAGATGAAAAAGATGGCTGAGCTGCAGCTCTCAATTGTTAGTGACCCTAAAAACAGGAAAGCAATTGAGAACCAGGTAATAAACAAAGGGTTAGCTTCTGCATATTGACTCTTGCAAAGAGTATCACTCTTCAGAGTACACACAGAGTACATCACTAGAGCCTGTATGATGCAGTAGATCAGACTGAATTGTCGTTTACAGGCAACTGCTCTTGGAGTCAAACTTCCCTCCTGTGGAAATCTTGAAAGAAGCAAAACACATTTTCATTTCACTTCCTGCTATGTAAATTGAGGGCTTTATAAATAAATAAAACATTTATATTTCAGCTCAAAAAGAAGCCCTACTGGCCAACAACAAAGTATCAATATAATTGAAATGAACATCTCCCTAGCTGCTCCCCTGTCCAGAATACATCCATCCCACCCTTTTCTCAATGGTCTTGACCAAAATTAGGTTATTATATTGTAATTGTGGTTAATAACATTAAATACACTTCCCTCTGGGGTAGTAAATCTTGATTAAGAGTGAACCTGGTTAGCATTAACTGTGATTAACATTTGTGTCAAAGGAATGCTTAATTAGTGTTCAGTGTGAAGGGAATTCACCCTAAAGGGGAATGAGTTCACACTCTGCTCAGCTCCTTTGTGCTAAATTTACCACAACAGGGAAAGTAGGAGCTGCTACACACATTGTCTTCAGCACAGGAAAGATATCAAAACCAGTATCTTCATGGCAAGTTCTCCCTTGGTTCATACATGTGCATTCTATGGAGGTTGATCAGCCTCACTACATTTCAAATAGACATGGCCCTGTTTCACATTCCTGGCAGTGGTAGTGGCTGATGGGGCACCGTGCTGGGCTCCCCTCTTGAAAAGACAGCAGACCATTGCAGCCTTACCCATGCTGCCCTTCAGCTGCTACTGCCTAGCAGCCATTGGTTAGAACATGGCCACTCCAAACCTGATTAGGCTGTTGCCATGGCTAATGCATCCAAGTGCTGCCAGGTTTATCTAGTCCAGTGCTTCCCAAAGTTGGCAAGAACATCTCCGGTGTGTGTGTGCTGGAATGATCCAGGGGGGTGTAGTAGCCTCAGGTGCAATGGGGGGGGCATTGAATAAAAATAAGGGGGTGGCGGAAGCATAAGGAAAGAAAAAAATGAAAAACCATTCGTACATGTTTCATCTGTTGTGTACTACCAAGTTGGGCGCCGTTGCAGGACAACAATGCCTCCCCTGGATCTGGTGGTCATGCTGGAGGTGAGGGGTTTTCCTGGGCTTGAGTGAACGCTTCTCAGCTTCACCCAGGCCTGGGAAATGGATCATAGCTTGCCTACCTATTTGGCCAAAGGCAGGCAAGCTGTGGCACCAGCCCTGCCCCTTCACTTAAAGAAGGTAGATTTTCAGGTGACTGTGGAGTAAAACAATTTCTGAAAAGGGGGCAGTAGGCCAAATAAGTTTGGGAACCTCTGATCCAGGCCAAATCCCCCAAAGTTGGCAATCCCCCAAAGTTGGTGAGCTTTTCCATTGTCCTCAGTCATGGGTAATCCTATGTTCTGTTGTTTTTTTCTAAATGGTCTGGTTTCTGGACAGATGCAGAAGAGACAAGATTAATTAACAAAGGCTGCATTCAGACAGCTTTTTATTCTATCCTCTTGATGTTTTCTTCCCTTTCCTTCCTTCCACCATGTTTCAGCTGAATTTTCGCATGACAAAAATTCAACTTATGGAAATCTTAGCACAAGTGTAGCTGTCATTTGTGCATTATTTGTTTCTGTGAAAAATCCACTTGCAACCATATTAACTTGCTAAATCATAGAAGGTTTGAGCTGTAATTTTCCTGAAAATGGATATGAAATGTTAAATCTTTTTACATTCATAGTAATGGGTATATATCATGTATTTGCTCATAGCAAATACAGAGACTGAGCAAACAACACTTTAGCAAATTGTAGTTGAGTGATCAGGGAGGCTGTTGCCTATGAAGGCCCATGCTATAATGTCTCAAATACTACAGTGCTCTTTGTATTTTCATTTTAAAGGAACCTGTAAGAACAGAGCCATTATCATCTACAGCATTCTGCATCACTACATGCTGCGTTATATGTAGGGTAGATGCCAAGTCTATTAGAAAATCTTAGAAAACCCCATGTTCTGTTTAATGCTGAAAACAGGCCCTTAACTGAATAGAAAAGAAGTGTATCTTAGGCTGAAATTTCATAGAAATTCATAAAGACCTCCCCCTACCTGGATCAAATGTTTCACACAGAGAGATCAGGGAGTACAACTGTTTTCTCTCACTACAATAATAGTGGCATAAAAATGGCATGAGTGAGATTATCATAAGCCAGGGTCACTGGCACCTACAGATGCCAGTGTGCCCACCAACATCTCCTATGGTACCCACAAAAGGTCTCAGCCAACCTCAAAAATCCAGAGTGCATAACACGACTGTATTTCCTGTTCAGTTCTTGTGTGCTCTGATTCTGCCTGTCACACAGTGAGCACACCCCCTTAAACATTATCACATTTCACTGGGTGCCATGATTGGACACCCACACTCCTGTCTGTTCTGAACAGAGGTGAGGTGCAGTTCACTCCTGCCTGTGACCTAGTTTTGTGGTGTCCAATGTAGGTGCCTTTAAAAAGAGATAGAAGTGCCTCTTTTGTAAAAGTTATCACTGACTAGAAAAACACATGGTAGAATAGTTCCTTCCTGCCTTCCTGCCTTCCTGCCTTCCTTCCCGCCCCCTCCAAGTCTCCAAGCTGCTGAATTTTAGCAATGCAGTGCCTTCAAAACAATACTTACTCTGGGTCTCAGGACACTTAGCCTTGCACAGGTAAAAGCTCAATTGGGCTGCAGAAGATTCCTGCCCGCCCCCCATCTCTTTATTAATTAGCTACTGTGTAGGCCAGGACTTAGTAGGCTTCTGGGGCAAGCCAATTAGAGATGGCGAAAGTGGAGATCTGAGCACTGTCACTTGCCTCTTCTCTGATCAACCAGTTACATTAGCAAGCCTTCACCAGGTGCCGATCTTTACCTCTTTCATTAGGATATCATGACCGTCATCTGCTATTGGCCTCTGAAAAAGTACTCAGAATTGCCTTTCAAGTTTGAAGGCTTACGGCCCCAAGAAGTAATCTAACCTCACTCTGAGAATTGTGCCAGAACAAGGGTGTTTAAAGGGGATAAACCTCTCTGTATTAAGTCTCAACAGTAATAAAATTTTACCTCCATACTTACCCTGTGACTCAGTGACTCTCCCTGACAGCCGCTTGTCCATGGGAAGCACAGATCTATCTTGGATCATCTACTTGATCTCATCTTTCACAAGCCTTTTGGTTCTGGCTTCCCAGATTTGCATGAGTAAAATATGTGCTGTATCAAATTGGCTTTAGAGAGAGCCTTGTAAAACAAAGATGAAACAACCTAAATACTTGGTGAGTCATCTATATTGATGCCATATGGGTTGTCTCTGAGATGTAGTAATTGAAGTGTAAAAAAGTTTTTGTGTGTGGTGTTTGTAATGTGGTTTACAAAATCATCATATGAAATAGCAGGACATCTTAAAGGAGGAACAGTCTCTGTGCGGTCCTAAGTTTTTGCATAGCTCCATCGTTAGAGATACCCAGTAAAGGCATTAGTCGTACTACTATGCTATTTATTCATTGAACTAACTCATTGCAATCACCATTTTATTTATATTATCAACCTTTTATGTACAGAGTGATGAATGGCATGTTTAAGGCTTTATAAACTTGGAGAAGGGATTGGGTTATGAACAGCCTTCAACAGATTCTCTTGGGTCCTTTCTGCTTCTTATCAGCTAACATGTGTGCTTCCACAAGGCGGTTCTGTACCTTTCATCTTTAAAGTAGGAGTAGAAAAAAACAACTTTAAAATACTTCCTTCAAACCTTGTTTAATCTTTAAACCAAAGAGATAAGATGGGAATTAGATTGTTGTATCCTTGTAACAAACTGATTGTAACTAGAAGCATCTTAGACCTTGTGAGGCTGTGCGTATATTTTGTTGTCTTTTGTGTGTATTACTGAATATGCTTCCACCGGGTAGGTCATTCATAGTAATTAAAGATGGTGACTGTGATCCAGAAAAAATTGTGCCCATATTGTGAGAAAACATTTCAGAGCCCCAATACTCTTTACACCCAGGGCAACCTATGGGGTGCAATCTAGATAGGAAGCATAATGTAATCTGTAAGTAGTCTAGAGCATTATGGATTGCAAGAATCCTTTTTTTAAAATGTTTGACTTCTGTGGGTAACCAACTATTTTCCTAAATAATGATGTCAGCATGCAGTTAAGGCCACCAACTTTGTTTTATTTTGATCCATTTTTTTGAAGGTTCATTTCTTGAGTGTGACAGAATGTCTTTTTGGACGTGAGCAACTAATCAGCCCTCTGAATGCTACAGATGAAAGCGATTTAGCTGAGGGTGCAGAACTTTGACCACCCTCCACAAGCCATTAATTTATCTTCTCCTATTTCATTTTTGTGTATATAAACAGATCCAGCAATGGGAACAGAATCTGGAGAAATTTAACATGGATCTCTTCAGGATGCGCTGTTATCTAGCCAGCTTGCAAGGCGGGGAGTTGCCAAATCCAAAGAGCCTTTTGGCAGCTGCCAGTCGTCCTTCAAAGATGGCATTAGGAAGGCTGGGCATCTTCTCTGTCTCATCCTTTCATGCACTGGTGAGTTGGACACAGCTTCATATAAGTGTTTTGTAGAGGAGTTTATTTGTGACAAGATGCAGAAATGCATTCCTTCCCCCTCCCTATGTATGGTCCTCTTCAGGCTTTTGGCTATACCCTTTTAAATGTGTGTTGGGGGGAGGAGGGGGTTTTTGGTTTGTGTGGTTTATTCCCCCATTCTTGTTTTTGTTACGTATTTTGTGCCCTGAGATCTACGGATGAAGGCTGGTTTACAAATTTAATAACTATATAAACATTTTGCTGGTAAATGTAATTTCAAGGTGAATCTGACTATGAAAGTCAGTTTTGTGACCCCTTTCTTGGCTGAAGAAAAAGTACTGTACTTTAAAAAGACCAACTAATATTACTCATTTGTTTAGACCATTTATATCTCACACGTCTCCCAAAGATCTCAGGGTGGGTGATGGCAAAATTGAATAGAATCCTGTGTCCGTACACAATATAATGAAAACACAATTAAAGCAAAACTACACCAATTACTGAATATTAGTGACCACTTCCAAAAGCTTGAGTTTTGAGCTGGTGACTGAATACCATCAAATTGAGCACCAGCAAAATTTTGGAATGAGTGAGGGGTAGACAGGTGGTTTCAAAGCCAGGAGGAAAGTCCGTGGAGAAGATGCCATGTTTTGCAACTCCTGGTGGCAGAATGCTAGGAAGAACTTTTCTTGGTGATCTTAACATATGACAGGATTGTACAAGGAGATACACTCTTTCAAGTATTTTGGTCCCAAGACATTCAAGACTTTGTATCAGTAAAATACTTAATTTGAAATTGAAATGTATTGGCAGCCAGTGCAAACCTTTATAAGAGCAGGCGTAATAGAAGTTCTGGAAAGAGAGTCTGCTTAGGAGCCAGGTCACTGCAGTTTCTGTGTCATCTTCAAGGGCAACACTAGATACAGTGGATTACAGTAATTAAAACAGGAAGTTATCAGACCATAGATTACTGTAGCTGTTCTATGCTGGTCCAAGAATGGCTATTGCTGGTTAACCAGCCGGAGCTGGGGGGAAATTCTCTATGACACTGCAGACACTTGAGTCTCCAGTGACAAGGTGGAATCAAGGAGCATCCCAGGCTATATATTGTTTATTATTATTATTATTATTATTATTATTATTATTATTATTATTTACATTTGTATATCACCCTTCATCCGCAGATCTCAGGGCGATTCACTATTTAAAAATACATGATAAAAAGACAAAACACATAATAAAATCAAGAAAAAAAACCGAAACAATAACCTCCCCACCTGCCTTCAAAGAGAATGCAATCTCATCAAGAACAGGTTGTTCATCTGATTCTCAGAACTGCCAAACCACAACATCTCTATCTTATCAGGATTCATTAGCAATTTATTTACCTTCATCCAGCCCACTACTGTAGCTAGACAGTGATCCACACCTGATTCACTTGATATGGAAAAACGGAACTCCATGTCAGCAAAGCTGAGTTCTTTACTTTAAAAATATTCTCATATTGGAAAAGACATGAACATTCTTGTGGCAATGGCACACATGACTGTTTTCCCCCTGGGAATCTATAATTGGCCACTTCTGTAAATACAGTGAAATAGATGAATGTGTGATCATCACACATGATCTTCATGTGGGGTTGTTGTTTTTTAAACTACCGTATTTTTCGCCCTATAGGACGCACTTTTTCCCCTCCAAAAATGAAGGGGAAATGTGTGTGCGTCCTATGGGGCGAATGCAGGCTTTCACTGAAGCCTGGAGAGCGAGAGGGGTCGGTGCGCACCGACCCCTCTCGCTCTCCAGGCTTCAGGAAGCTCTGCGCAACCCTCGGGAGACCGGCTCCAAGGGTTGCGCAGAGCTGCCTGCAGTCCCGGGATCAGTGCAGCTTTGCGTGGCCACCGGGAGCGGGGCGCTAAGTCCCGCCCCGCTCCGGATGGTGGCGCAGAGCTGCCTGCCGTCCCGGGATCAGCGCAGCTCTGCGCGGCCACCGGGAGCCGGGGCGAAGCTCCGCCCCGCTCCCGGTGGCTGCGCAGAGCTGCCTGCAGTCCTGGGACCAGCGCAGCTCTGCGCGGCCACCGGGAGCCGGGGGCGAAGCTTCGCCCCGCTCCCGGTGGCCGCGCAGAGCTGCCTGCAGTCCTGGGACCAGCGCAGCTCTGCGCCGGCATCTGGAGCGGGGCGCGAAGTCCCGCCCCACTCCGGATGGCGGCGCAGAGCTGCCTGCCGTCCCGGGATCAGCGCACTTCTCCCCATCGCCAGCCCCACAAGCTCGGGGGACAGTGGGGAGGCAGAGCGTGCCTTCCCACTGTTCCCCGACCTGGTTCTTCCAGCCCCGCACCTGGGGGGGAAATAAAAATTTTTTTCTTTATTTCCCCCCCAAAAAAACTAGGTGCGTCCTATGGGCCGGAGTGTCCTATGGGGCGCAAAATACGGTACTTCTATTTGTTCCATAGAAGTGCCAGCCATGTAGGAAATTTGTAACATTTGAAATGATCCTGAAAGAAGTTTCTACCAAAAAAAGCAAACAGTATATTGTCCTTTTTCTCTCTAAAACACTAAGCTCAAAACAACATGAATGATACTTTGTTGAAAAATGAGATATAATATCTACTTGCTAGTAAAATCTTATGATACACTAACCATATTATGTATATATTATGTATATTGCTGGTGTATGTTGAAAAAGTATAGCTTTTTTAAAAAAAACACCAACAACACCATGTTCTCATTATTACTGAAATACAGAACTGATTATTAAATATAAAAATGCATACAGTCTCTTAAAATATCCTATTAAAGCAAAGTAAAATTAGTTCCAGAAATGGTTTTAAAATCATTTTTTCAAAGCTCGGAAAGCTTTCTCTAGGATGCTGGTATCGCCACATTCTATTAAGATCTATAATTCAGCCTTACACTAAACACACTGTTTACCCTGCATGTTATAATGCAACTCTTCCTTTTGGAATCCGGCCAGTTCACAGCTTACCGTTCTTTGTTGGCTGCTTTGCAAAAGCTTATGTGGGTTTGACAGGAGGTATTTCACAGATAAATCGTAGCTGGTGTGTGCAGGGTTTGTTTTTTTAATGTCTTTGGCTGCAATTCTAGACACATTTACACCTAGGAGTAAATTCCATTGAGCTCAATGACAAATATTTCTGAACAGATTACATAGGATTGTACTGTTCATCTTTTGTGTCACATTTCATTATAATTAGGTTCTTGCTACCTTTTGTTTTGATGAACAAGTTATGAAAAGCTTATATGTATAACTATGCTTGTATCGTCCTCGTTTACTTCTCTCTCTCTCTCCTCTCTCTCTCTCTCTCTCTCTCTCTTTCTATCACTTAGATCTGCTCCAGGGATGAGGCAGCTCTTAGGAAGCGAACACTGTCTCTCTCACAGAGGGTTCGGAGCAAGAAAGGTTTGTTTTCCTCCCTTAAGGGACTGGACACCCTTGCAAGAAAGGCAAAGGAAAAAAGGCCATCTATAACACAGGTAGTTCCCAGTTGATGCATATATATTTTTTATTTTTAAAAAATCTATAAAATTGTTCTAAAATTGCATTGATCATCCATCAGTGGTGTAAGAAACAAATGGTTTAAATTAGGATGCCTAATTGGTTATTGCAAACAGTGGTGTGCAGAAAGCCAGCAGCCACACACATGCTACACACCATGTTTCCTTGCAGTTGCATGTAGCATCTCCCACATCAGGCAGTCTTCAGATGTCATTGTAAGATGCTAATCTCAGCCTAGCTAGTTAGGAGTGATAAAAGTCACTTCCCAGCAACGGCAGGATATGCAGGATGATAAAATATGACACTGGATTTGCCATTGCAACAGTCAGGCCTTTCCGTAAGGTGAAGCTGAGTGATGTGTTCTCAAATGACCAGCAAGATAAGGAGACATGAATAAAGGCAGTTTTATCAGAATGAAACCAGCTTCCTCCTCTTCCCTAAAGAAGACATGTGGGTGAATTCTCAGTTGATAGGAGTTCCCTAATGACAACTGGTTCCTCTGAAGTACTTTTTTAAAATATAAAAAACCCTTTAAATAAATAGTGTGGGCATTTAGTAGACAAGTACAGGAAAGTGGAGGGTAAACGTGACCAAGATAGGCAATACAAATAAAGTAAAACTTTATTATGATTGGGAAATCACCAGTGGCACATAGTTTGCTTCTCCATGGTTGCAGAAATGTAATGAAACATGGAAATAAAAACCCAGTCTGAACACTTTATGGTAACTGTAAATCAATGGAACAACTTTTCATATCTATAGAACCTAGGTACCAAATCCATAACTTATTTTCTCTTGTTCCTGGATTATTATTATTAATTCAGTCACTCTAAAATTGATAACAGCCTCTCTCAAGTGAATGACTTTGTTAATATCTTTTCTCTAAATTGAAGAGACTGGAAGTTACGTTATCTATGTTTACATACAGTGGCTACCTATCTTTTTGATGTGACTTAATAACACATTGTTTGGAAAGATGTCATTTAACTATAAACGACATGGAGCATGTCTCATTGTAAATCTCTTTGGGACTTTTGCTGTGGGAAATGATACACAAATTTAGTATACATAAACCAACCTAAAGCAAAGTTGTACACTGTACTTCAGAAACATGGGGCAAGTATGAAGCATTAGCTGTGGGAACCAATGTTACCCTGCCTTGTTTTTGCAAATCCCACTGGGTTCAATGGTTTCTAATAGGAAACCTTCCATAATATCCTACTTTGCAAATGGGAAATGTGAGCCAAGTTTATATAGTTACTGTAAAATATTATGTTATCACAATTGAATACTTCAATCAAACCATATTGTAAGTTTTCAGCCTGCAGACTGGACCAGAATATCACAGCTAGAGCCCTCATCTGAAGATGGATATTCTGGAAACATGACATAGCTAGGGGATTATAACTTTATGTCAATTTTTAGTTTATCCCAATTCCTTCATGTTAACAAGCAAACCTTATGACATGTGAACATTTCATTTATTTATCTTGAATTTTCCAACATGTATCTTCACTGGATGTCCACGAGTTCCAGTATTATGAGGGGGGGACGGGACTTTTTCCTATTCACTTTCTCCATGCCATGTATAATTTTATGACCCTGAACAAATCCTTTGGGGAATTCTACTTTGCTGGACTCAGTGGACTTAATGATCTCTTTGACATACAGAATGGCACCATGTCCTGTGTGTCCTTCCCTGTCCGTCCTCTAGAGTTTATATCTGAAGATAACCCACTGATGTCCCACTGATTTCCTCCATTCCACCAGGTTTCCAAGATGCCCACTGTATGAAGTACATGGTAGCCATGAGTGCTGTGAATCATTTAAAGCCATAAGCGCAGTTCCTTATCTTAAAATACATTTAATAAGATACAGATTAATAATCAGAAGCATATCGGAAAAACAAAACAGCTCTGCTTTTATCTTCAAGTGGTTTCTCACATGCTCCTTATCGAAAACCCAGCTATTGAGACGTAAGAAAAATGATAGCAGTGACACTTCAGTAGAACAGACTTTATAGTAGTAATGTTTTTAAGAAGAAAGGGGAGGACTTCATAAATATTCTGAGTCCTAACTTACCTTTGAAATGTACTAAAGGGCTTGCAGTTTACCAGGCTGGCTTCAAATCCCAGTTAGTGTTAACCAGGTGGGAACTGTAGGGAGTGCCTTTGGTGGAGAGGGAGAAGACATGGGTAATGAGTACATAATCCAATGTTTCTTAAGGCTTGGAAATTTTACATGCAAAAAAAAAATCACATACAAATTGCACACAAAAAACCCCAGCTGGCACTCATTGAGTTCTGTGTCTTGCTCAGCAAAAACAGCTGCCATTGGTTACTGTCATTCATATATTGGGTTCAGCCACTGCTATCTAGGTTCAGCTGCTGAAAGGAGAAGATCCTGACTATTTTATAACTGTTTTATTTGTTTTATAATTGTATGTTTTATTGTTGAAACCTGCCTTGGGTGCTTATGGTGTGTGGCAAGTGAGAAATCTAATAAACAAACAAAGAAAAATAGTAGTACACGATTTGCACTGGTATTTAATTGCTGTATGTAAACTTTGAGTGCATGACGTTGCTGGTGTGTATTTTAAACATGGCTGGATGAAAGATTAAGATATAGGATTGCCCTAAGAACCTTTTCCAGAGTGTTTTAGTTTGATAACTGTAACAAATTTGCAGTGAATTCTCCAACTGTATTTGAAACAACATGCGTGCGCCAACTCTTTGCCTGCCTAACAAATTGTTGCTGGAGAGGAAGGATTTGGCCCAAAGAGTTCTCCAAGTACAATCCCCCCACCAACAATCACTTGGACTCCTAATATGCTATCTCTGAAACAAATGCACTCACCATTGATCACTGCCATGACAAAAGAAGCGTTCTGCATTCTCTTCATTACTGAAGCAACTATTTGGGAGACATAACTGGACTTGGGGACAATGTGCCAAGGGGCATATTTGCATCCCTCTCTTCCAAGCTGGCAGTGAAAGGAGAGCTAGGCTAAGAGTGGCTGCTCAGAAACTGGTTATCAGGATGATCCTGGGAAAGGCTTGAGAGCAATTGGATGTGAAGTCAGCTTCCTGATTGGCAGCTGTTTGTGTTGGCTGCTTGGTTAGCACAATTGCCCCAGGATTCTAGGGCTAGTGTGTACAAAATGCTCTCAGCTGTCAGGACAGATATCTGGCAGAATTATATAGTGCATGCATGCGATTTTTAGCGTGTAGAAGGTCTGAATGTGTGGAAGGTCTGAATGTCAGTATAATCTCTTAGTGCAAGGGGCTTCCACCCTTCCCTTTTCCTGGAATGCCTGCACACACTAACACCCAAATTTAAAAAATAGTAAACTACTCTTCAGTTGTTTGGCTTTACTGATCTAAGTTCACTAGCTTTTCCTTCCTTTTTGTGTGCATGTGAAACCGTTTTGCAAGGAATGCTTTGTTTATATTAGGATACACATTCTTTTTAATTAGATTTTTGACTCAACTGGAGGGCATGGATTTACTGGAACACAGCTACCTCAGAATTCCAGTAATTCTACCGAGGTAAGGGTTCTAAATCTTTGCTGTTCACTATTTATCACACTTTCTGAATGTGTTTCTTAAATCATGATTTATCTATGTTTCTCTCTCTCTCCTCTCCCCCCCAAAGAACCACTTAATACATTTTGTAGAAAAAAGGATTAGCTAGTCATGTGCATGTGAAACTATTAGCAAGTCATAACTTATATACGTTTGGCCAGACCTTAATGTTTCACGGATGTATAAGTAGTGAATACCTATCGAAACCTATCCTCAAACAAGGAACAGAGTGCATGGCTACCTAAATATTCAATATTCATTTAAAATGGGTAGTTGTAATTTGATACAGATTAGTCTTTAAAAACTGAAGCAATCATTATGTATGTATGTATAGCTTAAAACCCTTGTGCAGCTGTATGAACTGCAAACCAAAGGAAACTTTTTGACTGATTCTCTCCAATCCCGCCCTCCTTTTGATCTATTAGTATGTCCTCTTTGTATTTTCCTCTATCCTTTAGTGGGCATGTGCTAGGAATACTCATTTTTCTACTACAAGAAGAAATTGTCATGTAGATTTCCTCTGGGGTAAGCAGGCTTCAGGACCAAACCAGCTGTCATAATTGAAAAGCTTTTAATGAGCGAACACTTCAATAATACCATAAGCATAGCTGGCTGTGCATCACTTCAATGGTCCTGTCAGGAGGACTCAGCAGGACTCCAGGCCTTTTATTTCAAACTTAAGCTAAACCTGTTTGCTTTCTTTTTTCTTGGGAATAGAAGTGCACCCTCCATCTTAATATCCAGTACCCTGGTTAATTCATGTACTTGTTCATTCTGGAATTTTAAAAGCTTAAATTATTTTCTTAAAAGGCATTTTATCACCAGCACCTACAAAGTGTGCCAGTTGACACGTCACACTTTCAAAAATTCCTTTCCCAAACAGTGAAAAGTCTTATAAGGTGGTGGTGGTTGTTTAGTCCTTTAGTCGTGTCCGACTCTTCGTGACCCCATGGACCAGAGCATGCCAGGCACTCCTGTCTTCCACTGCCTCCCACAGTTTGGTCAAACTCATGCTGGTAGTTTCGAGAACACTGTCCAGCCATCTCGTCCTCTGTCATCCCCTTCTCCTCTTTCCCAACATCAGGGTCTTTTCCAGGGAGTCTTCTCTTCTTATGAGGTGGCAAAGTATTGGAGCCTCAGCTTCAGGATCTGTCCTTCCAGTGAGCACTCAAGGCTGATTTCTTTAAGAATGGATAGGTTTGATCTTCTTGCAGTCCATGGGACTCTCAAGAATCTCCACCAGCACCATAATTCAAAAGCATCAATTCTTCGGCGATCAGCCTTCTTTTCTTCTTTACCTTATAAGGTAGAAGACCTCTTTATCTGACCTTCTTGTGCCTTGGGATGCTAGGATGGGTTTGTTAGTATTATTTGTATAGCTCATGGGTAGAGCATCTGTGTTGCATGCAGGAGGTCCCAAGTTCAATATTTGGCATCTCCAGGCAGGACTGGGAGAGATTCCTACCTGAAACCCTGGAGAGCAGACAATACTGAGGAAGATGGTCTGTTTCAATATAAAGCAGCTTCTTTGTGCTCCTAATGTGGACAAGGCTGCATTTGAAGTGAGATCTTTTAAATGCAACTTTATAATTGGACAAAAGCCTGTCTTCTGAATATCTCTTAATCTTTCCTATCACTGTGTCTTTTTTTTTTTGGCATACATCCTGTACTTCGAAAATTTTTTGGGATATTGCTCAGAAGTGTTCAGTAGCTTTCAAGTCAGGTGGAAAAATCTATAATTTTATAATGAGCTTGCATTTTCAAACCAAAACTATTCCTTCTGTGGAACTTGGTTTATGAGCCACTGGTCTTATGTCTGCTAAATGAATAAGATTGGGCATTCCATCTATGTAAACGTTTGAAGGACTTGAATAACTGTCTGCAGATTTGTAGGAGTTTCTACAGTTTCTTCATGCCTCATCTAACAACTTTTTTAAAAAAAGTGATTCATCACCAAAGTTGGAAACAAGCCTATTCTGTTAGGAAATTTTGAAGAAAAACAAAATCGAACCGTTACAAGAGACTTCCTGATGAGTTCAGTGAAGCACAGCCCCTTTAAATGTTCCATGCAGGTTTTCTGAGGTGTTTCATATAAAATTTGTGACAAAACAAAGACAGGAAAATCATGAAGTAACCAACTGCTCTTCACCCAACACCGTGGCAAAGCATAGTACACTCTACAACCCTGGCATAGATTTATGGAAAACTGAACGTGTTGTCAGGCCTCTGCATGGCTATGGATGAATAAAGTACTGTGGTTATTACTCACTCTGCAGACGTTACTGGGTGGGAAAATACAACCCCTTTAGATTCAAAGATGGAAAATTTGGATGGAGTAAAAAAAATGTAAACCACCATAGAGCGTTTCCATGAAACAATCAAAACTTTTACAAATGTTTTTGTTTGCTGATCCCTGGTCACGGTAAACCTAAAACAGTTTGTAAAGACTCACGCCTATATGAATTTTAGGCATTGTTTTAGAACAAGTGTCTGTCTGTTATCACATTGCTCTGGGACCTGGATGGTTTTGACAAAGGTAGTGGAGGTTTGAAAATTGGGAAGGTAAAAGAACCTTAAGCCTTAAAAAAACCCCAAAAATTGTTAGTAGTGGGAATCCCCTGCATTACATTTCTGTTTCCAGATAGTATTGAAACAGAGTGCCCTCTGCTGATGAAATTTACACAAATCTGAACATCTGAAAATGATTCTGTTGAATCATTTATACATTGTATATTTTTTGTGTATCGTTTTCTCACTTTGAAAAGCACATGAAGAGAATAAAGATTCAAACTCATTTGGAGAGCAGAGGTCATTTAATGGAATTACCATATATTCTTTTCCACTCTTGAGTGCTTAAGATCGTGCGATAAAGGCATTTGTATTGTGACTATTTATATATGGAATGGCTTTCATGCACCTCATGTATGAAGTGATCTTAAGTGTGGCCCCAGAGTTACTGGGGCAACCCAGTCAGATGGGTGGGGTTATAAATAATAAAATTATAATTATTAGTTGAAATTAGAGTGACTTAGTTCCTACCCCTCCTCCTTGTGTCATCTCCATTCCCCCCCCCCATTTTCCTGCTGCATTAGCAGCAGCAGTGCTGTTGGTGTTTCTGCTGCCCCTTGCACCTCATCCCTGCTTTGCTTTGAGAAAGGACCAAGAGGGTTGGTCCTTCTTCTAAGTGAGGCATTCTGGGTGAGTTGACCAGGAAAGCCCTTCTGCTGCCACTGTGATGAGAAATTCTAAGTACATAAAGTCCAGTAAAGTTACTGGAAAGTGATTGTACAAAGAAGAAGAAGATTTAAACACTATTTCAGTGCAGCAGTGTTGCAGGAGCTGTCCTGGTCACTTCTCACAGAATTCCTCACTCTGAGAAAAGAACACTTTGGTGCTTTCTCAGAGTGAAGCAGGGAAGTGATGTGAGTTGTGGTATAGAGCCTAGCATCACTGGGTGGGAGTCTGCCTGATGGTTTTGGCCACAGCAGGATGAGTACTGGCAACCCCAGCTGGCCAGCCAATAATGAGGTAAATGGGTGGGGGTCCTGGGAGGGGTTCCAGTTTACCACCATCTGGGACAATTGCCTCGTGATTGGGCCAGCCCTCCTTAAATAGAACTGTGTATCATGGTTCTGTGAGTTGTGATTCAGTGAACTTCTTAGGTTGTATTCATGCAATGTCCATCCTATTCTCCAAATTCTTGTTTGCTTTCCTGTAATCCTCTTGTCAGCTGATTGTCTCTTGTGAGTGCAGCATGTAGGAGGCAGAGGTATGGTGTTGGGAAATGAGAACAAAAGCCACATTATTATTTCATTCTAGCAATCTTCTATCACTCAGATTATACAGATTATAAAGTGATACTGCTTTATTAAATGGTTATATTTTTCTTCCAGCAGAAAGTAGATGAATTTCTAAATGTGTACTGCCCAGCTCCAGAAAGTTGTTCAAAAGAAAATACCTGGGACATCCAGTCACCTGTTCACTTTCCTGACGGCCAAGGAGTAATGCTAACTCTCAAGCCAGAACACAGAGTAGATGATGTTTTGACTCTGGCATGCAAGGTACATTATTCTTCATCTTAATTTGTCTGGCTAATCCCACTGCTTAGAACTTTAAAGCCCAGGTGTTGCATCCTTGCAAATATGTATCGTATTTTTCGCTCCATAAGATACACCTGACCATAAGACACACCTAGTTTTTAGAGGGGGAATGCAAGAAAAAAAATATTCTTTAAAGGGAGCACTGAGCAGAGCCTGTATGCATCCCAGGCTCTGCTCAGCGCTCCCTTTCACGAGCCGCGTGAAGCATGTGTGCGGCGCTTGCAGGCTTTTCCCCGAGGAGGGCGCTCCATGTGGCTCTTTAAAGGGAGCACTAAGCAGAGCCTCCTGCCTGCATTTGCTCCATAAGACGCACACACATTTCCCCTTACTTTTTAGGAGGGAAAAAGTGCGTCTTAAGAAGCGAAAAATACAGTATATATGGCTTTAAAGGATTCTGTGTAAGATGATACGGCACACAATGCAGTTCAGTCTCCAGTAAAGCTAAGCACCAGATTTTAACCTACTATATTTTTCTGTCTCTAAAATTATGAATTGGCTTTGCCCCCAATATAGCCAAAAGATATGTAACATTGAAGCGCAGTATGAAGAAGTTGAATCCTAGGATCTCAGAATGTACTATAAAAACAAATTGATTTAGAAAGCCAAACCATAATGTATTTTTTCTCCAAAAAAACTGAAACAGCATTTTAGATCATAAGAAAAATTGCATTATACAGGAAGCAATAACATCAATGGATCTATTCTTAGTAAAATATGGGTAATGCACTTATAAATCCTAATGACTTGAATGCAAACATACCCATGTGCACAGAATCACAGTCAGTGGCAAAAAGTAACCAAATTAATATATATATATATTTGACACAAAATCCAGTCATTGAATGCCTGAAAAACCCAAATTAAGCCCAATTAAATTTATTTGTTTTTAATAATACTGGAGTGTGTTCAGATTTGCAAGTGTGGGTGATGAGGGAGAGTTTGGACTAGGCATTGCCCTCTGAATCACCCTTGATGGTTATTGGTAGACTTCACCAGTAAAATTAGTCTGGGCCTCTTAGTTTAATGTTAGCCTAAAAGTGGCTTCACTTTAGGTGCCATAAATAGGACACGTCAGTCTCGCAAGCACACCCTTAACTGCCCATGGTCATATAGCAGAAGGGAAGAGAGGAGAATCAGGCTTTTCCTGGCGTTACTACTAGATGTTAATATGCTTGGCTTTAATTACACCAAGTCACTACAAATATATATATTTAAATTGCTCTTATTACCCACTTTAGCTTCTAGTTTTATGTTTGTGTTTCCTATTCTATGAACTAATAAGGGGAAAAGGCAATGTGTTATAGGGAATGCCACTAGGTGGCGGGAGAGACCTAAAGCCTGGGGGAAAGGGAAAATTGAGAAAATACTGTTACTTGGACAAGGAAAACCTTGAAGAAGAACTATAATAACCTCTCATAAAAACAAACTACTTTGTGGTGAAATATCTGTGTGTAGATACTGGGGATTTTTTTGTAGCATCTTCTCTTTTTGTATATATCACTTCATTGATATGAAGTTATTTTGATTTCTTTTTCAATTAAAACTTTGTTTCTGTTTTATCTTTCTTTCTGTTCTGAATACTTTTAATGTTTTTCATAAGCAGTCTCTTAATGCTGACTCCTTTCTGCTACATCTTTCCTGGTTCTTTTTTCTTACATTTCCATACTTCTCTGGTGAGTGCTGGGAATCTTCATTCTTTAGTGCAAAGTGGTGTTTGAATGTTTGTGTATGTTTTGCATTTGTGTCTGGCACAAGGGCGGTAGATAAGGACAAAAGGGGGGGCATAGGTTGCTTGTCTCCCACTGTATTTAAGTAATCTGACTGTGTCTGTGTAGTAGGTGCAGTTAAGGATCTTCCCCATTACCTGCTGATGTCATTTTTATACTTGGATAAGAATGACGATCTCTAAATTCCTATTTAGATCCAACAAAAGATTATTGCATATCAGGTTCATAAGTTTCTAAATGGAACATACAAATACCAGAGCAAGGTAAGATAATCAGTAGAAAATATATTAATGCAGGAGCATTAAAAAGAGCCACATACCCAATTGCTTTACAGTACTTTTCTTTAAAAACTACTGCTTTATAATATAATCTATCCTTTTACAAATATGTATACATAGTCATAGAAACAATATTTGAACTCATCATAGACTAGGTTCAAGGGAAATAATCATGATCCAGGGAACTGAGCCACAATAGCATAAAAAGAGCCTTGCTAGATTAGGCTAATGTCCCAAATAGTCCAGCATCCTGTTCTCACAGTGGCCAGTCAGATGCCTGTGAGCAGCCTCTGGCTGCCTTATGCCTGTTTGCTGCCTCCTTCTCCTTTCTGTTCTCCCTTCACCTCACAATTTGGTGAACACTCAAACATCTGAATCAGGAAACAGTGGTTTAAAGGCCTCTTTGAAAAATAGAATATGTAAGCCAAGTACTGATCCTGAACTGCAGGGAACGCTTAAACTACAAATGAAGATTAGGATACTTTGCCAAAGTTAGCCATACAATGGAGAGAGGAAGAAGAGAGGGTGTGAGCAAATGGATCCATCTCAATATGATAAACTTTAGCAGTCAAGTTCACAAGGTGTGAACTGGGACCTGGTCAACTTCAGCAGCTTAATTGCATCAGAACATTTGCAATGTACCATGTACATTTGGCAGTTCTCTTTAGCAAGTGTAAGGTGCTGAAGAAGACAAACTCATGTGAAAGCAGCAATAACACAAACATGTCTTTTAAAGAATGGATGATACCATGAAGCAGTTGATTTTATATACAAATTTGGATATGTTGCTATTTTTCTTACATTCCGCTACATGTCTTCATATACTTTATGGATTATTATAGTGGTGGATGATTGATACAATTTAGTGTATTAGGCTACTGTTCATTTACTTGTTTGCCTAAACAAATAAACAACCCAGGGAGAGTGCTTTATTTGTAGCATCAAAGATTCATTGAGATTTTGTAAATGAAAACTTGGTCATTTACAGCAGTAATAGTGCTGGTTATCAACATCTCCTGAAATGTTTTATTTGGATAACAACCACTTACTGGTACTTTTTTCTTTGAAAAAACTTCTGCTGGTTACTCAAAGTTGAAACTAAATTGATACAAATTGTGCAGGATTGCAACCATTTTCAAGTACAGTGGTACCTTGGTCTACGAACTTAATCCATTCCGGAAGTCCGTTCTTAAACCAAAGCATTCTTAAACCAAGGTGTGCTTTCCCCTAGCAGCGGGGGACTCGATTTACAAATGGAACACACTCAACAGGAAGCGAAACATGTTCTTATTCCAAGGCAAAGTTCACAAACCAAAACACCTACTTCCGGGTTTGCAGTGTTCTTAATCCAAGTTGTTCATAAACTAAGCTGTTCTTAAACCAAGGTACCACTGTATTTGTTCATCCAGGTTTCATGGAATAGATCCTTTATTCTTTGTGCTGGCATTCTTTTTTTAATTAATGTGACAAATCCAAGAAATACACATTTAAATCAGATAAATCAAAATGTGACAGGCTTTGTAAAAATCACATTCTGCCTAAAATCTTGCTGAATTACCTTGTTCAACTGAATAATGTGTAGCTAGAAGATGCAATCTCATGAGCTGAGTTCCACTCAACAGAAAGTTGTGTTTGCAGAAAGGGCTTCTTCGGCACTCTTTAATAGAAGGGGAAGGCATTATTCGCCAGTCCTTTCTGAAGCCTCCTGCACCCTCCCATCTGCTCTGCTGGGTTGAGGGGACCCTTCCTGGGAGGTGGCATGGAGGGCTGCAGCCTCCATTGGATCAAATCCTTCTTTGCATGCAAGGACTCCTTTTGAGCATGGAAGGGCCTGATAGGTACCAACCCTCTCTCTTAATGGGTGCACAGACTGTTTTGTTTCTACTGTTAATTTGCTGATGCTTGAAATGAGATCAGTGCAACCTCAACTTTATCCCGAGAGCTTAAGGAACAGTACCTCAAGGGTTTCACTCTGTAAGGACAATCTCTTGAGGGAAGTCCTCCCTCTTCCGTTATTTAGCTTCCTGGAGGTAACACATGTTGTGGAAAAAATAGGTGGTGTTTCACAATCTCAGAGGAAATTGGCAGTAAAGAGTTCAATAAAAGCCAGCTGATGCAGAACATCCTTCTCTTAACAGCCTGTGTGCACATACGCATTTTATACATCAGATGTGTATGTTTCACTGAGCAGAACTAAGCCATCTGGAAGACCTGTAGAAACTTAACAGATGTCTGTTTAAACTGAGGAAGAGAACAAGGTTCAAAGTTTATTTACCCACCTTACCAGACAGTTAATTTTATGTGCAGGAATAAACATTATAATCCTTTTGATTTTTAAAAGCAACAAAACTGCTGCTGTGAAATCTGTACAACTTAAGTTTATTTATGGTGGTTATTTATGAAGTGATTTATTGGAGATTGCTGTTGCATCATTTGGTGACTGTATCTGTGTGCATCTGCTGTGACATCTAGACTTTTACAAATGATTTCTGAATTCTAGATATATTCTTTTCATCCATTAGATTAAGCAGCTGGAACCAAGACACTATGGCTTACAACTTAAAAGGCTCGCTGATGAAAATATTGAGCACTATGTTCCTGAAGTGTACGAATACATACAAGATCAGGCAAGTGACACAATGAAAGATGTGCAATTCATTATTCAGACCTTTTACTTGTTGGACTGCACCCTTGTATTATTGATTGATTGATTGATTGATTGATTGAATTAATATACCATCCTTCATCCAAAGGTCACTGGGTGGTTCACAACATACAAATGATAAAGGTAGACAAATATTGTAAGATGGAGCAGAGTTGGACTCATTCAACACTTGCTCTTCATCAGTCACATTATTGCAGAGGATTGGACTAAATGACCCTTGTTGTCCCTTCAAGCTCTACAATTCTATGATTCTTTGAAATAGGTTACAAAGCACTATATGTGCTGGAGGAGGAGCATTTGTGTTTATTCAGATGGGACTACTTAATAAATATGGGTAGAAGGTTGCAGTTTCTTCCTTGGTTCACACTGAAAGAAACATTTGAGGCATGCCAGCCTTAATGCATGACTACCAAGTGAATTGGGTGGACATAAATTTGAAATGCTTAGCTCTAGCTTAGGGCTGAATTATACGTGATGCTAAATATGTAATTAAAAATAATGGGGGGGGGGATGTAGATGCATCTTCACGCTGACTGTCCCAATCCCTTTTTGATATGTGAACAGGAAAGACACATGATCAAAGTCAGCATGTCTAGTTTGATCTAAATGATAAATAGTTGAATAGTTGGCACAAGTTAACTTTCACAACTCTTTCCATCCCCCACCTCTAAGGTGGTGTACAATGAGAACAAACGAGTATGGCACCTGAGGCACAAAATGTAAATGGGGTCCTGCATGTTTAAAATATGGTAAATCAAATAACTGGCATCTCTCTACCTAGAAACTGTGACCCAGAGCAGCTGAAACAAAATTAGTCCAATGGTGATTAGGTTGGGAGTTCCTTCTAAGTACATCTTTGGGATGTATTTCTCTACAGTTAAAAAGTTAAGATTATATTTTCTTTCCTACAGATATATGATGAAATAGAAATCTTTCCTTTATGTATCTATCATGTACATCTGACCAAGAATGAGGGTATAACTGATTTTGGTGAGTACAGTTTCCAAAATATAAATTTAAGAGATGCCGGTGCATCATAAACTATACTACTAAGTATAGTAACCTTGTCTTAGAAGTTAAACTGAAGAGATTCAATAACAGAGATTTATACCTGCCAATGCATGTACATACATTCTTTGGAGAAAGGGGGTGTGTGGATGAGTCATGCCAGAGGCCTGTAGCCTTTAGCTGCTTCAAGAAGCCCATCACAGCTGGTGTCCTAACCTTGAACAGAAATCAGATGTGGGAGAACATATTCCCAAATTACACCAACGCCATTTACCCCTTTTTTCCAAGTTAAGATTGACTTCTTTTTTGATCCTCTGGTGGTGTCGGAAAAATAGGCAGATCTTCTTGATGAGTTGGTTCATACTAACAGCCTGCTGTGTGGAAACAGCTACCATGTGAAAAGATTTGACGTTGCATCCAACATGGCATTCCTAATGTGTGCACTGTCTTAGTTGCTAGTCTTTTGTTTAGTTGACCTTGATTGTACTAGAAGGAAATTGTGGCTCCAGGGTGTCCGGAGCCATTCTGTAGCTGCAGAACTTCCGTTTTAGGAGGACAACTGCAAAAATGAAACAAAATGTGAGACCTTTGAGTGCCAGTATATGGGGGGGGGGGGCAGGGAAACTAAGATGAGTTGTGGTAGGAGTCATTTGGTAGGGAGTATGGGACTTCTGAAGACACCAGCCCTTCTTGCTACACAGTTTTTAAAAAATTAAAAATTCTGAATTTTATTAATAATTCCATCCAATAAACACAATTTTGCTTTCATGTCTCATGAGTTATGCAAAATATTAATAAGATGTAGCATCAGTGTGGTGTTGTGATTAGAGTGTTGGCCATAGGACCTGAGACGCTAGGTATCCATTCCCCACTCAGCCATGAAGTTCTCTGGGTGACCTTGCAGTCAGTCATAGTCTCTTAGCCTAACCCAGGCATAGGCAAACTTGGCCCGCCAGATGTTTTGGGACTACAATTCCCATCATTCCTGACCACTGGTCCTGTTAGCTAGGGATGATAGGAGTTGTAGTCCAAAAACATCTGGAGGGCCAAGTTTGCCTTTGCCTATGCTTGGCGTACCTAACTCACAGGATTGTTGAGAAGATAACATGGAAAGGGGGGGATGAACCATGCTTGCCACCTTGAGCTCCTTGAGTGAAAGGTTGGATACAAATGTAATAATAAAGGAATGAATAAACAAACACATATTTATTCATTTAATACAATTTATATGCCACTTAACATTAAAAAAACCTCTTAAGTAGGACAGAATCAAAATACAGCAATTACACCTTTGTTGTAATATAAAAGAGGATTATTTTCAATTATGAGAGTATTTCAACTCACCATCTGATAATCTGATTTTTAGAATTGTTTTAAGACTAATTTAAAACAGCGCTACTTTTTTAAACTCCAGGATTTGCAGTCACTGCACAAGTGGATGAACGCCAACATCTCACCCATATCTTCATAAGTGATGTTCTCCCTGATGGGATGGCTTACAGAGAAGGTTTGTGCAGCCTTGTTACATATGTGTGTAGGCTTTTCTAATGAGGTATATATGGGAGTGAGTGCCCTTTTGCACAAAAAGGCAAATATCAACCTTGAGAAAATAATGATTAGACATGTTCATTTCATCAAAGTGTGTATCATGGCCTAATATATAATAATATGAAGACCAGCGTACTGGTTTGAACAATTAAGGTGCTATACGGTTAGCTGAATATTTCTGACTGCTCCAGTATGCTTACTCAATCTTCTTTTACTTTCTCTTCCTCATGCTCCCAGGGTTACGTGTGGGCAATGAAATCTTGACTATAAATGGAGAATCGGTGTGTGATCTTGACCTCAGACAGATGGAGTTATTGTTCTCTGAGAAAAGTGTGAAGCTGACTTTGACTACAAATCTTGGCCGCAATAAAAGTGCATTATGCACTTCGTGGTCAGATGGTGACATTTCCAGGGAAGCAAGAAACTCTCTACCCCCTCCGAACCAGTCACAACTCCTGGAGGAATTTCTGGATAACTTCAAAAAGAATACAGCAAATGGTGAGATACTGCTCATGATGGATCCTTCCTTCCTTCCTTCCTTCCTTCCTTCCTTCCTTCCTTCCTTCCTTCCTTCCTTCCTTCCTTTTTCATTTTGTCATAGCTGATTGCTTCTAGATAATATCAGGATGGTGTCGTCTTTTTAAAGTGCTCTATGTACCAAAAGGCCAAATGCAATTATTTTAATGTCATCTAAATGACGTTAGCCTTTAAAAAAGAAGAAAGAGAAAAAGACAGAAAGAAACAAGACATCGAAAAAGGAATGAGTGGTTTATATGATCAGCTGATCTGAGAGGACATGTTTTTCAGAGTCTAATCTGCTGCTATTAGAACAGACTTGGGTGCTTCCCATGTCTGGGAGATAGGCAAGTTACATGTTCTAGATGGGGTTGCACCATCTAGGAGCTAGTGCGTAGCTTGGGGGTACCCCTGGATGCATCTTTCTTTCTGGAGGCCCAAGAGTCCTCTGTGGCAAGGAGTGATATCAGTCTGGTTGGGGTTCGTAGCAGCAATTTTTCTGCCAGGGGAAGAAGCTGCCCTGGAAACCTCGGGGGGAAGGCAGGCTATACATTTCAAGAATAAGAAAGAAGTACAGGGCTTCTTAAATATCTAAACATAGCTGGGATATTTTTTTAATGTGTCTTTAAAATACATTTGGAGGGCTAGTCTGGAGGGCTAGAAAGCCACTTAAAAGAAGCAGCAAAAGAAGCAGAAGCAGTAAAGGGGAGATGGTGGTAGCTGCTTGTTTCCGTACAGTTTTTAGGAGAAATGTTAACAAATTATTGCAAATTAGCTGTGTTCAGCATAAGGGACTTTGATTTGGTGAGATCAGCAGAATTTCTTTCCTGGATACTAAATCACTATGGAAGGGTTGTAGCTCAGGAAGGGTTGTAGCTCAGTGACAGGGCATCTGTTTTGGATGCAGAAGGTCTCTGGTTCAGTTCCTGGTATCTCCAGATAGGGTTTGAAGAGACCGCTGCCCCGAGCCCTGAAGGAGCTGTTGAAGGTCAGTGTGCTGAGCTGTATGGGCCAATTGTCTGGCTCTACATAAGGCAGCTTCCTGTGTTCCACTTCCCAGAAACTATGGGAGCACGTTCAGTATTCAAGGATGCAGATGACCATTGCCCAACATTTTCTTTTTATAAAAAGCCACCCCAGGGGACTAGGAAATTGACCATAGAAATGGTATCTAAGAGACTGCTTAATCATTTCATATCCTGCCATATTTTAATTTTTACCCCAAAATGTCTCCCCAAGTTGCTTTTCCATTCATTGAGGAAATGATCCATATACATGCTTTTTTCCTCCATGGGTAAAAAGACATATTGAGATGGTGATTTTTGAGCAGTAAAAATAGGCCACCGTTCCTTTGATCAAACTCACTGAATCCATGGCTGCTTTTTATGTTCTTCTGTAGAAAAAAAAAAGTGAGCTAACTTGTATTCGCTATGCAGTGTCTACACTGACCAGAGATGTGGTTTATTTTCTGCATCAGCAACTTACCTACAGTAGAGGTTGCTATTAAACTTGGGCTGAAAGTGTAACTGAAGTGTGTTGTTCTTGGGTAAGTGATTAATGTGGTTGATTCAATGTATCAAGGGCTTTTGATCTGATTTTTTCATACCTCTAAAAATTGAAAGGTCACTAAGGAGAATTTTCTAGGGTTGATTTAATTATAAAATAGCAGCTTTATTAGGTCATACTTAAAGTAAAAAATGATGGCAAGAATTGTGGCACAGTAAGAAGCATCTTCCTCATGGGTCGTAGTCCAATTTTAAATACTATTAAATTGACTGTTGGCATATAAAAGCTCATGTCATAAAACAAAAATTATGGTGCTAATTAATTACTCTTCGTTTTATTAGGGCTATCACTCAGATTGTTAGCTTGATATCATAAGCCAGCATTACCTAGTGCATTCGCCATAGTAAGTGTATGTGCCCATTTACCGGATTGATTGTTCCTTAGGGACACGTTTGCAACTTGTGTTAATCTCCATATATTATAATAGGAAATTGTTAGAAATGTATGTTGCTCCCAGACACCAAAGGATAAAAGGTATTTTGGCTTTGACTGTCTGATTCAGACAGCAACCAAGGCAGACATATTTACAATGAGTTGGGGGCAGGGATAATTATTCTAAATTAATCTCTGTGAGAGAGTCTGTCACATTTATCAGATTATAGTGTGTCGGCATTTAGTTTATGCCTTTTCAAATGGCTTGTTATAGAAACCAGTACAGGCAGCACAGCTTTGACTGAATGCATCCGTTTAATGAGTTTACCCTTTTCTGCCCATGTGCTCTCACATTTTATGCCCTGACTTCATTTGCAGTGGCCGACCATCTTAGTTGGACGTGGGTGGCACTGTGGTCTAAACCAGTGTTTCCCAAACGTTTTTGGGCAACGGCACACCTGTTTGCCGGAAAAAAATCTCGCGGCACACCACCATTAAAGCCCCGCCCCGTGACGTCAGCGCGCAGCGTCACGCCGGGAGGGACGCACAAAAGTTAAAGTTTTTTCCCTCCCCGCGAAGCAACGAAAGAGGGCGCCTCAACTCCGGGAGGTGGGCAGGGAGCGGGGGGAGCGGCCAGACGGGCTCCGCTGGGGGACTTTCGGCTGCCGGAGGCGGGGAAGGGGCGGCTGCAGCGGACCCGGAAGTGGTTGCGCCCATCGGGGGCGGTGGGAGCGCGCCGTGCGGGTTGGTGGGTGGGGGAAGGAGAGGAAGAGGAGGGGGCGGCGGCGGCGGCCGGAGGCTGGACGGATCCGCGCAGGGACGGCGCGCGAGCCGGGAGGAGGCGCGAAGAAGGAGGCAAGGCGAGAGCAGCGCGGCTCGGGATGCATTCGGACTGCCGGCTGCTGCGCCCGAGACGCGGGGTATGGTGAGCAGCCCGGAGCGCCCGCTCCCCCGGGGGACCCGGCCGGCGCTGGCCTCCCTCCTCCTCCTCCTGTTGCTGCTCAGGCGGGACGCGGCGGCGCAGAAAGGTGCGTGCGGGAGCCCCGCCGGGAGGGGAGGGACCAGAGCCTTCCCGCCTTTCTTGCTTGGCGCCCACCCAAAAGCCCGCCGGGTTTTCGCGCCTTCCTCCAGTAGGCCGGCCGAAGCGAGCGGCGATGGGATGTGGGAGCTCGCTCGCTCGCCGCCCCGCGTGTGCTCGCCGCCGCCGCCCCGCCTCTCGCCGCCCGACTCGCCCGTCTCCCTCCCACGGAACACAAGGCAATGTTCGGCGGCACACTAGTGTGCCGCGGAACACCGGTTGGGAAACACTGGTCTAAACCACAGAGCCTAGGGCTTGCCGATTGGAAGGTCGGCAGTTCAAATCCCCACAATAGGCTGAGCTCCCATTGTTCGGTCCCAGCTCCTGCCCACCTAGCAGTTCGAAAGCATGTCAAGTGCAAGTAGATACTTCCGGCAGGAAGGTAAACGGCGTTTCCGTGCACTGCTTAGTCATGCTGGCCACATGACCCGGAAGCTGTCTGCGGACAAATGCCAGCTCCCTCAGTTTATAGAGCGAGATGAGTGCGCAACCCCAGAGTTGTTCACGACTGAACCTAACAGTCAGGGGTACCTTTACATTTACCATCTTAGTTGTATGACTTAGTCTGCATGAGGTTGTGGAAAATCACTAGCCCTGATTTATATAGATCTGGGTCTTCCACTTCCAGCTCTGGTTTAAATACAGCAGCCATGGCGAACTTCTGGTCTCCAGATGTTGCTTGACTACAACTCCCATCATCCCTATCTACCATGCTGGCTGGTGCAAATGGAGTTGGAGTCCAGCCACATCTGGAGGACCACAGGTTTCTCCAACTCTGACATACAGAATGGCTGCAATGATTCCCTTAGGTCAAAATGCCCACCTAGTCCAGCATTTTGTTTCCAGTAATGGCCAATCGGGTACTTCCAAGAAGTTCAAAAGCATAGCATGGAAGCACCGGTCCTTCTCTGTGGAATCCTGATAATTCATTTGTTGTTGTTTTTAATTAGAGCAATATCCAAGATCCGTTGAAATTAACCAACCCACCTTAGTCATGTTCATTGCTCTCAGTGTGTCTGCTCTGGGTAAAGCTAAGTTTAACACTGTGCAATGTAAATTTCAGCTAAATGTGTTCTGCAATAAGGGGATATCAGTTCTTTACACGGTGCAGCACTCTAAAGCTCTCTTCATGACACTTGTTTCTTGTTCTGCTTTTAGGAAGGAGTTCCCTAAATTAACTGGAAATGTTAACAATGGTCAAAATCTTATATGTGTGGGGAACCTGGACTAGTCATTTCTATCGGTAGTAGTAGAGGATTTTCTCAAGGCACCAGGTGTGCTAAGATGGTCATCTGTATCTAGTTAGGGTTTTCTTTTCTTTTTTGTTTCGGAATCTTGTGGTGATCTGTAGTGAGAGAACTAAGACAACAGGGACTGGGTGGGGGTGGAGAGAGAGAAAATGAGGTGGCTCTTTGGATAAGCTGAAAGCTAGCATTTCTTCTAATGGTTGCAAACTATGTCTGAAGCTGAAGCATTTTAGATTCACAGTTACCCATGTCTTTGCTACCATCTGTCAGGTTGTGAATTTCATTTTCTTTATGAATCATTCTTTGCTTACATAAGAAGGCTATTAAAGTAAACCCCCACATGGCCACTTGACAATAAAAGGTATGGAGGGGTTTTTTTGAACTTTAATTTTCCACAGCTTTGAGTAAAAGTCTAACTTTTACTACAAACTTAAGCATTTTGTCTTGGATGTCATATATATACAGTGGTACCTTGGGTTAAGAACTTAATTTGTTCTGGAGGTCTGTTCTTAACCTGAAACTGTTCTTAGCCTGAAGCACCACTTTAGCTAATGAGGCCTCCTGCTGCCGCTGTGCCGCTGCTGCATGATTTCTGTTCTCAACCTGAAGCAAAGTCCTTAATCCAAGGTAATATTTCTGGGTTAGCGGAGTCTGTAGCCTGAAGCGTATGTAACCCGAGGTACCACTGTATGTATATGTGTGTGTGTATCTATATATATGGTGGGGGGAGAGGCTGACTGGGATTGCAAATCAAATCTTACTCATCTCTTCCTAAATATGCACAATTATGTACTGAGCATGCACTACAATTCTCATCCCTGATGTCATGACACTCATGAAGGAATCATGGAGGGGATGGTCAGATCCTGAGGAGGATGGGAACAGCTTGGGCAACTGAAGGATCCTGGGGAGGGCTCTAGCAAGATGGCGGAGGTGGTTCAGGATGTCAATAAGTTCCTGAGCCAGGATGGATCTTGGGGTGGGGGGGGGGTAGAGATCTGGATTCAGAGGAGAAGACTGAGCAGGTTGTCAGAGGAGTGTCCCCCCACCCCCGCTGGCACATCCTCCTGTCTGTGCGGAGCCTGTTATTCTGGGGAAGTGACTGAGAGTAAGCTTGATGCTCAGCCAGCTCTGGCTCCTAAGAAGATTAAGCCTTGCTGAAATGTTGACACTGTGTGTATTGTGAAAGGGGGGTGTCTTTAAAACTTGGGGGTTAATAAGGGATTAATGTTCCCCACCCCATTTTTTGAGAATTTGTATGAAGAGGCATATATCACAGAGGTGTCTCTAGGTAAGAAACCTTCAAAATTCCAAGAGGATAAACTCAGGAATTGGAGAGCTATGATTCTATTTCCATTTACCCATTGAGATTACTTGGGCAAACACTATCATTGAGGTTTCTCCCACATTAGTCTGCTAAGTGATTAATCAGATGATTGGTCACAAGTATTTGTTTCAACTTGATTCTGAAGCATACAGTGTTTACTGTTAAATACTCCTAATAGCTAATTTTAATAAAAAGTGCTGAGCAAGTAATTAATATAATAAGCTGATAATTAACAATGCATAGTGTTTTCAACAAGTGATTTGTGAAAGCTGGAAATGTGCTTATTCTGTTCTGTTGAAAACACAATAGCATTATTTTTATCTTCTGGGCTGACCATTAACCTTGGAATTGTTGTTTGCAAAGGGAGAATTGTTTGTAGTTCATTCAACAGCTGTTTTCATTCTTCAGGATGCAATATAATATTTCATTTGCCGCTCCCTTTAGCATTTTTCCAGTCATTACTAAATACCAGGACCACCAAGGTTTTGTACCTTCTTGAGGTTTGGCTCCATTCCTGAACTGCTTAAACAGAAGCCTTTCAGCAGCTTGCCTGATCAAAACATCTAGAAGAATATGAGAAACTTCTGATGTAAAGAAATCTGACCCCATTCATGAAAACACCAGTACATGTGATTATATTTTTCTCCCTAAGCCTTTCCTCTTTCCTTCAAAATGTGAAGTATCTTGAGAGAGTATTTTGAGATTTCCCCAGTATTTTAATTTGGGAGTGAAAGCGGGTACTGCAAGCATCCTTTTGTCAGCTGTTGCTTTATATCATTTTTACTATAGCTTTTGTTACACAGTGTTGTTGTTTTGGTGGCTTTTTTATGGCAAGACTTCCCCCTACAAGAGTAAGTTCATGTTCTGTACGTTCTGGAAAAACTGATAAAGATAATTAGGCTCAAGAACATTCAAGCTGTATTTTCCTTGAGAACATATTTAAACCTCTTTTGTTGTTGATTACACTTTCTATTCTTAAGTTGGGAATAGAGTAGTTGCTTTAGAAGACGATAATTAGGCATCTAAACAACATGACCAGTCCAATGGAGCTGATGTTGAAGAATCATTATTTCACTATATTAAATACTGTGTAGAACTGCTGTTTGTATTCTGTTTCAAACTGATTGTGGAAGAGCAGTGACTCAGCGTAACTAAATATCTTATTTTGCTATGGACCATTCACATTTCTACTCCTTCTCATATTAACAGCTTTTCCCCACAAGGTATTCCATCCTTGTTGAACAAATATATTGCCTGACTTAAACACATACCCCATTAGTCAGTCTGTGCTCTGAAACTCTCACAGGCATGACCTAGAAAACTGAACAAATTGCCTATACAGCTTTTCTACTTTGTGAGAGGTTGGGTACATCTAATTTTCGCTGTGCCATCTGGTTTTATTTTTAGTTCTCCATCCCCTCCCCTCTATTACTGTCAGAAGACTAGAAGGTAAAGCACACCTCCTTTTTCTGGCTTGGAAGAGTCTTTCCCACCTACCCATGCTCTTGACATTTGATAACACTTGATTTTTCCCTCCTGATGAGCAATAAGTCACTTGTTCAGAATAGAGCTATGAATGGTAGGAAGCATTCCCAGCACCAAGATGTTTAAGAGCAAGTTCTCTATTCCTCCTTACTCCTCACTGTAATTTCCCCTTTATTTGCAGAGAGAAGGATGAGATGGCAAGAGAAGTGCTGATTAGAATGTAATTAAGGCTTCATTAATCAAGTGGGCTAAGAGGCAACATGTGAAGGCTGCATCTGCTCTCTTTTCTTACATGGTAGAAAGACCTCCTCCATGAAAGAGAGGGTTTTGGGGTTTTTTGAAGCCCCCCCCATTGTTTTCCTAGCCTTCAATATGTTAGCACCAAAAACCTCTGCAGCACATGCATGGTCTTTGCATCTGATAATTTTGATTATACCCCGTTGTCATCTTTTATTCTGTGGCCTGTACCTCTGTGAAAGTGCAAATACCTGCATTCCCTCATGGTTGACAAATATTTGGTTCCTTCTGTGACTATCGCATCTGTGCACAGTCTGTTTGCCTTTAATTGAATAATCAACTGTAAGGGAATGATTTGGGAAACCATGGTGTACACTTTGAATTCTGGTGGCTACATGATCATTTCTTTTGAATGACGGTGAGTCATAGATCTGCCTGCCTGTATAACACGTTATATAAGTCATGTAATTAAGGAGCCACTGGTCACACAAGACTGAATACAGTCAAGCACTCACTGAAGTTGCCTGCCATTGTGGGCGCTCCATGGCTTCTGAGTGCCTCTGGGCAAAATATTTGGAGTGGTATTCAATTTGCCATTTGCTCTGATTGAGCACTAAAAAGCAGTTTTCCATGGGGCAAAGCAATGGGACAAGAAGAAGTATGGATAAGCTCTAAGTTTTGCTCAGAGGAAACCCACTGATATTAGCTTGGTCGTGTTCATTTATCTCAATGGGTATACTCTAAATAAAACTGAGTTGGATTTCACCCTTGGTTTTGTTGCAGTAAATTCATACTACCGTATTGGCCTGAATATAAGCCACACTCTCCCCCACCCCCATTCCAATTGTGAAAAGTTAAAGTGCGGTTTCAATTCACAACCTTACAAAAATTGGCTTTTACGATATCGCTGTAGCATTTTCTTCTATGTTTGCCATTTTGGGGTGTGAGTGCCTGCGGAATTTTAAAGGTGCGGCTTATATTTGGGCCAATACAGTACTTGCCGCAATTTCAGAAATGCTGTCTGCTGGCATACCACCACCACCACTGGGTGAAACCCACAGTTTTCCTTTGATTTTGGGCATAATTATAAGGCTACAGCCAATAACTGTACTAGTTAGGCCTTTGAACTATGAATTTGTTTTTAACCTATTCAGTAGTATAGATTTTGTCACTAATGTTTTTACTGTTGTCGCAGTTTTTATATGCTGTACACCCCCATATTGTATTTTTATTGAAGTGTGGTTTAGAAGTAGCTATAATAAAAAAATAATAATAGCATTTTAAAATTGAATTTAGAGGGCAGATTATCCTTACCCCTTTGGATCTGTATGTGCAAATGCACCCCACTAAAATATGGATAGATGTTAATCTTTTTTTTCAGTCTCTGGAGATCAGATAAGGATCCCACTGACGCTGTCAGAACCATTCTTAATAAGTAGAACTCCTAGGAATGTTGGATATATAGCCACAGCTTTACCATTTCCTTGCTTTCCAATTTTCTTGAGGGTCTCCTTGCATTGACGTCCCCTTACTTGACTCCCTGAGTATTAGTGGGACAGTTTCTTTGGATTTGGCTTGCTCTAGACCAGTAAGGCTGCCACTGGTGGTAGCAGCAGCAGCTGGCTTAGCATTTGGCTTCTTGTGGCTTGGCCAGCCACTTCCCAGCCATACTGTGATTGGGAAAGCAGCGCCAATGGCAGATGGCTGGTGGGGCACTATGCCAGCCCATTCCTGTTGAAAGCTGAGTCAGCCGCCTGCCTAGTGCAACTGATTTTAACATGATGAATGGCGTCGACTCAGTTCCCCAAACCCCCAAATGCTGTACCTTGGAATATGGTGGGGAAAACTATTGATTGGGGGGGGTGCATAATAACCAGAAACAAATGATGCATTATTTTAAACTTTTGTGTTGTATGCTCCAGAGTGCGATTTTTGTTGAGTGAAATTAGTAACAGATTCCAGTTAAGGGTGGGGGTAGACTTAGCATATGGGCTCTCAAAGAGAAAACATGGAACTGATTGTCAAACCCTAGTATTGGTCTCATGGCCTAAGGTGGAAATAGTGAAAGAATTGTGAAGAGTCAGAAAAGAATATTGAACTGGGCTCCCCATCCTTGGTTTGTCGTTTTCAACTTTTAAGGATTTTAGGCTTTTCCTGATAAGAATATATGCAGTGGTGAATAAGTTATGTACAGGACAGATGTATTTATCCCATGTTTGCAAAAGGTGTGTGTGTGTGCGCGCACACACACACACACACACACACACAAAATTTGGGTGCTCTTATTGGGACATTTGAACCTTCCTTTTGTTTTGGTTAAAATTGCCTGCACGGTGCCTGATGTTGGTCAAGGACATCTCTATCATCCCTCCATTGCCAGTTTTCCAAATTGTTTCTCTAGACAACTGCATTAAGAAGGAAGCCAGGGTGGTTCCCTCCCCTGCCCACTTTGCTCCACTAATGTATTTATGAACCACGTCATGTTGCAGAACGTTGTGTTCATCCAAGAGAATCACTTGATACATGGAGTCATTTTTATTGGTTGTTCCCTTCGGCCAGCACAAACTGTGCTACACTGTAGACAGATGATGCTACATTAGGAATTTGGGGAGGAAGAGCTTAATTTTAGCCAATCAAATACGTGCATTACTTCAGAGAGGCTGTTTTAGCTGAACTGCCTTTTAAAAGAGGTGGGGGGAGTGAGCAGTAGAAGTAGCAAAGTAGTCCTCCTCCTTCCCCTCTCCCTAGTACAGAGAGCTTTTATGAATGAAGCAAGAAATACTTTTCTACTGCTGATAATTGAACTCTCTGAATTTTTTGCTTTTCATTTGCATGCAGATTTCAGCAATGTGCCTGATGTTACTGCAAGTCTGAAAAGAAGCAGTACGAATGGCATTCCGGACCAGGTTCCCCAGAAGGAGAAACTTGAGTTATCTTTCCAGGTAAGAGCACTTCTTAAAAACCTAGAGCACAGTAATCAGTAAACAGTATTAGGAGACTTGCTGACAGCTCTTATACATGATATAATTTAGCATAAAATTCTGTACTCAATAGCCTTACCTTAATCTGTAGTACATTTTGGAGTATGACTGCTATCTATACCTGTAGGAAAGCATCTGTTTTTGAGGAGGCAAAATGCATTTTCAAGATGAACGAAGTCTGTCAATGATGGTTATGCTTGGTAATAAATTGTCAGGTACCACAGCCTACATGCTGTGTATTGTTGTGGGCAAAGTGCTGGATTTACTGCTGGGACTCCTGGTTTCAAACTTCCTGCATGTTGAATGCAAGTGATTTCATTTCATTCTTCATTTGCTGATTGCCTTTATATGTAACTATGATCAAATGTAGCACAAACAGGAATCTTGCCAGACTGAATGAGATAAGAACTGTCTATCCTCTAGATCAGTGTTTCCCAACCTTGGGCCTCCAGCTGTTTTTGAACTACAATTCCCATCATCCCTGACCACTGGTCTTGCTAGCTAGGGATGATGGGAGTTGTAGTCCAAAAACAGCTGGAGGCCCAAGGTTGGGAAACACTGCTCTAGATCAGGTATGGTCAAACTTGGCCTTCCAGATGTTTTGGGACTACAACTCCCATCATCCTTAGCTAACAGGACCAGTGGTCAGAGATGATGGGAATTGTAGTCCCAAAACATCTGGAGGGCCACGTTTGGCCATGCCTGCTCTAGATGATCTCAGTATTTTTACTCCTTCAACTGCTCTTGAACTTTGGCTTATCATTTTTAGGATTAAGAGGATCATAGTTATTTAGACCATGACTTGAATGGCTGTTCATTTTTGTATACCTCAATCATGTGCCCAGTCAAGTGAATTGGCATGGGTTTACCCCAGGTTTGGTTTGGTTTGGGACTGGTCAGCTGGATCAGCACTGCTGTGCACAGGAGGTTTGTGAGAAGTGTGTAGGTAGGGCTAGGAAAGAAACTATTTTGGAAGCGTGGAGCATTTGAGGGGCCAAAAGGTATGTTCTGACCAGTATGTACATACACTGGTTTCTATGGGTAACTCGTTTCTCTTCTAAAGCACATTTAAAAGTAGTCTTTCAATGCGAGCCAGGTGATGCCCTATCCACACAACGAGGCAAGTAGTTTCAAGTTGGGCATCAGCAACATCTGGAGGGCTACAGGTTTCCAAGACCCGTCCTACCCAGTGAGTGAATTTAGAGTTAAGTGTCACTGAAATTCAGTCAGCCCCTCAGCCACATTTGGGCCATGGTAGCTGCTAATGGAAGCTCATGGAGGAGAAGTGAAGAGCATCAGGTAACACCTGTATCTCCTTCAAGGACTTCTAAAAGCTCAAGGATGCGCACGTACACACACACACACACACACACACACACACACACACACACACTTCTGCCTGACATCTTGTGTATTTTCTGAAGGAAGCAGTTGCATTTCTGCGTGTACACACACACACACACACGTGTATAGCTTGTTCCCCAACCCGTCTGTGCTCCTTGCCTTCTTTCTTTGTCTCCTCAACTTCTTTAACCACTGGCCTCACCTGACAGCTGATTCATGGCATTTTGAAACTGCCTGGACTTCTACAACCATACCTGTACCTTACCTGCAAACTCCTCCTTGGTCCCTGATGACAGCTAGTGGTTTTCCAGTGCCTACAGATGAGGTCAGCAGTGAGCACCAAGAGCTGTGGCAACCAACCCCACATCACACATCACCCAATGCCATCTCAAAGAAGCAGGGGTTGATGCCTCCCACAGGCTGTTTGCCAAATGGCAGGTCAGTAGCCAGCAGTAAGGTCTGTCCTGGACCCTCCTTGAGGGCAGAAGCAATAAGCAGCTGCTTGATTGTGCCCAGCCCTGCATGCCAGCCATGGTTGGCTCTACCCTTTGTCTTTCATCCTCTTTCATCCAGCCCCATTCTCGCCATCCCACCCCTGATTTCAAACAG
Source organism: Podarcis bocagei (assembly GCF_964188305.1). Taxonomy (NCBI): domain Eukaryota; kingdom Metazoa; phylum Chordata; class Lepidosauria; order Squamata; family Lacertidae; genus Podarcis; species Podarcis bocagei. The sequence goes on from NC_138127.1 coordinate 54,291,420, forward strand.
GGCTGCAGGCAATAAGTGCATCCAAAAAAATCCCCCTTCACCTTCAAAACTGCATTGCTACCTATCGCTCTTCTTGTCCGTCACAAAAATGACTTCCTCTTCCAAATGGAGTGCTACTTTCCACACTCATAAGAAATGGAACTACTTGAGCTTCAGCTTGAGGGAAGCTCAGTTTTCATGCAGCTGTAGGTATGTATGCATGTATTTTATTTTTGTTGATTCTGTGCCATGAGGTACCCAAAGTGACTTAAAGCAAGAAACAATACTAACATCTTACCAGAAAGTAATAACACAAAACATTTTTTTAAAGCTACCAAACAATAGAAAAAAACCCTTCAAGCCAGCAATCAACATACCATATACCAGTGGTGTCCAAACTTTTTTCAAAGAGGGCCAGATTTGATGAAGTAAAGGGCCATAGGGCCAACCAAAGTTGTTGACCTTTTTGGTAGTTGAGGGTTTTTTAGGATTTCCCCCCCAGGAAATAAACTACCACAGGGGCCAGATTAAACCGACCGGTGGGCCGGATTAGGCCCCCGAAACGGACTTTGGACATGCCTGCCATATACTTTTTAAGAAGGGCTTGGGGTTATAAAAAAAAGTACTTTCATCTGCAAATGGAAAGCAGTTTGGAGTTAAGCAGATCTCTTTGACATTAAATTCCTAAGAGTAGGCGTAGATCTCTTGTTGATCTTAATATGGGCAGAAGATGAAACGTATCTACAAAATCTCACTCCCTGATTTCAAAGGACAGGAAGTGCTATATGAGAGAAGATGCTTCTTGAAAGAACATGTAGGATGACCTTTGAGACACCAAAATGTCCAAGGGGAAAGCTACTCACACATATGCACTAGCAGTCAAGGAAGCTGCAGAAAGAGGTATAACTACTTAGCATAATAGTAGAACAAATACGGGAAGAGACAACAACAAATCAAAGCAGAGTCAGGTCTTACTTGGATGCTGCTTGATTACATAAATCAGTTGCTTGTTTTTCTTGGATGTGTTTGATGTTTTTGTTATTGAATTTTTAGCAACTGTTAAATTGCAGAAAAACAAGGGAGAATAGCTGGCTATAGCTCTACTTCTGTTTCCGTTGTACTTCATTACTTGACAATACCCTAAAGTGTTCTGTTAAGACAAAACCCAGCAGAATAATTTTTCCAAAGCCCAGGTGCAGAGGGCCACATGTGCATGTTTTTGGTACCTCAACCTAGTTTTACTTTTTCCTGAATTCCTACTATGACAACCAATTCGGCATTTGGAATCCATGGGGAAGAATTACCCTCTGCTGATTTGCAACTGTTCTAGGCTGTGAAAAACTTTTCATGTGGATTTTCTTCTGTGTGTCACATTCATCTTTTTAGTACAGCAAAGCAAACCTTCATTTTAAGGCGGGTTCCAATGCCATGCTAAAAATCAAATTGTCTGGCTGGCAATGCTACATTCAGTTAGTTTGTGCCATACTGAAGTAGCCAGAAATCAATATGAGCTAGCCAAGTTGCCACAGCAGCCACATGACGATTAGGTTGTGGAAACAGGCCTTCGAAGCACTAGTTCAAGTTGTGGCTATATTACATGCAATTGAAACACCATTAACCAATTTTGTAAATGCCTATTTCTGTGATAGAGTTTTTACTTTGTGACTCGCACTATAATGAGAGGTTAAATTGGCTGTGAAACCATAGTCATTCACACTGTGAGATTGCAGCTTTTCAGCACAGTAAGGGGATTTTTGCATATAATCTTTGATTAAAAGGTTCTGGACTTTCTGGTATAAATATGGAGGGAAAGAGCTATTTTTTATGATGACCAGCTGAATGTGTGCTTTCATAATACAAAATCACATTAGTATTACGAAGGGAGATCTAGTGCAGTGTTTCCCAACCTTTTTTGGGCAAAGGCACACTTGTTTGATGAAAAAAATCTTGAGGCACACCACCATTACAGCCCCGTGACGTCAGCGCGCAGCGTCACGCCGGGAGGGACGCACGAAAGTGTAAGTTTCAATTTTTTCCCTCCCCCTTGCCGGGGAACCTCCAAGCTTTGGGGGTGGGGGGGAGGAGGCAGCAAAGCGAGGCAGGAAGAAGAGCGCGGCTTGGCTGGGTGAGCTTTGGCAGGGGCAGGGAATGAGAGCCGCGAGGCGGGCGCTGCGGACGGAGGCGCTGCCCGCCGAGCTCGCAGGCAGCCAGGCAGGCAGACGGCGAGAGCCCCGCGCTGGGCGGCCTCTCCTTGCCGTCGCCCCGCCTCTCGCCGCCCGACTCGCCCGCCTCCCTCCAGGCAACATCTCGCGGCACACCAGGCAACATCTCGCGGCACACTAGTGTGCCACGGAACAGTGGTTGGGAAACACTGATCTAGTGTTTGAAAGGTGATCAAGGAAGAATACAAGGAATAAGCAGAGAAATATATTAAACGAGGAGAAAAAAAGCACTTAAAATCTAGTAGGATATACTATGCCTATTGTGTCAAGTCTTTGTATTTTAGTCTTCTGGGCTTTTAGCCAAATTAATTAAGGGCAAAAAAATCTTCCCAGGCTTCAGTGTGGTCCTGTAGATTGCTTACAAGTCTATTGGCTGGGCACACTTTACACAGGGCATCGTTAAACTGTGGAATTCAATCCACAAGAAATAGTGATTGCCTCCAACTTGGATGGCTTTAGAAGAGTTTTAGCCTTATGCTCCATGAAATTGGTCTGTCAATAGCTACCAGCCACAGTGACTAGGTTCTACTTCTAATATTGGACACAGTTTGCCCTTGAATGCATTGCCAGTGTCAGTATTTCTCCAGCCCAAACGGTATATCTAGAAGGATACCAAGGTCAATGGTTTTAAAAGCTGCCAAAAGGACCAAAGATCATTTCATAGAGTAACCAAAGCAGTTTTTGTTCCCAAACCAGACTGAAATGCATCTAGAAAATCAGTATTGTCTAAGAGTGCCTGGAGCTGGCCAGCAACCACCTGCTCAAACACCTTGCCCAGAAAGTGAATGTTTGCAACTGGCCTGGAGAAGTCAACATCTTCTGGGTCCAGGCAATGTTTATTTTGAAGGGCAATCTAATGATTGCCTCTTTTAAAGAGGCTGGGACTGCACTCTTTCTTGCATTGAGACATATACAAGCTCCTGGACTTACGTAGTAGGACACTCCCTGCCTATTTGCTGTGATAAGTCCAGACATACACTAACGTGTCCAGCACATTAATCTTGCATCTTTTGTGAAGTTGTGTCATGCTCTGGTTTCAGACTAATTTCCACAAACATTTCTGTGAGAATCCCCACTCTGTAGTTTCAGACCCCAATTTTAGCCATCTAGTTCTACAGTGTTGTTCAATCCAAAGGAAAGTCACAATCCATTCTTCGCCCTTGGCCCTATCTCCTTGCTCAAAATAAATAAAGTGGAGATAGCTCCATTGTCTCTGTTCCCTTGCATTTGTTAGTTCTTCTTTTTAAAAACAAACAAACAAAAAGAAACTCCAATCAATACGCAATTTGATGACTAAAGGAAAATAACTGCTTATCAAAAGAATTTCTGCTTCCTTTGTCCTCTGCTCTGGAAGCCTGGCAATAACAGCAAATTTAGTAGAAGGGCTACACATAGACACAATTTATTTATAGTGCTTTTCAATGCAAACCGTAAGTTGTCCTTTACATTCCTTTGCATATGTTACTTTAACAATTAATTGGAAAGGTACAGGGAAGTGTTTTTTTATAATTGTGTTTGTGTGTACATGCGCATGCATGCTGACATGTTTGGTACTATTGTTCATAATGCACTAACACTATTGTTAGAGCATTTTGTCCTAGATAATGTTGCTGATGTTTTGAGCAGTTAAGTAACGATGTTCTAGATTTTAAGTTGCAGTAGGGAAAAAATGGTTTGAGCTTTAACACTACCAGACTTGAACCACCAACTGTAGCAGTGTCTTTGACAGCCCTACAATTTCTGCAAATGGCTTATAATCGAATGCCGGTTTTTTGGTTGGAGGGTGCCTATTACTGTCAGAGCAATTTGTATGACCCTGTCTGTCTCCAACAGATGTGTTGGGGTGTGTGTGTGTGTGTTGGGGGGGTGTGCATTAGAAAGTAGTCTTGCTGAAAAGATATTGTGAGCGGAGACAGAAAGAGCAACATGATGTCTCTTTTCTTTTCCTAGCCTTGTTTTAGACATCCTCTTCGTGAGTAGCCTTAAGACTTTCATAGCAATTTACTATTGAAAATGCTTGATTTCCACCCCAGCTTCATATTTCTGCATGACTTCATTGAGTGCACTTATGTGAAAGTACAGCAGAAGAAGCATCTTGGCATTATGTAATATTGTTAAGTGTGGGACTATGTAAAAACATGATGTGAAGAAGATGGTTGTGACGCTAGGAGGTTTTCAGTGCAGGCTGGAAGAACAATCAGTCTGAGGATTATTTTGTGAAAGAGGGATTGCAAGAAGTGCTCAGTTCCTGGCAGACAACAGCTTTAGATATCATCCCTGAGTCTGGAAGGAGAAAATTATTATCTGACTCTCTTTCCTTAACATATGTAAGTAAAGAAATCAAAATTGTAATTAATCTAAACTCCACAAGTGTGTGTGTGTGTGTGTGTGTGTGTGTGTGTGTGCACATAATGCACAAACGTATATCTGAGTTTCTGTTTTTCTTCTTGCTTTATGATTTAAAGCTTAAACAAAGTAATGCACATATTTTTGAAGCTTCTTTGAATGTAAATTTATTTCACAACTTTTGGGGGAAGGAAGACCTTTCTCTTACCGTACGCAACACATTTACATTGACTAGCAGACTGCTCTGCTTTTGCAACTGAGGTGGTGGATGAAGAAAAGGATTTCTGTCTGTGAACTTAAAAGCAAATTAAGACAAAAATCAACTGAAATGGTGCTTAATTTTCCAAAAAGGAAGTTGTTTCCCCCTGTGTGGAATGTGTAAATCTACATTCTCTTGATGATGCTCCTTAAATGTTGTGTTTCTTTCTCTTTGTAGGAGTTCCAACTGCTTTCTTTTTAAAAATAAGACACTTCTGTTTTCCTTCAGAACCACAGTGTGGTTGTGTATTGCAATGGTGTGGATATCATAGATAGAGAGATAATAAGACTTTAAACCATGTTTCAAAACGGTTTTATGGTAATGACACATACACTCTATAGCTGTTTTCTTGAAACTCTAACAGAGGACATTAAAATACCTGAGGATGCAGTATAATTGCTGAGTGAATTGTTTGTGCTTTGTTGAATCGTATCTGTGGGTCTGTGTGCTCTTTGCTTTTGCGTAAAGGCTGATATATACTGACAGTAATCAAGGTCAATGAATTATCTATACACTAAAATGCCATGTTCTACATGTTGCCTGACAAGATGCTTGTAGTTTGACAAGTAGTTTAGATGCTTCTTTTTCTTTGTTATGTATATTGGTTAGAAATTAAGGACTGAATCAAACTTTTACCCAGAGTAGACTCACTGAAGTTAATGAGCCTAAGTTAGTCATGTGTATTAATTTCATTAGATACAGTCTAAGTGTATTGCAGCCAGTCCTATGCATGCTTACTTGGAAATAAGTCTCCATGAGTTCATAGGATTGCAGACTGAAATGATTCTAATAGAACAGGGTTGGCTAACTTTTTTAGCACAAAGGTCCCATTCATCCTTGGCCAATCCTCAAAGGGCTGTGTGCTAGCATGTGGCCAGGAAATGTTGAGGCCAATGAATGCTTTCCCCATTACACTCGCCACACACACTGGTTGCATTGGACACATCACATGTGCACACATGACATACAAAAATACAAGGCATGCACACACACATCCCCAATAGCCCCCCTGCTCACCTTGTTCATGCAGATCAACTAGGTAGGGAGCATAAAGTCACCCCTTTGCCACTCATCAACTTAATACCTTTCTAGGGGTGGATGGCATTCTTAGAATACTCATGTGAAATTGCTGGACTATTTACAAAAATGTGCAACTTACTAAAATCAGACTACATATCAGAGGATTAGAGGGATAGCTCTCTTAGGTGAATTGGTAGAAAGTGACATTAGAGCTGGAATTGGTAAAAAAAGGGGGGCAAGAGAGCTGGATGAATCAGAATGGCTTTTGCAAAGGGATTCCTGCAACACCAACCTTTTAGAATGATTTGATTGTAGGTTTACACAACTCCCCAATGCATTAAAAGTATATCTGAAGGGCTTGCATGATTGTGCCAGCTAGCGCTATCCAACACTGCCACTTCGTGCAACACCCACGTCCCTTCCAGCTGCATGTGGGCCATGTGAAATGCCAAGATGCACATGCACCTCCTCCATGAAAGGTAAAAATGCATCTGTATAGATTTAAGGTTGCTTCACATGGGTGCCGAACATACAGATGTTGGCAACATGTGAGGGGATTCATGTGAACCCCCTATTTATTTGTTAAATTTGTATAGCACCCTTCATCTGTAGATCTCAGGGTGGTTTTCAACATAAAAATACAAGATAAAAACCACAAAATAGGTAATAAAAGCCCTTTGATGAGTGGGTGCATTCCAAGCAGTGAGAGAGGGATGGTGGGAGATCCCATGACAAGTGTGGCACTGAGGAGAAGAGGCAGGCTGAATCTAAGCCCGAGGAGCAGACCTGCATGAAGACTGGCTGTCAACCAATCTGGCCCGCTCCCTGGAAGCCCACCTCCAGGCCTGCCTGTGATTGGCCAATTTCAGGCAAGCCTGGACTTTGAATTCCCAGTGGCCAATGAGAAAGGATATGACATCTCCCACCATCAGTAGGGCAAAATTCCCAGAGCCACGGCCATGGCAGTGGGGGGCAGCGCTATGCTGCAACCTCCATGCCACTTTCCTGATAGAAGCACTATGACAATTGGCAATGCTCTGCTGGTCAGAAACTGGCAATCAAAAATAAACTCTGTGTTTTCTGTTTATCTGCTAACCATTGCAAGAAATGGCTATATAAGTTACTAGAAGCCTGAATAAAAGTGCTGCATAACTGGAGCTTGTCTTCTGGCATTTTTGAAGACTTGCTGGTCCAAAGGAAAACATAACCAGTTCTGTGTTTCTGTATGGTGTAGCTCATAAGCCAAGTACTCGCTGTAATAGGAAGTTTTGCCCTTGAACTCATGTAATTGCTGACTTCTAAAAATTTATATGAGCAAGTATGGAACAGATAGCAAAGAAAAGAATCCTTGATTATTACTCAAAACGGTTAATGAAAGCTCCTTATCAGCCATTGATAGGGGGCTCTATTCCTGTGATCCTGAATCACCATTGTTATACTTTTACTATTCCATAATAAGTTCTTTTTACTATGTCAATGGAACACATTTAATGTTTCAAACCAAAATTGTGGTGTCTTTATGTTAATAGCAAAGTCAAAGAATTCTTAAAAGATATGAGTGATACCGAGAATGAATTCTCAGTGGTTACCATAGTTTCAGACTCTGATCCTTAGGAAATGGTTATGGAACAAGGCTCTGTCACTCTGTGTAATTATAGTAAAGTGGAATGTTGTTAATGTGGGAATTCATCAAACATTTAAAATAAAATAAAATTTGCATTTAAACATCTTCACACCAAGCCACTAACTTTCTAATGTCAAATATTTTAACCAAATACACCCACCCACTAGGTAGTATATGGATTCAATAGTGTCAACTATTTGGGAAAATTTAGTTTGGGGTTGAAAATAAATATTTCATGTATTACAATCTAGGATATTTTGTGGTTTCCTAGAAGAAAAACCTTCAAAGTGAATTTTATAATACATTGACAAGAGTGTAGTGTGTCATCTAAACTTTAAACTGTGGTTAATCTTACTTATGGTTTGAGGTCAGCCTGTTTTAACAAAGATTGGTTAAAATGGGCCACAGTTTGTTGGAGTTCGGACATAATGAACTCCTTCCAAACTCCTCACAGCCCCGGCAGTGAAGGAAATCTTCATGCCATGGTTGCCTCCTGGAAGCATACGTTAGGCAGGACCTTTTATCTAGTCCAGCAGAGTTTCTCTTACAATCACAAAGCAATTTGAATGCCCTCTTGTTTTCCAATTTACTTGTATTTTTCAAGTTGCAAGATGAAGAGATCATTGAACTATTTGATACAAAAATGGTTGCAATTTGTTAATCAAGAGCTTGTGCCAGCTGCCATATGGTTAGCTTTTAATTCATGAAGCTGCTAAATCTGTTCCGCCTCCAACACGGAACTGAAGCATTTGCTGTATACTTTGAGCAGGAGTGAAGATACTGTTGACTCTAGAACTATGCAGCCTTTTCCAGTCATGGCGTAAGAAAGTGTGGGAGTGTTTTTCAAGATTACTCTGTTGGAAGAGTTGCATATCACACATTGCTGTATTTCCCCCCAAATGCACCAAATGGAAAAAGTGGGTTTCACTTAGTGAAGGATTGCTGAAGATGAGCTTCATCCACATACTGTATTATATTTAGACACCAACTAATTAAGAGAATGGCCTTTTTTTACTGGGGTGTCTTTGGGCTGGTTCTCATATGTATATACATTCCTTGATTACTTTGCATTTGATGACTTGCAGCATGCTTCAGCTAACCATTGAAAACATTTCTGGACTCAATGGCACATTCACACATGCTATTCATCACTCAGTGTTGCAATTATTAAGAGCTGGATGTGATCTGTCAACCAGCATTTGCACTTCATTCTTTGTTCAGTTTCAAGAGCGAAAATTTAACCAATTGCATTATTGAATAGCAACAGGAAAGGAATACTCATGTTATCAAATTACGTGGGTTCTAATCTTTCTCCTTCCCTTCAAATTGGGTTTAGCTAATATGGTGTCCTCCAGATGTTGTTGGACTCCAGCTCTCATCAGCCCCAGCTAGTGTGGCTAGTGGTCAGAAATTATGGGAGAAGTCATCCAGCAACACCTGGAGGGTCCCACATTGACTACTCATGGCTTAAATCTTTATTCTTCCCATTTGCACTCAGCATATATTTCAGACCTAGACAATGGCCTTCATTCACACTAAAAAGAGCAATTACAAAATGGAAAGAAAATCTGTAAGGACTTGGCCAGATTTATCTCATACATACCCTCAGATCCACAATGACATTGTGCAAAGCCATTCCGACAACTGCATCTTTCTGATAAGGCTAGGGAGCAGTGATGTCATGACTACCATGGCATCCTATGTCATCACTTCTATTTTGGATTCCAGCTATACAAGCAGCCAGTTATTAGACGTCCTTTAAAAAATAACAATGAATTGCATTTATTTTTCAGAAGTGGCATTATTTTATATCACTTCAATTCAACATCAAGTATATTCTCTTTCTGGAGATCAGCCACAGCTACATTAGGTAGTTTCAGGCAAATTGCCATCTTTCAGCCTTAATTCCCATTCTGCAAAAAAAGAATAATAGTGACCTATCTCACAGAATTTCAATGAGGAAGAAAGAGAATAATTGTGAAACACATGACTAAGACATTAAGAAAGGAGACAGGGCAAGACTACAGAGATTGGAATTGGCTCAGTTTTCGAGGGTTTCTATTCAGTTTTATGAGACAAATAAATGAGCTGCAGTCTGTAAGAGTGGGGGTGGGGGGACCTTTTGGCACTTGTGTTATTTCCCAGGTTCTTTCTATATTGGATTTACAGAGTTGTAAAAAAGTCTTCAAATGAAAGCAGAATCTAGTGGCAGTGAGCTAAATCAGTCACTACCCTGTTTCGGGAGTGTGGATGTCCCCATTGTACACCTTTACTTTTTCTCTATCAGTGAGGGTCTGCCATTCCGTTCCCATTGGGTCAAGTGAATGTATGTGTGTTCATGGAGTACTACAAGCTCCAGACTCTTTGCTAACCATGTCATCTCCCCACCCATCCTACCCTGCCTGTCATACATGGCATTTTACTAGTAAGTAAGTAAATAAAATAATTGATGCATATTCATACAGTCTTAGCATACTCATCCTAACCATTAGTATATTTATACTGTAGCATGTCAGAAGTTAAGAACAGAATTGTGCAAGTATTTCTAAAAGATTGACATCCTTAGACGATAGTCGGTACTCAGTACTGCTGGCTGATTGTCTGCCTGCCTGCTTGCTTATGAAAGCCACTTTATACATGCAAAAAATACATTCAAGCTAAGCATACTAAGTTCACCATGATCAAATGGCTTCTTTGTGAATGACAGTGTTTTACTGCACACATGCACCTAACCTATTGTGCATGCAGATATTACTTGGCTCATAAATGAAAATAGCCGCTGCATGTCTGAAGCTCTGCATGAGTATTGGAGACCCAACTGTGAGCCATAATCATTGTCTTAATATTCTTGCTGTAGAACCAGAATAAGGGTCCTTTGGACATTGGTGAAAATGCAGATCATGATGCCATTTCATCTGGGCCTAAGCACTTTCCATGTAGTTCAGTTGGACCACATCTCCCATCATCTCTGACCACAAGCCATAGTAGCTGGGGATTGTGGGAATTGGGTCCCACAATATCTGAAGGGACACACGTTTCCCATTGTTGGGATCCGTGTCCTTTTCAGCTGCTCTTCCCATCTCATCTTTGGCTGCAGAGCCAAGAGACACTGGGAAGCATACATACAGGCAGGCATGCAGGTGTACTTGCTCAGAAGGCCACACATGGAGTGTGGAAGCTAGATTGCCATAGAGAGATGTGCTAGCCCTTGTGTTTTGTGGTTGAGAACCCCAGCTAACCAGACATCCTGGCTCTTGCCACTCTTCTTGGCTTTGAATAAGAGAGGGAAAGGGTGTGTATAGGACAGATTTCCATACTTTGTGAGTAGATATAATGTGAGTATGGCCTGTTCTTGTTGTACCAACTTGTTCTAGCACCACATTCTTTTCTGAAATGTGATCTTGGTTGGTTTCAACCAGCACAAAGGTTCTCCACCCCTTATTGTACATCAGCCAGTAACTTTGGACTTCCTCCCATTAGGCATAGTCTTTATTGTCTTCACGGCACCTATTGAAGACCTTCTTTTTTAAAATAAGACTTTTTATTGGAGATCTATATACCTGTTTCTATCTGTACTGGGCTAGAAATTTTATTTACTTACATATTTATTGTTAAATTGCTTTATTGTCTTTATTGATAAATTATTTCAGAACTTTTTATGGGAGTGATTCATTAATAGAACATATTACTTAAGGGGGAGAAAACTACGATTTCTTGAACATTTATTCTAAAGCAGTAACTTTTCTACAGCAGTACTGTATGCAGAAACATTTTCTGTAGGTTTCTTCTTAACTAGCTCCAAGAAATGCAGGCTTCAGCTATCACCATGCATCACATCACATAGCATAACCTGCCCTTGGATTGCAAATTGATGAAGGGCAGGATAGAAATGGAAAGAATGAATGATGGATGAAAGAATAAATAAACAATGTCTCCAGAAGCATGTTTTCAAATCTTCTCAAAATGCTCTGGAAACAATCCCATGTGTGTTTGTTTAATTAAAATCCTTTTCTCTTTTTTAGCATTAGGTCTCCAAGTGAGGTTGCAAAGTAAACATTAAAAATAATAGTATTCAAATATCACAAATGTACATTTAAAGCAGTGGCCATTAATTAAGATACAATGAAGTATAGGGAGTTAAATGTCTTTTCAAGCAAGAATTTATTAATCAGCACAGCTTAGATTTTTGTATTGATGCGATTACAACTGGGGAGTTCAAATAAAGGACAAGAAAAAATATATAAACAAAAACCCCACTGAACTGTGTACAATTTTTGGCATTCTAACTTTCCAGTGCTGTGTTGCTGTTTTTGAAGCCACGGCATTCGGTGTCTGAAATACTTAACAGAGCAGCAGTGTCACTGAAAACTCACTCTGACCTTCAGAGCCATCCAGCCTCTCTATTCTCTCTCTATCCAGCAGATTTCTAATAGTACCCAATGTTTTGGGTTACACGTTAATTTTCATAGGGTTTGTTAGCCAGAAACCTCTAAATGGGATTTGATCCACAAAACAGATATTTACCTTAACACTGTTCATTTCCTCATCTATTTATATCTAATTTTTGGGTTTCTTTAAGCAGAGAAACACTGTGGTATTCAGTTTAATCTTGAAGGTATTCTTACACCCCTTGCAGGAATTGCAATAGTTTTGTAAGAGATATTTTATAGACTGAGTAGTGTGCTTTTCCCTCTATTTTGTTTAGCTCAACTAAATGCAGAACAGCAGCATATCAGGTTATCCTACGTCAGTGCACAAGGTAACTGCTGGGTGGTGTTTTTTCCGTATTGCCAAAGTGCACCTCAAAATAATGTGCCAGAGTGACTTAATAAAGGGCCTCGCCACCTTCCCTTTTTGAAGTATTTGGTTTTTTAGGGAGAAAAATTCATTGAGGCAGGTTATACAATGCCTGCCTTCAAACACAGTAAAACCAGAGTTAAGGGCTTAGCTTTAGGAAGGAAAGCAAAGCAGCAAACATCAGCAACTTACGGATCCCTGCAGAGGATAGTTTCAAGGGTAAGTGTTTCGTTCTTTAAACTGCTTGAGCAAACTTGAAACGCAAAATTTGAAAGAAGCAGGAATTGTATATAAAACCTATGGACTGTCCTTCCATTTAATGCATGCACAGTTATTAATATAATAATATCCATAAGTGAGCATGGCAGTAATTAACAGAATTGATCTTGAGGAAGGATAAACTAAATTTGCTCTCTCTCTCTGTGTGTGTGTGTTTAAAAAAACATAATGGATTGTGTTTGAGATTGGTGTCCAAAACAATACCACTCACAAAACTATGTTGAATCAAACTTCAACAACTTTCAGAATTCTTTGCAAAATTGTCTCCCTTCTACATCTTGCACCTATAAACTATCTGAGAAGGCATTTAAAAGAACAAGGAAGTGCATCTCTAGTATAACTGTGCTAATGATACAATCTGCAACTAGCGAAATCCTCCTACTTTGGCAGTAGAGGGGTTTCTTTTTCAGAAAACATTTATGTCAGTATGATTCTTTGGGGGCGGATTTTGGCTGCAGCGCTGCACTGTCCCTTAAGTTTCCAACCTCAGTGATTTACAGCACTGATACAGGTGGAGACTTGTATGCAGAAATGGGAAATGCAAGCCTACACGCAGAAACCTTCTATGTAAATTGCATAACATTCTTGATTTCTCATTCATATTCATGTATAGATATAGACTGAAAGTAAAGCACTGGGGTAGATGGGATCCATTACCCAGGTGTACATACAATTTGCACTTTCATTCCTGATAGGAGCACAGACATGAACCTTCCATACATGGATATGCTTCTCTGGATTGTGGAGTTTTGGACCCCCCCCCCCCAAAAAAAAATATACATCTGGAAACTAAAATGAATGTACTTAAATACAAAGGACAATGAGATAAATACTGCAGACTTTGACTGTTGTTGCAATAGCCTGCAACTTACTTCTTAATTAACACTTTCTGGATGGATTTTAGAGTGGGAACAACAGAAGATGACAGAGAACTCTGAGTGCAGGGACACCTTATGTCTAAGCCATGTTTTAAACTTCTGTGATAATATTGAATCCTGAAGTACCTTTTCCATTGCATACTGTTGAAATTGCATAGAGAAACCACTTACTTTCTTTCTAATTCATTATAAACACAACATTAATAGCCAATAAGCTTCAGAATTAGGCTTCAAACTAATACTGATTCAGAGGCTTCCATTGAGCCTGAGCCTCCTTGAATACATCACCTTAAGCAGTTGGTGGATTGCCTTGTAACATCTTACTCAGTTTGTGCTTATCTAATCCTGCAAAAGTTTATTCATGAGCAAAAGATACTGTGCTTGAAGTATTGATCGGGCATATTTTTTTTCTTGCTGTGGGTGGAGAATAGCAAGACACTGGGCTGCTTAATGAAACTATTTTTATATTGAATTTTTTCATCACAAAGGAATCCAGCTCTCAAGATATTTTGATTAGATTTCTGTGTTGCATTTTCTTAGACTAGAGATCATTTATCTTTCTTGTGTTCTATTCTCTCTCCCACCCCTGACAACCTATATAGCTATTACTGACAATATTTCAGTGTTTGAAGATTATAACATACCCTCCAACATTTTGGGAGGGTAATTCAGGACACCCTCCACCCCATCCCTCACCCTCTCCCTGCCACCGACCGTGACCGACCCCTTCCTCACCTGCCTGCACTCCCCCCTCCAGGGCAGCTTCTGTAAATTTGGGATGTCTGGACACTTGAGGGGTCTGTTAGTAGCCTGAATGGTCTGAGCTATAGCTGTATTTAGTAGCTTGGCTGTCTACTTCTGTGCCAGATTGTTTGATTGTTTCTGATGCCATTATTAGAGGATGAATGATTATCCATAATCTAAAATAGTGGTAGGAGTGATGAGAAGCCAAAGTCTGAAGCTTGCTCACTGTGTCCATTTTATCTGTAAGCAAAAACTAAACGCATCATTTTCTAAATAACTTTTGGTGCATACCTTTTGGTGCATTGCATCTAACTTATTGAGGGGGAGGCGTAGGTGCAACTGCACAAATTCATTTTAGAGAAAACTTTAAAGTCTACAATTCTGGAAGATTAAACTACATGAAATACTGGGACAGTGAGGAAGAACACAAAATGAAATGTGACAAGTGTGTTGAATCTTGACACAGCTTGAAGTCACTCACATTCCTGGAAAATGCTTTGGACAGATGAATCTGGCACAGATATAGCACTAAACTAGAAAACAGCACTTCCTGTCATTATCAACATCTATCTGTTCTGGTGTATCTGTGAGCATGATAACATTTTGTTCTTTATAACAACAATTTAACATCTTTAGATAACAAATTGAGGATTGATGCTGACATTGTGGGTGCAGTCATTTGTTATAAAACTGTCAGAGTCTGGAATACTGACCATTTCTAACCCCTTCCCACATTCTGCAAGTTTTCAAAAATACACAATGTTTCTTGTCACTTTTCCCGTGACCAATACTACTCAGATTGTAAAATAATACACTTCGAGAAATGGAAACAATAGGCTGCATGACTAGCATGTCTGATCTGCAGCATCACTGAAAATGAATGTCATATTTTTGAAGCACCTACAATCATTGTTCTGTGTGCAAGAGATAAAGGAAGCCCTTGCACACAGACCTCAAATCTGGAGGGTAGGAAAGATGAGGAGAAAAAGGGAGAGTGGCATTAAATAAGAAAGTGCAGGGCAGCGGGCCCAGGGATGGCTGATAATCACAAAAAAGGTTGGAAAAAATGTGTGCTTGAAAAAGGAAGTTATCATAAGACAGCAATTCAGCTACAAATGCCAAACGGTAACTGAAAATCATAGAACTGCTAAGTTGGAGTGGACATCAGTGTCCATTCCCCCCACCCCATCTTGTTCTCCAGCTTAAGGTCAAACAGTATATTACATGAAATGTGTGGTCCTATTTAACGTAACTGTTTTTTGTTGTTGTTGTTTATCCTTTCTTCTTGGAGCTCTAGTTCATGTGGTTTTCTTATCGTTGTCATTCAAAGGCCGATCTTTAAGTGGCATTGTGTTGTGTATTTTTCTGATGTTTGAATAAATAGGTTGTAACAGGAAAATCAGAAACCAAGAAGTTGGTTGGAAAGCTGAAAAATGAACATGTTTTAGCTTACTATTTAGGTATTCTCACATTAGTGCATTATACACTATCTTCCATGGATATTTTAGATTGAGCAAGAACCCGTATTATGTATTTGCATCTTAAATAATTCATTCGCCAAATGGAGTGGGAGGGGGAGTCTGCCCCTACCAGCATAGCCAGTGGGCATGGATGATGGAAGTTGTAGTCCAACAACATCTGCAGGGCCATAGAATTAAACATATAGGCTGCAATCCTATACCCATGTTCCTGGGACCAAGTCCAGTTGAACTCAATAGGACTTTCTTCTGGGTAGACATGGATGGGATTGCACTGGTTAGAGACTTTTGGATTGCACTGTTAGAAACTGAACTCCTTAACCATGTATTTGCCTGCTATACGTGCAGTGGTACATAGGTCAATGTCAATTGTGCAGTGGGAAGCAAAGTATGATAACTAGTCTGTCTCTGTGTTTTTCAACCGACAGAGCGCCGAGCAGATTTCAGCTTTGTGTCCACATTTCCATGAATCTCAGGTAAACAGTATGGAAGGAATAAAGAACATTCCGCCTCTGAAGCCATTGGCACGGCAACTTACTGATGCAGACAGACTTAGGAAGGTCATCCAAGAGCTTATGGACACAGAAAAATCTTATGTAAAGGTAATACAAACATTTTACCATGTTCATTTTCTTATTTGGCTGGGATAATTTATTTCCCTCTGTGTTCTAGCGGCTGTTTTCCGTATATTAACCAGCAAAGTTTGCCTTTTATATGGCATCCCATCGTCTTTTATGGGTATTTGCCCATGAATAAAAGATTCAAAATTTGGAGGGCACGGGACAGGATTTCCCAAACGTTTCCCCATGCATGCTTTCACAGTTTTCTCATGCAATTGCAGTTCGTTCCATGTTGCATACCCTGTGCTGGATGCATGCGTGAAAGCTTTCACATGTAGACCTTTGACCCTTGCCCGTACCACAAGGTTCGAAGTAGCAGTTTAAAAACTTTTCCCTTCCTATAATCCACCCAAAGTGTGGCACCAGTGATTCAGTTTAAAATGTGATAATAGGAAGAAGTTTTAAATCTTCTAGCTTAGCTTTCATTAGTTCATATATTCTGTTGCCCTCAAGAATCTTAAGCTTTACTTTAAAAAGAACACCAAACTTGTGCTTTTGAAGACCTTCTCTTGACAGTGTTAAACTGCATGAGAACTAGTACCCAGTACGCCAAGAACCATCGAATCAGCTCTCTGTGAAAAAGGTCTGGCCAAGTGTGAGATAAAGTGTCATACAGCAGCTAAGATATTGGACTTTTATCTGTTCTCTTAGCCTCAGTCCTCCATCTGCACTATGGGATAATAGTATGGACTTAACTAATAGGACAGTTATATTTGAATTTGCCTTGTGTTGCTGGAGAAGGCAATCATTGAGGGCCATGTCGCCACCTTGTGGTTAAAGGCAGGCAAGAGACCTTAAAAAGAGGACTTGAGAGAAGTAGGCAGCTCCCAGAATCTAATTCACTTTCCTGCCTGCCTTCCTTTGCTTGGGGTATTTCTGGTTTTGACAGCTAATAGTCCCTTATTGTTACGGAAGGAGGTCCCTCCCAATCAACATGTACAAGCTTGGTGAGGACACAAATGTGATTCTGGGAGCATCCTGCTTCCCTTCAGTTCTCTTTCCTGCTTTTGACCACAAGGTGGTGCCGTAATCCTCAGTGATGACCTTCCAGTGACACATTCAGCTAGAAATAAACAGCTCTTCCTCCTTTAACAAGTTTTTATTAAAGATTGCATTGTGTTACCAAACAAACAAACAAGGAAAAGTTTAGAAATCATGTGATTGTGTGGAGAGAGGGAGGAAGGGAGATGGGGAGTAAGGTTCTTTTGTTCAAACAGTTCTTTTTTCATGTCATCATGTTCCTAAGCTGTCTTTGCTATTCCTAGTAAAAGTGCCACAGTTATGGAGTTCAAGCAATAGAGTTAGAATAATAAGACTTTGGATGTCAGTTAAAACTATTTTTCATTAGTTTTATACCCGGGTGAATGTTATCAAGGAATTATTTTCTTTTGAAACTCTGCAAATTTTGTGCCTTTATAGGACCTGAGCTGCCTCTTCCAATTATACTTGGAACCTCTTCAAAGTGAGACCTTCCTCACGCAAGATGAGGTGAGAGGATTTTGCTTTTGTTGTTTTAACTGCTTTCCAATCTGTTGCAATGTTGCAAGCATTTCCATCACATCATACATGAAAGAAAAGACAAACTGTGTTTTTCTATCCGCTGCATCAATCGTGTCTTAGTCATAAAACTTGAGTCCACTTCTGACGACAGTGCTTCTAAGACATCTTTGTTTCAGAAACCACTTGTTTTTCCATGTTCAGTGCCAAAACTATTATGAGACAAAGTCATTAATGCTAAGTGTCTCTTTGTTTGCTGTAGCAACATATTGATTGATTGCCTTCACTTGGATAGTATTACCGTAAAGTACAAACAATTCACGTGCTCCATATTTGATTCTCCTCCCCACATGTAGATGGAGTCTTTGTTTGGCAGTCTGCCAGAGATGCTGGATTTTCAAAAGGTATTTTTAGAGACTCTTGAAGATGGCATTTCCTCCTGCTCTGACTTCAACACACTTGAAACACCTTCTCAGTTCCGGGTAAATATAAAATCTCAAACTCATTACATATATAAAAGCACCTCTATATTTTGTTAGTATCAGTTCACATGTAATGCCAAACAATGGCTTAGCACTGCATAGTTTCTATTAGCATGAGTATTGTGTTAGCCTTGCCTGCTCCCTCTCTTGCTCCCTTGTCACTTCTTTCAAACTTTCTCAGTTTTGCACTAGATGTGTACCAGGAATCTAGGGTTAAAACAAGCAATGTCTAGTTAAACAAGCCAGCTTCATAAAACGGAAACGGACTATAGAAACTGATGGAGTTTGTTTTAAAACACCACCCCTGATTCATACATAATGGTAAAACAATATTCTTTAAGAACGAAACTGAACTTGACATGTGTTCATGGCTGCTCAGGACAGGACAGCACAAACCATGGTTTAATGTTACGTGTGAATATGGCCATTGACTGAATTATCGCAGTCACTGGCTCAGTTTGCACATAACACTAAGCCAAACCATGGCTTAGAGTGAACGAGCAAACTTGCAAGTTTCCAGAGAGAAGGTTGTGACCCCCCCCCTCCCCCAATATTACATTGGGATGAATTTAAGGGAATATGTGCACATTGCAACCCCAAACTGTTTAAAATTAATTCTGTAGACGTAGGTTCTCTTCTCAAAGATCCTGGAAACTGTAGTTTTATGAGGATGCTTTCTTCTCTTCCTCAGAATTACTTTTGTATAAAGCATTGACTACTAAACTGTTTTCAGACAGGCAAGCATGTAGTGAATACTCTTTTGGGGGAGGAGGAATTCATGTAATTTTATGTTAAGAGAAAGGGGAAAGAGTTTTCTTAGTCTTAAGAAGCATATCTTTATTGTCCTACATCCGGAAAAAGTAAAACAAGTTTATGAAATGTTTTCCCAGTTAAACCACTCACTTTCATGATTTCCATGTCAGAACTTACCTGCATTGCATCAAGGTACAACAAACCCATGCCTGATCTCCCCCTAGTCCCATCCTATAATTGTATTATCTTGATAACTGTCTGGAGGGGGAAATGCTGTACTCAAAAGCTGAGCAAATTCTTGTCTTAAGAGTCACGGTCACCCTGTTCTCTCTCCAACACAAACATTTTGTTTCATACACGTAAATAACATGAAGCATTGATGATGCCTTTGTGCTTTTTATTGTTGTTATGCATCTTTGTTGTCCTTTTGACGCAAAAAGAAAAGGTATAAATATTTTCACAAATATGTGAAATTGTTAGAACTTGATGACACCTGCAGTGCCAAAGTAGCAGTTGATAATCTAGCCACTGTGTTCTGAACCAACTGCACTTTCTGAACAGACTTCAAAGACAGCCTCACTTGATGTGCATTGCAGCACCAGGCATGTTCCCAGAGCATGGATCACGCTGGCCAGGCTATGCATGTCCATGAGTAGTCACACCATTGGTGAACACAAACAGGGTTATGGAACTCTTGTTTTCTGATTTGTTCTGTGGGGTGAAAAATATGGCAAATTTGAGAATAGTTTCTTTTGTACAGTTGCTTACTGTGTGCCATGAAAGGAATGCAGTTCTTAATTATACATTTTGCAAAACAGGAATATATAGAGGGGAAACTATGCACATTCACAATTGGTTTTTTTCTTCATGTTATGGGTTTTTCTCATATTCTCTCATGTTTTTACAAACATTCTATAGAAAGATTGGCTCTACCAATCTGGTATCAGGGTCAAATATATCCGAAGCAACTTCTAGACCACTTAATTATAATAAGTTATGTACAAGTAATTCAATATAATAAAGACAAAATTCAATAAAAACTATGAAATCATAATTTAGTTAAAATGCCTGCTGGATTTTTATATTTACTTACACACACACACACACACTAAAATACTAAACTAAATTATGATTTCATAGTTTTTATTGAATTTTGACTTTATTAGAGATAGATGTAGAGAGAGACATATTCATATTCAGAAGGTGCTGGAAATTCAAGAGGGAGGGCCAGTCTGGCCACAACTGAGAATGCCATTAAACTAGGCCCATAACACCATGGGCTATTAACACTTCTGCATTTGAGGGCATGACTCTGGAGGTGAATTTCTGGTTTGTTTCTGCAGTGTGACAATCAGAGCACCGGCTTTCCTTAGCTAAACACCTGTCCATGTTAAGATATTGGCAAAAGGTGTTGCTGAGGTCTGCATTCATCATTTTCAAGGCACAATGTCTTTGAATTGTATGCCATTATTTTAACTGCTGTTATACACTTCCTGAATGCTAATGGCAGGCAAACCACGAATGTTTTGCATTATGGAATGGATCCTCTAACTAAAGAATAATACTAGAATACCTGCTAAATAAAAAAAATTCTCTTCCTAACTTCTGATTGTGTTGCTTTCAGAAACTGCTGTTCTCCTTGGGAGGTTCTTTCCTGTATTATGCTGACCACTTTAAATTGTACAGTGGGTTCTGTGCAAACCACATAAAAGTCCAGAAAGTTCTTGAAAGAGGTAAAAGTCTTATTGATGCTATATATTGTTTTTCATGGTGATGACATAAAGAAAATAGCTTTTGTTTTAGTTTTTCAGGCTGCCCTCTGATGATGTAGGGACTATTTTGCTTTTAATAGGGTGTGCTTGCCTCAACATCCCATACATTTTCCATTTGTACTTTCCCTCTTTCTCTACTTAGTTATGGAAATAATATTCTAGTGTAACCTCTGTGTAAATATGAGGAATAAGGGTTGTAGCCAACTAAGTAATTGAGCAAGTAGAATGATTCCCACTCCTGCATCAAAACCTCCTCTCCTCCTTCTGTGCCTCCACTCTCTGGGGATGCACAGGGGCCTAGAGGGAGGGCAAGTTAGTTGGATTGAACTGTGGGTTTGGAAGTTTATATCATTTTCTTTAATATATATATATATAGAGAGAGAGAGAGAGTATGAACTTGTTCACAAGTACACAGTGAGGCTTTGAGGGGGTTTTTTTTTGAGGTTTATATCATTATATATATATATAGTTTGAACGTGTTCACAAGTACACAGTGAGGCTGTTTAAAATAGTGCTTTTCCTTGAGTGGATATGGCAGCTTGCCACCTGGAAAGAAAATGCACTGCCACAGCTTTTTGGGAGTAATTTTAGATGGAAGTAGAATCTGTGACATGTCCCCTGAAAGGAGGACGATATTCTTTGTGACCGCTGGGAATGTTTGTAAATCTTTAGTAAAGTCGAACACTTCTAGTGCACATTCCAGAAGTAAAATCTTTATCAGATACCACTCATGGTGAAGAGTTCATAAGTGATTGATGTTATGTTATGCAACATATTCCACCCCAATCCCCCCCAAAAAAGGCTGATGCAAACATACCCATAGTGAGACAAGCCTTTTAAAAATAAAATATATTTTTAAAAATTATTATTTTATGTTTATATACATGCCAACAGAAGTGTCTCGCCCAGTTTTCCAGCCATGGGTTTGCTGCCGTTTACTGGGAGGGACAAAGGAATAGGTGATGGGATGTGCTGTGGGCAGACTGGCAGGAGCAGCAGCTAGGCTTCCCTGTACCAATCACCCTGCCATTTAGCCCCATCCGGTAAGTTGCTGCTGCTGCTGCTGCTGGGAAGCTAGCGTTGTAGCTGTGCCCTGCCAGCCACTTCCACCGCCCAGTAGTAAATGTCCTGTGGTCAATTTAATAGCTCTGGAAAACTAAGCTGCACAGCAGTGATTGTAAATTAAGGTGGAGTAACAAAGGATGCATAATATGGGAAAGGATTATCTCTCTGTTGCTTATTGCTACACAGAATATTGATGGCCTTTGCCAAGAGGGAGGCAGAGGAGTGTGGCCTATTGTTTGCCAGGTCCTGGAATGAAATGCAGAAGATTGATTCTCCATATTGTTGCTTTCGGGCTGCTAATACGCTCTGGGTTTTTGTTTTGTTTTTCCTTTAGCCAAAACAGATAAAGCCTTTAAGGCCTTTTTGGATGCTCGCAACCCAGCTAAACAGCATTCTTCCACATTGGAGTCCTTTCTCATCAAGCCAGTTCAGAGGGTGCTGAAATACCCGCTGCTCCTGAAGGAGCTGGTATCTCTGACAGACCCTGAAAGCGAGGAGCATTACCATCTCACAGGTACTTCCCAAGGAAATAAGCTTTACTATCTGTGCTTCTGAATACCAGTTGAACAGGAGGTGAGAATGTTCTTGGGCTTGATTCCTGCTTGTTCAGCCATGGTGAGAACAGGATGCTGGACTTAAATGGACCAATGGCAGGATCTTTTTATGTTCTTAAAAACTGTCCCAGCTGTTTGTATCATATCATGTATTTAGCATTGAGCTAAGCACACGATAGGGAACCTCATTGCACATTACAGAGTGTAAAGTGGTTTTCCACATGATTATTAGAAATTTTTGGCAAGACACTGGAAGAGGTTTTGCTTATTTGGTTATCATCAACAGTGCATTTGTTTCTGCACTTCCTAAGAAGATGAATTCCTGGGTTTTAAGTGACTCAAGGGTACAGCTTTTAACTGGCCCATTCAGTGTATATCATATAATGGATTTGCCTTTACAAATTGCAGAAGCACTGAAGGCAATGGAAAAGGTGGCCAGTCACATCAATGAAATGCAGAAGATTTACGAGGATTACGGTGCAGTGTTTGACCAACTAGTTGCAGATCAGAGTGGAACTGAGAAAGAGGTAAGAAGATGGGAGCAGGGTTTTGTGTGTGCAGATAATTCAAATTTTGGCCTTAATCTTTGTCCAACAGTATCATCATCATCAATTTGTATGCCGCCTGTCCATCGTCAAGACGTCTTACAACAAGACAAGAGTTACCTGAATTACAAACATAACAAAAAACATAAAACACATAAAAAGTACAGATAATTGAAAAATTTCCACAAAAGTCACTATAAGCGCCAAAAATTAAGATACAAAAATTAATATCAGTAGCAGCAGCAAAATCCCCATAAACAATACCCCAGACCAAGAGCCTGTTCAGCAAGTGATGCCAATTGCTGTATGTTAGAATGAATAACTCTTCTATTCTACAATGGACATAGGTCACTGAACTTTCCATGGGAGAACTTCTAATGCACTCTACTGTTGCCTGGCTGAATCCATTCTCATCATTAGGCAAAACAAGAAAAGACCTGGAACTCACAGTGTTTGGTGAGTGATTTATTCAAACTATGTCAAAACATCATCTAAAATAGTTCATTCAGTGGTTACAGGTATGCGTTGTTTGATATCAGATCTGTTAGCTTTCTATGCTTGCTCCAAGATGGAACTTGGTTGAAATGTATTCCACTACTGAAAATTAGTGATGGTGGTATTGTTGTGAATATAGTATATAATGTAGATCTCAAAATTTTTGTGAAAGTATTTACACATTTTATCACAGTGATAACAGTGTTACAGAGTAGGCCAGTAGCGTCCCATTATTGCAGAGAGAAGGATAAGACAGGTGGGAGCACAACAAAAGGTTGCAGTGTAGTTTGCTCCTGTTGAGGGCCACAGTCAGTTAACTATGCTCTTTCTGGTGATAGGTTTTTCCATTCCCTCCCTCCTTGATACTACTATTTTCCCTAACAATCTAACAGCATTCTGTGGCCTCTGAGCCTGCTTAGTCATTATTCTGCACCATGGGGTTTTTCTGCTCTTTGTCATTTAAGCTACACCTGCTGGAATTCTTCTGTATAACTTTAGAAGATGCAGAGCCCTGTCCTCTTTTGCATCTGACTGCCCTAGGTCTATCCTCCTCCCTACAAGTATATTTGTATGTCTGCATTCCCAGGCCTATCCAAGCCTGCTGATGCCTCCTCTCTTGTGTATGGTATTGATTTTGCTGCCCATGAATGAGTTTTCTATTAGTATATGATCGTGATGTTTCTTAATGGCATTCAGGTAATAGCCGCAGGACTTCCTGTTTTGAGTTCCAATTTTATGGCTCAGCCTATTAACCACTATATGCTGTACCAGCTCTCAAGTAACTTGAATTTTTGATCCTTTTAGTAGAGTGGGAGAGACACCAAATAAAACATTGTGGGGTAGCAGGCTGTAGATGGCTACGGTCATGGACAAGGATGAGACTGAGTGATGCAGTCTTATCCACTGATTGCCTTGCCTTGACCTTCCCCAGTCACTTAGGGTGACATCCAATGATTTTTGCACACTTGCCACAACAGAAATCTGCTCATACACCCATACTTCCTGTTTCTCTTCTGTCCTCTCCAGCCCCCTGCATATCCCCAAAATCTGCTGTAGAAGTTTCCTCTGCCTTTTGAAACCTATTTTTGGAGAGAAATTTGCGAGGGGGGTGGGCGGCTGAGGTGAGGAGAGAAAGAACTACCATTACACATGATGTTGCCTGTTTCCATTACGTAGCTCTCACCTCAAGTATTTAACTCCTCCCAGCTTTTCTTTTCTTTTTAAGAACATCATTAGAATTAGCAACTAAAGTTCAAAATATGAGCAAGCTGCTGCATCATTAAGGCTTGGATGAAGATTGTAACAATTGCAAGGTGGTGACATGAATCAATTAGTCTTGTGCAATTAAGATATAAGACCTACAGCAATCAATCAAATTTCTGTTCATGCCTGTGTGTATAATTGTGTGAATGATGTGTCTGCATATTATAAATAGCCCCCACTAAAGGATTATATAGTCTTCTTACAGATTGCATTATTATTTTTAATATTATTATTATTTGGTATTTTGACTCTTATTCCCTTTCACTTTAATTTGTGTATCCCATTGTCCCAGAACAAACTTCTGTATGTTTCTTATACATAAATGCTTCTTCTGGAACTGTAGTCTTGTTAATAGTAAATTTGAATGATTGCACCCATCTCAGATAAATTTGATCCAGTTTATTGGTGGGAGGAGTGGATAACATAGATGGGATTGGGATGCAGCTGTGCTCAGATTCTGTAAAATAAATGAGCTGACAAAAATGTGAATAGATAAACGCTTTAATGTACAGTAGAACATATTTACAGTATTTGGGAATAGGTAAAGTGAAAGACTTCCAGCTACCAGCTATACCAATCAGGCAAAAATCTTGCTTCTCATTAAATGCAACCCTCATTAAATGCAAGATTGTATAAATATAAGCCCCATGAGTGAAATGCAAGCAATGGCAGATTTAGAGAGGACGACACAAATCCCTGTGCAAATACCTCTAGCAATTTGCTTTGCCAGTTAAGACACACTATTATTAGTGTATGTCATAACTGAATTCAAAAATTAAAATGTAGTACTCATTTTGGAAGTCTAATCAATAAAAGTTGCCTTGTCACTCTCTCCTTCTTAGCATTCAAAAGAGCTGTCATCTTAGTATATAAAGAGAATTGCAAACTGAAGAAGAAACTGGTAAGTTTTTCTTAGTCAAAAAATGAGACTACCTAAGAATGCACTGTATAATTATTGGTCTGATTTACAATACAAAATGTCTCAAGGGTTACGTGCAGAAGATACATGGAATGTTTGATACATTACTTAGAGAATTTTTCTAGATAAAGTAGATTAGAAATGCGTGAAAAAATCTAGAATCACAAGGGACTGTGATCTAGTGGAAGCTTCCCATTTTAGAAAGGGGTGGGGGAGGTTTTTGTTTGTTTTGCCCTCTTACTCATCACATTCAAATGGGGTGATGTCAAAAAGTCACTCGCTTACGTGATCCCTGATCCAAACTCCCCCCTGCCCCAGAAGCATAATTCTGTCTTCTAGGAATGAAGCTTTAATTCTTTAAAAGGCAATGTCACTTAAATGTCCACCCCAATCATTCTACCCGGACACTGAGGTCCAGCACCGAGGGCCTTCTGGCGGTTCCCTCACTGCGAGAAGCCAAGTTTCAGAGAACCAGGCAGAGGGCCTTCTCGGTAGTGGCGCCCACCCTGTGGAACGCCCTCCCATCAGATGTCAAAGAGAACAACTACCAGACTTTTAGAAGACATCTGAAGGCAGCCCTGTTTAGGGAAGCTTTTAATGTTTGATGTATTACAGTATGTTAATATTTTTTTGGAAGCCGCCCAGAGTTTTATTATTTTTTATATTATTATAATTTTATTATATTTTACTTATATACTTATAAAATATATTTTATTTTTATTAAACTGATTCAGTACTTTTTATTTACAGGCAACAAATGTCCGTACTACGCATAATCATAATGATTTGGACTTGTTTAAATTTCGTTGGCTGATTCCTTTATCTGCTCTTCAAGTCCGACTGGGCAATACAGCAGGTGACCTTATCTACAGATAACAATACATTTTTTTATTAAACATTTTTATTGTTTTTTGATGTTTGTCACCAATGAATGTGTTCAGTACTTTTATTACTTCAAATCTTAACATATGGAGTAAAGCTAAATAACAGAAGAAAACGGCCACATTGAAACAATGATATGTAAACTATGGTTCATATTTTCCAAACAAGACAATATATTAAGGCTTCATAGCCTGCTGTTTGGAACTAACAATAGTTTCCTAATTCAAACAAAATAGGAACCTGTAATTAACTGTGGTTTGTTCCCTGCTGATGTGACGGCAAAAGTAATGTTGATGCAGGAGGGTGGTTTATAACTTGGCCTTAGCTAGAGATTTTGTTGTCGCTATGGTTGATCAAGCAGTGCATCCATCACAACCTTTTAGAATATAGATTGAAGGACACTTGTGAAAGAATTCAGTGTTTATTACAGTTGTCTATAATGTAGTGCCTATTTACATCAGGCAGCATGTTTAACATGATTTGCCAAGTATCTTGCTATTTACCAATTAAAAAACCGAATTTCTTCAGTAACTGTGAATCTGAGATTAAGATTTTTTAATCCAGTAGAAGATAAATGACAAAAAGCTGTCCTGTGTTGGGTGATGAACTTACTTTGCTTTTAAGCAAACAGTGTGGGTAGAGTCTCTAATGTGATGTTGGATACAGTTAATGGCACAACGGCAAATAAGGGGGAAACCTGATTTTTCTTCCCAATAATCCATATCAATATGTCATGATAGGGCTGCACAGCTTACCTGCTGCATACCAGCATACAGAGGGAGAGTGATAGCATCTTTATTTGGTAAAACAGTGGTGGTGGTGGGGAAAAACATAAATTGCTAGAATACAAAACACAATAGTAATAGGCAAGGGGCACTATGTCTTGAAGGATCTTGAAGTTTTCCCTGTGGTCTCATAAATCTTTCCGTGAAAACTGTTTGGCAACAGACTTGTAGACATCATGAAATATTTACAATAACATGTCTTTCTTTCCACATGCAGGAACAGAAAACAATTGCATTTGGGAATTGATTCATACCAAGTCAGAATTGGAAGGAAGACCTGAAACAACCTTCCAGCTATGTAGCAGGTACAATCGTGGGTTCACTTTCCCCTCCAAATAGTCTTTTTCTCCTTTCATTCCCACCCTACATAATAGCCTCTATATGACATGCATAATTTGGGCCATTAGATATCCTTTGGAATTAATCACAGCATACTGAATTTTACTTGTTTAACGGCAGCTGTATGTACACTTCCCAAGAAACCTCAGGTGAAAGATATTTTATGCTGTTGCTCATGCAGCAGGGCCAATCATCTCTCTATGGATATGCTCTGCCAACTCCGCTCTCAAAAGCTCTAGAACTGAACTGTGTAGGTACAGAATTTTATGCAGACCCCATGAGGAATCGCACATTCATGCTGATTCTCCAGCCTCTTAACTGTTCCATCTGTGAACAATTAAGGTTTCCAAATTGCTCCTTCAAATTACAAAGACAAATCATATGTGTTTGTATTATCTGAAACCTAACTACACTTTTCTTGAATTTTGCAGTGATTGTGAAAGCAAGACCAATATAGTCAAAGTGATTCGTTCAATTCTAAGAGAAAACTTAAGGCGTCAAATAAAGTGTGACTCACCATTGGAGAAAACATGTAAAAGCCGCCTAGTTCTGCATAAAAATCGAATTCCTGTTTCAGCAAAATTGGGTAAGAATGTATTTTTTGTCAAAATTTAAACTCATACTAGTTTGTAGTAATACTATCCAAGCATGTTCAAACACTTATCTGTAGTATTGCTGGAGAGGAAACAAAGATTACAGTAACTAAACTTATTCTGTTTGTACTGCACTTTGTTGAAAATTACTAGTTGTGCAACTGTATATTTAGTAGGCGTTATTGCATCATCTTGCAGTTGAAAAGGTAGGAAGAACTAAAATTTTGCAAAGCACAGAAATTGATGTTTTTAAATACCTGTCTGATTCTAGGTTGGTTTGGGGTTGTTGTTTTTTTGCTTTTGAGACATTTAATAGTAAAAAAATGTGTACAAGCGTGGGAGAACATTAATTTTGCTTAAACTAAAAGTCAGTTGTGTTTGATTATAAGGGGGGAGGGGGAGAGCCAGAATCCGCCTTAGAACCACCACCTTACTAGGTCAACTGAAATGTCACAAAACAGCATGCAAGCTTTCAAGTGTTCCCGAACATTTAATCAGACCAGATAGTAAACAAAGCAAGAGGATGGGGGGGGGGAATAATTTGGGTTATTTATTTATTTAATGGTTATATACCACTTAATCATAAAAATATATCACTGTGATATAACGAAAGTAGTTTAAAATGTCACTTCATACTGAAACGTAATTGTGAAACTATATAACTCTTATTGTTATGCTTGCCAGAGTTGTTGAGTATAGGAATTTAGCATGTGTTTTTACCCTGGCAGCTTCCTCAAGATCATTAAAGTTAATGAAGAACTCTCCCAGTAATGAATGGAACACTGAAGAAGGCAAAGTAAATGAATTGGATTCTGATGAATGCAGCCTGAGTAGCAGTACTCCAAGTAGCAGTTGCCATACCACCGATAGCATCCTGGAATCTAAAAATTTGCCCCCCGTGAAACATCTCCAAAACTCTGCATCAGATTTTTCAAACAGTCCTGTCAAAGAATCTGACATTTTAAGTGATGACGAGGAGGACTACCAGCAGATTCTAAAGATAGGCAGTCCCACAAAAGACATAGAAATTCAGTTCCAGCGGCTGAAGATTTCTGAGAATCCTAGTGATGATACAGAGGATAAGTATTCTTCTGAGAGTGAGTATGGAGAAGGGCGGAGGGTGGGTGATCACCCTAAACTAGTCAGGGCGCACTTTTGCCCTATTAAACGGAAAGTGAACAGCACAAGACGCGACAAAGGAACATTACTGGCAATGCAAGAACGGCACCAGTCTCTTGATAGCCATCCAGATGCTGCAAGTTTTGACCTGAACTCTATTTTAGAAAGAGAATTTAGTGTACAAAGTTTAACTTCAGTGGTTAATGAGGACTGCTTTTATGAAACAGTAGACAGGCATGGAAAGTCCTAGCTGCCTTGATTCCAGCATCACCACATACAGATTTACATACTTTAAAAAGGGTGATTATTGTAACTTGAGAAACTATTCAGTTTAATGCACTACTGTGTTTTCCACAGAAGTAGTTGTAAAGGCTTAAGTTATTTTAATTTATTGTGGAACAGAAATTTAGATTGAGCTGTTTACGATTCAGGGCAGTGTAATCTCATTTAAATAAAATTAAGAGATGTTTTTAAATTTTTGAAAAGGGATGAACTCTTGTCAATACCTATGTTCTTTTGAGAAAGTTCAAGCAACTTTAATTCGGGGCATTTAAAGCAAAAAATATTTTTAAATTCATCTTAGAAAAATTAAAAGTCCTGCACTCAGTTGCACTAAGATGTTTATACTTGATTTTTATATATATGTAAATATAAAAAGCCTGTACTGTAATCTTATTGTATTTTTCATTTTTCTCTACCAGCTTGTACAGTAAAATGCTAAATGCAATTGGTGTGCTTTGTTTTTTATACTGTTCTCTCTTCAATGAATTTCACATACCTTAGTTCAAAAAGACTTAACATTCCATTTTAGAATGTATTTCATTCCACTCGACAGAAACACACATCGCGGCTGGTTACTTTTCTAGAATGAGCTAGATCACGTCATCCTTAGTCTTGCAAAATCTGCTCCTCTTCCTGTTTCGTTTCTCTGTCAATTCATCCCTATAGTTATATGTAAAAAGTTTTGGGTCTTCATCACACATTTTTCTATAGACATCACAAAGGCTTTTAAAATGAAACACGGAAAGTTGAGTCGGGCGTAGAATTGGATCAACATCTGCCAGCTTGAGTAGCTGTTCTGTTTTTTCTAAACGTTCAGCTTCTGGAAATAAGACCCTGAAAGAAAATAGTAGAGATAATCCAAGTGAGTTTGTTAAACGGGGTCTCTTCCTTTATTCAGGTTTTTTAACCATCAGAAACAGTGACTCGCTTCAATAAAATTACCTGACTAATCCATGCTAAGAATAGTTGCCTGCACTAGGGTGCAGTTACCCCACATTGTTGGTCTACCACACCCCAATGGAACCATCTTATGCTGCTCAGTCTTTTCTCTATCTCCTGTACTCTGCCCCCTCACTCAGTGGTTGGCTTTCCTTATCCAATTTTTTTGCCTTCTCTGCACATCACTTAGAAATTTTACCTTCTCTTCCTGAACACTGCCATTCTCTATCGAAAGCTTTAGTTCTAAAATGAAAAGCCACAGAGCTCAAGCTTGCATTGACATCCTAACCATAAACCAATGATGTCTTTATTTTGTCTTACAAGTCAACATGGAAACAGCAGCACTAAAGTATCACAAGTTTAGTTTTCAGCAAGCAGCAGATCAGTTCACTTTAAAAGTCAGGCCACGCTGTTAAAATTTCTACCATACTGAAAATTCCCCCTCCCAGTTCCTTAAGGAGGGGTGCTGCCGCAAAGAAAGCCTCACCCTTATCCCAATCAAGTTTCAGATAATAAACAGGCACCAAGGCCTCATCTGCTGATTGTAGGTCACAGAGGTGCGGTGACAAGATGGCATTTAAAGCAAGGTTGGGGAGCCAGTGGCAATCCATATATTCTTGCACTCCAATGCCCATCATCCCCAGCCAATCCAAATTGCAGCCCAGCAGCAGGTTCCATGCGCTTGCATTAAAAGGAGTGGCTTGCATGCTCTGATTGCTGTAAACCTTTTCATCACAACTATGGCCACTACTTGTCAGCAGGCATTAACTGTTTGGTGCTCATTTTTGCTTGGTCTGGATTGTGAAGTAGATGCTAGTTAGTTGAAAGGAACTAGGCCTGGATAATTTCTCTCTCTCTTTGTAGGCCTATAGAGTGGCATGGGCAGTGAGTGAGTGAGTGAGTGAGTGTGTGTGTGTGTGTGTGTGTGTGTGTGTGTGTGATTGTCACTGTTTATTCTCAGAGACATATCTGAAGACACTCATTTACTTTGTTTCATGTTCCCTTACCAAATAATAAAATTTATTATGTTTATTTATTTGAAAGGTAAACACACATATTTTACCCTCAAAATAAGTGAGATTTATATCCACTTGTGATCCACTGGTCATGAAAAGCTCACTGATTCAGTGGGGAAGCCATGATCACACACCTGACATCTGACGTAACATGGGATGACAAGCAGGGTCTGTAACGGTCGGACTTCAAAGGAATGATCAGGAGCTTAAGATGAACTCCTGACTGGGTGCATACCTTGCTCCAGCAAAGGAACAACCAGCCTTCAATGGAAACTGGAGGTTTAAGGAGCAGCATGGAAGGGAGAAGACCTCCTTCAGTAAAGTGAGAAGTTAATACCAAAGGACTCTCAAACAGCCCAGCATTTGCTTTGAATTTCCCACAATCGGGGCTGCAAAGCACAACATCACTTGACCTCACTAGGACATCAAGTGATTGACAGGTGGGTGGCCCCAGCTACATGTTACATTTGGCCCACTTATGGCTGGGGAGATAAGGATCTGGCCCAAGGAGGAGAAAATGGTTCCCAACTCCTCCTATAGATAATACGAGATGCAAGAGCTCTTTCTGAGGAATTTGGTCTATGCTGGCTATTTCTCTCACACACCATGCTGACTGCTGTCACCAACTAAAGATCCCCATGTGTGAAATTACTTTGCATAGCCATTGTATTAAGAATACCATTCTGAAGATTTTAAAAAATGTATGTAGGGAAAAGATCTCTTACCGTACACTTTGATGACAATATTTCCTTCTGAACTGAAACACAGTTCGGACAACTTTCTCCACCAGCTTAAATGGCTGTTCTATTTTTGGTTGCACCAACGGGGTAAAATGAACGACAGTCACATCCACCTGTGAACAGAAATAAAAACAATGGATCTAAGAAAGTATATGAGCCTAATGGAAAGTTACAGTACAAATAATAAACATTTGAAAAAGTTGTTAGCGCAATTAAACTGCCAAATAACAAGACAAAATGGTTATCATTCTGAAAAATTCAAGCCGGGTGCCCACCCTAGTTCCTGTAGCAGGATGCAAATTGCGATGTCAGGTAATTAGAAAGACACAATTAAGAGCTGCTGCTGAATGTACAGAATATCCTGTTGGCTATTTTGATTCCTTCTATAAGGGCTTTACACTGCAGTTTGGATTCAAAGTCCTGTAAGGAAAAACCTGGAATAATTGCATTTACCTTGAACAAATCTACCCCAAATTCAACATAGAAACTAGTAATTGCCAAAGTCATCCTCCTACTACAATAGTCATGGATGATGGGAGTTGCATTCCAGCAACTTCTGCAGAGTGTCACCTTGGCTACCCCTGTCCTATTTTCATATATGGTGACAGTTCATGGATAAGCATTCTTAGGAAACTCACACCGGTCCCCTTTCACAGGTAAAGCAAAATGTTTATGAGCACTTTTACCCCCCAAACTACACTTTGTGAGGGTGCCTTGTAAGATCAGTCCTGAAAGACCGTACAGTTTCTAACTGTGTGTGTACCGCTTTGGAAGATTCTACGGTACCAAAACAAAGTTTTTGACTCGGAACCAAAACAAACAATGACGTGTGAATAATTGTGTAATCAATAGCAGGGTATGTCTTGCAATGCAGTACCACAAATGATTCATTGGTTATGTTGCAGTAGGTGAAAGCCCATGAATAAGGACAATATAGGAGATAGCAGTTAAGAATTCTACTGGCTTTCAAAAGGAGCTTGTGCAAAAATATTGCATGAGAAGAACTCTGGATTTGGAGGTTCTTGTCCCCACACAGCCCTCTTCCAGTAGGTTAGAAACAGTCATTCCATGATCAAAGGACTTCCTACTTGCAGAAGTGAAATCCCATATAAATAAATATTTTGGATAATATGATACAGGTTAGGTTCAAAAGGAAACTAAGATATACAAAAATAAAGCACATTAGAATGTTTTCTTTCTATGGAAATACAAAGCAATTCTCATTACTACATTATAGGCTTGGGCTCTTAGAATACTAGGAAAGCTGCTTTGTTACTATGGGAACGGTTATAGAAAATGTTCCCTTCTATTGGATGCTTTGAAATTACTAACATTATATCCTATTTCTTCGTTGTGCATACTAGCAGGCTGCTGAATTTCAAAATCTAACAAGGTACACACAAGCATATTTTAAAACTGCTGATAATCATACGACCTTCACCTTATTTTGCAAATGTTTTTTGTAAAACATAAAATTACAGCTAAGACGAAATACTAGCTCATCTCACTGAGGGGGACCTAAACCCCAGCCCCCAAACAATTCTGTCACTTCTGTTGCCAAAGCTTGTTTTGTTTTGCAAACACAAGCCTGGATTTTGTCCAGGGTGAAATCTACATACATATAAAAAGTGTTCTGGAAATGCATTTTTAAGAAAACGTTTGTAAAAATACAGTGAATTTTCCATAAGGCTCATCATCACCCTTTAGTGTCACATTGTGTATTGCACTTAAAACACACTTAAAACATTTTATTTGCAGCTGTATACCTAAGTCCCAGTACATTAAGAAAAAAGACTTCTGGATAAACAGATTGCCTTTTTGAATCCTTTTCTCAAACAACATGCAGCTATATACAGCGATAATGTAATAAACAAACATCTTAAAACTATATTAACTCCCTAGTTTTGCTCCTCCAACTTTCCCATCCTTAGCTGCTGCCTCCGAGTGTCCTGCTCTTTTAAACTCCAGCCAGTCTACCTTGTTGCCCCTTCTATTGGAATTGTCTGCCCAAACAGAAACATCTACATTTATTTATTGGTTTTTTATTTTTAGTAAATGCACAATGCAAACTCGTAAAATGGCACCACCAATCTATATTATTCAGTCTACATTCTTTCCCACCTTTCAAGCAAAACTGAAGCCTGCGTTTTCGTCAAGGATAAGGATAAGTATATGCACACAGGTATGTTTCATTACCCTTGTTTCTCCCATATTCTCTTGCCATTTAGAAAGTTTTATATTACAGTATAGACTTTTCAGAGCAGATAACTGCTTCATTTTTTATGGAAAATTCTGTAAATGCCATACAAGGTCAGTGCTAAAACTATACAGCCTCGGCCCAGTGTACCTGAAGGAGCATCTCCGTCCCCATTGTTCAGCCCGGACACTGAGGTCCAGCGCCGAGGGCCTTCTGGTGGTTCCCTCATTGTGAGAAGTGAGGTTACAGGGAACCAGGCAGAGGGCCTTCTCAGTAGTGATGCAGAACACCCTTCCACCAGATGTCAAAGGAAAAAACAACTACCAGACTTTTAGGAGACATCTGAAGACAGCCCTGTTTAGGGAAGCTTTTAATATATGAAGGACTATTGTATTTTAATATTTTGTTGGAATCCACCCAGAGTGGCTGGGGAAACCCAGCAAGATGGGTGGGGTCTAAATAATAATAAATAATAATTTAAATAGGTCAGTTAAAAAAAACTACCACACTAGCCTTTAGCTACAAGAACTCCTCTGAGCTCCTTAGAAGAAAAGTGGGATATAAATGTAGTAATAATAAAACTAAACAAAAGTTGGAGATTTCTGTCAACTTAGGCCTCTCCTAGGCTAAGCAGCGTCACCATGACAGGAAAAAAAACTATGGAAAAAGAATACACAATGTCTTGTAGGCGCATTTTACCTGAGCCTGAGAAATAACATGTACCTACCATTTGCTCAGGATTAGTTCCCATGGATTTCAATGATATTTACTTGCTATTAAGCATTGCTAGAAATGCAGATTAAACTAGTCTACAATTCACTATCTATATAAACCAGGATTGCTCATTAAAGAAATGCAATAAAACCCATTTATACAAAAATCTGTCTGCTCTTGAAGCTTAAGTACTTATTGCAACTTCACAAAATGTGTAAGGAAAAACAGCCAATGCAGTGCAGTGCCGATTGCTGTTCTGGGGGTTCTCCTAACCTACCCAAGCAGATTGGGGGGTGGACTTGTATTGCACTAGTGGGATTCATTGCACTGATTTCCACTACCACAACAACTCTTGAATCTCCCACCTGCAGAGTTTCAAAAACTGCTGGCCCATCATGACCCTGGATACGTCTACCTAATTACCTGACCAGGGGAATAAAGAGAGAAATAATTATGATTTACCATCCCATCCCCTTACAGACATTCCTTTATTTGCAGAAAGGATGGAGCGTCTGTGGCCCTCCAGATCTGGTGGACCCCAACTTCCATTAGCATAGCCAATGGTCAGGGGTGGTGGGAGTTGTAGTCCAGCAGCATCTTGTGGGTCAGTTTCCCCAATTGAAAGGAATACTAGTCTAGCAACTTCATAAATGAGTTACAACCACATGTACTTTTGCTGTGCATTTCCATTGTCAGCCATGGGGTCCACTGAGTAAGCCATCCATGTCAATGCTTTAAACAAAATTAATGCCATTAAGTCAAATACATGTGCAGCCCAATGCTATGAATGTTTACTCAGGTGTAAGTCCCACCGAGTTCAATTAGACTTACGCCCAATGAAGTGTTTTAATAGAATTGTAGTCCTCTCCAGACATGAAAAGCTTCCAAGTGTTTTCAAAGTGCAAGAGACCACAGAAACAAACCCCTATCCTTATGGAGGGAGACTGGAGAAGGCAAGGGGTTTATGCTGTTGCTGCAATGAACTTCACTCCCAAGCAGCTTCACTCCCAAAGCTCTATCAGAGACCCTGCCGTAGCCCAGGGTCAACCATTACTAAGCCCAGACACAATCACCAGAGGCTGTAGAAATCAAATGTGAAACTGAATTACCATGGTATGGATCAGCCTAAAAAACACAACATTAAAACTATTCTGAGAGGAAAACGTAGAACCCCAGTTACTTCCAAGACTAACGAAGCAAGGGATAAAATTATGTAGCTGTCAACTATCACATGCTACAAACCACTGCCTTTTCCTTTTCTACACACTGCGAAGAGTCAGACGACAATAGGGAGAACTCATATTTATCTTGCTGCACCATCAGCAGGTTTCCCTCCCCACTTTCTTTGCTTTTTAGTCTTCCTCTTGCTGACTTGTCAGGATCTCCTCAACAGTGCTCTGTATTTAATCACAAAGCCTCATCAGCATTACTACTTTATTTTGCCTTCTGGTCTTTAGGGAAAGGTGACTAATTACAGAAAGAACTAGAGAAGGCTACAAGCTACTAGTAGCAGGTATGTAAAACTCAGCCATATACCTTTGTCACTTTAAATATATTTCTGCACCATAATTAATAGCAGGAATTATAAACTTATTGTGGAGGATTTGGGGTAGTGGTGGCTGTTTGCAATGTAAATTCTGATTTGCAGGTGCAGTAAAGGTCACTCTGAAGTTTCATTTCCTTATAATTAAAGCAGCTTTTAAAATATAGGGTTTATGTTTTTTGAAATACATATTGCTCTATATTTCTCCTGATTTCTAAACTACTGTCAAACATTCACCATAGGATCTAGAAATCATTGTATTTTTAGAATTAAGGGTTTGCATGTGTTTCCTCCATGATAGCTTTGCATGTGCTCCTTCAACAAAGTACCCCCCCCCCTTTCAGTGCAGATTCATTAAACAAAGTAGTTCTTTATTCTCCAGTAGATGGTACTAAGACAGGGAATGGGCAGGACTGCTGTGGTCATAGCATCAGAGAGCTATTTTTGTTTAATAAAAAAACCCCAATGCATTTTTTTAATGAAGAGAGATCTTTACATTCAAGAGAAGTTGTTTCTACGACTTATACTGCCGAGAAAGCATCCTGAATCTCCCATTTAGCAGTAAGTACTGAACTCCATTAGACTCTGTACATTACAGTTTATGGTGTTTAAAAATGTTCTAACCAAACATTGCAGTTTAATGTGCGTGTAATTTAGTCTGCTTCTAGCAGTTATTGGGATAAGCTACCATTCCTATTGTCATCAAGCTTGTTTTAATTTTTAAAGCTGCTGAAATGCAAAATCTGAAGCAAAGATAAATAGTAAAAGAATGATGGGTAGACAGTGCCATGCAGGGATGGCTCCATTTCCCACCCTCACAGCCTATGAAATGGATGTGGAGTAAACAGGGGCACCTGCTCTGTGGCAGATCCACGGGTTGGTTGGTAGCCTGCTGGTCCCACAGAAATATAGACCTAGTTAACAAGTCAATCTCTTTAAAGAGCTGCTTGTGTATCTCTGCACTGGTGGCAAATGGGGCCGATAACTAAATACAGTTTCTCTGCTGAAAGGGGGAGAGAGGGCATGGAAACAGAAAGTTGTTCTGAGTAGCCCAGGTGGTATTTACCCCCCTTGGTCCATGACACAATCAAAAGATGCCAAGAGAACTTCACATCTGCCAAAAATTTCTTTTAATGTACCTTTTGAAAAAAGAAGTTAAATTTTGGATCACAGGGGACAGATAGTGACTCCCTTCCCTACACAAGTTGCAGTATAATGTGTGTGGTGGATAGTGAAAAGGGTACTTTGGCTCATACAACAGAAGAGATGGCAATTAGGGTTTGTGGGGAACTGAGCAAGATTTGTTTAGAAAGCTTATTAAAGTGCTTCTTTAGCTATAAAATCATTATCCAGAAAATAAAATACAGTGGTGCCTCGCAAGACGAAAAGAATCTGTTCTGAGAGTCTCTTCGTCTATCGGTTTTTTCGTCTTGTGAAGCAAGCCCATTGACGGATTAGCGGATTAGCGCTATTAGTGGCTTTTAGCGGCTTATCGGCTTAGCGGATAAGCGGCTTAGAAAAAGGGGGGAGGGGGGAAAACCCGCAGGAACTCGCAAGACATTTTCGTCTTGCGAAGCAAGCCCATAGGAGATTCGTTTTGCGAAGCACCTCCAAAACGGAAAACTCTTTCGTCTAGCGAGTTTTCCGTCTTGCGAGGCATTCGTCTTGCGGGGCACCACTGTACCCATTAAAGGACAGACAACATCAATTATATAAAATATATGTATAAAACTAATCTAGTTTCTTTCTCTGGTCCAAGTAAAAGTTAAAATCAGCAGATGTCAGTCATAACAGATATCATACAAATGCCCCCCCCCAAAAAAAAACCAGGTGGGCAGACCCTTGTTCTAAGCTTGTTCTAAGCATAAGTGCACGCAATGCAATATTTACAGAAAAGGTCAAAAGTTCTTTTTTCTTAAACCATTCTATTCTTCAAAATATCTACCTAAGCAGGTAAAAAAAAGGCTGTTTCAGCATAATGATGTTTTCATGTTTTTAAGATGTTGGCAGCACATTTTAGATTCCAAGTCTTGCTATATACATGAGAAATGTACAAGCTGAAGAATCCATTAATTACTGGATTCTGAATATGCTCAGGCTTGTATGTCAATTACATGCTGCTTTTCACAAAAGATGTTAGCTCATCTACCATTCAGTATAAGCCCAGCATTTCAAATTCAAATACATGTATTTTTTAAAAAAACCTAATCACACCAAGTCCTACTGTTACTTCTATTATACAGGTTGGTTCCAAAGAGTACACACATATGCACTGAGTTAGACTACTGGCCCATGTGGGCCAGCATTGTCTGTTGCAGTAGGTAGCACCCCACCCCCGAATACACTTTGTGCACTTTCCCACTGAACCCAAATGGTTTAAGAAGAAGAGAAGAGTTTGGATTTGATATCCCGCCTTTCACTCCGCTTCAGGAGTCTCAAAGCGGCTAACAATCTCCTTTCCCTTCCTCCCCCACAACAAACACTCTGTGAGGTGAGTGGGGCTGAGAGACTTCAAAGAAGTGTGACTGGCCCAAGGTCACCCAGCAGCTGCATGTGGAGGAGCGGAGACGCGAACCCGGTTACCCAGATTACGTGACTACCGCTGTTAACCACTACACCACACCCACATTAAGAGGTACTGAACCCGTGTCCATTTCAATGTAGCAGGAGATGGGATGTTTGCAGGTAGAGAGGACCTAAATGTAACACCTAGAGCAAAAATGTGTTGGACTTTCCCAAGCCTTTCTGCTTAGACCTTCAAGTGGTTCACTGGTAAAGTCCTACCAAAATTAATGGACCTGCAATTTTATCCACCCTGTTACTACATAAGTGATACCACCCAACTTAAGTCACTGGCACTATTTAAAAGCTAAGAATGCCAGTAAGTGGTCTTATGAACAGCTAAATTAATTAGATGAGCTTGCATTCAATACTTTAGGATTAATAGTATAAAACTAATGACCTTTCTCTATAGTTAGAATGCTCAAACCTCCTCTCCTAAATCCAATAAATTTGAATTGGAATTAAAAGTAATTATAACATTATTATTCTATAATTTTAATTATCATGGCTCTTTGTCCAACAAAATATATGAAATCTAGAGCTATATGAGTTTTCCATGTACCAGGAATCATTTAGACTGCAAGGAAATAATCCAGCTAATATTAAGCACATTTAAGTGTCACTGATTTCAACGGCAGCGTTGATTTCAGAGTTAACATGCAGCTGACCCTGCCATTTAAAACCAACAAAATTTAAATGTACTTAAATTTAGCTGAATCATTCTTTCAGTCTTTAGCAATCGCTTTATTTACTCTTAGTTATTGTGCTATATCAGAGGTGGTTAGTTTGAATCAAGGGATAGGGTAAATTTAAATTTCTAGTCCAAGGGTTGGCAATGTGCAGCCCACAAAGCCCGTTTTACCGGCCCATGAGCTGCCCAACCGAGCAGTCTGCTCGGCAAGTCCCCCGCGTGCTGTGCTAAGCCAGCACAGCGCGGTGCCGGAAATGGCATCTGCGTACATGCAGATAACAGAAATCGCTTCTGTGCATGTCCAGATGCTGAAAATCGCTTCTGCGCAGGCGCGATTTTCAGCATCTGGGCATGAACAGAAGCAATTATTGGCGCCGTGGACATGCGCAGACGCGATTTCTGGCATTGCACTGCGCCAGTCCAGCCCACGAACGATCTCTGTGGGAGTGATCTGGCCCATGGCCAGTAAACCTTGCCAACCCCTGTTCTAGTCCTTAAGAATTTCAAGTTCTATATGGCCAACACAGAAGTTTGAGCTTTGCTCTTCAGAAAATAGCAAGGAAACAGATTTTTTGTGAAACAACAACTTGGGACCAGTTTCCCTGAAAGGTTGCCTTAATTCATATATGTCTACTCAAACACTTTGATATGAAGAACTGGCACGGTTACAGGGGCCACATAATACCTATTCTGCATTCGTAAGAAAGCAATCTTTTAGTGCTGCAGCACCCACGCTTTGGAACCCCCTGCCTATTGACATCAGACAGGGGCCTTTACTTTGCTCTTTTTGATGCCTGCTAGAATCATTCTCGTTTAGATAAGCCTACTTAGATGGGTAGAAAAAACGTTGATGTGTGCTTTAACCTGTTTTTAGTTTACCACTGATTTATTTTAAAAAATAATTGTTTTAACTGCTTTTATTGATCATTTTATTCTTTTTGTAAACTGCTGAGGTTGTTGTTTTTTTTAAATGAAGCAGTGTACAAATTTTATGAGATACATATATAAATAAAAGAGCACTTGCTGAACCATTAAAAACCATGTAAATGGGGAAAAGATTATACTGACCTAAATTTCCAAGGATTAAAATTTCCTATGGAAACTGGAAAGAAAGTATATTCTTACAAGCCATTGCTTTAGTTAACTGTAGATTTGAATAGATACCTTGTTCTACTTTTGTGCCACAGAAGCGAGATGGTCACTGAGGGCAAGAATAGCTCAATTTTGTATTTCTGTGTTTTTTGGCATTTACATGATCCTAGTCTTGTGCCTTCAGTGTTTCAATTTGAGTTTTCTTGAAGTGGCAGAATATTGAAGGGTAGTTCCTTGTGCTCAGTCGCTCACACACTGTTCATTTATAATCATTTCTGTTCAAGTGCCCTGTGTACAGCTGCTCTGTGCTTTTGTAGCCTTCTCATCTGCTGCAGGGTCACGTTCAGTCATTCATTCAGATAGCAGTGATTTTAAATGCAAGTGTTCCAGTTTGATCATTTCTCTTTCCTTTGCCCCTGCCATTTCCCCCCTTCCTCCCCCTTCTATCACATGCGGACAGCTATAGCCGTGGCTGGGGAGCCATCAGGCATACAAAGGTTTACAACAGGAGAGGAACAGGCAGACAAAAGGTGACAGCGCATCTCATCATGGCATCAGCAGCTCTACAGTTCTTTGCTTTCATTCTAGCCTTGTTTGGTGTTTTCGGTGCAATTACAGCCACCTTGTTGCCCAACTGGAAGGTGAACGCAGACGTAGGTTCAAACATCATCACAGCCATAACTCAGATGCAAGGACTCTGGATGGACTGCACATGGTACAGCACCGGGATGTTTAGCTGCACGTTGAAATATTCAATCCTCTCCCTCCCTGTTTACATCCAGGCAGCACGGACCACCATGGTGTTGTCTTGCATCCTCTCCACTTTTGGAATCTGCATCGCCACAGTGGGGATGAAGTGCACTCGGTTGGGAGGAGACCAGGACACCAAGAGCCACACTACATTTGCAGGAGGAGTCTTCTTCATCCTTGCAGGTATATTCGGCTTGATACCAACAGCCTGGTACACGAGAGAAATCATTTCAAATTTTCTGGACCCAACAGTCCCAGAAAGCAGTAAGAATGAACCAGGAGGAGCAGTTTACATTGGATTCATTTCAGCAGGACTTCTGCTCACTGCAGGTGCCATCTTTGGCACTTCCTGTTTTACAAAGCAGCAAAGAGCATGGATTTATCCCAACAAAACACAGCAACAGTTCCCAGCTGCCCAGCAAGAGAACAACACAGGCTACAACCTGAAGGATTATGTGTAAATACAGTTGTCGGTCTGTCACTCAAGACTCCTGCTCAGTTGTGTGTGTGGGGGGGGTGTTTATTGTAGTTCTGGGTTTTTTAAAATATCGAAGAAAGTTTTTTGTTCTTGATACAAGTGTCATAATTACACTCTGGTATGGTACGGGGGGATTTAAATCACTGCAACAACCATTAATTTATGTTGATATTGCTTTGCAACTGAATTGTATTAGAAAAAACAAACAAAAAGAATGGTAAAAATGCGTACTGTACAGGTTGTTGTTTTTTAGCATGTGAAAGTTAGATATCTGTAATGTGGCTTACTTAATTTCAACACAACTCTAATTTTAATTAGGATACCCGCCAAACCTACTCTGCCTTTATGTGAAACCCTATGTATTGTTTTTAAAATTGTAGCTTTCATTGTCAATACCCAACTACCATGGTAACTAAATTTCTTCATTTAAAAACAAACAAAGCCTCGTGTATTTGCATATCAGAGGCTGAAGACACTGCTTCAGTTGTTGCCAAGGCTGCCCCCTCATCTCCTGACCACC
Source organism: Podarcis bocagei (assembly GCF_964188305.1). Taxonomy (NCBI): domain Eukaryota; kingdom Metazoa; phylum Chordata; class Lepidosauria; order Squamata; family Lacertidae; genus Podarcis; species Podarcis bocagei. The sequence continues at coordinate 54,334,253 of NC_138127.1, forward strand.
TGCAGCAGATTCCATTTTTATGCTTTTTTAAAAAATGTCTACTTAGCAGTCTGCAGCTAATTGAAGGGTTAGACACAGCTCAGGACTAAGAAATGGGTGTATCAGCAGCAGCCTCTGTAACTAAAAGAAACTTAAACCCTCCATTTTCATGCTCCACTTTAAAAATATTTTTGTCTTCTCCTTGACTTCTGTATGTTATACCCAAGTCATTGCATGATTTAACTAACCAAAATGCATCTGTTCCCAATCTGTTCAGGGCTTCAGTGTGATTTTAACCTGCACATCATTTGGTTTCTTTAAATCCTTTATTTTATGCAAACTATTTACTATTGGATCAGAGTTACTGGCAATCTGCCACACAAAGAGTTCTTGCAGGTGATAGCAACTCAGTTTGCAATTACTTTGTCAGCATGATTCACTTGGTTAATTTGCCTTGATTCTCATAACCTTCTTTTTAACATGCTGAAATGATTATTAGTCACTGTGGGGAACCCCTCATTTCTATTCAGGAGGCGAGGCAGAGTTTGAATCCTTTGGTATATAAGGGAAGGAATAGAAAAGAGACGTTTGGGCCATAACTTGGGACACGTGTAAATTTGCATACACACAGATATTCTAGTGCAAACAGAATGAGTTTATATTTCACTAAAGAATATGGCTTGGCCTCTTGTAAAAGATGAGTAAGATTATTAGTTCCATATTAGTTTTAATTTTTCTACCCATCTTTCAAATATTAGCTCTGAGTTGGAGATGTAAACAGCTCTTCATAGAAAAGGTACAGGAAAAGGGCACTAAAATGAAAAGGGAGCTGAAGTAACTCCCATACTAAGAAATGATGCAACATTTGGGTGTTCTTAATTTACAAAAAAGGTGAGTAAGAGGGGACATGCTAGAGGTGTATAAAATAATATCTGGTGTGAAGAGAGATGTTTTCTTGCTCTTTCATACTACTAGCTACTAGCCAGGTTCATTGAAGAAGGCTGAATGGTGAGAGATTCACACGCTGCATAGTTAAACTGTGAAATTCACCATCACAAGATGTGGTAATGGCAACAAAGTTAGACTGCTTTAAAAGGTGATTAGACAAATTCACAGAAGATAAGGCTATTAATGACTACTAGCCATGATGGCTATAGGCCACCTTCAGGATCAGAGGCAGCATACCTCAGTTGTTTGCAAACAACAATAGGGAAAGGTCTATTGTCCTAGTGTCATTTTTGTGAACTTTACAGGGAAGTCTGGGTGGCCACGTGTGAGAAACAGAATGTTGGACTAGATAGGCCTTTGGTCTGATTCAGCAGGGCTCTTAATCAAATGTGAAACGTGTGTTAAAAATCAAGAAACTTGTTTCATTACCCACTATAGATTGATGGACAGAAAGACCAAGAATGTACCAAAGTTATTTGGTGATTGCAGTGGTTCAATCTTAGGTCTGTAAATAATAAGGTGTCTAACCCGCCCCCACCCCACCCCCCGCACACTGCCAACAACTCTTTTAGGATGAATAAATAAATACTGTCTTATTTTTATTGCAAATACCTGTGATACCTAAACAAGCTTAGGTATGTTTTGGGGCTTTTTACAGTCCAATGTATATATTTTTTTCTTAAATAAAGAAAAGATATGCCAAAACTTAAACCAGGGAAAGAAGATTCACAGGAATATTAATGTTGCTACTTGGTCATTAAGATAAAGATCAAGATCATGGTATGAAAGGAAAACCAAATACAGAATCCTCCACATGTACAACACCAACAGAGTAAGACATATAATCCAGACCACATTGCTCCCCCAACAGGGAGATCCAGGAGCAAACATAGACCCCACAAGAGAATACAAGCTCTTCTGAGCTACACTGAGCTACAAGCTTGAACGTAATAGTTATTCCAAAGCAGTCTCAATTATTTCAGTGGGTTTATTTCTCAAACAAACAGTGGTGGTTTACCAGTGTAAGCAGTAAGGCCATCATTTTCTCCAATGCATATTCGTAGCTCTCTTTAGAATACATCAGAGATCAAGAAAGTATTTGGGGGTTGGGCTGGGGGGGGGGATTCCAGCAAAAATATAAAATATGATAGGAAACAGCCTGGCACTCTGAACTGCTTCTGTACACTTTGTGTATTAAGCATCCTATCTGTAGAATTATTTAAAAGTTTGCAAAACTGAAACATATTGTCTAAACTTAAGGACTGAAAGGCAAGCTTGGAATGTTCCATTAGCACAAATAACACAATATTAGAGCACTACAGGGTCAATTCCAGCTAAACGCTTAACAGGCTCAGCTTTTAAAAAAAGAAGTGAAAATACTCTGACAGAGTCTACAAAGACACAGTGCTGAAAAATGACACCAAGCAATTGCTGCCAACAAAACCATGTCAGAGCAAACGAAATGCCACATACAGAGAGACAGAGAAGGGGAATAGTCATTAACAGTGAGCACCATCCCTAAAGGCATATATTCTTGCTGCAACATTCACATAGAAAGACACATCCAGTACAAAGGAGGGGGGGATAGAGCACCATCAGGAAAAGAGCAGATGGCACCACATACTAATGCAAATGAAATTAACATACACAACTCTCCATTGGTGATCTCAAAAGACACCACCATGGTGATCTCAAAAGACAAAACAGATCTGCAAGACAAACAAGTACCCTGTTGCTGGCACAAATGAACATTGGCATGACACAACAACAGCACATGGCTCAATAGGCCAAGAGAAAAAAGCACAGACTAGCTCAGTCTCTGTTCTTCTCTCCTACAGATGAAAGGACCATCTCCACTATGCAAGAAACAGGAATTATCACAAAGGAACGTGGGTGGCACTGTGGTCTAAACCACAGAGCCTAGGGCTTGCTGATCAGAAGGTCGGCGGTTTGAATCACCGCGACGGGGTGAGCTCCTGTTGCTCGGTCCCTGCTGCTGCCAACCTAACAGTTCGAAAGCACGTCAAAGTGCAAGTAGATAAATAGGTACCGCTCCGGCGGGAAGGTAACTGACGTTTCCGTGCGCTGCTCTGGTTTGCCAGAAACGGCTTAGTCATGCTAGCCACATGACCTGGAAGCTGTACGCCAGCTCCCTCAGCCACTAAAGCGAGATGAATGCTGCAATCCCAGAGTCGTCTGCAACTGGACCTAACCGTCAGGGGTCCCTTTACCTTTAGGAATTATCACACCTGAAATCCAGAATGTTTTACACAGAAAACATTCTACTATTTCCCACCAAATTCTGAGAATCCCCAAGAGTACTGTTCATTGTTTATAGACGGGTATTTCCAGATGCACAGAGAATGGGGGAAAGGCAACACTGTACAGAAAACCTCGCAACCTACATGGGGGTTACATTTCAGGGATAGCACCTAAAGCCAAAATCAAAAACAGTCAAACCTCATTGGGTTCAATGGCAGGTGGGCTTGCCAAAGCCTTTTTTCCTGGAACTATGTCCCCTTTCCATTTTTTTTTAACTACCACACACTTAAATCTGAATGTGCGTAAGTTAAATACATTTAAGTTGCAGGTTTGCTGTTACTGCATTTAGATATAAAATAATTTTCATGCATTAAGCTTCTTACAGTACTTGAATGACTTCTGATTGTTTCAACCTGACAATGTAGATCAGTCTTGGGCTACTACATGACCACTACCGCTAGGAAATTTACCTTGCTTCTGTATCTCTTTAGTACAATAACTACAACCCATCATCTCATTACTAAAAGTACGAATGATTGATTTACTGTCCATACCAACCTTGTTGAGTGAATTTATGAAACGTGTTTGACACATTTGTATCCTAGTTTCCTTCCAAGAAGTTGAGAACAGCATACATACAATTTATCAGATGAGGGCCAATAAACTGAGACTGAATCCCAATTAAAACATGAGGTTTTGTGGCTTGGTTGTTTCAAGATCCAAGAATTAAGCAGGTGCATTGATTAATATCCCAGATTAATCTCCCAATTAATACTCAATTGACTCTGCACTACTGAGAAAATTTCTGCTTATCATTTTAAGTCACCTCCAAATCAGCTTCAACCAAGTTTGATTGGCTCCACTGCTGTTAGTGTTCAGGAGCTTTTCAAAGCAGCATCTGACAACTGGGCTTGTAGCAACTGAGTTGAAAATGACCACACCAATTTACAGTGGTACCTCTGGATGCGAACGGGATCCGTACTGGAGCCCTGTTCACATCCTGAAGCGACGTCTGCGCTTGTCGCTTCCGCACATGACGCTATTTTGAGCGTCTGTGCATGCACGAGCAGTGAAACCCAGAAGTAATGGCCGCAGAGCATAACCTGAAAACGCTCAACCTGAAGCACATTTAACCCGAGGTATGACTGTATATTCATAGCAGTGCTATAGGTTCATTCATCCTCTGCTAGTGCCAAGCTTAATCTTCAAGTCTGCATTCCTAGTCTGGTATTTGTCACCTCCCTAAACCTTTACTTAGATCCCATGTTGACTGTAACTGGCTACTAATCCATGGGCAAAAGCAGCTTTTCAGATTACATTCTTTCTCTGGGCATCTGTTGGTCAATCCTCAAAGTGCCAGTTAGCTGTAAATCTTTAAATTCGTGGTACTGTCACTGATCAACACTAATGCCTATAGTTTCAGGAATTCTGTGCAATTCATTTTGCTTTGGGGGATTTTCCTCACATAGCAGGAATCACTTTACAAAGGCAGGCTGCATTAAAACTGCAACACCATTTGAAAAGAGGTACCATTTGAAAGGCCATGGTTCAAAATGGTCAGTTTGAAGAATTACTCAAAAAGAAGTTGGTGATACAATTACTCAGTCTTTTTGAATTTCAAAATATCACAAACAAATCATACTAGCAATCCAATTCTGATACATATTCTTCAGCAACAATATTACTGTAATGTGCTGGCTGATCTATTGACCCATCTCTTGCCTTTGGCTATGAGACTGGTACAAGAAAACTCCTAAAGCTATGATAAAAACCAGACACACGCGATTTGCCTGATGAATTCCTGTCCTTCTCAAGAGCAGGGGGCAGGCAACTCTAGGCAATATTTGCCTCAGGTGGATACAGTCAATGAGCAATTCCCTTTTCAGGATCTTTGGATCTAAATCTATAGTTGTGTGTGATTTTAGCACTCATTCAGTCCAATTTCTCAGAATCAGACAGCACATTCAGCTTGCATTTATGTGCTGGTGGCTTTGCCATTTTAAGTTTGAAGCTTTAATTTCTAATTCTTAGTACTAAAGAAAGAAGAGACTCACCTCAGGCTTTGGAACAAAAGCTCGACCTGGAATTGTGAAACACTTGTGAACAGTGCACAAGTACTGAGACATAATGGAAAGTCTGCTTCGCTGCCTGGCTCCTGTACTAGCTGTCAATCTCTGTGAAAGAAAACCACTTTTTGGTGAGTAAATTCATTCCAGCTAATTAAGCATTAACTTCTAGAAATTTAACAGGTGATATTTAACTCGCAAAAAACAGAAGAGACTTTCAGAGCATTCTCTTAATCAGAAAAATGATAAAAAAGCTTCTGAAGATGTCCATTAATGTCTAAAAAGGGCATGCGTTTTATTTATTTATATACCGCCCTTCACACAAGCCTCAGGCGTATAGATAGGCATATGATAGGCGTATAGATTTTCAAAACCAATAATCCTTAAAAACACATAACAAAGCAAAGGGTCCAAGCTGGGCTGGAAAGGACAATCCCAGCCACAAGGGGCTTGCAGTCCATGCTAATCAATGCCAAGAACAAACCCTTTTTTCAAGAGGGGTCAGCACAGCTCAGGAACACAACTGGAACCAATCCCAATAGGGCTTCCACTTAGCATCAAAGTTAAGCCTACTGGACCAATTTTGACCAATGGCCCAGATATCCCCATATCTATGATGCAAGTAGTGAACATAACTTCACTATGGGTCTCTTATACAGTCATACCTTGGGTTTAATGTGCTTCGGAATTAGTGCATTCGAGTTGCGCTCCGCGGCAACCCAGAAGTAACGAAGCGCGTTACTTCCTGGTTTCGCCGCATGTGCAGACGCTCAGAATGACGTCATGCGCATGCGCAGAAGCACCAGAACGTGACCCACGCACGCGCAGACACGGGTTACGTTTGCTTCTAGATGTGAACGGGGCTCCAGAAAGGATCCCGTTCGCATCTAGAGGTACCACTGTACAAACAAAAAAGATCCCTTTGTTCGCTAAAGAGTATTTCATCTAGCAAAGTTATCAGATAATGAAAGATGAAATAAGTTTTCACCAATTCCCTCTTTGCCCTAAAGCTCCCAGCACCATTATCCACAATGTACTGAAGGGTTTCCCAACCCACCAGATCAGATCTTTGGGAGACAAACGAGGCAATTGGCAAAAATCACCTCTTCTGTTAATGGAGGTATCTGTTGGGTCAAAAGCCCTTCTGCAAATGGATCTGCATAATTGCATTCAACTTGTTATTCCTGGGACTGGACACTTGGAGCTTATTACTGCAGTGTAATGTTATCTGCACTGGCATATCTGAGCTCAGTTCAAGATACTGGTTCTTGAAATAATGCCTTCTGATATGGGTATTTGGATGACTCCTCTATATACGCCTCATGTATTCCATTTAACACATGAAGACTGTAGTTTGGTGTATGTCTATCAGAAACAAGTTCTTTCCAACAGGCAAGCTCTCCCCAGTAATTTCAGGCATCAGGCTTTTTCAGAAGTCTTTAGGGACTGGCTGAAGTTGTCTTTAGGGCTTTATTTCTATGGTTGCATTTACAAAAAAAGAACAATGTTGGGCCAGAAGCAGAGAAACAAGAATTAAAATCTTCTCTTAGTCAGGAAGATCAGACATTGCATCCCTCATCTCTCTCAGGGAAACCTACTTCACAGGGATTTTGTGAAAATAATGAAAGGAGGAATAATGTACAAAAGCATGAGCTCTTTGAAGGAAGGACTGAATAAAGATGTACTTAAACTTGAAAGTGTGGGGAGAAAAGCTTTTAAAGACCAGAAAACTTCCACCAAATCTAGCTCATTCTATTACCATGATCATACCACTGCATTTCCTGTAGCTTTGTTCCTAGCAGGCAAGCACAAGAAACTCACTGTGCATGCTATTTTCCATCTCATTTAAGCTACATTTTGTGCAGAAGCACTATAATCTACACGTCACACATAAGGGAAAAAATTGATCACATATACAGCTGGTTACAGCTATATAAAGCACAGATTCTTTATTTCCTCCTAGCTGCCAACATACTGTTCCCTTTCATTTCCAACCTATTTCAGAATTACAAGTCTCATCCACTGGCCAGATCACTAAGCTTAGAAAGCAGTTCACACTATCAAATATTTCAGCAAATGCAACACAGCATTTGTGCCAGAAACCACGTGGATTGAAAACTGATAAAAGGGATTTGTTTTGTCTCACAACTGCAGCATCTCCAGATGTTGGTGCTGATGATGATCCTTATATCATGGCAATAACATTAGGAACTGATATTCAGCATTCATAAATTGCACTATGTAAGATGCAATATATAAAAGGCCATCTTCAATACCAAATATGACTGAAACAGTGACTTCAAGGTGCTGGTAGAATACACACTTCCAAGGGGAGGAAGTGCCACAGACAAGGTGCCACTACAGAAATTAGCTCATTCAGTGTCACTACACTGGGCAGCTTTCACTGGTGGTACAAAGAGTCTTCACTGAATTTCTGAAGGCTTCAGCAAGATCATATAGGGAGAGGAAATTGCTCAAGTATTTGGATGCCAAGTGGTTTAGAACTTATAAGTTAACATTTTGAACTGGGGTTGGTAGTGTATAGGCAGCCAGTGCAGATTCTGCAGAACTGGAGATACGTTCTCCTAATATGTTGTACTAATAAAAATTCTGTTGGCCATACTGAAAGTTTCTGCTTCCAGACCATGTTGAAAGATAGCTTCAAAAGAGTGCATTACAGTAATCTAGTTGAAAGGTTAACAGGGGATGGATTACTGCGGCAAAGTTATTCTGGTCCTGGAGTGGTTGTAGCTTGTGAACGAGCTGCAGCTAGAAATAGGCACTCCTTGCCACTAACACCACCTGGGCGTCAAAAGACAATGATGGATCAAGAAGTACCCCTAAACAATGTACCAGCTCCTTTGGGAGGAGCACAACCCTGTCAAGACTAGGCTATCTTATAAATTTCTGGAGAAGAGAACCAATCAACAGTTTAGCTTAGATATGCCTTAATTTAGAGAATTTGTACTTGCAGAGTTGCCCTCCTAAAATAGTGAGCAAACTCTGCCATCAACCAAATTTTGGGCGACCAATGTTGAAGTCAGAAAATAAAGTTAGGAGTGTAATTCCAGTCACAACATTTAGTTACTTTTATAGCTCAGTGCATAGGAGGCATGCATAAGAACCCATGGGATCACCAGAAGAAGGGTTCAAGTCTGTAAGAATACTGCAGGAGAGTTATTTTGCTACTAGTGTGAGGGGAACAAGCTTTTTTTTCAAAGGTGGGGACCACAGTCCCAAGGAAAAACAGAACCCACAACAGGAAGCACAAGGGTCCACCACCACATACTCTTTCCAAAATCGAATTATTGCCACATACTTCCATAAGAGGTGCACCGTATCTGCCACAGGTGACTTTCAAAGGCAGAACCTATTATGTATGGATTTACATACTAAACAGGCACAGTGTTGGTCCCAAGTTTCCACCCAACTCTTGCTCTTTCCCCACAAAAAGAAACCCTGATCTCTTGCCATATACTAGATTCACCCATTTATGTCCCTACTCTGGAAGTTTATTGCAAGCTTTTTGATTATGCTGGCACAAATGTATTGTAAATGCAAGTCGTCATCGCCGTCGTCGTCCCCCCCCCCCCCGCAACAAAAAAAACACCACATAGCACTGTGCTCAAATAGCCTGGGGGACTCGTGGGTAGGATCGTTCTGTTGGACTCTGATATGCATAGTCTAAGTCAGCTACTTTGACAGATGTCTCTAGTTTTTGTCAGGACTTGCTTATGAAACTACTACTAACTACTACTAGTAGTAGTAGTAGTAGTAATACTAGTAGTACTAAGCTATTTATTTTGTTTATTTTTATTAAGGAAGAAGAAGAAGAAATGGATTCCCCTTGGAATGGTTGTGGATGAAAGTGGTAATGGTTCCACTACTGTGTTTTCATCCTAAGAATGAATTTCATCCTAAGAATGAAAAGCCAGAACTAAGGAACTTCAAAATACAGTGGTGCCTCGCAAGACGAAATTAATTCGTTCCGCAAGTCTCTTCGTCTTGCGAGTTTTTCGTCTTGAGATGCACGGTTTCCCATAGGAATGCATTGAAAATCAATTAATGCGTTCCTAGGGAAACCGCCTTCAGACCAGGTCCGGGGACAGTCTGTCCCCGGACCTCTTCTGAAGGCTGGGGGGGGGGGGGACAAGGGCTTTTCTTCCCACCCCCAGCATTTTAAAAAACCCCGGGACAGTGGAGGGCTTCTCCGCTGTCCAGGCGATCTTAAAATGTTGGCGGGCGGCATTTTAAAATCGCCCCGGGACAGCGGAGGACTTCTCTGCTGTCCGGGGCGATTTAAAAGCCCCTGGGAAGGCAGGCAGGGGGGACAAGACTTTTGCCCCGCGCCAGCCTTCAGAAGAGGTCCTGGACCTCTTCTGAAGGCAGGCGGGGGGCGAAAGTCTTTGCTCCCCCCCGCCTGCCTTCAAAAGCCCTCCAGGACAGGCAGGCAGGGGGGAGCAAAGACTTTCGCCCCCCGCCCGCCTTCAGAAGGTGTTCCCTCCCCGCTGCCCGGCTTCGGAACGATGCTCCAAAGCCGGGCAGCGGGGGCAGGTGTTCCCGCCCCACCGCCCGGCTTCGGAGCACCGTTCCGAAGCCCGGCGGCGGCGGGAGGAGGCGTTCCCGCCCCACCGCCCGGCTTCGGAGGAGGTCCGAGGACAGTGGGGAAGACGCGCTGCGCTTCCCCGCTGTCCCGGATATTTCCCTATGGGCTGTCGTCTTGCGAAGCAAGCCCATAGGGAAATTCGTCTTGCGAAGCGCCTCCAAAACGGAAAACCCTTTCGTCTAGCGGGTTTTCCGTCTTGCGAGGCGTTCGTCTTGCGAGGTACCACTGTAATACCTCTTGCATTTGGAAGAATTTAGTCTAACTTTTATATTAGCATAGCATGCAATATAATTTTTGTTACAAAAAGTTTTTCCCTACAAATCTTGAAGATTGAAAGAGCAACACACTAAGACGTACAGCAGGGGTCAGCAACATGTGGCCTAGGGGCCAGATGCAGCCCACGAAGACCGTTTTACCGGCCCACGAGCCATCCCTGAACCAAGCTAAACCGGCGCAGCGCAGGGACTTGCTGAGCAGCGCCAGAAATCGTGTCTGCGCATGTGCAAATACCGGAAATCGCTTCTGCGCATGCCCAGACGCCTAAAATAGCTTCTGCGCAGGTGCGATTTTTGGTGTCTGGGCATGCACAGAAGCGATTTCCGGCACTGTGGACATGCGCAGATGCCATTTCCAGCGTTGCGCTGCGCCGGTCTGGCCCACGGACAATCTCCGCAGGAGTGATCCAGCCCATGGCCGGTAAGCCTTGCTGACCCCTGATGTACAGCATATTAAATGTCTCAAAAAACACAGAAGCAAAATACAACTAAGACATTTCTTAATTTACATATTAGATCTGTTTCTGGTTTAATAATTTATAAGGAAGTAAGAAGCAAACTTACCTCCCCAACTTCCTTCTGAAAGGTCAATGTCATCTGTGTTCTACCATATCTAAAAGGTCCATCTCTCTTTGATATATTCTCAAGCCACTTGATTATTAGGGGAGTTGAAACACTAAAAGGTAGATTTCCTATAATATGTATGTCTGGTGGATCTATAAGAAAGTGTGAAAGAAAACATTTTTTCATATCTCTATGTGATTAACTGATATTTATGTAAGAATGAAACACATTTTCACTACAGGTGGGAATTGGCCACAAGATTTGACTTATCTCTGCACCTATGGTAAGCAACCTTCCTTTGGGCTTCCTTTGCTCTGTGCATTTCCATTATCTGGGACCATTAATTAGATCTGTTAAAAATGAACCTGTTTCTCCCCGCCTCCAAATTACTAAAAATAGCGATATATTTCCCCTTTTTCATATAAGATGACATTTGCAGACATATGACCCCCTCCAAAATGGATTAAGTCTGCCAATTGGTAGGCAGATACATCCAGCAACCCTATTTTTACTATAGAGAATACAAACTATTCATTACCACCTGAAAATTTTAGCATGCCTGACGAGACATTTAGTGTCATGTCTAGTTTAGCGCTATGTTTGCTGAAAGATTCACACATCACACTGATGAAGCCTTGTCAAGGTATAAGTAACCAACCAAAATAAATACAAAAGAAAGTTTAAAAAATCTATTGGAAGGGGCCTGTCACAACTTGCTTGGGTTAGGCCCAGAAAAAATTCTGAGGGTCCCATACATTTTGTTTGTATGTTGTTGTTTTTAAAGTACACATTTTATTCAGGTGAATATTAAAAAATGTGCAACAGATCTCCAAAATCTTTTTTTCCTGTAATTTTTTCTTATTGGCTGAGGTTTCTGCCAAACGTTAGGGTAGTAGGAAGGTTCAGTTTATTTTTCATAATGAGAATGCACTGTCCCTTCCTTTAGTAGCTTCTCAAGTTAAAAAGACACAAATGTTCAATCAATTACTAGTTTTTTTAATATCTGCATATGCCACTAAAACTGCAATCACCAACAGCTAAAAATATTTGATAGCAGGGTGGAAAGTGAATTATCTGAACCACAGTGGGAGAAGACCTGCAGATCAGGAATTTGAGAAGTTTAGAAAGGCAGTCTGGGAATGATAGGTGAAGAAGCCCAAATTAACTACCCACCCCAATGGGGGAAGAAGTCTTCTTATCATCAATGTCTTCCATTTCCTCTCTAAACACATGAGATGTAACCGGCTGTGTTCTTAGATAAATAAGGTATACTATTCATAGTATCAAATTATAAATTTCAACGGAAGTAACTCAAAGTTCAACAACGAACAAAGCAGAAGACCTAGTGGATCAGATCATTATTTAGTCAGTTCATGCAAAAGGTCCATCTGTGTAATGGTGACTATTCCATCTGTCTGTTCGTAAAGTCCAAAAAATCCACATGAAAGGTTGTTACAGATCCACAAAATCCTTACACAGAGTCTAGACAAAGATTTCCAGAATATTGGCCTTGTTTCACCGTCCTGGGCTTCATCAGTACTTAAAGCTCTAAGTAATGCAAATAAATATAAGATCATGATCGCACACATTTTACAGCAAAAATAATATAAAACAATAAACAACTGTACATACCATATGTGACATTACAGGACAGTGGATCTTATGGAATAACAGTAGCTGCGGTAAGTAGCAACTGTTACAAAGTAGGGTTATATGGACAAGCACAAAATTGATTGCGTTACAGGTGTTGGCAATCCACAGATACAAAATATCTTTCTTAAAGTGACCCATATGGCACAGTAAAAGTAAAACCAAACTTAATCCATGTTCAGGTGATATACATGTAAACATTAATACAAACTCATACATAAATGTAAACAATTTTCGGATCTAAAGTAATGGCAATCCACAGATGCACAATTAAGTACTCAAAATAAACCACTTGGAAACAAACTTAGTCCATGCTACATGTACAAATTAGTACATTAGTACAAATTCACAAAAAACAACTATAATCAATTTCAGTATTCAGACCTGAGGGATGTAAGGAATTGAATAAGAAAATAAACCTAGTTTCTTTCTGCAAAAGGATTTTTTTTAGCTCGTTCTACAGGACCTGAATACGTCCAAATTACAAAAAATGTCAAGTCCTCATCGGAATGAGATGTTTCAATAAAATGTTGCACTAAAGAAGCATCTATTACATTGTTCCTGATCCTAGATCAGTGTTCTGATATTCTTACTTATCCACAGGGACATCTAATCACATACAGGCATTTGCCACATGTACTAATCCACATGTAATTTACGTGATTAGATGTCCCTGTGGACTGTTGTATGTACCATATTTTTCGCTCTATAACACGCACCTGACCATAACACGCACATCGTTTTTAGAGGAGGAAAACAAGGGAAAAAATATTCTGAATGAAACAGTGGACGTATCATTTTTGTGCTTCATGCTGTGGCCACAGACATGTGATCTGATGGTGAATTTGGGGTGACCCAATGCAAAAATCCTGAGAATCCCTGTAACCACTTTTTTGCACCATTGCAGCCCCAGGCGTGATTTTTGGGGGGCAGGCTGTAGCCATGGACATGCTATGTGCTCTGATGGTGAATTTTGGCTGACCCAATGCAAAGATCCTGAGGATCCATGTGGATCCATGCTTTGTAACCACGTTTTTGCACCATTGCAGCCCCAGGCAACAGTGGGTGCGTGATTTTGGGGGGGCAGGCTGTAGCCATGGACATGCTGTGTGCTCTGATGGTGAATTTGGGGTGACCCAATGCAAAGATCCTGAGGATCCATGTGGATCCATGCTTTGTAACCACATTTTAAGTGGGGAGGGAAGGAAAAACACAGAAGGCTAAGAATGCAGGAGAGGGCTATAACGTGAGGAAAGGAAGGCAAAAGTCCCCCCACCCACCCACACAAGCCAGCCAGCGCTCTCTCTCTCTCTCTCTCTCCCTCCCATCTGCATGTTTTCCGGCTGCCTGATATTTATTTTTTTTAATTGCCTTGACAGAAGAAAGCATTTTAACTGCATTAAGAACTATTTAGCAGCGAAACCTAAGCTTTGCCATCCCTTAAGAGGTACACAACACTGTAATCTTCCAGATCGCATGAATTTACAGGCAAAACACTGTTTAAGGATTTCATCCTTTTAAATTGAAGAAAGCATATTTGAATGCTGTGTGTCCCCAAAAACAAAAAGCAGGAAGTCAAATCAGAATTTTAAGCTGAACCTGTAATCTCTCTCCCTTCACAAACATTGTTCCCTCCGGAGCACAGAGAGGAAAGCAGACACTCTTCTTGCCTGGAGGGGAGGGGCTTTCCCTGCTCTTTGTTCCATTTCAGCAAACACAGCAACGAAACAGAGCGGGTGGGCAGTAAGACCCTGAGGCAGAATGCAGGAAAGCAACCACTTCCTCTTCTTGCCTGGAGGGGAGGGGCTTTCCCTGCTCTTTGTTCCGTTTCAGCAAACACAGCAACGAAACAGAGCGGGTGGGCAGTAAGACCCTGAGGCAGAATGCAGGAAAGCAACCACTTCCTCTTCTTGCCTGGAGGGGAGGGGCTTTCCCTGCTCTTTGTTCCGTTTCAGCAAACACAGCAACGAAACAGAGCGGGTGGGCAGTAAGACCCTGAGGCAGAATGCAGGAAAGCAACCACTTCCTCTTCTTGCCTGGAGGGGAGGGGCTTTCCCTGCTCTTTGTTCCGTTTCAGCAATCGTGAAGCCCGATTTGATTTTTGTCTGATTTTTCGGCTCCAGGGACCACACATTCGCTCCATAACACGCACAGACATTTCCCCTTCCTTTTCAGGAGAAAAAATCTGCGTGTTATAGAGCGAAAAATACGGTAGGTCATACACTCAGACCTATCAAAGAATGATGAGAAGCATCTCATTCCGATGAGGACTTGGTGTTTGTTGAACTTTGAGTTACTTCGGTTGAAATTTATAATTTGATACTATGTCTCATATGTTTATTGAGTATGCTTTACATAGCCATAGGTTTGTTTGTTGTTGTTGTTTTCCATTTTCTCTCAGCAAGAATTAAACAGCTAGCAAGGAAATACCAAACTTCTAAACAAGAGTGAAACCAAGTGTCAGAAACTGGTAAATACCTTGAAATTGCATCTATACACTGTCAGAAGAACAAGTGTAGAAAAATGACTGCTTCACAAGGTATTCACCAACCAGAAACAATATCCACAATTGCTTTGAGGAAGCATAATGTTGAGACAAGTATACCAGTCTCCTAGCACTCACAGATAACCGAAAATATACAGACCACTGAGTGTTCCATTCATCCAATAAGCAGCTAGCAGTTTTGATTACAGAAATCTTTTTTAAAAAACAGTATTCTGAATCACTTTAGTTCTAGCATACTAACCATCTTCCCAGTTCTTCATAAGGTGATCTGGAAAAGCTTTGCCTAATTTATTATACGTTAAAATGTCTCCATGAACAATACGAACTTTTCCTGGAGCTGCATCGGACAACATCTGTGATTTTTCAAAGGAAAAAAAAGCAAGAATAAGAGAAGGAAGGGGGGGGAGTAAAGTATAGAAAGAAGAAGAGACAGAGACTACAAAGTCCTCTATCACAAATATATCTTAACCCTTATTCCACACACAGAAGAGTGAACCCTCTCAGTTCTCACCAGGGGCCTTCCCACTCTTCCCCCAACCTCCCACCCTGGGAGATCATCTCAACCCTGCCCCTCACGTACGGGTCTTCATCTTCCATCCATCCCCTTCCTGTGTGTATCTTTATATCAAAGCATGAACATGGGACAGATAAAGGCCTCAATATTTGTGATTAAGGGTGAGACTCAGATCATATTTACTGGAAAGTGAATACACTTAAAAAACTAACTACCTGCTGAATAAACAGAACTGTGGCAAAACAACTGAAATGTTATTTGGCACAGACTTAATAGGCTATCCAACTTTTAAAATAGGATATTCAACGTGTAAAACAGCTGAAAAAGGAAAATTACTATCAAAAGTCTTGTGAAACATTAGGATACCTGAAGCCCTGGAATAAAACGAGGATCTTTCTCAATTAACAGGACTTCTGCAACACCAGCATTCAAAATAGATCTTGTGATTCCTCCTGGCCCAGGGCCTACCTCGCACACATGCGCATCTTTCAGACTGCCAGCTTTTCTCACTATCTTATCTGCAAGAAGGGACACACAAATTAGTTCATCCTCAATGCACAGAGCTCATTAAGAAAAGCAGTTCAATGAGTTCATTTCAGAATAGAAATCAATGATTGCATCATCAAGTTAATTAAATTGGATATAAATTGGACTAAGACATCTATCACAAGGTGTATGTACTTTGTCTTTAACTACAAAACTTATTTTAACTGTATTAGAAATTCCTCTTTCATACAGAGTACCATTGGCTAGGGCATACACTCCCTAGCCTATACATGTTTACCTGGGTATAAGTTCCACTGAACTCAAACAGACATATTGAGGATTTGGCTATACAGCTGCAAATAAAATGTTTTAAGTGTGTTGTAAAGTGCAAATACGAATGTGACACTAGATGGTTGAAGGTGAGCTACGGCAAATTCAGTACATTTTTCCAGTGCTTTTTTCTGGGGGGCTGTAGGGGTACACATACCCCTAAACATTTTGTGAATCTAAGTTTGGCCTCATTGAGGGGCAGTATTTCAATATGAGTAAGGAAATGAGAGTACCCCTAAACATTTTTTTTCTGAGAAAAAACACTGCATTTTTCAAAACGTTTCTTAAAAAAGCATTTTCACAGCATGTTTTATATTTGTGTAGATTTCATCAGCGTAAACATATAATATGCTTGAACTGTAAAAGTAATAAATTTTGTTACAGTTTGCAAACATTTTCTCATTAACTATGACTTTGGTTTGCAAGCTTTTTTAAAAAAAGAAAAACAATTACCAAAAAAACTGTATGCAAATGAACAAATATGGCCTTCTAGGTTCAAAAACGCTTACCTCTGCTTAAAACTTTGTCAGATTGTACTATGTCGTTTTCTTCTTCCTCCATGCTTGCTCTCATTTAGTGATTCGTCTGACAGACTTAGTTTCAAGAATCACCTCACTTTGATTCAGTTCCTAATCCTACCCTGGCATGACAATGGCACCAGATTTGTTTGATTAGCAGATCCTGCTGACCAGAAAGAACTGGGCCACTTTACATCTACTTTTTCATATTAAAAAACTCACTGTGTTACTGTTAATGAAATTTAGGTTATTTACTGGCTATTCACATAAAATAGTTCCCACCTCTCCAACTTCTCTGTTCACATCTCTAGAACTTGGCAAAAACTAATCTTTCTGAGCCCTCAGACAATAATGCAAAATGGCTGCTGTAGGTGAGCCTGTCTATTCACAAAATGACTGCCAAGAAAGTAACAAAACTGATTACCCTGCATTCAATCTCTCTCACACCAGATCTTCACAAATGCACATCTGTTCTCTCCCAGATATAGTGACTGGAAGTGCATTCGTATGTAACATATGTCTCATGTTTAACCAGTCCAATAGTCAAACCTATGCCACATAACTATGGGCTGCCTGCAAGTGCTCCAGTTGGAGAACAGCTTTTACCAAAGGTGTTGTGGGTTTTGAAGACACTCAAACTCAGGACGCAAGGGAGAAACGTGCTAGGAGGAAGGCACGCTTGGCAAATCCACACCATGATCAGCTCCCGCCCAGAAGCCAATGTCCCCACTGTGGAAGGACGTGTGGATCCAGAATCGGCCTCCACAGTCACTTACGGACTCGTTGTTAAAACTGTGTTTATGGAAGACAATCTTACTTGGCTACAAGTGATCACCAAAGAAGACAGTGCAAAGCTATCAGGGAGAATGGCCTAGTGAACTGGTTAAACACGTGGCATTTAGTTCACAGGAATTACATTGCCACACATGAACTCTCTCCACATGGTCTACCTCAATGGGTCACTGTGAAATTAAATAAGAGAATCATCACTTTCACTAGTGGCTTCAGTACGGGGCACATTGTGTATGTTTCAGTTTGGGTGATAACCTGGCTCTGCATAACATAAATTTATCCATTAATTTATATCATCAGTACACGCTATAGAGGTAAATTGATAGCCCTTGACCTATGCTACCATACTGAAGTATTCTAAACTGTAGACACTACATAATTAAGGCCTGGAGTATAGGCAACTCCGCATTTATGTGCGTTCAAGGTATGCACAACCATGACCACACACATTGCCATGAACCTGGAAGTGGCAAAAAAAAAGTGCAAAAATGGCCCCAAAAGAGCGCAAAAACTGCGCAAAAATAGCATCTAGCGACCCAACGAGCCTTAACAAGTGCAGTTCCAGGAGCCTTTGCACTAACCTTGGAGAGGCCTGTGAAGAGTTGGAGTTTTGAGCGAGCAATTGTGGTAGAATTGCCTATATGGAATATTTTCATGAATCATGCCATATCTGGCCTTTAATTGTGCACTCACTTACCTGGGAGTACGTCCCATTAAACTCAATGGGTCCTTTTTCTAACAAAACAATAGAATGCTTAAACTGTTAATCCATGTTTGAATAATTTAAACATAGTGCATTCAATTTAAATAAACATACAAATATAATCTATTTAAACACAGCTTTTTAAAAATGTAGAAAACCACAAAGTAGTATATGTATGAAAACTGAAAGATGACACAGACCGCTTACCTGTAAGTCTCAGATCCAGAAGAAAGTTCTGGGACAGCTGCTTTTCAGCTTTGAGCTTAAACAGTTTAATAATTTCTCCAATTGTTGGAAGAGGTGGTAGGCGGAACATAGCCGCTTGTCTTGATGCAGCCATTGATTAAAAGTGTTACTCTTTGCCACTAGCAAAATATGAGGAGGAAAAGATTAAATTAGAACTTATTATATATTTGGCTATCAAGTTTTAAGAGGCCTTGAAATTCTACACCCACCCACATTAAAGCTTTTTTAGTTGGACCAGCAGCATCCAGCACATGCTTTCCGTCAGCATCAAACGTTCTAAAGTACCCAAAACTTTATGTTATATGTTTCTGAAGACTTTCTGACTGAAAATATGGCCTAGAGTGGATACAAATACAGTGGTACCTCGGGTTACATACACTTTAGGTTACATACGCTTCAGGTTGCAGACTCCGCTAACCCAGAAATAGTACCTCGGGTTAAGAACTTTGCTTCAGGAGGAGAACAGAAATTGTGCTCTGGCGGCGCGGCAGCAGCAGGAGGCCCCATTGGCTAAAGTGGTGCTTCAGGTTAAGAACAGTTTCAGGTTAAGAACGGACCTCCGGAACGAATTAAGTACTTAACCTGAGGTACCACTGTATTTATGTGTGGTTTAGGAAGCAGCACGCGAGATAATAACAAGTTGCCCTTGCAATCCTGGTTCAGTTATATGTTGGGATGCTTCTAAACTCACTTCGAGAAAACATTCAAACCCCGCTTTTCGCAGCCCTCCTATGGCAACTCTACCTTGCCTTGCAAGAACCTGCATGGGCCGTATATGGAAACACTGGTCTTCCGTGAGTGCAACCTACTCAAGTTTAGCAAGCAAGGCGCCACACGCCGCTCCAACAGTTTATATACGTTTTTCACAGCATTTGATAATGGATTTGATAATGGTGGGGTCGAGGGAAGGGCATACCCCGCCTCCCGTCACGGGCTTGGGGGGGGGGGCTTGGCGGGCTCTAACCGAAAAGGCTCTCGGCCAGTTCACTGAGGGGAATCGGCGCGAGCGCACAGGAGGAGCAGAGCAGCCGGCAGAACCAGCCGCCGCGCGCTCAGGTCGCCGGTGCGCACGCGCAACGCGGGGAGGGGCGGAGGAAAACGCGCGCGCTTGCAACTTACAGTTATGGGTCCGTTTCCCTCACAAGACGCCGCATTAGGAAAGAGGCGGAATGAAGTAAAACGACGAGGAACACAAATACCGGGGGAGGGGAGTTCTCGCTTGTTGCTAATGAGATGGAATACCCCTTCCCCCCCCAACCTCCCTTAAATAATAAAAAAATACCCTCATGACCCCGGATGCGGAATCCGTATCATTCACCCTCTTCCCACTGCAGGTTTGGAAAAGACGCTCTACCCCTTCTTCTTGTCTTCTCTCCAGGGAGAACTCCACCCAACTGCCGACAGCCGCCCGCTCATTGGCCGGTGTACATTAGAGCCTTAAAGGGGGCGGGACGCACTTGGCTGCGTATAGCGCTCGAGGAAGGCGTTCGCCGCTCAACGCTTTATTGCTTCGCTGCCTTCTTCCGCTTCTTCGTGGTTTCCGGAGTTTTTCGCTCGCTGCTTTCCACCACCCAACTTTCTCAGCCAGCCCTCAAGAGCGAAGGGCGGGAAGATCTGAGATCCTTCTGTGGCATTTAAGCTCTTCCTCCATCTTCAGTGGAGATTTGACTCTGGGTCAGGATCATGCAATAGGGAATAACATGGGAGAGTTCGGAGTCATAACAGATTCCAGCGAGAAAAGAGGGTCTCTGGACATGTGCAAAGTGCAGTTCTCCCTCTGCTTAGTAACCATGAGAGATAGTATTTTGGCATTAGGAGATGAGGTTATGTGAGAAGGTGTAGCTAGTATGTAGAATGCAATGCAGAATACTAACGAAAAGCTAATTTTTATAGCAATTAATAACTCCCTTCTGTCATCCTGATCCTTGGAGAGGGTCAGGTCAGTCACATTTTCCCAAGTCTAGCAAAGGTGTGAGGGGATTTCATAGACTTCACACTGACAACAGAAAGCAGCAATTTATCTCAGTTGTTTTCTCAGCCAAGAGTTCCCAAACACTGGAACATGAACCACCAGTGGTCCACAAGCGTTATTCAGGTGGTCCGCAGTGTGTCTGGATTTGTGGTTGAAGACAGAAGATGACACATCTTTTGCATTAAATAGATTGTTTTCTTAATTGTATTGTTGTGGGGGGTGGGTTGTGCGCCCGAGCCCCCTTCTAATAACTGGATCCAGCACAGATTCAGTTCTTGGAAGATCCAGGCTAGCTTTCTGGTGAGGTAATGCCCCTCTATCTAAGATAACTGTGTCATGCAGCAAATTGGTGGGGGCCCCTCCCTCAACTCTAAACTCTCAGCTCTGGCTTTTGTCTAACTACCATCATTAGAAAGACAAAGGCAAGAAGTGAGAGTTGAGGCTGGATGCCTTACAATCTCTACTAAGTATAGAAGCTTATGTGTTATGTAAGATTAGTTTTGCAATTAGAAAATGTAGATTTTTAAAAAATACAAAGTGGAAGTATACCCCCCAAAAATTTCAATCTTTAGATTTTGTTTCATTCTGAAAAATACTTTCATTTTACAGTTTATTATTGCTTACTTTTGAATTAGATATATATGGGGGCACCAAAATCAATTGCTTAGGCCCTCTAAACTGGCCCTGCCCCCTCCCCTTAATCTAATTTTTCCCTTCTGTAGAAAATCTGATAAACAAATAAATAAATAAAACTGTTGGTGACAACACATTTGCAGTATTAATGTCCTCTCTGTAAGCACCCTTAAAATCTTACCTTGAGAAATATTTCTACAGCTGTAGTTTTCAGTCTACAAGTGGTGAACATACAGCAACTTCATTTGTTCGATATTCTAAATTTAATCTGACAATAGTAAAGTGTTTCAGGTTCTCAATACTATGGCTTCATATTCAGTGGCAACGTCCAATCAATTCAACATTTGTGTTGAATTGGGTACCACTTAGAATTAAGTGTTGGGCTGCCTCCTTTCTTGCTGGGTCCATGACCAACTGTTCTAGGGCGCAAATTATTGAACACAGGTTGCAATGTCACATGCTAGTATTCCAGCTGCTGGATATAGTGTAGCTAAAAATACACATACCTTCTTCGAACAATTTCTAGGGATGATTGCCAGCGGTGTCCTGCTGGCAAAGGAAGTGATTTTGGGAGGCTGTTTGCACAAATGTTCCGCAAAGCAGGGAAGAATGTTCTCTCTGTGGTACTGTAAAATTAATGATGGGTTTCAAGGATTTCCTTGTGATTTTGTCTGTTTCCATTTTCTTACTTGCTGTTCACTGTGAGTATAAATGAATGGCAGGACACTGTTTTGTGGTAGTGGAATGTTTAATAAAAATGCATAGGGATTGTCTGGAAGATCAGGCAGTGCATTAGATAAGGGCAGAAATCAAAGATTTACTGAAGTAAGTAACTTCACTCCTTTTCACCCATTCACTTTGTAGAAGTGTCTAGTACTCAATGGAGCAATATGCACTTGTTATTTGGATAATCGGTGATAAATTATATATATATATTTTAAAAACCAAGTTAGTCCCACCCATTTTTTGTCCAAAATGTGACAAACGTTAGCCTCAAATAACTTGAGAAGCAGAATCCTAATGATGCTTAAGCGCTTCTTAAAAGCATTAGGCAGGGTGAGATAGGACATTAATAAATCTCAGCCTCAGGTGTTTGTACACAATCTAGGAATGAAACAGATATTGACGTACTGTAAGTAAAGGGAAAAAGCCCAGATAAATCAGGAGTTCAAATGTACCTGATCTTCTGAAAGTAGAGCTTGCAGTTGGCACTGAATATAAATACAACACAGAGCAAGCCCCATTATCAGCAGGGAACTTCCTTTGCAGCCTAATCAGAGAATTGTAGAGTCAAGGGCTATCTAGTCTAACCCCCTGCAATGTTGTTTGAAAGCATCAAAGTCGCCCGTCTAGGTTGGGGTAGAGAAGTTCAGAATCAGCCCTGGTGCTAACCCTTTCCCCATCTCTTCCAAGACAAGGAAAATGGAATTTTAGAGAGTAACTGTCAGGGAAAACTGTGAAAGTCATACAGTGGTACCTCGCAAGACGAATGCCTCGCAAGACGGAAAACCCGCAAGACGAAAGGGTTTTCTGTTTTGGAGGCGCTTCGCAAGACGAATTTCCCTATGGGCTTGCTTCGCAAGACGAAAGCCCATAGGGAAATCTCCCGGGACCTCTTTTAAATGCTGGTGGTGGGGAGCAAAGCCTTTCCCCCCCTCCGGCCTTCAGAAGAGGTCCAGGAAGGCCGGCGGGGGCCGAAAGGCTTTGCTCCCCACCGCCAGCATTTTAAAAGCAGTCCGGGATAGCAGGGAAGCGCTTCCCGCTATCGCGGACAGCTTTTGAAGGCAGGCGGGGGGGAGCAAAGACTTTCGCCCCCCACCCACCTTCAGAAGAGGTCCTGGACCTCTTCTGAAGGCGGACGGGGGGCGAAAGTCTTTGCTCCCCCCTGCCTGCCTTCCCGGGAGAGCGGAGAAAGGCAGCACGTTTCTCCGCTGTCCCGGACGGCTTTGGAAGGCAGGCGGTGGGGAGCAAAGACTTTCGCTCCCCGCCCGCCTTCAGAAGAGGTCCAGGACCTCTTCTGAAGGCGGGCGGGGGGCAAAAGTCTTTGTCCCCCCTGTCTGCCTTCCCAGGGGCTTTTACATCGCCCTGGACAGCGGAGAAGTCCTCCGCTGTCCCGGGCGATTTTAAAATGCCGCCTGCCAGCATTTTAAGATCACCCCGGACAGCGGAGAAGTCCTCCGCTGTCCCGGGGTTTTTTAAAATGCTGGGGGTGGGAAGAAAAGCCCTTGTCCCCCCCCCAGCCTTCAGAAGAGGTCGGGGGACAGACTGTCCCCGGACCTGGTCTGAAGGCGGTTTCCATAGGAACGCATTAATTGATTTTCAATGCATTCCTATGGGAAACCGTGCATCGCAAGACGAAAAACTCGCAAGAAGAAAAAACTTGCGGAACGAATTAATTTCGTCTTGCGAGGCACCACTGTATTTTATTCTCCTTTAGCTTTCAATTTACTCATTTTTTAAAAAATAAAGTCAATTGAAGCCTTTTTAAACAGCTACAGTTAAAAGCTGATGGCTGAAAATAGAATTAACTATTCTAAAGTTAAAAGTTAGATCATGACAAAAAATATTTGGGAACAACTCATCTCTTCTCTCCAGCACTCAGTAAATCTGCTCAGAAGATGCAGAAATAAAGGCATAGCAAGTAAACAACATGCACAGTAATCTCACCACTAGATGACACTCTTGTTCTGTGCTATGTGAACTCTTAAATTTCTAGATTACCAATACCACCAGCACCAAAAACCTGAATGCATGGATCAGGTTAATGAAATAATCTTGCTATGAAGAAAGAAAAGAGGAAAGTACACATAATAAAACTGGATGCCACCTTGACTAGGAGTGGTTGATTTGCACAAGGAACCTTTATTTATAGCGGAAGGTGATTTTTTTTTTAGATTGTTTCATTCACATGGAACCCCTACTTAGCAATGCACTGATTATGCTGTCAGCTGACCATGAAAAGTCTTTAAAATGGCAGTTTCCTGGAGAACAGCGAGGTGGCAGCACAGCTAAAGGTGAGCATGTTGAGAAGCCTTGGCTCCATTATATATAAAAAAGCCACTTTGCCATGAGAAAAATTGCCTTATTTACATAAAGTGCACTTATTTACATAGGGTGCACTTAATTGCACACAATGAATGCATAATGAAATATTTCAATGACGACTGAACAACTTGAGCACAGAGCTTTCCAAACTTTTCATGTTGGTGACACACTTTTTAGACATGCATCGTTTTGTGACACAGTAATTCAGTTTTACTAGCAAACCAGAGTTTAAACGAACCGCTTTCCAGCCCCGGGAGAAGCGCGAGGTGCATTCACACGATACACCTACAGACTGCAGCAGACACACTAATATGCCACGACACACAGTTTGGAAAGCTTTGTTTTAGCCCAATATTTTTATGTTACATTCGTATTAAGACACTCCTTCACCATAGTGCCATTACTTGCAATGAGGCTGCTCTAGAGTAACTAGATCTAAGGAGGTTGTGACCTCAATACTGCTGTTTCATTGTTCAGATGGTGTCCCCAAGAGTTGAACCTAAATGTTAAGACAGAAAGGTACATGTGAAAGACTTTCATGTCTCTCTACCTGAAAATCTAAATCATTTTTTTAATACTTTGGTGAACTTAATGCTTCTCCCTTAACACTCATCCATGCAGGAGAAACTGAGCATGTGATTAACCACTTGTAGAATGACTGAAGGGAATTTTAAGTACTGTAACAGTCTAGTTGTGCTGGTCATAGGGACTATGGTGTCACTTCTGTCATTATGATAGGTTGAGCTCAAGCCCATGAATCAAGTTTGTGACTACAGTGGTACCTTGGGTTAAATACTTAATTCGTTCTGGAGGTCCGTTCTTAACCTGAAACTGTTCTTAACCTGAAGGACCACTTTAGCTAATGGGGACTCCCTCTGCCGCTGCACCGCCAGAGCACGATTTCTGTTCTCATCCTGAAGCAAAGTTCTTAACCCGAGGTACTATTTCTGGGTTAGCAGAGTCTGTAACCTGAAGCGTCTGTAACCTGAAGCGTATGTAACCCGAGGTACCACTGTATCTGATTTCTGAATTGATAATGCTTGCTTCAGTTGACAGGACTTTCCCTGCTTAACACTGCAACTAAATAGTTAATGCTTTTGAGTAGTCATTGGGATTAATGAATATGGTCAAGTATAACCACAAAACTGAGACAAAAGGAAATATTTTACTCCTCTGTTCATTTTCCTTGCTATCCCACTGAAAATCCATTCATGCTGCAACAATGATTTTTGTATTCCTTGATGTTAAAGAATAGGAAGACAGGATGCGACCTGCCAATCAATCTGGGTTATACTCCAATAATTCTCAGATATTGCCCATCATCTGTGGAAGGTCTTGGAGAACCGCTGTAACCCTGTACCCACGTACCTGAGAGTAGGCACCACTGAACGTAATAGTAGGTTAGATCTGAGTTGATATGTATAGGGCAGAACTCATATAATGCCCTATCACAACCCAACAGTATTGTATTGTGGGTTGCCTGCGCCCAAGGCGAGGCAAGTGCTGCACCCTGCACCAGTGGACTGGGTAACTGGGTTGGAGGCATGTGCCTGAGGGGCGCATGTGGAGCCCATGAGGCACATAGCTGCTGGTGCCAGCACTGCTGCTGCTGGTGGCCACATACCCTCTTGACTTGATGGCTCCAGCGCTTCCCAGCTCAGCCAGCCAAGGGGCAGGGCATCCCTTTGCCAGCCACAAGGAGAAGGAGGTGCGACCTCAGTTTCTAAGGCCCAGCCCAGGCCCAGTTTGCCGCCCCATGGCTCTAGAAAGGGGCAGAAGCTCAAGGGAGCCTCTGAGAATTTTGTGCCCATGGTCACCACCCTTCTGCCCCCCTCAAGACTACACTACGCCACTGCAACTCAGGCTTCAAGAACAAGGTCTATGTGATGTTTATTTCAGTTCTGCAGCTTTGCTAAAGCTTCACATATCCAAAAAGCAAATTCATTTCTGTTTGTTATTTTGTTTTGCCCTTCATTCCACCTCACTCCAGGCACAGCTGCAATATGCACTCCTAAAGTTGTAGTCAATGGGTAAAATAGCACTTCTCCCAGCAGGGTTCTATACATCCTCATCCTATTATCCATTTCTGATTTCAACCGCATCCATAATAAAGTGATCTTCATTCAGTGTAAATACAGTTTCATTCTAGTCTAACAAGCCTCGCCAATCTTTCCCCCACCTCCTTCCTTTCCCCCCTTTTCATTCTAAGTCACTCACCCTGATACCAGGGAAATTCACCTCTCACAGTGATAACACTTCTGCTACTCAGTCAACTACAGCAAGAACTCAAAATGCATCTTCTGTAGCATACCACATTGATTTGCAAAAGCGAGAATAAATCAAAGCAGTGAAGAGATGCCACATTGAGCTAGAAGCAAAAACATTACATCTTGTTGCAGGAGGCTGCCCTAAGTATAGGTTGTGGGGAATGAGAGCACGGTACTTCAGACACTACGCTTGCTGCTTCCTATATAGGCTCCATTAAAAGAACCACTCTGGATCTGTCGGAAATTACCGCTTCTTTCTTCAACAGAGTAGCAGCTGATCCTTGTTTCCGCACAGCACTCCTCTTCACAAAAGCTTGATGTTTCTTTCTCTATGAAATTTATATTTTTAATGTGTCAAGTTTCTCTGAGGTTCAGTACAACACTGAGGCGAAGGGAAGCCTCCAGGCAAACCACCACAGAGATTCATTCATCACTTACTCTGTGGCTCCTGCCAATGCCCCACATTAATCATTTCATACAGAGGGGAAAGAAGAAGAAAAACCACATCTTTTAAAACTATTTGGAAATAAAGATATACAGCCTTAAACTCAATCATAGTACAACTGCGCCTTTTATAGCAAGCTTTCCATACAAATTTGGTCCCCAAACAGAAGATTATAAACTATAACTGTAGCGTTCAGTAATATGCAGGGTTTCTTGCTCTGTATACTCTCACTGGGTTTTTGTGTTTTTTTAGTGTTTTACCACTGCCTTGTACGTGCATGTATGTATAATGTTGTCATTTGTCTTGTTCATCTGGTGACACACATGGGATGTTTTGCACTTCAGGTTTTATTGCGTGGATCAGTAAACGCATTATCTGATCCCCTTGATCCGTATTTTACACCTCAGTACAACCGCAATGCCTTTCTTTTGTTTACTGCCGAACAAATCTACTGCTATTTATGTGCTAATTCTTTGGAGTTTTTATGGATTCTCCCCTCCCCCACACTTTTGGGAAACTTCACCATGAAGTATGTGAGTGTCAGGTTTCAAATACATATTCTTAATGGTTTACCAATGACCAGAGTAAAGAAAAACAGAACTTACAGGGAGAGGAGGGAAGTAGCAAAGCACCTGAGTAGGAAAAATGTTACGATCTCAGCTAGAATCTAAAAACAGATGGAGTTGAATCAGGTAGAGAGAAAAAGGGGGAGCAGAACAGTCTGAAAGCATAGAAGGTAACTAATCTGGATCTAGGGGCACTTCCAGACTGTTACTATTTTCAGGTGGCATTCAATCACATACCAGGCACATTCAGGTTGTGCAATTAAAGTATATTTGGAGCTCTTGTGTAGGGTTGCCATACATCTGGGGAAACCGGGACGTGTCCTCTTTTTGAGCGCCAACATACTCATCTGGGCAGATTTTTACAGTTTAAAGGAAATGTCTGGTTTGGAGGGGGGGTTGGGGGCTCAGGCATTTCAGGCACCCACACACCTCTTTTCCAGCTCAGGCTTGCACTGGCTCAGGCTGTCCCTTGTGTGACAAGCTTGCTCCCCTCCTCGTGTGTTATGTCTTTGTAGATTATGAGCCTGAGGGGAAGGACCTGAAACTGATTTCTGTAAGCAGTGCTGAGAGCCTTTTTGGCTAAAGGGCAGGATATAAATGCTGTAAAGAAATACA
Organism: Podarcis bocagei; assembly: GCF_964188305.1. Classification (NCBI taxonomy): domain Eukaryota; kingdom Metazoa; phylum Chordata; class Lepidosauria; order Squamata; family Lacertidae; genus Podarcis; species Podarcis bocagei. The sequence goes on from NC_138127.1 coordinate 54,362,241, forward strand.
TAATAAAGGGCCAGGGGATGCAGGGAAGCCTTGAACAATACAGAAAAACTTAGACCCAGTGCTCCTTAATAATTCTGAGCTTGCAAGCTTTGTGTTCCACGCTATAAAGATTTGTAACTGATTCAGTTTCATGAGATTGTGTATCTATGACCAATAAGGCTATATCACTCTACAGAAGACCTTACAGGACAGATAGGTCTGGTTCTTTTGTTCCTATAAAAACTGCACAATAGTAACACATGTTGTATCTTCACTACCACACAAACCCGATTCTCATCCAGACCACCAAATGGAGTACAATTGTTGTTGTTGTTATTAATGTGCTGTGCCTAGATGGTGGGACTGGAGAACTGAGGTTCTGCCCATCACTTTTTTATTCTAAGCATGATCTAAATGTATTAGAATTTATATGTATTATTATTGCTGTTGTTTATTGATTTATATAATGCTTATATGCAAAAATGGCTTCTAAGTGGTTTACAGCTATAAAATCAATTATAAAATTTAAACATAATAACACAATAACAATTCCACCAGAGCATTTAAACATCCCTAATGAAAATATACAATAAAACAAGCCAGTTAAAAAGCACAACAACTGAAGCAGTTTTTAAAAAAAATCAAATTCAGAGGAACGCTTGCCTAAACAGGTACTTCTGGGACCTCTCATATTTCAGCAGGGAGGGCATTTTACAACACTCGTGCTGCCACTGAAATACCCCACCTCCAGGTTAGCATAAGCTGATAGAAAAACAGCCAAGTCCCATTTGCTAATCCTAATGCTCATAGAGGAGAGGGGAAGATTGTTTTTCAGGTAACCTGTTTGCTTAGCACTTGTCTAACTCAGAATACGTGGGACTACTGAGCTGGTGAGAACTTCTCTCCACTCCTGTGCTGTTGTTTTTAAAGCAGCAAACTCACTCTAAGCAATCTCGGGTTGCAATTTAAGGACAAAGTAAATTCCTCTACTAAACACAGAATGCTAAATGCTCTGTTTCAAGATGACATAATTCCACCAAAATCAAGAAAGAAAAAGAAAAATACACCAAACAGAGCTGTCAGCTACTATTTCCAAAAGGGGTCTAGATTCTAGAAACTTTCTTTGTTGTAGTAAAACTGAACACCTCTTGGATCAGCAGAGGAATACCAGCTGCACTTCTTTCGAAGGGTTTGCGACAGAGATTTAGGTCCGCAGAAGAAAACACCAATGTTATTGCTGCCAAGAAAAGCAAGATACCCAGATTAATATCAGAAGGAAAGAAAGGGGGGGATAATAATATGTAATGCCAACTTTATTACAGAGCATGGGAAATATGTTTCCAGCTTCATGACCATTATTTGGGGGATGGTGTCAGAACACTGAATAGCAAGATGAAGTTTGCACTGCCCTGGAGCTTTTTTTGTCTGTTTCTGAAAGTCACCCTTTAAAAGGGTCATAGGGCTAAACACACATCAAACATTTTATAGGGAAAAAATCCTTTAAAGCATGAACTATATGGACTTGAAAGCAAAGACTTTATATTCTGTCATTTTGTGTATCACAACTAATTTCATGTGGCCTTCCAAGTCAATGGTTAGGTATCTCTGGATAAGGTAGTCCACTGGATAGATTCCATTTGTATATTTTATATTCCATATATATCATTCCTAAGGCTTGAATCCTTACTAGGAAGTAAGCTTCGCTTGTCTCAGTAGTGCTTATAGCTGAGTAATCATACAAAGGATTGCCATGCATTTTTTTCTTATTTAAGAAGACATTCTTATTGGTCAACTGGTAGGTAAATAGTGGGCACTGCTAAACAGGGACTGATGGGTCTGTCAATTTCAATTTCTAATTCTTCCAGTCTTACATTCACTTCTCCACATTTCCACAACAGCTTGTAATTAAAGAAAACATTTTCATGAAAATTCACCAGCATTTTAGTGTGAATTTCTCCTAATACTGTATTGCTTGTATACACATGCTTGTATATAATTCTGCCTAATATACACATTTTTGCAAAGCAATCTGCCCTAAGATAATGCACTTTTCACATGTTACTTTCATTAGTATATGCATATTCATTCAAACTGTATAAATTACTTGGAGAACTAGATTGCAAAATTTGAAGAAATGCAAATTTCAAATGATGGCTGCATTTTGGTATACACACCGTTTCAGATTACATAGATTCACCTTTAAATGCAAACTGAATTGAATTTCTCCCACACCCCTACTGCTGTTAAGAAACCACAAAATATTTTTGTTTATGTCCTTTTTCTGGGTGATGAAGACAAAATAAGCTGCAGTGACTGCTTCAGAGGCTACTGGGAACAAATAAGCCTTTTCTAAGCTTTTCTTAGCAAAACTCTGGAGTTCAACTTAGACCTTTCAAGCTGAGATGAACTAATAACATAAGAGCATTGTCTTTACATCCACAGCCAATTATGTTGGGGAACAAACACATCCTTGACATCGTAAGAAAAAGGCCTCACTGTTTATCTCTTTAATAACCATTTTCAAGGGAAATTAGTGTTACTTTGTCCTTTGTGCTGAACAATAATTGGATTGTGTCTTTCAATTATAGCTGGACAAATGCCAAGATATTTTAATACTTCAAATATTAGATTCTCCTGTCCAAAAATTAGATTTTATTGGCATTGTCTATCCAAGATTTCTTCATCTAAAGTTTTATTACACATAAAGATGCTTTCAGCATAAGAACTCAGCTCAAATTATTATTGAAAGTGTTATTGATAAAGTGGTACAATTTTTCTTCCCTACCTAGCTCACTGGGGAAAATGCAGTATAATGACATTACTTGCTAATTTGCCTTACCTAGGATGATTTTCTGCTATATGTTTGAATTCTGTGTCCCAGTTTGGTCGTCCATAGAAGGTCTTTTGTTTCAAACCAGTAATTACATCCAACTTTTCATCATAATGTAAGGCAATATGAGTAGCCTGTATTGTTGAGAACCAAAAGGTAATTATTTGAGAACCAGCAAGTTTAACATCACCTTCAAGTAAAAAAGGAAAGGCTATAATCTTAAAATATGGAGGGACAGACTAAAAGAGGCACTCAAAAGTCTAGATCAGGGATGCCCTCCAAATGACCACTGACCATGTTGGCTGGGCTGATGGGATTTATATTCCAAGTTCATATTCTCCTGGGATAGCTCAGTCAGTAGAGCATGATACTCTTAATCTCAGGGTCATGGGTCATGGGTTCGATCCCCGCATTGGGCAAAAGATTCCAGCATTGCAGGGAGTTGGACTATACATAACCCTTGTGGTCCCAACTCTACAGTTCATAAGACATCTTCATTAGTTATGACCATGGTATTGTTGCTCTAAATGTTAACATTCTGTGGATGTTTCTGGAATCGGCATCCATTGTGGACCTGCCCAATCTCATGAGTGGCATGTGGTGCTGGCATGCAGACTTCCCACATTAGCAAGCAGATTCACATGGGTAGCTAAGCTACATACATCATGCAGCATCTGCTCAAGGTCAGCAAGAGATAATGGATTTCTGTAGCTATGCCTCCCTTCCCTCTTCTCTTTCCCCATCTCCCAGCTGCATATTCATACCCCTTATCCCTTGCTTCCAACCTTGCATTCCTTTCTTTATTATCACAGTGGCATCAGTTTGTGTAGCAGACTGCACAGTACTTGCCCTGGTCATCAAACTCCTGAAAGATAACCCCAAATTATGTATAGGTAGAAGATAACCCCAAATCCGTCCCCAGTGCCTTCCTGTTTCAGTTAACCAAAATAGTTAGTAGAGATGAATGTGCAAGTTGTGGGAGAAATTGTGAAGTGCCATGAACAGAAATTTAGTGGACAGGGTGGCACTGCCCTAAGGGGTTGGGAGCAGGCAGAGTCAAGGGGGAAAGGAAAGCTGGAAGGAGGGAGAGGAAAGTATAAGAGAAGAACTAAAGAGAAGAGGGCTTGGGGAGCAGTTGCAGATCTGGCTGCCAATCTGCCAGGGCTTGGGTGCTCCTGCATCTGCAGAGAACCTGGCATCAAGTGGTGTACCTGGGACTACGGTGGTAAATATAGTTGGAATGAATACTTTCAAAAGACAAATGTTACAACTATTCACTCTAAGGAAGCTACGCTTTATGTGATTAGGCATTCATTTGATTACTGTTCCTTAGGCTGCAGTCCTGGAAAAGTAAGATTCAGTAACTCAGTCCCATAAGATTTCATTTATACCTGACTTTCATCCCAGCCAGTAAGAAATATGTGATAGCTTAGAAAATGGGCTTTCCCTTTCTCAGCCATTTGTGCTTCCAGCAAGCACAGGAGATCAGCAAACCACTCAAAGGCAGATGGATCTCGGCAAATCCAATAGAAATAAACCTGTCAAGGGAAAGTAAAACAATTCAACAAAGTGCAAGCTTTCATCGGGCGTCCTATATGGCTCTTAAATTATTTATTTGGAGATAAGTAGCTAATCTTATAGCTGGCTACTGTGCTCAGGTGTAAATTTATACTTGATTTTCTATCCAGCATTGACGATGTAGAGTTTTTAAACATACTCCAGCAGTCATTCATATACAGTTTAAACGGATTTTTGAAAATCACAGCCACTGCCTCTAAGGCACTGAGATGTAGACATTCTTAATGCTCCATCTAAACTGCTTCCAGTAATATGACAGCACAAGGGACTTGGACCAGGGAGATTTGGTTCAAATATCTGACAAGCCAGGATGCTCTGGCAACTAATATAAGAATTTGGCAAGTTTTGGCAATCAATATAAGAATAGTAACCAACATTTCTATAGCACTTCTTAAGTGTTCAAAGCACTTCACATCCTTTACCTCAGTAATTCTTACAACAACCCACTGAGGTAGATCTTTATTTTTATCCATATTGCAGATGGCTGAGAAGAGTGGCTTAACTAAGTCCACCTAATGAGTCACACCTGAAGTAACATTTAAACTAGGAGCTTCCTGGACTACATCTCACACACTTAGCCGCTACATTGCACCTCTTTTTAGACTTAATTTTCATAATGAGTTCATGTACAATTACTATCAGTTTTCTGTTGGTAAAATGGGAGTTTCAGGGACACACCTCACAGCATTTTTACAAGGGCCAGACACGTCCCCTCAACGCATTACCTTGTTTGTGGAATACATGCGGAACTGGAAAAAAGTGGGGAGGAATGGAAATTAATAATTCACCTCAACCCCTATCACTAGCAGGGCACCAGCACTTTGGCATCATGAATGCCAACTGACACAGTTAAACAACAACAATCCAGCCACTAGATATTACTAAATGCAGGCTATACAACCATATTTCAGGAATCAAATAAAGCTAATTCCCACCCCAGTGGGTTAGCATGAAAATAGGATATGGGTTATATCACCAAACTGACCAATATAGTGTACATCAGAGAAGGAAGATAATGCAACAGGGTCAGCACAAAATGAAGTCTGTTTACTAGGCTATGAAGTTCAAGTCATAATCAATACATATGTTCTATTGGGTGAAATATAGTCCAGACTTCTAGAATATCTAGAATCATATTAACGTATTTATGCAGAGTTCAAGGCCCCATCTGCGCTATACGTTTAAAGCAGCATCACACCACAGTCATGGCTTCTCCCAAAGAATCTTAATACTGTGGGCCATTTCGATAAGTGTTGAACAAAGGTAAGAATAAGCAGCTACAGATAGGATTTGCCTAGGAAAAAGCCAGGCAGCTTTGCCTCCCTTACACAGAATGCCACAAGTTAATAGAATTGGGACATTAGCTGGAAGGCAAGTGACTAGTACAACCATGATGGTTATTTACTGAAATGATCCCCCAAATGAGCAAGTGATGCAAAGCATATTTGCAAATGAAATATCTAACCACAATACTGATTACCTTTTCCAGTCTCAGACCCGTGCTTAGATTACAGCACTTATACCAAATCGATTTCAGAATGGAAGCAAAAGGAGTGACTCCTATTCCTGCTGCAATGCAGACACTAATTTGATACTGAAACGCATCTGTTGCTGCTGCTCCAAAGGGCCCATCCACAGCTAGTCTGTAACAAGAAACACTCAGCTAAAATTAGAAGTCTGCCACTGTTCAGAGTTTTCTTTTTGTTGATTTAAGTTTATGTGGATTTTATTTTTTCTAATACAGTGGTACCTTGGTTCTCAAATGCCTTGGTATTCAAAAGTCTTGGTTCTCAAATGCCGAAAAACCAGAAGTAAGTGTTCCAGTTTCCGAACGTTTTTCGGAAGCTGAATATCCGATGCGACTATTGGCTATTGTTTCCAGGTCACCTGCACCAATCAGAAGCTGCGCCTTGGTTTTTGAATATTTCGGAAGTCTATTTCGGACTTCTGGAACGGATTAAGTTGGGCGCTTTTGTTTTTGCTATTTATTTTGTGTTTTTGTTTTTGAGGTTTTTTGGTTAATTTGTTTTTGTGACTGTGTGGAACCTAGTTCAGCTACTGATTGATTGATTGTGTGACTGTGGAAATGAATAAAAAAAAACCCTATCTAAACAATGACTATCATCAGTGCAGGTAAGAAAAAAAAGTTTATTTTAATTTTTATCATTTACAAGACTGTCTTATTTATTTTATAGTCCAGTACATTGATTATTGTTTTCATTTTGTGGATCAATGGTCTCGTTAGATAGCAAAATTCATGTTAAATTGCTGTTTTGGGGGTTGTTTTTAAAAGTCTGGAATGAATTAGTCCATTTTGCATTACTTTCTATGGGAAAACGAGCCTTGGTTTTGGAACACTTTGGTTTTGGAACAGACTTCTGGAATGGATTAAGTTGAGAACCAAGGTACCACTGTACCTGTTATTTTAATATATGGATTACTAACTGTCATGGGTAAGTGGAAGAACAGTGGGATATAATTTTTAATAAATACATAAATGAAATATGTTAAAGGACAAAATAGAATCGTTCCAAAATGATGACTTGGTTATATTTGTTACAAGAAGAAGGGCACAGTTTTCCATGAGTGCTGCTTTGCTATCAAAGAAATGATTTAGCAGAAGAGAGCAGGAGGGCTATGTGCATAAGGGTTCTGGCCATTTTATTTAAGCATGCAATTGCAATTTTAAGGATTCCGGCAATCTGATTAGTGACTTAACTGCATGGCCAAATTTAGTGAGAGTATTTGCATATTTAATTATGATTTAAGAAAAAAAGCATCCTGCTTTAAAAGTCTTATTTTCCATAGTGTGCAAATCAAGCCACAGAGGAACTGATTTAATTTTGGAATGTTTTTAATCAGTTTGAAAACTTCTTGCTATGCGGTGAAGGAATGAAAAATGTGAGGGTGGAGATAGAATTAGATATATTAGCATGTAATTCATAAATATATGAAAATGTCTGCATTAAAAGGAGCATTCAGAGCAAAACGAGCTTGCCACCAATTCAAGAAGGGAGATTCCTTCTTCCCTTACACTGCTTCTCAGTCCTCCTGGCTAGAGAAGTCTTTTTCCTACGGAGCCACTTGCTCTTGAATGCACATGACTGGTGCCCGACTGTCCATTGTTCTTTCTTAAATGCCGTGCTTAAAATGATCTAACATCTTTTCTACTTTGAGGATATTTTGAAGACCTAATCCCTGATTCATTGGATAAAAAGTGGTTTAGTGACATAAACTCAGAAGACTTAAAATTCAGGATTTGGATTTAATATATAGGGTTTATATTTTAATCCTCTCTGGGGCAATCTGGTTAAAAAGAAGAAGTTAAGCATAGTTAATCATACACAGGAAGCTGCTTTATACTATCTTAGACTATTTGCTCAGCTACCCCAGCATTGTTTAATCCAAGGCTGGAGAACAGCAGGCCTTGCCATTTTCCAGGCCCTCTTCCTAAGCTTAACTCCTTCCCAATCCACACACACTCTAGTCCAGGCTTCCTCAACCTCGGCCCTCCAGATGTTTTTGGCCTACAACTCCCATGATCCCTAGCTAGCAGGACCAGTGGTCAGGGATGATGGGAATTGTAGTCTCAAAACATCTGGAGGGCCGAGGTTGAGGAAGCCAGCTCTAGTCTCAGGCTACAGCCCCAATGGCCCTATTTTGTGCCCTCTTCAAGAGCTTTTTGCCGTTGAAATGCTTCCCTGAACTATAATTAGGCCTCTCGCTAGCCTGAAAGGATGACAGAGAGATTTGGGTGTGGGGAGGGGAATGCGACACTATGTCAAAACCTCTGATGTTTACTGTACAAGGGTAAGAGTCATGCCTGTTGCTCCACCTAAATTTGTTCTGACCTAAATTTGTTCTGACCCCACCCACTACACGCATGTGGCCCCCAGGAACAGGGATGGCGGGGGAATTTGATTCATTATGCGTTTAATGCCAAATCTATCAGCCTCACACTTTCCGAAACAAACAGCCAGCTGGCCTTTGGAATTCTCACTTATCCAAATTTTGCAGATCTCCAACCCATCAATGCATGTATTAGGGAAAAGTCTGCATAAAAATGAAGGTATCTATGAAAATAACATACAAAAACATATTATATTAGGTGGGGATTGTTTGCAAGAATGGGTCCATTAGTCAAAACTGCATGGAAAAATGTGTTTATTATGAGATATTCATGCTAAAATGCTAAGGGATTTCCTGCAGGTTGCTGCAGAAATGCAGAGAGCTGAATTTAAGATTGGAACATGGAGAAATACATAATTATATGTCCACTAAACAGGATGAGACATAAATAAAAGAGAGAAAACAAAAAAGAGAAACCATTTCTAACTTTCAATAAAGAAGTCTGTGGTTTTTTATTTTTTGTTTGTTTGTTTTTTAAAAATGGAAAAACGAGAAATCGAGAGAACCAAAATTGGCTGATCCTTCCACCCTACACAGGAGGCTTTCCATGAGGGAAGGAGGCCTGAAGAAGGATCCCCACCCCAATCCAATCTGACTGGCATAAGCTCTTTAGGGTCTCAGGAGGAGGTAATCTTTGCCTCCACCTTTTACCTGATACCTTTAACAAGAGATGTCCAAGGCCTCCTTGCAAACCTTGTTCTCAGAGCTCCAGTCCCTTTTCTACACTGGAACCTGGTCATTTCCTATCAGGGGTCCTTAAGCACCTTTAACTTTCTCTAGACTGCACCTCAGTTCAGAAGGTATCCCTGACTGGTGGGGGTTTTATGAATCGTGATATCGTGTCAGGTCGCATGACATGTGCCAACTTTTAGGAAGCTGCAAGCAGACGGGAAGAAGATAGATTTGTGAACAACTTCCTGAGAACAAAATGCCAGCATCCAGCACCCGCTGCAAAGATTGCCTTGTCCCAGATACCCTGTTAAGTTGCTGGTACTATTTTATAATGATTAGGAAGGATGAAGAAAGTTTATGGCAAAGCTGGGGGAAAAATAGCAAGTATGCTAACAAGCAAATAAGAACTGGCTATAGAGCCAGAGTAGATTCAAAAAGTTTTACTTCCAATCCGGGGGTAATTTATTTTTATCTCTTTTATCCTTTGGTTATTTATAGGCATTGCAGCAAAAACAAACATTTCTGATTTTTAGTTAAAATATCTATCCTCTCCCTTCCCATTCAGCATAGTGGTAAGCATACATATTTACTCAGAAGTAAATGCTATGGAGTTCAATGGACTTACTCCCAGTACTTGAATTACAGGGGAAGGAGGCATTGCCTTTGTGTTACTGTTTTTAGAAAACTATGGAGGGACATGATTTTGCTAAAATTGGGAGGTAGGATCTGTGGATTTCATTAAGCCCCCTGCTCCCCCCCCCCAAACCTGTCCCTTCCCTTATAATTGAAACACTTTATGAACCTTACAGTTACAGACTTAAACAGTTGCTTAGCTTTCCTACTGAAAACCATGGAATGTCAAAGTGCTTACTTTTGGCTGGATCATGGGCATATCAAATAATATTCAATATCTTTTCCAAGTAGCATGATTTAAGCAGTCCTCCTGAAGGAAAACATTAATATATGGGTTTTTTTTCCTCCTGCCAGTGAGACTTCGAGTATGCTGTGTTTTACTACATCTATAATTATAATTTATACTCTGTTTCGATATGGGGGGGGGGAACCCTTCACAAATTGTTAGTTAATCAAAACAAAATGACAAGTATGCAACACTGTAGTTAGTTATCAAACCTTGGCAGCTTCCAGGGCTCCTGAAAGGTTTTCTCCTCTGCTCCAAAGGTGCTGAAAAGGGCTTCTGTCCAATCCCCGACTGACCGTATGTGTACACTGAAAAAGTCGTCTTCTGGGGCTGAAGTGAGAGTGAATGGGTGCCATTCCATCTGTGAGATAGCGGGGCACTGGAGAAAGATATACTGACCAGCCTCCATCTTAAAGCCACGTTTTTTCATATGAAGCTCCAGAACTCCAGAGGAATGAGACACCACCTAAGCCACAGTCAAATGACAATCAGCACGCAATATATCTAGGAACCCAAGGAGCTTTCTTATACCAAGTCTATTGGTCCATCTAGTTCAGTATTGTGTACACTGACCAGGAGTGGCTCTTTCCAGGGTTTCAGGAAAGGAACTCATGGAACTCACACAGCCCAATCTAGAGATGTTGGGGATTGAACCTGCATGCAAAGCAGAGGCTCTACCACTGAATAGCAACCCCCAAATAGTCCTGTGCATCAACAAGGAATGTAAAAATAGATGTGACTCAGCTGATTTTCAATGGGCAAATATTAGCTACCATTTGCACCTGGTTGCATGACTTTTTGCTGGCCACAGCGCCTCCATATTTTTCACGTGGTGATGCTGTTGCATACCTTGCAGTTCAATTTCCGACTTGCCGTTGCAGGAAAACTTTTTTCTTAACAGTATTATGAAAGCAAGGCAATATTGAAATGCTCATGTATATGGTAATGAAAATGAAGCCACGAACAGAATGTGCAATACACCAACAAAATATTGAATATAGAACTTTCTACTGATGAAGCAATATAACCATACATTTTTATTTTAATACAGATAATAAAGCTGATATGACATACACACCTTTGTAACGACAACCTCTTGCTGAAACCTCCAGAGCCTAATAATTCTTTCACAGATGTACAATATCACAGGGCATAAGACCCACTTCCAAGCCTGTTGGGGATCATATAAAGAGAAGTTTTAATGCATATATAAGCTTTAAATTTCTGATGGAAACCACTGCAGGCACTATGTTATTTCAGTCCATCTCCACCTTGCCTTCAAAGAGGATGCTAAGGCGGGCAATATACCCAAAATTCCTAAGCAAAGAGGAGGAGTGCTTGCCAAACACTCCACTGCCCCACTGATGGAGAAGAGAATGCAGGTTTCCATCTTTTCTACAGGGGTTGGAAACTTATGGCCCATGGAGCTCTTAAGGGCTTTAAATACTAACAGTAACTCCTTGAATTTAACCCACTAATGAAACAGAAGACAGTGCAGCTCTCTGAGCAGGGTGTGTAATATGCTGACAGGGTGTCACTCCTGTCAGTAATTGTGCTGCATCTTCCTGAACTAACTAGGTTTCCAAGGGAAGTGCAAAGAAAGCCCTACTTAGAATGTGTTACAATAATGCAATAAGGCCGTGGGTGGAGCTGTGGTCTAAACCACTGAGCCTCTTGGGCTTGCCCACCAGAAGGTCAACAGTTCAAATCCCCACGATAGAGTGAGCTCCCGTTGCTCTGTCCCAGCTCCTGCCAACCTAGCGGTTCGAAAGCATGCCAGTGAAAATAGATAAATAGGTACTGCTGTGGCGGGAAGGTAAACGGTGTTTCCGTGCGCTCTGGTTCTGTCATGGTGTTCCGTTGCACCAGAAGTGGTTTAGTCATGCTGGCCACATGATCCGGAAAGCTGTCTGTGGACAAACACTGGCTCCCTCGGCCTAAAAGTGAGATGAGCGCCACAACCCCATAGTCGCCTTTGACTGAACTTAACCATCCAGGGGTCCTTTACCTTTACCTTTACCTTACAATTATGCAATATTAAAGTAAGTAATGCCTAGACTACAGTAGGGAAACGGTGAGAAATGGAATTCCCTACCTGTTCAGCGTTCAGAGTCCTGAACTAGAAAAAACAATGGGAGGCCTTTCCAAACTTTTGGAAATCAAGGAGGGGGTGGGCTGTAGAGGGTCCATGGTGTCAGTGGTGGGCTCTGCCAGGGCATAGGGCCTCTTGCACCTGCCTAAGCATGATGGTTGCTGATGCAAGCCACCATCAGCTATTCAGGACATGGTTCCTGTTTGGCTCAGAGTGCATAAATGCATGCTCCGTGAAATTGTTGCTTCTCTTTTTCTGACACAGGCTCTCTAGATTGGATTCTTGAACCTTTAAGAAGAGAGAACCAATTTCCACTCCCTGATTCTGCTGTACAATTAGCAAAGTTTTCTAGTATGATGCATTGGCCAGAAATTGACCCAAAAAGTTCAGTTATGCTGAAATGACCTATTTTTATTAAATTGATTGGGCTGTTTTATTGTCAATAATTACACTTAGCAGATCTATGACATCAAGTTGCTTAGACCTCAAGATATTATAGCTGATAATTGCACTTCATGGTCATATATACTGATCATCCTATTGATCAAATGTACTTAGCTGACCATATATATTAACTGGTCATTCTGTTCAGCTTGAGCTACAACAGCTTTAGATAATTAGATATAATGGAAGATGCAGGATTTTTTTAGACATGCAAGCATTCATTCTCCCGTTTTAGTTTTAGTATCGGAAAAACAGCTTACAATGGCTTATTTTAGTCAACGGAGGATATGCAAAATGGATGTGCTTTCATTTATTGACTTTGCAACTCAATTATACCAAAGTACTTAGATTTAAGTTTCTCTTTAATTAATACTTTATATATTAATAAAACCAAGAATAACAGTGTGCAACAGGGAGAAACACCGGGCAGTTGCCCTAGTCTGTATCCAATGGTGAACAAAACTAGATCATGTAGCTGTTTGCAAATACTATTGTTTAATCTTTTTTCTTTTAATTCAGCAAATTCACACATTACCATCACATTTCAGATTTTCTTAAAACTCTCATTATTAAAGGAGCTGATTTATATTCCCACATCATCAATGCACTGGGTGCAAATAAAAGGAAAGACACTAGTTCCAATTCATAATAATTAAAATAATCATTCTAAAGCCCACAGTTGTGCAATACGTATTGTTATCAGAACCAGCCAAAGTGATGCAGAATAGCTGTCTATAAAATTCTTGAACCCTTTGACACTGCAGGTTTTCCACATTTTTCATTACCCTCCTCCCCAGTTTTCCAGAGTATGGTATCATCACAGAACTGGTTGCAATGATTTCTGTTGAAATTTAACACTGATGACATTGAGGCAAAAAAATACACTTGGTTGTATCCACAGGGGATGTTTTCACTAGTAGAAAGAGGCACCTGATTTTCAATTATTTTCCACTGACCTACTCAAGTCTCATTTGCCTTATTCCACCCCATTCCAATGGGTCCCTCAAACATCAAGGGCCATGGTTTGGGGGTGGGGGTCACTTACAAATTGATAGCAGAACCTGCAAAAACAAGTGTCCCAGTTTATGGAATGATACGCTTTTTTCAACCAGCACAAAGCCGTCTGAAGTGACTTGACTGGGGGATGAACTGTGTGGTGGGAGCTGCCCTGTCCTCCTGGCCTGGGCATTTTTATCAGCTGTACTCCTAAATCTGATCTGGGGTACTGGATGTTCCCAGGGAGGAGCCAGAACTGCTACTGACTTTGCAACTTAGCAGTCATACTTGAGAACAGGACGTTAAAGATGCAAAAAGGAGGTCATTTATGGCCCACAACTCTCTCTAGCCTCATTGCATGGTGATGCTTTCACTTAGGGGGCAATGTAAATGGCAACTATAGCCTTGCCCTCTTGTCTTGAATGAATTGCCTTTTTAGTTGCAGTCTTCGAGACTAACAAATTTATAATGGGTTAAGCTTAAAAGGACTCTAATCCATAACATTGGGCCATATGAAACTTGTGGGTCTTTAAGATGCCACAAGACTCTTCACTAATTTTCCTGTGACAACTCGGCTACCCTCTGGAACATTAGCTTGATTTTTATTTTATATAATGAAATTTATATACCACTTGATTGCAAATAGAACAGCTAGGTGGTTTAGAACCCCCCCCCCCAAATAATCACATTGTCAATAAAAGATAAAGTTAAAAAAGATAACGTATTTTAAATAAAAATACTATATTTAAATAAAAGATAAAGTTAAAAAGATAAAGTATTTTAAGCAATCCAAAATATAATTAAAACCAACAGTTTAACTAAAAACAGATTAAAACACATGTCAACTTCTACATGTCTGGATAGGTTTGCCTAAAGTGTTTTTTAGCAGGCATCAAAAAGTGTACAGCAAAGTTACCTGCTTGATATCAAGAGACAGGGAATTCCAAATTGTGGGTGAAGCCATACTAAATTATTGATTTCTTACAAGTGCAAAACAAATATTAAGTGATACCTGTAGGAGTGCCAGTTCTGCAGTTCAGAGTGGTCAAATAGGCATATATGAGGTAAGATTATCTGAGTACCACAAGCTTAATGCTTGCACCAGGGAGTCTAAGGTGGCACCACAAGATCAAAGTCACTCCATTGCATCAACATTCTTCACCATAATAGGGTTGCTTCTCAGGCTATAACTCATCTCAGCAGAAGTACTGAAGGTAAAATATTGCTCTGGCTTAAGAAACTGCAGTGGTGCAAGTCACCAATGAAAAGTAAATCATTGGCCTAATTACTAGCTACAGAAAAGCGAAAATCAAGCGTCTTTCTTCTTTCTGTTTGTATTGCACAGACAGAAAAACCCTGCTGAGGAATTTTTAAACTATTTGATATCCTCCCTGAGAATTCAGCAAGGGCTTTCAAATATGCTCCTTTGATCCTTTCGCAAGCAGCTGTAGAAAGTGCTATCTTTAAAGTGTTCTTTTTGTTGGAAAGGAATAGTCTTTGATGACTTGTTGAGTGACCAAAGCTTCTTTCCTTGTATTCAGGACACTTGCCTTGTGCCAAGGTGACAAATTCATTAGTCCTGACATTAAATGATATTGGACAGGCTGATGATGGAAGCTGAGGATACAGGCTTTAGTACTCTAAAGGTAGAACACCATCACTTGGAGGTGAACCTGGTCAAATCTATGAAGTGTGTTTCTTTTATATATGTTCTAAACAACTAATAACAGTTTAACTAACATATGAATTCTTTAAAGAGATGATTGACTTCATTCCTTGGCAAGCTTGCTGAATTCTCCATTTGTGACACTTTTGAGACCCACTTTAGACCTAATGTTGATGGCCTTTTTACTGTCCTGGAAACAGGCATTTCCATTTCAATACTACTGTATTATTATTATTATTATTATTATTATTATTATTATTATTATTATCATTATCATTAATTATTATTATTATTATTATTATTATTATTATTATTATTATTATTATTATTATTATTATTTCCTGCCCATCTGGCTGGATTTCCCCAGCCACTCTGGACGGCTTTAAGTGATACTGTTTAAGCAATACTGTTCATATAGGCTTTGATTTACACCTTTGTGTGATTTGATCAGTGTTGACCAGTTATTCTCATGTGCTCAGAGAGATGAATAAAGTTGAATCTCAAAGTCCTCCAGGAGATATTCTCCCAGTTTGCTTGTGGGTGGCTTAGTGGTGGCGTTGTAAATCAGAAGAGTTGGGTTTTGTTTTTTTAAAACAATGACCTGGTGACAATCAACCAAACATCCTTACCCAGCGCTGCCATGGCACAGGCACAAGAAACAAATCTTGAAACTCCTTAAGGAGTAAGATAGATGGCTGTAACATTCCTTGCTTATTTAACGTTCACAAAGACTTCTTTGTGAATGTCTACATTGGGAATGTGGTAAGGAAAGCTTCCTTCTTGGAAATCCTAATATCTATTGAGTTCCACTCAGAGGAAATCTTCCAGGAAGCAGTGAATGATCTGTAAAACTAAGTGGTATGTGCCAACATTGTGTTTTCCCAACTTCAATGTGTTTGTCATCTGTTTCATAGACCAAATCATCTTAATCTGGTATGACTTTGAGATTCAAGATCCATCAGCATTCAAAACTATGCAACAGAGACTGGTCCTCCAGCCTCAGTCTGCCCTCAACCTTGCCTATCTTCTTATTTACTATCAGTCCAGAGCACTGGCTGTCAGCTTCCTCCTTCTTAGACTCAGTGTTGCACAACTCAGAGGAGGATGCTCACAAAAGTAGAATTAGTCGGCATTGCAAGTCATTTGCTCTGGCTCCACCTACCCTTGGTCACCTTGAGTTCCACCCTATTCGTCCCAATGGGCCTCAGCCACCACTGAAAGCACAATGAAGCATCAGCTATGAAACTAGGGAGATCTGTCGATCTATTAATCTATCTACAACACAGAAAGCTGCTTTATGCTGAGTCAGAGCATTGGTCCCTCTAGCCCAATACTGTCTACAATGACTAAGCAGCTCTCCAGAATTCCAAGCAGGGGTCTCTCCCAGTCATACCTGGAGATGCTGGAGGTTACCCCTGGGACTTTAACCATGTACAGCAGGTGCCCTACCACTGTCACAGTCCTTCCCCAATCTTGAGTACATTCCTTTGGGTGTGCAGGGAAGGAGACGTGCCTCACTGATGTTATGCTCATTAGTTTCAGTGCACGGTATTGCAAGACAATGGCTGTCTTTATTCACAGTATTTATTTCTATGGAGACACTAAGTTTTTTGAGATACATTAATATGCATGCAGGGTAGTAGCAAATAATAGTTTTATGTGGGAACCAATCTAGGTCAGTCATTACAATCCTTCTAAGTTATTGATGTATTTTTCCCCCCATTGTATTTTAACATAGTAATTTTATTCCTGCTTTCTTTCTGCCCAATCCTAATCTTTTGTGAATAGTAGCCTAAAAATATCTTAATAAATGTTAGATTTTTGTCACTCAAGCATGTGACAAGCATACACAAGATGGTTACTTAATTACCCCCTGTGGATTTGCAGTCTTTGGAGAGTTTGTTTTTGAACAAGAATTCAAACTCTTAGACAGCTTACTTTTGTTTTCTCATTTTGTATTTTTTAAAAAATGCCTTGACATAAAATATTGTTCTTTGCACTAGGTGGTCAGACTGGCAACATTATTCTAATCAGAGAATTATAGGCACAATATGACACATAATGAAATCATCTAACAGCTTGGAAGGCATTATTGGCAAAGACGGTCAAGCAAATTAATTGGGAGTTTTAAACAGGTGCCACTGCAATTCATTTTATACAGGAGGCACTCTTGTTTTTCCACAACCTTGTAAACAGAGCAACACTCTTGGGGCTCTTCCAGATGTGTTTTGTGTAGCCCTATAGCTGACTTATTCTGAAATACCTTAAATAGTTCCACAATATTTTCATTGTGTGTAAGGTGCTTTGTGCAGTTTCTCACTTTTATATGTGGCAAGGTGGTGGTAGTTTGAGCAATTTTTGTTTCATGGCATTTCCCCATTTTTTCTGACAGGAGGCCTGTCAATGCAGTCTCTAAAATGATGGACAGCTCAGACTGACTCAGTAAACCAAGTACAGTGGTACCTCGGGTTACAGATGCTTCAGGTTACAGACCCACAAAGAGTACCTTGGGTTAAGAACTTTGCTTCAGGATGAGAAAAGAAATCGTGCAGCGGCAGCACGGCGACAGCAGGAGTCCCCCATTAGTTAAAGTGGTGCTTCTGGTTAAGAACAGTTTCAGGTTAAGAACTGACCTCCGGAACGAATTATGTTCTTAACCCGAGGTACCACTGTAGTTCCTGCTGTCTATTCTCCCACAGGGTCAGAATTATATCATATCACATGTTATATGCAAAACAACAACAACAAACACTGAAAGGGGTATCAGTAATGTGGGCACATTCTTATAACTCCAACATTTACTGCTTGGTGGAATGAGGGAGCATAAGGCACAGAACATTTCTCAATCTGAACCAGGTTTTCCCAAACTTAAATCTCCAGCTCCTTTTGGACTACAGTTCCCATCATCCCTGACAACTGGCCCTGCTAGCTAGGGATGATGGGAGTTGTAGTCCAAAAACAGCTAGAGACCCAAGTTTGGAAAACCCAAATTCTGAACAATTCCCTCCTTGGAGTGGATTGGAAGAAGTGCAATCACTCTCTAATAAACAGCAAAGTAACAATAACACTTTTTTAAAAATATGAACAGCAGCACATCTGAAAGGGCCTAGAATGAGGCAAGAAGCAAGAGTCATTCTTACCACAGGGTCATTGCCAGAGAACTGTGGCAAAGGACATTGACCTGATGTTTCCCACTCCAAATAATGATCTTTGCAGTAAGTGACATTGTGCAGCAACAAACTCTGAGGGGTCTGGCCACGGATGAGCTGACTAAACAGAAAAAGAAAGGTGTTATAAAGCTAGAGCTGAATAAAAAATTGTCTTTGACATTCCCTTTTCACTTACATTACCATCAAAAAGTCCCTCTGTGAATTAAAAATCTCGTGAGCCTTTCTTTCAGCACACATGGAATAACACAGTGGTGGTCAGCAGTGTCCATCACAATGGGGCAGTGCCAACAGTGGCATCTTTGCTGCTTATATGGACAATGTGCCAGGGTAAAGCTGGGCAGCAATGAGGTCAGGGCTGTTCAGGCACGCTAGCGCAGCCAGTCCAGTGCTCCCCCCAGTGAACCAGGCAGCCTCAGCTTCACTCTTGCCCTGCCTCATTCTGGGGTGGCAATGTGGTACCCACTGTATCAGCCATTCCTGATGGCGGCAGGCTGGGGAAATTTGTGGGTAGGTTACAGCAGAAAGCAGGAGTGTTGGCCTCTCAGACTGTTTCTATGCTGCCCTCAAAGAAATCCACTATCCATCTTGCATAAATTTATAATATGGGTGATGTGACTTTGGGCACAATCTGGTAGGAAAGCAACACACAAATGATGACTTATGATGATGACATGGAGTCATATTGATGTATACTGATACTCACCCCATCCCATGGATAACTAAACCAATGAAGAAAACAACAAACAGGTGATGAGTATACCAGAACACCTCATAGAAGGACCTTGTGATGATCTCTGTAGATGAAGTCATGATCAGAATTAATGACACAGTGATCAGGAGACCTGTCATTCCAGCAGTGGTTGTTAGTATTTCAGTTATTGTATTCTTTTTTTGGGGGAAAGAAAAATAATAAAGTGGTTTTATAGGACAAATGAATAAATGTTGTAGCTTCAGCATAAAAATAAACACATGAAAGATTTGGGGGGTTTTAATCAGACATACTGGGTTGTTTCTAAGTATTACTCAGAGTAGACACACTGAAATTAATAGGCTTAAGTTAGTTATGTCTGTTATTTTTAATGGATAGAACTGGCATTGGATGCAACCTATTGGCACTGATAATTAAAACTTAGGTTTGTGCTGGAAAGTGGTATAAATAATATTAGCTGCAATTTGTTTGCTTCTGTGAAAGGATTACAGGAAATGATATGTTTGAAGAGGTAGCTGTTTTGCTACACTGGAGTCCTTCTGAGGGAATGAAATAGAGCAAGATTCAATGAAACAGAAAGGTAAGAATGAAACCTATGCAGATTAATCTAGCTGTAACTTTCCAAAAGGCAGATGTTAGGCAATAATGAGTTATACACATGGTGCCACATTCTTCTTTCAAAATAAAGTGTGCTTGTGCAGACATCTGAAGACACTAAACATTTGAAGACTTTTTGCTTCTATTGTTTCTGGTGTGTGTGTGTGTGTGTGAGAGAGAGAGAGAGAGAGAGAGAGAGAGAGAGAGAGAGAGCGTGCATGCATTTTCAAGGCAGGGGAAACAGTCCAATGACAAACACCAGCCAATCCCCAAAATGTCAACTTACCATGTCATAGTTCCTGATTGGGTTCAAGTAGGATTCATTAGGGCTCTTGCCAATGCCTGACAGTTTACTGCTTAACTCTCCTGCTTGTTTTGACTGGCTAAGATGGTATCGCTCTATGTTGATCAAATGTGCAATGATGTGAATGGCTTTGAAAAGAAAGAGTTGTATAAAGTGAGGACCATAATATGAAATATTGGAAGCAAACAGATCCTTATTTCATGGATGAGTCATTGGGTAAACAATGGCTGGCTAAACATGTATTCCCAGAATAGAGCTGGGTAGCCTTGATGATGGTGATGACAAATATTTTTCCAACAATGGTCAGATAATGAGTTATGTGCTTGAGAACATAGCTTGGTTTACCTTTTGCATTCAATTTCTCTCTCTCTCTCTCTCTCTCTCTCTCTCTCTCTCTCTCGTGTGTGTGTGTGTGAGAGAGAGAGAGAGAGAGAGAGAGAGAGAGAGAGAGAGAGAATGTCACAATATAAACCATGAAAGGTTGATATTATCCCTGAATACATATTTATACTATAAATCAATATAATACTGTTTCAGTTCATATGTGATACATAACGTTCAAACATGGGGTGGTTCAGCTCTCTCACTTTTATCTTTTATCAGGGCCTGCAAGACAGAGCTGTTCCGCCAAGCCTTTGGCCAGGGCACAGCCTGACTCCCTCCTTTGGCAATCTACCCAATGGTTGCCATCAATTTGATTTGAAGTAATTTTTTAATGAAATGATTTTAAAATGTTGTCTTATTTTATTGTTGTTAGCCGCCCTGAGCCCGGCTTCGGCTGGAGAGGGCGGGATATAAATAAAAATTTATTTTTATTTATGATGATGATGATGATGGTGATGATCTTTCCACTTTTTCTACAGCTCTCCTTATCATTTAAAACCTGTGAATGCATGCAGGGGCCTGGTTTCATTCCCATAGGTTCAAAACACCAGAGTCATTGTCCTATTCACTTCTGTGGGATTGCAGAGGAACAAGCACACAACATTGTCTTTCCCACTTCTGTGAATGAGGCTGCCCTTGTAGGCAACGCGCTGTTCAATTTACATTGAAGCCTTTTTGTGTGGAAGATGCATAGACCCCCCACTTTTTGGCACTGTGGAGAAATGTGTGTGTTTGCCCATTGTAGTGTATAGAGCACCTCTTACCTTCAAAACATGCCCATCACACGTCAGCAGCTATGGAAGAGCAGGCCATAAATGCAAGTCTATGATCATACATAAGTAGTTCATATGTGCTATTATTACTTTGTTGCACGCTAGTCTATAATTTTCCATCTATCTCATTGCTGGATTGTTTTATGGAGAGGGGGTTAGTAAATGAGCTGCAATTACAGGTCATTATCCATCAGTTCAGCATGTAGAAAAAGAGCCAAACAAGAGAGATGTCTTGATACATTTGGCTAATCTGTGTTTGTTCTCAGCGAAGCATATACAGCTCTTATTGAACTGGCGCACATACTTATTCAAGAGAGTAAAAGCCACTTCTCTGTCTTTCTGCATGCCTGTCTGGGATAATAGTTGCACTGAAGTTAGTCACCTTTTAATTAAGTACTTAAGCATACCCATTACAATCAGTTTCCTAACTTGTATTATATGGATTCTATTCTATTCATCGAAATGTTAAAATAGTACAATTTAAAATAAAACAAAAACATATTTTTAAACAGTTTAAAACTATCTAAAACATTTAGAAGCATCTCTTACACTCAGATTTATTAATTTCACAGTTACCGTGCTCAGAATTTAACAGCCATGTCTTAACCTGCATAGATTGCCAATGCCTCCCATTACTTACACCTCTCCTATACTGTGATCGCCACCATCCTGTAAATTATTCCTAGTCCATTAATCGTTTCCATGTCTTATCATAAATGCATACATACATAGTTAGATAAAATCCCTGTTCCATTCCTCCCAAGGCAGAGGCCCTAAGCAGTATCTGTGGACAAGAAATGTGTGTAAAAACTAGGGGGGAATCCCAACCTCTCAACAACAATGTTTCCCATGCATCACATAACCAGCTCTGTCTAAAGCAGCCTTTCTCAACCTGTGGGTCCTCAGATGTTGTTGAACTACAACTCCCATCACCCCTAGCTAGCAAGGCCAGAGCTCAGGGATGATGAGAGTTGTAGTCCAACAACACCTGGGGACCCAAAGGTTGAGAACCGCTGGTCTAAAGGGAGCCCCATCTACATGTATAGGGTTTTCCTCCATAGGAATGAGAAACACGGCTGGGTAGTTTCCCCATCTTTGTGGAAGAAGCCCAAAAGTAGCACTTTTCAGACCCAGTCAATCATGTATGAGCTGGGAGGAAAATCTCTCTCCTAAAGCTGCTATTTGTATTGGGAGGAAATCTCCCTTTGGTGGACTTTAAGTTAATGCACCTTTAGTTTGATACCTTGAGGAAACTAAAACAAGATCAATTACGGTAATACATTTCTATTCCTGGAATGACTTGTTAATTAAAAGGGGGAAATTGTGCCTTCTTCAGGAATCCATTCTTATGATGAAAAGAAAAGCGGTATGTTGCTGGGCTGATAGAGAAATATAACTCCACGCAGCACTGCAATGTGTTCTGCATTCCATGCTCTTTTGAGGTTTTGAGCAGAACAAAAATTCAGCTGACTGATCCTGGTGGGAAGTGTGCCATCTTGGAGCCCTTCCACAGTCCTTCTTGAAGGCAAGGGAATATCAACAGCTGTTGGGCAGAACTCTTGAGCCACTGATCCTATTATTTAGACTCATCCCTTTTGCACTGGATCTGCATTGTATGCAGAAGGAATGAATCAGAGTTGATGGTTGGGTACAGGCGACTTCACACTTACATGAGGGTTACAATCGCAGGTACCGCACATATATGTGAAATCATGTATAGTGGGGAACAGCATCTAAAAAGCTTGTAAACACCTTCTAAACCTCTGGAACCCCGTGAAAAATTCCTTTAAAAAACCAGCAGCACTTCCTAGTCTTTCCCCCCACTCTTTTCACACCATTTTCTCAGCTTTTGTGCTCTTTTGGGGCCATTTTTGCCCGTTTCACACCTTTTTTGCAGTTTAAATCGAATTATTTATTCATTTCCCAACACCACACACACACACACACACACACACACACACACACACACACGGTTGTATGCGAGTTGAACCTGTGTAAGGAGGGAGTTGCCTGTATAACAAAGAATGTAATATATGTCTTTTAAAAAATGGGGGGGGGTGTTTAGTGAATGTATGGGAGAATATTTATTCAATGGCTGATGATAAAGAATGGATCTGAGTGCCGAATTGTTGGTGGGAACTATAGAGGGCATCTGGGAACATCTGCTGGAGGAAGGAAAGCCAAAAATACACACCACGAACAGCTAAAAGCAAGTGGTCTTTTGAAAATCTACAGCTATTTCCAATATGTGAGACCTAAGGTTAAAAGATCAGGAAGAAGGCCAAGACAGAAGGCTGCATTCTGGTTGTCTTAGGACTCCTTAAAGTTCAAAAGATCAGGGAGTGGGAACCTGTCTGTCTGAAAAACAACATGTGATGGAACAACATATGAGGGTCTGGGAAACTACCCTGATGACCCCAGATCAAATGACCTCAAATGCTACTCACTCATAACTTTCGTCATGTTTGACAAAAACTGGAAAGTATAAAGCAAGGACTTGTGCACCTAGGATTTTGGAGATCAAGAAGACAAGTCCAGAGGTCAGAGTGTATCAGCCAAACTCTGACCTCTTCACCAGCTCTGCTCAGATTGGCCATCTGAGGAGGTATGCTTGAGTAAGTATGAATGGATAGGGATAATGTTTAGACCATGGATCCGGCCCAATCGCCTTCTAAATCCGGCCGGCAGACGGTCTGGGAAACAGCATGTTTTTACATAAGTAGAATGCGTCCCTTTATTTAAAATGCATCTCTGGGTTATTTGTGGGGCATAGGAATTCGTTCATTTTCCCCCCTTCAAAATGTAGTCCAGGCCCCCACAAGGTCTGAGGGACAGTGGACCGGCCCCCTGCTGAAAAAGTTTGCTGAACCCTGTTTTAGACCTTGTTATTGACTAAATAATTGATTGCAGCATAAAGGTGTGTGTTTGGTCTTTGGCACTCCTATCCGTAAGATCCTCCTGTTTAAAAGGGTAAGCCCTCTGACCCAGCAATTAAATAGTTAAAGGCACACATTCTGCATAACAAAGGATCTGTGTTGCTCCTTGGATGTAGTAAAGAAAGCTGCAGAAAACTTTGTAGAAAACTGGAATGGTTTGGAGAAGAGCAAATGCTCCTGCCTCCTGTGAAGACTGCACGTTTTCTAGTAACTAATGAGAGGAGAAATTTTTTGAGAGAATGCTGTCTCCTGCCAGGGAGATTCAGAATTTTAAGTCTTGTTTTATGCTTTTATCCATTTAGGTTTTACATAATTGTATTTGGATTTGCATGGATTCATTTTGTTTCATCTCATTTTTATTTCAATTTAATATTGCATTTTCATATTTGTTAAAAGAGGGCCATTTTCTTTCTTTCTTTTTAAAGGGGCAGGGTAGTGCTATGCCAGGAAAAATCAGGGTGGCATTCAACTAAGTTTTACTAAGAGTAGACCCATTGAAGAGAATGGACCTGAGTCATGATCATTACTTTCAGTGGTTCTACCCTGAGTAAGCCTTAGTTGGCATTTTAAGCTTGTTTATGCTGTAGGGTTTCGGTGGATCTAAACTTCAGTCAATGTTACCTTGCGTTACTTTCATTCTGTTAAACCTTTGTTTTGTAATGATCTGATGACTAGATAGAAATAAAGGAAACTGAATCTCACCTGCTACTAAAATATGTAAGAATTGCAAATCAATACTACGGGTACCATAAGTGATACCAGACAGAGCTTCTTCCTTTTCCCAAAAAACAACTGCATTTATTCACTCCCTCAGCAAGCCATCCCTGAAATAACAGAACCGGTCTCCATTACAGCAGAAAGTGTTGTTATCAGAGAGAAGGGAAAATGCACTCTTACCTGGGAGTTTCATTGAAAACAATAGATTCTAAGGAGACATATTTGAGAACACTGAGAGTGTCTCTGGATACCAAGGGCAGAAAGTTGAGTTCTTCAGAGATCCCACCCCCAACCCCCAAAAATATTTTATATTTGTTTGCTCACACCTGAATTCCAAATATTCAGGGATTTGATTGAAAGTGTGTGGCTAAAAGCAGGGCCAGGTCACACATACAACCCCAGCCCTCAGTGTTCCCACATGGGCCAGTTCCACATTGGACCTCCCTGCATTAAGACTGCAAGATTAGCACTCCAAATTCATATCACTCCAGACAAAACAAGGAAGCCTACATTGTAAGCATTAGGTTAAAAAAACAACTTACTTGCATTCACAGCTACTCCATATGCAATAGTCTTGTGAAATGTGACACTTTTGTCAAGTTGTCTCCTCAGGACTCCTCCACAACACTTGATGAAAAGGGGGAAAGATATGCATCTTAAATAATTTTTATGAACTTGAAATTGCATGCAAACATAATTATAAAGTACAGTTTATCTAGTCCAGAATTTACTGAACATAGCTGGAATACTGCAGCCATAAGCAATATTGAGAGGTGATTCCAAGATTCACCTATGCTCACTCCTACAATAATAAACTATGGTTTATCATTTCAAGAATGATCAAAAACCCTTAGGGAAAAAGGAGATGGTGCTGCTGTCACTGATAATGGCGAGCTACACTCCTGAAAAACTGTTACAGAGTTTCTCCTCACCTTGGAGAAGTTTGATGACATGGTCCTCCTCATTTCCTTGCTCAAAATTAGGCTGGAGAATTTTGAGAGGCCATTTTGAGAGGCAAAACTCAAGTTAATTTTGGCTGTGGTTTATTGTAACAAGCTAGCTTCACAAACCAGTATCTGAAGTAGGCTTCTTTAAGTAAACTATAGTTAAAGCTACTTGAAGCTTGTCCAGATTGGGGCATAATGCTAAACAACTGGTGGTTAAAAAAAATAAAAATAGTAGCAAGAGCTCCCAATGTCCTCCCTGCAGCTATATCAGCTGAGGAGAAAAAAAGAGAGAGTGAATGAGTCTAAGTCACCTAGGCTCACTCCAGTAATGATAAACTTTTGTTTTTGTTTTTATTATGTATTTTCTCTTTTCATCTTGTATTTTTATGCTGTGAAGTGCCCTGAAGGGTGGTATGCAAATAAAATGAATGAACGAATGACCTTTAAAGCCCTAAACAGCCTCGGTCCAGTATACCTGAAGGAGCGTCTCCACCGCCATCGTTCTGCCTAACACTGAGGTCCAGCGCCAAGTGCCTTCTGGCGGTTCCCCCATAACAAGAAGGCAAGTTACAGGGAACCAGGCAGAGGGCCTTCTCGGTAGTGGCACCCGCACTGTGGAACACCCTCCCACCAGATGTCAAAGAGAAAAACAACTACCAGACTTTTAGAAGACATCTGAAGGCAGCCCTGTTTAGGGAAGCTTTTAATGTTAACAGACTATTGTATTTTAATATTCTTTTGGAAGCCGCCCAGAGTGGCTGGGGAAACCCAGCCAGATGGGTGGGATATTAATAAATTATTATTATTATTATTATTATTATTATTATTATTATTATTATTATTGAAATATTATAGCTATATTTGCAACACTGTGATGAGTCTATGGAAAAATACACTCCTATAAATATCCACTAGCAGTCAAATGCTTGAGTTTACCAGTTTCTTTTAAATGTGCATTTACAACAAGATTATCAGTGAACCTTTTCAATGATCGTTTAAAAGGCAATACTTGTGCAATAGGAAAAAAAGTACTTACAAAACTTGTTCCCCTTAAGAATGAAACCAGGTTTCTACTAACTGGTAAGAGGATTAGCAGGCAGTTAAAGTTGAGGCAGGTGGCAGAAGCTCTTGCCCAGGCAAGCGTGGACTAGATACAAAATGACAAAATGTGTTACACATATGAAATGAATAAAAGCACAAGAAATGTTTTAGCCCCCCCAAAGCTGACAAATTACCATTTTATTTTATGTTTCACAGCTTTACAGCCAGGGAGGGCAATTCTGCCGTACAGCAGGGTGAAGCGACCTGGTGTGTGTGTGAAATGGATGAAGGCAAGATTTGGAATCTTAATGCTGCAACAAGACTTTTAACGTTTTGGTCCTCATGCCTCCCAGACATCATTGGACTACAATTCCTATCAGCCCAGTCATAATGGCCAATGGCCAAGAATGATGGAGGTTGTAGTCACAAAGTAGCTGGAAAGCACCGAATCGGGGAAGGCTGTAGTAGTATAATGTCACAAATCATATCATGTTAGGTAGTCAGGAATATTATGATGTCCCTGCAGTAAGTGGTTCTGCTTGGGTAAGAGGTGCATTACTATAGATACATAATATAGGAAACAATTGATAAGTTCTTTTTCTAATCCAGTTTATGACTAACAAAAATGAATGAGATACGGATGCAGTATACTTCTAAATCACAAAACTAAAACGAATCAAGTGGGATAAAAAAAAGCAACCAGTTAGGCTGGTTTTAAAATTATGGGGCATTTGGTTACAAAAAACGGGGGGGGGGGGGAGAGACGAAGCAGAATGGCATGCAGATCAGTGAGACTTTAGGGTAAATAACAATGCAGAAGCACATCCAAGAGAAAGCCTGGTTAAAGGGGCATTTAACAAACTTTTACTTACACCCAACATAACCCGAGTATAAAGATAGGCACACTCCTCTTCATACCAGTTGAATGTGTCAATAAACAGGTATAAGTTCATTCCCAACCACAATAACTACAGTAAATAGAAAATATATTGATGATCAATTACAATTACAATGTTCTTTTCCTCTTTCTAATGCAATGTATAATTAAGAAATCTCACAATTGCGTTGTATTTGTCAAAAGAACCCAATTCTAAACAGAATGAAACTTTTGAGCATCAGTTGTGTGAATGATAAAAATGAAACATTTAGGGGAAAGTGGAGAGTTCCTTTGAAATATCAGAAAATGAATCAGAACCAGCAGCTTGATTATGAAATAGATACTTACAAATAACAGAACTGACAAGCTTTCATTCAAAATCCAATACACCATCTTGATTGTCTCTGTTCTGTGCTAGCAACAATTCACTCCCTTGTAATACAAATTGAATTCTCTGTATCTTCCTCTTGCTGCATAATCAGCTCTCTGGAGCAGCAGCCTAGGAATATTCTAATTAAGGACTTCCTACCAGATGTCGATCTCCAAGGGGGACATAGTTTGTGATGTGAGAAACTAATCTAATAGGCAGTTTCTGTCCAAATTATTTTGGAATAAATGAAAGGTTTATTAGAATCAGTGAATCCCAGCCCCCTCCCACCCAGTTTCAAACAACAGGTTTCAAATACACCCTAGATTTCCCCCACCCACCCCTTACAAACACTGGAGATTAGGAAGCTGAAGCTGGTCCATCTAGTTCAGCATTGTATACACTAACTGGCAGTGGTTTTCCATAGTTTTAGACAGGGAACTTTTCCCAGTCCTACCTGAAATGCAGGGGATTCAACCTGGGACATTCTGCATGCCAAACAGGTGTTCTACTCTACCACCAAGATGTGTCTCTTTCCCAACAGTAATGTAATATTTAGCATATACATGCATGTATATAATATGTGGAAAATATCCAATGGGTGCTGTGCAGAGCTTCCACCCGCAGTCTAGAATTTCTCATAGCTCTAGCCAGATTCTACATCAACTAATTTTACTTACCTTCAAAACCCTCCATGACATGGCCCCACCCTGCTATTTTTCTGCTCTGGATCCCAGCTCAACCAGTCTCAACCATCCAAAGATCTTTTGCCCATTCTCCCTCACTTTCCCTTATGCCTGGAGCTTCCTCCAAGAATCCTCTAACTGCTCTCCCTTATGTCCTCTTCAGAACTCACTTTTCCCAGGAAGCCTTTGGAATATCCCCCTAGATGCAACACCCTATTGTACCTAAGCCAAAGTAGAATAGAATACAGTGGTACCTCGGGTTAAGAACTTAATTCATTCCGGAGGTCCGTTCTTAACCTGAAACTGTTCTTAACCTGAAGCACCACTTTAGCTAATGGGGTCTCCTGCTGCCGCTGTGCCACTGGAGCACGATTTCTGTTCTCATCCTGAAGCAAAGTTCTTAACCCGAGGTACTATTTCTGGGTTAGCGGAGTCTGTTACCTGAAGCGTCTATAACCTGAAGCGTATGTAACCTGAGGTACCACTGTATATTCTTCACCTGTTTACCCTTTCCTCCACCCCCTTCCTCTGTGCCTTTTAAGATGATATGCCTCTTGGAAGCAAGGACCCATCAGATCTGTTTTATGAAAAGCCCCATGCACATGGATGGTAGCATATAAAGAAATAAATTTATAATAAACAAATTTAATCCACAGTTTAAGGAGTATATTGACAAGTTGGAATATGTGTTAGAGGAGGGTGACTCTAGATGAGGGGTCTGGAAACCAAGCCTTATGAGGAACAGTTGAAGGAGCTGGGTTTGTTTAGCCTGGAAAAGAAGGAACTGAGAAGATATATGATAGCCACCTTCAAATTTCTAAAGGGCTGTCATGTGGAAGATGGAGCATGTTTGTTTTCTCCTGCTCTGGAGGGTAGAACCCAAACCAAATGGATTCAAGTTACAAGAAAGAAGATTCCTGACTAAACATCAGGAAGAACTTTCTGAATGTAAGAGCTGTTTGACAGTGGAACAGACTCCCTCCGAAGGTGGTAGACTCTCCTTCCTTGGAGGTTTTCAAGCAGAGGTTGGATGGCCATCTGTCATGGATGCTTTAGTTGAGATTCCTGCATTGCAGGGGCCCTCCCTCAGGGGCCCTTCCAGAACTACAATTCTATGATTCTAAATTATTCAGGTTATTATTACAGCATGGTGCACTACACCTTTCTCACACTGGCTGAAGAAGAAAGAAAACGACACAGCAGCAAAGAAGAATGACCAGAGCATGACTAAGGTGAATGCCAATTTCGGCTCCCTCATCCTAAAAAAAAAGGAAGAAAGTAAGTCTGCATCTGAATTAGTCATACTTCAAAGCAAAAAAAAAAAAAAAAAAAAAGAGCTGTATGAGACATTCTGCTTTGAAGTACAGCTGATTCAGACACCAATTTTCTAAAATGCGTATTATTTTTTTAAGACATCTGACTGGGATTTTTTCCAAGTACAGCAGATTCAGAAACTGATTTGGGTTCCTAAACTTGTCTGTGCTTGTAGCTGTACTTCAAAGAAGACTAGTTCTGCGTAGCATTCTGCTTTGAAGTGCATCAGATCCAGATGCTCGTTTTTTTAAAGAAGCCAGTGCTAGTGCATGAACTGATAGTGCTTCTTTAAATTATTATCCAGCAGATAGTAGAGTACATTTTCTTACATGAAATGAATTAATATCCATTGTGAAAGATGAATGAAGTGATGGTATACTCTGTGACCTTGCCACTGATATCAGCAAGAGATACTTACCCCCTTTTTATCTGATATAAGCAACTGCCCAAAGATAACACACAAAGTGTAAGCAGAGGTTACTGTGTATATACAGAGAATATACAGAGCTGTCCAATTAGACAGGAGTAGCAACAAAAAGTATGCAGAGGAAAGAATTATTAAATAGTTGGCTGTTAGATTTCAATTCTGCTGTTTACATTTTCTGAGCCTAGTCACGTTCATTTTAGATTAAAACCCAACCTACACATAAGAAAATAATAGCCATGATTCCGCTTTTCAGAGACTGCGGTCGCCTCTGAACTGTTCGTATTTTACGGAGTGGATTCAGTCACATAACGGAAATGGATGTTTGCACAATTAAAGGGGATTAAAGCCCTCAGGAATTTTTGTGGCTAAAGAAGTGACACACTTTCAGACTGGAGACTGGACCCCAGTTCTGGGTGCTACAATTTAAGAAGGATATTGACAAGCTGAAACGTGTGCAGAGGAGGTCAACCAAGTTGTTCAAGGGTATGGAAACCAAGCCTTATGAGAAATGGTTGTCATTCAAATGGTTTGCATGCTCCGCATCTTGTGATCGATTATGCAGGGTAAGGCTTACCCCGCCCCCAATTTTTTTTTAATAATTTTTTTATTGCATTTTAAAATCTGCAGATATACAGTCACACCTTGGGTTGAATGTGCTTCGGGTTGAGCACGTTCGAGTTGTGCTCCGCGGCAACCCGGAAGTAATGGAGCGTGTTACTTCTGGGTTTCGCCGCTCACGCAGACACACAAAATGACATCATGCGCATGCGCGGAAGCGGCAAAACGCAACCCGCTCACGCGCAGACGTGCTGTCACGGCTTACGTTGCATTCAGGATGCGAACGGGGCTCCGGAACAGATCCCGTTCGCATTCTGAGGTACCACTGTACATCTTATTTCCTTCATTCTCATACATACATGCATGCATGCATACATAATCTATTTCTTCTTCTAAAATTATTCATTTCCATAGTACATTAATTGACTTCCTCCTACCTCTTAGCGGATTCTTCATATCTCTTTATTTCCTTTTTCCTTCAAACTGTGTTCTAGTATTCTTTCAACCTTCCCTCTCTATAAAATAACTCACATAACTGTTTTTTACTTTGTGAAATTTATTCTAGGCACATCAAAGTTTTAAGTTGGGAACCATCTTTAGCTAGATAGTTTTTTAAAATGTTCCCATTCCTTTTTAAACCTTGTAAACGAGTGATTTCTTATCACTTTGGTCATTTTGGCTAGTTCTACATATTCACCCAATTTACTTTGCCACTCTTCCTTAGCTGGAGTCAAATTCCCTTTCCAGTATTTGGCAATTAATACTCTAGCCACCGTAGTTGCATATAGAAATGATCCTTTGCTTTCTTTTGGGATGTTTATTGTCATAATGCCCAGTAAAAAGGCTTCTGGTCTTTTAGTGGATGTTTGAGCATTTTCTTTAATTCTTCATAGACCATGTCCCCAAATCCCCCCCCCCCAATGTTTTATCTAAGTTGGCATCTCTGGTATGAGGGGTTATCCCTTAAGAAAACTGGTTTCTTGGGAAGAGGGTTAAATCTAGAGCCCTTCCCACCCCACCTCTGAGAAAAAGAATTCAAACATGTAGTCTCTTGCAATTGCAGTTTGACTGTGAATCACCCAGTCTGGGGTGAGGGGGACCTACAATGAATGCCTCTGCTAGGTATGACTGTATCTGTCAGTTTTGGTTTCTCATTTTACTTATTTTTTCAATGTTAAGCACAGTTCTCCATATGTCTACATCCACTTGCAATTTAAAAAGCAAATGAGACCTTGTGAAAACCCATCACAATTTCAGTTGGAGTTCTCCTGCTGTATACATTTTTATATGCAGTTTGGCCCAATGGAATGCAATTATGAGCATTATTTTCAGCAATACATGCATTTGTAGGCACACTTTGCCCCAGCACAGGAAGTTCTGTACATATTGCTTGGCTCGAGAAGTGCATTGCAAAATCAAGAGGACTGCAAATTTCGAAGGATGGCTGTTTTGCGAAGTGTGCCAGAGACCGCAAATTAGGCAGGTTCACCTTTAAATGCAAAAGGAATCAAATTTCTCCCTCACCCCCACGTGTGGATCAGCTGACATCCTACTCATTTTGATTAAACCAAATTAAAGTGTGCATAGTGCCTCAGACAGCGTTATTTGAAAAGAAGGTGAAAACCTGGTAATTCTTTCTGTTCTTCTCTCCTCCTCCAGAGCTATAAGCTTTAGGCTTGCCTGAGGCTTTTAGTGCTTTAGTAAAAATGCACTTGAAGGGTTTAAAAAAATATGTTGCAGTGCAACAGGTGGATACAAAATGTTTCTCATTCTGTTCAAAATGAGTGCTTCTGTTACTAGAAGATTGAAAGGAGCTATTAAAACGTGCAGGGAGCCTTAATATCCCCCAAGGAATGGCAGGGAGGGAAACAGAGTGAATTAATTTCACTTTACCATGAATAATTCATTTAAAAAAAACCCCAAATCTATCTTATTAGCATGACAAGTGGTACCAGGGGTTTCCAAAGTAAACAGGAGGGTGCTAATCTCTAGAGAAAAATAGGTTGGGTGGAACAGGCTAAACCCTAAACAGGGTTTAGAGAGAGTTGGAGTGGACAGTCACTGAAGACTTGGTACAAGCATCAGAATCCGTGTGTGTGCGCGCGCATGCATGAGAGAGAGAGAGAGAGAGAGAGAGAGAGAGAGAGAAGCACATCTGACTGCTAAGGGAATACGTGGAATATGGGTCTTTATGCTTACCCCAGTCTGTGCATCCTTCAACTGTTAAGTAGTCCTCCTTCCATTCTTTGCCCAACTCCAATTCAGTTGTTGTTATTGCTGGAGCTGCCGCCACCACCTTCCTTTTCTTCTGTGACGGCATATCACTTAGCTGTAGTGTAAGTTCCGCATGTACAAAGCCTTTAGCTTTTTAGTTGGTCCTTATAAAGTGATTACCCAACTTCGGGCTTGTTCTTCTTCTTATGAACCAGCATGGCTACCTTTCCTTTTCTTTTTGCATCTCTTCTGGCTCTTAAGAGCTCATGATGACGCACTTTGGGTTTTTATCCTGTACAGTACATTACAAGCATCTAGATGAGTGTCACTTTATATAACACGCATGTTGGGTACATTAAGACTAACGTAGAGATGATAAAAGTTAACCAGATCTGTATGCCCTTGTAGGTATGAAGCCTTAACTTTGAGGGCATGATTTGGTCAGACAATCACAGATTTGTTGCAGGTGCAGCTTTTGAAAGGGTTTTAAATACTGGTGTGTTTTTTTAAAGGTTGCCTCATTTTCCAGTTTCCTAGAGAAGTGACACTACAACATTTGTCTCTGTAGGCTGAGTAGGTCAAGAAGCTTTGTGATTTCATAGAATCATAGAGTTGGAAGAGACCACAAGGGCCATCGAGTCCAACCCCCTGCCAAGCAGGAAACACCATCAGAGCACTCCTGACATATGGTTGTCAAGCCTCTGCTTAAAGACCTCCAAAGTAGGAGACTCCACCACACTCCTTGGCAGCAAATTCCACTGTCGAACAGCTCTTACTGTCAGGAAGTTCTTCCTAATGTTTAGGTGGAATCTTCTTTCTTGTAGTTTGGATCCATTGCTCCGTGTCCGCTTCTCTGGAGCAGCAGAAAACAACCTTTCTCCCTCCTCTATGTGACATCCTTTTATATATTTGAACATGGCTATCATATCACCCCTTAACCTCCTCTTCTCCAGGCTAAACATGCCCAGCTCCCTTAGCCGTTCCTCATAAGGCATCGTTTCCAGGCCTTTGACCATTTTGGTTGCCCTCCTCTGGACACGTTCCAGTTTGTCAGTGTCCTTCTTGAATTGTGCCCAGAACTGGACACAGTACTCCAGGTGAGGTCTGACCAGAGCAGAATACAGTGGCACTATTACTTCCCTTGATCTAGATGCTATACTCCTATTGATGCAGCCCAGAATTGCATTGGCTTTTTTAGCTGCCGCGTCACACTGTTGGCTCATGTCAAGTTTATGGTCAACCAAGACTCCTAGATCCTTTTCACATGTACTGCTCTCAAGCCAGGTGTCACCCATCTTGTATTTGTGCCTCTCATTTTTTTTGCCCAAGTGCAATACTTTACATTTCTCCCTGTTAAAATTCATCTTGTTTGTTTTTGCACAGTTCTCTAATCTGTCAAGGTCGTTTTGAAGTGTGATCCTGTCCTCTGGGGTGTTAGCCACTCCTCCCAGTTTGGTGTCATCTGCAAATTTGATCAGGATGCCCTTGAGCCCATCATCCAAGTCGTTGATAAAGATGTTGAATAAGACAGGGCCCAAGACAGAACCCTGTGGCACCCCACTAGTCACTCTTCTCCAGGATGAAGAGGAACCATTGATGAGCACCCTTTGGGTTCGGTCAGTCAGCCAGTTACAAATCCACTGAGTGGTAGCATAGTCAAGACCGCATTTTACCAGCTTCTTTACAAGAATACCATGGGGCACCTTGTCAAATGCCTTGCTGAAATCAAGGTAGGCTACATCCACTGCATTCCCTTCATCTACCAGGCTTGTAATTCTGTCAAAAAACGAGATCAGGTTAGTCTGACATGACTTATTTTTCAGAAATCCATGCTGACTATTGGTGATCACAGCATTCCTTTCTAGGTGCTCACAGACTGTTTGCTTAAAGATCTGCTCCAGAATCTTCCCTGGTATTGATGTCAGACTGACTGGGCGGTAATTATTTGGGTCCTCTCTTTTCCCCTTTTTGAAAATAGGGACAACATTTGCCCTCCTCCAGTCTGCCGGGACTTCGCCTGTTCTCCAGGAATTCTCAAAGATGACTGCCAGTGGTTCTGAGATCACATCTGCCAGTTCTTTTAATACTCTTGGATGCAGTTCATCTGGCCCTGGAGACTTGAATACATCTTAACTAGCCAAGTATTCTTGTACTATCTCCTTAGTTATTCTGGGCTGTGTTTCCTTTGCTGAATCATTTGCTCCAAATTCTTCAGGTCGGGCATTGTTTTCTTTATTGGAGAAGACTGAGGCAAAGAAGGCATTGAGGAGTTCAGCCCTTTCTGTGTCCCCTGTTTGCATTTCACCATCTTCTCCTCTGAGTGACCCCACTGTTTCTTTGTTCTTCCTTTTGCTACGAACATACCCATAAAAGCCTTTTTTGTTGCTTTTAACCTCTCTAGCCAGCCCAAGTTCATTCTGTGCTTTAGCTTTTCTGACTTTGTGTCTACATGTGCTGGCTATTTGTTTGAATTCCTCTTTGGTGGTTTCCCCCCTTTTCCATTTTTTGTACACATCCTTTTTTAATCTTAACTCGGTTAAAAGTTCTTTAGATAGCCACCCTGGCTTCTTTAAGCACCTTCCATGTTTCCGTCTCATTGGTATTGCCTGACGTTGTGCTTTTACTATCTCCCTCTTAACAAACTCCCAGCCATCATGAACTCCCTTTCCTTTTAGTATTACTGTCCATGGGATCTCACCCAGCACTTCCCTAAGTTTTATGAAGTTGGCTTTCTTAAAGTCAAGAAATTGAGTCCTAGTATGCTTGGCTGCTCCTTTCCGCTGTATAGTAAAATTCAGAAGAGCATGATCACTCGCGCCTAATGATCCTTCCACTTCTACCCCACTAACCAGGTCATCAACATTGGTTAGGACCAGATCTAAAATGGCTGTTCCTCTTGTTGCTTCTCCCACTTTCTGGACAAAGAAGTTGTCTGCAAGGCCAGTGAGGAATCTGTTTGACCTTATGCTCTTGGCTGAGTTTGACTTCCAACAAATATCCGGGTAATTGAAGTCCCCCATTACTATTATCTCCCTTCCTTTTGCATGCTTGGCCATCTGTTCCAGGAAGGCATCATCTATGTCTTCCGTTTGGCTTGGGGATCTATAGTAAACTCCCACAATGAGGTCTCCGTCTCCGTTATTCTTTTCTCCCTTAATTTTGACCCAAATGCTCTCACTTTGGCTTTGAGGTTCTAAATCTTGGATCTCTTCACAGGTATACACATCCCTGACATATAACGCCACTCCTCCTCCTTTCTTGTCTGATCATTTGTTTGATCTGATCATTTGTTTGCTCATTCAGGCTGTCAAAGGAAAACAATATGCAAGGTAGTGATTGGTTTGCAGAGCAATTTTCAGATGATTTTGAGCAAGCAGATGCTAAGGTTCAGCTACAACTGGCTTGCAATGTTGGGTGATTCAAAGTTCTGCAAAGGGAACTGACTGGATTTCTATAGACCTTCTCTCAATAAAAGTAGCTGAGAAGTAGTCACATCCAGCAGTGCCTGCGTGCTCCTGGTCCTAGTAGCATCTAGACATGTTCCATCAGGTTTCAAGTCTTGTTTAAAGTAGAAGAGTACACTGGATTATCTGCCAGGTCACTCCTGATCCTCTTATCCTGAGAGCCCAGCACTGTGTGTGTGTGTGTGTGTGTGTGTGTGTGTGTGTGAGAGAGAGAGAGAGAGAGAGAGAGAGAGAGAGAGAGAGAGAGAAAGAAAGAAAGAAAGAAAGAAAGAAAGAAAGAAAGAAAGAAAGAAAGAAAGAAAGAATGCATCAAGTCATGTTATGGGTCTAAGAATGTGGAAACAAATTGCATTTCTCTGATAGGTATTTGTGTTTTAGATGGAAGTCATGAAATGTGGCTGGAACTCAAAGGCCCAGGATCTGTTCCTACTATGACCATCCTACTGTGTGAACAAACTGTCGCTTAGTACAAACTACTCTCTCCCTTATTTGAGTAAAGCAAGAAACTATAGCTTGTTTCAAACTGCAAACGGAAGCTTCTAATTTTGCCATCCCACATGAAAGAGAGAACAAGAGGAAGTGGAGTGCACAAGGCTTGTCATAGTTTGTACCTGTAACAATGCAGCCACACTTAAGAAGTGTATACACAGTTTATTCCATCAACTTATTAAATTACCAGGAAACATTCAGAAGCAGCAAGTCAGCTGGTGAAAAAGAGGCTTGTAAATATACAAATAAGCATGTGAAGGTTAAGGATTTGGTCTACAGTGGTACCTTGGGTTAAGTACTTAATTTGTTCTGGAGGTCCGTTCTTAACCTGAAACTGTTCTTAACCTGAAGCACCACTTTAGCTAATGGGGCCTCCCACTGCCGCTGCGCCGCTGGAGCACGATTTCTGTTCTCATCCTGAAGCAAAGTTCTTAACCCGAGGTACTATTTCTGAGTTAGGGGTGTCTGTAACCTGCAGCGTATGTAACCCAGGGTACCACTGTATTTGCATCAAGGCGTTCAAATCTAGACAGTCTTGCTCTCTCTCCCACAACTCAGTACAGTGGTACCTCGGGTTACAGACGCTTCAGGTTACAGACTCCACTAACCCAGAAATAGTACCTCAGGTTAAGAACTTTGCTTCAGGAAGAAAACAGAAATTGCATGGCGGCGGCACAGCAGCACAGGAGGCCCCATTAGCTAAAGTGGTACCTCAGGTTAAGAACGGTTTCAGGTTAAGAACGGACCTCCAGAACAAATTAAGTTCCTTTTTTTTATAAGATATTTATTAAAATTTTCAAAGTATTACAAAATAAAAATAAAAAGTAAGAAAATACAAAATAAAAATAGTTAAAAACAACTCATTCTTTCCATTACTTATTTTTCATTAGCTTATTTCCCGGACCTCCTCACGCCTCCCTTTTTTGTATTCCAGTTCAGTTTGTTGGTTCAGCAAATCCTTACCCTCTTTGTTTATCCTTGCCTTTAATC
The DNA here is from genome assembly GCF_964188305.1 of Podarcis bocagei. Taxonomy (NCBI): domain Eukaryota; kingdom Metazoa; phylum Chordata; class Lepidosauria; order Squamata; family Lacertidae; genus Podarcis; species Podarcis bocagei. Next base: position 54,400,290 of record NC_138127.1, read on the forward strand.
TTAAGCTATTGTAACATTAAATTTTTACCTATTAATAATCCATTTTTCATATTCCTTTATAGTATTACAGCTGAAAACCCCTTAATTTCTATCCAACATCATTCTAACATTCATTAATTTTACAATATTTCTGTAAATAGTCTTTAAATTTCTTCCAATCTTCTTCCACCGACTCTTCTCCCTGGTCTCGGATTCTGCCAGTCATTTCCGCCAGTTCCATGTAGTCCATCACCTTCATCTGCCATTCTTCCAGGGTGGGTAGATCTTGTGTCTTCCAATACTTTGAAATGAGTATTCTTGCTGCTGTTGTGGCATACATAAAAAAAGTTCTGTCCTTCTTTGGCACCAATTGGCCGACTATGCCCAGGAGAAAGGCCTCTGGTTTCTTCAAGAAGGTATATTTAAATACCCTTTTCAATTCATTATATATCGTCTCCCAGAAAGCCTTAATCCTTGGGCAGAACGAATTAAGTTCTTAACCCAAGGTACCACTGTACCTAGAGGAGAAGAGCTGCAGGATCTTCAGAGCAACAGTACCTTTCTTTTCTATGTTGACAAAGGTTTTCAGCAGAAGACAGGTGCACAGTTGAATCTACAGGCAAGGAACATTATATGGAGACACACAATTATGAGAGTGCATTTTTACCATTTAAAAAGGGGGAAGAATATTGATATACATAAATTTAATTGATCTAAAATAGATTTACAAAAAGGAAGGTAGGAAGGAAGGTAAAAAAAAAAAAAAAGGAAGAAAGGAAGAAGCATACAGGACAAGAAGTGTTAAGTATTTGACTTGCTAAGTGGTACCTTGTTTTTTTAAAAAGTCCTGAAAATTGCTTTCCATTTTTACAGGCATTTTAAAATATAATCCCTCTAAATATATATTATTGTGTGCTATTCCATCAAGTTTGTATATTTAATTTTCAGATGAAAATTACAGGTTTCTAATACACTCATGGATAGACTCAGTGTGTTCTGCTGAATTATCAGCACTTTTCTCATAAGAACACAAACTAATGCAGTTAGATCATAAAATTGCATGAGATAACACCAAATTGTAGCAGTATATATTTTTCTTCATCCACAAAGCAAACATCTTTGACTGCATAAAACAAAGCAAATTGTTCAGTTCCTGCATTAGGATAACCCTCAATCTCTGTTTATTTTACTAAAGTCCAGGGGATTATGCAGTATTAATATTTTAACCTCCCTAGACAAACACTTAATTTTACAAAATTAATTTTGCCTTGTTTGCTTAAGACATAGATTATTGGATTAAGATGATCTCACTGCTGGCTCCTATTCAAACAGTTTCAAGGATGATGACATGCTTTCAAGTGCATTGGATAGAATATTTTAAGCAGGATATTCAGTGTTCTTCCCTTGGTTGCTAGCCTAATTTTGCATATCCTTCCTCTGGATATAACAGATGAGCGGCATGTGATGAGCTGAAATGGCAACTTTACCACTTTAAATAACAGGTCATGTGAGCCTGTTTAATGGTTTACACTTCAATCAATGCTCAAAAATAGACTAGGTAGATTGTACTGGGCTGAACAATTGCCAATAATTTCTATTAAGCAAGTTTTATAGGACCCAAATCAAATGCACAACAGGACTTTGGCTTTCTCTTCTTCTCCCGATCAGCACCCACAATGCCCCAATCTGTTCTGGAGGGGCCCCCAGCCCTACTCATGGTTATATTTTTTTCTTCAGTATATTGTCTTTGTGGTCAATTTAAAGGGTTCATAGCAATTTTATCCAAACCACTCTTTTCTTTGTATCAAATTCCACAATAGTCTAGGGCTAGAGTGAACTTCAGCTTAGTCATCAACTAGAACCCTTTGCTGTAAGTGGGGAAGTTTTCACTGAGAGGAGCTTTTGTTTCAAGCATGGTCCAGTTAATACAATCAGAGGTTTTTAATGGCTGGTTTCAAAATATTTGTATATCTTTATCATTCTGGATTCTGTTTATGTAGGAACAATAGCATTTCTCACTATATGATATGCTGGCCAGTTCTCAAAGTAAAATAAAATATGATATTATATGAAGGTCCGAGCTAAAGTATTTCAATGACTATATACGTCAAGGCAGTGACTGATTTTCAAAATATGAATTAAATGTGATTGAATGCACCAACGTTTCACAGTCATAATGCTTTTTTCCTTTCCCAGCATTGCCTTCCTAATAAAATTTTTGTCATTCTGAAATAGTGGAATACTGCTCCTTTTCCTAGTTTGGGGAACCACTATATAAGCCTCTTCCAATTGGAAGGGAGCTCTAGAGTCAGAAACACGCACAGGTTGCCATTGTTAGATAACTGGTGATGCCACCAATCAGATGCTTGGGGGGAGGAAGCATGGAACAGGTCCCCTTTTGAACAGCTGAGTGGTACTATCACTGATTATCTGGGGGGAAAGGAACTATAGCCCTATTCAGATGTGCTGTTTCTTTGCACAATGTGAGAGAGAATATTGGGGTTGGTTGGGAAGTCCCACGCCCTCCAGTGTTCCACTTTTATCCATGATTAGGAAAGTGAATCTCTGAAGCGGAGCACCACCTGTACTAATAAAGGCTCCTCACACAATTTATAACCCTAATTTCACAGTGTTCTAAATTGCAAAAAAGGTCCTCCACAAAACCCATGCAATGGGAAAGTGCACACACGAGAGGGAAAGGGATGCAGTGGCTGACTGGATTGTGCCCCCAAGTTTTTATTTGAGTGATCTAGCCAATGTTAAGCCCTGTGACGACCCAATGATATTGAAGGACAGAGTTAGGCACATGCTTTAACCCTGGCCCACAATAATTAATGGGCTTTAAAAGTGATCGGCAGGACTGTTTCCACAGCATTTCCCCCAAGTACTCAAAGTGACATTATTTATGTGGTTTAGTCTTGTGTGGCTTATTTTTTGCTTTGTTAAAAAACAAATTGACAAGGCCCTGAACCAGATTGGAACTGTGTATGGGGGAAGGTTGCTAGGTTTTTTTGTTTGTTTATTGTTTTGCCCCTACCATGATCTTTACTGGAATACCCTCATGGTTGCTGTTTGCAATGAGAACCAACTAGCCTGGTTTTTCTCATTGAAATTTATTTCTACCAACATTTCTTTATAAACATTAGCCCTCAGCTCAGTTGCCACATGGTGGCAGTGCATGACTACACAGACAATGGAGAAATGTCAACATTATCTGGCCAGACGTCACCCAAGGGCCCTCATGCTGCCCACTTCTGGTTAGGTTGCTCTTGTATAAGTAAAAGCAACAAAACTGAACATGGGAAAGTCCTTGATGGTATTCCTCCTTTGGAACTTGAGCATCAAAAAAGAAGAAATGAATGAAACTATTTGCCATCAAAGTTTTGAGAAAGGCAGCAATCTAAACTGAGTAATTCTCCAGTTCTTGAACCATCCTATATGTAAATGGCACTATTTTGTACAACTGTGTCAATACTTGAATATGTTAGTCCTGTATGATGACAACAGGGCAGGCCTGGGTTTAAATTTGTGCTCAGCCATTAAGTCCATTGGGCAACCTTGGGCCAGCAGTTGCTGCGAGAATAGGTTAGGAGGAGGGAAGCCTGTTATGCCGAGCACACCTAGCCCCCCAACGAAGACACATGATTGGAAGTTTAGTTATTTATTGGCAAAACACTCAATTACATCAGCTCCTAAGGTGCAAGAATTTCATGCACCACTCCTGCTAAATATCTAGTTAGCCATCTTCTTCTAAAGACCTGTGCTCCAAACTAAACAGTTGCAGCAACAGCGCAACCATGCCTCCAACAGCACATTTAAACCTCCTCTTCTGACATGGTGCATGCAAGCAGCTGATGACTTCTGCACAGCATCTCTAGCTCCTCCTGCCACTTTAAGTCTCTCCTCATCCTGGGAGATCATGGGTGAAGAGATGGAGGAGAGTCTTATGGCCCGACACTCTCTGAGACTGTCTCTTCCACCTCTGCACCTTCCTCCACCTCCTCTTCTCCTGCCTATACTTCTGTCTCTGTTTGCCCAGTCTCTGCCTCCTGTCTCACAGGTGGCACAGAACCCCACAAATCACTGGTCTCTTCTGCTAGTTCACCCTCCTGCCCCCTGCCTCCTCTGCCTGCCCTTCAGACTCCTACCTGTCCTTGACACCTACACATCACCACTGGAGTGATGCTCTATTTCATTCCTGCTGGTTTTCCAGGTCCCTCACTCCAACAATCAGTTAGCATGGGAAATTCAGCCAATGGGTGTGAATCACAAATGGCTGTTGTGGGCATGACTTGTCACAAAATGGCTGTTATAGGGGTGTGACATAATGGAGCACCTGGAACGTTGTGCAGCGGCTCGACAGAGATTGGGGTGTCCTGCAACAATATAATTGATTTGCTCTGTTTTCAGCATTGTGAAGTACAATTAATTTTTTTCATTGCATTACTAAGAATTCATATAGTTTTTGATTTACAGTTTGCAATTATAATTTGCAATTAGATGAAATGATTAGAGTATCTTTCATTTCCCCCATATTTCCTTAAGGGACAAAATACAATTGCCTTCTGCTTCAAATGAATCAGGATAAAAGCCTCTCTGTATCTTTAATGTCCTTTCAGTTAAGGTCAGTGGGCAACATCTGCAGACAATATGTGAAGTACCATTCACTTTTGTGATGCTAGATATTTTGTGTAGCCCTCTTTTGCTGTCCCGTTAGAACTCATGAAGGGGCAGGCAGGAGTACATGGAGTAAGCTCCATCCATCCCCACAATGAAACACTCCCTGGACAATGGGTGATCAGCATTATTGTGAAAGGGACTCCCTTATGTGTACGGTTTCGAACACTGAAACAAGAATCCTGAGTGGTAGGTTAGAGACAGTCAACAGTCTTTCTCAGAAAGCTGCAGATCTTATGGCAAGCCCATTGCAATCCATAGTTTCCATGCTATTGCTTTATTTTTGTCCCACTGTTGCCTCTGGCAGGTTTGCAGGTTTCAAGATACTAGGAAGACAACACTGGGATAAGAAGACACCAATGCACAAAAGCTGCTCCAAGATTCCTGCAGCTTTGTTGAACAGACCTGTCCCAGCTCCTTGACTTACTAAGAAAGTCCCCTGCATTGCCGCCCAAGCCATGCTTGAGAATTGGGGAGAACCTCTGAGCAGCATTAAATGTTGCTCTGTTGCTCATTCTCTCTCTCTCTCTCTCTCTCTCTCTCTCTCTCTCTCTCTCTCTCTCTGTGTGTGTGTGTGTGTAAGAGCGAAATCAGTTGAAATCAGAGATACCCCCTGGCACAAGTATAATTCTGTTCCACTTGAACCAGGCCACTATTGGATCCAAGGCATTGTCTATTTCTAGCACAAATCTCACAAATTGTACTCTTAGGCTGCAATCCTAAATGCACTTACTGAACACAGTGGCACTTACTTCTGATTAGACATGCATAGAATTGTGTTGCTAGTTTGTTACTACATTTTAGAAAATTAATTTCCAGAGGTTTCTGAAAGGCTATTTGTCAGAACATTCAGAGTGGGACAGATTGTATATATCCTACCACTGGCTAGAATCACATATCTAGCCCATTGTCAAATAGAAATGAAACAGTCATGGGGTTCAGGTATGTTAATGCTGCTGACATTTATGCTTGTTTTCATTCATTTTTGTGATCTTTGCTCATGACTACTTAGATGCAATACTGATTCTTTTTGTAACAAATAGATTAATTATACTAATCTTCCTTTTGCATAATGAGCTCCCATTAGAAATGAATGTCATTAAAAGCAATTTGCAGTTTCTTACATTTATAGGGGGAGTCGGTGCTTCTAAGCAGTCATCAATCCCTCCCTCCCTCTGACAACCTACCTATGTCGTATCAGGATTTTAAAAGCCTTTTGAATGCCATTTTTAGTATGTTTCTAAAACATCCAAAGCAACATTGCATATTTAGGCAGAGAATGCAATCTCATTAGCAGCTTGCTATGATGCAATGTTCCTTAACATTGGGTCTTCAAATGTTGTTGTTGGGACTACAGCTCCCATCATTCCCAGCCACACTAGCCAATGGTCAAGTGTGATGGGAGTTGTAGTCCTCCAGCTTTGGGGGGCTCAAGGTGGAAGAATGGTTGTGGAGCATGGCCTCAGTCCAGACAGTTAGTTGCCTTGAAATAAATGGGTGAAATTAGTCACCAGCTACCTAACGTATATTAAATATGTAACCCAGCACCCAAGCAGAAGGGAAAATAGGGATTCTGTTGCACAGTCTTCATGTCACTCATGTAAGCCTATGCTACCATGAGCTCATGTTGCCTCTAGAGGTCTCTACAGTCTGTGTTTTGATTTGTTTGAATAAGGCCTCTCTACTACTGCCCCAGTAGATGACAACATGGGGGTAATTGCCTGCAATACTGGGCTTTTGAGGACACAGAGTGATTCCTCAACCTATGTGGGAGGTTTTGTTCATGTACAGCTTCACTGCACCATGAAATCTGCAGTTTTGATGTCCAGGACTTTACACGCAGCCTACCACAAGAACAGTGCAGATTAGTATTACTTAGCAGGAACAGCAAGGGACCCTTTGATTCAGATCCTCCCCAAATAATTGATTGCCATTGTGCTTGACACTTGGCCTGAACTGTATGCTATTGTCAGAACCCCACATGCTAATATGAGCCAATGAAGTAGGTTAACCACTGGCAAAGTCCCCAAGTGCCTAACAGGTATATGGAGATGGAGTCATTCAACCAGGGGACTTGTATATGATGCAAGTAAGAGAATCCCCTAAAAGTGTATGTGCAACACATACATGTGTATATGTGTATTGCTAACAACAACAGTGCCACAAACAACAATTTGAAAGAGCATGAAAAATATAATCAATTTTTGGTTTGGAACTGTGGCCATAACTTTTATAAAAGAAAAATATCACACACAGTGCTGAGATATTAGTCTATGGTATTAAACTAAATGAAAAAATTAAAATTGTTATAGTTCTTTGCCTGCAATTTGGTCACTACTTAATTTAATTTTTATTTTGTATTATTTAATCAAAACCAAAGCAAGCAACTCATTTGGGTTGTAAATCACATGACACCTGCCCTTTATTTCATGCACTCTTGATCACTTTTGGCAGGTGTGATTCAATAATTCAATCACTGGCCAGACAAAATTGCCACTTAATCAATAGGGAAGGTCAGAACTCTAAAAGTGATACAGAAAAACATCTAATAAAAATCTAAGACAATTAGGTCTACATAATGTTTTGCTATCTTTTAGACACAGTTATTGACTTCACAGCTGTTATTGGTTGTAACAAAGTGGCTTCAAACTTAGTATCCCATTTGCATAGCTGTTAAGATGGCAGGATATTCCATCCTGTTTATCGATTGCTTCAGGTTATCTGATATTCTGGCCTTTACATCCATGGATGCACAACTGTCTCATATGAAGAAGTTCTGAATAATAATCAACAAGTTCTGGACACATTTATGTATCTGGATTTTTCAGTGAAACTTTCCAACTTCCTATCACAGATTTTACATTTAGATGTGATCACTGTACCATGATCACTATGTGAGAGGCTGTCACGTTAAAATCTTCCAATTCCTGTAGTTCTGTTTGGTACCTTTTGTTGGCTTTTTGAAAGTACAGGATGCAGATAAACTTATTATAATGATTTCTAATTTACTCAATAAATCTAAGGGTTCTTTGGGTGCAGGCATGAATATTCTAAATCTCTGTTGATTTGGAGTAATTTACTGATGATAATGTTGAATGCGATGATTTTATATAGAATTAAAGTAGATTTATATAGATTTAACACAATTAAAGTGAAGGGGAAAAGAGTCAAATATATCAGCATTCAGGACTGAACAAATGCATTTCTGTGATCTCACCATCCCATCAGACCCCTTGCACTGCAGTCCACTGCATAAAAAGGACTCCTAAACATTTGGGGCACCTTTTCAGGGGGGTCTTGGGAGTGCCAGGCAGAGGAAGGTCATCTTTGCCTGCCTCCCACCATTGATAGGTTTGTCCTGAAAACAATATGGTGCACAGAGTAGCATTCTTGGCATCAAAACCAAACTGTGCATTATATGTACCGTATTTTTCGCTCTATAACACACACCCAACCATAACACGCACGTAGTTTTTAGAGGAGGAAAATCCGTAGGCATGCCACCCGTAGGCATTCCCTCCATAACACGCACAGACATTTCCCCTTACCTTTTAGGAGGAAAAAAGTGAGTGTTATGGTGCAAAAAATACAGTAAATTTAAAGCCTGTTAGCTGCTTCTTTTAGCTTTGTGAACTCATCTCCACACTTCTTTATGGAAAAGAACCCACTCTTTTCATTGCAAACACCAGCCACCAAGCTTTAATGAATGCAATTGAAGGGCTGTAACATATAGCCTGGTACTTAGTCACTGAATTCTGACCTAGAAAAGGCTATGTGCTGCTTTATAACCACATTCAGGGTCAGTATGAAAATACTAAGATATTTTCTCTTCTAGATGTGAATGCACCAGTGCATTCAAATGGTTATCACCATTCTGCTCTTCCTAGATGAGAATTGATTTTGCTAAGTGGAATTGCATGAATACACCATGTAGTTCAGAGCTTGCAAGTAAACACACACACTTCTATTTCACTGCATGCACAGCACCTCTGGCTGTGTACACATAACACTATGCCTAGAAGTGTGTTGTTGCAGATGATCTTTATAGAAGGTAGGTCGTGTTGGCTTCTTCTTTTCTTCTCCTCTCTTGGGAAAGGTGGGCAGGCTACTTGATAGTTGTTGGGAAACCAGGTTCAGCAAGTGGCATTCATGTCCTGTCACTGCAAGGACTTCTGCTTGTGCAACGGGGTGTACTTCCCTTTCCTTCCTCCATGCATGTCCTGTGTCCTCCCCCAAACCTATTCCAGAAGGTTGGGGGAACCCCTAGAACAGATTTAGGAAATGCACAGAAAGGGGGTGTTCCATTGTGCAAGCAGAAATCCTTGTGCGGATGGAGCTACTAGGGAGTCTGTAGAGCTACTAGGGAGTCTCCTTCTTAACACTCCAAGGAAGCGTTAACCGGTCAATTGGGGTTTTGTGAAGCATGCCATGTGATAAGCTAGATGCTGGGAACATTGCAGGTTTCTAGCATGAGAGTGGACCTGGAGATTCTAGATAGGAAAACCTGCCAGGTTAGGAGACTTTGGGAGTCAACTAACCCACCCAGCTAAATAAGGCCTAGTTCTTGTCAAGAACTAACAATGGAGTAAATATGTTTCTAGGCTGCAAATTGGGGGTGGGGTGGGGTTCATATGATTGAATATCTCTTCATATAAAAAATAAAATTCCCTGCATGCAGAAAGATGGAGAGTCACAGAATAAACTAAGGTAGAACCCACCCCCCTCAACAGCTAGTTTTCTATGTACAGGGATTCCAGGGATTTATTTTTTAGTGGGCATTTCAGGGGGTTGGACCAGATGACCATTGGCAGTCCCTTCCAACTCTACAATTCTACGAATCATTGGATCATGCGATACTTACAGGCAGTCTGTAGTAGCACAGTTGAGAAACCCGTTTCTGAGTACTAGACCTCAGAAATGAATAACTCTGAAGGGCAGCTTTAGAAACAAAATAAATAAATCATTATATAGCCCTCTAAATATGGTTTTTTTCAGAACGCATTACAATATTTTCTTGTCAATACAATATTCAATCAAGATACCAAACAGCAGTTCTAAACAGTGTCACTGTTCAGCATTATTGAGCTTACTTAAAGTGTGAGCAGTTTCAATTTAAACACACGCTGCTATTTAATTATGCCTCTATAGAAGTTTTCTCTAACTCCAATTAATCAAAAAGACAGTATGAAAAAAAGTAATACGGGACTAAAAATGTGTTGCATGCACAGTAAATACATTTTTTCAACTGCTTCTGTTGCAAAGACTTTTAAACAGGGAGGTCCTGTAAACCAAATTCACAGCCTCTCAAAAATAACAAGGCAGCAAACTTAGGATCACACAGCATTTGACATCCAGTGGTATTTGACATCCAGTGAATCACTATTTACATTTTATCCCAAAACATTTACCTGAGAAAAGGTCATGGTGTTAAATTTGGAGACATTTACAGCAATTGCCAAATGTTTACTATCTACATGAATGTCATGCTTCTTAGTCAAAAGAAGCCAACGCACTAAATGTCAATTATTTCAGCGTGTTTGATGGCAGCACAGATTGCCAAGCAACATAAAAGGAGGTTTGATAAATATTATATACACTGGTAACCATTAATCTAGCCTAGCAGAGGTTTGAGTTTCACATATAAAGGATTTATAGCAAGAAACAGAATGTGACGCTTTGGTTATTGTGTCCTGGGAGAAAAGCATTATCGCTAACTTGTGGAACTTAGAACTTGTTTCTTCTAGTGCACTTAGAAGAAAGCTTCAGTAACAATGAAATTATAGGAACTGGAACCGCTACTGTACTGCAGAACTGTGCTGCCCCTGCTATCATTAGGATCATGGATGTAATTTCATTTGCAGACAATTTCTCTCTATATATGTAAAAATATAAGGCAGTCATTTTGCAGCCCCCCTTGAAGGATATGTAGAGCTGCCTCACAATCCTGGCTTTGCATGGAGGGGATGGTGGGTTCATAGTTGGGAAGAGGGCAGAAAGGGTGCTTAATAGTTGTGACAGGAGGAGGAGGGAGATGCAGGAGGTTTTCATAGGGGTGGTTTGTGTACAAGGAAGTTGCACAGAAGGAGTGGGGAAGAGACCTGGGCCTGGGGGTGAAGGTGAAAACAAAGTGAGAATGAAAAACAGAAAACAGAAGTGGTTTTAGAAAAGGGGTTGGGGAGCGGAATAGCAAGCTTAGTAGCTGCAGGGGGCAGGAAGGGGAAGCTGTGGAGGGTTAATGTGGAGGGGATGTCGGGGTAGGTGAGTGGAGCAAGCAGGAGCATAGCCCCTAGCAAATACCATTTTAAAATTTGTTGTTTAATAGAAAGGCTAGGATGCAAATTGGTTTACAATCCTTGCTGGAATCTGAAGCGCTACACAAGCTTGTGGAATTACCACCCCATCCCCCTTCCATATCACAAATGCCCTTTTAAGTTCCTGTTTGTCAGAGGAGGCTGCTATTCTGTGAACCCTCCAGATTCACAGAGCTAATTACACAAGTCTTTCAATCCTGGCCCTTGTCTCATTCCCACATTAACTATGTGAAGCTCATTGATGCCTGCATTTTATAGGTGGGGAATTTAAGATTGAAAAAATAGGTACTAGCTGTATGTAAGGAACCTTAACAACTGAGTAGAGATCTGAATACAGACGGACCAAACCAAACTTACCATTTGACCACAATGTCCCATGGTACTTAACAGCACAATCCTAACCATGTCAGAAGCAACTCCAATTGAATTTAATCCCATGTAAATGGGGTTAAGGGGACGCGGGTGGCACTGTGGGTTAAACCACAGAGCCTAGGACTTGCCGATCAGAAGGTCGGCGGTTCGAATCCCCACGGCGGGGTGATTTTCCGTTGCTCAGTCCCAGCTCCTGCCAACCTAGCAGTTCAAAAGCATGTCAAAGTGAAAGTAGATAAATAGGTACTGCTCCGGCGGGAAGGTAAATGGCGTTTCCGTGCGCTGCTCTGGTTCGCCAGAAGAGGCTTAGTCATGCTGGCCACATGACCCGGAAGCTGCATGCCAGCTCCCTCGGCCAATAAAGCGAGATGAGCGCCACAACCCTAGAGTCGGTCACGACTGGACCTAATGGTCAGGGGTCCCTTGTCCCTTTACCTTTACTAAATGGGGTTAAGATTGCAAACTTCATTAATGTGCCCAAATTTGCTATAATTCAGCCAAAGTCAAGCATTTCAAATTCCCTTTTCTTTCAACAGAAGAAAGAGGGTGTATGGATTGAGGATGTGCTTAACTGGATCATACTAGTTTTTTTTTTAGTTTGTTTTTTTACTTGTAAGTATTTATCGATGACTAGACTAGCTTCCTTTGAGCTGAAAGAGTTGTAGGAGGCTTCCCTATTATACTGCCTAATACTAAGATCACCCCAATTCTTTATGTGGCAAGACATTCCAGGGAGACAGCAATAGCCCCCTTCTGGTTCACTTTGGAAGGAGTCCACTGGAAATTTATTTGTGTTTTGTGATACTTATGTTCATTTACGGGACGCAGGTGGCACTGTGGTCTAAACCACAGAGCCTAGGGCTTGCCGATCAGAAGGCCGGCAGTTCGAATCCCTGTGAGAGACCAATTGCTTGGTCCCAGCTCCTATCCACCTAGCAGTTCGAAAGCATGCCAAAAAGTGCAAGTAGATAAATAGGTACCGCTCCGGGGGGGGGGGAGGTAAAGGGCATTTCCGTGCGCTGCTCTGGTTCGACTTAGTTATGCTGGCCACATGACCCAGAAGCTGTCTGCGGACAAATGCCGGCTCCCTCGGCCTATAGAGCGAGATGAGCGCCGCAACCCCAGAGTCGGCTGCGACTGGACCTAATTGTCAGGGGCACCTTTACCTTTTCCTTTATGTTTATTTACATATATAAACACTGAACATAGGAGGACATAAATGCATATGTTTCAACAGACAGCCCAAGTATACAGTTCCCACATAAAACCGACAGCACTCAAATGCTACTTGCTTTCTAAACCCAAACTCAACTCTCTGTATCTTTCTTAGGGAGCTTTCAGGTGACCCATGTATTGTACAGTCATTCTCATTTGTTTGTGGAAGGTTTAGCTGACATTACATCAAAACAAGTGTTATCCCACACTGTCAATATAATTTCCCCATTGCTTCTCTTATTGCAAAAGTCAAATCATTGGAGGAATCTGGTTTGTTATGCAAGACCTCCAATCAACTATAGGTGTGCAATCTGAATTTGCTGGTATGTGAATGAATCCCACATGGAAGTTTGTGTCTCACACGTTCTTTTGACACACAACTAGCCCACTCCCAGTGGCTAGACTGGAAAGAGAATTCAGATGAGTTATGCCTTCTTAGCTCCCATAGAGACATATCACCAGAACATGATGTGATGTCAAGTCTAGGTCTTGCCTCAGAGCAACCCACCTGGATATCCCCAAAGAAATCTGGTTTAAAAAACCCACAACAATACTATATTGTTGGGCATATCTATACATTCTAACATTCAAAGACATCTCTCCTCTGTGTTAAGTTTCTTCTTTTACCTTTATAGGGATATTTTTATAACTTCCTCTTACTAAGCTGCACAACATCATAAAGTTATGAGATTCAACCTGCCCACCGTCAGTTGTCATTTTTTGGGTCACTACATTTACATGAATTTAGATTCTATGTATAGAGGGCTGTTTTCCTTTGGAAGCTATTTCTGTTTACAGAATCCATAAATTCAAAGCTTGAATGACTGATAGGTCACACAGAGAAGGTTGCAATGCTGAGATAGTATAGCAGCATACCTCTGTATGCTAAACTCCTTGCAAAAGTAATGTTAAGAATTCCATCCTGAATAAAAAGCAATCCATCAATAATCCTTCCTCTGCTAACACACTTCAGAACTTCTGGTTACAATAACTAAAAGGGCTTACTAAGAAAGGAATGGCATTCCAATTAATTTGCAACTGATGCATAAAATAAGCTTGTCTGTGAAATCACCACTCTGAAATTTCTCTTCTCATGCATTTTTCATTGTTATTATTTGGCTACCTCAACTCTTACGGGTCAAATTAAAATTCATTCATCCAGGTCTGATATAGAGACAGTAGATAACTTCATATTAGTGATTCCTATTGAAGTTTATACAACTGTTTGCAAATCCAGAAAGCTTTCTGATTGCCCAAGAGTATTATAAAGTACAGCAGGAAGGTTCTCACATTTAGTTTAATATCCTACAGAGACAAAATGAAAAAGCCACACCAGCCTTACAGTGGGGCAGAGGAAACTGGTGGCAGCAGAACCCCCTACAGGCTCAGATTTCAGGGCTGAGGTCACCAACCTTTCCCTACTTCAGGTCCTATTCCCCCCCCCCCCCGAAATATACTCAGATGATCTGTGATTTCAATAACTCACAGACACTGAAGAGGTTGACCAGTTTGTTTAACATAATATAACTGTTGCTGATTTTTTTCTGTTGAAGGTGAATAGTTGGAAGTTGAACCACACTGGCTGCATTACTCTTCACGCTTTCTGGTAATTCTTGGAAATCATCAGATAAAAGAACTCTAGAACCAATTTCATCTGAAAATTCACTGCGCAGGAAAAACATTACCACTCAGTTTGCACAACATTACACATACTATATTAATATATGATGACACATTCCCAAGTGCTCCCATGTTTCTACCTTGTGCCTTTCCTACCTGCTAGAATACTGTTGTTTTTTTAAACAAAAAACATTCCATCATTTAAAAATTTGAGCACGCTTCTTTATGTATGTCTGCTAGTGCAAGTCCCACTAGCCATGAACTGAAAAAGATAAGAGTTGCCACTGAAATGCTGCTAAAATTCAAAGGAAACATAGGAGTTCTTCATCAGGTGAAACATCTCAAGTAGTTTGAGAAACTCTTACATTTATTGGGAGAGTCTACACTTCCATATATCAAATTACTGGGAGTATGAATTAGACTGAGCTAACCAGCAGCATTGACTTTCCTAAGATCTGTGTTTTGAGGAAAGATCCAGAGAGAGGACATTGTCACTACTTTCACTATTGATCACTATTTGTGATCAGTAGAGAACCTGCAGTACAACTTCCAGCAGTTTTTGTTCTGGACCAGAAATCCCTCTTATTTGGAGAAAGATACATTGCTACTCCTATCAAAAGCATCTGCAAAGAACACTCCAGAGACTGTACGTAAAGAGCCAAGGACAAAAGTTATATTTTCAGCTCTAGATGTGACCAGATTTTCAAAATTTAAAAGTGAGACACTTCTGAGCAAATGATTTGAACCTAGTCTGAAACATTAAAGAGGGCATGTTATACAAGTTGCACTCCGATGTTTATCACTTGAGCACAACTGCTTCTATAAACACAAAGCATTAACTCCTTCTAACCCAACCTGCCTCTCCATCTGAGTCCTCTTAAAGTGAACAGCTGCAGTCCTTCAGAAACAATTTCAAAATATAGCTTGTTTTCTCGTTGCTTTTAATGCAGGTTCTGGTTTGGTTTGAAAGAATCTGTTAGAGGAAACGTTCTAAGACTTGCTAGTGATAGTTTTCCTAAAATCACATGATTACAGAACACCTCTGTAATCTAAAGATGACTTTTAGGAATCCAATTATTTGAAAATCAGAAAAATAAGACAGACAGTAAAAAGGGGGTGAAAGCCATATAACTGATATTGCCATCTTGTGGCTTAAAGAGGCTGTAACACGCAAGTTAAAAGATGATGTCCTTGTCTCTGATGTTCTGTAAACATAACACATTTTCAATTAAATATGAAAGCCGAAGTAGCACAAGAAAGAAATACTATTCAGACACACACATCAGAATTAATTACAGGAGAAGAGGAACAATCCTATTTGTCTGGAAAGGCCAATCTCATGAGCAGCCATTAGAACTGATATGCACAGATTTTTATTCAATGAAATAGAAGTCGACAAGTTTCCACAACAGCAGCTCTTAAATTAGCAGAAGTTCCAAACACAGCCTGGAACATTTTTCCCCTATACCTATACTCAGTTTGAATGTGATCCATCCTGTACAAACAGAGTCCAAAATACAGCCACATGGAACAATGTACTGTGAGAGCAAACAGTCGATGGATTTATCTCAAGCCATTTACTCTCTCTCAGCCTAACCTGCCTGGGTTGCTTTAAATATAAGATCAGACAGCACCATGTATATGACTTCCTTCACATTGGAGGATGTGCATAATATGTCTATAAAAATATGGCAGTCATGTGCAAGTAACAGTCCCATAAGCAGCCTCCAATGAGCAGATAAGAGTGCATACATCATATCATTTTAGCATGGCTTGTTGCTGCCAAATGATGTGCTTTAGCGGAGGCCTCACTGCAAAGTGTTCCTAGCTTTGCTACCACAGGGGTTTAGGGTGGGGAGTGACCTAAAATGCTGAGCCAATGTTCCTGACTATTCAGCCCTTTCTCCACTTAAGAAATAGCTACTGTTGAAAACTATTTATTGAAACAAGTAACTTTTTTTGAAACAAGTAACTTATTTCCATCTGTATTCCAGTGCAGGTAGTACGTGTAGCCCTATCTGCAGACTGGGGGGTCATTGTGTCTAAACAGGACCTAAAACTGAGACTATCTGATTATATTCAGGGGCAGAGGATGGGGGGGGTGCGGTGGGGTGGGTCTCCCCGGGTGTCACCACTGAGGGGGGTGACAAAATGCTGGGCGGCACTCACTGCCCAGTGCGCCCGACTGCGTCTCTCCTGGGAGTGACGCGGTGGCTTGGGCGCCCACAGGGTCTGCGCTGCCCCAAATGGTCCGCCAGCTGCCTCCCCCTCAGCTGTAGGGCGGCTGAGAGTCAGGAGGCAGGCAGACTCCTAGGAGGCCCCACAGTGTGTCCTGCCCCAGCTGGCCCCACCTCTGAGCGCAGGGTATGCGCACCGCCTCAGGCGCCCAATTGGCTTGCTCTGCAGCTGATTATATTAGCTACAATTAAGGAACACAAGTGGGACTTGTAACAAAATGTTGCACAAGGGGAGCTTAAAGTTCCAGCCAGCCAGCCATGGCGTTTCCCAGGATACTCCATTCCATTCCTCCACCCTGGTTTCCTGTCACCCTGCCCCCCCCAAAAAAGTTAACATTCCATGGCTGCTCACCATTGAGCTGTTTTTGCCTTGTTCTTTCCCTTAGGAATATTCCCCCAAAGCATTTTCTATTTCTGCCAATCTGTGGGCCCCACCAAGTATGACAATACAGTACTTCGCTCTTTGGGCTACATAAGCATTAGCCTGTGAATAATGAGTTTGCTATTTGTATTTTAATTGTTTATTTAACAGATTTTGTATACCACTTATTTACAGAAACCTCTAAGTGGTTTATATAAAATATACATTAAATTGTATAGTGTGTGTGTGTGTGTGTGTGTGTGTGTGTGTGTGTGTGTATGCGCTAAATGACATCTTGTTGGTCTGGTCATGTGATGATCTATAAAATGGTATATCATCCAATTCTGAAGACAATTGTATTTTCCCTGTTAAGCTACTGAAGAAATGGCCACATGTATCAATACGCACTGGCTTACATATACAAGGTCTTAATCATATGCCATCTTCTAGCTAACCCTCTTCTATAAATGCTCACTAGCTCTCCACTTTGCTCAGTTTCATGCTAACTGGCACAAAAGGTTTCCTTAGATTTCCTACATTGCCAGCAAAATGCAAATGATGTAGCTGAACATTTTAATAGCATTAACATCTGTACATTGACATTCATTTTTATTCAGTTTTTTAAAAATAAAAATACTTGTTTTTAGAAGGAAATGGTGTCGAGTGATTTAACTTTACTACACCACTTCTGATGATTCACTTAAAGAATGAGAAGTGATTCCATTGTTCCTGTTAGAAATATAATCCTGAATGAGCCCTTGGAGCAAAATCTGAAATCAAACAGTTACTTATCAACATGGAATAGATTAACTATGATTAATAACATAGGCTGATTGTGTATCCTTATCTAACTCATGCAAGTGAGATAAAAGTGCATGAAAATGACGTGTAAAATAAAGAATTTAATACTTGGAATGGCTGTGCCAAAGCCACAGAGAGCTTATCCAAAGCTTGTGCAAGAGAGACTGTTTTATTATTTGCTGTGTTGCTTGTTGGATATATTTGCATATCTCCATTTAATTTACAGGGAGAAAGAGTTTTTAAGAGTTCTTATAAATATGACAGACAACAATCTATCCTCAGCAATTGTCCTCTTCAGGTGTTACAGTTAAGGGGGAAAATATTTGGGGAAAGTAGTAATCTGGTGTGGAATTCTATAGGTACAGAACAGTATGATATACTTTAAAATCTTAAATTTCTATTTGTCCTAAGACAAATTCTACAATTATAAATTACCTATACTTTAAAATCCAAATTCTAGAATCTCAGGGTCTAATTCAGTTCTCCAAATAATAGTGTATGGGCAAAGAAGTGGTCAAGGTAGGATTAATAATGGGCAACCAACTATTGAATGGTGCTAGCCCTCAAAATCAAATGTGCCTTTGGGAATTATTGCTGAAAACCTGAACGCCTTCAAAAGATACTGAGCATTTGAAGGAACTCAGAAAGTGGAACTGATGGAGGGGGAAATATGGCTCCCCCTTGGGCTATGGAGAACTTCAAAGAAGATGGAAGAAGCTCACTGGGCCTCTCCCCCTTTAGGCAAGTGATGCTGTGGGAGATCGTGGGCTTGACCTACAAGCTGATAGACCTCTCACTGGCTGTAGATAATGCCGCCAATGGGCAGGATTGTGCAGTTTGTCATTGCCAGGCTTTCATGTGCGAAGGAGGAGACATTTCCTAAGCTCTTCCCGCCTAACACCCCTCCAGCTGCTACCTGCCCCTTCCCCTTAGATTACTTATTTTTCTTGAGGGATTTGGTAGCAGTTAGCAAATGGCTTAGGGGCGCAAGCAGAAACTGCCTACTCATGAGACTGCCTTAATTGTGCTTGCATTTGAGCAGGGGTGCTTGCATAATCAAAGAACTTCCTGCTTTGAGTTTTTGCTCCACTGCTAGTTAGAACCATTCAGCAGTATCAACCTATACCTGGCATTGTGTATTATGAGAATGAACAGGACTCTGGCTTCCTGTCCTGTAGATTGCATGCTATGTAAGGGCATCTCAGATTGATGCAAATCGTGCACCAGCGGGAGAGCATGACTGACACAGATGTGGTGAACGAAGCAGTGAAGGTAGTTCCGATTGCCCCTGTTGTTTAGTCGTTTAGTCATGTCCGACTCTTCGTGACCCCATGGACCAGAGCACGCCAGGCACTCCTGTCTTCCCCTTACTGCATTTGTATTGAATGCTGTAAGTGGGATACAGCTATTACACTCATGTGCTTGTTCGTAGCACTTTTGTACACAGTTATTTACATACGTCATATAAAATCCAAATGTGAATTTCACACATAGAATCATTATTTCTGAAAGCTTTACTGTTATTATAAGGCCACTAAGACCAGAAAATGCTTTCTGGGGATGAGGTTGCAGGCTGGATCTTGTATGTTGGTGTTGGCCATCCTTGTTTTAAAGGAACTAAATATATTGTAAAATGCAACATTACATTTTACCATGCTGTTCACTGTATATAAAAGTTTAAGCAGCACACTACAATTCACTGTAGCTACACAAAGACAAGTTTCTTAGATTTCTGTTTCTTGTTCTAAAGCATGTTGTTGCTAACAAAGGAGAAAGGAGATTAATTAGTAAGTGAACCAGTTAATATTAGAATTAAATCTGCCTAAGATTTGCTGGCGGCATTCTTGGCAATTCTGCAAAGTAAGTAAAGTAATAATGTTTGCTCTTTTCCCTTTCTTTCTTCCCACTCCATTACTGAAAGCAAGGGTTAGTTTAAAATAACATGGAAGGGACAAAGTTAAATGAGGTAACATATGTATTTGGCAAGACCCAATTATGAAATCTACACAAGGCACAAGAAAATTATCAAGTCCCACCCCACATCCTGTCCTCAGTTAATATTTCCCTCATATCAGCTCCCCACTCCCTGAAAGCATATCGACACACATAACCCAAAGCACAGTGTGCTACAGGGAGATGAAGGGAACATGAATGGCACCTGCAGAGTTTACTGTTCAAGGTGCAAATGAGTCAAGATATATGCACTTTATAGGAAAGGGAACTGAGCCTGAAGATCCACAATAGAGTCACTTTGCTGAAGCTAAGCAGCTTTATGTTTGGTCTGCATTTGTATAAGAGACCACCTTGAAATCCATCATGGAGTCATCTTGAGCTATGTGATGGATGAAAGGTGAGGTGTAAATGTACTAAATGACCTCTGATAAAGGCACTCATATGGTCATGAGTACAGCGGTATCTCGGTTTTCGAACATTGACGAACATTTTGGTTTCCGAATGCCGTAAACCCGGATGTAAATGCTTCGATTTTCGAACATGCCCCAGAAGTTGAACATTCCACGTGGCTTCCGTACTGAGTTTTCCGTATTGAATTTTTGGTTTTTGAACATTTCGGAACTCGGTCTTCTGAGATGGATTATGTTTGAAAACCGAGGTACCACTGTACAAGCTATTTTTGTCTGGCCCCTTAGAATTCCATGGGACTAGATGTTACCAAGTCTACAACTCCCTCTCATTATGCTACACTAACAGGTGTGTGTGTGTGTGTGTGTGTGTGTGTGTGTGTGTGTAGCCACAAAGTTGTGATGTTTTGGAGATCCGTTATCCAGAGTGACAGCGCATCACCACAAGGAGATTCTGCAGTTACTTGGGGGGCAATAGTGGACGGTGTGGTTGGGCAGAAATGCTTACCTGGCATCCCGGCAGGCGAGTCACTGCTGCTTACTGGGAGGGAGAGGGGATAGACAGGGTCAGTATAGTTCCAACACACCAGCAGATACAATCTTGCACTCCCTACTCCCTCATACTTCCACCTCCCAGTAAGCAGCAGTAACTCACCTGCCAGGAGGTCAGGTAAATGTTTCTGCGCCACTAGGTCATCCTCTACTGCTTGTGGAAATTAGCAACAGTCTCTGGGTCCCAATCTGAGTAGAAATAGTTGAGGCAGGAGGAGAGGGCTCATGTTTATAATGGGAGTGGGGGTGAGAGGCTTAGCCCACTTTGCTCAGCTAACGGCATTATGTAATATTGATCTGTTATACTTGATTCCAGTACAGAAATTTGCCTTATGTTCAGTTCTAGATATCCCTTTTACTTTTGTTTTTGACATTTGCTATTATACTTTTATGTTCCATTAAAAATAAGATATATTTTTTAAAAGAAATCAATATGAATAATACTTGGGATTTATATACTTATATGGTCATTTTAGAGATTTTCACAGTGCTTCAGTTTATTACTTAGAATCCTAACAACAATCTTGAAAGGTCAGTGAGTATCATTGTCACCACAGAACCAATGGAGGGCTGTGTGTGTGTGCGTGTGTGTGTGTGTGTGTGTGTGTGTGTGTGTGAGAGAGAGAGAGAGAGAGAGAGAGAGAGAGAGAGAGAGAGAGAGAGAGAGAGGCACTTGCATAGCTGGAAAGGTCATGACAAAGGTGACTCAAATGAGGAACTTCTGATTTGTAGCTCAATTTCTTAGCCACTCTGCTTCAAGACCTGAAGAAAAACCTAATAACTGTAATCAGTACATTGCCAAGAACTCAGTCTTGTTGCTTTTGGCAATCGTTAATTAAATTTTATTTTTGCAAGAGAAGCATAAAGCTTTGCTTCTGACCTATTTCTTTTTTTTGAATTTGAGAACTTGATTTGCATATATGTCTAAAGGAATGAGCCACAGTATTTAGGGGAGGAGGGGTTAAGCTCAGAATCTTTCTTAAAAAATATTTTATTAGGGATAAGAAAAGTTTACTATTACTGAGAATGAAGCCCAGCCTTGAAAATAAGTGTTTCTTTGCCCTTGTGACCTGTTTTAGCAGTATATTTAATAGGTGCAAGGAAGAGCTGGTGACAGCAGCGTGGGACGCTTCAAAGCACCACCAATTAGCTGGCAGGAGAGGCTACTTAAAAGAGAAGGCAAGGGTGAAAAGCAGTTGGTTTTGTCTCTCTAGGTCTTTTTCCAGTGCTATCCTCTTCCATTTCTCTCCTGCTTATGGCAGCCCTGCAGATGGATGTTGTCCTCCATCTTGAGAGACAATGGAGCGCACCTCCAGGGGAGTGGGAGTCAAACCGCTGCGTTAGCAGCACTGAAGTGACCTCTCCAGGGTGCAAACATGGGCAGCATGTATGGAGGTCCTGGTTTGCCTGGATGACAAGAAAACCCTTTCAGCCTCATTGATGTGGTTCAAAGGAGAGCAGAGCAATACCTCTGGCACCAGCTTAGCTGCAGGAAATGCCAGAAGGAATTGTACAAAGCACCACCCAACCATCTTAGGGACTCCACTCTGGATTTGTGTAGGTTTCACATCCTTTTCTTCTCCTGAAGATATCTTGCAAGGCAGCGGAGGTTTAGGATTACTTTTCCTTCTCCTAGATAGGCTACCTTTGGGCCCCATCTGCCCCTCACCTCCCTTTACAGCAGTTGCAGAAACCACTTTCTTGACCATTGGACCCTCTATTGGTCTCATCTTCTCAATCTGCTAGAGCGTGTCTTCCCATGCAGAGGAAGTCCCTAACTCATTGAGGGCTTGAGACCCATCAGCTACCCTCACTTGGTTTAGATGGCCAGTCAAAGCCACGTCCAAGGTGTGGCAGCTGTCACATGCTTCTAGGATCCACCGGTGAGAGCTGAGGTCAAGGTGGGTACCAAAGGTGGACAAACTATCTTACAAGGAGCATGATGTGTCACCCACCAGAGGTATCAACCCTCCCCTAATGCCCCATACCCCCAACCTTGCTATGTAATCCACTGTTAATATTGCAAGTCAAAGCTGGGTTGAGGCTGAGTTGGGATTCACGGGTGTGTGTGTGGAAAGGCTTTGTTTGTTATTGGGGTATGTATTCTTGTGTTTTTATATTGTACACCAACCAACAATCCTGTGATCTTTGAATGAAGGGTGGTATCAAAATTTAATATAATAATAGTAATAACAGTGTTCTTTCCATCCCAGTGTTGTCCATGTGATGTTTTCCCATTCTTGGAAAGTCTGAAATGGCCAAGACGGGGGTGGGGAGTGAAATCCTGCATTTAAAGTGGGGAAAGATCCAGGATAACACTGGGATGGGGAGGGTGTTATTTGGGCATCCCCACATTACTGGGGTAACAAGGAGGTGCAAATCTACATATAGGTCCAGTGTGGACAAGTCTAAGTGTCTCTGCCTGGTGTTTTTCTGTTTAAGTCTCTCTCCCCCAGGAAACACACAACTGTCTTTTCCAGGTCAGAGTCAAAGGACACAGCAGGGAGCACTGCAAAATTTAGTCCCTAGACTCAGCAGTTTCATTACGAAATAGTGGTACATTTGCATAATTGTTCTTGGCATCAGGCACAGAGCATTACATCAGTGGAAGGAAGTCTACAGCTGAGAAAAGAATGATACACGAATAGGAGGGTATCAAACTGTCTCTTCGCTTCCAGATGGCTGACCACAAGTTCACAGAAGGAATTTGTTTGCTCTAAACATATAATCATTCTCATTGCAGCTAAGAGTCTCAGTCTTTGCACTTCATCCTTATAACGGTTAACCCAACTCTGGTTATTTTCATTTTGCATTTCTTTCCTTGCTGGGTTTCTTTCCTCCCTCCCATAAAAGGTTGGTTTAGAAGCCAAAAAAGGCAAGTATTCATAATTATATTAATCACAGAATTTGCTATAGCTGTATAAAAACTAAACAAATCACAAAATCATAGGCTGCATTGAATTTATTTCTCACATATTTAGTGCGCCCCTCCTCCAGAGCAACACATGGCCTGTCCCTCTTACTATCACAACAATCCAGTGAGGGAGGTTCCACTGAAAGAGGGCAATTGGCTCACACTCACCCACTCAGTTAGGATTTAAAGTTTAGATTTTAACTCTATATCTTCCTAGCTCAACCTTCTACGATGCCATATTGGCTATCTAATGGCCGACTTCCTTGCTCACATGCTTCAAAATAAACGATTCAGCAGCCAATTGGATCCACATTCCCTCACACAGAGTTCAGCGTAGCAAATCTGAAAGGCGCTTCTCAAGCACAAGAAGGCACAGGCAGCATCTTGCTGAAGGGATCCAGAAAGGAAGTACATCAGTTCAGCAAAACGAGCCAAGTCTAATTGCCAGCACCAGCAAAGATCAACAGTTTCCCCACATGTTGAGTCCTGCTGTTTAATGGGCTTCGTGTATTGGCACTTTAACCAAGGGAGACGTCACAGACCCAGTAAGTATCTGCCACAAGTTGCTAGTGCTTCCAGATTTCCCCTTCTATGGCAGCAATGGGCATGTAGAACAGATGCTTTTCTCAGCTGATGCCACTGCAGAATAAATAGCTAACAAGCAAGCTGAGTGAATTTTTGTTTAACATGTCTGCACCCCTACAAACAAAGGTTTTTATTTTATGTTCATTCCCACCGACCCCCAGAGTGGGTGCATGCACAGGTGATCTGGATATGAACTGCCATTAGTATTCCCAGTGAAATTCCCTGAAACGTTCTCTAATCTAAATGCACAGGCAGGAGGCTTTGGAGCAGGGGTCAGCAAACTTTTTCAGCAGGGGGCCGCTCCACTGTCCCTCAGACCTTGTGGGGGGCCGGACTATATTTTGAAGGGGAAAAAATGAATGAATTCCTATGCCCCACAAATAACCCAGAGATGCATTTTAAATGACACATTCTACTCATATAAAAACATGCTGATTCCCAGACCGTCCGTGGGCCAGATTTAGAAGGCGATTGGGCCAGATCCGGCCTCTGGGCCCTAGTTTGCCTACCCATGCCTTGGAGCAATCACTTTTATACCATCATCAGCTTGTACATCTTTTCCACTGTGTCCAATGATTAACTCACTACTGTTGCATGAGCGAGACCTCCCTCTGCTACCAGCCTGGGCAACACGATCACTTTCATAGCCGCTGCTGTGTAGTTGCACCTGTGTAACTGCAAATTACACAGGGACCTCAAAAAATGGGGTACATGTACTTGGCTCCAAGCCAGCAGGGAAGCCAGACTGCCACCTTTTTGTAATAAAAATGAAATCAAGTCAATTGGGCATTTATAAAGAAGGTAGAAAAAGAAACGTGGAGCTACCATTCTAAGACTGCAGATAGAAATAAGCTTCCACAGCAGTACAAAGAAATGGAAGATTGTTGCTGCTAGTCTGATGCTGGATGGAGGATTCTGCCATGCATTCTTTGGTATGTTGGTTTAAAGCAGTTTCCACCCTGTGCACATTATTTCATCCACTCTCAAAATGTGCTGCCTTTCTAGTATAAAACACAAATGGCTAGCTTTGGCACACTTTACTTAGAAGTAACTGACTTGAAATAAATGAAGCTTCTTTCCTGAGAAAAAAATGTGATATTGCAAAGCCACCTCCCCGATTCTTCATGTCCCCCATATAGCTTTTACTGGATTTGTTTGTCATTGCTAGGCTGTTGTTTCATATTACCTGTTTGCTACAATTTTGCCTACAATTTTGCCTACATCTTTCCCTGATGTTGGGAAAGATGGAGGGCACAAGGAGAAGGGGATGACAGAGGACGAGATGGTTGGATAGTGTTCTCGAAGCTACCAGCATGAGTTTGACTAAACTGCGGGAGGTAGTGGAAGACAGGATTGCCTGGCGTGCTCTGGTCCAGGGGGTCGCGAAGAGTCGGACACGACTAAACGACTAAACAACAACAATTTTGCCTATCAGTGCTATTGCTTTCTAGTTTTCTTCTGATCAATGAATGAAATGGTACTTGGGTGACTGAAGAACCCGGCACTTAAAAAAAAAAATAAAAAAAAATTATTTGTGTTAAATTTAAGAGGCAATTAGACAACTTGCATTTAGGATTTTGTTTTTGGTTTTTTTGCTCACCTAGCCATAATCTACCATCACTGCCACGATATTCCTGGCTATTGATTTTATAGCACCAGAGGAATTGTGAAGGCTCAGCATATCTGCATGGAGGTTTAGAGTGGGTTTTAAAGAGCATCTGAGGCACTTAATTCCTACTCTCCACTCCCCCCCCCCATAACCATACATATGTGACATTGCTATTGCCATTGTTTCCCTTCTTTTTCCATAGCATGCATCAAGAGTACAGGATCTGCTACTGAGCAACTCGTTTCCCTGTATCAAAGTAGGAGGTATTTACTGAAGGACTCTTTCTTTGCTCTTTCTGTGCACTCCAGAATTAAACCATTAGCAGGGGAAGCTGTTATGCAAATGTGTACTTAGAGTAATCATTCTGTTGATGCTCTGTCGCTCAGGGAAACAGTTGCTTTCCTCCTTAAATTCCTATAGAAATTGGCTTTGATCCAGAAAAAGGAAATTGTGCTCTGGTCCCATTGAAATGAATGGGAGTTGAGTTTACCCAGCAGTTTAAATGAGACTTAAGCACTGTCTTAATTGAGGCATCATCCTTTCACTCTTCTGATTTGAGCAGGATCCAGCCAAAGCCAAGCATGTAAATTCCTGTTTATTACAATTGCAAAATTACTCATATACTTCCTGGTTATCATTGAATCTTACCCATGGACTTCACATTCTAGGGTAACACTTTTTATCCTGACTTTGTATTCCCAGATATATTTTTAAAATCACACTGAAGTGGTAAAATTGTAGTAAACCACCAGGTAATATTAAAGTACAATTTAGCCATATTGTTAGGGTGAAATTTGTTTGTGAAAAGATATTATGCTCTGCATGTGTGGTACAAAATGCAGAATTAACCAACAATTAGTTACAGTGAGTTTTAATTTCTCCTATTAAAAAAAGCTCCCTTTCACTGTGTCCAAATGATTAGCTCACAATTGTTGCATGAATGAGACATAAACCACAAGATTACCAGAGGCAGCTATGTAACAAGGGATTAAAGGAGGAAAAATCCATATATTTAAAGATGTGTTTCCAAAAACAGCCTGAAATATTGGTACTTTTGTGCTTTAATCTCTTGGAGCAGGGTTTTAATTGTCTCCTCACAGTCTGAATAATATTCTAAGCCACTTGGCCACTGTTCATTCTAGTACTGTAGGATTATTTTCTACTTTCAGAGCTCTTTGTTCTCTTTGTTGGGATCAGTATGGGGAAAATCGCTCTTGAGTTTAAGAAGTTGTGTGTGCGTAAAAACACGGATGGGAGAGTGAATGCTTGGAGCTGACTTCTTCACTGTCTCAGGACACAGTACTGTTTGACATGATGAGAACAAGACTGGAGAGAGACCATTCTAGATTTACTTACCTAGAAGTAAGCAGCACTGAGCTTAGTGGGAATTCTCATTAGACCTGTATAGCGTTGTGCCATCATTCTCACATTTACTCCCGAACTTGGAAAAATAGGGAGTCTTTGGTCTGCAAGCCAGGAACACAAACCTTAGCTTGCAGGTACAAATGTAACAGTTTACCAGAAATTCTAAAGTAAGTAATGATTCTGAGCACACCTGGGGAAGAAGAGGGCGCCCTCAAGTCTGACGCTTCTTCCAAGAGTCAATGGTTTGGCGTTACGCTTGAACTGAGCCACTCACTCATATCACCATGGTTATTATTAGGGTGGTGTATCTAGTACAAGATGCCCTGGTATCAAAAAATAAAAATGGGATCCCCTTCTTTTATGAAAAAGGAAATATAAATTATGCCATGTCAGACAAAGAACACTTTATTTTCCTACGCTTTTAAATCCTCCACATGACACCTCACCATCTGCGAAAGGTTTTGCTGCTATACCAAACTCACTGCCACCACATGAAGAATTCTAGAGTATATCAAAGTAATATGGTTATTGCCAAGGGGGGTGCCAAGCCCTGGGCCTTTTGTGCATTATTTTAATAAATCTTTTTTAAAAACTTCTCTTACAGCATGGTCAGGTACCTGAAGAATAGGGACAATGAGATCCCAGAATCTACCATCTTATTTTACCCACATACAAATTAAGCCCCGATGGCAGCAAGTTTGTTTTCCCCCCTGTGAAAGTCAGCCTAAATTTGAATCTTTACATATAAATTAGCATATGCATATTTTATGCAAATATGTGCTATGACCCAGTGCCCTGAGTCTTTAAAGTACCTAGCAACACCCCTGGTTGTTGCTGTGAAAGCTGTTAACCTTGAGAGTGGCAGCGTGTGCTTTGAATTTATCCAAGCTCCGCTGAATAAGCAACAATGTATTAATTCTCCTTTTTTTAAGTAAGAGGAACAACTTCATAGATTCTGCACAAAGTCAACCAAACCAAGCACGTAATCAGTGCAAAATAGAGAAAAAGCTGCCCTCTAAATTATGGTAGCTAATTTTTTTATGTTAATTTCCCCTCTAAACTAGGTTAGCTACTTACAAAGATATCACAAAAAGGACAGATGTGCATAATTTAGAAATGATTCCTATCATTTAAAAATAAATTCAATACATCTCACTCTGTGACCAGCTGACCTGTGTGCCCATTTAGTCTGCTGTCCAAGTGTTTTTCCTGGGTAACTTCAAGGCCCCTGCTATCCTTTTTCTGATTTGTTTTGTTTTTATTTTTGAAGTGGCCTTGGACTGGGCAACTATTCAAATAGATAACTCCTTCAGAAAAGAAGAGGGGAAAGGATTGCCTTCTGTCAATCCTTTAGGCAGAGGACAGTCCTCTGTATATAACCACACTGTAAGTCCCCAAAAGTACATATGTGGTAGGGGAATCTTCCCCACCCCACCCCCAAAAACCCTACATTTCTCTTCAGTTGCCAGCTCCCAGCTGGCCTAAGTGAATCTTCTACTTAATTGTTCAGATCCTCAATGTCTACTCTCATCTCTGAAAAGAAAACCAAGCATATTCATGTTCTGTAATCTCCACAGCCAAGCAAAACAGTAGGCTTGTTCACATTACATGGTACAAGCAGTCTCTATGCCTGTACAAGTGCTTGTGTGAAAGAATGTACAGTACGCTTGCTGATTTTGACCTGCGTTTTTCTTTCTTATAATCAAGACGTAATTATATACACACACTCACCCATATTCCTCATTTGTGGATATTTACTACAGCCCCTCTCCCTATTTCTCCATACTGTGCCCACTACTTTAAAGCTGCTTTGTGTCCGTTTTTATTTCTACTAAGTGCTTTTACACTTTTTGTGCTTTATTGGAATTTCAACTTTTTGTAAACTTCCCTAGGAGTATAAATCCCTTAGGGTATAAATCCCTTAGCCAATCTGGCAATATTTATTTTCTTTGTTTAAAGTATTTCCACACTAACTAGACAACTGATACCTCATACTAAGGTAAAGGTAAAGGGACCCCTGACCATTAGGTCCAGTCGTGGCTGACTCTGGGGTTGCGGCGCTCATCTCGCTTTATTGGCCGAGGGAGCCGGCGTACAGCTTCCAGGTCATGTGGCCAGCATGACTAAGCCGTTTCTGGCAAACCAGAGCAGCACATGGAAACGCCGTTTACCTTCCCGCCGGAGCGGTACCTATTTATCTACTTGCACTTTGACGTGCTTTTGAACTGCTAGGTTAGCAGGACCAGGGACCGAACAACGGGAGCTCACCCCGTCGCAGGGATTCGAACTGCCGACCTTCTGATCGGCAAGTCCTAGGCTCAGTGGTTTAACCCACAGCGCCACCTGTGTCCCTAGTATGATACCTCATACTAGAATACCTTTTCACTGCACAGGAGTGCTTTTCGTACAGTAAATCCACAACTTACATGAGGGTTACATTCGGGGGACCATGACTATAGTCAAAATCGCATATAGGTTTTTCTTGAAACCCAACCCTTTAAATTTTTTCTGAACTTTTTTTTTTTTGCCACACACATAGAAGTTAAATGTATAACTTGTAGGCTTACTATATACACTTGGAAATGGGTGACACTGTGGTCTAAACCACTGAGCCTCTTGGGCTTGCTGATCGGAAGGTCAGCAATTCGAATCCCCATGACGGGGTGAGCTCCCATTGCTCTGTCGCAAACCTAGCAATTCAAAAGCACGCCAGTGCAAGTAGATAAAGAGGTACTGCTGCGGCGGGAAGGTAAATTGCATTTCCGTGCTCTCTGGCTTCTGTCATGGTGTTTCGTTGCACCAGAAGTGGTTGGTCATGCTAGCCACATGACCCAGAAAGCTGTCTGTGGACAAACGCCGGCTCCCTTGGCCTGAAAGTGAGATGAGTGCCGCCACCTCATTTGCCGCTTTTGACTGGACTTAACCGTCCAGGGGTCTTTCACCTTTACTTTTACTATACGACAAAGATGTCACAAAACAGCTTTCAATGCTCTCTTTAAAGTAAACATACCCTGTAACCGTTGCCTGGGGATTCTGGGAACATGGGTGAAGCATGGAAGAATGGCACAATCTACATGAAACATTAAAAGCAGTATCACACCATTTTAAACAATCATGGCTTCCCCCAAAGCATTGTGGAAACTGTAGTTTGTTAAGGGTGCTGAGAGTTGTTAATTAAATCATGACATGGTCTTTTTTATTTTAATACTACATAAACCAACTCCTGACTTAGTAATACTTCAGAGCAACCTGAATGTACTTCCAGCATTTATTTCCTCTTCCAGGCCTTGTTCAATTTGTACCCAAGCTTTCTGCCAAGTGGTGTTCAAGCTGGCTAATAGTGATAAAAGATAAAGTAAAAGACGAATGCCAGTCAGTGTACAAAACACTGCATTTTATACAAGCACTGTATGATGTAAACGACTGCATTTAACCTGTGTGGCTTCTAACATCACCCTTTAGTATATGCACACTAATGAGCAGTGTTTTTGCAATAAATACACTTTGCATATGACATTTGAAGCTGTTGATTAAGGGAAAAGGCTAATTAAAACTTAATAGAAATGCTAGATTTCAGTTGGAGCACTTTCTAGATTTTATAATTGCATTAGAAAGCTACAAGTACACACCATTCTTGAATGGGGAGGGGGGGACTAGATATGGCTTCCTGGAACATTCACTGTAAAATAAATTATAAATCTTGTTTCTGGTACAAAATATATATTCATTTGAAGGGTTGCAGTTTGCTGAGTAGTTGTTGCATTTGTTAGTGTAAGTGCACTTGCCAACTTAAAGCGATAATTTGTCTAAAGGGATGGAGGGGGGAAGAGATGTGGTCAGGTGTGTCCTGCTGCAGTGAATGCTAATATGCCTTCAGCAAAAGCATATTACTCCTTTATTTTTGACTGTACATTGAATTATTTACACCTTCAAGGCAGTTGATTGAACTGCAGCATCAGTCAATTAGCAAATCAAAAATTTATATGATTCCAATTTAGCATGGAGTCCAATCTCTCTCCCTCCCTCTTTTTCTTTTTAGATTTTCACCCTGACAGTGACAAATTACTCCTCTGCTGGCTGAGATTGGAAATTAAAAGCATTTAGAGTTGCTCATGCATTTATGCTAATGAGAACTCTGATATGATTTGCATGCAAAAGAGGACAATTTGAAAGCTCATCAGTTTTTCATGCTCCTGCATTTTGATGTGGTAGGATTTTTTCCCTCCTGTTTTTTGGCATGTGTAAAAAAATAAGAAGGGTGGGGTGGGGGAGGGAGGTACAATATAGCTTGCAAAAAAATAAGTGTTTCAAGTTGGCTCCTTTAAAAAAAAGTCTCCAGATTTTTGTAAAATCATTTGCCTTGCTATTTCAGAACTACATCCACCCTTCATTAGCATTTCAGATGTTTATCAAAGGAATGATCCAGTATCTGCCATCCATTGCCATGCAAGATTATAGCACAAGCCTCATTTCAAATTCAGTAAAGAAAGGAAAAAAGGAACTAAAATAAAAAAGACCCCAGGACAGATCAGAAGAGGGATGTATGCCCCAACTGTTTTTCTTGTGGAAACTCCCTGAATTAATCTCATTTAGAGCAAAATCTGATTAATCACCAGAGCTGGTAGCTTCAGGTTTATTGCAGTAGTTAGCAGCACTGACATATTTTCGGGAATGTTGTAGTAAAGCCTTTCTTGGTATGCAGCAGAAGAAGGTGGAATATAAAACTTTAATTTTATTAAAGTAGGTATTTTAGTATGCAGGTGCTTAATTTTCCTCATTAGTTTCGTCAAAGGAAAGAATGTGTCAGAACTGCCCTGATGGATTTGGCAGTTTTAAAATTCTATGAGCCTCATCCAAAGCAAGGAAGACTATAAGGGTCTCAATTAAATCAGTGGAAATTAGGGCCTCTTCATATATTTTATGCTTTCAGATGTATATATAAGGTGTTCTAAATGTATGTAATGCCCTAGCCCTTTTGGAATGTTGGTGAGGTCCTTGTTGTGACTGACAGGAGTATTATGGCACAGTTAGAGACTCAGAGTCAATTGAAGACCGTTTGAAAAGTCAATGGAGACAGAAGCTCTACTCAGATATTCAAAAAATGCCTGGCAAAAAAAAGAGCATGGGGGAGGTGCAGGGCTGTGCATACAAACCCCACTTCCAATTACCCCCCCCCCCCATGCCTATCACCACCACCCGACTTTCATGTGCTGAAATCAAGGGCCTGATGGCGTACTGTATGCACATTCAGCTGAATGGGGACCCTGAGCAATCATGGGCAGAATTCTAAGTGTGTTCAGTTGACCTTCAGACCTTCTAGCTCAACGTAGGAAGGTCAGATGTGGAAGTGGCAAGGATGGGAATCTCAGGGGACCTATCTGATCTTGCAACCCCATTAGCCACCCAATTCCAGTTATCATTAGCAGCTAAGGCGAATAGTAGGCACTGAACTTTTGCGTGCCCCGCAGTGGTTCAAAGCACAGAGCTGCTGATTATAAAACAGAGAAGACAGCAAACCTCCTTAGAAATTGCCTTAGGTTGTTTTGTAGTATTGCAACTAAGGCTATTTACCTGATCAAAGGAATCTTAGTCAATGTACTGTATAATTTAGAAATAAATAAATGTGCCTATGAGTAAAGCAAAAAAAATCATAGGTCAGGTGGTTAGAGCATGGTGCTGATAATGCCAAGGTTGCAGGTGTTATCTCCATATGGGCCAGCTGTATATTCCTGCATTGCAGGGGGTTGGACTAGATGATCCACAGGGTCCCTTTCCAACCCCATGATCCTGATATATATATATCTATATATATATGCAGGTTTTGGTGTCTTCGGGTGTCTTCCCGTGTAAGAGTTGGGGTGTCTAGGCGACGTTTCGACGAGGTCTCACTCGTCATCTTCAGGCTGGTGCTTTCGGCTTCTTGTTACTGGAACAGAGCAGGATCTCAGTGTTTGAGTTCCTATAAATACTGTTGAGGGGGTGTGGTGTATAGCCTCCAACGTTCTGGGCAGAGAGGGAGTTCCCAGGTTAGTGTGCCTTTTCTTCTTTTGTTCCTTAATTACTTGAGGGATATCTTGAGTGATTTCTTGAGTGATATTCTGAGTACCACTTAGGAGGGTCATTAGGTGTGGATTAGTTGCTAAAGCTTTCGTGTCTTGACCTCTTGAGCTTGTGAAAAGTTTTTCTGAGAAGATGGCTGTACTGCACTTAGTTGTGCTCTGGCTTGGCTTCGTGTATAGGGGCGAGCTGTGGTTTTGTGCCCTGTGCCAGCCAGATCTGTGTAGGGATTGCAGGGGGGTGCAGCATCCGGAGGTGCCACTATGGTTTGGCTACTGGATGGTGGCTACTGGATGGTGTCTGTACTTTATCTGTGGAGAGGGTCTGGGTTTGGGTCTGGTGTGGTTGATATATATATATATGAGAATGATATGCACTTACATGTTGGAATATTATTTTAGAAGTTCCTCCCTTGTGGAAGAGACAAGGGGGAAAGGCAATACCTACCGCCCACATTTTTTTGAACCTCTTTAAGCATTTTTTTTAAAAAAAGCTTTCTTAAATTTATCAATTTATCAAATTTAATTCTGTTTAGTTCATCAAAAGAATTTCAGTTGATTGATCCACCCAAATGCAGCCTTAACTGTGAGCATGTATATTTTGATTACCGCGATTTTGAATTTGACATACTGTGCATTTGGCAGAGCAAGCTGAGATACCTGGGAGAGACCTCTGGTAGGCCTTCCATGGCGTCCATAGTCCTGCTGGCTTCTTCTAGCCTGAGCAGAAGTTTGGGGCACATAGATTTTCTGGTTTTTTCATCTTGTCCTACTTCCCTCCCCCCTTCTGCACCTTAGTACTAATGGTAGAAGGAAATATGCCAGCTCCAGGACTGGTGAAACCCCCTATGTTGAGGGAACAAGGGAGCTTTGAATCCTACAGAACCAAGCCCACCCCCTACAACATACACTTCTAGGCCCACAACCTGTGGAGCTCTGTACCTTGAAAAGTGATATCCATGGACATTTACACTGCAGCAAGGAGAAAGTTTCCACCACAGAGATCCTCAGCATCCAACAGCCCTTCAGCTGTCCTCCCTGGGAGCTTTGACGTATTTTTATGCTAATTCTTCAGACTGCAAATACTAACCAAACTATTTATCCATTCAACAATGTAAAGCATAGGTTTTCCCTGTCCACATTTAAAATGGCTGTGGGATAACCTATTTTTTACATGAAACAGAGTGCATAGGGAAGGGGGATACAGCCAAGTTTTGCTCACCCCACATCGTCCTGTTTTATATGTGAAGAAGAGAAATAATACGTACTTAACAAACATGCACTTGCCCTGCACACCTGGTCCTAATTTATGTAATCTTATCTACACTTACATATGAGTAAACCTCACTGAACCCAACGGCACTTTATTCTGAGTAAATCTGCATCAGATTGTCATGTTAGTCATGCTACTTGTTAATCACTTATGATGGAAAACATGGGCTTCATACCAGCTAGTCCTCACATTGCTATTATTTTTAATTAACTTTCCTGTTTATTATTGAAACTGAACTATAACCAAGGGAAATAGATGGTCTTAAATAGCCTGGCTCTTGGTATTGGCAAAGCTAATGGCAAAGGAGTAAGATTTCATTCATTCAAAGGAAGGTCAATCTATCATTAATGGATAGAAGAGATACTGCAGGCTATTTAATAAAGAGTATTTCTTATCTATTAAAGATCCTTGACCTTTCAAAAGTCAGAGGAAGCTGATTTCTTCCAAGCACCTGTTGACAATTTCCACTACAAAATCTCAAAGTGTTCCTTCACCCTCTTTCGCTTTTTATTCCCCTGCCACTCGCATCCCCTTCTTTCTGCAACCCAATTAGCAGATTAGCTAGCAGGCTTGGATGCCTGGAGAAGTGGAAATTAAATTGATTTTTATCGCACGCCAACCTCAATGTTGAGTTATCCAAGAGCAGTATCATACCCTCAGAGAGTTTCTCCTTCCTTAAGGAACCCAATGGGTGGATAAGAAAGATCAAAAGTGTAATCAAAGACTCCTTTAAAGTTGTGATGCCTCCTTATGTAAATAGATCACAATGGTTTATATAAGAGGCAATAATTACATAATTAGATAACAGCAACAGAGCTGGATAGGAACACACATTATATTCATGGGGGTTTTTTTGAAGAGATTAATGTTATTTTCTCAGCATTGATTAATATTGCCGTACTATTTATTGGTATCTTCTATGAATTTCAAAATGAAGTACTCACATGTGATGAGCTGAGAGTGGTATCTAATGGTATCGCCTTCTGCTGACAGAATGCATCAGTTAGTGTAATGAGGAGCAATTCCACCTCCTTCTGAAGCTCTCCTCATGATTGGAGCCCCCCTCTCCAATTTCTTCCAAAATCTCCCCTAGAGGATTGAGGGACCTTCCAGAGCAGATATGGGAAAGAGAAGCAAGGAGCCTATTAGAGTTCTTTGAGATTGTCAAAAAGCATATAGATAGAGATGATCCAGTTGCCATAGTGTACTTGGGATTTCATATAGCATTCAACAAGGTACTTCACCAAATACGTTTAGCAGCCAAGGAACCAGAGTAGAGGTCCTCTTGTGGACCAGGAATTGGTTAAGTAGCAGGAAGCATGAATGAATGGACAGTTCTCAAAATGGAGCGATGTAGCATCTACCAAGGACTGGAATCGGGACCCCTGCTTTTTAACTCATTCCTAAATGGTCTAGAATTAGGGGTAAAAATGAGGTGGCCAAGTTTGCTGATGACACTAAATCAACAAGAGATTTTCAAAGAGCTCCAAAAAGACCTACCCAAATGGAGTAAATGAGTGGTAAAATGGCAAATGTGATTCAGTGTATGTAAGTGTAAAGCAATGCATGTCAGGGCACAAATAAATAAATAAGTAAATAAAGGTTCTCTCCTCATTTAATTTATTTTATCATGCCCAAAAGGAGACTAAATAGCTGCCGTTTGGCATCATGAAAATGTGTTATTCCATGGAAATGCAAAAGCCAGTGGTAGTATCTAATTAGAGGATACATCTATGACTGTCTGATGGTCTGACCCCACAATTATTTGACTTGGGGAAGTACAATCTTTACTTTGGCCACTAGATCTCCTCCTCCATTCTTGCTCAAGCACGTATACTAGGCATTTTCAAAAATCCTATCTACCCAACATGGCTGCTTGACGACTAAAGGTGAAGACTATTCACATTTCTGGCTGGGGCACGGCACCAATGAATAAAAGGGGCACCGTGTCACAATGAGAGTGATGCTGATGCTTCCCAAATGCTCCATTATGAAATTTCAGGCTTTTTCATCATCAGTACAGTTTTTCATTCCCCACTCTGCCTGGCAAAATGAAAAAAACGGGCAATATGAATTTTCCCAGGTTTGAAGAGCTTTCCCCCTCTTGCTAATTATCTGTCAACCAGCTTTTTTTCCTTATTAATTAATTAAAGCATATTGAACCAGGTCACCGTTCACATGTTGCAACAGCAGATGCAAAGGGAGATGTGAGTGACAAGATGAAAATTATTTGGCACTATCTTGGCACCAGGCTTCAGAAAGACATTACGAAAGCTTTTTGGCATTAAGTATTTGGGAGCTCTTCCACTGTTCTGATTACTAAGTATACGGTACAAATGCTTAGATTCAGGTCTGCCAACACTGTCATTCCAATCTATCAATCCCGGATTTCTTTTTATAAGTGCTACAAATGTAGTGCTCATCATTGTTATTCTGTTCCATTATAACATTTGCCAGTTCTGCATACCGTCAAAGGCATATGATAGTATTTGATAGATTGGTACTGAAATGATCCACTAAAATCTATATCTAATTCCCAAGAGTGCTTTTTATCAGTACTGGCAAGTATCTGGGTTTTAACTGTGCTACTTCTAACATAGTCACATTTTACATAGCAAACAATTGTCTCAGAATTGGTACTGACTGCTAAAAACCCTCCCAAATTCTGCTACAGAATGGGGAGCATGCCCCATTGGGATTGAGTTTCTGATCTCAAGAGAACAGAAAACCAGCAAATCTCCATTTGTTTGTGAAAGTAGGACACTTCTTTGGATGCTGGGGTGGGGAGAAGAGGACAGTTGGCTCCGCACTGGAGCTTCCATTGTAAATTTATTTGTTATGTTTTAAGATTTTTTTGCTTCTACGGCAGCATCATAAATAACTCTTCCCAGTTGAGTAATAGAGCAATTCAGGCTAGGGAAATCCACAACTGAGTGCAGGCGACAGCGATCCTCCAACTCAGAAACCAAAGCATCCAAACCCCACTCGGCACTTTGCTTTATTGGGAGCATGAAGCACAAACACCTTCCTGCACTGTCCTTAGTAATACCACCCCCCATGGTGAATCACTGGTGCGCACACACAACGAGCACATTCAAGGATGTAAACAACTGTAAACAACTGCCCAGCAGCATGCAGCAGCACCAGACAGGGGAAGCACCCCTCACAAACCTGGGCAGAGACCGCTTTCACTTATAGTGATATCTGGGAATGAAGTTTTTGGGAGAAGCGTTAACTATAGCCATGCTTCCCCAGCCATGCTGGGGATGCAGCATTTTCCGTGTCCTGTGTTTGCGCTTGGTGCTCCCAATAATGCAAAGTGCTCTTCCACCACGGCAGCCCAGAACACCTCCCACCACCACATGCTATGGGGTTTGGGTTGCAAATTAAGCTGCTGATTGAGAAAATATCCTGCAGACAACAATAGCATGGCAAAATGGAATCTTGTGCTGTGCTGCGTGAATGGTGGAGGTCAGGCTTGGGGGTTCCTTGTCCCATTGCTTCAGTGTACAGCCCCTTTGCTAAAACCCTGCACCAAAGATGCCCATGACTTGTCTTACGTAAGATGATGCTGCAGCCATTGCTTTGAAACCCTCTGCAATTGCCACACCAGGATAGGTTTGCGCTGCATATAAAATATGGCCTCAAAGAACTTGAGTTTTTGCATTCACAGTGGGAGTGGTCAAATGGGAGGCTAGTAGAAAAGAGCAATAGCAGCACGTGGCCCTGCAATGCCTAGAAGATGCTCCTTTTGAGTGGGGATACATGTGAAGGAGGTTGCAGTGGGTAGGAGCCATCAACAATAATCAAGTGCCTTGCCTTGTGTGAGTGGAAATGTCATCATTTGATACAATCCTTAGTCTTGAAGGTGCTACATGACAGTTTGCTATTTATCAGACGAAACATGAAATGATGAAATTTAAAAATCATCTTAGGGTCTCAAATCTCTTCTTTTTTAGCCCTGGGTTACTGTCACTCTTTTCTTGCAATAGAGTTGCCCTCCAAATTACATTTAGATGAAATTTGAGTTCCCCTTCAGGCAAAACATTTCCTGGGAAATCAAAAGTTTCAATAAAATTTCTCAGAGTGGCTCTAGGTTTTCTTCTGGATTTTGCTTAAAGGAAAACCTGAAGCCAAGTTTTCAGGTTCTTCCTTAAGCAAACCATCTTAGAGAATCGAGGTGTTTTCACAAGGGCAGAAAAATTTCTCAGGGGTGTTCTGTCTATCTGAACATTGAAAATACAGGTGTGCGTTGCTCTTGCATCTCCCCCCTCCCCCC
The DNA here is from genome assembly GCF_964188305.1 of Podarcis bocagei. Taxonomy (NCBI): domain Eukaryota; kingdom Metazoa; phylum Chordata; class Lepidosauria; order Squamata; family Lacertidae; genus Podarcis; species Podarcis bocagei. The sequence continues at coordinate 54,438,856 of NC_138127.1, forward strand.
TTGTCTGAGCTCCTTTTTAGGTGTTGGAGTGGGAGGAGAACACTGTGGGTGTCTATGCAATTTAAAGGCTGCATGAAAAGCAATACACTTCACAAAATTGACGGATTCGGATGATACTTTTGTGAGGAGAGGCAGGGCTGAGTAGGAGGACATCTGATGCCAGATTTTATAATTTTTTTGAAATAAGAAAGGCTGCATCTGCCACTATTATTGGAGATCAAAGTTAAAAGTGCAGTGAGCTAATTGCTTTTCACAATTGTTAATATATTTCAGTGCAGTCCTGATTTCTGTATCCTGGCCTGCTCTAATTCAGAATGATTGTTCATTTTCCAGGATATTTCAAGTGAATAGGAGGCATCCAATTGGCACTGGGTGTCCCCCACCCCCACTTTCCCTCAGCATATGCTACTTTCGCTTGCTTGCATGCTTCATCTTCTCTTCTGAAATGAACAAGAAAGGCAGTGCTGTTTCAACTCCACTGAGATATATTTGCTTTCCCCGTGCTTATATAAGTATGGGGAAGAAAAAGACATAAAAGAGAGAAGGGGGAAATGCATAAAGAGACACAAATTTGAATGTCACTGATCAGCTGAAAGCAAAAGATAAAACACATAATAAGTATGGTAATTCCAGCAACTTGGGTCAGACTTGATGAAGAAAGCCATGCAAAATCAAAAATTCTTCCCTTCTGCTTTGAAAAATGTGTGCTTTCTCATTGTCTTAAGAGTTTTATGCAGCAGCCTGCTTTGGGTTTTTGGAGTGTTTAGGGCAATTTCTTCTTGCCACTTATATCTTGTCTAGTCTGTCAGTGGAAAGGTCCCTGAGTGCATGTACAGAGGATGAATCCCAAGTACTTTGAGCCAGGGAGAAACTCTGCCACAGCTTTAGGATATAATCCCCATCCTACTGAAGTTAAGAAAGCAAAACTACCATTGATCTTAATTGCTCTGCCTTGCATAGTTAGGGTGAGATTCTAGACAACAGCAAAACAAGTGAGAAAGAAGCATATGCACAAAAAGAAGAGTTTTGAAAGTTTTAACTCTTTTGCCAGGTAATAGACCACATACGCATTGCTCCTTCCTTGTCCATGTGATGGCTGTCTAGAATTGTGGCCCCACATTTTGTACACAAAAGTGCCGTTCCAACCACGTTCTGGTATCTCTCATCACTGTAGCAGATATGCAGCTTGGCCCTATGCATGTTTACTCAGAAATAAACCTCACTGATTTCAGTGGGATTTACTCCCAGTGTAAAGGATTGCAGCATGTTTCCATGTATTCAAAAGAGGGCATTTTTGTTGAATAACTTGGCAGGTGAAAGAATTAAAAAATTCCATAGGTGGCAGTTGAAAATGCCGCCAAGATCAAAAGACAATATGGCTTGTTGTTGTAACTGTAAAGTTGATTTTTAATTCTTGATGGCCTTTAAACGTGGCATTCATGCATCACACTCCTGTAAATGTTTATTCAGAAGTAAACCATGCCGTGGTCAATGATGTTTATTCTCATGCATGTGTGCATAGGATTGCAGCCTGTTTACTCAGAGCTAAGTGCCACTCAGCTCACTGTGGCCCATTCTCAGTCAATTGTACATATGATCACACCATTAGGCTATAATTCTAAACACACTTACTACTATGAACTGCAAATCTCACACCGGGATGTTGAAATTGGTACTTAAATATAGAAAATTAGCTTTTCGCTTATGCCTAAGTATTAATTTCAATGTCATAATGTCTATTCGGTAGCCCTATTAAGATGTCTATTTTTCTTCCCAAAAAACAAAACAAAACTGGGCTACTTTCCCAGACATTTTTGGCAGCAATTTTAGATAGAGTTTTCACCAAGGTCCAGATTTTGAATATGATGTGTGAATTATTTGTTTTCCTGCACTGCTCGGGTATTTCAGTTTCTTTCATGGAGGCAAAGGAGCTTTCGTAGTATGCACAGAATAGCAAAGCAAAAGGCAAAAATGAAACTTATACCAGGACACCAAGATAGCAACCAAGTGCTTAGCGCACAGGACTGCGGAAAAACACAAATCAATCATGTGTGGTTTTTACCAGTATCTCAGAATATCCACTGAAGCAGGGCACGTTCTAGACCAAAAGTCACAACATCCAATACAAAAAGGGTTCTTCCTGTTTGCAAGACCCATGTGTAACAAAGAAGTTTAAAAGGGTACCTGTTTTATGGAGCCTGAAATTGAAAGTGATGTTCAATATTGCATATTATGAGTGCAGCAATGACACAATATATCTGACTCCTAAAAAAAAAAAGGAAAAAGCCCTCTCTACAGATCTTCAGTGAGAATTCGAAAGCCCAGTAACCTCTCAGGAACAAGATCAACATAAAAGCTTCTCTGCCAAGCACTACAGTTCTGCAGTGAGTGCATTAAGATTATCCGCCACTTTGGAAAATGTACAGAAACAACCACAGAAAGTAATGTGAGCCATTTTGAAAGGTCTCTTAACTTTACTATTTTATAAGAAAATAAAATCATTTTTGGCCCTAAAGCATCCTTCTCATGTCTTTAAAAGATGCACTCATATACACAGAGGGAAGGAAGAAGAATTTAAGCAAATGCATTCCGGAGATTTTTCCAGAGGTTTTTTTTTAAGAACAATTTAACATCTTCACTGGCAGTTCTGAAGATACTGTAGTCTGTTAAGTGGCATCAGCACTATATGATTTCCCTCCCCATAGCAAATGAAAGTAGTCAGTGAAAGGTTCATCCATTTTGGATGACCCTGGTTTCCAGGATTTGCCCCTTCCCCAAGATCAAAGTTCTGGTATCTGTCCTCGCACCTTGAAATGTCCAGATGGCAACTAAAATGTAGTGCAAGATCAGGGGCAATCTCCCAAACTCCAAGCTTGGACTGGGTACAGGAACCTCAGAATTACACTTTCATTGTGCACCATGGAAATACAGCTTGGAACTGGAGTAGAGGGCTTGGGCTTACTTTGGATCTCTGCTTCTTGAGCACTTTGGAGAGAAAGAGCCAAAAAAAGAGTGTTTCCTGCTCTACACCTCCCAGTACTCACATCCAGGAGCTGGAGAGTGGGGCAGAATTGCCTCGGCAATTGTGCTGAGCCTCAGAGGTGTTTTGCCTCTGCCCTCCTCTCCAGGTCCAAGCTGGCCATTTTGATGCTGAAACAGACAAGCTGAAACAGACAAAGTTGTTGGCATCCCTCTGTCTCAAAAGACAACCGAGTGCACCTCTGGGGGAACACAGAACCAGAACAACCACCTGTCGAGGCATGTCCGAACCTTGAATCTGGGGAGGGAATAGACATAATCTCTAGAGCTGTGATGTGCTGAGAGGATGCTCTGACTTCCCAGTCCATCTATTCACACTGGGCAGCCGTGCCCTACTGAATGAACACCAGGCATCCCTAGCTGGCCATCAGGGTTTTTCCCAGGCCACCCTTCCTCCCCAGTCACATCCCTCATTGACCTTTCTTAGCATCCTGCTGGGATGTTTTTGCTTGACTGGCATGTGTTCTTCAACTCTGTTGCTTGCCTGAATGGAGGATGGAGAGGAATGCGTGAATGCAAAGAAACCAGCCTGCTGTACAAAAGTAAAATTGTACATTCATTGTTCTGTCTAACCTTCTCTCTCTGGTCCTGCCCACCATGAGTTTATGGCTCTTGGAAGGCTGCCCAGAATGTGATGTGGTCCTCAAACTGAAAAAGTTCCCACACTCCTGGTGCAGTGGACTTGGTATGGAGAGACCCTAAATCCCTCTCCCTCTCAACATATCCTAATATATGTGGGATAAAAGGTAAAGGGTCCCCTGACCGTTAGGTCCAGTCGCGGACGACTGGAGTTGCAGCGCTCATCTTGCTTTACTGGCTGAGGGAGCCGGCGTACAGCTTCCGGGTCACGTGGCCAGCATGACTAAGCCACTTCTGGTGAACCAGAGCAGTGCACAGAAACGCCCTTTACCTTCCTGCCGGAGTGGTACCTATTTATATACTTGCACTGTGTGGTTTCACTGCTAGGTTGGCAGGAGCAGGGACCGAGCAACGGGAGCTCACCCCGTCGCAGGGATTCGAACCGCTGACCTTCTGATCGACAAGCCCTAGGCTCAATGGTTTAACCCACAGATCCACCCGTGTCCCAATATATGTGGGATAGCCAGCCTCATATAACCAACATGCTTAGGTCTAATTACACAAAGGGGTTAAATGGTTTACTTACAAAATCTCCAACACATGAAGCTGTTGTGATAACACCCCCGCCCATGAGCTTCTGAAGGAAATGTGTAGAGATGTGAGAAACAAAAGATAAAAAGGGAGATAGAAAAGAATCGTGAAAGGGCTATCAATGGTTCCTAACCATGATGGTTGTGCTCTGTATCCACACTGTTGCAGGCAAAAGGTTTCCTGCATGTTCCAATGCCTGTTGCTGGAAACGCCTGCTTGTGAGCTTCCCACAGGCATTTGGTTGGCCACCATGAAAATAGGATGTTGGACAAACTGGGCCATTGGCCTGATCCAGCAGATTCTCTTTAGCAGTCTTATGGGGTACTATTTTTAGACTTAAGTCTGATGTTTAGGCGTGTTGATATTTAGGTAAGATAGTGAATGCAAGTCTGTGTTGTCACAAAATCTACTCTGTCTATCACACACTTGTGTACTAAGATGCCCTACATAAAGGGTTGCATTTAAGCAAACCTTCAGTCTTTGGCTTCTTCCATACTGACATTGCTTCAGGGGTGAGAGTCAGTTGCTACTGGCCGGGTTGTGTACCATTCAAATGGGTTTGGGTCTCTTGCACAATAAACTTGAATTGGGTCTTTTCTGAATAAAGGAAGTGATGGGAAAATGCACTGGAAAGCATGGAACAGCAATCATTTGCTGCATCATTCTACAACCTCCTCACAAATAAATCAGAATGACTGTGGGTATGGTGTAAGTTCCCTGCAAACTATGTGCAAACCAAGGAGAATGAATGCTCAGTAAACAGGTCATCTGGAAGCGGCCTTTATCACTCATTACAAAACATTTAACAGTGAAACATATAGAGCAGAAGTGAACAATGCGTGTCTTGCATCTTGTTCTTTTCAAGCTGAAGCTCAGTTTAAATTCCTGTTTTATGTGGAGGCAACTAAAATGGCTTTGACGCCCTGTAGAGAACCTCTACCAAGTCTTCCCAGTTCCTGCGATAGGCATAAATAACCTTGAATAACTTCATTTAATTATAATAACACTGTTATGATAAATGTGCTCCATTACGGAAATAGAGTTAGTAAGTGAAAATTAGTCATGGCTGAGCAACAGCTTTTTCAGCAAAGATAATAGAACAATGCCTGAACACAGATAACACTAAATAGGAGCAGATGACCCCTAATGGGACATTGCCAGAGATGGGTTTCAATTGGAATCTTGCGTGGTTACTCTGCTCATTCATCCTTTTCAGATTGATTGTACAGTTCCATTTGCAAAAGCCTGTGCAAGATGAGCACATGCCTTACAAACATCCATTATTATTATTATTATTATTATTATTATTATTATTATTATTTACCCACCCTTCCCTCCCAGGTCCCAGGGTAGGTTACAACATTTAAACACAATGTTAAAAATAGTTTCAAACACCTTACAACCACAGAAATAAGGTTGGTCCTAAAAATATACAGGCTCCCCACCCCTTACATGTGTTCTACCTGTGTGCAACTGGGTATACGTGTGGTGCCGAGAAATAATTAAATAAATAGAATCACACCAAGAAATGATGGGAGAGAGCTGGAAAGTCCTCATGACTCAAGAGGAGACCCTCCCCAGAGCCCAAAGAGGATGTTAGTGAGGGCGGAGGAAGCTCTGAAGAGACCAGAAATGCAGTAGGGCTTTGCTTAGGCTGCTCGGCTACTTTGGCTAACAGCTGATACGCAGGGTAGCGCAGCAGCAGCAGCTGCTTTCCTGTACGTCCTCTAGCCTCCAGCCATCCCCAGAGCTTCAACTCTAGATATTTTTGTCTGGATTGGAACTTTACTGTTTTATTTTTGTTTTAATACTGTTGCTTTGTTGTTGTACACCACATAAAATATACCGACAGAAAATGAGTTTAAAATGGCGGCAATTTTTATTGGTTACAAACTTCCAGTTTGGCATGGCACAATCTGAGTATCCAGCTATTGTGCAGCCTGACTACTGACTGTTACTATCACCCAGGCCACATGCCAGCAGAACTCTGAGGGATAGCAGGAAGTTCAGAGCCATTCTTTCCACCAGCTATTCCCGGGAACTGGTATTTAGAGGCAGGTTGCCTATGACAGTGGAGGCAGAACAAACCATATCAGGTGACCATAGAGCCATTGTTATTTAGAAGATGTAGCCTTATAAAGAGGTATTCGGCAAACACCAGGGGTTTGGGGTGGGATACATTTATTCACAAAGCCATTTTTAATAATGAATAGATTCCAGAAAATATAATTTGTGGATTGAAAAAAGGCAACATCCTCAACTAAATGATTGTATTATGAATTATTAACCAACCCCTAGTCCTGACATTGAAGAAAAATTAGCTAATATCTTAACGGAAAAACTACTGTGTAGTTTAGGCAAAAAGCCAGTTTCGTTTAGTCTGGCCCACTAGAGGCTAGAATGTTGTACATAGATGCGATTACAGTATTTGTTGCTGGGGCAAAAGAAGAAAGGAGCAATACTTTGCAACAAGTCACTTTAGACTTAAGATCATTCTGTGAAGCAGTGCCCCAGAAGATGATCAAATCTGAAATACATTGGGTCAAGTTCTTCTTCCTTTGTTTCTGGAATTTAAGTGTGCAGCATTGACAAGAAGATGCTGGGAGGGATCACAGAGGTACAGTGGTACCTTGAAAGTCAAACAGAATCCGTTCTGGAAGCCTATTCGACTTCCAAAATGTTCGGAAACCAAAGTGTAGTTTCCAACTGGCTGCAGGAAGCTCCTGCAGCCAATCGGAAGCCACATTGGACGTTTGGATTCCAAAGAACTTTCGCAAACCGAAACACTCACTTCCGGGTTTGCAGCGTTCAGGAGCCAAAACGTTTGGCTCTCAAGGCATTCATCAACCAAGGTATGACTGTATTTGGAACGAGGTGTCATCAATATGCTAATAACACCAACTCTAGTTTTCTTTTCCATCTGAGTTGGGTTATGCAGTGGATGTACTGATCTAGTGCTATGGACAGGAAAAGAGTCAATAAACTAAAGGTCAAGCCAGAAACGAAGGAGGTACTGTTGATAGGCAGTCTGTCTAAAAGGGAAAGTGATGTTCAACCTGTTCTGGATGGTCCTTCCCACCACCCCTGGCTGCCCACTATGAATCAGAGCACATAACTGGAGCTAGTACTGCAATCAGCTTTGTCATTGAAGACCCAAGTGGCACTACATCATTATAGTAAAAGAAATATGGTGAATAAGGAAAATGCGGACTATAGCCAAGCAAAAGGGAGAGCACTCTCTATGAGATGGCAATGTTTCTCACCCACTACTCCCCAAACCATAATTTCCTGTGGGTGCATTGCAACATCAAGGGTATCTATGTGTGCCAAACATAGCCAAAGTTTGTAGAGGGGGGAATAATTAACTGGAGGTGCCCTCTTCAACTTCTACTTTGGGCCAGGACAAATAATACAGCCAAACTAAGAAGAGAGTGTCCTCTATGTGGTGCCATCCTACCTGGCCCAGAGTAGCCTGTGGGCATATGTCACAGATAAAAAGAACTATGCACAACGAAAATAGACAAAAAACAAAACTGGGGTACCCACTCCAAAATGGGGTTCAACAGTGGAACACAAATCATATGCTTTTGTGTTTGGAAAAGGTTTCTGTCAGGGAACTGACATTGGAGCCAGAGGCGGAGGGAAGGCTCTCAAGTGATGCTGGAGAAGGACCCAGCAGGGAGCGAGGTAGCTCAGCGGGGGAAGGAAATCAGCGCAACACCAGAGATAAAGGGGGGCAGATGGGGGAATCGGCAAGAGGGCTCCAGGACTCTTCGCTGGACACCAGCGGGGAGAGCACGGGTCCTCCGCTACCCACACCCTCCCTGCGCAGAAGACTTCCGCGCAGGGAGAGTAGGAGGAGACTTGGCGTCAAACAGCTTTTATGCTGGAATAGGTTTAAGAAATGCCCACTGATGGATTCTACTAGCGACTGAGGCAGCCACGAAGTGAAGGGCTGTCCAGACAGAAAAGGTTTAACAAGGCAACATAGCCAGGAGTGGCGGCAACTTACGCACGAGCAACCCCTATATTCATTATAGTTTCTAAATGAGATGGACTGGTTTCCACCCAACACAGAGCTTCCTGTAAGGGCATGGCATGTTCAAGCACACACCAAGAGTAGCCAAAGCATAGTTTGGGGAACTTTCTGGGTGGAAATGTGGGAAATAAATCAAATCAAATAAATTTCCAAACAAAGGTGAGAGACCATTTCCTCTAATCACCGCTGTCCTTGAGGAATGTTTGAATATGAACCCTTAGTGTTATCAGGCAGCATTAGTTTCTCCTGAATCTGACTGGACCCTTTAAAATATCCACTCATCTTTGTATTGATTATAGTAAGCTACCAGCGTACTGCAAGCAGGCCTCCCTTGGCTGATGCCACTTAGCCTGCTGCAAATTGATGTGGATAGCTCATATGCTTTGGAGACTGAACGTTTTCACCTTCACCATGAACTCAGCTTTGAGTGGCCTGGGGCTTAGCAGGCTGTTATAAATCCTTAACTAGTATATTTCCTCTCTGCATTGTAACGTGTTCTAACAAAGTTGCTGGAATAAAATCTCAAATATCTTGTCACCTTCTAGGAAGGGCAATGATTTCACGGACTGTCATATGCTCCTATCCCTTTTTTGCACAGTAAGGCTTCAAATTAAAGACAGCATCAAGTTACAGAAGAAGCCATGATGCAAACAAGCCAAGTGCAGAGGATGGTTGTACTTATATATATTTTTGTCTATTATTCGGTTAATCCCATGCCATTTATGCATCTGCTTCTTCAGATAAAACACCTTTGTATATTTAGCACGCTTAGCAACAGTGTTTTAACAGAGACAATTGTGCTCAAAGAAGCTTTTCGTTGTTTCCAACAGGAATGTCAGTTTTCTGTTGGCTGTTCCTAGAAAATTATCACTATTTTGAATTTTTAAAGGGAAATATAGGGCGGGGCTTCCTTTACATTTTTTATCAATATTTGCAAAAGCTGGAAGGGATTGACATTGCCTCTCACCCACTCTATTTTTGACAGGGAAATGTAAATTATAAGAATAATTTATAATCATTGTCCAACAATGATTTTTCTTTATTTGTTTTCAGCACACCCATATATGGTCTATTGCAGGGGTCGGCAAACTACGGTCCCCGGGCCAGATCAGGCCCACCTGGGTCCTAAATTTGACCCGCGTTGCCAAGCTGGAACCCACCGCAAAGCCAAGACTCCTGGCGATGGCGATGGGAGGAAGAGGCCAAGCGGTGGCAGCTCTGTCAATGAAATGCCGCACAGGGACGTCTCTGCCAATGAAACATCACGCCTGGTTTACTTCAGCGGCGTTTGATTGGCAGTGACGTCCCCACACTGCACTGAGGTAAACCAGGCACCGCCTCCGCCTGGTGCTCCTGTGGGCCAGAGAGTGGAGCAAATGAGCTCGCTCTGCCTACCCTTCTTTCTCTAGGCAGGGAGAAAGCCCGTTTCACACCCCCACCGCCAGCCCTTCAGTGAATGAGGCAGGCGGCAAACTGAGAAGACGACTGGGGGTGGGGGTGGGGGCGTGTGGGGAAGAGGACTACTTGCCCCCCACAGTGTGCATAAGAATTGTGTGTGTGTGTGTGTGTGTATGTGTGTGTAATCCCACCCTCCACAAGGTCTGAGGGACAGTGAACCGGCCCCCTGTGGAAAAAGTCTGCTGACCCCTGGTCTATTGGGTATATATAACTTTGCATACAGTGCTTTAATTTCCTTAAAAAATGTTTAGGGGTACTCTCATTTTCCTACTCATATTGAAATACTGCCCCTCAATGAGGCCAAACTTAGATTCACAAAATGTTTAGGAATATGCTTACCCCTGCATCCCCCCCCCCCAGAAAAAAAGCACTGCTTGTATAGTTTTATGCATAAGAATTCTCCAAGACATGGCTAAGTAGAAGCTTTGACATTTGATGGTGACATAAGCTACATCCACCAGAAAGCTTTATAATGAGAGAATGTGAGAGAAAAGTTAACGCCTACTAGACACCTCATTTACTCCTATGTCTACTATGAGAGGATCCAGAAAGCAGTGAAACTTACTTTCCTCATCATAACCGAGGTGATATGAATCCAGTCAATATGAGGACAGTTAAAATTACCCATTATTATCATTATGTGCAGACCAAATTGTAAGGGCCGCCTCACAGTCTACACTGTCTACCTTTCTTCCTTTCATGTTATCCTTTTTCTCTTTCCCACCTCAGTTTTCTATTCATCCTTTGTATATCACAAATTCCCTTCTACATATACTAACCTAACTTTTTATCTCAATCCTTTGTTCCATTTATCTCTCTGATGGATGACAAGATAGAATTTGACAAGGCTGACATAACCCCACAGCAGGACTCATCTTAATATAAAAAGTGAAATATAGGAAACTTGAATATTTTAACTGCATATATATATATATATATATATATATATATATATATATATATATATTCTTTTAATTTGCCTTAATTTATACGATTCGAATTTTTAATTTTCAAAATGATTTCCCAGCAATAGCTCCAGGTTGATTGAGTGACTTGCTCTAGGAGGAAGAGGACTATCTTTTATTTACCGTAGACTGACTGTGTTCATAAACAGGGGAAGATGGGACTTTTTGCAAGCTCAGATGACTGGGCCATATTAAATGACATCACTTGCTCCAAGAACATTCATTTATTCACATCAATGCCCTGCTTAACCGCTTTCTTTTCTCCTCCCATACGCCACTCTTGCCCTGGGCATACTCCAGGGAAAGTCAGTCACAAGCCCTATTGAAATAAATGGGACAGGTTAAAAACAGCTTGAGACCCATTCCATTGTTTTCAATAGCCACAACTAACTTTTGCTGGATTGTGTCCTCTAGCAGTAAATAGCCTACATCATGATTATAGGATTGTTCCTCAGGACACTGCCTCCAGGAAATCGAAAGACTCATCCACACTGAGGTTTAATGTGGATTTGAAGCTGTTTGTGCCTCTGTGGCATGAGTGTAGGTTCCACGTGATGTTCTCCTCATCCAAGTGGCAGCCTGCACTGCCTTCTGCTAAATTCAGGTTTTCCTAATCAGCGGATGATTCAGTAAGAGAAGGAAATCCAACATAAAATTGCATGTTATCTGACTGCGGATGTACTGAAGCATATTGTTTCGGGGGCATGTCACTGGGTGTTACTCCCTGGCCCTGGCCCCCCAAAATTAAAATTAAAATCCCACTCTGTGAAATGGCATTCCTGGCCCTGATATTTGTGCAGAAATCCATTCGCTATTTTAGGATGCAATGTGTTTGTAATCTAGGTTTAAGAGAATGTTCCACTGTCCACTTAAACAGCATAGTTCCCTTGAAGTGTAGATATAAGTCACAGCCTGGGATCCTCCTCCTTTGGCTGTTCACTGGAGGTTTGTATTTTTTTTATTATTTTTAAACTGCTGGAGTTTCAGATGTTAACTGAATTGGTGAAAAGTAAAAGTGACACTCTGTAATATATCTCAGTATAGCAGATACCTTTTTTCCTACATTAAATATTCGTATCTTACTTGCTGAATCTGAAATTGCTTACTTTTTTATAGGAACCATGCCAGGGTATTACAGACAAAATTGCTAAATTGGTTCTGGAAGGGAACACAAGCTGCTTAAAATAAGATTACATTTATTTTTTAAACATCTTGTTTGTATGTATGTATGCATGACTTAAAGTGTTGGTATTCTGTAATTTAACTGTATGATTTTATGCCTGTTGAACTTTAGGATGCTCATGAAAATAGTTATCTTTCTTATTTCTATCCTTCCTTGCATTGTTCCTTCAGGATACCTGCTTTAAATCCCATTTTGTAATTTATCATGAAAGCTAAAAAAAAACAACCCTTATATTCATCTATCTTTATACCTTGGCTTAAGCATATATTGTGTAATTCATTTTTCTTTTTCTTTTTCTTATTTCAAGCATTAAAACACCTATTAACTTAGGGTGGAAGCAGACATCCATTTACCATTGGGAAGTGAGCCTGTGGCCCCAGATGTTGCTAGACTCCGACTCCCACCAATCTTAGCCAGCATGGCCAATGGTCAAGGATGATGGGAAGTGTAGTCCAGCAACATTTAAAGGTTTGCAGGTTGTCCATCCCTGATGCAACCAGTTGATAAATCAGTTCTGCTTGTAGCATCTTGCTTCATTTCACCACATCCCAAGTGCAAATTTGTAGTAAAATAAGTGGGAAAGTGGTTGTGTTTGTAAACATCCAATTCTTCTCAGCAAATACCTGTCCCAGTATTTCCTCACATCAAAACATACAAAATTTTCAGTGGTTCTATTTTCAGTAGTACCCATACCCAAAGATGAGAAGCAAGGCCACACTTCTGAATGCTAAGGATTGTGGTCCCTAGAGAGAGGGGACAGTTTTACAAGTCTCTTATCAGAATGGCATGCCCCAAGAAGCACCCGTTTATCTGCATAGTCTAGGGGCATCTTCCATGGAGTTTACTGGAATAGTTATGCAGAAATAAACTCTTACCTGATGGAGAGATCCTCAAAAAACTACAATAATATGCCCTAGTTCTATCCAAAAGGAACCAGGGTTGGCGATCCTTGGGGCAAGGCAATCCTTGGACCATTATAATATATTCATTTTCTTAAGAAGGAAGAAGGGGAGAATACTGTTGCATTCAGGTCCTGCTTCTGGGCTTTCCATAGGCATCTTGTTGCCAACCGTGACCATGACATAAAATGTTCTGTTCCTATCCAAGATGACTCTTTTTATGTTACTGAGTAAGGAAATTTAATATACATCTTTACATGGCACAGCACACTTAAATTGTACCTTTGTTTAAATATGTAGATAATCACCATAATGTCAACAGTTACCAGTCTAATATAGAATATATTATTTTCTTTACAAATAATATTATTCCTAAGTGATTCTAGGGACTATGATGTCATCATGACTCTTTCCAAACTGGATGGTTGTGACAGAACCCATTACTGGATCATAGTGTGATCTAAGGTGGTTCACAATAGCAGTACTACTTGCCACACAAATATACAGTAAAAATAAATAAATAAGAAATTGGTCCACAAACACATATTTGAGTTGAAGGCAGGTCCTGAGTCTGAAAAGGTTGAAGACCACTGAGCTAGACCAGTGTTCCCCAACCCCCGGGCCGCGGACCGGTGCCGGTTCGTGGATCAATCGGCACCGGGCCGCCCAAGGAACTTCAAATCATTTCACTGTGGCGGGCAGCCGAGGCGCAGAGCATTGCGCCCTCTCAAGCCCGCCCATTGTGTGACAATAGTGAATGAAAATTCGCTATTGTTACACTGATGCTCCTCCTGGCCAATCAGGGAGTGGGTCCTCCCGCTTCCTGATTGGCCGAAAGGCAAACCTCACGCCATTGGCCGAGGAGGAGGCGCCACGGGAGGACTGAGGACTCGAGGTCGGAGACGCGGGGACTGAAGAGAAGCTGCCGTGAGGTAAGTGCACGGAGGGGGGGACTCAGCTCAGAACAAGCGGGCCACGGAAAAATTATCAAACATTTACTGGTCCGCGGCGAAAAAAAGGTTGGGTGGCGCTGAGCTAGACCAATCAGACTTTACCTACCAATTCAGTAATATTTTTTGGTAGTTCTCCAGCCATTTCATGTGTTCTGACTAGTCATTTCATCCACTAAAAGGTAGCAATAACCTCTCCTTTTCCCCAACAAAGCACAAGAAATTAGAAAACATGCTACTTGGATTCAGGCTCCGCAAACAAGCAATGTTAATTTGACTATGCATGTGAATGTATATTTAAAAACTGGTAAAATGCCCATCTTTGGAGGAGAATTGATTGAATATACAGTGCAGGATTTAGAAACTAGCATGCTGTATGGTAGAGGAGGCACATCAGAAACAACTCACAGTCCAACGTATGCTTGCTACTCACATGGGACAGCAATTATTTTTCTCTAGCCATTACGATAACAAAAAGTCAGAAGAAAGCGTCTCGGGGGTGAGGGAGTTAAGTAAAGCACGAACCAATTAAAGTTCATGGGAGAGTTAAACATAAATAATTAGCTTCCATGTCTAAAGCTCATGCCAAGTGTGAATTTCATGGGATTTTACAAACTTCAATACACCAAGGATCATAATATCTCTGGAAAAGCGTGCCATCCTTATTTCATAGGTCCCAAGAAGCCAAAATAATTTGCTTAGAGTCTCAGAGAAAATTTGGGTAACAGCCATGACAACAGTAACAAAGTTTTATGGGTGTCCATCACTCAACTATGCTGTTCATCTTTTGGTTCCCTAATTGCGAGGGACAACTTTCCTCCTCTTTGAATGATATAATCATTCTAAGAACACAAGTAAGTAACCAATACTGAAACACCCTGTAATTGATGAAGTCTACTGGGCACTTAAGCCCTCATTGATTCAGGTAAAAACATGTAAATTATTGTACCATGTTCCCAAATGCACTTTCTTTTCAGTCAATTGTATGTATATTTTATGAAACAAACAAACAAACAAACAAACATGCATACATACATACATACATCATGGTCTTATGGTATAAGATCATCCCACACATTCCTAATGACTCCTTTTTTCCAGAAAAAAACACCCATCTTTGTGTCTAGCAGGAGACAAACTGGCCAGACACGGAACGTATGAGTGATGTGGAGGGACCCTTAGCTTCAAATCAGGAGTATTTAATACGGTTTCTAAAGAAGATACAAATATATGCACTCCAACCTTTTATCCAATACTACATAATACCTGATCTGTTACTTTTCTTGCCCTGACTGAGAAGTCTCAAGACATTATTCTCCAGCAGCTCAAAGACCACTGCCGTTTTATATGTTTCAAGGTGTAAAATGATTAGATGTTGTATAGTGTTTATTCTTTACCCTAATACTGTACATTTCTTCTCCCCAGCAAGAAATGAATTATTTTATCAACTCGTCCTTTGCACTGGCATTTGGTGAACTTTACCTGCCTGTGCGTGTTGGGATTTGGTGTCAGCGCCGGTGTTTGAATATATATGAGCAGTTGGGCTAGGGATTATGAGTTATGTACACATTCTTGTATATTTCAATATAGCTCTGTCAAATGCAGCAATTAGAAAAGGTATAAAGGAAATGCAGAGATCATGAAGATTGGTCTCCACAGGTCGATAATACCAAGCAAATATTTTATATGTGAAGTCTAAAAAAAAATAGTACAAAGCCTAGAACTTCTCTGCTGAGTCTACTCTAAGAAACGTTTAAAAATTGCAATGCATTTTAAAAGTGTTATTTAATAAGCATATATTTACCCATCAAAACAAACTATGTACATACACAGATTTTCTTTTATTTAAAATTTTCACTTACAAAGCTATGTTGTGGCTAAACAATATGGTTGCCATTAACACATCTCCTTTTTTTGTTCTCTGCTCCTTAATGCTTTAGAGTCCTGCGTAACTATTTATATTATAAATGTTTACGTTGTAAATAGCTTGCCATTCTGATGTCTTATCTATTAGAATCTTACATGACGTCGCTAATGCACAAGATACTCTAAGCATTACATAGAAACACTCTACACATATATTTATGAATAATGTGGTTGAACGGTATCATTTCAGACTGCAGATGGGGAAAATTTGAATTAGTTCTTTGGGACTGTCAGGGAACTGACATCGGAGCCAGAGGCAGAGGCAAGGCTCCCGAGTGATGCTGGAGAAGGGCCCAGCAGGGAGAGAGGCAGCTCACCAGCGGGGGAAGGAAATCAGCGCAACACCAGGGATAAAGGGGGGCAGATGGGGGAATCGGCAAGGGGGCTCCAGGACTCCTCGCCAGAGACCAGTGGGGAGAGCACGGGTCCTCCTCTACCCACACCCTCCCTGCGCAGAAGACTTCCGCGCAGGGAGAGTAGGAGGAGACTTGGCGTCAAACAACTTTTATGTTGGAAAAGGTTTAAGAAATGCCCACTGATGGATTCTACTAGCGACTGAGGCAGCCACGAAGTGAAGGGCTGTCCAGACAGAAAAGGTTTAACCAGGCAACATAGCCAGGAGTGGCGGCAACTTACGCACGAGCAACCCCTATTATTATTACAGGGACTTACCTCCATGTAAGTCTGTAAAAGATTGCAGTCTAATGCTGTGTTTACATAAATGTTGAAGTCCATTCACATGTGCATTACATTAAGTAGAATCAGAAGTGGGCAGGGCGGCTGTGCATCCGATATGATGTCTGCATGGGAAAACCTATGTCTAATGCCATCAATATGCATAGACTTTCCCTGTGTTCTGGAAACCTACCACAATTGTGGTTCCAGAATGTGGAGAGGGCTTACCTGGGTAGCCTTTCCCCTTGCAGGCATGCATGGACATCAAGGCTGGAACCAACAGTGGCACACAAGAGGCATGGCCCCGCAGCACAAAAGCTGAACAATGTTAGGGACTCTTGTTTTGGTTATTCAGGAGAGTGTACCTACTTTGTAATATTGACACATTTTATGGCAAGGGCAATCAAATGACTGCTGAAAAACACTTGCTTCTTGAGATGGGCAGACAAAAGGATCAGGGGATAGGAAGTGGAAGGCCTGGAGTGCCTTCCATCAGCTTCGGCTGGTGGCCCAGCTACACCCCTATCTAGACAGGGATAGCTTAACTACTGTTATCTATGCTCTGGTAACTTCAGGGTTAGATTACTGCAACACGTTATACATAGGGCTGCCTCTGAAGACGGTTCGGAAACTTCAGCTGGTGCAGAATTCAGTGGCCAGGCTGCTCACTGCAGCAAGGCAGTTTGAGCATATTACGCCGATCCTGGTCCAACTGCACTGGCTACCAATTAGTTTCCGGGCCCAATTCAAAGTGCTGGTTTTGACCTATAAAGCCTTAAACAGCTCAGAACCGCAAGGACCGCAATACCTCAAGGACCGCCTCTTTCCATATGAACCTACCTGGACCCTGAGATCATCTTCTGAGGCCCTCCTCCGTGTGCCTCCTCCTCAAGAGGTCTGGAGGGTGGCAACACGAGAACGGGCCTTTACTGCAGTGGCTCCCCGTCTATGGAATGCTCTCCCCAGGGAAGTTTGCCTAGCGCCTTCATTATCCTATACCCTTTTAAAATGTGGCTCTTTTCGGGGGGGGGGGGGTTATTGGGTTGTTGTTTTTATTCTTGATTATATATGTTGCGATCTTTTCTGTGAACTGTCCTGAGACCTCAGGGTATAGGGCGGTATATAAACTCAATAATAATAATTATAATAATAGACTCTCATTTGAGCAGTTGCATTTGCCCTCCAGATTGCAATGCAGTAACACTAGAGCTTGGAAATGATCCACTTTTGCCTTAAACTCTGCCTTATGTGCCCTGCCTTTAAGTAGTTCCAAGTAGTTATGGAAAACAGATTTGTTTCGGCACACTGATACAGCAATGCAACTGGAACACCAACATGAAAATAAGTCACAATATTACTGTTATTGAACCACGGGCATTGATTCCTTTGCAGAACAAACACTGAAACAAAGTGATATAAGATTCAAATCAATCACAAAAAGGGATGAGAAATATGCTGGTCAAGCTTGCATCTGACTAACTTTGATAGTGTTGCCAACCCATCTTATATAAAGACACAAGTTATAGAACAAACACAGAGAGCTAAATTCATTCCTGGATGATTACAGAAAATCTATGGAGCTGCACTAGGAGTAATTTTCTCTCAGGATAATTTCTGCAACATTCTTTCTATAATTTAAAGGAATTTTCTGTAAATGCACTCAGCACAATATCTGACAATATAATTGGAAACAATTTAATTGTTTGAGTTTTCCAGAAATGCAAGCATCCTGTAAAATAAGTTTTATAATCATCTAGCACGCATACACATCCTCCCAGGCTTTGTTGTTATTTTTACTCCCCCCCCCTCAAGCTCACTCTTATCTTTAATACTGAAGCGGCTGGTGATGGCATTTTCTGCTGCTAGTACACTCATGCATTCTGTGTATCTCTTTTAAAATTTATTTCTTGTTTGGATGTGGTGTGCCTCTGAAAAGTTGGCTTCTTAGTTGTAATGGGAGGTTCTATACATTGTTTACATTGCCCTGATTTTCAGCACCGCAGGGTTTGTTTCTTGGTGTGCATCAGGAAGGGCCATAGGTCAGTGTAAGAAACATATGCTTCATATGTAAATGGTCCCATGTTCAATTCCTGACATTTCAGTGTAGGGCTGGGAGGAAAGACCTCACCTGGTGAGTTTCAGCAGGTTGAAACTCACCAGGTGAACTCCTTTCCACCACTACAATCGGCATGGTGGAAAAAGCTTCACATGCCAAGCCACTTAAAACTATCCTTTTTGGTTGCATAGAGAGCTGCCTTTTCATAATGCAAATCCATTTCATAAAGAAACTATGAACTTCCAGCTTGCTGTAACTCCAAAAGTGGAAAAAGAGCAAAACCCTTTTTAATGTAAATACATTGCTACTGTGTTAAAAAAACACACACACCTTTCTCCCTACCCCTTTCTCATAAAGTATTTATTAGGTGTTAGGTTTTATAAATTGTTTGGTCCTGCAGCTTTTATTTTAAAAAGAATGAGTTTTTTCTCTGAATGCATTACCAAGAATCTTGTGGAATACTTCACATAAAAGGAAACAGAAAATGTATAAATGTAAACAGGCTAATTGTATGCAGATATAAATTATGCATGTTGGCCTTATGAAAAAGCCTCCCTGATTTGCAGGGATCTTACTCAGCAGCTTTGCGCCTTGTCTGAGGGGATATTTAGTATGGCTGTGATATGCAGAATTTAAAGCAAAACTTTGAATTCTGAAGGATAAAATATAGCTCAGCTGTAATAAGGCCACGCTATAGAAGGAAAGGGGCTCTCTACTACTTTATTCATGTTGACTGCTGCGCTTGTTAGCCATGGCATCTAGTAGCCCAGGGATACAGTGCCAAGCAAAGGCTTTGTCAAGACTTAACATTTGCAAAAGGATTAAGGTTAGCTTGATGCTGCTTAATAGGAAAATATAAAACATTATCAAAGCCACAAGCCCTTTCATGGCTGAAACCTTGCTGGGTTATTTCTAGACACTGTTAACCTGATTGGCAGAAACAAAACAAAAAACCATGCAGTGTCCACAGTTATTGTTGACTTTCATGTGAATTGTCTGCATTTCTGGTAGTCAAGCTGGACATGAGAATGGCAGATCCATGACATGAATGCATTGCTATGTTGCTGTTGTTGTTGTTTCCTTCAACCTAAGGTTCTAGGATGGGTTACAGTAATTGAAACACACACTATTAAAATAAGGTGAGTCCTAAAAATTTGTATCAAAAGCCAGGGCAAAGAGCTGTGTCATCAGCATTTGTTGAAAGCTGATGATGGTGCCAGGTGCGCCTCTGTGAGAAGGGAGTTCCACAACCTATGGACTGTCACAGAGAATGTCACCTCCCAGGCCACCACCACCAAAGCTTCTAAGGGCAGTGGAACAACAAAGAGAACCTTCTTTGGGCCGCATCAATAGGAGTATAGCATCTAGATCAAGGGAAGTAATAGTGCCACTGTATTCTGCTCTAGTCAGACCTCACCTGGAGTACTGTGTCCAGTTCTGGGCACCACAATTCAAGAAGGACACTGACAAACTGGAACGTGTCCAGAGGAGGGCAACCAAAATGGTCAAAGGCCTGGAAACGATGCCTTATGAGGAACAGCTAAGGGAGCTGGGCATGTTTAGCCTGGAGAAGAGGAGGTTAAGGGGTGATATGATAGCCATGTTCAAATATATAAAAGTATGTCACATAGAGGAGGGAGAAAGGTTGTTTTCTGCTGCTCCAGAGAAGCGGACAAGGAGCAATGGATCCAAACTACAGTACAAGAAAGAAGATTCCACCTAAACATTAGGAAGAACTTCCTGACAGTAAGAGCTGTTCGACAGTGGAATTTGCTGCCAAGGAGTGTGGTGGAGTCTCCTTCTTTGGAGGTCTTTAAGCAGAGGCTTGACAACCATATGTTAGGAGTGCTCTGATGGTGTTTCCTGCTTGGCAGGGGGTTGGACTCGATGGCCCTTGTGGTCTCTTCCAACTCTATGATTCTATGATTCTATGATTCTCTTATGAATCTTAGCACCCAAGAGGGTTTGTAGGGAATGAGGTGGTCTTTCAGGTACCTGGGACCTGGTTCATTTAGGGTTTAAACATCAACGTGAGCACATTACATTGGGCCCTGAAACAAACTGTTGTTCCAGTTTTTTATTCATTCATTCATTCATTCATTTCACAAGACTGCTCACCCTCAAAGTGATTTCCCTCTATATTGCGATGGCCTGTGGTTTTAAGCAATAAATGTATGAGTTGACTGAGACACAACTAGCGGCAGGACTTGGAAGCTACCTGGATTTAAAGGAAGAAAGAGGAAGATCCGTGTGCCTGGAAAAGCAAGGAACATGTGCTATGTGTGTTGGGGAATGGGATACTTGAACATTGCACTCAATTCCTGCTTGCAGGCTTCTGAGAAGAATCTGGATCACCGCTGTGGGAACAGAAAGCTGGACTAGATGGGCCTTTGACCACATCCTGCAGGTCCCTTTTCAATGAGTATCTAGGTTTAGCATATTGAATTATAATTAAATGCATGCATACATGCAACATGTTTACACTATGAAATGTGATAAGAGTGAGACACCCATGATGAGGCAACTTCATTTGGTTTTTTTTAAAATACCACAGAAAGAGAAGACTTAAATGGTGAGGTGGAATGAATTTTCCTGTTTAAAAATGTCTCCTACTGAAGTTGCTATTTGCCTTAAATAGTAAATCATATAAATACAATACCTGCATGTTTTGCCCTGTGTAGGGCAATAACAAGCTTTGAGAGAGGAGAGTGATTTTAATTGGGGAAGTGACGGAGAAGTGTAAAATTCCATTCCTCCCCTGCCACAGACCAGATCCAAATCAGGGCCCCTTATGGCTGCTATTGTGGGAGATCCCATTTGCAGCCCTTAGCTTCCTGAAGTAATGGTGCTACATAATGTAAGATGTTCTCTTTGAAGGGCCACAACCAAACTACAGTGGTACGTCAGGTTAAGTACTTAATTTGTTCCGGAGGTCCGTACTTAACCTGAAACTGTTCTTAACCTGAAGCACCACTTTAGCTAATGGGGCCTCCTGCTGCCACCGCGCCACCAGAGCACAATTTCTGTTCTCATCCTGAAACAAAGTTCTTAACCTGAAGCACTATTTCTGGGTTAGTGGAGTCTTTAACCTGAAGAGTATGTAACCTGAGGTACCACTGTACTTTAAGAACTTTAACACGCATTAGACACAAGCTCACCACAAATCTCTCTTCAACTGCATCAGGGCCTAAATCTCTGGAGCTCCTGGGCTTTGTTTAAAACGTGGAGTGGAGGATCATTCACTTTTACACAAATCACACTCCACATCCACAACTGCTGATCTACAGTCCTACCTAGAATCATATTACACTTTGCAGAGCAGCTGGCCTGGCTTTATACAACCACTTGTTATCTTCTTCACTTGCCCTGCAGGTACAAAGCCTCATAGCTAACAGTTTTTGTGTGCCGTATACAACATTTAAAGAGACACATGAGTTGGTGATGGTCTTTACTTAGATAGCCTTTTAGAGGGATTATACAGATTCATGGCGGACAGGCTTATCAATGACTATTAGCCATGACAAACTGACAGCTACATGCAGCCACCATATTCAGAGACAATGTACTTCTCTGATAGCCAGCTGCTAGGGGCAAAGAACAAGGAATGCCTGTCTCTAGCCTGTCAGCTTTCCAGTGGCATGCAGTTGGCTACTGATAGAGACAGGAGGCTGGAGCAGAAGATGGAGTCTTGGTCTGGTTCATTTAAGGCAGTTTGTCTCGTAAAACTATTTAAATTCCCAAGATTTGGATTCTGCACCTGCAAATCAGACCAGGTTCTGGTGTGCTCTGTCCTGAGGGGAAAAGAACACAATACAGGAATATTCCTTTTCAGTTCCATTTGATACCATGTGAGCTGCATAGGATAGTTGCCTCAGTCTTCTGAATTGTGCCAGAATACCTCTGTTAACTCCCTTCCCATAAAAACTTCCATGGCCACTTCTTTCATTTGGAAAATAGGCTGGGTTGGCCCAGCTCTACCATTAGGCAGTGTGAGGCAGCTGCCTCAAACAGCCGATGCTGGGCAGGGGTGGACAGTGGTGACAAGGAGCTGGAGACTCAGAACTGTGTGTGCAACATGGTACAGCCTGTAATCCCTAAACTAGCCTGCTATCCCACTGAAGTGAGTCTCAACGGCCCATCTGGTTGGTTTATGTTTGTGGAAGCTGCCATCTTGCATTATGCTCCAGACAGCAAAATGCCTTAGGTCAACCTTGAGAAATGGTTCAATCTGAGCTCCTTAGGAATATAGGATTAATTATGCTCCTTTGGTTTCAGTTACTATTGTTCTGGTGGTGGTGTTAAACAATGTCATTTCCCACCAGATACCAGAGCTAGCTCTAATTTCTATTCCAGGAGGCAAAATCCCACTCGTGCATTCATGACCAACATCACTCAGTGCCTTCCAGCTTGACTTTTTCTGTGGTCCTGTGGAAGTGGCAGTGCTAAAAATAAATGCTAGCTCTCTGAATCAGAGCCCAGTTGAAGCCCAATGTGAAGCCAGAGCCAAAACTCCAAATGACTTTAACATGAGCCGAATGAGAGCAATGCTTAAGAATCCCACCCACTATTTTGTGTCTATGTAATAAACCGAAGACTACACAACCAAGTAATGTGTGTGCATTTCATGTGCTTTGTAGGTTTTTCTCCCCCTCTGGCTCCCATTACAACGAATGTTTCCAATTTGGGTCATTTCTCTCTTGCTGATGCCAGTTTTCCAATCCAGCATGATCCAAATTAAATAACCTTCTATTGTGCCAGTCCCGATAAGCGTCAGCTTACTACGAGCAGAATTTGGGGCTTTGCCTGACAAGATGATTATTGCAATATTTAAACAACCCTTAGGGTCCTAATTCACTAGCAATTTATGGTGCATCAAATTCATGACTGCCATCTTAGCAAAACCCATGTGTAGCCTGCCATGAAAATGTGCTACAAACTGAAAAATGCACTTACTCTACTTGCTTCACTTCTTTGTTGTGTGCTAAAGAGCATAGTAATAGCCCACAAGGCTCAGAGAGCCAGATAAGTTTAGTTCTGAATAAAAAAGTGAGAAACTATGAATAAAAAGGTATTGGCAAAGGCAATCATGCTGTTGTTCTTGTTGCTTATTTGGTGCTCCGTTTGCTCCTTTGGAACAAAACACAGCTTACCATCTTTGATCACTTTTATGTTCATCCATCAATATCCTTATGAGGTAGGTAAAATGAAAGAGTAAGCTCTTTATTAAAGAGCTGGGTCACCCAGAGTTAGATCTTAAGAATTTGAAGGGGGTGAAAGCTGAAACTAATGTCCTAGTGTGGCATTCAACTAAGTTTTACTCAGAGTACATCCACTGAAATGAATGAAAGGAAGTTACATTATTTTCTCTCCTGAAAGCAACCAGCAGTGCATATTACTCAGCTTTGTATATGAATGCTTATTTCTTCCCACCCATGGCAATGTGAAATATTTCAGTTATATTCACGAACATCCAGATCTTAAGAACCAACCCAGCACTTCCTAGAATTAAGAAGGCTCTCAGCACCAGAATAAAGGCTCAATCGGCACCCATCTCCAGCCCTTGTAGTGCTGCTGCTGTAGCTGCTGGCACTGTTGTACTGATCACCTTTCCCATTTCAACCTTTCTGTACTCATAGCTCTATTTAGATTTTTTTAAAGGCAGGGATAGTGAACCCATGGCCTTCAGGAGTTTTTGGACTTCAACTCCAATCAGTCCTAACTAGCCTGACAAATGGCTAGGAAAGATGAGCGTTGAATGACATCTGGAGGAATGTATCATTTCTAAGAAGGGTGAAAGCAATGCACGGATCAGGGTTCAGGATTGCAGCAGTAGGCCCTGTCCCTGACTTGCACATATTGATCTGTTCAGCGTGCACAGTGTATGGAAGACAGGAGCAGCATGGCCAGGAGATGTGATCCCAATTCCAAGTTCACAAATTGATTCTTTCCATATTCAGAATGCCTGACTGGGTGTTCATATACAGTGGTACCTTGGGTTAAGTACTTAATTCGCTCCAGAGGTCTGTTCTTAACCTGAAACTGTTCTTAACCTGAAGCACCACTTTAGCTAATGGGGCCTCCAGCTGCTGCCACACTGCTGGAGCCCAATTTCTGTTCTCACCCTGAAGCAAAGTTCTTAACCTGAAGCGCTATTTCTGGGTTAGTGGAGTCTGTAACCTGAAGTGTATGTAACCTGAGGTACCACTGTAACAGTATTATGCAGCATTCTAAGCCCATTTGTTAGTGCAGCAGTATGGACAGACTTCCATGACTCTCTGCTCTTGCAAGGCATAGAATGTGATGCTAGAAACTACTATCTGTCCTGTTGTTGCAGCTAAAGTAGACCTTTAAAATAAGGCTTCTTGGTATTTCCTGTATTAAACTATCAAACCTGAGTAATTATTCAGTCCTGAAAAGTGAGCCTCATAAAATATGGCTCTATAAGAAGCTTCTTTGCACATGTGTGTGGGCATGTTCATATACACACAGCATCTTCACTGTCACACTAAAAATAATAATTAAAATATCTTTCTCTATGTGAAAAATGCCAGCCTCCCCACATCACATTGTAATTCTGGTAGCCTTTGAAATGAGAGGTGTTATCAAAAATATCTACAGAATTATTACCAGTAGTGCAGTCAGATAGGATATTTACAAAGGATTTCAAAACCCATTTACAATATCTGCTGTGTTTGTGAATTGGCAAATACTAAGAGGAGCTTAGGCTGTACAATGGCAACGCTGAGCATAATCGGTGTAGATCAGATACACATTATCAAATCAAAAGCATTTTATTTATGCATTATGCAGGATCATGAATCATATTTGTGTAAGTTCTAATGCCGGAATGCAAAAGGAGTTGGAAATCCAAGTGCAGCCACACCAGCATGTAATCCCATTATGAATAATCGCATCCAACAGAGGCATAATAGAGCAAGCCATTACATTTTGAGGTACCTTTGGATATTCAAGGGTAACAAAATAGCTAGGCCTATGTGGCAGATGAACACCAACTCATGTATACTGTCTGAGAAAATCAGTTGGCAGAGCGGGGCAGATTACTGGCTAATGGCTCCATTATGTACAGAAGCTATAACCGTTAGCTATTTTACATATGGACAAAGGAGAATTTATTTGATGGCCCACAGCCCAGCAGAAACCAGAGAGGGGACGGCTTCCCCCTAATGACAGAGACATTAAATAATCACATGAGTGGGGAGGGTGGAGAGGTGGCATTAATTCTGTGTTATTTTCTACAGCAGAGAGTTTTAAAATATTCACTGAGGAAATGCAATCAAACAGCACAGAGGAGAGGGGAAAGTTCTCACAAGTTAAGAGGGTCCAGGGTGTAAGTTCTTTTCCCTATTGAAGAGTGGCAATGTGCTTCATTGGATAGTCATTTGATGATAAGATGTTATCTTCCAGAGCATTTATTTGCTCAGGGGGTGGGCGGGAAGGGGAACCACAGCTCTTAAACTACTTCTGATCACAGAACATTTATGTATTTTTCTCTCTCACACATTTATGCAATTACTTTCATTTGCTATACTTAAAGTAAAAACTAAGCCAACCTGAATGCAGCATTAAACAGGAAAACCTGTTTCAGTTCTCCAAGCAATCTCATCTTTATTGTCCGTGCATGTTTGCATTATCATGTCAGATTTGCTATAATAACCATTATCCTAAAAGATCATGGGATTCGTTGCAAATTACAGTGAAATAATATGCAATCGTTACTTCACCCACGACTGAAACACAGCATTTTATATTGCCTTAAATGCTCTCTTTTTATCCTTTAGACACAAAAATGGCAGAAAAAGTCTAAACAAAATTTCACACAACCACATAATTAGGTAAAGCCAACCATATCAACAACAGTAATATATCGTTAAAATTAAAAACCAATTCTTAAGAGCCTAACTATAGCGATAAAGAACATGGTATGGTTGTGATCCTAATTATACTTCCACAAGTGTCTGCTGGACATAAATCAATGGAGTTTACTTCTGCATGTTCAAGGTGCTTAAAAGTTGGATACACAGTTTTGATGGCTGGAATCCTGAACTCCACAGTCTAAGGCTGCGTACACAGAATACCGCATTTTTCACTCTATAAGACACACTTTTCCCCTCCTAAAAAGTAAGGGGAAATGTGTGTGCGTCTTTGGAGCGAATGCAGGCTGCACAGCTTTCGCTGAAGCCAGGAGACCCGCCCGAAGCCTCCAGAGCGCAGCGGAGCACTCCTCCCACTGCACTCCGGAGGCTTCGCATTGCTTTCGCTGAAGCCAGGAGAGCCGCTGCACAGCTTTCCCTCTCTGTGCAGCGCCCCTTCAGCAAAGCGGGAAGAGAAATGGAGCCCCTTCCGTTTCTCCTCCCGCTTTGCTGGAGAGGCGCTGAGCAGAGAGGGAGAGAATTTTTTTTTTCTTGTTCTCCTCCTCTAAAACTAGGTGCATCTTATGGTCCAATGCGTCTTATAGAGCGAAAGATACAGTACTTTTAAAGCAAATTCTGGATTTTCTTATTGCAGGAGAGTCAGTGCAGTGTAATGGTTAGTGTTGGACTAGGACCTGGGAGAGCAAGGTTCGAAACCCCACGCAGCCACGAAACTCACTGGGTGCCCTTGGGCCAGTCACCATTTCTTAGCCTGACCTACCTCACAGGGTGGTTGTGAGGATGAAATGGGGAAGAGGAGAACCATGTACACCACCTTGAGCGCCCTGGAAGATAAAGCTGGCATACAAATGTAATAAATAATAAATTCGAAGCACATTTCCCCCCTGCAAGAATTCTGGGCACTGTAAATTGTTAAGGGTTGATGGGAATTGTAGCTCTGTGAGGGATAAATTCCAGTTCCCAGTTCATTCTTCATACTGCAGGTCAGAGGAGAGGCTGGTACCCAGTTAAAAATCCCCCCCACCTCTCAGGTTGTAGCAAATGTCAATCTCCTTACATTTCCCTCACTGGCCAAATGAAGCACTCAGTAAAGCTCTTGCTCCATTGACGTGCATGCAGACTGGTTGCACTTTTACAATTTCAAAAACTAAGTAAGTAAATAAAATTTCCACACAAAGTAACGACCAATTACTTTGTTTTTCATCCCCAGCTGCGATGTATTCAGGCACTCCATGCACACTAGGATTACCACAGTATCTCTTAACTTCTGTGCTTTCTTTGGCAGTTTCTTTCCACATCTTGCTATTTCCATTTAGCTGCCATGAGTAACAGCATAACCAACCCCCTGTACAAGGCACTAGACTGGCTTTTCTTGGTTTCATTAAACCAACACAGCAATAAAGAATACTCAACTATCCATCCAAAAATTAAAGTAGGGGGTGGGGAGACTCAGGCTCCTGGCCAAATGTCTCTGTCTGGTCCTCAGGACTCTGACCAAGCCTCACCCCCATGCCTTCCCCTCTTACCACTGCCAAACCCTGCACTAGCCTTGCTGCACATCCCCCTTGAGTGTTTTTGCCTGACTAGAATGCATGGACGTAGCCAAGATTTTTGTTAGGGGGAGCAGAACCGACGTGATTGGTCAGTTAAGTATTTCTATTGTTTTATTTGATATAGGGGGGCAGCTCCTCACCCTCTACCCCCGGCTATGCCTATGCTGGAATGCGTCCTTGAATTCTAATAATGACTGATTGCCTGGGTGAAGGATAGAGAGAAGGGTGTGTGTGGAAGCTAGCCTACCGTACAAAGGTAAAATTAATATAATTATTTATGGCTCTGCCTACTTCTGCCTCTGGCCCCATCAACCACTAACATGCGACCCCTGTAATGTTGCTCAGAATGGATTATGGCCCTTGGGCTGAAAAGGTTCCTTGCCCCCCCCAAAAAAGAGTATTAATTGTAAAATGGACCCACTCATGTATTAGAACTGAACTGAGCATGAAATCCTACCTCCCAGTTTGCCCTTGAATTCCTTCATAGCTTCTTGGTTAGCTTGTAAAATCAGCTCAACATGTCCCCATGTCGATTTGCATTACTGACTGATGTGGCAGAGTCAAGTTGATCTGTCTATAATTTATGCTTTATAACCTGTAAAGTGAAGAGGAGCAACAGAAACATACATCTTAACCCTGTCTCTTTAAGGCTATATTCAGGTGAATAGCTCAAGCCAAAACAATTAACATGCGTAGTCATGGCTGTTAGTCTGCGGAACTAAGAACTGAAGGGACTTTTGAGCCTTGTGGACACCTATTAGGAAATTAGATTTTGAATTTTAAAATGATCAAAAGAAATTAGGGGGGAAATGGTTTGTGCAACGTAGTCAATGTAATCCTGAATGGATCTGGGAATATATTGTGGGTATTTCTTTCAAGACTGATTGTGGAAATACTTATGAGAAATATATATAAAGGCAATTTTTTTTAAAGTCATCTACAAATAAAGCAACAGAGAGGGGAGATATATAGGAAAATAAATGAAAAATTGATTCACCCTAAGCCATACTGGTACAACTACTCAGCTTATTTACACCCACCAACCTCAGAACATTTGCTCTGTCATTTCTGGACATCCAAAGCTAGTGAACCACTGCTGGCAATAATAATAATAATAATAATAATAATAATAATAATAATAATAATAATAATAATAATAATAATAATAATAATAATAATAATAATAATAATAGCAGCAGCAATCGTTCTGCTTGTTGACATTCAAACAAATAATAGCATGTTACTTCAAGGCATTATACAGTGGTACCTCGGTTTATGAACTTAATTCGTTCCGGACATCCGTTTTTAAACCAAAACCGTTCTTAAACCAAGGCGCACTTTCCCTAAGGATGCCTCCCGCCGCCAGTGCCCTTCCACTGTTCGGATTCCGTTCTTATACCAAGGTAAAGTTCTCAAACCAGGACACTACTTCCGGTTTTGTGGAGTTTGTAAACCGAATAGTTCGTAAAGAAGGGCTGTTCTTAATCCGAGGTACCCCTGTACTGCTGTCCAGCTAACTGTCACACATAGTGAACAAATGCTGCAGGGTGTTTTTTTTAGTGATATGCAAATACCCCTGGGGTTTGTGTAAATGCATAGCTTTTTTTAAGCTGCAACTCACATCTGGCACCTCTCAGGTGGGCACCATTGTCATTATAAGAGAACTAGCGGAGGCGTTCCTGGTGAGTTCTGGCACCTCTTTTTCTTGAAAAATAGCACTGTGTAAATGGTTACTATTTACACCTTTTTGGCTTCTTCAGATTGCATAATTAGAAACTCAGACAAATTTCCCTTTAATCAGCACCACTCTATGCCACTCTTAACACAAAATGTTTCTCCTACTTTGCTATAATTTCTATGTAAGGAAAATCCCATGCTCATTATCTGTGAGTATTGTGTCACAAGTACATAGACAAAAGCCAATGCATGCAGTTTAAAATTTTTGTAGGTCAATTTTAAGTAGGCCTTAATACATCTAGTATGAAGGAAACCCAGAGTCAGGGTGGGCATCTGGGAGGAAACGGAAACATATGCAATGCTTACTTATCAAACCTAAACGCATTTTACTGCTTCAACACCGTAAAATCCATCATTTATAACTTAACATATAAAATTGTGCTGGTTGGCATATCTATTAAATTTACATAATCATGGGTAGCATGGGTAGGCTTGCAGCCTCAAAGGTATAAATGCCTTTCTCTTGTGCAAGCAAAGTTGTGTTTATGCCCAGTACTAAAAAGGGAGCTGCACACTTCTGCACACTGTATAGCTTAAGCACGTGCATCTTCTTAGTTTTTGCCACTTGAGAAACAGTACAAAAATAAAAGCTGAAACTAGAAAGCAGTAGATACCGGTAGTTTCCCTCCCATGACTCCCATGAGTAAGGAACAAGGATGTCTAGAATCAGCAGGAACCACATAGAATTAATATTATGGGATGGGACTGGTTTGTATAAAGCCAGAAAGCAACCAGTGCAACCTTGTATGCTGGGAATGGCCCAGGGCTTACAGAGTCAAAGAACTATATATAGATATATATATTTCTATGGAAATATAATGTTGTAAAATACCTCAATGAATTTAAATGCTACACTCCATTTCTTTGAGCTTAATTTATCATAGAAAAGTGGAGTACAAATGTAAAATTAAATCACCAGTCAAAATCTTTAAATACCTACTAGCATATATACCTTCACTTTCCACTTGTTTTTTATTCCAGCCAGAGTTGTCACTGCAGAAACACTTTGAAAAACTGTGCTCCGAAAACTGAAGAGAAAGAAAACTATAATAAGCAATACATTTTTCATCTTCTCCCACAAAAATCTATACATACATGGCGGCTTCTCCCTTTATATTTTTCTTTGCATGTTTATGGCTACAGACCCCCTCTTATTTGTCTTTTTTACAAATCCTCACATTTAACCACATTGGAAATAACGCAAACTTTGGGGGGGGGGTCTTAAGTCCTGATCCAGCATTTCTGCTCATTCACGTATCTTTCCCAAGTACAATATCACAATTAAGTTGTGGCTCTGCATTTTGTTTAGATTAAACCAAGTCTTCATGCTATGCTTTTTCTATATGGGATGCTTGAGTGCTACTCCTCAGTACAAGGGAGTTACAGTATAAAGCTTTCACATGACTTTCTTAGCTTCTGTGAAACCTGTCCTTCTGATTTGTCTCCTCATTTATTAGCCCTGATCTTACAATGGAAATTACACATCTTTTTTGCACTTTGGGCACTAGCCAATTACATTTATATTTGAGTTCCATTAGAAGACTTTCACGCATGAGTGAGCCTGTCTACATTCTTCCCACTTGACCAAACTCTTCAGATTTTAAAGGTGTTTTTAACTCAACTTGTATGAGGCAAAAAATAAAAATCCTATACTGCAGGGCGGGAGGCAGAGAATCCCCAAGCCCAATAACTTCATCATACTTATTAGAGAGAAGAGGAGAGAGAAACTAGATCACCATCACAGACATTACCGCTTACAGTTAACCCTTTGCCATCAAATGTAAAGATGGCTTAGGAAAGAAATCAAAATCCTTTCAATTCCATAAACTCCTTGACTTCATATTCCCAGTGCAAATCTTCTGGGCTTTTTTCCTGCTCTCTTTAAACAAGTGGTGAAATAGCAGGCTTGTGGTTTCAGATATAAGGATAATTAAATAAGAAGGAGGGAACCAATAAAGTGAAAGGGCAGGTACTTTCGTTTAAACAATTTCAAACTAAATTTTACCCTTCTTTGAAATTAAAACAGTTCTACAACTCAGGGAACACCTGGTATGCTGAAAATGAAATTACATGCTCACATATATTCTTAGTGTGTAATATGCCATACCACCTTCCATTATCAGATTTTATAAACATGAGCTACAGAAAATTCGTCTCATTTTTATTATGGGAGTTTAAATCCATTTATTTGATGCAGTGGATTATCTGAACCTTAGCAGCAATGCTCTCTGTTATGTTTTGTTCAAAATGATCTTTGGAGAAGAAAACCCAGAGGGCCAATATGAAAAACAGAACAAAAAAGTGAAGCCAAATAGAGGAGCAAAAATGTTTTTAACAGTGCAATCCTATCCACATCTACCTAGGAGTAAATCCCATTATTAGGACTTATTTCTAGGTAAGCATATATGGGACTGCACTGTTAAACGTACAGAAAAATGTTTTAAGTAGTTCCTAATCCCAATACTTTATCATGTGTTTTTGTATTGCCTTCATCAGAGAAACTAAAATATAAGGAACAATTCACACACATAATAATTTAAACTAAACATAAACTATATCTGTATTAGTATCATAAAATATTATACAAAACCTACAGAATGTTTACACGCCAATTAAAGCATGTCTAGTAGTATCAGTATTACAGTATTACAGGGTGGTTCACAGCATAAAAATACAAAATACATAATAAAAACAAAACCAGAACAAACCAATAGCCTCCTCTCCCACAAACACATTTAAAAGTATAATCAGCCCAAGGCCTGCTTCTGGAGAAACATTTTTGCCTGATGCCCAGAGACTTATGTGAAAAATATCACTGCCATACAATATGAAACAAGATTGTTACTGCAAAAAATACATGTTTTATCAATTAGAAAACCAAAATTGAACCTTATTTCTCAATAAAACCAATAAAACTTTCTATCAATTGGCCGGAAGCAGGGCCATGAGAGAGAGGGACTGTGGCTTCTGTTGTACCAGACCCACAGTCAGCAATGTCTTCAGGCTGAGCTAACTAGCTTTCTTTCTTTCTTTCTTTCTTTCTTTCTTTCTTTCTTTCTTTCTTTCTTTCTTTCTTTCGGAGCACTAGGTGATAGAAACTCTTGGGGTCCTTGAAGTGCAGGTGCGGTCAGGCATGACAAAACCAAGATTCAGCTCAAAAAGGATTTATTGGAATATCAGGAACAAGAAGAACAAGAAGAACAAACAGGGGCAAACAGTATATATGCCTTAAACCGGCCCTGGCAAAATACACACACTGCCTGTGAAATTAGTTGCAATTAGTGTTAAGTTGTGGGTGAACATATCAGACACAGCAATTCTTCAGACAGCTCTTGAACAGGGCTGAAGGGTTCAGCCAACCTGCTTGTATAGAGCTCAACTACAAAGCAACAGTAACAACTTTCTGTAACTATCCAATCACTGAACGTCACTTTCAATTCCTTATTTGTATATGCGGACCTGAGTGAAAACTATCTACAGTATCCCCTGCTGGCCCAGGGTGAGAACTTCAGTACATAACAATTAGCAAATCACAACAATGACCCTATGCAGATGAAGCTCCTGAGCTCCAGGAAGCCTGAAGGCCTAGGCCTGCATTGCATGCATACAGTCTGGCTTCGGCCTACAATGCCTGCATAAATAACACCCCTAAAGAGCTTCTGTTTTCCCCTTCCCTTTTCCTGCTCATCTCTAGTTTTCTAGTCTTTGGAATTTCCATAGTTTGCCCTTCCTTTCCCCTTACCAACCACAGTGCATCTTTCCTGTGGTGGGCTTCTCAACTACTACTACACAACAAGTGTAGTAGTACTTCACCCCAAGTGAAAAATGCAAAATATAAATGAACACTGCAAAGAGGCTTTAATATGTTTCTTACCAGACAGTGTTGTTCTTGGGTGGAAGTCAGAATGGGGAGTAGAGATTCAGCTGGCTGGGGCAACATCTTTAAACCTGAAGATGCAGATTTGCAGTTTGGTTGTACTTCTGGATTTAGCTCTGAGCCTGGATGCCAGAAGTGCTGTTGCAGCTAAAGGTGGCACACCAGCTGCTCCCATTCTTGGAGATGTCTGATCTGGCCAAAGTGACACAAGTCTTGTTAGGGTTACACTAATGTGCTCGGAAACACCAACTGGCCCATAATGAATGCAGCCAAACTGTTGACTGGGACTGGTTATAGAGAACATACAACTCCCTTGTTACAACAGCTCAACTGGCTACCTGTCTGGCACAACTCAAAGTGCTGGTTATGATTTATAAAACCCTTTACCACTTAGGTCCAAACTATCTGAAGGAACATTTTGTCCCATACCGACCTGCCCAGGTTTTGAGATCTTCAAGGGAGGCCTTTCAGTCCCACCACCCTCACAGGCATGTCTGGTGAGGAAACGAAAGATGACCTTCTCGGTGGCTTCTCCCAAACTTTGGAACTCCCTTCCTAGAGAAACTAGACTGTCTCCCTCCTTGTTGTCCTTCTGCCAGCAGGTGAAGACCATTTTATTCTGACAGGTTTTTGAGAACAGACTGTTTTTTAGGAAAGCGTTTTTAACAGTATTGCGCTATTTGTACTATCTGTATTTTAATAGATTTGTTTTTATATTGTTTTGATTCTACTATACTTTAATTACTTTTTAACTATTTTCTTTTATATGTTTCTGTATTTTATCTGTGTTGTTCTAATCTGTGTAAGATGCCTTACATTGGGGAAAAGGCAGGATATAAAATAAAACAATAATAATGCAGGAGCTAAAGATGACTCATTAAGAATTCATTGTATAGCTATCTAAAAAGCTGTATAGAAAATAATATACTCCACCAAGTGGTGGAAGCAGAAAGTACAGAAAAAAACATAGTGTCCAAACTCAGCATGTCACACTTATTTGCATGTTGGAGAGAGTTGTGCTCTATGTTTTATTGTAATTGGCGGAATAATTTAATGAACAGAAGGGTACCTGGGACACTTGTGCCTCTTTGTCAGCTAGCTCCTTGTCACTCAGTGCTAATGCTAGTTTGCCCTGAATAATAGTGGCCTCTGGAGAGCAGTTGGGAGAGGGGTAGTTGAGCAACAACCTGTTCCCTGTCACTGCCATAAAATAATGTAAGCATCTACATTATTAAGTGCCCAAGGGTTCTGTGAACCACCCTTTATTTCTATAAAAATCCAAAATGTTTTCTTTGGGATGCTGGGGGATAAAATTGATTTCCTATTTGAAAAGAATTCACAGCTACCTTTCCAATTTCCTAAAAATTATGACGGGGATTAAATAAAGTTGTTTCAACAATTATTTTTGAATTAATTTTCCACATTAGAGACTCAACCAGCAAAATCAGCAAAACCATGGCATGTTTCTACTAAGGTTTAGTACTTTCTCATTTCAAAGGAAAAACACACTCAAATGGCACACTTTAAAAACATTAAAAAGGAGAAAAGCTATTTTTCTGGAACAATTTATAAAACATTTTGTGGTTTAAAACAAGAAAAAATTACTCCACAGGTGAAGCTTAAAAAACTGAAGGTACGTCAAAAACTAGCAGGCAAAACGCAGAAAAGCTATTTATACAAAATTAAAGTGCTTTGTAATAGTAAGGTTAATGGAATGAGAGACGAGAACAGGGTAGGGGAGATAATTTAGTGAAGTTTTTTAAAAACCATCGTGCCAAACCTTAGCTAATCAGAATAACATATTTTATCACTGAATGTGTAGTTTATAGTGTTGATTTGCACAATTAAAAAAAAAGTTTTGTGGGGAAAGGCCATTATCTCTTTTCCCTAGGAAGTTATAGACTTTGCAAAGATCTTAAATGTTCATGATGTAGAAACAGGCATTACATAAAGTCTCTTTGTTCTTGATTGCTTAGAAGCATTTTCCAGAGTAATATTGGAAATTAAAGTTTAAGGACTAAGACCCCCATTGCTGCGCAGCTCTACGTTTAGTATACAGTGGTACCTCGGGATGCGAACGGGATCCGTTCCGGAGCCCCGTTCACATCCTGAACAGAACGTAAGGCGTGACTGCGCATGCACAAATCACATTTCGTCGCTTCCGCGCATGCGCGTGACGTCATTTTTAACCGTCTGTGCATGCACAAGCGGCAAAACCCGGAAGTAACACGCTCTGTTACTTCCGGGTTGCCGCGGAGTGCAACCCAAAAATACTTATCCTGAAGTGTATTTATCCCGAGGTATGGCTGTAATGAGGAGAACAACTGTTTGGCTTTCTGTAGGTAAATTACTGCTACTTTATGGGGGACCTGTTCATTCACAAACTATATGGTACAATATCAATTGATCATTAACTAGCAAGCCTGTAATTCATTTTTTCATGCCAGGATTTTAGTGTATGGTGTATCAAATTGCAGCAGGGTAGCAGTGCTAACACCACAGCCAGCAGTCTGCAACAGTGAAAATGAAACTAAAGAGTGCTTGTTCAACCCAACGGGTACATTAGAAACTCACTGAGTATGGTGGATAGAATGATGTTACTGAGTGTGATGGACAGGATAATGGCATATTATGGTTTAAAGCATAATAATTAAATTTTGCTCCTAATTGATTTACCTACCTTCAGTCCATTTTCATTAGGGCCAAACTCTGTTATATAGACCGTTGTCACTTTTTCTTTCCGTTCTGAAGTGCATTCCAACCAACACACTCCCTGTACCAGAAGGAAGGTTTTGAATGTATAGCTTGATCCCATGCATTGCCACACTGTAAGAAAAATGGGTTAGCTAGACAGAACCAAACAATTGCTGTAGTGCTCCAGCATCACTACTCATGGCACTGTGTGTGTGGAACATTTCAACCAAGGCTGATAGGAGAAGTTGTGCATATGTTGGTATTTGTGTACAGCCACTTCTCACAAACGCTGAGCAATACATAGAGGGTGAGGAGTATAGATGCTGGGCTCAGCTGTAGCAGGGAACAGAGTTAGCTTCCACTGCTCTGATACATTATTTGAATGCATGTGTCTCTGTGGGGTGTCATCTGTGTTTTGAAACCTGCTACTGTCATACTAATGCAAATATGAAATTGAACACATATTGGGCTGGGGAATCCGTAGTGCAGGTGCTGTCATTCCTGAACATTGCCTATGTTGGTTTGGGATGATGGGAGGTGGGACTCCAACAACATCTGAAGAGTCACAGCTTCCCCAGTCCTGACCTTACAGAATAACACATTTTTAAAAAAATGTTTAAAAATGACAGTGTGGCTTGAATAGTATGAGATACACACACACACACACACACACACACACACACAACATTTCTAGCTTTTGAGGAAAGAGGGAAGCAGATACGTGAACAAATGACAGGAGCTGAGAGATAGGAGAGTTCTGTGGAGGCCCAGTTTGCTTTGAGAGAAGTGGGGGGAAATGGTTTATAGGATGATTCTAAAGTTTCTGAGGTTTTTATTATTATTATTGTCCATTGAGTTTCTCTGCCAGCAGACTCTATCCCGATGGTCATGATGACAGACACTGTCCCAGCGAAACCAAAGGCCATTATACATTTGTGAACAGAAAAGCACAGAAGCCCCCACATCTTACTTTCATCTACGAGGGACATTTCCTTTGTTACCATCTTCCAAAGAAATAGTTTTCTCTCTTAAATGTTTCATGAACCCCACTGTTCCAATAACTGGAGTATTGTGTTGTTGAAAATAAAAAGCATTTGTAAGAAGCTCTTCTGCAACTATCTATAAATAGACCCCTTTGCAATCCAAGAAATAACATGTTGTTTTGGGGGAAGGGAAG
The DNA here is from genome assembly GCF_964188305.1 of Podarcis bocagei. Lineage (NCBI taxonomy): Eukaryota > Metazoa > Chordata > Lepidosauria > Squamata > Lacertidae > Podarcis > Podarcis bocagei. The sequence continues at coordinate 54,476,146 of NC_138127.1, forward strand.
CACTGACATTGCTGTTCTATTGTCACCCAATGGTAATTGAAAATGTGTTTCTGTATTTCTCTGTAGGCAGAGTGCAAATTGACAAAGGGGGGGGGATGGAAAACCTCAGTGATAAACAAGAAAGATTTTGTGACTTCTATCTTGCACTGGTGATCTTAGGTTCTTCTTTCTTATTATCCAGCACATTATTCCCACCAACTCCTCAGTGGTACACTGTTTTTTTTCCATGTGTCTCCCTGATTCAATTAATAGTGAAGTGTCTCATGTGCTGAAGCAAGAATTATAGTCTAAAACAATCATATGGCACCCAGTTGTGCTTGCCTTTGTCATTTTGTGGATGTTTTGTACTAAATTAAAACTGAGGATGATGAATTAATATGTTGCATCCAGTGATACCTAAACTGAGATGAGCTTATTGCAATCAACTCTGGCTTGTTTTTACTGACTGTTGGGTTGTAAGGAGATCATGTGGAAGATGGCAGCAGTTCCACATGTTTTCAAATGATCAAATGGCATCTGCAGTCATCACATGGCCAAATCATCCCATAGGAATGCATTCTAAGTAAGAGCTTCCAGATTTGGCTCAGGGATTCCTTTGTCTAAAGGCAGACATGAAAAAGAACAACAAAAAAAAAAAACCCTTTCCTGACAGGCTTGGACCAGCTCCAAAATTGAAGCAACAGCCTCTTACACTGTGGTTTTTGCTCAGACTGAACCAGCCAGGTAATTCTGAGGCGGAAGATAGATGTGGGCACCCATCTATTAGGATCTAGACTGGGACCACCAGCTCATGTCAGATAGGCCACCGAAAAGCAATCAAATGGCAATGATTTTCAATCACTACTGACAGGAGGGTGGATTCAAACCAGTGACCTAGAGGTGAAATGCTCCATATCCTATTACTAATCCTCAAAATTATTCCTTTTCCCACAGCTGAGCCATGAACGACATAAAAAAAAGAAAAGGAATGTGAGAAGAATTGCAATGGGCATGCAGAGCCAGTAATTCATGAAAGGCTAACAAAAAGCCATGCCTAGTATTGTGAATATTGTTACGTTGAAAGCATTGTCTGAACATTCTTGCTGCTTTTCCTGACGAGGGTTCAAGAAATGAGAAACAAAAATTCACTCTGGTGGACCTGTTCAAAGTCCATACTTTGAACTATGAATTGTATAACATACTGCTTACTACTGAGTAAACAGGTCTAGGCTTGCGCTGTTAGTCCTATATGATTTAAGGGGAATCATGAAAATTGAGATAAAGCAAAGTGAGTCAGATTTGCCCAGTGTTACCAGCCTATTCCTGATACATGTGGAATCTTGTGCAAGTCTGTCTTCATTTTCTTGATTAAACTAAGTCTCATTTCCATCAAGGAAAAAGTGTACTTGGTTAGACTTCTCCTTCATTGTCCAGCTGATGGTCCCGTTGCCCCTCATACTACTGGTGCATGAAATCAATACAGCAGCTATGTGATTAAAGCATATGTTCTGCATTGTGCATTGACAGCTTTAATTTTCATGCCTGCAGACCTTGTTCACCATAGCCAAGGTGCTGGTACATGAAGAGGAACTAATGCATGCTTATTTGCAGCCAATGTGCTGTATCTGACTTAATACACATCAACAAATTAGCCTACGTGAATTCTGAAGGAAAGTGCTTTTGAAAGAAACCTGGGATTTGTATGAGCCACCTTGCGTCACAGTGCAGATTAATGCTATTCGAGCCTCTCCTCCCGCCCCCGCCCCCAATAGAAACCAGCCCGTAAGAAGAGATGGTGCTGTAGTCAAAGGACTCATTGAGCTGAGAGCTTATTGACTGGTCAAGCCTAACATGTTTACAGAACCTGAGCAGCTTAGAACCTGTGCTACACTCAAACACACAATTCTTTTCTCGCCCTGAGAGAAATCCTTCCCAGATTGACATCTGCTGTTCAATAGCTGCCTAATGAGTTGCTTAGAAACTGTTACCAAAAATTAATGAGTCAAGTCACAGTTACAATTACCATAGTGCAGATCACCTTACTGTATTGGATTGCCTTTGACTTCTGTTTATAGATTGTTATGCCACAAATACTGTTTTAATGGGGTACCTATTCCAGCAGACTGCACTGTCTCTTTTTCTTAGGTATTACTGTATTTTTTGCCCCATAGGGCGCACCACCCCATAGGACGCACCTAGGTTTTTTGGGGGGGGGAATAAAGAGAAAAAAATTATTTCCCCCCCAGGCACGGGGCTGGCGCGGGGGAAGCCCGAGCTTCCCCCAACCCCAGCCCCCAGAACAGCCTGCTATCCGCAAGCCTAGGGAGCCCGGCGCAAAGTTGCGCCAGTCTTCCCAGGCTTGCGGAGAGGTGCGCGAAGCCTGGGCGCGCTCTTCAGCGCGTCCCAGGCTTCGGAATGCAGGCAGCTCCGTGCAGCCGTCGGGAGCCAGGCACGACTTCGCGCGGGACTCCGGATGGCTGCGCGGAGCTGGGCGAAGCCCGGGGCTGCAAGCAGCTCCGCGCAGCCATCGGGAGCCCAGCGCGACTTCGCGCGGGGCTCCGGATGGCTGCGCGGAGCTGGGTGAAGGGGTCGCACCGACCCCTCTCGCTCTCCAGGCTTCAGCGAAAGCCTGCATTCGCCCCATAGGACGCACACACATTTCCCCTTCATTTTTGGAGGGGGAAAAGTGCGTCCTGTAGGGCGAAAAATGCGATAATTGACTGCTTCAGGGTTCCGTCCTCTCCTCCATGCTTTTTAACATCTATATGAAGCCGCTGGGAGAGATCATTGGGGGTTTGGGCTAGGTGTTCATCAGTATGTGGGTGATACCCAGCTTTACCTCCCTTTTAAATCACAACCAGTGAAGGAGGTGAATGTCCTGTGTGAGTATCTGGAGGCAGTTGGAGAATGGATGGCAGCTAACAGATTGGGGTTGAATCCTGACAAGATTGGGGGAACAGGGGGCAGGCAGGTGTCAGGGACTCCCTGGTCCTGAATGGGGTATCTGTGCACCTGAAGGACCAGGTGCACGGCCTGGGAGTCATTTTGGACTCACACCTGTCTATGGAGGTGCAGGTCAATTCTGTGTCCAGGGCAGCTATCTACCAGCTCCATCTGGTACGCAGGCTGAGACCTTACCTGCCCACAGACCGTCTTGCCAGAGTTATGCATGCTCTGATTATCTCCTGCTTGGACTACTGCAATGTGCTCTATGTGAGGCTACCTTTGGAGGTGACTCGGAAACTACAATTAATCCAGAATGCGGCAGCTAGACTGGTGACTGGGAGTGGCCACCGAGACCATATAATACTGGTCCTGAAAGACCTACATTGGGATCCTGTATGTTTCCGAGCACAATTCAAAGTGTTGGTCTTTAAAGTCCTAAACAGCCTCTGCCCAGTGTACCTGAAGGAGCATCTCCACCCCCATCATTCATCCCGGACACTGAAGACCAACTCCAAGGGCCTTCTGGTGGTTCCCTCCCTGCAAGAAGTGAGGCTACAGGGAACGAAGCAGAGCGCCTTATTGGTAGTGGCGCCCGCCCTGTGGAACGCCCTCCCATCAGATGTCAAGGAAATAAACAATTATTTGACTTTTAGAAGACATCTGAAGGCAACTCTGTATCGGGATTTTTTTTAATGTCTAATGTTTTGCAATTTTGTATGTGCTGTAAGCCACCCAAAGTGGCTGGGGGAAATTGTTGTTGTTGTATGAAAAACGCATTGAGAAAGTTAGTGGTAAATATAAACAGATGGTTTCATTTGACTCATAACCCCTGTTGCTGAAAAATATACACAGAGCCATTCTCTCATGTATGGCGAATAGCTGTGGTGACATCATCAGAATGGCCTCCATTGCGAAAGCAACAGGCTTTTATGGGACTGGGGCTCCCATCCTATTGCATGGTACTTTTCTCAGGCACAAATGAAGATAGGATGCAGACAGGTGGTCTTACCAACAGGGGATGAAATATTTATCCATCTGATTGTGCTCCTAGCCTTGACTCTTGTTTTGAGACATAGCTTACCAATTTTCAGCTGAAAAGGGTCCTTGCTGTGAAGGCATCTGGCCTTCAACCTCATTTTCAAAAGCATGGACAGTACCCATCTATCTCATTTTATCAGTGCAAGGATTTATGCTTGCACAATGGAACTTACCCATGTCCTTTCCCCACACATGTCCTGTGCTGTCCTCAAATCCACTCTGGAGGTTTGGGGAATAACCCGGGGGGGACGACAGATTTGGGAGTAGGGGGCAGTTCTGTTGCTCAAGCAGAAATACTTGATCCAATGGAACAGAGTTGGATTCCACCCTATGTATTCAATTAGGATTGGGAGTGCAGTGGCAGAGGCTGGCTTGTCACCTGGAGCCATGTTCCCTCCATTGTTAAGAAGCGTCTTAACAAGGTGAAGTGTTGAGATTCCTGCCAAATATTTTTGGCAGTTTTATTTGGCAGAATAATATATTGTATCTGAGACCCATCCCTAAATATTACCAGTCCCGAAATCAAACACATTTTTTTAAGACCAGACCTGTACAATATGTGACTCACCATTTGTGCCAGACCACCAGCCAGCTGCTTAGCAGTCTCCTTGTTTTTGCAGTCTCCAGTCAGACGGTGTGGGGGGGGGTTTGAAGCATGGGGAGCAGAGGGCTTATTAAGTCCCAATTAAACAACCATACAAGGCTGGCAGGCTGCAAGCAGCTTGATGGCTCACGAGCTGTACAGACTTGCCTTGAACACTTCCTTTCCCACTACCAAACTGGCAGAGTTTCAACCCTGAAAGCTTCATTTGTTCCAGTCCCTTCAACTGTGTGGGTCACCCTAAAGTCACTAGCTCTGCTGAGAAGGAATGACTTAACATAGGGATGAAAAGGTGAGAGCCAAAGAATGATGTGCTTGGGGAAATCTATCCCCAAATCTCCCAGTGACAAATTTCTGAGCCGTTTCTCTTGCTTCACTTATTCCCTTCTCCAAGGAATTGCCTGTTAACACAAACAAACAAGGCAAGTCAATAATATCCAGTTAGATAGACGGGGATCTATTGAGCCAATTCGAAGTTAGGCGGATAGCAAGTGCTGAAATATTATAGCTGTTACCTTTGTGCAGTGAGACATTAGCTCTCTGTTATTTACACTTCCATATAAAGGCCTGGCAAGCACTATTCTGGGGTGTCAACATTATGGCAGTAGAGTGTTCTTGTGGGTGGCTGGATGTGAGTGTTAACAGGAACATGAATTGAAAGTATTTCTCTTGAACCAGAAATACTGTAATCATATAGGGCTCAACAATGTTTACTTTAATCACATTTTAATCACAGACTAATTCCCCCTTTACATCTTAATTAGATGCCATGTATTTTATTTCAGGGTGCTTTTTTAAAGTGCTGTGATTATGTTATGCTGACTTAAATGCTATGCCCCAAATAGTTTATGTTGAATTGTGCACCATGAGTCCTTATTTGCAGATTTCAACAACCTGTTGCCTTTAGATAACCCCTACAAATGTGCATACAAAGAACAGTTCATTTAGAATGCCATGAAAGTGGCATTTCTGGAGCTTAGGGGACAATTGCTTCTTGAAAAATGTTTGCAGATTGCTTGCCATATGGCAGGAAAATCCCTGACATGTCCTGGTTTTCGGGTGTAAAGAGGGTGTCAGGGGGGAATGCCAGGAAAACCTGAATGTATGGTAATGTGATGGAAAAAGCAGTAGAAACAGCTCCAAAAGCTAAAAAGCACTATTTTGGGGGGAGGTTTTCCCCAAAAAGTTCAACAATGTTGGTGAGGTTCTTTAAAAAAGTTCAACAATTTGGGGTCTAAACATTTTGATGGGGAAACTCCAGCCCATGGGCCAAATTTGGCCCACCAGGCCTATTTGCCCCATGAGCCCATTTCCGCCATGGTGGTGCTGCCCAGCTGTAAAAGTTGGCCTGTGAGGAGAAATAAAGGTCTGGTCCATTAGGCCAAAAACCTTCCCTACCCATTCTATATAAACAACTAGATGAGGGATACCATTTTAAATTTCTGTAAGGGGAGCAAAGAGTAAGTGCCCAAATGTTCAAAGTTGTTTCTCATGGATATAATTAAGATTTAAATTGTGGTTGTTTCTGTTGTGTGTTTTTTTAATGTGTGTTTGAAGGGCATTTGTTGTGGTTTTATTTTTGTATCTGTCAATAGCTAGAACTACAGGTACTATAGTTCTCTATAGTTCTCAACAGGCTTCTCAACACATTACACACATCTCTCTCTTTAAAAAAAGGAATATATGTTTGGGCATAAATACAGTGGTGCCTCGCAAGACGAAATTAATCCGTTCCGCGAGTCTCTTCGTCTTGCGGTTTTTTCGTCTTGCGAAGCACGGCTATTAGCGGCTTAGCGGCTATTAACGGCTTAGCAGCTTAGCGGCTTTAAGAAAAAGGAAACAAACTCTCAAGAACTCGCAAGACGTTTCGTCTTGCGAAGCAAGCCCATAGGGAAATTCGTATTCGTATTCCACTCATAAGAAGTTAGGAAACAAGCTATTTCACATAAATCAGGGTGCATCCACATTTATTCTTGCCCAGTGCCTAAAAAGTATAAGTCTCAACAGACCCACCCTTCCAGGCCCGCTCCTTTTCCAGGGAAAACCTGTTCTTTAGCTCTAAATCTGAGCGAGCGTCAATCCACAGAAAACCCAAATAGTAGTTTGCTCCAATTACGGTAATCTCTAAAGAGGGAGGGAGCAGTGGGACAAAGGAAGTGTGAATAAGTCCTCAGTTAACCACTGAGTGATTTTTTTCAGTACTAAATATATATATGAATAAGCCAGCATTTTCACTTTTGTGGCTGAAATCTTTTGCACTATTTTTCAAAGGCCTCTGCCAGATCCTCCAAGTGTCCCTATTTTCCAGGGATGTCCCTGATTTAGAGAAGCCATCTCACTTTCTAATTTGATCCCAGAATATTCAACTTTTCCTTAGGATAACCCTATTTTCATTGGAGAAATGATGGAGGGTATGGAGTTATCCGACCCCCGAGCAATCCTGTATAGGTAAGCATTTTAATGTCTAATGTTTGATTATGTTTATATATATGTTGGAAGCTGCCCAGAGTAGCTGGGGCAACCCAGTAAGACGTGTGGGGTATAAATAGTAAAATTATCCTTATGGAATGGGACGTTCCTATTTACATCGGAGAAATGTTGGAGGGTATGCTCTTCTGTCCTTGTGCTGTGTTTCTCTCCTTATTGAGAGTCTGTAATTGTCTGAGTCAGCTTGACTATCATAGTAGTATTTAGGGGGCTTAATTTTCCCTTCATGTTTACTTTCGGCTTGTGTGCCCTAAGGGTGAATCATTTGGAATCTTGAAAGTGAGTTATTCATCTGCTCTTTATATTTGCAACTATTATCTCTTAGGAGGGGGAGGGAAAAAAACATTAAAAGAGGGCTAATCTGAGAGGAACCACCAATGTCAGTTTGAGGGGGGAAAGGATGCTTTTGTCTTTGCCCTTTTGGAGGTGAGAAGATAAAACTGCTTCTTTTAAAATACCTCAAGGTAAAAAAGCCAAAAACAAAATAAAATCCTCCCTCTTGATTTCCCCTTCCTTTCTCATTTCGTTAAGGCAAAATCTGCTATTTCACTACCATACCGTTAAAGGTATGAGAATAAAATCTTTTGTTCAATTTTATGGTTTCTCACACAGAGACACAGACACACACAGACACACATTGACCAGTAAAAGAAAATATGGACTGACAGGTTTTCTGGCCTTCCTTAAAAGGCTGACCTAGTACATGATCATTCGTTCATTCATTCACTCATTTTTGTGAAAAGTGGGCATTCATGATGATTTGTGCTCATAGTAGCAATGAGGTGGTTATTAGCAACCTACACTTTCAATACTGTCTGCACCTGCAAATGTTTCAGGGTGGGCATACTGCTTTGTATCCAGTCAGTGCATGCCCCATAGCTTAAAACCTATGGTTTGGACCCAGTGTTTCAAGAGTTGCTTTCTGCTCACACAGTGAGAGCTTTCGTTCTCTCTTTTCCCCACAAACCCCCTCCCCCAAAAAATGTTGTCCAAGGGGCATGTTGTCCAACCTTCTGGGGCAGATTTTGAGGGAGGGGGCTGCAGGGGAGATGAGAAAATTTCCGTCCTGCAACTGGACATCTGTCACACAGGTGGAATGGCAGTGTTAGATATACCCTTCTTATGTTTGGGCTAAGCATGAATTGGCCCTCTGGTTGGGAATATATGTGTTCCTTCCTCTAGTGAGAATAGCGGTAGTGGTAAGTGTCCAAACAAGGTACTAGTTCACAGTGGACCCCAAAATGGGAGATAGGGGTAAGCAAGGCAAAAATGATTTAGATGTCGGCTGAAGGAGGGAATGAGAGTTGCCAACATTTGATAAAGGACAAAAATTATATTCTCAACTTCCTGAGACAGTTTGCAGATAGTATACCTATGAACCACAGTTTCTTATTAAGCAGTAAGGGGTTTTATTCCTTCTGACCTTACTGAAATTCATAGCTGTGTGTTGCTGCTACAAACCCAGGGACAACATTTATATAGCAGGTCCTTGGTCTAGCCAACAGTTTTAGTTAATAACTGGATTTGTTGTTTAACAATAATCCTGCTTTTATGAATATGATAGCTATTTAATTTGTACTATAAACTTATAAAGGAAACTTCCAATAAATGTTTGTTTTTAAAACTTTCCAAAATACAAAACACACTGACTTAAACATTATACTGCTCTTTCCGTTTCTAACTGATTTGCTAGGAAATCATAATTGTCGTGGGCTGAAATGCTAGCATTTCTCTAAGCTCTTCCAGTGTTCCAGTGTTTTAACTTTCAATATCCTTTTTAACTGTCCAAGAACAAATAAAATTAATTTGCTTCCCAAATTCTCATTCTAAAACCGATTATAACAATTACCTGCCCAGTCAGTCTGTGTCATTGAGTACAAACAAGTCTGGCATAAAAATCAATTTTATTATCCTTAATTTTATTTTAGACACCTAATTTGTTTTTGTATTTGATACCTTTAGGCAAAAGCATAAAAGACTGCTGATCTCTTGGGTTTTTTTCCCCCTGCAGGGAATGTAATTGGACACTATCTGATCCATGGCACTGCTATTCCAAATAACACAGAAAAGCAAATGAAGAGGCGAGATGTTTAAAAAAAGAGGGGAGGGGGAAGATGAAACTATTTAATGTATTTATGGTTACCTTCTGACTATAATAAGAAATAATTACATGAAGATACAAATGTGAAAGAAAGATGATCAAGTAGGCAGCTTGATCCAGTGTACAGGGAATGACCCTAAGTTAGTTAAATAGCTAAACTCACCGATTTTCAGTGGGGTTTATGTGTCAGAGAAGGAGCCCCATCCACCAGCTCTCAGCTGGTTCAGTGCTAAAAGTGGAGGATTTCACTACAACCATCACAGTTACAGTGCCTTTGTAGAACTAAAAACATTTAAACTATCCAGAATTTGTTGGCCTATGAAAGCTTGAGCGCTAGGTGTCTTATAGTTCCAGAAGGTCTCTGAGCAAAGAGAGATCCCCCATTAGCCTAGGCATGTAAATGGTCCCTAGGAAGCAATACTTATTAATGTGATCACACCAGCTCATGTGTTATTTTCTCCACATGGCTCTGTTTATGAGCCCCCTCAGCATAGAGAATTTTAGAGTGTATGGACTGGCCCCCAATTGTAATTCAAGATTCCAAATTTAATTAGTAAGTGCAACTGCTGAAGGCCACGGCAGGTGTCAGGTGTCCTCTTAACACAAGTACTTTGATCCAGAAGTATCCTAAAATTCAAACTTCTCTGGTGGAAAGCTCCACTTAGCTGAAGAGAACCAAGACAGAATATATACAACAATCTCATATTCTCGCATTAAGTCTTGGTTTTCTTTCCAGGGTGTTTAGATTGTTTTCAGTGTCCTTAGGGTACTTGGAATAAAACAAGCACAGACAAAAATAAAGGTTTTAAGGTTTTAAAGATTATTATTACATTATAACTCACAACAATTTCGGCCAAGAAGGGTTTTGCTTTGTTTTGGGGGCAGTATTTTCAGCCTGTGTTTAATACAACAGCACTGTGACTCCAAAACAAATAGCCCCGTGGCTTAGAGGAAGTATGAACTTCTGTGCATTATGTTAGGCAGTTACAGTCCATCAAGCAGATATAATATTCTGCTTTGGCAACCCTGTTGAACTCAAGAAGGTGACACATCAGTAGGGAAGGGAGAGGAAAACTTAGTCATTACGGTTTGAACTATTTATTATTAAGGAGTATCACTGTCTTGTTCTTTAGCCAGGAGGCAGGTTTCTATTGTATCACATGCTTCATAGTTATTGAAATACTTAAAACCAAAGTTAAGATGTGTTGTTTGGTGAAAAAATTGGAGTGGATCAAAATGAATGCAATTCTTTAGGACATAACTGCTGGGTGCAAACATGAAATGTCTCTGTTAGTCTGTTTTTCCGCTTGTTTTCTTTTTTTGTCTACTTCTTGTTCCCAGCAAATGGATCAATACAGCCTATATTTAGCTGACGAAAAATGTGTTTTTCAGTCATTTATTTGGTTCAGAGTAGTTGTAACCATTGAAGTTCTTCTTTTCTTTTTTTGCACTAGCCCTGGGGACCTCTTGGTGTTACCTTTGCCAACAGGCATCTGAAAACCCATAACGTTATGTCAACATCAGGTGTCCTGACAATAATGAAGCTATGAGTTTACATCATCATTGTCACAAAGCACATTCACAAACTATGTGGCTGAAATGGATATGTGTCTATTATTTCACTATCTTGGACAATCTTGCCTGGAAGACCTTCTCCCTGCTTTTTCCCACCTGACTGTTTCGAGCTACAAATTCTGAGGCTGCTGAGCAGACACTTGGGCTGGAATATTGTTGGGTGTGTGTATGTTGCTGTTATTGATATAACTTTTTGCATCTTTCTTTTAAATCTTACTATGATTTATGTGGAGATTGTTTCAATTTGGTTGTGTACTCTTTGATGTTTTAGTTATTGCTTATGACTACTTTTGTTAGGTTTGTAATTATGTAATCTTTTCCACGTTGTAAGCTGCTTTGAGCATGGTTTTAACCAGCTCTTTTTTCTGGGGGACACAGGGTGCGCGTACCCCTAAACATTTTGTGAATCTAACATGAAAAGTAACTAAAATAAAATTAAAAATTAGTTTCTTCTCTAGCATGGTGAATCGTCAGTTCCGTTGCTACCCCCCGATGGCGACCTCATTTCCTGTCACGGTGTTTCCTGAGCCTCAGACAGAAGCGAGCGTTTAATGTTTGAAGTAGGAGTTGGAATCTAGCATGATGATTGGTCAGTTTCGTTGTTACCACCTCTGATGGCGGCTTCATTTCCTTTCCTGGTGTTTTCTGTTAGTGCACACAACCTCATGCCAATGTGGAAGTTACTGTGAGATGTCAGCTGTGTAATATGAGGTAATGCATGTTCTTTGTACTTTTGTCCATTTACTGTATTTATTTTTCCCGATTTGAACTATAAAATGGTGATTTTCATGAGTCAAAATGAGACTACCCATAAACATTATTTTTTAAGAAAAAAAGCACTGGTTTTAACTATGGAAAATTATGTACGGTGTCAGGGAAAGGTTTGGATTGCAATCTAAAAGAATAAGGAGAGGTTACAAGAAAGAAGGGTGGCAACTGCTTCCTGCTTCTATCCTCATCATCACAACTGAACAAATATGCATCCTGATGTCATTGTGCTATGCATTGTCCCATCCCCACCTCACGTTCATTTTACTTATTTATTATTTCAGTTTCTATCTTGCCTTCAGTGAATTCATGTTCTATAGGTAGGTTACAATACAAAACATAATAAACAATAAATTCACATTAACATTTCAAAATCAAAAGTTCAGATAAAAAATCCCAGCGACCTTAAAAATTATTCAGACCAGACAATGTATCAGTGCACAACTGGTGATTTTAATGCACTGGCCATAAAGGGCTGGGCAAATAATTTCATCTTCAGCTGAACATTGGTATTCCTCAAACCTCAACAGGAGTAGCACTCCATTAATGAGGTGCTACCACAGGGAAGGCCCACACCATTGACTATCACTGAGGGAGGCAGTCCAACACGCATTATCATTACACACTATAATTACACGCTAGAAATTATATAAGAGAAGGAAGGAAGAAGGAAACAGCAACAGTGCCATGTGTCGTGCAGTTTCTAGTTAGAGGAAATATTTCCTTATCAGTACTAAGACTGGTTCAAAATCTATTAATAGGATCCTCAACTGAAAGCATCTGTTCACCCAGGCTCTCATTTGACATGCTTACATTTGCCTATTTTTCTGTCAATTTCTACGTTCAAATTAACTTCTGTCTCCCAGTTTACTTACACATAGGTGGTTTCCAAAATACATTTGGTCTGCATACACACTAATTCATCCATAGTGCAAAAATGTAATTCCCCCCTCAATTTGGAATCATTTGTGCTGGTCCCATACACACTGCTTTCAGTCTGGTGCAGAAGTGGGATGCCTGGGTTATAAGGAAGGAGAACTTCTCTCCTGCCAGTAAAGTCTTCAATAATATTTCCCTCAAAACTACAGAGCCTCACACATGGCTGTATGTGAGGATTCTAGGAGCTCACTTACCAAACAAATAAATGGGTCTTGATTGACAAGAGAGTGAGATTAGGTTTGAAGGTAGAGCCAAATTCTTAAGATCTAAGGTGCACCATTGAATAGCATGTGGGTGCCTTTAAAAAAGAAACTTGAAGCTAGTGAATTCTGCAGATATTCCAGTGCAGCCATGATTTTGGTCACTTCCAGTACCTTACATCATCTTGAGTTCCGTGTGATCCCTGAATCATCCTTTCCTTTTAGTCAATTACAGGAACACTCTCTTAGCAGAGCTTTTACCTCCTCCTCTCTTTCGCTCCCAAGGGGCGGTTACTTTGCTGTTGGCAAGGCGTCTCTCCAGTGCTAATGAGCAGAGCACTTCCTTCCATGTGAAGCGGTGTACATCCTCTGATCACATTTCTTTCCATCTGTCCGCTCAGTCATATCCTGCACTGAACTTTTGCCCTCTCTTTAACTGTGCTTCGAAACACTCAGACATAACAATGCATAGACTTAAGTTTATCTACCACAGCCAAAGCAGCCCTGGAGATAGTGATTTAATAATTCGTCTTACAGGGAAAAAGGTGTTTATAAATATGGATTTAAGTGGGGGGGGGGTTTTCCAGTGGGATATAACGTTGCACCGTCCCTAGGGGTTTCTGTATGAGACATTATCCATTTAATTTACAAAAGCATCCACTTTGGGGTCCTCTTGTACACATTCTGCTTCACCTGAAATTACTTATGAGGATGCACACAACCTTAGCAAGCTTGGATCTCTTCCACTAATATCAACAGAAATATCCAAGACAGTACAGAGCCCTTAGATTTTCAGATTTAGAGTTACAGAATTTCCTCTGTATGAAACTGATTAGGCTCATTTAAAGAAGATGATTACTGAGCAGCTTTACTTCAATCTGAATTCAGTATGCTTCTGAATCTCAGTTGCTGGCGTTCACGACTGAGGAGAGGGCTATTGCTCTCATATCTCACCTACGGGTTTCTTATAGGCATCTGGTTAGCCACAGTGAAGAAAGAATGCTGGACTAGATTGGTCATTTGTCTGGTGTAGCAAGGCTTTTCTTATTTTTTATTTATATGTGTGCATGTGATTATTGGCTTATTGAGGATTATTGAGGACCCTATGGAATAGGTTTTGGGGGCATCCTGGGCCTGCAGGGTTATGGAGAGGAAAGAGAAGTCCCATTGCAGTATTGGATACAACACATTGTCTTTTTCCTGTGTGATCCTTTGTATGCTTAAGATGCTTCCCAGATACACAGTTCCAAGAAATCATTTCATTAGCGGGATTGCTTCATGTGTATGGAAAGAATATCCATCCAGTTGATACAAACCTGGAAAAAGGATGTAGTATGTGTAGAACGGGGTCACAATCCATGAAACTCATAGCCATGATGGTTGGGTCTGATGGAGGATGGATTCAAAACATCTGGAAGACACCAGGTTGGGGAAGGTTGGTTTAGGAGATTATGTAGGGGTATTATTACAGTTGTGTGGTTTAAACAAAATAAAATCACACACACCCTTCCAATTCCAAATAGTCATTAAAAAATGTAAGTTCTCAAACCTACCAATTATTCGAAAATGCCTCTGATTCTATTTTGGACTGCAACACAAAAGGAGTGAACCCAATTAAACCCCAAATAGATCCTCACTTTCTTCTCCTTCCCTTAATCAAATTAGTGTTATATTTAATTAAACTCCTTCTGAAATAATAAGCCTTCTAGGTTTACATGAGCTTTGAGATACTGTACTTTTCCATGTATAAGACTATGTTTTCCCCCTTTAGAAATCATGCTAAAAAGTTTGGGTCGTCTTATACATGGGTAGTGCACAGGGTGAACGTTTGATTGGTTGCTGTCGCGTCTGTCTATTGTGTGTCTTATTGGTTGCTGCATCAATGGGTGGTGTTGATTGGCCATTGCTCTGGCAATTGGGAGCTTATGCCGGCGAGGGGACAGACGGGGCTCGGATTTTGTGATGCGTGTGGTTGAGTGATTTTCGGCATTTCCCCCTAAGAAAAGCTCAACAACTCTCGGTAAACCCCCCAACAACTCTCCGTGCAATCCTCCGTAAAAAAAGTTCAACAACTTTGTACCCTCTCCCCCCATTTTCTAAAATTTCAGTCCCCAAAAATAGGGGGCGTCTGTTCGCAATTCAGGGCAAACTGTTCGCAATTCAGTTCACTGTTATAATTGAGTGGCTTAAGCAAGCAATGTACAGGAATGGAGTTTAATTCTATTTATTCTAGGTGAAAATATGTTCATTTTCTGAGCTACCTTTTTAAAAAGAATGCCTTACTGGTACTAGAGTATGCTAAATGATATTACATTTTGTTGCATGTTTTACAAGAGAAATGCCCATAGTGATGGATGAGACGTAAAGGAAGGTGTTTATATACTGTAGAGACCAAATGCACTCTGAGAACAGCCACACATTATACTCCTGGCTGCTCTCACACAGTTCATCTCCTTGGGTTGTATCATAAGAACATATGAAGAGCCCTTGTAGAGCAGACCAAAGGCCCATTTAGTCCAGCACCCAAGTGCCTTTGGGAAACCTGCAAGCAGCACCCTCCTGCCCCCTTAATATTGGTTGGAAAGGGAATGGCCCCCCTCAACACTGAGGGGCCCCATTGCACATCTGTGACATCATTTGCATCACACATCACAGCTTCAGTGCCCGGTTCCTCAGCCTCCTCCAGACAACGCAACATTATGCATCCTTGTGACATCACACATGTGCAACATGCCCCAGGCCCCCTCAATCTTGGAGACAACCTGGCTCCTCTGCTTCTGCTGACTATAAGCAACTAGCATTTAAAGGCAGACTGCCTCTGATACTGGAGATAATATATAACCAACCTTCATGTCCATATGTTTGTCCAATTCCCTTTTAAAGCCATGCCTTTATCTTTTATAACTATGAACTGTGTGAAGAAGCCTGCTCTGAATCTTCCAACACTCAGCTTCATTGAATGGCTCCAGGTTCTAGTATTAGGAGAGAGGGAGGAAAATCTTATCTCTGTCCACTTTTCCCACACCATGCGTAATTTTTACACCAGCACAGTAGTAGAGCATTTACTCTGCATACAGAAAATACCAGGTTCAGTTCCTGGGAGAGACTCCTGAATGAAATCCTGAAGATCCACAGCAAATCAGTGTAGACAAGGTGGATCTAGATAGACGAGTGATCTAGCTTGGTATAAGACAGCACCCTATGTTTCCATGTCTTTTTTTTTTTAACTAGAAAGCTTTTTTAACTAGATGTCGCGACCTTTCCTCATAGGACCCCTTGATCATTTTGATTTCCCTTTTCAGAATGACTTAAAACTCTACAACAGGGGTGGCCAACTCCCAAGAGACTGCGATGTACTCACAGAGTTAAAGACTGGGAGTGATTTACCCTCTTTTTAGGAGTGCAGGGCAAAAATGTTGAGCTTTTTTTAAGGGAGCCAAACTTGTTGAGCTTCTCGGGGGGAGAGTCTACTACAGATGTCCAGTGATCTACTGGTAGATCACGATCTACCTGTTGGACGTGCCTCCTCTACAATATCCTTTTTGAGGTGTGGTGACCAGGCCTGCACACAGTATTCCAAGTTCAGTCACAGCAATGGGAGCTTTGCGTTAGTAGAAATCGCTTCCACTTTTGCAAGGCAGGGCACCCAATTCCCACCAATTCCCCATGCCCACTTACGTCACCTTATCCCCTTCACAAACAAGCTACTCTTGAGCGGTGCCCCCTCGCCCCCCGCAATGGAATGAGGCAATGCACAGAGAGCTGTCTTTCTTTCAGTCCTGAACAAAGCAAGAGACCAAGCGTCCTGTCTCCTCAGTTCTTTGCACACAATGGTGAACTCAAGAACTGATTGCGTAGCAGAAGACTAAACTTTACTTTTTTAAAAAATTACTTCATTCAGTTGCTCCATGTATAAATGATTACTGTTAAATAATGCAGCCAGGGATTAATTTAGACTGCAGAGTTTGAACTGAGAAGAGTAATTACAAGGCCACAAAACTCACTTAATGAAGCTTAGCGAAGGTGAGAAATCAGGGAATTGAGTGGAGGCGGGGAGCTTAGGCAGGGTTGGGCTTAATAACTTGTTTTTTTAAAAAAAATTGTCTAAGAGGAAGGGGGAGGGGTTTAGGCAAATAAGGCTGGCTGGGAGTAGAAAGTGGATACACTCCCTTGGCTGCTCTGGGAGGAGGGGAAGGATATAAATTTAATAAATGAAATAGGAGAACCCCTTAGATTATAACTACTGAGTAAAAGTGGGTAACGATGATGGACTAGATTAGTTACTCAAATGATTTTTTTTCTGTTTTTGTCTCCCTATTGCTCCTTTTCTTCAAGTTCAGCGTCCATTCTAGTCTGTGATCCCCTTTGACAGAAACAAAAATAAAATTATGCAAGGAATCTTATGACACCTTAGCATATTATTGCAGTACTAGCCAATGTGAAAATGAATTATCATATGCAAATGAACATGACGTGAGGAAAGACATTTTTATTTCAGGGCAACTGGCATGCCTATTGAATATTTCAGCCTTTTGTTTTTTGGATTTGATTTTTTATATTTCTAGGCCACTTTTCATTCAACTAATGAACATCACAACTACAACACAAATCATACAGAGTAATTAACGAATAATCTGTAAAACAATTACAAACTATAAAGCACTATTAACAAAACAACTTTTAAAAAAAGCTAAACAGCACAATTACAACAAAGGTAATATAAAATAGCAACCAAAAAATAATCATCATTTAATTCATACACACTCTCCCAATGACTGATAATCTTCCATTCTATTCAGTTCATTAAAAGATGCATACACATAATGTCTGTGGCAGCAACACTACAGTGGTACCTCGGGTTACAGACGCTTCAGGTTACAGACACTTCAGGTTACAGACTCCGCTAACCCAGAAATAGTACCACAAGTTAAGAACTTTGCTTCAGAATGAGAACAGAAATCGTGCAGCGGCAGCGTGGCAGCAGCAGGAGGCCCCATTAGCTAAAGTGGTACCTCAGGTTAAGAACAGTTTCAGGTTAAGAACAGACCTCCAGAACGAATTAAGTTCTTAACCCGAGGTTCCACTGTATTCTGAAGGCTATTAGGGCTGGAGGGGGCGGGCAAGGAAGGTGGGAAAAGCCATTGCTTGGTGGCCAGCACAAAGTCTCTTTCCCCAGTGGGCACATTTGAAACACATTTGGAGAAAGTGCCGTGGGTTCTGGTCACAAAATGGCTGCTGGGGAACATGGCAAAATACAAATTAACTGCCACATCTGAAACAGCAGTAAAAGAGACAGGCAATAAAATGTTGTGGGCATGCCCCTCACCAGTTCCCCAACAATGAGAGGAAAAGCACCTACATTTGCCACCCTCACTCATAGACAAAAGCCCTTTGCATCTCCCCTCTGTTCAGAATGGAAATGTAATTTACTAATCGAATTCTTTTTTCTTTAAAGCTAAAAAAAAAAAAAACCTAGTAAAAGTTAAGGTCACTTGAAATTAATCCTGAAATAATTCTAATTTCTAGGGGGGGGGGTGTTTCTTCAATACTATTTAATGTAAATGAGTTACTCCACAACACTCATGCTCATGGATAAATGAATGTTGTGAGAGCAGAGCAAAACACTCTGAGGCATTTCTCCTCCTAGCCCAGTATAGCGATGTGGGGGGGGGGGGGACCCCTTCATTCACCTTGCAATGGTGCCATGCCAGAGTGAGAAGACATGCCTTTCCAAGTATTATTATTTGTATTTATTATTTTTATGAAGAAGGAAGGGGGATTTTATCACACCTCTGGTACAAATGTGTGGTAAGTTGACCCTCAGTGATCTGTTCAGCAGAAACAAGTTTTGGAAATGGGTGTTCTCACTTTCTACATTCCCAGGCAATCATCCCAAGTAGAAAGAGATATCTGGCCCAGCTAAACACCATATTCTTCTGTGAGCAGAATTTAACCCACTATCACACCAGGAACAGATAGTGAGTTCAGACCTTGCAGTTTTGCACCAAAAGAAAACATTGAGATTTGAGTGCCATGTAAATACAACAACGTTTAAACACAAACACACACTTATTTTATTGCCTCATCTTTAAGGCAATAACTTAAAACTGGAGGCTTCAACAACAGGCCTCCCTCCCCCATTGCAGCCTTAATATTTTTGGATGAACCCTCAGCTGGAGATGAGACAAAATAAAATTATGAAAGACAGAAAACAGAGCCAGAAAAAAAAATGACCTCAGAATCATAATTTTCTCAACCATCACTGTAACGGAATGCAAGTCTGCGGCAGCAGGGGTGAAATTATAGTACAAATTACCATGCTATGCCAGATAAATTATTCTCTTCAGCACGGTTATTATGTGATAGATAAATAAATAGCACTGTTGGACTGATTGACAAAATATAAATGATCTGGAGCTAAGCAGAGCACCATGGAAAAAGCACTGCATAGCAACTTACATTTAATTTGAAATGAGATTTGCTATAACAAAAGTCACTTAAAGTAGTCCATGTTTAAACCAACTAGAATTTAACCTGGTGCTTAGAGGGGTTTGGTCACAAAACACAGTACGTACTCAAGAGAAATGGGGTGATATGATGAAAGAAAGTGGAGTTAAATTGCAATTGATTCTTGCCTAAATGCCGTGTCAAAAATAAACACTGTGTTACAGAGGAGTGTGGTTTGGCTGGAAATCTACATGTGCCCCAGAACCATGTCTGTAATTTGGCTTTGCTTTGAACAATGAGAATATCACCAGAGGCACCAGAGAAAGCCCATATTGTGGAAGTCAGTGGTGGTGGTGTAAGCTTAAGATACATGCTAACCACAAGCAGAAGGTTTTACCCTGGCCCAGTTAAGCAAAGGTTCCAATTATACTTAATGCAAGCGATGCTCCAAATTCAGCCAGTGATGTCCCATTGTAACTAAATGGGTCTCAGCTGGAAAGCATACCCCACCTCAATTAAATTACACTCCTTAAAAGCTCAACAACTTTAACCTGCCCCCCCCAAAAAAAAATTGGGGCTCTGGGTGGATCTTTGCACCCCAGCGGCACATATGCTAAAGATGGCCCTGCCAGAGCACATTGCTAATAGACTGCCACTGTGTACACCTTCCCATTTACTCGGCAGCCAATATGCTCCCACTGCTGGCTCCCATACACAACGATAGCCAGTGGCGTAGCGTGGGGGGGGTGCCAGGGGTGCCAGCCGCACCGGGCGCAACACCTGGGGGGGCGCGAGTCCAGAGGGAAGGGACAAGCAATCGAGGCTTGGTTGGGGTGGGGGGCTGTCGTCTCCGCCACTGCTTCTGTTTTCCACTGCGCTGAGGCGAGCTGGGCGCGGCCAGGCATGCAAGCGCAGCGCCTGGCCAAGCGCTGCAGCCTGGGGAGCCGGCGCCTTAGTGCCTCACTGTCGGCCGCGCAGCCGTTGCCCAAGCTCGACAACTCGTGGAGGGCGCCTCTCTCTCTCTCTCTCTCTCTCTCTCTCTCTCTCTCTCTCTCTGCCTGGAGGGGAGGGGCTTTCCCTGCTCTTTGTTCCGTTTGAGCAAACACAGCAACGAAACAGAGCAGGGTGGGCAGTAAGACCCTGAGGCAGAATGCAGGAAAGCAGCCACTTCCTCTTTTCAGGTTTCCCTTCTCTGATACCTACCCACCCACGTTTATTGCGAGGGAAATCTAGCTGACTACAGGGAAGGGATTGGGTGCATGTAATGTGTGACAAAGGCATCAGGTGTACGTCTTGGGTGGAAAGGGTATAAGGGTGGGGAGGTAGAGTGCATTTAAAAAAACCAAAACATTGTGGATTTAAACAAGGAAAATGTAGCATAATCTACTGTTTGTAAGGGCCCTTTGGGATTGGTTTTACCCATCTCAGACAGTTAGCTCATAGTGTAAATAAAGATGGCTGTTGTTTACATTTTTTTAATAAAAGCATCAACAATGATCCTTTTGCACGGTCTGTTGTGCTGTGTTGCAGAATTTTTGCAGTTGCAGGATTAGGGATGGTGTTCTGTGCTACAGTGGCGTAGCGTGGGGGGTGCAGGCTGGGCCGGCCACACCGGGCGCAACATCTGGGGGGCCGCGCTCCACGGGTTAGGGGGCGCAAAATCCACGGGTTAGGGGGCGCAAATTACTTGCCTTGCCCCGGGTGCTGACAACCCACGCTACGCCACTGACGATAGCCACAATACATACCTATCCTGTTGTTTCTTATGTGTTGATGCATTATCCCCCAAACCAGCTTCCATTTGATTTGAGAAAAAGAATGAGTTAGGTGAATTTTAAGCTGGTAGTGTGCACACAGCCTGTGTTAATGAGGCCCAAAGTAGTCCTTTTTGCACTTCCTGAGAACTTCCAAGGCCACCCCTTTTCAGCAAAGGCAAAAGCACCTTGCAAAAAACAGACTTAATGAATGGAGCCGTGACTGGGCTCCATTGTGTGCCCCATGCCAAGCTCCTGCTGCCTTGTCCCTCTGCTTCTCCTCTTGGTAAGTGGCAGTGCTGCACCTCATTTGGGAGGCAGGAGATTAGTGCAGCCCAATCCATGTAGCCCTGCTGGCTGCTACTGTCTGGGGTACCATTGTATTGTCTGGGGTACCATTGTACTCAATTGGGCTTACTTATTAGTATACATGTATATAATTGCATTGTTACTCACTGATTTATTGAACCCTTGTCTTCCTTAAAAACACACACACCGAGATACAAGTACCAGACGGAATGCTGATTAGCTGACAAAATGCTGCCAAGTCTTTTAATCGAAGATGAACATAAGGAATCCAGAAAGTTCATTTCAACCTGCTATAATCAGTGAGTGACATACAGCACCCAAGATACTTACAAGTATCCAAAATTAGCATCATTTTGACACCCATCATCTCCTTTCCTCTGAACATGTGCTGTATAGGCTACATCACATTCCAACCCATGAAGAACATCAGTATTCATCCAAGAGGTCATTTATTTTCTCTTCAGCAAATTTGACTGGAATCCAAAGTCAGAAATGAAGCTTAGTGTTCGCCATGTCCATCATTATTAGCCAAGCATATTAGATTTATTCTATTTTATTTTCTGGTAAGTGGATCTATAAGATGTTGGCAGCAATGGCTACATTCCTGACTCCTTAACATGGAGGAAAATGCCAACAAGTGACAGCAAATACAAAGAGGGCTGGTGAAGATGCCTCTCTAGAGAAAGGCCCTTGTCAGACTTTAAGAATACAGGAAAGGAAAGCAGAAAGGAAAGCAAGCTTAAAATTGACTTCTGCTCTACAGGGAATAAACTTGCTCTCTTAGGAAACCCTACAGACTTGGACAGGGTGTAAACGAAGGGAATCAGGAAGAAAGAAGCTGGACAGATACTTTTATTTCACATAACGTTATATGCAGCAGATATTGTGACACCTAAATTAAGCATTCAAACTTCCATTCTAGGGGATTCTTTAAGCTCCGACATGCTGAATAAAATATGTAGAAGAAAGTTGTTCCATTTTTGAGAAACTTTATAGAAGTAGTACTTGTTGCCTCTGTTCTCTGTCCCAGGTGCCCTTTTGCTAGCTGTGATACCTCAAAGTATTCAACTAGTAAGAGGTGAAAGGCAGAGTCTCTTATTTCAGTACAGTATATGCTTTTATTTCATTCTAGGACATTATTGCCAAAATGCAATGTTAAGACCAAGACTGAACATCACAGGCCTGTGCAACATCAGTCCCTACCTCAATGTTTTCATTTAACCCCTTGCCATTCCTCCCCCTGCTGCCCTCTAGCTCAGGCATAGGCAAACCTGGCCCGCCCTCCAGATGTTTTGGGACTACAATTCCCATCACCCCTGACCATTGGTCCTGTTAGCTAGGGATCATGGGAGTTGTAGTCCCAAAACATCTGGAGGGCAGAGTTTGCCTATGCCTGCTCTAGATGTTTTGGATGACTTGTGCTGGCTGTGGTTGATGGGAGTTGTAACCAAAACATCTGAAGGCACCAGGGGAGGGTCAGCTGCTATAGAATGGCCATTTCACCATGTGTACCACCATATTTGTTCCTGGTGTGTAGTAAAATCCTCCTTGCCACTTGGCAGTTTGAAGGTTGCCTCTCCTCTGGTTGGTTTTTGGACACAATAATTCAATGTATCAAGAAATTTTCATAACTGGAATACATATTGGTCTGAATCAAGAGGATATCCTATTGCCAGTGTAAACAGTATGGAAAACAAGGGGACTGTGGTATTCTTTTACCATTTATGTACGGGTTCAGGATGCTTTCATTCTTCATTCTTCAAGGTAGTTTTTTTTCTCTTTCAGGACTGGCTCTCACCATTTTTGGGATTTATGCCCCTGATCATTACTCTGCTTGTTACTTACAGGAAAGATTATAGCCAACTGTAAAGTGTCTTATGAGCCTCATTCATGAGACCCAAGTATGGGAGCAGACCCTCCAAGTGTCGCTATTTTCAAGGGACAGTCCTGGATTTACAAAAGCAGTCCTGGTTTCTGATTGGATCCCAGAGTGTCCCATTTTTTCTTAGGACATTTTCATTGGAGGGTATGGAGTTATGGAGTGACCCCCGAGCCAAGGGGATAAGTTACTATAAACCTTTAGAGGAAAATGGAAGCCAGGACTGTATAGGGAAGTTTTTAAATGTTTTATTATGTTTTTTTATATATGTTGGAAGCTGCCTAGAGTGGCTGGGGCAACCCAGTCAGATGGGTGAGCTATAATTATTATTATTATTATTATTATTATTACTACTACTACTACTACTACTACTATTATTGTTGTTGAATAGGATGTCCCTATTTTCATCGGACAAATGTTGGAAGGTATGTGGGAATGAGTGAGGTTAGGGGGCAGTTTACCCAGGCCTGGAAGACCCACGGGACCTCAAGAAAACAGTCAGACCATGGCAGCAAGGATCTTAATTGCCAAGAACTGGAAAAGTAACGGTGTCCCCACAAAAACAATCTGGTTAACAAAAATGATTGAATACTTACATATCGCCAAAATAGCAGGGAGAGTTAGAGAAAATATGGTACAAAAAGTTAATAAGGAATGGATTATCTTCAAAGAATATCTTAAAGATTACGTGGAGAAGGCAGATCTCCTGAGAGATATTGAATGAATCTAGGAAACAGAGAGAATATAACGAAACTAGAGTAGAAAACAATTGGATGAAGAGATTATTCAAAATAAAATGTGTATAGGTTAATTAAATATAAATTAGCACAATGAGAATAGTTGGAAGTCAAGTGACTGCAGGTGTATTTATGTGGGGTAGGTATATAGGTATAGAAATTCTTTGATACGTAATGTATGTATTGTACTGTATAGTTTTGTGTTATAGAGTAGGTATTGTATTGTGTTGTGTTGTGTTGTGTTGTGTTGTGTTGTGTTGTGTTATATGGATCCAGTCAGAAGTAATATTAGAACAGAATGTTCATAGATCTCTAGAAGCTGTAGTTTGAGAGGCAAATAGAATGAGTGTTCCACTCTGTGTGACAGGCTCTCTCAAAACTACAAATCTGATCTAGAACTGAAGTCGGACTTCAAACTTTCAGGAAGTGGTTTTTGTCTGCCAGTCTTGATTAGAAGTTCTGCATTATCCACTTGGACCAAACTCCATTTCTACCAGCGCTGAAGATGGAAAATATTAATAACAGGGAGGTTTGTCACCAGAGACAAATAGCTAACTGTAAAAAGAGCCAATTGGGCCCAGCATGCTCTGCTAATACACACCTGATAAAAATAATTTCCCCCTCACTGTGAGTGGCCAGTTTTATTAACAACTGATGATAATATGGAATGACAGTGGGGGGGGAGCTTAAAATAATAAAAAGAAACCCTGCAGGTGAGTAAGATTGATTTTAATAAACGCTGTGGCAGGAATAAATCCCTAGGACCCCTCCTTTCACTCCTCTTTTTCCCCCCCACAGCACAACACCAGAGGAGTCTGTGAGTGTCAGTCGAAGCAGCAGGAGGCCAGCGACAGGTTGAGCAGTATGCCTGACACAAGTGAAATCAAATCTCAAAGTAATATAATGCAGAACGTCTAATAGTATAGATTATGGAGAGAGGGTGGGGGAAGAAGATGGAGTTGCACGGGGGTAGTACAAATATTATTATACACAGGGAAAAAAGGCTAATCAGAATGACAGTTCTGCTAAAAATCAACACACAGCTCCATCAAGTTCGTGGCTGATCACATTATGGGGGGAAATATCACTGACAATTGTGCATTACACATAGGCGTTCTCTGCTCTAGCACAGTTAATGCATGGAGAGCTATGGTTCAAAGAACCCTGTCGCAGGAGTGTCTTCCAAGCAGTTTCCCTTCAAAGCTTTAATATGCCTGGGATAGAAGCTCTCTGCTGTTTTCCAAGAATTCCTTCTTAAAGCCAGAGGTTGGGTGTAGAATGAATGGAAAATCAGCCCAAGCTCATTTTTACTCTGCTGTTGTTAGTAGCTACATTGGATTCCCAAGTGTGTGCCCCAATCCAGCAACGTGATCTGTGCACAGAAGTGGGATTCCACGCCAGCATATCAAGGTGCTCATCTCTGCCCTGTTTACCTTGCTGGTTGCATCTCTTGGTGTTAGTAGCAGACCTCATGGTGGGGCAGGGCAGTTTACTTGTCCTCCTATCAGCTGAGTCCTGTCTGCTTACTGGGAAGGAAAGAGTGAGACAGCAGGGAGCTTGGTTTGGTGCAGTCTGTGGGATGTCATCCTCTGGAGCAGTCAAGTACAACATTTCCTGTTTGCCTAGAGTGAATATGCAGGGGAATATTGGTCCAGCCAGTTGAACTTCCTGTTACACCTAGTCTGGAGCGTCCTTCCTTTTGCATGTGACCAGGTAGGTGGGCGTGACCCTTGCAGACAAAGGTTCAGTCATCGCAGCTACATCCCTCTCTTGATGCTTCCTCTATTTTTTGATGCCTTTTGCCTCCTGGACTGCACTTCCGGCTCTCATCCAGCAGTACTGGGATATGCCCATATGGGGTAAATCCACTCCTACTTATTTGTAACTTCAAGCCTAAAGCCTGCCTTCAGGGACCACACTGTGCTCTCATCGTGAGTAAACCTCTTATTGTTACTTATGAACAAGACCAGGGGTCAGCAAACTTTTTCCACTGTCCCTCAGACCTTGTGGGGGGCCAGACTATATTTTGAAAAAATAAATAAAAATGAATGAATTCCTATGCCCCACAAATAACCCAGAGATGCATTTTGAATAAAAGGACAGATTCTACTCATGTAAAAACATGCTGATTCCTGGACCATCCGTGGGCCAGATTTAGAAGGTGATTGGGCCAGATCTGGCCCCTGGGCCTTAGTTTGCCTACCCATGAACAAGACCGTTGTGTCTTTATTCTTTTAGGAGGTAATCAAGTGGTCTTACCAGGAATAATAGAACTTAAGAAATTATAATGAATCTGAAACTAGCTTCCTCCTATGTAAAAGGGGGAACACACTCTGCTGTATGAATAAACTCACTAGTGTGAGTTAGGTAGGATCAATATTTCCTCTCCTGCTACCCACAACATTCTCGCACTGTCATACCAGCCCGAGCACCAGATTGGCTCTGCCAGTGTGTTTGCACTCTGCCAACCTCCCTGCTCCCTTCCACTCCCACTCCCTTTCCTATTCAGCAGCAACAACTCAGCTGTTGGGAGATCAGGGGAGTGCTGCTGCCCCACCATGCTGTTCACTACTGTTTGATTTGCAGAGGCGCTAGTGGTTCAGGAGCACTGGGCGCGGAGCCTCAGGGGAGCCTCCAGGGGCACTGCAGCTATGATTTAGAATGGAGGGGGGGCACTGAATTTTGGCTTTGCTGAAATTTGAGACCCCAACACCTGCCACTGGCAGAGGGCAAATTCAGTGGTTCGAAAAACTTGGTTTTGGTTATGGATGCAAGTGCGAGATTTCCTGTCCTATTCACTTCCATGGGGGATGTGTGTTTGTGTCAATAATTCATGCAATTGATAGATAAATACCCTTAGTCGTTCTGTCAACATATAGGCTAACAACAAAGGGGTGACAGTGCAAGAACAAGCTAGCTCTGCCTCCTTTGCCATCATTCCTTTCACCCTTTACAAGGTGGAGGGTGAAGGTCTGAAGCGGCACATGCATTTCAGAATGCTTAAAAAAAATAAGGTTTATAAAATCAAGGGCAAGGTCACCTCCAACTTGTGAAGGACAACAGAAATGACAACAAAGTTAGGACGCTTGCCACTGTGCCCCCCGTGCCATTATAATGTATTCTTTTTATTTAAAAAAACCTCCTGTTATGGTATTCCAAGATACAGGATGAATACATGTTTGTACCTATATATATTTGTATCTGTCACAACCATATCTATGGATGCTTTTTAATTTTTACTCATAGCAGACCCAATGAAATTAATGAACATGACTTAGTAAGTCTCATTAATTTCAATGGGTCTACTTTGAATAAAACTTCATTGATTCCCACTCTATATCTATGAAACAAGACACACACACACACACACACACACACATATGCACACATATATTTGTGAACATATATTTGTTCATGTATGTACAGCAGTTGCACCTGTATGTTCTATATCATAAATAAAGTGATACAGCATGAGAATAACAGAGATAGATAAAGAAATTTCAGATGTGCGTGAAAATATCCCTGGCATATCTAGATGAGTTTGGACTTTATGATGACCTTGAGCATAATTTCCATACCCGTAAAAAATTGATGGCCCTTTTCATTATCCATTCCTCTTTTGTCAGCCCGCCTGGCTGCCTCTTCTCCATCACAGCAGCCGCCACTGATTCCTGACTCCTGCATATCATCTTCATGGCCACCCTCCAGGGGGTCTCCGGAGGAAACTGTCTCTTCTGCAAGAAAGTTGATGTGTTTTGTAACTCACTGGAGCTTCGGGGTGGGTGGGTTGCAGTCCTTCACTCACGCTAAAGAAATCAACTTGCCACTTATTCCTGGGTAGAAGGAGAACAGTTGATCTGAAAGGAAGAACCTCACCATTCCATGTGTGCCTGTTAACACCAGATTTCTCAGAAGCCTGTTTCCTTTTTGACATTCCAGTCAAACCACCACTTAGCATTTCAAACCAACACTATTATCTTTTTCCATTTTTTTTTGTTTTGCCTTTCTTTCTTTCTTTCTTTCTTTCTTTCTTTCTTTCTTTCAACAGCCCATACATTTCATTTTAAAAATGCAATGAAGAAAAATAAAACTAGTATATGGATAAATGTGCAGCTAATTATTAATGCTCTATAGAAAGAAGCTTTTACACTACGATTGCCTTCTTTGTATTCTAAAGCAGAACAATATAAAAGGGGAACATTTATTAATACCTAATAGCACAGGAATTTAAAATATGCAGGGTTTCCTTAATAAGGCCCTTTATGAAATGTTACCTAATTTGACAAGATTAATTATACAATTAATTTAAGATGGGTCTCATTTAAATATTCTTTTAAAAAATAAATGCTTAAGTCCACTGGAACCTATCCTGAAGTGAGCCAGCTATTGCAACTAATATTAATTAGACAGAGATGAACTAATGCAAAAAGTTGTTAAATGTGCATAATTTTATTGCTCTAATAAGGTAAAGCGAAAACAATTTTGGAGACTTGTTCTGAACATCAAGTAATAAAGGCCATGTGTAAATCACCAGCAATTGCAGGTTGAGTTTAGTCCTACTAAGATAAATAACTGGTACCTGTCATCTTATTTCGTTTCATGTTTTTAGGACAGTGTATTTTGGGGTTGATCCTATCTACTTTACTTTAGCAATGTCAGCAAAAAGAATGTCCTTCATAGTTACCAGTAGTCCATGTACTTTAGTCCAGTTCTGATAATTTTGCAGTATGTTTGTCATTTTTATCCAAATTTTATGGGGTCTGGGTCAAAAGAGGTATTGTGCATCAGAAGTGACTATAATGGGTGAAAGCAAAATCGACCTTGTTGCTGAAACCATTGAATGTGGTTAAATTCTCCCAGCCACATTTGAGACATTCACAAACATGGCTTTGAGCATAAATGAGATACCACGTGTCTTAGCATCTTGGCAGAACTCTCTGCAAAAGTCACATGGTAATCAGGCCATAGGTTGATTGGCAATTAGAGAAAAAGAATCCTATTTACAATGCAGCATGACACTGAATCAGTAATCCCTTATGAAGATTATTCTACAGCCTAAACACCACACCACTGTGGAGGGCCCGTCCCCTGTGCAAATCAAGAATCTTGTGATAGTTGCAAAACATGGAGCCTCCCCAAGTATTAATACAGTGGTGCCTCGCAAGACGAAATTAATTCGTTCCACGAGTTTTTTCGTCTAGCGAATTTTTCGTCTTGCGAAGCACGGTGTTGGGAAAGTTTTGGAAAAGCTTCAAAAATCACCAAAGTCTTCAAAAACCTCAAAAGAGGCTACCACACTTCGTTCTATGAGTTGCTCCTCGAAGTCAAGTCGCAACTGTATTAACAGTGTTAAGAAAAAGGAAACAAACTTGCAAGACATTTCCGTCTTGCGAAGCAAGCCCATAGGGAAATTCGTCTTGCGAAGTAGCTCAAAAAATGCAAAACCCTTTTGTCTAGCGAGTTTTTCGTCTTGCGAGGCATTCGTCTTGCGGGGCAACACTGTACACCAGCATGATCACACAGGAGCAGGCACCTTATCAGATACTTCCAAATGCATTTGGTTCTTCATATGCAGTCAGATATTGTTGGCAACAAATGAGGCAGAAATCTGATTAGAAGACATTTGCTCTGCTGTGGGATTGGTTAATCTCCACAACTGGGTATTAAGCATGTTTTGGCAAATATCTTGCAGTTCTTTTTTAAATTCAGTCACTACCATATCCTTTTTTAAATCTATCAAACTCATTAGCATAATGTAGATTTTAATAACAGATTTTTTTAATGCAATCTGAGCAGTTTTTGTTTTGTTACGCATTTTGGTGAACTTTTTTGGAAACATTTTTGAGTTTAGTTTATAGCTATACTTTTTAGGAAAGTTAATTGATAAATAAAGCCAAATGAGAAAGATTAGTGGGATCACTGGATCTGGATTTGTGCTGCCTGTCTTAGTATCAAACATAACTTAAATTGTTGTTGGGAACTAAATAGCTTCCATTTTCCGAGTCCCTCGTATCCATACTTTGTAATTCTGACTGCTTATTTTTATGCTTAAAGGGTACTAAGTAATTTAACATATGCCGAAACTCATGCATGTCAAATAACCAGTATGAACCAAGTCTCCCTAAGTGCATTATGCACATTTCTTTTCTCTCTGAATTAGTTTAGTCCCCAGTTTGAGACAGGCAATATTGCTTGACAAAAATCCATTCCTAAGTGGATTTCAAAAAGTGCTGTGGTACTTTATTTTTTTTAATAAACAAAAATATTGCTTACAGAAGGTAAGTCCATTTAGGAATGGCAATAAAGCATTAACCAATCAGTACAGCAAAGCATTCTTCAAGAATCTTAAAAGTAATATGGTAATATTTCTAAAATAACTACTATGCTTCAGAGAATTAAATTCAAGAAGCCAGCACCCTAATGCAAAAAATAAAAACAACTTAACAAAACCAAAAGAAGTGTGACCAATATTCATGCACTGATACTCAGTTCACTAGGAATTCCATTATTTAAAAAATCTGCAGTGGTGATCTTTCTTCTTGAGGTTATCATGCCAACACCACTGAGCCCTTTTAGCATCTAAAGGCTTGTTCACATTTATAGCTAAACACATTGACCAACCAACTCAGTGTCGTGGTGACCCCTGAGTTCAGCAATCCAGACACAAAACTCGAGGTTGCAAAGGCACTAGCTAAGGAACTGGAGCAGTTTCAGGGCTCCTAGTGTGCTGTTGGAAACCCGGAGTTCACTGGGCCAACAGCTGACAGGAGATCACAGCTCAATATCCCATAGAACCAGGGCCTGTAGAGCAAGAACCAGGACCCTCAAAGGCATTTCCCCCTGAACTGGAGGAACTTTGTGCCTTTACTGGTCCAGTGGCACCAGGAGCACACCAAGTAGAAGACCATGAAACATACGGGGAGTGCCCATATTCAGGCCAGAGAATTGACTCTTCAAGGATCTATGGTCTCTACAAGGGGGTAGAGCCTGGGAGATTGAATCTGAGGGTAGAGTCTTATAAAGGATCTGTTTTCAACCCGTTGGAGCAAGTTGCTCACTTGGAGCTTTTCATAGTTCTGCAACTCTTGCTCCAGCTTGCCCTGTTCAGTCTGGAACAGAACACTCTACAACCAGTTTCATCTGAACTATGAACACAGCCTATTGGGTCAAAGTGACTCTTAACTCCTAGCAACTGACTGCTCATTTAAATGGTTAATGAACTGCATGCAACACCTTCTGCAAGAAGAATGGAGAACCTTGTGGTCCTTTAGGTGTTGTTGGACTCCAACTCCAATCAGCATGGTCAGTGGTCAAAAATGATGGGTGTTGTAATCCAGCAACATCTGGAGGGGCAAAGGTTCTCTTGATCTACAACCAATAGTGGTGTTCTCCATGGCTACTCTAATGTTTAAACAGTTGCGCTACACAACTCGGGTGGCTTTTCAGGGCTGCTGCATGAAGGTGGAACTGTGTTTTATCAGTCCTCACACTTAATTAACAATGCATGAATTATCTCACACTGCTTACCAAATTAATTTGGAGGGATCATAGACTCACTGAATGAACACTGTGGAACAGTTTGGAATTCAATGTGCTAAGAGAATGCACTGGCAAAAACAGAGTGGCAAGGTCTAATTTCACGATTACAGACCAGTTCCCCTCCCCCCCAAAAATAGTTAATATAATTAGTATATAAGGAAACAATAGCAAGCTCTTTCTCAACCAGAATTTAAAGATTACTCAAGACCAGGGCTCAAGGTGGAGTAGATTCAGGGACAAAACTCTTGATAAGACTAGGACAAGGAAAGGCATTTGTCAGATGCTGACATGCCAGGAATAGAATTCCACAAGGCCTCACAGGTCTCCAGTGGCTGTTGTTTATTGGAGGGTTCTAAGCTTGCAATTTGACTAGGATCCAAGGGATTAAACACTGTATGTTCAGGATACTAAGACATCCCAAAAAATGTTTCAAAATATAGCTCAAGCTTGGGAACAGCAAAATGTCATCGAGGTAACATCAATTTAAGACCTGCACTTTGAGCAAGAACCCAGCTTCCTGTGACTATGTATACAGATGAGTGTATCAGAGTTCATATCTTTTCCATGTTCAGTTTTCTACATTTCTGCATCAGTTTGTGACTTTAAAAAAGAGATCACAAAAATCATCAATATTTGTGTGAACATTTTCCCAATATCCACATTTTTCCAGCAATTTCCCCAAATATAGTACATTTGTGTATGTTATTTTCACTAATATATACACCTTCTATGCACACTTCCCCCTAATATATGCATTTTTATACACATTATTTCATTAGAGAACTGAATCACGCAATTCAGAGGATGCACTGTGAATTTCAAAGGATAGCTGTGTTTCAGTTCACAGATAGTACTAGAAAGTGTGAATTTGATACGTTTGCAATAAAGTGCAATCCAGACCATCCCGTGTCCCCATCACTGCCCATCTATGACTGCCTGCTTGCAAGGGAAAGCTATAGTTAGCCCAGCAAAAGGTGAGCTGTTACAAATATATCATAATCTTAATGGCATGCCATAATTTGTCAGGAACTGCCCCACCTGTAAAATAAACTGCAGCTTCAATAGTATGGGAAACCTACATTCGGTTAGCACACACTAACACTATCATACTTAACTTAATGGTGTTGTGGAGGTTGTTTACACTAGGCCTGAGCAACACAGCCATCCTACCATCACAAAGTGTGTATGTAGGGTTGCTGTTTTTCAGATTCCAACTTCAGATGGTTTCTAACATATTTCCTGTACCTCTTGTGGCCAAAGGAGTCCTACCCAGGCCAAGAATTTGCCCCTACTCTTCTCTCTTAATGATTTAAAGCTACAATTATTGAACATAAAAGGAACATTTCGCACCAGATCTCTCCCCCCCCCCCTTTGGCTTTCATTTCAATTAAAATTCTGGCACTATGATAAAAACAAGTATCATGTTGAAATCCTTCTGGAGCCCTGATTGTTTTGCAGCCAAATGCCTGTTCGGTTTTGCACAATGCGGGCCCACACAAGCACTTTTAATTAAGTTTAACAGGCAGAGCTGCTGCTCTGCACACACTTGCCCTCTTTTGCAAGAACCATCGGCTGCCACTACAACAAGGGGCCCTTCCCCTATATAACGGCATCGACTGGGAAACATCAACATTGCAAGAGATATTCTGAGCTACTTCCATAACAGCAGCCATGAGAGAAATACCTTCTGTTATTATATGAAAGTGGGGCTGTGTTTTGCACAGGGTATGCCTGGTGCCATAGAACTGGAAGAGCATCTTACATTTAGGTATGCATTTGCTGCCTTGGTCTATACCAAATAGCTTGGGTCTTGTTATCCCAAGCTGAACCTGGGACTGTAGTGCTTTAGTAGTAGTAGCACATTTAAATTAGCAGCAGGGCAATCACTGAAGCTTTCAGATCCTGGTTTTCACTTGAAATACAGTATCAAAATGTGGTATCATTGCACAGTGTGTTTCCTTGCTATAGCCTCACATTACAAGACAATGTAATCATCACAGCCTGGTGCAGGAATGGAGGAGAAAATAGATTCAGTGTGCATTTAAGGCCAAATCTAACAAATTTGTGCTTTCCAAAACACAGCTACTCTTCTAAATTTGTGCTTATCCGAATTTTACGATGCAGATCTCCAACCAATGATCACAAAAATGCACATATTAAGGGAAAGTGCATATAAAAATGTAGAAATGAAAATAATGTACAAAGTGCATTGTATTGGGGGAAATTGCTTGCAAAAAAAAAGTGCATTAGTCAAAGCTGAATACAAAAATATGTTTGTTAGGAGAAAATTTCCCTAAAATGCTGATGAATTTTCATGAGGATTAAAATAAATTGCAAGTTGCTAGTGGGGGACTGAATTTAATGTTGGAAAAATGAGAAACGGGGAGAGCTGAAATTGACAGACTCTTCCATCCCTTGCCTGATGACATCACATTGTGTGTTTTATTAGATCTAACATTGCAGGAAGAGAGAAAGAGTCACAGAGCGGTGGCACTTCTACATTTTTCATAGCATCTAGTTCTGCCTTAAAAGTAGGACCAAGTTTTTCATATCAGGAATGGTACAATAAATTGTTCCTACATAAAGTTCTTCACAGCTGTAGAAATCCCTCCCTCCTGTCCTCCTCCTCTGGAATTTCTTGAATGATTGTCTGGATAACATGTAGTTTCACAGAACTCTTTCCCTTAGCTTGGTGTGAAACAAATTGAACCACTTGGGAACTAGATCTTGTTGGTAAACAACATGATAGAAACCTCATCAGCAATATGTGACAGTCTTACATTGATGATTCAGAAAACTCTTTTTAAAGTAATCTACCAGTTTATGCTCAGTAAAGAAGATTTCAGATTATACCAATGAACAAGTCTGTCCAGGGGTTTGCCTGAAAATATAAACTCTGTGCCCATCCCCTAATTTTCCAGTGCATATTGCCCTGCATACTCAGTTCCTGACCATCTCCATGTTGAGCAGTGAAGGTGAGCAGGGAGCTTCTTCTTGCATTAGTTTGAATGTGAGCAGAACTCACCAGTATGACTGGTGACCCTGATAAAACAAAGCCCCCGGTTGTGTGAGGAGTTAAAGTAGATTCAGGTGAATGCAAGTAGAAGCTCACTGCAGATCTTTCTCACCAACCACAGGGATGGTCTGGGACTGAAGGTGGCACGACACATACAGGGACACTGAGGCCAGAGTATATGTGCCCCTGCCTCTATTTACACTAGGAGCATCCTTGTGTTCTGGGGAACATGCCTAAGAATATGGGAAGCATAGAGTGGAAAGAAAGAAAAGGCATGGCAGTCGCATAAGCAAAGCTGAAGATTAATTCTAGATGATAGGTGTAAAGTCAATGGAAACTAAGCTGCGTAACATTACTGGTTGGCAGATATGTTATTTCCCACTTAGAAGATCATCTTTCAGTTCCCTTCTTGGATGACAGTATTGGGGGCAATGTTAATGCTGCGCAAGTGAGCTCTGCACATAATGGGATCCATTCATTCCTTTCTCACGGACAATGGGTTGCATGATCAGGGCCTGCTGGAGTAGGCTTTGTACATATCAGGGAGTTGGACTAGACAATCCTTCGGTCCCTTCCAATTCTGCAATTCCATCATTCTGTGTAGGTTCACAAAAGATTCTGTCTGTAGTGCAGAAGGGTGCATAAAGTGACCTCTGGTTATCACCTATATGACGGGAATGCGTGTGAGCTGTCGCTTGGAACTGCAGCCTTAACCAAATTAAAACATGTTGGTTTACCCACAAAAGACACAGATTTAGCCTAAACTATATGGCTAAAAAGATATAATAATTCAAACACCATTAAGCTCTGAATATGTGAAAAAGATTGGCTTTATCGCCTTTGCCTACATCTTTCTCATCTAACAGCCACATCTGTTATTTAGCAGGTGAGAATTCTATTAAAGTGGATGAAAGGAGGTGGTGGGAACAGCCACAGTTAGATGCTGGAGCCTGAGATCATGTACAGTCTTAAATTGTCAGTCACATTTTATAAAAGTGTTTTGGACATTTCTTAGGCACAAAGTCTCCAGACTCTGCCTTTGAATTTCTTCTCACAGGCGGATGATGAGATTAGCATGCTTTTGTTGAGCTCTGGGAGGATTGTAACACAGAATTTGATAGATAGACACAGAAGTTGTAATGAAGTTTTCATTGACTCAGTAGAATAGGCAAGGTACCGGGGAGGTTCTCTTTGTGTTAGAGATCTGGTTGCAAGGGAAACTTCAAATAACTATCAAATACACATTTGCCTAAAATAATCACTTGGTGGTGATAATTACACAGCCTTTTTCTGCAAGTCCCCTTCCAGTCTGAGTTTCACTTTAGCATGTTTCCTATCCAGTCTTCGTGTGTGTGTGTGTGTGTGTGTGTGT
Organism: Podarcis bocagei; assembly: GCF_964188305.1. Lineage (NCBI taxonomy): Eukaryota > Metazoa > Chordata > Lepidosauria > Squamata > Lacertidae > Podarcis > Podarcis bocagei. Next base: position 54,511,833 of record NC_138127.1, read on the forward strand.
GTGTGTGTTCATACTGGTAAATCTCATTCATGGTGTGTGTGTGTGTGTGTGTGTGTGTGTGTGTGTGTGTGTGTGTGTATACACACACATATATATATATAATGAGATTTACTAGTATGAACAAAAAAATTGTTATACAGTATCTCTTATTTTAAGTAAACTATTTTTGACATTTTACAAAAAAGAAGAAAAACCCAGGAACCATCCTCTCCTATTCCTTCCCACCCTACTGTTCTTTCTATATCAATGTCTATACTCAATTAAGTTCAAATTGCATATTGAAATTAATAAGAATATATTGCTTTCACAATAGGACACACAGAGAGAGAGAGATTGAGAGAGAGAGACGGAGTGAATCTGCTCCAGAAGGTCCGCAAGAGCGTGCACAATAAGGCTTTTACTTCTGCACCCCACACTCTCAAAATATTAGGAAACCCCCAGAGCAAATTTTGGGGGTATAAGTGGGGGAAGCAGGAGAAGAAAGGAAGGGAAAGTACAGCACTGGATAACACTTCTGAATGTGTGGTTGCATTTATAACTATATTTTGTATTATCCTAGAAGTCCAAAAGCCACCAATCTTGTAAGAATTTTCTTTTTCTTTTTACTGTCCGAATTTGACTCTGGCTTGTCCCACTGTCTGTACATTCATTACTCAATATGAAAAGTTCTGTGATCTTTCCAGTGTAAAGTGATCGCCATGTGTTCTGTAATCAAGATGCATTAGATCAATTATTTGTCACTGCACAAAACATTTTCCTCACTGACAAGCTCTAACAGCAGTATGTGGAGTTGAAATTCCAACGGGCAACTTGTTAAGTCCTTCTTTTTTTCTATAAAATCATCCAGTCATTGTGAAGTACAGGCCCGAAACTGTGTATACTTGATCTTACATGAATGTCTGAAGTAGATACAGAGTTATGCTGTCCTCTCAGAGGATGCTACTGTCTTAAAATGGCTTGGAAGACTCAAAAGGTACCGTATTTTTCGCTCTATAACACGCACCCGACCATAACACGCACATAGTTTTTAGAGGAGGAAAATCCGTAGGCATGCCACCCGTAGGCATTTCCTCCATAACACGCACAGACATTTCCCCTTACTTTCTAGGAGGAAAAAAGTGAGTGTTATGGTGCAAAAAATACGGTATTTCACAGATAGGCCATTTCAATTATAGTTATATTTAGGTTGTATGAAAATTCTGCCAATTTTGTCAAAGATAACAGCATGGGGGCAAGCTGGATCTGTTTATTACTTCCTGTCTGTCCGGGAAACAGCTTTTCAATTGCAAGGTCTTCTGGTACAAATACTGCTAATGAGTGACATCAGCATACAAGACACTTGAGTCTTTTCCATTTGTGAAAACAATATTTGGCTGACGTTTCCAACATCTCTGACTAGGGTTGGTTGCAACTTGTGCTGCTAACTGTGCATAACAACATGGGAGGTGGGCACATATGAGATTGCCTTACTCTTGTCAGCAAAGCTCAGATGCTGACAGGAGGAAAAGAAGCAGGCATAGGGAGAGAACAGTTAGCAGTGGAAGGCAGAGAGGAGGGGAGAGCAGCTGTAATCTTCGCTCAGAACAAGAGCTCCAATAGCGAGCCAGACGTTGGAATACAGGAAGCATTCTCTCCCAAATCTCGCAGGATCTCAAAAGTGGCCAACGTGCAAAAGATACCGGAAGAGAAGGTGGGGGCTTCCGTGCTGGGGAAGGGGGAGGAGCTCAGTCCAGGCAACTCCATCTTCTGGGGAGGACAATTAGAGAAGCCCCATCCTAGTTTGTTGTTTTAGCAATAAATCTGAAATAATTAACAGCCGGAGTCGTCTCGCGTTTGTGGGAGAGACCAAGCCATAACAACTCTTCATGTTTCCAATTGGTTCAATTAGCTCTACTGCACCTGTTCCACATTTCTAATAAGTTCATTGTTTAGTGTGGCAGCACGTACACATTGGAACTCCTTGCCTAGTGATATCAAGCAGGCATTTTGAGGAGGAGGTTCACTTCCCCCTCCCCATTGACCCTACTACACCCTAATCCTCTTGACTCTTGCTCTGATGTGCCAAAATCTGCCAACCCCTCTCCTCCTGACCCACAAAGTCATTGTCCATAATTCACCCCAAAACACCAGACATAACAACACAATGCACTTGTTGGTTTGCTCGTTGGTTTACACATTCACTGGCAAGTCCATCAAGTGCTGCTGTCAAGTTATGAGAAAACAGTGGACACACATGTGAAACTAGGACCCGTGTCTCATGCTGCTCTTGAACCCAGATCTCCTATACCCATTAAGTATTCCCTTCCTCTAACAGCTACCTACAATAAAACCATTAAGCAGCATCTGCAACAATCCTGAGAAATAAATGATGGTTCTAAGGCTGATGGTCATAATTTTTATTTTTTCCATTAGAACAATAGGCAAGCGCAGATGTGAGGGAGAAATCCACCTGCGGCTTGAATTTGAAGTAGACTTAATTCCTGCCTTCCTGCCCTATGTTTATTCCAGAATGTGCTTATTTTACTTAATTATATTTTTTTCTGATTATTTGTGATTTGGTGAGTGCTGCTCTAGGCAGTCGATAGCAATTATACTCAGTAAGAGGAACATACAATACAAATTAGAGCAATATAGATTTCCTCCCACCCCATCCTTGGTTACTTTAATGTTTAGTTACCCTGTTAGAGTTAAACAGAGTACATAATGTCTAATAAATTGCTTTCATTAAAACCTATTAACTGACAGTTAGAAATAGCATTTTAATCTAAAGGAGTGCAACAAAACATTACTGCAATTAAATGGTATATTGTGAAGAGGAGTGAAAACTCCAGTTCCGAACCCAAGTGTTAGTGCATGGCGTTAGTTGGTATAATGGGATTGCGATGTGCTGGGGGAGGGAAAGCTTAGTCCCCTTGTCATTAGTCCCTTATGTAAACCAGGGATACACTGGGCTGGGCTTATCCACAAGCCACTTGTGGTGGAAATTTGATTCTCTCTCTCACACACCTCCTTTTGAAATGGTCCGTCACTTAACCAGGAATTTGTAGTGACCAGGAACAGCCCTTGAGAACATTATTACTGGGGAACCTCCCAAGAGAATAAAAAGCTCATGGCTCTGCAAAATGTGCATAATCACCAGAGAGTTGGGAACATAGCGTTTGCATTCAGAGCAAAAGGTTCTGCTCTGCTCAGGCTACTTTGACGAGATAGAGGCATTTCTTGCTGGGCTGGGACACCTGCACCTCAGAGGAGCCCAAGCCAAGCCGAACTCTGAATGCAAAGCAGTGTGTCAAAATGCTCCTCTCTGGGGAGCAAGAATGTTGGAGACTTTTGTCGAAAAACGGAAACTGCAGAAATAGCAGCTACCTGCATGCGCATCTGAAGTCAGGAATGGAAATCAATCAAGCACATATGAGTGACATTTGCTGTCAGTGTGTGTGTGTGTGTGTGTGTGTGTGTGTGTGTGTGTGTTTAGTGTGCAAAGATTGTGTAAATATTTTCTGCATTGTTTTTGAGTTTTCCCTTCAACTGAAATGCACTGAAATGAATGACTTAATTAAATACATTTGTTTTGACCATAGCAGATAGCGAGACAACCATCACACGTGTTAGCTGAGGCCAAATTGTAGTGGAAACAGTGCTGATTGCAACAAACAAAGTTGGGTGTTAAGTTGTGGGTGAACATACCAGATGACACAGCGATTCTTCAGACAGCTCTTGTTTATTCACAGGCCAGAACAGAACTGGGCTGAAGAGTTCAGCCAACATGCTTATATAGAGCTCAACTACAAAGCAACAGTAACAACTTTCTGTAACTATCCAATCACTGAACGTCACTTTCAATTCCTTATTTGTATATGTGGACCTGAGTGAAAACTATCCACAGTGTCCCCCTGCTGGCCCAGGGTGAGAACTTCAGTACATAACATTGGGGGTGGAAGTTGCTGCCTCCTTAACATTCCTTCTGAGGAATAATGCCAGAAGTGGACTGTTGATTTCTTGTCTGGGAAACTGGATGCTGGATTAGATAAGATATTTGGTCTGATCCAATGGGCTCTTATATTCTTGTGTAATTATAGGAGACAGAGAGAGGCCAGCTTCTACTCCTACCTCTGTGTGTTATGTGATGTTCCTCTTACCGGTAGTTCCTTTCCTAGAAGTCTACAGGGCCTAACTATATGTGATGCTAATTGGATCATTGGTGATAACTTGGGGAACTTTTGTTTATTTAATACTAAGGGTTACAAGGGCTGATTTTCAGAGGGATTGCAGCCTGTGAGTAGGGGGGAAGTTTTGCCCTTCCCTCCCAAAGCACTAACCTGATTTTTTAATTTTATTTTTTTAAAATCCCAAAGCAATGGGGTTCTTAATTTCATAAAAGCTCTCCATAATTTGAGCAGCAATCCAAATTATTGGAATTCTAGTGCTCTCCATGAAAACACTAGAAAGAAAGTTCCCTTTTCCAATATAAGGAGATTTATCTCCTTAAGAACTATTTTATGATAGCTGACAAGCCCCCACACCATGTTTCACTTTCTTATTGCAGCCCAGTGTCCGAAGGCAAGTATAACATGCAAGACCAATGTTATTAGCCTACAAAAAGTTCTTCAATCCTCAGCTTGTAAAGATTGTATCAAATAGGAGTGGTAATTCACGAGCTTCCAAATCAAAGGTAACTGTCACTATTAACTGAGGGCATACAGATAATGGCCAGCCATTTGATTGCTTCTACAAATATCAAAAAGTTTTACCTCATAAAAATAGCCAGCAAAATCGATACGAGGGTAGCTTCCATAGGCTGCAAAGGCAGTAGCTAGAGATTTTCTGGTACAAGACATAGCCTAGCTTGTTCAAACTGACAAGAATGGCAGATATGAATTGATTTTTCTGTATCCCTGTATATATATGGCCATCAAACCCATTTTTAGTTAAGGTATTTTGTTGTTGTTGTTTTTTGTTCCATATCAGCCATACCTGGATGGTTTTCATGAAGTTTTCCCCCACAAAGACTCGTGATGACACTTTTCCACAACACTGGCTCTTATAAACCCAGGAGGCAAGTTGCTGAAGTTTTACTTTCCCCACTAACGAAAGGTCTGATCTCCTGAGCCATGTCACATTTCTTGGTCAGGCATCAAATGTAAAGTGGGGATATTTAGGTCCTATAGTAAGCCCTTCCCCGAGCTCTTTCTTGAGGAAGCAAAAGAATTCGTTACACTTCCGCTTGGGTAGTGGGGCTTTCCTCTTGACCCACCCTTGTGCCTCTCTGCAAGGTGCACTGTGGGGAGATCAGGAGAACCCAAGAAAACCCCAATGAGCAGGGGGAGAAGAGTGGGAAATCATTCTGTCTGGCAAGCTGGAATGCTTGCACAGATGGAATGACTGGGAGAACACTCTGCATTCCCTCCCCACCAAAAATCATTAATGGGTGGAGACAATCACCCTTCTTTTCTGATAGTGTCCTCTTCCAAAGGAAGGAAATGCCTGTGAGAAGGGGAGCGGGTAACAACTGGCAGGGAGAACATGCTAGAGACAATAAAATAATAATAATAATAATAATAATAATAATAATAATAATAATAATAATAATAATAATAATAATAATAATTTGTTATTTATACCCCGCCCATCTAGCTGGGTTTCCCCAGCCACTCTAGGCAGCTTCCAACCGAATATTAAAAACAATACAGCGTAAGACATTAAAAACCTCCCTAAACAGGGCCGCCTTCAGTTGTCTTTTGAAAGTAAAATAGTTGTTTATTGCCTTGACATCTGGTGGGAGGGCGTTCCACAGGGCGGGCGCCACTACTGAGAAGGCCCTCTACCTGGTTCCCTGTAACCTAACTTATTGCAACGAGGGAACCGCCAGAAGGGCCTTGGCGCTGGACCTCAGTGTCTGGGCTGGATGATGGGGGTGGAGACCTTGCCAGGCTCTCATTTTCTGGATATGAAGATTCTCCGGAGTGTCATTTCCTGCTGGGGGACATGTAGTTCATTGTTTCCCAGGCTTATTTGGGAAGTAAGGTAAACTACAATTCCATGTTCCTTGCATGGAAATTACAGCCAAAGTGTATGAATTTGTGGCTTTTACCTGGTGTTGTTTATGCTCACTGGCAAGGAATACCAATGCAGCAAAATATTAAATTGTAATTATTTAAAGCAAAATAATTCAGAACTGACATTGGGCAAATATTTAACCGGCTGGGTTTTAAATCCTCTTATTGCCAATATTTGTGCTAGTAGAGTTCAAATGTTTGGGAAGTGCACACAAAACGCTGTTAAGGGATCCGAATGAAATTTACTTTTAACTTCAAATACATAGACAAAGGCAATTTCCCCCTCTTTTGCTCAGATGAAGCAAGGGAACAAGCAAAAAAAATATTAGTAATCTGAAGCAAGCTGCTCAGAGGATTTCCTTTTATACAGTTATTCTGGCAATATCTGCCACATGTGATTAAGAAACAAGTGCCATTTTTAGAATTCTCTGGAAGCAAGGTAGATGTTCAAAAAATAACATGAAGTGTTCATCTACCACTATTAACATGTACATGTCATTTATTGACTTGATTTGATTTCTTACCTTGCCCTTTACCATACCCTTTACCTGGGCCAGATTTTTGCAATTAAATAAACTCAATAACAATAGAATGTACAGCAGTAAAAGAAATAAAACAGGTGCAACCATAAAACAAGAAAAGTGTAAAAGCAAAAACAAGTCTAAATATAAAATGATTAAAAACAATTTCATAGATAAAGATGATGCAAACATTTTAAAAACATTTCCACATACAAAAAATAGTTGCAGTACAGTTGTAGACTGGGATAAAGACATGCACATAAAAGGCTTGGTGAAAGAGGAAGGTCTTCAGTAGATGCTGGAAAGACTGTGCCTGTCTTAATATACAACAGGAAGGAATTCCCAAGGGTACTGCCACCCTAGTAAATGCCTGATTCCTATCACATACAGATCCGATCTCCTGATAACATGGTACAGTGGTACCTCGGGTTAAGAACTTAATTCGTTCTGGAGGTCTGTTCTTAACCTGAAACTGTTCTTAAGCTGAGGTACCACTTTAGCTAATGGAGCCTCCCGCTGCCGCCGCACCGCCGCCACGTAATTTCTGTTCTCATCCTGAAGCAAAGTTCTTAACCCGAGGTACTATTTCTGGGTTAGCAGAGTCTGTAACCTGAAGCGTCTGTAACCTGAAGCATCTGTAACCCGAGGTACCACTGTATCTGCAGAAGGCCCTCTGTTTGATTGGGAGGTGATATTTGCATAACCATCTTATTAATTAATGGCTCATTCTCTACACATGATCAAGGCCACTTAGGGGAAAACAAGCACAACTGTTTTCATGAGCCTGCTGAAATTTTATTCCCTGGAGTAGGAGCCCACCTCCTAAGCTGCTCTTGCATGTGTGCCTGACCTGCCATTGTCATGATGATATTTTTCATTCATTCATACCCTGCCCATCTGGCTGGGTTTCCCCAGCTACTCTGAGCAGCTCCCAACAGAATGTTAATAATAATAACAAAGTGATAAATTGTCAAATGTTAAAAACTTCCCTAACCAAGGCTGCCTACAGATGTCTTCTAAAAGTCAGATAGTTGTTTATTTCCTTGACATCTGATGGGAGGGCATTCCACAGGGCAGGTGCCACTATCGAGAAGGCCCTCTGCCTGGTTCCCTGTAGCTTCACTTCTCATGATGAGGGAACCACCAGAAGGCCCTGGGAGCTGGACCTCGGGCTGGACCCTTCATGAGGGTTTCCATCTATCTTCATCCTCACCATATCCAATAACATACTACAAAGCTAAATAGTCAGTGAGCTAATTTTATGCATACCAGGCTACAAGAAACAAATGAAGCTGCTGTACACTGAGTTACACCAACAGTCCATCTAGTACAGTACTGCCAACACTGAGGGGCAGCAAATCTGAAGCGTTTCAGACCAGGAATATTTCCCAGCCCTATCTCGAGAAGCTGTGTTTCTAATCTGGTGCCTTTGCATACAAAGATGGTGGTTTAGAACTTGGCTGTGGCCTTTCTCCATTATGATCTTCTCAGACTCAGCTCTGTCTCTCCCAGTGGCATAGTGTGGGTGGGGCCACAGGGGCTGTTGCCCTGGGCACAAAATTCTCAGGGGCGCAAAATTACAAAAGAAAAAAGAAAGAAAGCAGTAAATAAAAAATAGTGTGCCCTCCCCATCACAAAGATAACCTCCCAATGTTCATGTGGGTGGACTGAGGAGTGGATTTGGGTGACATCTAGTTGCTTGGGCACCCTCTGCATGGGCTTTAGAAAGATACCTGCTCCTGACCAATCCCCCATCTTGTTCTCCACTGTGCTCAACACTCATGGGGTGCCACGGCTGCCACTTGGGTAGATCGCTGAGCTATTGCTCCTTCATTCCCACACTTGCGTTAACCATAGGTATTCTCCTCAAAAGATTTAATTCAAAGTTGCATCGGCAGGCATTCCGTGTGCATGTTCCTTTATTTTCATCATTAAACCTTGGCTGTCCCATCATTCTAGAAGGAGATCCGGGGATTCAAATGAAGCTTAGCCCAACAAGCTGCCATTCTTTAATTACTGACTTGGGCAGGCATATGGGTGTAGAATTTGCTGAACGGAGCAGGACTTAAGTAAACATGCTTACGATCAGGTTGTCAATGGGCCTAAGCCCAATCAGATGGTGACCAGTCAGATGCTGGCAAAAGACAAGGATGGAGGGTTGCTCTGCTTTTGTCACCAACTGTTCTTGCTTGTGCTTCTTGTGTAGCTCTCTCTTGCTACCGCTTTGCTTCTTGTTCACATTTGAATGCTGATGTGGCTTCTCACCACTGTCCCTGTGACGCTCCATAAAAATAGTCTAGCTCCCTATAAAAGCTTGGAGCTTTGAGGATGGGTGAATTTGCTTTTCCCGTCCTCCTTCTGCACCCTTTTTATTCTGTGTCACATCTTTTTAGATTGTATGCCTAGGGCGTTTTTATTTATTTGTAAGCCGCTCTGGGATCTTTTTCAGCTGAAGAGCGAGGTAAATGTGCTGTAAAGAAAGAAAGAAAGAAATGGCAATGTCCACACACAAGAGGTAAGCCTCAGCAAAATTGGAGTGACTCCCTGGTTACAGACGTCCAAATCAAAATTTTGTGTGGACCCTGAGGGGGGGGGAACCCAAACAGCTTGATGAGGACTGAGCATGCTCAGTGGCTGGCTGGTCCCACTCCTGTTCTGTAAAACAGCAAGTGTAGATGAAAGAATAATGAATCCCTACACTCTAATCACTGTTAATGCTAGTTTATAATAAGTGTGATTTACCTAATTAAAAATGCATTGTGGTCTCTGTGTTACTTATTGTGCTGTAATAATTTATTAGGTACATACCATACATGAATCACATCATTTCCAGAATGGATTTTTTCCCTCTGACAGGTAATTCTCCATCATGTATCATCTTCCAAGAAGCTATGTTATTGACTCCAGAATAAGCTCCCCATTTGCATATAGTTAAATTCCACAGGAAGAAGGATAACTGAATATTGTAGAGCTAAAATCATGCTTCAAAGCAAAGCAATTTAGCAATTTTCATAGAGCAAGGTGTTACCTGAATAGATATTCTTGCACCCTGCCCAATTTGGCTTTCTTAAAAAAAAGAACAACCTCATGTGGTGACAGATACAATTTTAACTACAATCTCTCATGTAATGTGAACGTGTGACAATATTATGGAACAGCTCGTGATATTTAACACTTCAGTTTAAAAACACATAAAAACAAAGCTTCTTCCTTTTCCTCTGCTTTTTTTCATGATGAAAATTCATCCAATGCTCATTTCAGGTTTTTAAAAAATAAAAGTTGATTTAAATACTGACGTGAACAATGCCCATTGCAATTTGCTTTCCATGCAGCTGGGCGCTAGAAACTGCTTCTAAACTAAAAAATAGAAGGCTGCATTTGACATTTTATTCCCTGGTCCTCATGGCTGACATGCAGCATATATCCAGCCCTACCTTGCGATGTGAATTTTGTGGTATACCACAACAGAGGCAAGAAGCGATTAGTGCCTTTTGGCTAGTGCGATTGTATTGTCAAGAATGTTTGCCCATTTCTGTTAGGGCTTTGAAAGGATGTTAGGTGGGAAGCAACAGTAACCTTTCTGCAAAGATGTCTTTCATTTGGTTCCACAATGGACACTGCTAACAAAAGGAACTCAAGTACACATTGGATTTTGAAGAATCTTCATTCCTGTGATGCATATTTGAGTAGTAGTGACCTGCTTCCCCCTCTTAAGACAAAAGAATGTAAGAGGAGCTATTCAATCTTGAACAGCATCCTTTCCCCCCCAGTGGCTGAACAGATGTCCCCAGGCAAGAGCCCTCCTGCATTGTTTTCTCCATCACCTGGGATTTAAAGATATGTTGCCTTTGAACATATTGCCTGTCATAGAGATGCTGATGGACCCATTCTCCATGAGTTGGCCTCACCCTTAAAAATAATGAATGATGGAATGAATGAATGAATGATCCAAGCACACTCAGAATGAGAAGAATCTTTATTTGCATCAGTCACTATCCTTAGCAATAAAATAAAATGTACTAAAGATATAGGTAAAAACTTAACTATACAAAATACATTCTGGAGGTTTTCCTCAATAATCAAATAACAGATCTTATTCTAATTGCCCCTGCTAAAAAAAATTGCAGTTTTTGCTGTCACCTGATCACTTTGATCTGTCAGAAGAAAAGGCACAGTAGCAATGGTTGAGTGACCTGGTATGGATAGTTGTAGAGGGGTAATAACCTCACTCCTCAAATCTTTATAAAGAGTGCAAGCCAGAAGCACATGAGCCACTGACTCAATACTGCCATCTCCACATGGACATAACCATTTTGCTCAAAATAGTTCATCAGCTGTTTATTATTCTGCTGATATGCACACTATTAAAACACACACACACACAAAATTGGGCCCAACAAAAAACAAGAGGGAGGGAAATGGGTGATCAGATCAAGGGAGAGGTGTCAGGGAAGAGGCTCAGCCCTTTCCCTTTGTGCTGCCCCCAAAACCCCAAAGCTATGTCTGTCCTTGAAAGTGGTAATCACAGCAAACAGCAGCTCCTGGAGAGCAAGTTTTCAGTGAGAGAAGAGTATATGCAGAAAGGTTCAATGTGCCATAGGTCCAGACTGGAGTAGCCATCCCCTGCTCCACCCCATGACTGCTTTTTGTTAAGAATGAGGAGTGGTAGCCTGGTCCCAACTGCATTTTTTTAAATCACTTACTTAGCATAACTTGCAGTTTGGCTCCAATCTAGTATCCGTCAAGCGTCACCGCATTTTGTGACACCAGATTCTGTAAGTGAATTGTGCAGTTGCGTAAGAAGCATTTCAAGAGCAAGATATGCCGTCAGAAATTTGCATTAAAGCATGCCCATAAGAGACGGGTGAGGAGGGCCATGGTCAGTCTGAGAGAATCTCTTCCATCCCCTCCCCAAAGTTATACTACAATACAAGTGTCATAATTATGAGTCTACAGTGTATGTGTGTGTGTTTAAAAGTAAACCGGCATTAACTAAGCATTGCACATCTGCTCCTCAGCGTAGTCTTTGTTAATTGCCTGATAGACATTATTGAATACATGGGCCATTTGGCTATATTTGAAGGTGAAGAGGCCAGAACACTTCAGAGAGGGTTTTCATTTTCATGGCACTGTACCAAGCCTATATGCCTTCAGCTTCCATGTGGGTTTTTAATAATGTGCCACAGCTGATGTCAATATGACATGAAATGATAATTGGTTCCAAATCAGTTCATTTTGATTTATTTCTCATTTTCACAGCATTTTGGCTTGACCTGAAAGAGCAGCTACTGCAGATCATCTTGACTGGCTTGCATTTATTTGAAAAGCTGACCCCTTTTGCATTCCCAAAATGAGGTGTTTTAAAGACAGGGAACATATAACACTCACTCTAAATGGAATGAAAAGGCTCCGATTTTGTAATGTGGCCTCTATTTCTGACTTGATTCACTCCTCCCGGCTTACAGGATTTCATCTGCCTCTTGCATGTGTATATTTAAAAGTGCATTAGAAACAGGGTGTCAAAATTGTAGAGGATTTCACATCCCCAAATAGCATTATTCTGTCTTGGTGGGAGCAAATACTAGAGTAGAAGCTAAGTAACCTTTTAAGCAAGACCTTTATCCTGATTTCTCATCATGGTTATGCATTTCTGGGGAGTTTTTAAGCTAACTAGGTTTTATTTAAAATCAACCCTTTGAAAGTAATGGACCTAAGTTAGTCCTGTCCATTAACTCCACTCCAAGTTTGGCTAATATTGAATACAACCCAGTACCTGGCGTTCCTTCACATTAGCCAAACTTGAGGTAGAAGTAACCTTTTAAGCACAACCTTTATCCTGGAAGAGCCCCCCCCCCAAATCCACTGATAGAAGCAAACCCCATCCCCATCCAGAAATATTTCTGCCTCAACTAGACACACAACACTGTCCCATCCCCAACTAAAGCCATGCCCTCAATCAAAACAGTGCATTGGCAGGTTTTTAACTATGCCCTCTCAAGGTTTTGTTTTAGATGGAGGCTACAAAATAAAGAAATAGCCTTCTTGCTAAGGAATTCTTTTCCACTCATGACATTAATTCCTATAATGACATTCCTAAAGGAGACATGACTTCAAGTAATTGTCTTTCCTAATCTTCCTCTAGATTCCTCTCATCTGGTTACCTGTTTGATCCTTTACTTCCAGATCCTTCTGGGTAGCTTTATCCCCTAACTTTTTACAATATCAGATGCTCTGCTATTCCTCTGAGCATGATTTTACTGAAGACCTTGACTTAATCAGCTCATGGTGTCAGTTTTTAAAATATTCAAGGGGTTCATTCCAAAAGGCAATTTCTTCTGCAAAACTGGCTGCAAATTGTTTCACAGATAGAATGGATTTCTCCATACCTAGCCAAGGGGCCAAAAATAGAGTGTTTTATATAGTTGCTTGTAAGGTTTACCTGCTCCCCCCCCCCCAAAAAAAAACAGCCTGAGGAACCTGTGATTTTGAAGGGAAATGTTGTGTGGAGGAGGTGCTTAACCTTTTTTGGTCAATAGCAGTTTTATTCCGCTCAAAATTACCCTTCTCAAATTGAAACTGTGCTCAAGTCTCACCAAATTACATGGGTACTTAAAATATTTCACATGGAAATGGTGCTCAGTACCTGAGCATAGTAGGAAGGAACAGGAACCCCCAGGGAAGTTTGAAAGTTGGGCTACGGAAGATGGCAATCTTAGATATTTCCCATCAAGCCAAGGTATCTGAGACTCAGTTGTCTGACTAGGTGTCTTAACATCTCATATCATGGTGGAAGCAAGAGATATTCCAAAATCATTCAAGATGTAAAATATCACATTTCATAGAAAAGATAAGCACAAGCCATTGTTCCTAATGGCATTCTCGGCTCACCTCCTCAGGCTAAATTCCTTTTGCTTTTATTCCGTGCAGTGTAGCTCAAGACAGGTCAGGAATATTATATTTAAATGAGTGGAAAAGCATTACAGTTTCTTTTCCTGAAAGTCATTTCTTTTCTTTGGCCAAACAACTCTATGCAGCCTCAGCTGGGACAAAAGCAGAGAAATTCTGTGTCAAGTAACCATTTTCTTTGAATGGGGCCATCATTGACATATCTGGGACATAGCTGTTTCAAGGCTATATTTTGATACTATAATGATGTGACCTATGATTCTCCCCAGTAGTAGCCAGCAGAGGCCCTTGAAATGTGACGTTTCTCAGCTAGTTCATTCCCAGATAAGGATCTGATGACAGCAAAATGACAGAGAAACCCTTCCCCACCTTCTGCTCTGGCCAATGTAATCCAAGAGGGCTTTGGATGCTGTGGTTGATCCACTGCTCTTAATAATAATAATAATAATAATAATAATAATAATAATAATAATAATTTATTTATACCCCACACATCTGGCTGGGTTTCCCCAGCCACTCTGGGTGGCTTATTCTCCTCACCCCATCCCTGTGTTGTTCCTGTCTGGGTGATCAGATTATACTCTTTGTCTGTTTCTGTTTGCTTTTAATCTTTTGTTGATATCATTTATAGATGTTTTCAGTTCCTTTTCATCTTGTTTCTGCTGTGTGACTCTTGAATATGAGGGGCAAGCATTTATGGTTGTGGTAGGAAAAGAAGATGGTGGCACCCAGAAGGGAAAACTGCAAGAAAGACTATGATGAAGACTTTAGACATGTATTTGTGCTCTTTTATTTAAAATTTCCCTTCAAATGTGTGAGGCCACAATCCATCTCTACCCAGCCCACCAAGTTTAAAGCCAGTGAAATCTGTCCTGAATGTATAGTTCCAGAGCAATTGACAACCCATTTTATGTCTATGACTCACCAAGGGTCAATTTATACATCAGTAAATGAACTGGGGGTTTCTTCAAAACACTGTTAAGCATTGAAAGGTTGATTTGGGAGCCCAAGGAAGGTACTGAAGTTGGGGAAGAGGGCAAGGGATCATACTCACCTGAGCCAAAGTGTGCTGAGGGAAGAGATGGTGCATCAAAATGTAGCTTTGGAGGGCAATAATTTATTGCAGCTTGTCTTTAAAATTGACTTTTCGAGGTCTGGGTCAAGACTTGAAATAAAGACAAACGGTTAAATCTTGGTGAGTAGGAGAGTCACTTCCCCCCTCTCAGTTTGCACCATTTTCACACCCTCAGGTAGGGGTCAAATACTTTATTGTTGTTATTTCTTAGAGAGTGAACTCAGTGAAGACATGGGACAGATGAACATTTTCTAGACTCAGCATTTTGAGAGCATGCCGGTTTCTTCACAAACTTACAGCTCTGTAAACAAGGAAGATTGTTTTTCTTTCTGTTTTCAGAAACCCTGAAGCTGTTTAATTTGTTTACAGGCACCCAAAAAGAAAAAGGGTGTGTGTGGAAAACATAAGCATGAACAACTAGGCTTTTTGTGGCTCTTGCATATTGTTTTTGTTTTGAACAAAGGGTTATCATTGTTAATTAAATTTCTATATCGCCCTTTATGAGTGATGGGAGTTGGGGTTCTGCAACATCTGAACGGTATCACTTAGGCTGCCCCTGGCTTCCACATCTGTGCTTTAAAAAGCAATGACTGGATCACTTAGTTAGCAGTTTTGTTTTCATAATATTAAAATGAATGTATGTGGGAGTCTAGTTTTCTTACACAATGAGTGTAAGAAATAAATTGTATTGTGGCTCAGAGGAAACACAACCGTATTTTTAAATGCCATGTTGAATGTTTATATCAGATAGATATAGATGATAGATAGATGATATAGTCAAACATCTATACTCACACATTGAGCCACCTTCTATAGGCACAAATGGTATCCTTTAAGAGAAATTTGCCATTAGGGATCTGGAACTGCAAATCTTTTATTTCAGGAAAATCAGTCAGACAAATCTATCTGTATGTTTATTTGCCTGTCTATCAAATTCAGTCTTTTATCTAAGTCAGGTCAGGACAGTTTACCTGGGCCAGGTGATTTTTATTTTTGCAACACCTCTGTGAGGTAGATGAGTAAGCCAAGCTTACCAAGTTTCTCATGCTATCTGTTCTTTTGTATTTTTGCTCTAAGCATACTCATCCAAATTATATCATTCCTTGGAGGAACAGGAGCCCTGGGTTATGCGTACAGGTCTCCACTTGCAAGAATGTCTTCATTCCTTGGAATGGGAGCTAAAGTTGTTCAGTTTGAAGCCTACCCAATTCACAATTCCCAAGCCAATAGACAAACCCAAATGCAGCTGTCCTCTGAAATTTGTACTTCTCAGGCAGGTTCATGTGAGAGAAGGCTGTCCTCCTTGCACCCTGATCCCAAGCCATTTAAGGCTTTAAAGACAAGAATCAACCCTTTTAATTGTGCTTGGAGACAGACAGGTAGCTAAGTAGAGTTTCATGACTGACAAGAAGTGTTCCAACAAACCATCTCCATCAATAAGCTAACTGCTGTATTTCGCACCAATTAAAGTTTCTGAGTAGTCTTCAAAGGCAGTCTGACACACAATCCACACACAATCGTATTATCAGGATAACCTTGGCCAGGTTATCTCTATCACTTAAGTTCATATAAGAGTTCTCTAATAATCAGGCAGCACGTGGAATTATGGACAACAGCTGTCAGTTATTTTGTTTGCTTAAAATATTCCTTAACTACCCTTCGTCAAAATATTCCAGGGGGTGCACAAATGTATGACTAAGATTAATTCACCCAACATAGAAATAAAAGCAGCAAATAAGCATAACAAAATACAAAATATAAGCGTAAAAATACCAAAGCAAAAACAGAATTATACAGTAGTACCTCTGGTTACATATGCTTCAGGTTACAGACGCTTCAGGTTACAGACTCCGCTAACCCAGAAATAGTGCTTCAGGTTAAGAACTTTGCTTCAGGATGAGAACAGAAATCGGGCTCCGGCGGCGCGGCAGCAGCGGGAGGCCCCATTAGCTAAAGTGGTGCTTCAGGTTAAGAACAGTTTCAGTTAAGTACGGACCTCCGGAACAAATTAAGTACTTAACACGAGGTACCACTGTAAATATCATTTACATAAAATGTAAATTGCCTTAGCAAAATAGGAATGTCTTCAGCTGGTACCCAAAATCTCATAATGCTGGTGCCAAGTGGGCCTCCAGAGAAAGTGCATTCCAATTTTGGCGAGCCACCACAGAAAAGTCCCTCTCCTTTGTAGACACATAGCATACCTCTGCTAAAGAGGATGCCTGGAACAGGGTCCATCCATTTACTCCATTCTTTGGGAAATAAGTATACTCTCAAATTAAAATTGCTCAGTGTGGTGATGTATGCATTGGTTGCATGATCTTTGATTTTACTGCATATTGGCTGTAGTCTATAAAAGTGCCCAGGGGTTTTGTTGTGTTGTGTTGTGTTGTGTTGTGTTTTGTTTTTTGGTGCAATAGTAAATCTAACTCACCAGGAAAAGAAGAGAAAAATGCACGCATAATGTGATAAGGCTTTAGACTTGTTTTGTTCTGAACCATCTCTGCAACAACCGGAGCTGCCTGTTGTCCTCTGGAAATTGTTAGTTGTAATTCTTTCTTTTTACGCAATGCAACCTTTTACGCAGGTCCTTCTGTGTAGTGTATGTATATGTGCATGCTATTGAAGCTGAACTGTCAAGATATCCTCGGAGATTTCTGATTGTTGTTCCTCCATGCCCCTTTCCTCTGGTCTAACTTTAGACACAGAAACAAATGAAAAGGGGCTTGTCCGTGATTGTGCTTCACCTCCTCTTTCCTTTCTTGGCACAATCCTGATTTGTCATTATTTCCAGGTCCTCTTGTTTTCACAGCAAGCAGCGGCGGGCAAGACTCCCTAACGATAACAAAGACCCACTGCCGTGGTAGCGATACCTGTTGTAATCACCGGAATGCGGGCTTTTCAATTTTCGCTGTTTGCCTTGGATCAGGTAGCTGTGAGCTAATGCAACAGAAGGTCACCAGATGAAGGACTGATAAGAGAGAGTGACTATTCTACTTAACATGCATGGAGGGTTATGCTTTTCAGCCGTCCTAGAGCTAATCTTTCAAGTTGTCCTTTTTTGACTTTCTCAGTTTAATCAGTTTAATCTCATCTTCCCTCTTTTTCTGATTACAAGGATTTTCTGTAGAAATCTTGCCTTCACAATAAAGACCGTGCGGCAATTTATTCTTCTATTGATCCTAACATCGCTTTCCTTTCCAGTGCATTGAGAGGGAAGAGGAGAAGGGTGAACCCCCCCTCCAATGCCACTTTTCTGAAACTGTGTGTAAGGGAAACTGCACTGGTGAGCCGGGAGGTGCAGGGGCTCATTGTGGTGGCCCCTGTAGCCATGACCCCAAGGAGAGTTCAAAAATACAGGTAGCAATGTTAATCCATTGTATATACCAGCTGTGGTTAACCTGGTAACCACCAGATGTTTTGGACCACATGTGCTGTTTGGTGCTGTTGAAACTTGTAGGCTGATATAGATATACTTACAAAGAACAGCAGTACAAGCACAATAACCACAAAGCTATAATTCACAGCACCCCTAAACTACAGTTCCTATGATTCTTGGGGGGGGGGGTGCTTTGCATGTACAGCTTTAAGACTACAAATTTAAAAAGTAGGAAGAAAAGTGCTCCCCCTCCAGCCCCTACAAAGGATCTTCTGGCTTTTTTTTTTTTAATGCACTAGCATTTCACAAAACTATTTCTGTTCTTTCAGATGGAATCTTTGGTTCACTCGGATTTATGTTGTTCATGACACCATGATGGAGTTAATCCAGGAGAACAGTCGATTCAATTTCTTCCTCTGGCTCAACTGATAACTACTGTTGGGGGCTTGGATGTCAAACACAGACTGTAAATGCACTTGGGGACAAGCTACATGTTACAGTCAATCACATACGAGAAGAAGACCCCTGGTTCTGCTGAAAAACAATGACAGAAAGGGGCAATTGGAAGCTGAAAAAAGAGGGGAAGGGGGCACAATGCTCCCCCCCACTGCAACTCCCCTGCCCCACAGCTAGTCCTCTTCACCCACCCACTGCCAGATTCCAGTGCAATAGTTTGAGACAGCCTCTCCTATACAATTTATTTAATGGAGCTGGTATACGTCTTCATTAAAATATCTACGCACATCCTCTGCATGCATACATGTGTGGGCGATTTGCGAAAACTGGTGTTTTAGCACTTACTGTATTAGCAAATTTATCAAAGCTTGCAGTTTAAAATTCTATACTACTCTTTTTTTCACCTATATGCAGTTCCTGTAAAATAAAATCTAATTTTCATCTGAGTGCTGTGCTTCTATAAGCCAGACTGATCAGATTTTAGCAGCATGAGAAAGGGCTGCAGGGATTCAGGGTGGGTGGGGAACTGCTCCACTTGAAGTTCCTGCTTCCATACAACTATGAAAGGCACAGGAGCTTTGTACTTCTATGTATCCAAAGAAGCTTTGTACTTCTTTGTATTTCTCGCATTTCCAAGAAATGTTACTTCAAGTTTCAGGTTCAAAAACAGACAAATTTGGATTTACAGTACAATTCTAAGCATACATACTTAGAAGTACCAGTGCGTTCAGTGAGACTTACTGCCTAGTGTTTGCAACAGACTTATAATGCAATCATACACGTATCTCCCGAGAAGTAACTTTTTATTAGGACCCCCGTACCTACGGGACCACCTCTCCTGGTATGCCCCGCAGAGGACCTTAAGGTCCATAAATAACAACACTTTGGAAGTCCCGAGCGCCAAGGAGGTTAGATTGGCCTCAAACAGGGCCAGGGCCTTTTCAGCTCTGACCCTGGCCTGGTGGAACGCTCTGTCACAAGAGACTAGGGCCCTGCAGGGTTTGACATCTTTCCACAGGGCCTGCAAGACAGAGCTATTCCGCCTGGCCTTTGGGGTGGACTCAGTCTACCCCCCCCATTTATTTTTTGATGGAACCCCTTATATAGAATTTTGTATATAAATTTTCTCTTGGCTCTTTTTGCTGGCCTGTAGACCAGCATGGATAGTTGGCCCCGGTGAATATTTGACGTTTTCTCCCCTTATGGCTTTGATTTATAGGCTACCACTAAAACGAGGCTGCATTTTAAGCTGCATTTTAAACTGTATTCTAACTTATATTTTAATCAACTGTTTGTTTGTTGTTTGCTTTTGTTTTTAATGTTTTTACTGTATTTATATTCGATGTTAGCCACCCTGAGCCCGGTCTTGGCTGGGGAGGGCGGGGTATAAATAACAAAGTTGTTGTTGTTGTTGTTCTTATTGAATCTAAGGGGGTTTACTTCCAGGTAAGTTGATGTAGGACTGTGCCTTTGATTACTTGTTTATAATAATACTTGTTTATAGTTGGCTTCAGTTACATTGCCAGTGTATATTGAAAGTGATTAAAGATTATAGGTTTTTTTGTTTGTTTGGAGCTTGGTTCAGTTTTAGCGTATACAGGAGCTGATTCAGTTTTGCGTTATGTAGTTTTCAGAAAGAGGCTCATTTGCAAATCTTAATGCCATTGTGTTGTTAATCAAAGTACGTGCTCACTTAATGGATTTCTTTGTGGCGAAAAGCAAGCTGACTTTATTGTGAAATTTATTGTGATGAATGGGTTTTGTGAATGCTTCCAACACTTGTTGTGATCATGACTCCCCCATATGCCATTTTCCAAAGGGCAAGATGAAACACAGTCTGATACATAGTGCTAATATAATTTTATATTCCCATTTAAGAGAGGTGGGGCTGATGATAAGTGAGAGAGTGGCCTGATGTTATGCAGTCTAAGCTGTGATTTGTGCCAGGGACTTCTACACTTTGGTCTCTTAACCACCATGTCACATGCTCCTCTCATGTAATCACGTTACAATTCCCAGGAAATGGCACCATCATTGAGGCATCAGGCATAAGCCTGCATTTTATTAATGTTTGATCAGGGCTTGTATATTAAAGAGAGAGCTTAAAGATTTTCAAAAGTTTCATGCCAGGCAGAAGACAGCTGCTTAGAGAACCTTGGCAATGTTTTCCTCCTAGACAAAGGGGCCCCTTGATTTATAGCAGAAAACAATTTTCAAAGTCGTAAAAGCTGGAATTACAGACTGAGAGTGAGGACACTGACCCTACATGTTACAGAAGATAAAAAAGGCAGAGATAAACATAATTAGGAATGAGTAAATAGTAAAATAATACCAATGTGCCTCCCAGTAAAATGAGCCAGATCTTCTTTCTAAGGTTAAAAGGCCAAGACCAAATGGAGAAGCATCTAGCTGGCAGAAAGAGAGCATTTTTGGGAGAGCATTTTTGGGAAGTCTTTTTAAAGCTGTTTCTTTCTTAAACTGAGAGAGTTAGAGGGCAATAAATGTTGGGAAGAGCAAATGGGAAAAGCAGCTGGCTGAAGGGGGGGGTGTAAACTGAAGAGGCTTCTTTTGAAGCGGTTTTTTACTGAGTTCCTTTTTTACTGAGTTCCTTTTCTACTTTACAAAGGCCTTATTCCTTTTAAAAGGCTACCTATGTTATGTATTAAATATATTTGCTTAAATGTAATTATGCAAAGGATTTAAGAAATGCTAGATTCTTATTTCATATAGTTGTAAGAGTTGTATTTATCCTGAAATTAAGTCAGCCACCAGCCTAGCCCCCCTGCCAGACAGGAAGACGCCATCCAAGCAGTCCTGATATATAGCTGTCAGGCATTTGTTTAGAAACCTTCAAATGAAGGAGATCTTTCAATGTTGATGTGAAACTCAAGATCCTTGACATATGTTTAAAATAAAAATTTAAGATTAACCATTTGTTTTAGAAGGCAATAGGGCAAGGAGGGCAAGAGGTGAGCTGGTAATTAAGATTCCTTGTTGAGACACATGTAAGATATATTACTACTTATTTGTCATTTATAGATGTAACAATATATAGCTCTTTGTGTTCCATATAAGGACAGGAGGATATGGGTGTATCTTTTAGGATTGGTTATAGCAATCAGCCAATAGGAAATCCAACCAGGCTGATTGGACAGAGGCAGCCACAGGAGGAGCAAAGGGGGCTGGATTAAGGGAATATAAGTGCTGGCCATAATGGCAGGAGGCCAGGCCAGAGCTTGGTAACCATATACCACTGTGCCTCTCATTTATTTGTCTGACAAATAAATAATTATTTTAATTTCTCTATTGCTGCGTTGAATATTTCATTCCAGCTAAGCGTTAACCACAAGCAGGGTGCTACATCATAAGGACTTTCTGCAGGTGAAAAAACGTTTTGTGAATTTTCCTTTCCTTCAGACAGCAAAGGAAGCATTCTTACACATAAGGATCCACCTGCTCGCAAACTTGTTGACAAATACTTGCGCAGGTTTAACCATTCGGAATGATAAGGGTTCATCACCCTCATTATTTCCTTATCCTCTTAGCATAAGAGGAAAAAACCCCAATGCTGTGGAAAGTTTCCAACAACACAATGTCTTGTACCCAAAGATTGGTATTTATGAGAAGATAGATTAAGCATTTGCTCCTCCAAATATTACTGGACTACAGCTCCCAACGTCCCTGACAATTGACTAATGGGAAAGTTTCCCAGAACATCTTGAAGCAGCATCTAGAATGTGACAGCTAGACTGGTGACTGGAAGTGGCCACAGACACCATATAACACCGGTCCTGAAAGACCTACATTGGCTCCCAGTATGTTTCCGAGCACAATTCAAAGTGTAGGTGTTGACCTTTAAAGCCCTAAATGGCCTCCACCCAGTATACCAGAAGGAGCGTCCTCACCCTCATTGTTCACTGTGGTCTAGCTCCAAGGGCCTTCTGGCGGTTCCCTCACTGAGAGAAGTGAGGTTACAGGGAACCAGGCAGAGGGCCTTGTCGGTAGTGGCGCCTGCCCTGTGGAACACCCTCCCATCAGATGTCAAGGAAATAAACAACTATCTGACTTTTAGAAGACATTTGAAGGCTGTCCTGTTTAGGGAAGTTTTTTAATGTTTGATGTTTTATCATGGTTTTAATAGTCTGTTGGGAGCTGCCCAGAGTGACTGGGGAAACCCAGCCTGTTGGGCAGGTATAAATAGTTGTTATTATTATTATTATTATTATTATTATTATTATTATTATTATTATTATTTACTCCCCAATGAGGTCTAAGCTTTCCTTGAAAAGAAAGTTTGGCCAATGTCTGTGGGAAGTCTGCAAGCAGAGAGAACTTGCTTTCTTGTTTCTGTCCTGAATCTACCAACATTCAGGTTCATCGGAAGTCCACAAGTTCTAGTGTTATGAAGGAGGAAAAACTTCTTTCTCTCCACTTTCTCTATGCCATGTGTAATGTCATAAACTCCCATCATATCACTTCTTACTCACCTTTTTCCTAAACTAAAAAGTCCCAAACTCTGCAATGCTTCCTCATAAGGGAGCTACTCCATCCCCTTGAAACTTTCTCAGTTCTTCAATATCCTTTTTGAGGTCAGGTGACCAGAACTGATCCCTGATCTAACTCCGATGGCTCTTATTGTCCTCTCCCAGTGTTCAAATGAAGTTTACATCATAGTGTCATTTTCTCTTCCTAAGCTGCTGTCTAGGCGACAGAGCACCTTCCTGAGAATGGCGATTTCTCTACACCAAGATTTTGGAGGTGGCAGATAAGTTCACATTTCTTGCCACTCTGCTATCTGAAGGCCAACCAGACCTCAGGTAATATAGCATATCATTTTAAAAGGAATTAGGTCTGATGATTTGTAAATTATTACCTAAAATTGGTCCTTTTTCCAGAAAACTGGATTACAAATAGCCCAGACTGTAAAATTGCTTGAAAATGAGACTGGCTGGACTTGATTCATTTTTCTCATTAAGGAGAAAATGACTCAGAATATCCTTTGCATGACATGCAGTTGAGAGTCTTGATTTCATGTTCTCATGTTTATCCAGCCTGAAAATCTGTGTATAAAAGGCCCCTTCAATAATATCTGATGTTTACTCAATTACAGCTAAGCAAGGCACAAATTATATGGGCAATGTTACCAGAATACCCCTAGCTGTTCTAATTATATGCTCAGGGATGGATTCGGTACATTAAGTATGCAATAAAGTAGGGTACTAGCCAAAGTAAGAACCCTGCTGCAGCAGACAGTGCAAATGTAATTATTCCTTCTTCACCACTCAGGAAGGCAGTGGCCAGGTTTTCATTAGGGGGAGGTGGGGTTTAAAATACCAGTAGCATCTTAGCTGTTAGTGAGAAGCTAGTGGAACCGACTTTGTGTGAGAGGTGGGGGCAGAGAAATTGCTTTTGTTTGGTACTTTTGAAAATGGAAGGCATGTGGAGAGGGAAATTGTCATTGTAAAGCTAGACTTAGCAGTGGCACATGCTTATGGTCATCTGGTTATCTGAACGCTTTGCACAACTTCAAAGTCAGTGAGTCTAAAAATAATCAAGGTGGAGCAGTGAACAAAACAGGAAAACAAAGGGAACATGCAGCTTCAACTTAATCTGAGGCTACTCTTTCACCAGTGAAGGGAAAGGGAAAGGCAGAACATCAACAACAACATCATCAAACTGTAAAAATTTGAGGAAATTCAAGGAAAGAGATTGGAGTTAATTCATGAAATATCCCTTTTTTGATACAAAATGGGCTTGTGGTATTACAAGTAGATTTATGTTTTAGTTTGGATGCACAAGGAAATGGCATTTATTTATCTTTCCTTTTGGTGCTTGATCTGCAACCATTCCCTACAATGATCCACACGAATTCTCCAAAGAAGCCGAAATTGTGATGGTACCAGTTACCTAAGTCATCCAAACCAATTTTGAGGCACAAAAACAGACAACAGCTTCCTGAATAGTAGTTGTGGCTTTAAAAGGCCCTGTGTGATTGCTCAACTATGCAGTGAGCTGGGAGCCAAATATTTCTAATCTGCCTGCTACCATGCCGAAATCCAGAAAAGTACTGTCGGCCTTAAGACTCCATTGATCATACTGCTGGAACCATTCCATAAGCCTGAACGCAGGATCCTTTCAAGTGGCTATTGTGGTTAAGTGACAACTTTCAACTGACTATGGTCAATGGGAAAACAATAGTAAATGATCAGTGAATGTCATCCCCTAGAATTCTGATTTCCATGTTCAACATTTGATTTCCTTTTTTATTTTTTTGAGTGACAGTTCTAACTAGGTGCTTGCTAATCTCTTATACCCCTAACAAGACTGTAGAGATGATATTATTAGAACCTGTCAGTCACTCAGCCGTCCACCTTTAAGTCTTTTCTTAAATTAAAAAAATACTCATTAAATAACTTCATGTGGTGCAGAAACTGAGTGCAACCTTGTTCTGATTTGACCTTTTATTGCTATAGCAAATGTTTTTATTAAGTTCAGTGTCTTGAATATCACTGCATTTTTGCCATTGGATAATAATTCTGAGCAAGTACACACTATATTATTTCTACTTTTCTCCTCTTCTCTATATTATGGCATATGATGGTGCTCACATGGACGAGATAACTTGAATACAACCCACTAAAATGTCCATGGTCACAGTAGTACATTTTTTCTGCACTTGCTATTTTGCCCACTAGAAACTGCAGTGATACATCAGATTGCTTGTGATAAAGAAAACTGTACTGTGTGAAGCAGCCCTTAGAGGACTCTGCCAAATGTTTGCCTGTTTTCAATTGGTGTGTGTGTGTGTGTGTGTGTGTGTGTGTGTGTGTGTGTGTGTAAACAGAACCTACGGGATCTGCAGTATTTCCAAGTTTCTATTAATGCTGGGAATATTCACCCTTTTCATGCCTGCTCATGGCTTTAGTGCCATTTTTTCCTTCTTGGTTACAGCATCTTTTCTTGTCTCCGAAAATTTTTCCACATCACTTGGGAAGACAGGCAAACTAATACCAGTGTACTGGAAGAAGCAAAGATCACCAGTGTGATTCTTCAACATCAACTGCATTGGACTGCTCATGTTGTGCAGATGACTGATTATCATCTTCCAAAGCAGCTACTCTATTCCGAACTTTAAAATGGAAAGTGTAATGCTGGTGGTCAACAAAAGAGGTTTATAGACTGCCTCAAGGCAAATTTTAAAAAATGTAGTATAAACACTGACAATTGGGAAACACTGGCCTGCAAGTGCTCCAGTTGGAGAACAGCCTTTACCAAAGGTGTCATGGGCTTTGAAGACACTTCAACTCAGGATGCAAGGGAGAAACGTGCTAAGATGAAGGCAAGTTTGGCAAATCCACACTGTGATCAACTCCTGCCCTGAAACTAATGTCCCCACTGTGGAAGGATGTGTGGATCCAGAATTAACCTCCCTAGTCACTTATGGACTCATTGTTAAAACCGTGTTTATGGAAGACAATCTTACTCGGCTACGAGTGATTGCCGAAGAAGTGATTATGTCATGATGACATGTAGCCCCTTAGATGTCACTGAGGGCTATGTATGATCACATCAATGACCCTAGCCATTCAGGAATATGAGAGCCAACCCCCCCCCCCCCATTAAGTACAATGCTTCCTTAATCGGTGAAAGGGAGGTGCTGTTGTAAATTGTGAAAATTCCCCACTTGGCATTTATAATGATGCACCAAATTGCAACTTCACACCACCATAAGACCTCCTTTCTTGATACGTGTCTCATAATCCCACCTGAGGTTGCTACTGCAGGGTGTGTGTTTTAAAAAAAAGTTATAATAACTTATTATTATTATTATGGAGGTTTGGGACAGAGACAATCAGCCAAATAGATGCACAACACAACTTATAAAATGATGGGTTCCTCCCTCCACTAACTTCTGGCCTGCTGTCAAGCATGAATGATTCCTTCAAGCACACAACAGCAGAAAGCAGGAAAGGCGCATAAATCTTTGAAATGCTCACTAATACTTTTAGCTCCTTTATCCACACTGAGAAGGAGAGTTTTATGCAAGACACTTGGTTGCTCTGGAAACATTTCACAACCCTTCTGGCGAATTCACACAGCAAAGTGTGGACATAATATGCCTCAGTGGCTTTTACCATCCTCCGAAGCAGCAGCAGCGAGGGCTAGGGGAATATTACCTCAAGTCATTCTCACTTGTTCTCGTGCAAACTGTCTCAGAGGATAAGCAGCCCAAAGACAGGCATTATATATTTTTTCTTTATTAGAGCAATTGAATGTCGTCACAAGGCTTTTGTTTTGTTTTTCCTAAGGAAAGCCTGTGCTTTTATCTCCACAGCGCAGAGATAGGAAAGGCTTTAAATAATGCATTCTTATACCAATTTAATGTGCAGGAGGAAAGTGTCAGGAATGGCTGGCCAGGGAGGAGAATGAAAAGTGGAACTCAAAAGTCACACCTGAAATTGGTTGTGAAATGGTCCAGGGCTGCAAAAGCAGGAAATGCAGCTGGGGAAGTAAACATTCCCCAGTCATGTTTACCCAACCAGTAGCTGGAGGCAGGCAGTCGCTTTACCCCTGAGACTTGAAGGCAGTTTGAGAGAAGGATTGTAGGGAAGTTCAGACTATGTGCTCATTTTGCTGATACCTCAGATAAGCAGGTTTTTCAGGTTTCTGTATTATCTGAAAAACCTGTTTGACCAGAGGCAACACACAGATAAATGAAACATGTATATACAGCAGGGGGAGCCAGTGTGGTGCCTTCTAGAAGTTGTTCAGTTCCAACTTGCAGGCATGGTTAATGATCAGGAAAGGTAAGAATTGTAGGCAGTGATGGAGAAATTCAGTTCACATTTGAAGGTGAGCCTACCTGAAACAATAGGCAACCCAAAACAGAGCCAGCCTTTGAAATTTGCACTTCTCCAAATCTTGTAGTTCTCCAGCCCAGTAATGGCGACAAAAATGCATATAATTGGGTACATTGCATATATGAATGAAAATATCATACAGCAATTCATCATATTAGGGAAAATTGCTTTACAAAAATATATACAAAATGCTGGTGAATTTTAATATTTTTGAAAAAAATAAAAAATTGCAAACTGATGTGGAAATGTAGAATACTAAACTTAAGACTGGAAATTGAGGGAAATCAAAATGGACACTTTTGTCCATCCCTAATTAGAGGTCACCACATTGTCTACTCTGGTGTACACCATGGAAAGTGATAACCTCTCTCAAGTCACTTCCAGCTCTCTCTTTGATCTCTACCAAATAGAGATAAGAAACCTTTTAAATAAGCTTGGTCTAGAGTGCAGAGAAGCCAATCAGCCCAAAGAACCAGACCTCTGCACCTATTTGAATTTTCCCAAGAAACTAACCATCCTAGATATTTGGCATTTCTTCTCCAAGAATCCTTGGGTTCTTCACTTTAAACAACTCCAAAGTCAAATCAATGTAAATGAAATGTTCAGCACTGTTGCAGAACATCCTCTTGTTTGCTACTTCGTATTTACTCTTCTTGTATTTTGTGTTTTTAAGCTGCTTTAAATCTATTTTGTAAAGAAAAGGAGGATGGATACTTTAAGTACTGTAACTACAAATTGGCTGATCCTAAAATGTGAAGATATCTACTGCCCTCCTCCCACACAAACTGCCTGTGCTTGTCGTCTGTCACAAATGAGGCTTCCAGAGGCTGACTCACTTGCCCACTCACTGCTTGTAAACAGCCCACCCATACCTTTACCACGGCATGCTGGCGGGACATGTGACTACTGTGGGTGGTACATTGTGTTCAGGATACATCAGATTTGAGCCTGCCACTTGAACCACCCAGGATGTCCAATTTGGCCCTAGGAGGCCTGTCGCAGGGTGACCGCCTAATTCCAATATTTCAAGCACTCAAAGAGGCACAGCTTTCTAAAGCTTCAGGGTTTAAGCAACCAAAAGTTTCTTTAGAAATAACTCTGAAAGAGTTTTCCATTTCCCTCACTTCGGTTGCCCCAACACCTTTATGTTAATACATGCAATTCCCCATTCACATTCCCTTTCCTGACTCCAGTTCAGTTGAGAAAGCAATACCCCGATGGAGTATGAATTTGCTGCTGCACTCAAAGTAGGCCTTGAACTCTGTTTCTTAGTTCAAAGAGCAGAATCCTACCATCACCATGCGGTGGCACTTTTAAATGGCCAGATATAATTGGGTTCAGTGGAGTTCAAAGCTGTTCTCTAGCTTTCCACATATCAAAGCCCATTGATTCTACAGCGGCAGAAGTGCATTGAAATGCAGGCAGAGTGTGATAAGAAACTTATGAGCAGAGCAACTTTGGATCAGACGTGTTTCGGTTCCTGTATATTGTACGCATCTTGGTTTGGGTGTGGTTCCCTGGAGGGTAACTGATCCTCTCTTTTAATTGCTGCAAAAACATAAATAAAATAAAATAAAATAAAAATACACCATCACATCCCACCTCCCCAATGTTCTTTCATAGCAGATACTTTTGGAACACATTTACATTTTTTTCTCTCTCCTTAAATGTCAAGGCTTTCTCCAGAGATTGCTCATTCATTCTATTTATTTTCTTGGACATGGTTTTATAAACCTTCCCCGAAGAGCTCGCGGCTATTAACTTTGCCGAACAGTCGCTCAAGTGAGAGTTAAAGGCAAATGGTCTAACAGAAAGTAATGGGCTGAAGCACGTTCAGGGTATTCATCTGCTCCCAGTCTCATTTCAATAATTCTTTCCCAAGCATTGAATTGGGGGTGGGGGGGGGGGAGAGATAAAGAAATACCGGTTGATGTTCTGACTGTGAGACATGGATTCTGTCATTAATACATGTGCTGAGCCTTTAGAGTGGATCCACCTCTGTCTATAACAGTGCCTTGGAGAGAGCATCTCATGACAGGAGTTAGCCGTTTACGTAGCATAGTATAACCTTGCTGTGACCCTCCTTCGGAGCACTCGTCTCCCATGATGTAAGATAGGGGTGGGTAACCTCAGGCTCAGGGGCTCCGGAGATTCCTGAAGCCACACCCCCTGCTCCACTCCTTTCTCAAGTGCTTTCAACTGGCTTGAATTTGTCCCCGACAGTGCACCTCGCATATGTGCTGAAGAGATGGCACGGTTGGGCGGTTGTAGACACCTCAAATGCATAAGGCAGGGGAAGGGCCTGGAGACCAAATGCTGCTTTCAAGGTCTCTCTGTCTAGCCCCCCAGATTGCCCTGAGGCTACACCCCCCCTCCCCAAGCCCCCCTCCTAGCCATCTCTATCCTCTACCTCCCCTGAGAGATTTTGTCTAGGTAGAATTGTGTCCTCTTTTGCCTGAATGGAGGTGTGTGAGAGAGTAGAAGTTTCTTGTTGGCAGTGTTGAGATGTAACTCAGCTTGCCATGTAGTGGAACATACCTGCATGGGAAGGGTTGATAGAAAGGAAACTCTAGCCTTCCCTTCTTGTGTTGACCAATAGAGTTGCTGACCTCATTTCGTGCTTCCTTCTTCCTCATTCTTACCTAAGGAGAGGCAATGTCTTTGTGTCTCCTGCTGGGATTAAAGAGCATCTCCTCCTTAGATTAAAGAGCATCTTTGCCTCTCCTCCTTAGTTAATTAGAACAAGGATCTTTTCTGTCAAACACCTATTTCCTGCAAAAATGACGGCTTTCTTATTTTCCTAAACTCAGAGTCTCCATGTGATTATATCCAGGGAAAAGTGTGTTCCTTGAAAAAGGGACTCGTCTTCTGTGAGAATGCTAACTTAAACACCAACGTACCTGGCATTTGCATAGCTAGAGCGTAGGCAGCTGTAAGAGCTTTAGCCATTGCTCTGCCCACTTCTGTCTCTGGCTATGCCCACATTTGCCTCTAGCCATGCCCAACGTCAGCATGCAGGCCCCAAAAGCTTGTTAATCAGAGGCTGTGGCCCTGCTGCAAGGACTGGGAACAACCAGTGCCGGATTTACGTATAAGCTGAACAAGCTATAGCCTAGGGCCCCACTCTCTTGGGGGGCCCCAAAAAAATTAAAGGGGAAAAAACGATGTACATTTCCAAAATATAAGATAAAAAACAAATAAAATAAAGCCTACATACAGCAACAGTTTTTTGTGTTGTGTAGTCTCCTATGATGTAAGTAATGAGCCCCGCTTGCTAGCCTGCTCCCAAAAATATCATTGGATTGCTCATTTCTGTATCAGTTACTTTGATAAAATACATGATTTCTTATGTGCAAATGGCTTTAGATACCTATTAGGTCCATACATTACCATATAGCATATATTCAACACAAAAAACCGTGACAATTTGTTGTTGACAAAGGACAGCTGGACATATAAAGGGCCCCATTACCTTCAGTAGCTTGGGGACTCATCAAACCTAAATCCGGCCCTGGGAACAACTTTGGTGGTTTAGCATGGCAGAACAGATCAAAGGTGTGTGGTTAAAAATAAGATTGCTAGGGGCTTGGCCTGGAAGCAATGCAGACAAATTCATTTTAGAAATTGATTTGGCAGCATAGGATCCCTGAAGCTAAATTATATAGAAGCGGTGTAGCAGAGTGGACGAGAATCTGCTTTGCATTCAGAAGGTCCCAAATCCAATCCATAGAGACTAGGAGAGACCCTGTCAGAAACCCTTTATATCTGCTGCCAGCCAGTGTACGCACTGCAAGCCGTGTGGTCTCATGTGGTCTCATGTCAGGCAGATTCTTAACCTGTTCTTATCCTGCTATGTATAAAAAGTTTCATTCTTCTTTGTAAGTCACCTTGGGAGGGTTTTGCCCTGAAATGTGGGCTATTAGTTAGATAGATAGATAGATAGATAGATAGATAGATAGATAGATAATGCCAATGTTCCTGGCAGTATCCGCCACCCTCACTATAATAAAACTTCAGACTCTTCTTCTTCTTTGGAGATCACTCGTAGCATTGTCTTCTACGAACACAGTCTGAACAGTGAGGCCGTAAGTGACTGTGGAGGCCAATTCTGGATCCACATGTCCTTCCACAGTGGGGACATAGGTTTCTGGGTAGGAGTTAATCACAATGAGGGTTTGCCAAATGTGCCTTCCTCTTAACACGTTTCTCACTTTCATCCTGAGTTCGAGTGTCTTCAAAGCCAATGACACCCTTTGGTAAAGGCTGTTTTCCAATTGGAGCGCTCACAGGCCAGTGTTTCCCAGTTGCCAGTGTTTATACTACATTTTTTAAAGATTTGCCTTGAGAAATTCTTTACCCCTCTTTTGTTGACCACCAGCATTACACTTTCCATTTTTAAGTTTGCAATGGAGTAGTTGCTTTGGAAGATAATAAAACGGAATGCCTACTTCAAAATCACTGTAGTATAACGAACAGAATGTGCGGGAAAAAGACTGAAATTCCTGTTCATTTGATAAACACACTTGACTCCTATTAAGAAGCCATTTAAGTGAATACACATTGTATGTGGGTGGGTACTCTTTTATATAAACTTGCTGAAATAGCTTAGATTTCTATTTTGAACAGTAGTTTCTAAAAAGCATATTGTTCCTACCCCTTTGAAAAGAACTTTTTTAAAAGCTAAGAAAATTAACTGGCACTCTTGTAATGAGTAACATCAAGCTGTACATTTAGGATTTAAAATAATAATAATACTGTATTGGATTCAGAGAGACCAACGGGTCCTTTGTATTACATTGTGAAAACAATGATATTCCACTGAAAGGAAATTAATGTAGCTAAGTAATTTTTAAAGCCTAGCCATTTACTCCCTATTAAATTCTTTTTTTGTGTGCCCCAATGAAGCCTATTAGATTACTAGCTATACCTATTTTGATCATTTCAGCCCATGCATATTTCTCTCTTTCCAGCCCCTAACCATTTTGACAGTCTATTTGAATGGATGGACTAGTCTAGTTTGGTTCATATCACTTTTGCATATGTTCATTTATATAGTCATTCCTCCTGTGTCTGGTTTAATCTGAGATTATTATTATTTTTAAAAAAGTATTCAAACAATTTGTATTTAAACACAATTCAATACTATTTTGAACAAACTTTTAAACAAAACATACCTTTCTAAATCAATTCTTTCTCAGAATATGCCATTCTAAATACCTTATTGTAAAACTTGTATTTTTAAAAGGCATTATGAAAATATGGAGTAATGCAAAATCCAAAGGATGATTACACTCGGACCCACACATTAGTTTGGGAGGGGCAGATCTGGTCAGTTCACAAACAGGGGATTCCCCCAGCATCCTTACTCATTATGCAGCCTGACTTCCAGTCTCAGCTTCCCACTTTACAACTAAAAAAAGCCCTATATAATCAGACATATTCTTTAGCCTGTTGCAAATTGCTCCTCTCACCAATGCGTGAGTGATTACAGTAACATAGGTATGTCAACTCCCATCAAGACTTTCTATGCCCACTGATTGATAGCGACAAACATGTGATATGCCTGGGTATATTCTTGTATCATAGAAAAGAAGTCCTGATGCATGCAGGATCCAGAGGGATAAAGAACTAAACCATTTGCTTCAGCCATTTTTCTTCAGAACCTTCAGAGGGAAAGCAGGTATTTATTACAGCCAGGACTGAGCTGACACTAATTCACCACCACCCCTTTTAAATAATTTTCTTTTAGGTGATTTGACACACACCTTGCAAAAGTGTTCAGATATTTATTTAATTTGCCCTCCGTGAGATAGCAACGTCTGATTGGCTGTGATTTCTAGCGTCTGATGAGTCATGGTATGACAGATGTAGTGTCATGGTGACATCATCTTGATCTCTATAGAGTAATTTGAGAGAGAGGAATTGCCCATGTGACTGACTGAAACAGGAGCAAGAAAAAGAAGCTGGGTGGTTCTGAAATAGTGCTAAAGAACCATTCCAGGAGATGGAATATCAATGAAGAAACAGTAAACTATATCAGCTATCAGGATGGTAGATATTTGCACAAGTTAAGCATTTTCCAGGTGTGAGAATTCCCTATTATTATTATTATTATTATTATTATTATTATTATTATTATTACCCCACCCAACTGGCTGTGTTTCCCCAGCCACTCTGGGCGGCTCCCAACAGAATATTAAAAACACAATAAAACATCAAAGATTGAAAACTTCCCTAATCGCTAGTTAATCAATAAATATTTGTAGCCCCTATATTAGTGGTTTCCAAACTCCCACCCCCCATGGACTACTTGGAAAATTCTGAGGGGTGGGTCTTGGCAGACCACTTAATGATTTTTCTGGCTATTGTAGCAATTGCACTGCGCTATGCTAGACACTGTCTGGTTTTATAAATGTTTAATTTATGATTTTCCAATATACAAACATTTGTTGCACACACTGGTTTCCAAAGTACTTATACATTACATTTTTGACAACAAAAAGAGTCCATTAACTCTTCTGTCCCCTCCCCCTAGAAAGTGTCGGGTAAACAAAGCTAAGCAGTTTATTTGTTTGTATTTTGTTTTTATATTTTCTGTGTTACATTGGGTTTGTTTGTTTTTTTAATCATAAGTTATCTCAGAAGGTCAATCCATAACAGTCATGGCAGGTGGAGTCCTTGGATGATCCCAGTTAGTTACATATTGAGTAAATTTGTCAGAGTCTGCTTGTATTTTTTATGCAATTTTAGTCTCAGAGTGGATTTTTCCATTAAAGCCATATACCGAATCATTTGCATGCATCTTTCCATAGTAAGGTTATTTGCCGAAGTCGTACTGTTTGGCATTCTGCCACAACTCAAAAAGTGATCAGGTCGCTGTGTGATCTTTAATTGTATTTCTATTGATTTTTTTTAATTTCTTATATATTTTATGCTATTGTAACACAAAAAGCAACAGAAGAAATAAAAGAAATAATAACATACAATTAACGATCAATGTAAATATTTAATGAATGAATGTGCTATCTCCCATCTTCAATTACGTACCCACAGACACACCATGGACCACCTGAATGAAGCTTGTGGACCATAGAGTGGGAATCTTTGCCAAAGATAAGAACTAGATCAAATCACTGGTTCATCAAAGATTACCTATCCCTATGTCCATGGATCTTCCCTTCTTATCAGAAGGATCTGTGGATCTATGCTTTTGCACAGATCAGAGGATTCTCGTTGGGTGATTGCTGAAGAGCACACTTGCATATAAGAGTGTAAGGTGAGCCCTGTTGGGCCCGACTAAAGGCTCATGTAGTCCAGCTTCTTGTTCTCACAATCGTCAACCAGGTTCCTATGGTAAGCCCACAAGCAACAGCACTCTCCCTGCTTACCAGACCAGGCATCTGGTATTGCCATACTGCCTCTGAAACATAGCCATTGTGAATAATAATAATAATTTATTATTTATACCCTGCCCATCTGGCTGGGTTTCTCCAGCCACTCTGGGCAACTCCCAACAGAGTATTAAAACCATGATAAAACATCAAACATTAAAAACTTCCCTAAACAGGGCTGCCTTCAGATGTCTTCTAAAAGTCGGATAGTTGTTTATTTCCTTGACATCTGATGGGAGGGCATTCCACAGGGCGGGCGCCACTACCGAGAAGGCCCTCTGCCTGGTTCCCTGTAGCTTCACTTCTCGCAGTGAGGGAACTGCCATGGAAGGCCCTTTTGCCTATCCATATGTTTGCACCCACACCAGTATATCACAACAACCCTTTGTGGAGGATTGATCTGTGGGATTATTCGTGCGCAACCAATTAACAGAAATATGTGAATGACCAAAATGTGATCACATTCTAAATCAAAGCTGTAGCACTGGAAACCTACGAGTCAAATAATGCTAGTGGGACAAACAGTGTAATTGCTTGTGCGTGCAGGTTATTTCATGAAACCAAATTGTTTTCTAAAGCTGAAGTCACATGGGGTTTAATTACAACTGGTGTAAATTTTGCAGCAGGCTGCTGGTTTGGTGTCCTGCCAAGTGAACAGCAAGTGTTTCCAAATGGTAATTTTCATTAGGAATAATGATGGTTCAGGAAGTCTGAATTTATGCCATTTTCCTGTCTGGTGGTATCCTGAAGCTGCAAGATGCCACACAACCTATCTATGGTTTACCAAATGGATCCACTCCAGTCACTAACATCTGCGGCACACAAACTTCTTGCACGTATTATATCAACAACACCCCAGACGCACTCTGAAATATTTTGCAAGTTCACCACCAAGCCATCACTGCTCTCGAAAACAAGCCATCTTTTATTTTCTTAAGTGTCTATTTCAGAACTTCAAAGGTGTTTCTGTTGACTGTGGTTGGTCTGTGTGCTGTTTCTAGCCATTAATGCAATATTCTCCGATTCCCTCTATTGATGCTTGTTATACGAATAATGCTCTCTAAACTGATTATGTGATGTAGCACTCTTGCCGCCAAGGTGAAGGTTACATCAGCGTTCCCATTGTTAATGATGCTCTTCAAGAGGAGAGAATTTGATGTGGATATAAACATTTTCTTCAAGGACTTGTCTCCAACCCCACCTGTCCCTACTTTCATTGTTTGTTTGTTTGTTTGTTTGTTTGTTTGTAGCCCATTTCTCAAAGAATTTTAAAAAATCCCTTTCCACTCCACAGTGCTTCTTTGGGTCAGTTCACACACACAAACACAACCGTGCAGCCTGGAGTCAGCTGCTTTTGTTTCTCTTCAGGCTACACAATGGCTGCAGCAAACAAGATATCTGAACAGGTTGTCAAGATCACAAAATTTGCTATTCGGCATTTAACTTGTGTTTGCGTTATTTGTAATGCCATGTGAAATCAAGGTTTATGTGTGCACTGAATAATTCAGAAGTGGTTATGCAGAGAAAAGATTTCTGAATTGTCCAGAAACTTAACACACGTACAAAAAAACCTAGATAAAATGTTTAGTGGTGTATGGATGGCTTGTTATAGGTAAAGGTAAAAGGACCCCTGACCATGAGGTCCAGTTGTGGCCGACTTTGGGGTTGCCGCGCTCATCTCGCATTATTGGCTGAGGGAGCCGGCGTACAGCTTCTGGGTCATGTGGCCAGCATGACTAAGCCGCTTCTGGCGAACCAGAGCAGCGCACGGAAAAGCCGTTTACCTTCCCGCTGGAGGTACCTATTTATCTACTTGCACTTTGACGTGCTTTCGAACTGCTATGTTGGCAGGAGCAGGGACCGAGCAACGGGAGCTCACCCCGTCTCGGGGATTCGAACCGCCGACCTTCTGATCAGCAAGTCCTAGGCTCTGTGGTTTAACCCACAGTGCCCCCCCCGTGTCCCCCAGCTCTGTTATAGGATTAGGCAAATTCAGGGAGGCTACCCATGCCTACTAGCCACAATGGCAATGTTCTCCCTCCACTGTCAGAGGCTTCATTCCTCTGAATCCCAGTTGCTGGGAACTGCAGGTGGACAGAGTGCTGTTGTACTGATGTCCAGCTTGCAGGCTTTCCAAAGGTGTTTTTCATTTCTATTTATGGATTTATAGGCTTTATATACCACCCTTCTGCCAAGGCACCTAAGGCAGTTTACAACTTAAACACCAAAACAAATCCATTCTATAAAACAAAGGCCGACAGAGTCCTCCCATACCAACTGGGAGATGATGGTATGTGTGCTCCCCGTACTGCCCCAGGGAAGGGAGAGCAGGCGACTGGACTAGATGGGCCACTGGCCCAATCCAGCTCTTCTTACATTCTAAAAAACGATAAGTAAATATGTGGTTCTGCAGTAGCTTGGCCAAAATGGAGGAGAGCAGAAAAATATTTCCTCCTTTCTGATAATGAGAGGGCTGTTTCAATCATGTAGTGAGACAGCTCACAAACACAGAGAGTAATTGAGCCCACCCAGCCTATATATCTGGCACGGAGGCAGCAGTGGCAGTTCTCAGATGTCATACTTTGTCATACTTTGGTCTCTCAAATTTCAGCGGCATCCTGTGCGACGCTAACATTTGGCACACACACTGCCTCTCGCGCTACCCTAAAACCGCCTCTGCTTTCACAGCCCTGATCAGCTGCACCCGTTTAGCACTATTCCAACCCTGCCCTCCCACTGCTCCAGATTGGCCTTCATAACATTGATCAGGATGCTAAGCAGATCTGCCAACCTGAGGATGTCGCAGAGAGCACACCATTCGACTTCAGTAATGACATCATCACACAGCAAATCCAACTGGCTGTGTAAAAAAATCACTGTTATTTGGATGCATTCCAAATTTCACAATTTGGCACTGTCTTTACTAGTACCGTGCATTTCCATGCGCTGCTCTGTTCACCAGAAGTGGTCATGCTGGCCACATGACCCGGAAGCTGTACGCTGGCTCCCTCGGCCAATAAAGCGAGATGAGCACCACAACCCCAGAGTCGGTCATGCCTGGACCTAATGATCATGGGTCCCTTTACCTTTATAGTACCAACTTAAAATGTTGCAAAATAGAATGCAGCCTTTCAAGCTCTTGAGAACTCTTCCTCAAGCTGGTTGTTAAGCAAGCGACAATGCTTGTAACAGTCAACCTGACAAAGAGTTCTGGACAACATGAATGATTTTTCACTATTTTGTGGCATTTAAATTGGTCCTAATAAAGTTATTGCCTAACTGGGGATTTGGGATTATTTGCACATGGTTTCGGGGGTTTGCACATGGTTTTGATTTGCACATGCTGTTGGACTACAAACATCAGTCCCAAGCAGCACAGTTGTGCCATCTGAGGCTGATGGAATTGTCGTCCAAAACATCTGGAGCATGCTAGGTTGGCAAAGGCCGCTATAGGTGATGAGTACAGCAAGGCACCCGTGGAGCCAGGGTGGTGAACGTTAATGCAGCCAGAGTCTCATTGTTGGGTAGATCCCATGCACCAGTCTTTGCCATGCAGAAGACACCCTGCCAATAAAGTGGGTAGCACAGCAAGCCCCTTATTTGCATGCAGCGCAGGAAAGCAAGAAGCGTTCATCTTGTGTTTAAAGGCAGAGAATGCTACTGTGCTGGGAGCTTTGGCCTTTTCAGTGGGGAGACCCAGGAGACATGCTGTCAAAACACGAGCTTGTTGCTCAAGCTACGAAGCCTGGAAAAGTGCAGGCAGTAAAATAAGCAAATAAATAAAGTAAAATACTTTTAAAAAAAAGAAACCTTAGCTTACTCTTAACCAAAGGCAGCCACTCTTTTCTTTTCCCTCTTTCTTGAAATCTAGTTGTTTCCACATGACTGTGTGCAGAGAAACAAGGAACTATGGAGTTCAGGCAAGGCCTTGAAGATGCCGTCATTAATTCAATTCTGCAAACAGACACAAAAGCTGATTTACGCTGTGGTTGTTTTTATATTACAGGGTAGTATTTTTTTATCCTTTTTTTCTTTAGGTTTCTACCTGGAACTCTCTAAAGTAATTTCCACTGACGGCTGCAATACTCACAGCGCACAGCAGAAATGATCAACTGCCTACTCTCCCTGTATTTTCCTTTGCCTCTTTTTAATCATGTCAAATTCCTTTCCCTTCGTAATTCCCCATCATTCCCTCAGGAGATGAGTTAAGATTTAATTGTCAAATTTGCATAGTAACTCAGCAAATAAACTCTACAGTTTCTAACAGACCTTTAAGGCTCTATTTTGGATATAAATCACTTATTTCTGTATCACAGCTATGTTGGCATCTCAGGAGGAGAGGGGTGTGTTTGTGTTGGGAAGAAGGGGAGGAATCAAGTGATCTCCTCTGCCCCCCAGTCTCTGGCACCTGAGGGTCTTCCAATGCTCAGTAGCCTATTACTGGACAATGTTAGTAGAAATGTGTGGCGTTCCATTTATCTGTATAGTAGTATCATCCATATAAAATTAAACAATGGTGCCATTACAGAACATAAATAAATGAATAGTATCATTGCTGAGGTAGATGAACGGCATATTATACAAGAATGATTTGCAACTGTAATGTGTGTTGTTTTCTTGTAATAGCAATAACCCAGCTCTGCTAATCCAGGAAGAAGTAGGGCATCTGCGTGAGGAGTTTGAAGCCATTCCTTTCTCTGTAGTTCTTTAAAGCTGCTAAACAGAGTTTTGCGATCTAACTATATAAGGTCAGAGACTAGTCAGTAACGTAGGCTGAGGGATGCCCGACCCCATTTTGGTCTTGGCGTCTAGTAACATGCATCAATTTTCAGACAAAATGGCAACTTGATAAAACACAGAGCTGTGGGGCTGGAGAAGCTCTGTGGGAGGAGGAGTTAACTTTATTCCCAAAGGACACTTCACTTGTCTCGCTTGCTGTCGCACTCTAAGCCAGCTGAAGTTCCTTCAGAAAAAATGCAGAGGGCAATGCAGCTCCACACAAAATATCCTACAGATAACAGTGACGAAATGTCACCATTTTGCCACTACTGCACATCAAGACCACAGAACAGAAGATAAGAGATATTGAAGGGCACATAATGCATATGGATGTGCTTTATGGAAAGTTGCTTTGTGCTAACATGATTAGAAAGAGTGATATCAAGCAAACAAACGGGTAAAATTGCAATAGTTAATATATGGTTTTTTAGATGGTACTGTTGCTTCCTCTGGGGGGTGTTTTTGTGTCCAGCTTTGGCCACACTCATGCCACACATTTAAAGCACTAGAGTGCCATTTTAAACAGTTATGGCTTCCCTCAAAGAATTCTGGAAGCTTTTTCCCTCAGAGAACTACAATTCCCACAGTTCCCTGGAAAGAGGCACTCGTTGTTAAACCACTTTGGGAACTGTAGCTCTGGCACAGGAATGGTGTGTGTGTGTGTCCTAATAACTACCAGCACCCTTAACAAATGACAGTTCCCATAATTCTTTGGGGGAAGCCATGGTATCATGGTGATTTAAATGTATGGTGTGAATGTGGCAGTCACTGGAGGTTCAGGTGGCCTTGGTGGACCAACTGAAAATTGATGAGGGTTTTGGCAGGTTCGTTAATCATTTTTCTGTCTGTTCTGGCAGTTGCAATGTGCTGTGCTAGATACTGTAAGATTTTTCATTCTGTTTTGTTTTGTTTTGTTGCATTTTATTGCATTCCATAGGATACAAATTGTAATAAAATAAAATGTAAGAAATAAATGAAATAATAAAAATACAATCAAACATCAATATGAATATTTAATGCTCCCGGACCACCAGTAGTCTATAGACTACAGGGACGCGGGTGGTACTGTGGTCTAAACCACCGAGCCTCTTGGGCTTGCCAATCAGAAGGTCAGTGGTTTGAATCCCTGCAACGGAGTGAGCTCCCATTGCTCTGTCCCAGCTCCTGCCAACCTAGCAGTTCGAAAGCATGCCAGTGCAAGTAGATAAATAGGTACCGCTGTGGCGGGAAGGTAAATGCCGTTTCTGTGCACTCTGGCTTCCATCACGGTGTTCTGTTGTGCCAGACGCAGTTTAGTCATGCTGGTCATATGACCTGGAAAGCTGTCTGTGAACAAACACCGATTCTCTTGGCCTGAAAGTGAGATGAGCACCAAACCCCAGAGTTGCCTTTGACTAGATTTAACTGTCCAGGGGTCCTTTAGCTTTTTACCTTTTTAGTTTATAGACCACAGTTTGGGAACCCCTGAAATTGAGTGTTATTTAATACACTGGTTCATTCTTACGACCAGCCTTTGTATCTGTTTGAGAATAAACCTGTGGGGTGGCAGGGAAGGGAAGTCCCAGCTTGTAAGGGCACATTGAGCCAAATGAGTAGGGACTGCTGCTGACCTATTTGTTTAGAAATAAATTTGCCCGGGTTGCATAAAAAACAATGGGGATGGTGTCCTGATTTTGAAAGGAAAGGGAGTGTACATATGGCAGGTACAAAGCAAGACCTTTACCCAATTGTACCTTGCAGTCTATAGCTCCTGGAGCCCCCAGATCAGAAGTGAGCTCAACCAAATGAAAAGCTGTAGAGAGCTAAGCAAATTAAAACCCTTTATATGCTTTATATGTGATTGTGACTAGACAATTATTTAAGAAACAGGACTTCCACCATCATGTCTAGCTCCATAATCCTATTTCAGGCTGACAAGCAATTGATTTGTGCCATCGCCCCTCCCTTCAAAGTGTTTCATGTGTACACCATTGCATGCTTGAGATAACAGCCCCAGTGAAAGTTAGAACTTTTTCAAGGGGTCAAAAAGACTTATTGAAAAAAATACTGAGCTAGCTCAGGAAACTCGGGAGAAGCCGGTCGCATACAGCACACAGAAAAATCCTGCAAATTCTGATGTCTGGCTGCTGGATCATCCAATAGAGGGAGTCATGATCACATGCACGAAGCCTGCACTACTTCTCATAGATAAGCATACAAATAAGCATCCGACAAGCACTGCATTAAGCAATTTCCCCGTGATTTCAATTGCCCTTAAAGCAACAATAAAGCCTGAGTTGTAATCTTTTTTAAAAATAAATAAATAAACAGCTATCGTAAAATAGAACATAAAGAAGTAAGACGTTAAAATAAGAAGTAGACCAAAACACGGGATTAATGAAAGGGTGACTGCTTTCAATTATCTTGTAGATATTGTCATTGTCTTTGGTCACTTGGCTGATAGCCCTGGTGTGCT
Source organism: Podarcis bocagei (assembly GCF_964188305.1). Lineage (NCBI taxonomy): Eukaryota > Metazoa > Chordata > Lepidosauria > Squamata > Lacertidae > Podarcis > Podarcis bocagei. The sequence goes on from NC_138127.1 coordinate 54,553,712, forward strand.
ATATGTGTTGGTATGTAGCTCTGCGTAGACAGCCAGTGTGGTGTAGTGGTTAGAGCGTTGGACTGGGACATGGGAGACCAGCAGTGGAGGAAGCTGCTCAGGCACCTGGAGCAGCACGGAGCCTGCATGCACCCAAGCTACCGCGTCTCTCCCAGGAGAGAGGTGTGGCTCAGACATGCTGCAGGCCCCACTGTGAGTGCCACCCGACATTTTGTCACCCCCCTCTGTGACACCTGGGGTGGCCCGCACCCCCTTCATCCGCCCCTGTGGGAGACCACTCCTAAACCAAAGAAGAACTAACATTTTCTGTCTGGTGTTTTTGTTTTTTTTCCTGGGGCCACACTTGGAATCTGGGTTTTACTTGACTAAATCATGCTTAGAATAAACCCACTGAAATTAATGAACTTGTTAGTTGTAACTAACTTAAGTCCTTTGAGTTTAGCAGTTCCACTGTGAGTATGATTCAGCTGGATATAACCCTTTGTAAGGTTCAGTGATTGGTTCTTGGTGGTAGGTGCTGTGTACAAGTTGACACAGGATGCCTGCTAAGATGCTACATGAGAGATGTGGTCTCCCCCCACTTTCTGATCCATTATTGTTCCATGAGTTGGCTCTTCCTCCTAAACCCACCTCCCCATCCTGCTCTGCCTTTCTTGCAATTCAACACAAACCTTTTCTAAATTTAATTCCAGCACCAGCACCTGCACACTTTGCCACAGTGCCCAGTTCTTTCTGTTCATTTGTGTGGTGTTGTTTTCTGCCCAGATTATCGATGTACAGAAGCACACAGTGCGAAAGAGAGTCTTCGAGGAAGTACGCATCACTGAGCAGAGGAGCCTGGGGCTATCTGTAAAATGATCATTAAAAAGAAAAGAAAAAGCCATGGAAAAACAAAAGCAGTGATCTGCAAGAAGTCTGAACGCTGAAACGGAAGGATAGCATTTTGCCAACACATGGTAGGTGCTGCCACTCCAATAATTCAGAACTTCTAAAATCTGCTGAGAAATTCTATGGCGGTAAAAGCAACCCTGTATGGCTGCTTTATCTTTTTTTAAAAACACACATCAAGACGTAGGTATGAAAGGTGCTATCATTAGTGCCCACAAAATATCTATGTATGTGAGAGGACAAATGCACAGAGATGATCAGGTGCTGTGGCAGAAGCACACCATGAAGAATGCATATTCCAAAGAACGGAGTGGTGGTGGTCACCAAAGCAATTTGGAACCAGATTTCCCTCAATTTATTGGATTATCTCCATATCAGGGAAAACCAAGTTTACTGTGGAAAAAGTATCAAGCCTGGTGTTGTTTGGAGTAGTAACGTCATAGGGACTATGCAGATTAAATGGGGATGCCAACATCTGCCAAAACATAGTAAACTCTCTTGTGGAAAAAGCCTGTAGTGTCTCCAGAGGAAATCAGCCCCTGTGAGAAGTAGGCCTTCGCCTAGCACAGCAGGATAGTGATTACCGATTAAGAACTCTGGATCTCAGAGCAATATAAACCATCATTAACAGCCTCCTCAGAAGCCTTGCTGCCTCAGCAAGCAATTGCTGGAGACGAGGCATACTCACTGCTATGCCAGACTGCCGTCATCAAACACGGTGTTATTGCGACACTGCAGGCAGTTATGCCAACGCCAACGTTTAGATCAGGGTTCTCAGAGAGCTGTCTAAGTGGGATCTTTTAAACCCCACAAATCACAAGGTCCCGAGCCATGAAATGAGGCCAGATAGGGAAGGAGAGCAAAATGTATTGGAAATCAGCTCTCTAATAGAAAAGGCTGCGGAGAGGTGACCTTCGCAAGGTGAGCATTTCAGCTGGATGATACCAATGAAAATTACAAACTAGTGCTATTACAGGAGGCAAATTAAAGGGGGGGGATTGCCAGAGGGAAAGAAAGCAGCACAGTGCACATGCAGAACAACAATAAAATGCCCAGCTAGAAGCAGTAGATTGTGGTCTTCAATAACACATATGTAATGCCAGCAGCCTCTGCCCAGATGGCTTGCCATCTTCATTAAACAAAGATAGGAGAAGGAGTTGGGGAGGAACCATTCAGAAATTAGTGTTGCTCTGGCCAGACCAGAAGAAAGGAAATCCAAGCGGCAATGAGGTCAGGGCAGTCCAGGAAAGCTGAAGGTCTCAAGGAAGGATATGAAGAGCTCGCTTTTTAAATGGCAATGTGTCTGAAGACTCCATCCTGCTCTGGTTCTGAGTGAAATAAATCCATCACCACCCAATTAAACACAGTTCGTAAGGCTCCAGGACAGCTTTCCCCAACCTGGTGCTTTCCAGTTGTTTTTGACTACAACTCCCATCACCCCTGACCAGTGTTTTTTTTCTTTAAAAAAAAGTGTTTAGGGATACTCTCATTTTGACTCAAGAAAATCACCAGGAAAAGAAAGGAAACCATCATCAGAGGTGGTAACTGTGGATTGGTGGTGATTGGTGGAAACTGACCAATCACCATGCTAGATTTCAACTCCTACTTCACATATTAAATGCTCGCTTCTGTCTGAGACTCAGGAAACTGTGACAGGAAATGAGGCTGCCCTGGGGGGTAGCAACGGAACTGACAATTCACTGTGCTAGAGAAGAAACTAATTTTTTTAGTTTCTTCTCCTGTTGGATGCACAAAATGTTTAGGGGTATGCATACCCCTGCGTCCCCCCAGAAAAAAGCACCACCCCTGACCATTGGGCAATGCTGGGGCCATTGGGAACTGAAGTCCAAAATGTATGAAGTCTCCTGCATGTGAAAGGCTGATCTGGGATCAGATCCTAAATATAATTAACAAATACCTAGTTCAGCGTTAGGATGCAAATCCGGCATCCACTAGCAGAAATTTGCACAGGAGGCAAAGGAACAGCAAAATGGTGGTTGAGGGCTGGTCTTTGTTCCAAGGAAATTGCTGCTCTGTGATGGTAGGGAAAACAGGGCGGAAGGAAGTTAATAGTTTGAGAGCATACACTGTCCAACCCTTCCTTGAAGATCCATCGTTTCTAAAGCCTGTTTACCCATCATTGCTGAAGCCTGCTTACCCATTTCAGGCATTCAGCTGAGAAACCTGAAGCCACCTTCTCAGACTTGAAATGTCTATGCATATGTTTGGCCAAAGGACAGCCCTTTCATTTGAGACCCTGCTAATATTTTCACCATCTGGCTTGGCTGCGCTCTTGTTTGAAGCATCACTGATTGACTAGGACAGTCCTGATTAAGATGCTGCTGCCCCTGTCCGTCTTGGGTTTCTTGCAAGCCTAAATGATTAAAGAGATTCTTCTTTCTTTCCAACTCAAAAACATTTCCAGAGATGCCTCCTCTTTTCCAGCGTAATGCTATCAGGCAGGCAGGAGACCAGACTACCTGCACTCCAAACTCTGCCTCTGCTTCGAAAGCACACAAAAAAGGCTCAAGCAAATTGCCTCAGAACTGGGCAGGTGGAGATGAAGTAGATAAGAATCACCAGTCGGACACATCAGATACCATAGGAAGATAAAACAAACAGCCCTCTCAAGATTAAAAGATAAAATCCCCACATAAGTGCAATGGCGAGGGGGGGCGGGGGAAGAGCGCATTTGCGGCATGAATATTCTCTGCTTGTGATAATTGTGCCATGAGGTTCTTTGATCTTCCTCTTGCGAAAGGTTAAACTAGCCATGCCAGCACTTCTTTTTTTGGGGAAAGAAGAATAGGGTAGAGAGAGAGAGCGGAGTGAGACGGACAAAGCGAAATGATGGCAGTCATCTTGGCAGGAACTCTTTTCCTGGGGTGACCAGTCAGCCCCAAGCTTGCTTTCATATGCAGATTGTTTAGAGGTTTAAAGTGTCAATCAGAGACTGAAGTGAGCTGATGATAGGAAGCAGAAAGCTGCCTTATACAGAAGTCAAACCACTGGTCCAACCGAGCACAGTCTAATCTACACCAACTGGTAGCAGTTTTCCAGGGGTCCTTTCTAGCCCTACTGGTGGCACCAGAGACTGAGCTTCATGTGATCTACCACTGAGCCACATGGCCATTTCCATTGATATCCCTTCCCATCAAAATTGACCTCACCCCCTTGATAGGCTTGTGTTTGATATTTTTATTTTTAAAATGTAGAAGAACAGTCCCTTGGTTCACTCTATTTTCCTCGATAGGTGAAGAGCAGGACAGGAATGAAATGGGGGAGGCCGACTTGTCTATGTTCTACCATAGGGAAGAAGCAAAATGTTCTCCACAAAATTTGTAGCCCCATTCACAGGTGATGGTGAGATTGAGGCAGGTACTCAGAATTTTTTATGCTGGGAGAAAAAAAGTTTAAAAGTTGAGCAGCAGCTGCTGGTGGTAGACCTTTTCTTTTAGCTTTCTCAAGTAACTGTTAATAGAAGTTGTCGTTTTTAACTCAGAATGCCACTACATCTGGGCATTTGCTGGATGAGGGAATGGCAACTACCAATTGATGGCCACCGAGAAAAATGCTGCCCCCACTAAGATAGTAATAAATAAACAGAAATGATGTTGCTTTCCAGTGTGGTGGTTCTGTTTCCAATAATGTTTTGCTGTGTGCTTATGCTTAGCTGAAAGAAGCTTACATGCATCAGCTCATTGTAAGATCGAAGCCTTTAGGAAGTGTATTGTCAAAACTGTTTCATAAGAGATGAGCCAAAGTTTTGATTACAGATGTCCATTGCTTCAAAACACTCTCTGCACTCTTGCAAATAAATATATAGGATTTGGATGCCTAGCGGCCTGAAATCTGGATGTCTACAGGTGGAGTAAACATCTGATTAACATAAATATTCTCTCTTGGCTGCTTACAGACTCCAAACAGATTATAATTACTGCCTATCCATGGAAGTGTATGTAACCTGTTTACCCTTGTCCACTGCAAGAGGAAAGGCAGTCGCTAGTCATCACCAAACCATCCCATTTCCTTTATCTTCTGTTTCAGTCTCTCCCAACCTGGCACCCGCCAGATGTTTTGGGCTGCACCTGCCCTCAGCAGTACTACCTGGGGCTGATGGAATTTGTAGTCCAACACAACTGGTGGCCACCAGGTTGGCAAAGGCCCTCCTATATTTTGGGAGAACTGCTGGGTGTGTGTGGAGTGCATCACACACACCCTTTCCCTGCAACATTAGACAATTCTCTTTTCCCTGTGTGCCCCTCACATACTGCAAATGTGCTTGGCTTCAATCCAAACCTATTTCAGCACTGAAGAGTGGGGGGATCTTTATTCTTTTTAAAGCAGCGCAGAGATCGTTTCCAGTCTCCACATAGCTTTTTCTTAAGACAGGGACATGTACTTGGACTTGTTTGTTGGCAAGAAGCGGCAAGATTAAAGAATGGCGTGTCTTCCGCTGCATACTTTAAACTAAAACAGCCATGCTTTTCAGTAACCTCTTTTAAGGTGTAGTGCATCCAGCTCTCTAAATGCCCAAGGCTGTGTTTATCTGTAAGTATCTTGGGGAAGATTGCTATGTCTATTAATCTGTTTTCCTGTTTCCTTACCTCAGGGCTTATAAGCTACATAAACCATCCAGCTAGAAGGCCATTCAGAGAACTCCCCAATGACAGGTGTCTTCCTCTGGTGTCTGTTCGTGAGCAATTCACTACTCATGTGAGAAAATCATTAAAGCTATTTAGCAAGAACAAATGAATGGATAGATATTGCGGGATAGTCTCTACCAAAAAAAGGACTGTATTTACAACCATCACCTCTGTAAGAGTTAATCAACAATCATATAAAGGAACAAGGATGGAGCAAATTTTGTTTATGGGGCAAACCTATGATCCAACTACATCGTTGTGCATGTTCTTGTACCTATAGGCAGGCTGGCTAAGAAGACCCAAGAGGGATGCACAGGCAGCAATAGGTAGCAGTTGCAACAGTTCACCTTCTGGATGTAGATGCTCAGCAGGTATTTATTAATGTATCATTGAGCAAGTATGCTGCTACCTAAAGGCTGCCCCAATGCCTTGCCCCAGTTTTCCCCTCCTTGTTGGACCTACATTTTTGAGGCCCTGAAGCTTGAACTGTCATGGGAGGCCCTTCACAACCAGCAATGAGGTTGGGTACTGGGTACCACTGTTATCTTCTTCAATGGGGTTTTCCCACGACAGATCAGAGTTTTTAAAAAATAGTTTTTGAGTTACCACTGCATTCCACCTTTACAACATCTGTGCTACTGATTCAAATTTTGGAATTGTTGGAAAATATACAAAAATAATAATAATCAGTTTGAGACAATGTGTTCCTTGAGCATTCATCATTCAGGCAAGGCTTATGTAAAGGTTAGACTATGGCTCTAGGCACACTCCTGATTACTCTGCATCCAGTGTGTTCCTACCACTACACTGGGAAGCAGTGGACACACATTAGCCACAACCCATATATATCATGTCGTTTCTTACAAAATACTGCATTTTGATGTGTCCCCCCCCCCCCGGCCATATTTGATCAATATTGGGAATAACCTAGTTTCATTTTAAGCTGGTAATGTGCGCGCAACCTAGGTCTGGTCTTCCTTGAGCATTCATCCCGGTGTTTTTGTGGGGTGTTTATATATCTTTCAACCAACCATTCATTGCTTCCACACTTTTCAAGGTATTTCCCCATCACATTCCTAACTACACCAAAAAAATCTGTTTCCTTTTTAAAGAGGATTTTTGCTCTAGGGCAATACAGTCCTTTAATCCACTTCAACTGCATAAACCTTTATTTTGCCAGCAGGTTCTTGACGCCATCTTGCAAAATACTGAGAGTCTTCAGGTGCTCCAAGTTATTTGTTGATAGCCCACAGCTTAAGTTTCTGTTGTTTACAAGGCTTGCTTTTCTTGCTTTTTGTTTCTAAAATGAAATTTTAAAATTTGAAGTTGAAGCAATTTGTTTAACCGCTATGGATAATTAGTACTGAAAAACAGGTGCTTATGTTCTCATTTTTGCCAGAAATGCCCCTTAAAAACCCTATTGCTGCATGCAAAGGTGAAGATTTTCATCTACCCCAATAGATACACTTCATGCCTGAACTTGGTGAGCCAATTTTATTTCTCATCCTGACTGAATTTACTTTCATAAGCATGATGGGAAATTGGGGCTGGCAAGAGGCTTTGGCATAGTACTCAGAAGATGAAAAAGAAAGAAGGCATAATTAAAAGCAAATTAAAGATAAAACATTGTGAACGCACGATAAAAAGCCATACATGCAAGGGCCTGCAGAAAGGAATACAGGTGTTCCCTGATTCTCTCCCAGCCCACACACTCCTTCCTGGATTAACAAATGTAGGAAGGAGTGTCTGAACAGGCAGACATCACAATCTTTCTATCTTTCAGGTGAACTTCTCATTGCTCATTGATACATGCATGCATGCAAGCTTAGACGAGCTGACTCCAGCACTTTGCGTAATAGACTATGTGCTTGAAGGCTTATATCTCTGCTACTTTTGAATCTGACCTACTACCTCCATGGTTGTTTCTATTCAAAGGGGTTTGTTGTGAGTGTTTGGTGCGAACTGCATGCTCAATACTTAGCAATCTAAATGGGCTTTGCCAAATCCCATGGTGATTGCTGCTAGTCCAAACAGGCTGGCAGGATCAGTGTGTGAGGTATAGAGGAGCTGTGGTGAAAAACAGGAACAGCAGCACCCAACAAAACCCATTACCTCATCCCTTCTATATACACCCTTCTCCAACACACAGCATCATCCTTGGGGGAAGCATTGGTCTGGAAGAGCAACAAGTTTCATTCTGATACCAGTTTCGCTCAGCATCCCAAAACATTCAGCTTCAGTTCACAGAGGTTTCTTAAGTGAGGTTCTTGCCAGTTAAGATAAACTTTGCAAGAGATAAGCTTTGTGGATCAGAGAAAAGCACATTGCAAGACCTCGGCTCCAAGAGAAAAGAAAATAATTGGCTTTCAAAACATGAGCAGATAGATGAAAGCAGAGTTTCTTGTAACACTACATAAAAGATAGAGCTTGTAAAAAGTTATCTGAAAGTAAATCTTGATGATGATGTACAGATATACTGACTGAGATTTATTGTTCGTTCAGAATACAGTAGGGTGGTTTCTAAAAAATGCTTTCCCTTTACATTTAAGAGTGTGATTTGGATTAGATCAGATATTAAACTGGCTTTAGGTCTATGACACTTCTTGTTTACAAAATGCTTTAACAAAGTTTATGATGTATAGAGCCTGTGTTTTATGTTACTGATTTAACGCCTGGAAACATCTACAACATAACAAGCTGCAGAGCTGGTTCCAGTCCTGAGCCCTTCACCCTGGCCAGGTGTTATATACTGCTCCCCCAAGTCTATGCCCCCTGGCACCAGAGGGAAGGCCCCGGACAAGCATGCCAATTGTGGCAGGTAGTAGTAGCACCACCATCATGTTCTGCAACAGGCGCTACAATCTGCGACATAGTCTGGTCTCCTGCCCAGAGATGCCTAGAGAATAAGGCAGGGGTCAGCAACCTAAGGCCCATGGGCCAGAAGCAGCCCACGGAGGTCATTTGACCGGCCCACAAGCCACCCCCGAGCTGAGTTGCCCGTTCGTGCGCTGCGCTAAACCGGTGCAGCATGGCGCGGGGACTTGCTTTCGCGGTGCCAGAAATCATGGGTGGGCGTGTGATCCAGCCCATGAAGGGATCTCCATGGGACCGATCTGGCCCAGCCAAGATAAACCTTGCTGACCCCTTGAATAAAGCATGTCCCGTCCTACAGGCACCAAGTTCCTAATAAATTCTGCCTATCAAAGATCTACAAGTAATTCAGGGCAGGACCAGCCTGCCCATGAGGTGGGCTGAGACAGCTGCCTTGGGCAGTGGAACACCAAGAGGCAGCAGCCCCCACAGGTGCCCCACCCCTGCCACCAGCAGAGAAGTAGTGGTGGCGGTAGCAGCAGCTTCTGGTGAGATCTTGTGACATCTCACTGAAATCTCATGAGCTGCTGCGGAAAACACAAGATCTCATGAGATCTTGACAGAACCCACCACCACCAGGATACTGGTCCTCATATTAAGCCTAACAATCTGTGATGCTCTGTGGCCAGTCAGAGAATTGATTCCAGTGCCGCAATAGCTCTGTCCAGCAGTCAACTAGCATTTTCCCTTTTATTGATATTACCTCCAGCGTAAGGATCCTTGAGGTCAAGGGAAATGAAACAAAACTTCCTTTTGGAGTTTTTCAAATGTTGGGAGGTATCAGACTAACGAGGCAAATCTGTTAAGCAATTACTGCGCAAGATTGGAACAGAATGCATGAATGGTCTCAGTCTCCAAAACATTGCCATATTATCAAACCTCTTCCTTAAAATGTCTACCAATGCCAGGAATGCTATCTGAAAACTAAATTGACCCTATAGAGATGCTTGTGAACTTTGAAATGTTTTAAGTTATTGTACAAGGCAAAGCCTTTCCTTTACACTAACCTCATTGTGGAATAATACACTGAAGCTATAAAAAAAAGCAATGTTTAAACTGGATGTAAATATTCATGTCATGTGAAGCTGATGGACTTCTTGGCTGCAACAGTGTCAGTTTGATTTACACAAACGTCGGAAAGAAGGTGGAACCAAAGTATGTGAATCTTTTCTTTCTTTTTGTTGCTTGTGGATGAAGAATATTCCTGAATAATGGACCTTGCCCTAAGCCACATTACTTCTCTGGCACTTTTAGCTTAACTAAACATGCAAAGATTGCATGAGCCCTCTGGCACCACCTCCTGTTCCCGTGGGTTCAAGGGTGACAAATAAGTCAGAATGCCAAAATGCACAGGAGCCTCTGTGAGCACAGGAGGAGTCACCAATGCATTGAACACACAGTGGGTTATAGGGATGGAGCTGGGGTTTGTGCACACTTTCTCACTCTCAGGTTATAATAGGCTAAACCCTATTATAAATGAATGACTGGGCTCTAGAAGACCCTGATTCTGTTGCTATCATAACTTGCTTGTGGGCTTCCCATAGACGGCTGGTTGGGCAATCAGGATGTTCCAATCAGATGCTAGACTTGATGTGCCTTTGAACTGAACCAGTAGGGCTCTTCTTATGGCAGAATATCTGTATGCTACTTGAAACTACTCTGTAAATTTAAAGAATTTCTGTTAGCAATACATACAGGAAGCAATCAAGTCCATTTGCACTAGGCTGTGGTCCCTTTGAGTCATTCAGTGCAGCGGGCCAGAACAGCACCTCTTAAAGCCCAGCACGGTTCCATATCTAGCATGATTCTCTTGCCAATGTTGAAGAGCTACTCCAATTTAATCCAGCTGAGAGTTTGACCTAATCTACCTAAACCTTTTACATTTCTGCAGTTTTTCACTTTTAAAATTCACATCCATCAGTCACTTACTCAACTCTGGTACTAGAGTACTTCTGAGGACCCAGTGATTCAAAAAAAGGGGGGAAGGAGAAAGGAAAATCCAGGGAATCTGTGGGGGGAAAGAAAGGAACACAACTGGAAATAATATTGCACATAAATCTATTCATTACCTAAATTATGTTGAATGCAGTTAGTTTCTTGAAGAGGGAGCAGGAAGCTCGCTCTGATTTAGGAAGTCCTCATTAAAGGCAAGCTGAGCAGCAAGACTGAAGCTCTTTTCCTAGTCAGAAAGCGGAACAATAGCCGTTCCATTTAATTGCAGGTTGCAGCGAACGTTTTTGCCTTTGAACCCTCCCGTAATGTAGTTCTTTCCTTTTCCTTATCAGAGGTGATCTCTGCCAAAGCTGCTGACAGTTGCATTTGATCAAGTGTAATAGAAACAGTCAGATCTTCCCAGATCCTCATAGCTAGCTATTCTCCATGTGTAATTCCAGTCCCTTTCATAGTCCTTTAATAGGACAAGTATATTACAAAATGAGCAGGCAAAAAAAAAGCAACGGTGGTGGATTTTCTTACCATTAAATCTGAGCCGCAAGTACACTGTCCCAGGGCACTGTCACTGCCCCCAAGAATGGCCACTACACTGTCTTTCTCCTCCTTGTTTACCTTCCTCCTCACCCCATCCCTTTTTCTTACTTTGGCCATTAAGAATGATGATGATGATGATGATTTATTTGTACCCTGCCCATCTGGCTGGGTTTCCCCAGCCACTCTGGGCGGCTTTCAACAAAGACAAAAAAATACATTAAAATGTCACACATTAAAAACTTCCCTAAACAGGGTTGCCTTCAGGTGTCTTCTAAATGTCAGGTAGTTGTTTATCTATTTGACATCTGTTGGGAGGGCGTTCCACAGGGCGGGCGCCACTACCGAGAAGGCCCTCTGCCTGGTTCACTGTAGCTTTGCTTCTCACAGTGAGGGAACCGCCAGAAGGCCCTCGGCGCTGGACCTCAGTGTCCGGGCAGAACGGGGGTGGAGACGCTAACTGCTTATATGGAACCCTGGGAACTCAGGGTCACTTGCACTAGAATGATGTATCTGATTTGAAAACATGAAGGGATGTAATTGGGGAAAGGACTGCCGATGTGCCTAAGAAGCATAACACAACCTAAAATGCTCATATGCAACAGTACTTCTGTTTCAGCAAGCCTACCTGGGCATTTATTGTGCATATCTGTTTTTAACATTTTGCTGGTTTTATCTGTATGTTGATCATTGCTCTGCATTGTTTAATGTACACCACTTAGGGATTCTTTGATTGTGTTGTTTATAAATTCTTCTAAATAATAATAAAAAGAACCACCCAGGGGTTGGTTCAAGACTTCTGAGATAAACAAAGAGTCCCTCTCACCAAAAAAAATCTGGAACTTCTAAATTGAGGAGATGGTGCACTGTCATGCCATAGATCATCGACCACCCAGTCAATCTGTTCATTTCACTGTTGCATTTTTGTTCTTACACATTGAGCTTTTTGCACTCCAGATCCCTAGGTCCACCCAAAATTGCGATCCATCATTTTTGGACAATACTGCTTGATTTGACCTTGATCCAGTCTTGCTTTTGGATCAATCTCATTTTCTGATTGGATCTTGTGAAGTAGTGTCTACTAGTGTCCTTCCAAATCCAATAGATTCATTTAATGATGCTCTGTAGGCATTCACCAGCCATATGCCCTACAGCTTTTGCAGCTCACTTGTCTTCTGCAATTCCAGAAAATAGGAGGGGGAAGGAGATCCGTTTGTGCTGTTCAGATGCCCTCTAAACCCTCCAGGTTTATTCACAGGTGACTGCTACCTGTGCACTGATGACTCCACCTCACCACTGGCCCCAATTTAGGAGGATAACCAGCACTTCTCAGCTGTCAGCATTTGAAAAGGAGTGGGGGAAGGAAGGAAGTCAAAATGAAAATGGGTTGGTTAATTAATTGCAAGCACTGCTTGAAGGACCAGCACATATATTTAATCAGTTGCCTAGTAACAAATGGTGTATGATGTGAATGCTATCAGCCTGCAGTGTGAGCAAATGCTGGCCTTTTCTTTTTATCAGCCGTCAGCATGCGTGCTCTGCGTTTATGCATCCTTGTGTTCTGAAGGGCTCCTTTGCTATTATATGAAAATGGTGATCTGAGTGGGAGTCTTGCCTGACATTTTCGCTCTTTCTTTGCCTCTCTTCCCTGCCCCCTCACACACACACACACCCAAAAATGTCAGAAAAACTGGTCTCTGCTGACATAAATATAGACTTTTGAGGGGGGATTGGAAAAAATTACTTGCAACAGATCTTTTAAGTACTTAAGGTGAATTCACACAGGCATGTTCATCACTTGATGACGACAGCAATCCTCTCCACGTAAGACTCTTCACACTTTTCGGAGGCAAATCATATGAAAAATAGGGATGGGTGAACCTTCTTTCTGCTTCCACATGCTTCTACCCCTGAGTTTGTTCCATTTCATTTCCACATTGATCTGTGGCTTTTTTTAAAAAAAGAATCTGCATGAAAAATTGTTTTTAAATAATATTTTTTTAATGTCTCCCAAGATACACATTTCTAAGCACATTTCTTCCAAATACAAATTTCCAAAAGTGTTTTTCTCTCAAAATGCACATGTTAAAGCCCTTTTTATTCTGTTTTTGAGCCAAGAGCTGTGGTGGGAAATTTGGGAAATGTAGGAGCTTGAGAATAACTTATGTTCTGATTCACACAGGGTGTGTGAATCATGGCAACTCCTAATGGAATTTGCAAATATCGAATTCATCGAATGTCCATAGGAAAAACTGGTCAGAAGATAAGGAGATATGAACTTTAGATGAAGCTTAATAGCAGTCAGTGATGGTGATACCTATCCCTTGTTGCTGATCATCAGATATTTGCTGCCTTTGAATATGGGATATCCACTTAACTATCATGGATAACAGCCATTGATGCCATCCATTGATTTTTTGAACTTTAATTTAAAGCAGTTTAGACAAGTATCTATCTTGTGATGATATACACCTACAGTGTCTTCACTAGTGCATGCATGTGCATAGTATTGGTGTCAGGAGTGGCTCCACCATTATGGAGGCAGCTGGTGCTGGTGGGCAGGGGGAAGGGGGCAGTGAAGTGTTGGGAAACAGAGCTCTGCACTGCCTAAGCTGGCCTGGCATCCTCAGGTGCAGTGGAGGATCCCATCACCAGAACTGAAGTAAGATTCAGCTTCCCATCCAGCTGACTTTTGTATGTGGAAGGGGCTATCTTATCCCTTGCCTCAAGGCAGCAAAGTGTCATGGCTGCTCTTTGCATCCTGAAAGTAACCTTAAGAACACACGTATACTGGAGGGTTCTGTGCTCTTAGTTTGTGTCTCACGCAATCTAATCTTCAACGTGTTTACTTGAAGATACTTAACATTGATTTAGATGGGGTTTGCAGCTAAGTAAGTCATCTTGCATTAGTGTGCCATCAGATGGAAGGAAGCAGGTTTGGCCAACCTTATTCACTCCTTCCCACCCACCACCAAGCACTTATTTGCAACCTCTGATCTGTAAGGTGAACAGGTGTGAGACTCCAAGCAAGCTGAGATGGACATTGTGAAGGATGGAAGAATGAACCGGTTGTAGGGAATTAGTATACTCTGTCACAAATATACACCCCCATCAAACAGACTCTGATGCTTACCATTCAAACACTATATCCTTTGTATTTTACTGAGGAATTGTTAGCAAAAGGTTGGGGTTTTTTATTATTAAAAAAAAAGCAATGACCTTAAAGGGCAAGCAATAGAAAGATGCTAGATTATAGTGTACAAAATCCACTCAATTCAAAATGCAGAATTCTGTTTCCATTATGTAGGTAAAAATAATAACTCTTGAACTGTCACGGCGACAAATGACAGCTTTGTATGGTGATAGTTTGGTAATGAGATTTGACAATAAGAATTGCTTATCGTTCCTCACTATTGTGTACACTGTTAGGTTACCTGGGCTTGATATGCAAACAGAGGAAAGTATGCACAAAGCCTGCATGTTCTTGAGAAAAATAAAAGGGGAACATCAATTTGCTAAAATTAAAAAATAAAATAAAAGTGTTGCTTATGTTTTAATACGCCAACGTTGGTCTGTCATTGGGCCCTTTCCCCACTGGAGAAAAGAGACTACATCTTCCACAAAGAATTCCCACCAGAAATGTTTATAATTTCTCCATCAGTGAAATATTCGTCTGTCATGCTGTGCAGAAGCTAATCTAATTAAGATGGGATCTGCTAAATTTAATAGCCTGCTATGAATTTTTATGGACATCTGGTGATGGGAACAGTGGCTCTGCTCCGTGTATCAATTTGCATTGTCCAAATGGTGAATATTGGGAGGGTCTGGTCCCTCTTATTGGTAGGCTTGGGTGACTAATTTGAAGAGGGGCACAATTAGACTATACCCACAGGGCTTCTTTGAATTGGACCCTTGATGCTTCAACGCCAAGTTGCCCTGTCAGATAATGCAAGATCAAATAAGTGGTTTCTTTCAATTACCAGTATAGAATACACTAAATGTCTGGTGCTTTGAATCACGGTTAACATGCCAACTCTCAAAATAGATCCTAATCCAGACAGTGTCTGATCAGATACTGTGCCTCTGAAACATACATGTTTTGCAGCTTACGAATGCGGAGGAAAGGTAATTGTTCTATTTCTGTACCTCCTCTCCCAGGTCAGAGGAGCTGAAGTCAAAAGTTGGGCTAAACTGCCATTCTTCACATCTCCCCATTCCTGATTCGTATGCTAGTTGAAACGCTGGGTGCTCTCCAGGGAAAGGTGATCTGAACAGTTAGAGGGCTGTTCTTTTCCCATGATCCATTGCTTTAGGAGGCCACTCTGACAATAGTGCACATCTTTCTGTCTCTTCGGAGCACTTCTCCATCCCCACGAGCCCCAGACTGAGAATTTTGCATTAATGAGATCTTGGTACTTTTGTGGTTTACTAATCCATCAGCCAGAAAACGCACACACATTTCTTTACACCCGGGCTGATTTCATTGGTGTTCAATTTCCCTAGGCATCACTCCGAACCGTCCATAAAATGTAGCTATTCACTTTACAAATGATGCAGGCAGGGAAGAAGGTACAGTGCCAGACCCTTCCAGAGAGATTATTTCCCTTTTTAAAAAAATAAAAAAACCAACCCTAGCTCATTTTTTACTCAGCTGCCTTCGTAAACAAGCTGCCCCCCCCCACCTTACCTCTTCACCCTTCCCCTTTCATGTAACAAAGGCTATTGTACATTGAGCAACTCAGTGGAAGCTGCCTCACCTCAACACAATGAGTTAGCGTTTAAAAATTTAAGATGGTTGTCATTAAAGAGTATATTTTTTAGCTGGCAGTAGTACCCCTCCCACCTCCAGTTTCTCTTGACCATGCATACTAAGTCAGAAAGGGGCAGTCCAAGCTTACAAGATGCTTTGTAAAATGTCAATGAACAGGGGAATGCTCCCCCTCCAATCTAAGGGGGGGAGCATTCCCCTGTCCCCTTCTTTCTTTTTTCTAATGCAAAATCAAAAATGGAAACTTGCAATCCTTCACACACTGTGTTAATGCCTGTCAAACATTAAGCTGGAGCACTCCCCTAAGGAAAATGCTTCATAATTTGGGAGTACTCTTGGATTTCAGCTGGAGTCTCAAGTGGCTTCTGTGGCTAGGAGTGCTTAGGCCCAGATTAGGCTGATCCACCAGCTATGGTCATTCCTAGGTCAGAATAGCCAGGCCTCAGTTGCCCATGCTCTTGTAACCTCCAGTGAACTACTGCACTATACTCTACATGGAGCTGCCCTTGAAGGTGGCTGAGAGGCTGCAGCTAGGATGGAATGTGGCTGCTAGGATGATAAGTGGGGCAGCCTGATGAGACCATGTGCCCCCAGTCCTCAAAGCACTGCACTGGCTGTCAGTGAGTTACTAAATCAAATTCGACATGTTAGTACAAGCATATAAAGCCATAAATGTCTGGGACCCAAGTATCTAAAAAAGCACATTTCCCATTATCAACCATGAGAGACAGTTTGCTCTTCCTGCTCAGTTCCTGTTTGTACTAGCTTGTACTAGCCTTACCGACATTGGAAAGTGGCCATAAATGCCACTTTTTTATTCTGTGAGTAGATCGCAGTCTATTGGGAGTTGGCCATCCCTGCCATAGGAGATAAGGCCCTTGCGGAGGAAGATGGGGCGGGGGGAGTGCACCACCCCCGGCAGTGCAATCCCAGTGGGGTGCCATTGCGGCTGCCCCCCCCCGCCCGTGCAGGGCGTCACACCCCAGGATGCACGTCATGCCCCCAGGTCGCACGCCACACCCCTGCTTGCAGCGCACCACACTCCCAGGACGTGTGCCACACTGCTGCGGGCAGTGTGCCATGCCCCTGGGATGCGTACCAGCCACGCCCATGCCTGCTCTCCACCCCCCGGTGCCAGAGCATGAAACTCCGCCACTGGATAAGGGCACTGCTATAGCATTCGTGCATGCACGCACGCACACACACACAATTGTACATGTCTTTATTGAGGATTGATGTATTTTGCTTTTGTGCTTAGAATCATTGAATTGGAAGGGATCACAAGGGTCAACTAGTCCAACCCCCTGAAATGCAGGAATCTCAACTAAAGCATTCATGATCTCTGCTTTAAAACTTCCAATGAACAACCCGAGGGAGTCTATTCTACTGTTCTTACCATCAAAATTCTTACAGTTCTTACCATCAAAAAGTTCTTCTTGATGTTTAGTCCTGATGTAAAGCTTATGTTTAGCTGAAATCCTTTGGAGGAAGGGTGATACCCTAAATAATTTTAAAAGTTTTTTTTATAAAAAAGATCATCACTTCCCACGCTAAGCAAATCCATTATTTTGCATACTCATGGTGTCAATGGTGATGAAATATCATAGGGAACATTAGGCACTGACATCGTGAGCGTGTTGACATTGTGCATCTTGCTCT
Organism: Podarcis bocagei; assembly: GCF_964188305.1. Classification (NCBI taxonomy): domain Eukaryota; kingdom Metazoa; phylum Chordata; class Lepidosauria; order Squamata; family Lacertidae; genus Podarcis; species Podarcis bocagei. Next base: position 54,571,028 of record NC_138127.1, read on the forward strand.
CTGGTATTTCCAGACATGCTGCAAGGACAACATTCAGCCTTTGGCAGTAATTCTGTGTCAGTTTTGTGAACAGGCCAAATCCAAGAGCAAATCAACTCGACGCTTTCCTGGCAACCCCAAGAAGAAGAAAAACTCCTATTCTCCAAATAATAATAATAAGAAGAAGAAGAAATTTTATTTATATCCCGCCCTCCCCAGCCGAAGCCGGGCTCAGGGCGGCTAACAACAATCAAATAATCAGACAGTAAAATAGTTACACAATCTAAAAATATTTCATTATAAAAATTAATTAAATCAAATTGAAGGCAACCAATTAAGCAAAATTCTGTGCAGGTTGCCAGAGGAGGGAGTCAGGCTGCGCCCTGACCAAAGGCCTGGCGGAACAACTCTGTCTTGCAGGCCCTGCGGAAAGATGTCAGGTCCCGCAGGGCCCTAGTCTCTTGTGACAGAGCATTCCACCAGATTGGAGCCGCAGCCGAGAAGGCCCTGGCTCTAGTTGAGGCCAGCCTAACCTCTCTGAGGCCTGGGACCTTGAGGATGTTATTATTTGCAGACCGTAGGTTTCTCTGTGGGGCATACCAGGAGAGGCGGTCCCGTAGGTACGAGGGTCCTAGGCCGTATAGGGCTTTAAAGGTTAAAACCAGCACCTTAAACCTGATCCTGTACTCCACCGGGAGCCAGTGCAGCTGGTATAGTACCGGGTGAATGTGATCTCGCAGCGAAGACCCCATAAGGAGTCTCGCCGCGGCATTCTGCACCCGCTGGAGTTTCTGGGTCAGTCTCAAGGGCAGCCCCACGTAGAGCGAGTTACAATAATCCAGTCTGGAGGTGACCGTCGCATGGATCACAGTGGCTAGGTCCGGGCGAGAGAGATAAGGGGCCAACTGCTTAGCTTGGCGGAGATGAAAAAATGTCGCCTTTGTTATAGCTGTAATCTGCGCCTCCATAGAGAGGGAGGTATCGAAGATTACACCCAAACTCTTAACGGACGGTGCTGGCACTAATTGCACCCCTGCAAGAGATGGGAGTTGCCCCCTCAATCCCATATCGTCCCGCCCCAGCCAGAGGACCTCTGTCTTCGAAGGATTTAACTTCAACCGGCTCCCACGTAACCATCCAGCCACAGCTTCCAAACATCTGGTCAGTGTGTCTGGGGCCGAGTCAGGATGGCCATCCATCAACAGATAGAGTTGGGTGTCATCAGCATACTGATGGCAACCCAGCCCAAAACTCCGGACAAGCTGGGCGAGGGGGCGCATAAAGATGTTAAAAAGCATCGGGGAGAGAATCGCACCCTGAGGCACTCCACACACCAAGGAGTGGCGCGATGACAATTCCCCCCCAAGCGCCACCCTCTGTCCCCGACCAGAGAGAAACGAGCGCAGCCATTGAAGGACTGTGCCCTGGATCCCCACGTCGGCAAGGCGGTGGTCCAGGAGTTCGTGATCGAGGGAGTTAGCTCTTGGAAAGTGAGTATATCTCCATTTTTAACCCATGTTCCCTTTGCCTAAGAATACAAGGGGGCCATCCATGAAATTTGTCAGAATTGCCCTTGGACTTTTTCCTGGAGTTGTCGCTGCAGCCTCTTTATCCCATGTCTATGGTTCCTGAATTCCATATTAGGACAGATAAGATCCTCGTCAACAAAACACTTTCCTTGGTCCCTCAGAAATAGCCATTCCAATCTCAGTAAAGCTGAAGGCTTAAAGGGGTGAAGGATAATCCAAGAAGAGGATAATACAGCCCTTGAGTGTCAGAAAAACCATTTATCCCTTGAATAATGAAGGTAAGTCTATGGGCTTTTCCAGACAATATTTTTCAAAATGGATTTCCCCCCCTTTAGGGCTATGCTAGTGCTAAGCTCGCTGCAGGGGAAATAGCCAGAGTGCTGTTCACAACAAAGAGACCATCTTGGTCGTGAGTCTTGGAAGACCTGCTCCCTGCTTTTCAGGCCTTTTCTCACTTGGTTTGGGAGGGCCAGGCCCTGACTGACTCCAGCTGAAGCTGCGGATGAAACCAAAGACCATCTTGCTGTCTTTTAATGCAGACCTAGGTCCTCAAATCTGAGCTTCCACAGCCACTACCAACCATGAATCACCGTTGGTAGGATGGTGATTCATGGTAGGTGGTGCAGCAGCAGCAGCAGATATGTACTATGCCTATGATAATATTTTATTCACTTGCTAATTAAGCTGTTTTAAATGTGCATTTTATATTTTACTTCCTTTAGTGATGTTTTCTTTTGAAAAGTTTCAGGTAAAGTTTGCTACCTTTGCTAGATTAAATGTTCATTCTGTAGTTGACCTCTTTTGTAATGTTTTGTTTTGAAATCTTTAAGAGAATATTTTAGTTTTCCTGTTAATCATGTTGCTTTGAATGTATCCTTTATATCTGACTTTTTCTGTAATGTTTTATTCTGAATTGTTTTACTTGATGTTTTAAAAGTTTGGCAGTGGGCATGACAGTCGAGGGGAACAACTCCATCTTTCTGTGCAGTTCTGAACTCCTTGCCCTGATCTTAGACTCTTTAAATTTGAACCACTGCTTCCAGCCCAGCTAGCCTTGGTTTATCTATCACTTAGCCAGAGCATAGTGTCTGCTGTGGCTGAATCTTCCTTACTCTCAAGTAAGAGCCTCTGCCATCATGGTGTGAGCGAAAGCCGGGACACACTTCTCCAGATTTTGTGATGTGACTCTCCAACTAAAAATGCATACCAAAATGTGCATATTATGGGAATGTGCACATGCACATATATTGGTGATTCTGAAAATGCTGTACGAAAATCCATTGCAGAAATTGCTTGCAATGTATGTAAATTTACATGCAAAAATGTCTATACTTGAAGAAATCAGCATGAAAATTCAATTAAAAAAAAGAAATCACACACTGATGCAGAAATAGGGTGAACTGAATTTCAGATTAGGTAAAGGGACCCCTGACTGTTAGGTCCAGTCGCAGACTATGGGGTTGGGGTGCTCATCTCGCTTTATTGGCCGAGGGAGCCGGCGTACAGCTTCCGGGTCATGTGGCCAGCATGACTAAGCCACTTCTGGCGAACCAGAGCAGTGCATGGAAATGCCGTTTACCTTCCTGCCGGAGTGGTACCTATTTATCTATTTGCACTTGACGTGCTTTCGAACTGCTAGGCTGGCAGCAGGGACTGAGCAACAGGAGCACACCCCGTTGAAGGGATTTGAACCGCCGACCTTCTGATCAGCAAGCCCTAGGCCTTCAGATTACAAACTGAGAAAAAATAACTTGTTTACAATTTTACACGCTTATTGCAAATCTCATTCATGCATGAAACAGTTTGAAAGCTCACAGCTTCCACATAGCACAAACACAGCTCTATTCTTGGATTCCATTGTCCTTAATCTGGAAGAGCTGCTTCTACTCCCTGGTTCTTTACTTGGAAGCCCTACATCACCAAGAAGCAGGCGTTGGAAAGGTGGGTCAAGCCAACCCTTTTACCGCTCTGTCACTACCACATGCCCCACAAAGTGTGTGCACAGGTAAACACTCCACTTTCAATTATCTTGAATATGCATCCTGAGCTGCAGTCAAAGTGTCAGGTTCTGATCTAGCTTACCCGAGATTTAAACCCATGTAATCATGTTAGCTTAAATGGTATTACCCTGGTGCATGACAGCATGCTCTGAAATGGGAAGAGGAAAGTCTGCGACTTTTCTTTCTTTTTCTTTTTTTCCAGAAAGACATTTATCCTGTGAAGTAAAGGGTGCCTTGCTTTTCTCCTCTCCCACCTCTTTCTCTTAATTGAGGCTTTCAGCACAAACTAGGTTAAAATTCTGGCCATTCTTGTGGGAAAATGAACGGAACTTTGTAATATACTGCAGTCGGCTTACACAGTTGATCAGAAGAAGCATTCTCCAGTTGCTGTACTTGAAAATTCCACAACAACCCAAGCCAAAACCCCGCTCTGCTCTGTTTAGATGCTGCTCTCCAGGATTTAGCCTGACACCTTCCAAACAGACTGCACGAAAGAGATGTCTTGTTTTGTTCTGCTGGTTATCATTCTTCCCTTCCTTTCTATCCCCTCCCTCCTTCGGAGAGATTTCAGCAAAAACCATAAGCTTCTGACAGAGTAAATTTGTGATCTTATCCAATCATCTGGGCTGTTTGCAAAACTTCAATAGGTGGCAGCGTTTAGTTGATAAATGTTTTGTTATCCAAGTGATCTCACTTAGTGCAACTGTTGCAATATTAATAAACCGAACTTATGATTGCATTTGCCAGGACTGAAAACATTGCCATATCCCTGGCATTTGCTCATCTGAACTGACAACAATGTTCTTTGTGCTATGCAAAGGCAGCATTCTTCTGTGTCTGTGTCAGCATGCGTACTGTTCGGGGGCAAATGGGGGAACAGATGGGGCATAGAGGGAATGAACGTAGCGTAGGTTGGGAGCCTGTTTTGTCCTTGTAATACAAAGGTTTCTTTTTTAAAAAAAGTGCACCTGGGAAATGCAAAGCTATTGTCTCTCTCTGTCTTCTTTCTTTACTGATTTCCATCCGATCCAGTGCAGACCAGGTTGATAGTTCTTGAAACATCCTATCTGACTTCTACCGGACAATGATAATAGAATCATTGGGTTGATTCATCATGTATACATACTTACAGCCTTTGGCTATCATCCTGTGGCCAGTGATATGAGCTTTGAGTATGGATTTTCTTGAGCTCTCGGTCTCACTTCATGAACCAAATCCTCACTTTAATCTCTATAATCTCTGTTTGGGATGGGTAAATTGTGTTGGCCAACTCAGGTCTGTTTCTGCAGAAACAAATCTTCTGTTTCTTCAAAAACTATTGCTTTATCAAGAATCTAGCAGTGCTACTACTCCAAAACTCTGAGTCTACAGAATTAAGTACACTTGAATCCACTGATTTCAATGGTGTTTGTTCTAGATTGCAGTTACAGCCAAAATGTTGATCCAACCATTTGGGGTGTAATTGGAAGAAAGACTATTATTTGTATTAGACATGATAGATAGATGTTAGATAGATGGAGAGAGAAGAAGAAGAAGAAGAAGAAGAAGAAGAAGAAGTGTCTAGTGCCACCTTTATCACTTTCCTTGTGTAAGTACTGAATGATACACCAGCTTTTATGTCCTATCTTAGATGAAACTGATTCGCTTGGCAATTTCACCTCCAATGAGTTTGGTTGCTGCGAGTTGTCTACTAGTCAAAGAAAGGCAGCTCTTTTTGAAGGCAAGAGTTTCTGGGGTACTGGAACTTAGCACTGCAAAATTTTAGGGGGTGAGGGATGAACAGTTTTAGTAGACAACTTGTAACCAATAATTCTGCCCTCTTGGATAAATCGAAAGCACAAGTCTTGCATAATTTGTGAGCAGTAATGCTAAAGCTAGGCCTTTGGCACAGGTTCCCAATCTGTATTCCTCACTCTCTCCATAGTACAACTTCTCCTAAATCAGCAAAGGCAGACACGACTTAGAACATATGGAATGCCAACTGCAGAACTGGCACCATGCCACATAATACTCATTCTGTGCTTGTAAGGAATTGTTCTTCTAGTGTGGTAGGACTTTGGAACTCTCTGCCTCTTGAGATCAGGCAGGTGCACCCACCTGCTTAAAGCAGTTTTGTTTAGGTAAGCCTATATGGTCAGCAGGTAGATGTGGATGTGTTTCAATCTCTTTAATCTTTAATCATGGCTACTAGTCCCATCACCTCCTGGCAAACAGAAGGGGAAGAAATGGAGGCAATGAGAGATTTTACTTTCTTGAGTTCCATGATCACTGCAGATGGTGACAGCAGCCACGAAATTAAAAGACGCCTGCTTCTTGGGAGAAAAGCAATGACAAACCTAGACAGCTTCTTAAAAAGCAGAGACATCACATTGCCAACATGTATAGTTAAAGCTATGGTTTTCCCTGCAGTGATGTATGAAAGTGAGAGAAGACTCCCTGGGAAAGACCCTGATGTTGGGAAAGATTGAGGGCACAAGGAGAAGGGGACGACAGAGGACGAGGTGGTTGGACAGTGTTCTCGAAGCTACTAACATGAGTCTGACCAAACTGCAGGAGGCAGTGGAAGACAGGAGTGCCTGGCGTGCTCCGGTCCATGGGGTCCATTAAAATGTTTTAATTGCTTGCTTGTAACTGTTTTTACTGATAATATTTCCTGTAAACTGCTTAGAGGTTTCGTTACAATCAAGCAGTGTATAATTTTTTAAAATAATAATAATAATAATAATAATAATAATAATAAACAAGGCATGAGACACTGTGAATTTACGAACCTGATGATCACTCAGAAAGATGTCCTTACAAATATTTGTTTATCTGTTTGCATCAAAGGGCTGGAGCTGAGAGAAGAGAGAGTGGGGGAGCTGGAAGAGAGAGGGAGCAGGCATGATTAACAATAGGTATGAGAATGGGTGAGTTAGATTAAACTGATCCATATGCAAATTATGCAAATTATGATTGCATCAAACCATGCACGGTTTAATGAGTGTGGTAAGATGCCTTTATCGGCTTGGATGTGTTCTGAAAAGAGCTGCTCCAAGATAATGCAGGGTATAATAAGGTTTTTCATTACTGGGTCAATCTGAATTTGTGTTTGATATCTCTCTCTCTCTCTCTCTCTCTCTCACACACACACACACACACACACACACACACAACCCTGTGCATGAATCACTATTCTTTTCCAAAGCATTTGTCAGTAACCTCTTATACATGATTGCCACACACATTAGAGCATGTCATGCACACACTGATTCCATCTGGGGCTGTGTGTCTTGCCTTAGACATGTTAAAAAAAGAATCAGCTTGCACCCATGGATATCAACATGTGATACACCTGCAGTTCTCACTGGCCACTGGCCCATGGGTCCATGCCACCTCCAAAACAGGTGACTACTATGTGCACTATGTAGGCGTGCCTTGGAAAAGTATTCAGAAATAGCAGATGATGCAAACTATGGTTGTGAGAATCTGGGCGCAGCTAGGTTTTTTTATATATATCATGTGACTTCACTGCTGCACCAGGTACATTGGTTTCCAGTTCATTTCTGAACACAATGTGCTGATATAATCACCAATAAAGCCTTCAACAGTATAGGGCCAGGATACTTGAAGGTCCTCCTTCCACCACATGAGGCCCTCCCTGCTCCAAAATAGAAATACAAAAGAAATGAAGAGATAAATAAGTATTTTAAAGTATTTTAAAGACTTCCCCTCTTCCCTGGCAGACTTTCTGTTGATAATGTGGTCTTCTGATAAACCCAAGAAAACTACTGCTGGGAGAATATAGTAGTCCTCACCAGGGATGGGGAACCTGTGGCCCTTCATATGTTGTTGGACTCAGCTTCCCATGAGCCACAGTGAGCATTGCCAATGGTCAGAGGTGATGGGAATGCTAGTCCAACAAAATCTGGATGGCCACAAGTTCCCCATCCCTGCTCTGTACCTTCACCAGCAGTAAGCAGTTCGACTCTTCTGTCCGATTTATACTCATAACACTAAATTATTATATAACATTACACAACCAGCCTCAGGCTTCTGAGGCCTCCTCCCCACAGTGACATATCCCTGCGTGGTTGCATCCTAGACTTCAGGGACAGTACACACAGTCCGTTTGCTATCTGAATTGTGCTCAATGACCTGTTGTTTTTCCAGTGGCAATTTCCACGGCTACAAATAGCAGTATGTATTTTAAGTTACATAACTGTTCAATTCCGTCATTAAGATGCCACTTTGTGTGCCTTATCATTTAGCTGGAATCATGAAAATCCCAAAATCATATTGTTTATTGCCTTTTCTCTTCCCCTCTTCTCTCTAAGCTGTTTGCAAATGCTCTGTTTCTGAGCCCCGGAGGTGAAACTCCTCAAAGAACTTCAAGGCTATGAATTGCAAAACTCTGCCTTTCATTTATTTCACAGTAAGCAAGAAAGAAGAATGTGCAAGAGAACAGCACAAAAAACAACCCCGTTGTACAGTTCAGCTAACACAACAAAGTACATTTTAACTTTACTTAAAAAGCAAGTCAGCTTTTACATAAACAGGAGAGGGGGGGTGGGGAAAGAAGCACAACAATCACACAGAAGTAATAATTTTCAAGCCATATCTCAGGGAACTATAAAACTGACCACAACACACAGAATGACATTTCTATGTTTGACTGGAAAGCGGGGGGGGGGGGGGAATCATTGGTGAGAAATGTGATGCGGAGTGAAGAGAGAGCATTTGAAGTTATCAAAGGAAGAGTACTTGATGTTGAAAAAAAGGAAGATTCTGACTTTAAAGAATGGCTAAAGCTCTCATTTTCCCCCCTTTAGAATGATGTTACACTCTCAAAAGTCATCTGAAAATAATTAGACTTAAAACATAATTGTCCTGCTGGATCAGACCAAAGGTCTACCTAGTCTAGCTCCTTGTTTTTAAAGATAGTGATCGTCCAGATGTCCCTAGGAGACTCACAGGCAGGATATGATGTTGGTAGCCATTACCTGGGTTTTGTCACCAGCATCTCAAAAGTGATGATCATGAATTGTCTAATTTTTAAAGCCTTCTGGGCACATTTTGTGACAAAGATTTCAGCCTGTAAATTTCACTATGTATATACCAAGTGCTTTTTTCTGTCCTGAACCAATTGTGACTCAGCTTCACTGAGTGACCCCTATTTTGAGAGAGGATTTCATAATTTTGCAAACTTCCATCATGTGCCCTGCATAGTTTAGTTTCTAAACAAAGTGTGCTTAAAGCAAAATTTGATCCACCTGTACATATGTGAAGGTTGACAGATCCTTGTGGAATTGTTTTCTTTACTGTAAAATGACTAATTTATTCAACTTTTATGCTTCATATCAGTTACCAGTCTATAAAAAGGACTATCCTGATTGTGAAGGGTTTTTTAGAGCTGCCTGAAGGGACTTTACCTGAACATTTTTGGAAACCCAAGTGTAAACTGTTTATTCTTTCCTATCTTCATTCTTGTTGATATTCCCAAAGAATTCTAAACATAATATGAAGCAAGATTTGCAACCATTGAAGCCAAGCTGGTTCTTCCTCAGCAAGGCTTTTTCTTCTATATTTTTACTAGCATCAGGTTTTCTAACGCTTTCCACCAGAAGCTAAGCTGATATATGTATAATTCCCTAGAACTTCCTCATTTTAAAGCAATTATTAAGGTGATATGGGCCACCTACCAGTCCAGGGGGTTGGTTTTAGTGACAGACTACTCTCCTGCAGTGAAAGCTGAGGCAAATAATTTATTCTGCTGCTCTGTAATCCTCTTTGATTCCTTCAGGGCTCCTTTTTACACATTTTTTGTAAGCTAAACAGACCCATTCCCTTCCTGCCTGGTTTGCTGCTTAGATAGTTAGATAGAAGCAGATAGTTCAAGAGCTAATGGTTGCAGAAGGCAAGAACAACTGATTAAATCTAAGCAAGAGACAGATAGGTATTTTGGGAGTAGAGCTTCTCCTTCTGAGGCCTCTGTTTCTTTCCAATTGCCAGTTAAGCCATTACATCCCTTTCTTTTATAGAAAGTCTATTATAGTTTGTTTTGGCATTGCAAAAACAATAGAACAAAAAGGAGTTTTCATTCTGCTTTGGCCAGGCTGTTGCTGGAATGGAATAATCCATATTTATGTGCAGCGAGTTGTCAACATGTTACACAGCTCTTCTAAACACGATTCATATTCAGTGACTGAACGCACAATTATACAGAGGCCGAACGCTTGGATCTTATTCTGAAACATGCAGAAGGAGAACAGGCATACCGCCTGCTCCAGATACCGCACTCCAGTGTGTGTGTGCATTTTTAAATGTGCAGCAGCTGGGTTTGACAATGGATTGCCCTTGCATTTTAACAAAAGACCAAGGTTAATTATGGCAGAGGTTAAAACCTCATTTAATTCAGATATGGCCCTGGGTTAGCAATAAAGGGACTGATTTTATAATGGATCTGCAAGGCGGCATGCAACTCCATTTCTGGGATTTTCTAGTTGTACTTTGGAGTCCAGTTTTTAGAGTCTAAATACATTTGAGAGCTGCATAAGAAATGCATAATTTCCCCCAAATAAAAGGCTTGACTGTACAGTATAGGTACCCTTGGCTAGGGGGCCAGGATCTTACTTCATGGGCAGTATAATGCTAGGGCCTCAGGACCCTACCACCATGCAGATCATAAGCATTTGTTCATTTCTAGACCAGATGTACAGCAAGTCTAAGGATCTAGCTGCACACAAGGGTGAATGTCAGAACCACCTTTTATTTCTAATCATTGCAAATATTGACATTTATAATGCTCTGTAAATAGTTCATAGGCAATATTTAAAAAGTCGTGCTTTTTCATGACAACAGCAAAGGAAGCTCTTGCCATTCTGCTCCCCAGCTCTGTGCAATGAACAGCCTGCTAAAACTTGGACTATCTCTGCCTAATGGCAGTCCCTGTTTGCTCACTGTGGCAAGCTCACCAGATGTTTGCAGACAAGATTGCTTGTATGTACCAGGCGTCAGAAAGCGTCAGATTTCAGAGCCTGTGGTGTTTGAGGTACAGGAACCCCTCACTTTTTTGTTGTTGTTGTTGTTGTGATCAGATCCAGATTACTAGAACCCATGAACGTTCATGAAGGGATGGTGTGTATGGCTAGCTATACTCAAGTCCCTTATACCTACTGATACACAATTTGCAAAAGATGGAACACCTGATCCAGACAGAATTAAGCTTGCAGTCGTTTGGTCCCTGTTTATAATTTGTATCTACAACTTAAACCGCTGACTGTTATCTATTATCCTCCAATCTGGGAATAATGTATGTTTAAGACCTGTCTTTTTATGTAATACAGTAGCCTCCCACAACTTCCAGAGGTTTTGGACTACAACTCCATCGGCTCCAGCTGGCATGGCCAGTGGTCAGGGGTGGTGGCAACTGTAGTCCAGATCATCTGAGAGGCACCAGGCTGAAAAAGACTTTCCATCTGGGAAAGCAGAGGTGTATTTCCTTGTACCGAGGGGAGAGTGCTGAAATCCTCCCTAAGGATTGAGAATATATGTTTCTTGATCAGATCTTCTGTGGGATTAAATATTCTGTGAATCGGTCCTGCCCAGTGATGCAGGATGATTAATGAGTTTTGTATTAAAGTTGTTTCTTCTTTGGGGGGTTAGTTTTATTTGTTATCTTTTTGTTGAAATCGTCAATAAATATAATTTTAAAATGCAAACAAACCATGAATGAATTGGCAAGCTCACTGCAGAGCTGTTCTGGATTTCTCTGGAACTTTCTCCTATTACCTAAATAAGATGGATTTTTGAATACCCTGGATTCTGAGAAATCAACTTGCATTTTACAAAGGAGATGCAACAACAGAAGCAAAACCCTCCCTCCCTACCATGATCCCCTCCTTTCCTTTCCTTTCTTTTTCTCCTCCCCCTTTCTTCTTCCTGCTAAGCATCCTGGAAACTAGGACTTTTCAGAGACTATCTTGCAGATCCAGACACGGAAAGGAATCCGCCACTGTCTGGATGCAACTTGCCCTATGATCTCGGGTAGAAAGGAGTTTAAGCCACACAGGCAGTGAAATATCCTTGTGGATAGCTGAGTCGGTAGAAACATCCATGGAATTAAAAGCTAAACACAGCATTACCACATATTTGGCAACAGAGCTCACTCTGATCATCACAGTATGCTGGGTGGGCCCAACTTCCTGTTGGATGTCTGTTCCCACACTAAGAGCCCATTAATCTGATCCCATAAACAGTTTTTATGGTTCCCCAGGGAGGATGTGGACCAAGCTGCCTTTGAGCTGGCTGCCTATGAGACAAAATGCAACCAACTTACTTCTACCTTTTTAGGACCCAACAATGTGGCATGCAGAAGCAGTGGTAGGTATACCCAGGAATGGGCTGCAGGGATAGTGCTTCAATGAACACTGACCTGAACAGGGACTGCCTCCACTTAGTAAACAGTGGTATTCAGCTGACAGGGGCATCGCTAGGATTTCATCTATGGTCATGCCATTCTAAAATGAAAGAGGCTGGAAACCACACACTTCAGAATGGACCCTAGAATCCCACATGAGATATTTGTACTCTCCAGATCCTTACAGTTACACTGTTTACTTTATATTGGTGTTTGCCAGCCTTTGGGGAAACTATACCATGAGTCAAGTCTGCCATGAATCGAGTCCAGAGTTTGTGCTGTTGTAGTGATTGTCATTATAGGCCCTGGTGTCGTTTGGCCTGTGACCTACTGAGCAAGGGAACAGTAACCTGATGTGGGCAGGAGTGCAGGCCTGACACTGCCTCATAGATAGTACCATGGGTCCTCATACTCCAGTACAGGACTCCCACAGACTCCTGCTTGGCTGCACCACTTGGGGGTACCTTTTTATTTTCCTGCTGAGTTAAAATGTACTTTGTTGTGTTAGCTGAACTGTACAACGGGGTTGTTTTTTGTGCTGTTCTCTTGCACATTTTCCTGCTGAGGGAATCGGGCGCAATCTGTTGGAGGCTGCATGCTAGAGGTGGAGCCACAAGTGGGTGGAATTGGAGCCACCTCCACTTTCTAGCAACCCATTTGTTCTCTCTGTCCCTTCCCACCCACCCCGATGTTGGTGGAGGACCGAATTGCTGTTGCCAGACCTCATTTGCTTGTGAAGAGGTTTCCCTACTCCTCTTTCCATTGATCCATCCATTTTGACTTTTCCCATGTGTTTTTTCATCCTCTTTCTCTCCTTGCGGGCTTCCCACACCCAAACAAAATCAGACCTGCACATTCTCTTCAGGCTCCAGGTTCCCCAAACTCTGCCTTAGGGCCAGGTTCTAGATCAAATTAAAACAATTGCTTTGGGTTTTTTCCACTGGATCCATTTTCTCTACCAGGATCAGACAACTACTCTTCTCTCTATCTGTGAGGCACTGTGGTCTATGTTATAAACCTTGCACCGTGGGAGGAGGGTGGTGGGTTTGTGGCCTTGTCCCATGTCCTTTCTACCACTTTACCTTCAGTTTTTTTAAAAAATAATATACATCATTTGAAATAGCACGATTCATGTATTATCTCAATAATCCTCAATAATCCTTACAACAAGAAGTATGTAAGGAAGGCCAATACAGTGTTACCTCGGGTTAAGAACTTAATTCGTTCCGGAGGTCCGTTCTTAACCTGAAACTGTTCTTAACCTTAAGCGCCACTTTAGCTAATGGGGCCTCCTGCTGCCGCCACACCGCTGCTGCACGATTTCTGTTCTCATCCTGAAACAAAATTCTTAACCCGAGGTAATATTTCTGGGTTAGCGGAGTCTGTAACTTGAAGTGTTTGTAACCTGAAGCGTATGTAACCCAAGGTACCACTGTATTATTACATAGATTTGGGGCAGGAACTGAGGTGGAGAAAATAGTGGCTCACCTAAAACTACCAAGCAAATCCATTGTAGAGGTGAACTTTCAGCTGGGGGTTCCCCGGCTCACAGCTGACATTATTGTCTGTTGCACTGTACCAACCCCTTATATAATTGACTGGCAGGGTGCAACACTGAAAGAAGAAGTAGATATCATGGGCACAGAGTTCAGCATTGGGAAAGTCCTGGCAGAAACTAAACTTGATAGCTCCCATTTTCCTTTCTAAAGCCAGTGAATGGCCCCAGATATTTTATATTTTGGAAGCAGCAGAGATGTTTGTGCACAGGCAGCAATTATAGCCTGAAACCTAGAGTCTGGCGGTTGTTGCTCCAGGGAAGCCGACTCTGCTTCCTGCAGCTGGCTGCTTAAAGCTGCAAAGGTGATGAAACCTGAAGGGAACCACTGAACAGGTGGTAATTATGAATGACACAATGATGGCTTGTACAGACATGTAACTGTGGAACAAAACACTGCAGTTAGCTAACAAGAGATTGTATAAGGTTTTTCTCTGGCACTGTGTCTCCTGTCTGACAATTCAGAAATTGGAGGGAAAAAGGCATTGTGAGCGCCAGTGTTCAGAGATATAATGGGCCAGCTGAGTTAAAAGGCAGGATTCTAGCAGTTGTCCCTTTCAGAACGATTATATCAGGTTCAGGTTTCCTGTTGGTTTGTGCAAAATGCTTTGTAGCAACCTTTTTTCCCTTTCCCTTTTGTAAAATGTGTCTTTTAGGTTCACTTGGGCATAACTTTTTTGTATGTGGGTGCTCAAACACACACACAAATTATCACACCATGTTAAACTAGTTCAAACAATTTATGTAATGTATTAGGGTTAGTATCATGCTTCACACCCACCTTCCTTCTCTTCAGTCTGAATATAAGCTCTTAATGCTCTTATACGACTGGCAAAAAGAAGCCCTTTTATAACATAGGAGTTACTATTTAGGGTTGCCATATTTCAAAAAGTGAAAATCCAGACACAAAAGTTATTGAGCTTTTTTTTAAAAAAGCTAATTTTAAGGGAAATTGCTAAAAACTACACTGCTAACATGGGTTGCCATACATCCAGATTTCCCCTGACATTTTAGCGATTTCAGACCAGACACTGTTTCTGGTGGCTGAATTCTGGCTATGTCCGGACGTATGGCAACCCTAACATATGTGAGACCGCAATTCAACTAATATATGAAACTGCTTCTGTCACTAGGCTTTATGAAAGCCTATTCAGTACCCTTGATCCACATGGCTGCAACTGACCCAGCGATGCAGCTACGGCAGCTCCATCCTGTGATCAAATCCCACATATAGATGAATTATATCTGGGCATCTCTTCAGAACCTCAACTCTGTGGAGTTCTGACTCAGTTCAACTTCCTTTAAAAACTTGTAAATATGAGACATCTCAGAAATTGTGGTGGAGGCTATGTGTCTCCATAGCGCAGACCCTACGCCTACCCTTTTGCCTCACCCTCCCAGTAAGCCACAGCAATGTTAGTGCCAAGGTGCCTGCTGTATGTCACTGTCCTGACAACTGCTCCTGGCTCAGCCCCCACCTCTGCTTTGTACTCAATTACTTGGGCAAGTTACTTGTTCTGTGTGACCAGCCAGGTCTTCACAGTGGCCATTTTGCAGTGGTAAATGCTACATTTACCAATTGTGCCCCCCCCCAATATTGGGGACTCCTCTGGCACCTTTACAATCTCCAGTTTGTCTGAGAAGGTCTATGAAGTAAAAGCTTTGGCGTGCAAGCCAAGGAAGTTGCAACATGTGTTGTTGACCTCTTCTTACATTAAGTAAGGCTTTTGACAAAGTCCCCCATGATATTATTGTGGGAAGCTGGCAAAATGTGGGCTAGACGAGATAACAGGTGGATTGGCTGACTGACTGAACCCAAAGAGTGCTCACTAATTGTTCCTCATCATCCTGGAAAAAGTATTGTTGAAAAATCTGCCCCTGAGTCCACTAACCCCCTTTTAGGGGTGTGGCGGCTTTGTGGGACAGCCACCAACCCAATGGCGATGCAGGGCTGTGTGTTGATGATCTGTTCTTGTCGGAGCATGAGATTTGGCTTGCGCCCCTGGCTTGAAATCCTGCTCCGCGTCAGCCTGCTGAACTGGCCAATGGCAGGCTAACACGGAGGGCCAGGCTCTCCGGGGGCGGGCCTGGGGGAACAATCAGGCTTCCCTCAGGTCTGCTCCCAGGGGATTTAAATTTCAGCCCTGCACCAGTCCCTGGCACCCAGCTCTTCCTCACTGGACCAAGGAGCTGAACCTTTAAGAGTTTACTTCTTAAGCCCTGCTGCTTCAGCCTTGATCTGCTCCTAGTCCTCTTGGTTCCCTTATTCTCCCTCCTTTTCTCCAGTGTTCCGTGCATCCCTTCCACCTCTGTTATCTTTAATTCCCCCATTAATTAGTGCTCCAGGAGAGGCACATAACACACACCTCTTCCATCAGCTCAACAGTAGTTTTACACAATATGGGCTCAGGGAAACCTACTTTTGGTCTTCCAACACTTTCTTTTTTCTGGCTGTTTGTTGATCATTTTCACTGGTTGTTTATTAACTAAGATCCAGGGCACCTGACCACCAAGATTTTGTATGGAATCACTCAAGGAACTAGTAAGTGAAGACAGCTTCCTTATATACTGCAACCCCTAAAGAAAAGAGCTTCTCCCCCGCATTGGGACAGTTAATGTTCCAATTCCCTCTCTTGCTTTCTCTCTCTTTCTTTCTAGCCCTCATGCAGTTACTTGCACAGCTGTGCAGCAACATGTGCTTGCAATGCATTCTAATGCCTAATCTAATTCACCTTTGTGCATGTCTGCCTGGCCTCTATCATCTTTCCCTCTTCATGTTTGACACTAGGGCCCTCCTCCCTCTATTGCCTTTTAGCTTTGACTTCAGAGTTTCCAGTTGCGTTTAAATACTGTCTGTGTAATCAGCTTTATAGTTCTGTAACAACTTGCATATTAGTCTTTGTCTTTCATAATGATTTGTAAAAAAAAATTATTCTATCCCCTGTTTGTTCTCTGAGTGCTAATTCACATTATTATATGCAAAATGTAATTTAGAAGTGGCACACGGAGGCTCTGAGCTGAAGACTCGGAAGCACATGTTTGTCCGCTATGCATGACTACTAACACATGGAGACGAGGATGCATAGATGCACCTGGGGCAATTAGATTTCCCAGTTGCAGGAAGAAGCCTTATGTATATACAGCTGTATGTGCATTGGTCCGGTTTCAACTACAGGAATGTAGTATTGAGTGCACAGACATCGGAGTGGGAACGGTGACAACAGCCCCCCCCTACACCCCCCCCCACTCTCTGCATTCAGTAAATGCATGGAGGGGAGTGTCAGTATTGAACTGCTATCCACATCTCAACCACATCAAGTTGCCACATTTCAAAAAGTAAAAACTCTTTTTAGGAAGACCCCAAAATTTTTAAGCTTTTTTTCCGATTGACTTGCCTAAGATCCAAGACAAAGCGGTGGATGTCAGTTCCACCTTTAAAATCCTGGTAATGTCCGGGAAAATATGGACATATGGCAACCCTATCTTATGTTGGAATAACGGCTGGCAGAGCAGTGTTGATTCACAGCAGAACATCCAGGGCCAGTGGTACTGGCATAGTGCCATAGCTCTGCTATGAACCAGTCCTGCGTTCCTTTCTTCCGTTATTCACATTCAGTGCAACAGCAGATAGGGTCAGGCTGCCACTGTTGGAATAACATGCTTCTAATAAAAATATTTCAGTAAGTGCTCTGCTTCAGCCAGAACACAGGCCCTCCAACAGCTTTCACCCTGTGCTGCTTAGTAAGAATGGGTCTCCGGTGACCTATCCCATCATCCTTTGATTTTTGCCTCAGAACCCTCTCAGCCTCATAATATATGCCTAGTTTTCCACTTACTCTGCAGCCTCAGTGGCATAATGGAGATAATTTTTTATCTCTGTGATGAAGCCTGGCTGGCATTACATACCATCCTAAACTAGATTTTGAATTGTATTTCTACAGGAGATGATGCTATCATATTGACCTACTTACTCAAAAACACAGGCCCAAGTCTTATCCAACAGATCCATCTGCGATTCCTGCTCCCATTTCCACATTATATTTATGCTCGTGCGCTCCCTCTGCATTCCCCAGGGTGACATAAATTCTGCCTGCCAAACCCTCCGTCACCTCTCCCTCAAAAAGGATTGCTTCAAGGTCAACCAGTTACCTTGTAATGCACAGCTTAACCTGATTTGTGGAAGCCAGGCACTGAATCTCTAAAAATAAGACTAAAGGGAAGGGAAGGTTGCAAATTAAACTGTCTAGCTTATTTGCTGTAAGCAGAGAAATTTCATGCCTCCAAAGAGCAGCTCCAAAGCTTTGTGCTGGAACCTTTCCTTGCCACATTAGGAAACGAAGCTTATTTTGTTGTTTCTCTCATGACTAGAGGTCTCCCTCCTCCCCACTCGAGTACCACTGAAAGATGTCCAAAAAACAGGAGGGGAGCAGAAAGCAAGTAGGATCCAGTGCAGCATCAATCTCATCAAGCATAAGGAAAAATCCTAATGAGAGTGATTGGATTAGCAAGATGTCACTGAAAGCGCTTGTCGCAAACAGAAAGGAAAACAAATGTTAACAATATAAATGGAAAGAAGGATCTTAATTTTCCTCTTGTAACTTGAAGAATGTTGCTAATTATCCAAATCAAAATGTTGATTTGTAGCTAGCAGCGCTGCTTCTTTCCCATTAGCAAAGGGCGGGGCAGTGGAAGCAGAGCATATGGGAAGAAAGAAAAAGCCTCAGGAGGAAATCTCTAGGAAGAGGAGCACAAACCTAGGGATGAGCAAAACTGTCTATTTCCCACATCAGTTTGTGGCTGCAAAGCATTTTCCCCTTTAAACAATATTTGTTATTTTCACTACAACATGCATTTTAATGGTCATCTTACCCAAGTATATGGATTTTTGTACACAATACTTGGCTGGAGAACTGCAAGTAAGTGCAAATTTCAAAGGATAGCTATGAATTGTTTCAGAAAGTTTGCTTTTAAATGTGAACTGAATTGAAATGCTCCCCCATCTCTACATAGACCTGAGGAAGAAATGAGGAAAGCCAGAGGGCCTCAGATAATAAGGCCAGTAGTGAGATGCAAGAAAAGAGTTAGGGGACAAACCAGCACTGAGCCAGCAAGAAAACTGGATTAGGAACCCTCCTTTCCCAGCATGAGTTGATGGCTAGCAAATAATAGCCAGTGCAAAAAAAAACACACACCAAAAAAAGCCCACCTGGTACCACCTGCAGTGGTTCTGCACTAATTGGGAGTGCAGATGTGAGATGGATCACGTGCTTGCATGCTGCCTCTCATACAAAATTTCCTTCGCATGGAAAGACTAAACCAATCCTCCCTCCAGAACATTATAACTATTATAACTTTTCATAATAGGCATTGGTCACAATAGGCTGTGACCTATATCCTGTGGTGGATGGGGTACTGAGCATCGCCAGAAGGCAAGATAATGCATTAAATGGCTGTATCCAGGGACAGTAGCTTTTATGAACAGCTGCACAATGGCAAGCTCTCACTATTTTAAAATGAATAAATTCACTGCTAACTAACATATCTTTATATTTATAGAAACGTGGCGCTGCAAATATGTCAGATGGTGCTATTGTGTTTCTGCACATATGCCTTTTTTCCTTATATGACAGTTTTGTAATTCGTTGAATTACTTATAGTTTAAACTCTGTTCCTTTGAAAGCTTCATGGAGAGCAATCTCATTTATCAAACCAGCCTGAGGCAAGGTTTATCTAAAATGTTTGGATAATTAGGGACGGGGAGGGGGGGACTTCACACCTTTTCAGTGATAAGCCTATATAACACATGTGCTTGCAAATACCCATTTGCTACTGCAATACATTACAATTTCACATGAAAAACATTTCACACATACAACTTTAAGAGTCACGGTGTAAACAGCCATAAGAAGAGCCCTGCTGGGTCAGACCAAAGGCCTCTTGGCATTCATTTCCTACAGTGGCCAACCAGTTCCCAACTAGTGAGGCAAGCCATGCCCTGTGGAACTCCTTGCCAATAGAAGTTTGGCAGGAGTCATCCCTGGTTTCTTTTAGATGTCTTTTAAAAAATGTCCTGCGTTCAGACAGACCTTTGGAACTTGATTTTTTAAAAAACAACAAGCGACCAATCTTTAAATTTTCATTAATGCTATTGTAATTTATACTGATGTTATTCCAGTCGCATGCCATCATGCTGCACACTGTCTTGTTATTTTTACCAAGTGTGGTTTATAATTATTTAAATAAGCAAATAAACAAAATATTCAGAAATATGCTACCTTTGATTCTGGAGATAGCATACAGCCATTATGAATAATTGCCATTGATAGCCTCTTGTTCCATGAATCGGTCCAATCCCACTTTCCAAGTCTGCCAACATCACTACAGCTTGTAGCAGAGAATGCCACAGTTTAACTATGCAAAGACGTCCTTCGATTCGCCTGTCCAGAATCTCAGACCCTCCAAGTGTCCCTATTTTCCAGGGACGACCCTGATTTAGAGAAGCCATCCCAGTTCCTGATTTGATCCCACTTTTCCGTAGGATGTCTCTATTTTCATTGGAGAAATGTTGGAGGGTATGGAGTTATCCGACCCCTGCGTCATCTGAAGGCAATCCTGTATAGAAAAGTTTTTTTTAATGTTTAAATTTTTTTATTTTTATATATATATTGGAGGGACACGGGTGCCACTGTGGGTTAAACCACAGAGCCTAGGACTTGCCGATCAGAAGGTCGGCGGTTCGAATCCCCGTGGCAAGGTGAGCTCCCATTGCTCGGTCCCTGCTCCTGCCCACCTAGCAGTTTGAAAGCACGTCAAAGTGCAAGTAGATAAATAGGTACCGCTCCGGCGGGAAGATAAATGGCGTTTCCGTACACTGCTTTGGTTCGCCAGAAGCGGCTTAGTCATGCTGGCCACATGACCCGGAAGCTGTACGCCGGCTCCCTCGGCCAATACAGCGAGATGAGCGCCGCAACCCCAGAGTCAGCCACGACTGGACCTAATGGTCAGGGGCCCCTTTACCTTTACCTTTATATATGTTGGAAGCCGCACAGAGTGGCTGGGGCAACCCAGTAAGATGTGTGGGATATAAATCGTAAAATTATCAGTATGGAATGGGACGTCCCTCTTTTCGTTAGAGAAATGTTGGAGGGTATGGAATCTCACACTAGTTAGCTGGTTAACAACAATGAGCTGTGCATGGATTTAATAAGTCCCTGTTTCAAATAACATTTCCGCATTATTATTTTCCTTTTCTTGTTCTCGTGCTTTTAACAGTATATGAAGTGCTTATATGATTTCCAGACATGGAGATAAAATAATTAAAAATGCTTCACCTCTTCCATTCTTTTTTGTGAAAGGCACAGGCAGCCAAGAAAGAAAAATATATGGTAATACTGGATTCAGTTATCAGCACAAATTCACCCTGTCCTTAGGCAAGCCACTATTTCTCAGCCTCAGACTTTTCACCTGCTGTGTGGGAATTCTAAAACTGGGCCACTACCTTACAACCTTGTAATAAGACAATGTGCCTGAATCACTTTGAAAACTATGACTCAGGGATAGCCACTGTGATGCTCTCCAGGTGTTGTTGGACTCCAAGTCCCGTCAGCCTCAGCCAGTGGTCAGCAATGGCATGCGTTGTTTTCCAACCACGTCAAGAGGGCACCATGTTGGTTATCTCTGCCATAAATGGGCTGTTACATGCTGGTTACTAGTATTAATTTTGTACCAGTAAAACAAGTGGTCTATCTCGCCTTTCTTTTCTTTTTTGCAGAACTGGCTCTACCATTAGGCAGAGTGAGGTGGCCACCTGAGGCGGCCGATTTTAGATGTCACTAAAAGGTAGCAAATTGTTATTTAATTTGTTGTGCTTTCACTGCCTGAGGAGAAAAGGTGCTTGTGGAATTGTATGACCCATGTGCAGGGCCATCTTACCCATAGGCGCTAGGGGTGCAAGGCACCTGTGCTCTCAGGGGCTCACAGGGACGCCAGACCGAGAGTCCGGGGCCTGAGAGCCCGTCAGTTGGTTGGAGCACCGCGGTGGGCTCTTCTGCTGTGCGCGGCTCTGGGGGCAACCGAGCCAGCGAGACGCTGAGGTGGCCAGCCAGCTCCGCCCTCCTGTGTGCCTGGGACTGAGCAAACTGGGGGGGGGGGTACGGGGCAAATTTTTGCACCCCAGCATCGCACATGCTTAAGACAACCCTGCCCATGTGTCAAAATAAGCTGACAGGCAGCAAAATGTGCACAGTTCTATATAGCAGAATGCTGGGTTTAGCCTCACTTAATTGGAGAGGCACTACTCAAGCCTTGTAATGAAGGAGAGGACTATTTACAAAAGAAAAAGAAAAGGTTATAGCTTAGTACTAAAGCACTGGGGGATGGGAATCACCTCTCAAGGTTAGACACCACATGCCTTACAGAATTATCAACTTATTTTAAGGACACTGATATAGGCACAAACATAGCAAAAAGTCTAAGCATGCTCTGAGGAGCTAACAAACTATCAACACTGGGAGGACAGGAGGTGAAGCAAGTGTAAATGATGTGTGTATGTGCATCCATATATGCAGCCCAATCCTATACAGTTTTTACCCAGAGTTCATTCTCACTCAGTTCAGTGGGCCTTACTCAAATCCTGTAGGGCAGGGGTGATTAACATAGCTGTCAACTTTTCCCTTTTCTTGCGAGGAATCCTATTCGGAATAAGGGAATTTCCCTTAAAAAAGGGGAATGTTGACAGCTATGGTGGTTAACCTTGGCCCTCCAGATGTTATTGGCACTGGTGGAGGGGTGGGGGAGCGCACCGCCCCCAGCACCATTGGGGAGGGGGTACCATCACGGCCGCCCCCCGCGCACATGCCGCCCTCCCCCACCGTGCCAGCACCACACCCCTGTGGGCAGCACACCATGCCCCCAGGACACATGCCACACCCCCGCAAGCAATGTGCCATACCCCTGGGACACGCACCATGCCCCTGGGCACGCACCAGCCATGCCCCGTCTGTTCTCCACCCCCGGTGCCAGAGCACGCAGCTTCGCCACTGGTTATTGGTCCTCAACTCCCTTCAGCTCCAGCCAATACAGCCAATGGTCAGTAATGATGGGAGCTGGAGTCCAGCAAGGTTTGGAGAGCTGGGGGTTAGCTACCCCTGGTGAAGAGAAAGAAGGGACTAACTGACCTTAACGTTAGTCAGAATTCTGAACCCCAATGTTAAATACTCTGGTGTAAAATATATTGTTTGGAAAAAGGTTGCAGTGACTGAAACACAATGCCACCTTTCTGCTTGTGGAATGATTTTTGCTTGTGGAGTGACCTTTGGTCCAGGGGAGGTGATTTTTGCTGATTCTCTCTTTCCCCTACAGCAACCCCCTCCCTTGAGCTTCTTCTGGCAGATCCTAACTCTCTAGAACAATTCTGGGGTGGGGGTGCGCAAGGGGCTGCAGTGGGAAGGGGGGGATAAGCAAAAATCCCTCCCCCCCCATTTCTCTTCCAGTACTAGTGGACAGCTCTGCTGCGGTCCAAAGCTCTCTCACAAGTGGAAGGGCAGCACTGGATTTCACTCATTGGTTTTCCATAAACTTTCCTGAAATGTAACTTTGCTTAGAATCTTAAGAGACTCAGGCTGCAACCTGACACTTACTCAGCGGGACGTGCCACTAAGTAAACAGGCATGCATAGGTCTGGGCTGTTATCCACATTTCTTCAGGGGTTTCTAAAGTTTATCGTTATATTTTATTCTCACCAGTACTCAGAAAATACCCGGAATGTTTACAAAAGGATGCAAATCAAATAGCCTTGAAATTCTCATATTCTAAGCTTTACAGCCTGCCTCAAACAGTTTGCGAAATATGTTGTGCCATATACCAATGTGATTTTTTTTTATTAAAAAAAAAATGCCCATAAACCAACATCCCATGGTATTAGAGAACTGCCTGGAAAAAAAGCTTGCATTGAACTATCATGTAAAATGCATGTGTTAAGAATTCCATTCAGGCTGAGTCACACCGAGCTTCATGCTGTATTTGTAAAATTCACAAAGATGATATGAGAGCCTTATTGCCCCCAGGCTTGTTATTTCATCCCCTGGACACACATAAGCATATCATCCTTTCATAGGATTGATCAGCAAATATCCTCCAGAGCACTTAGATAAGAAAGCATCGCCTTCTGCTGCTAGCTTTTCGCTGCACTGCATTCGTTATGGTAGTGTCAAAAAAATATCCCACAAGGTACGATACCTTTTAAAATACTTCTTAGGTTTTTCTGTTGCTGTTGTTGTTAGGCACTTTGCCAAGCGGCACATGGTGTTATTTACCTTGATAAAGAATCACTGCACATAATTTGCTTCAGTCTGGGCAGGAATTAGCTGTAGAAGAAGTTCTGAAGCTGCTCACTCATTAGCAGCAGGCTCCCCATCTGCTTAATTGAAAGAGCAAATATTTGGAAACCTGCAGCCACGATTTAAAACCGGGTCCGCTTGTTGTGAGATCTGGAGGAATGATTGTGGGTAATTGTTAGGTTGTATTGCGTACACCTCTAATTACGGGACATCATTGATCAGTTTCATTCACATGCCATGGTGATGAACTCCGTACAAGGGCGAAGACAGCAAGGATCCAATTAAAAATGCCTCTTTGAGGGGAAGACAAGTTGGTAAGACGGTGTTTTATTGCATCACAAATCCCTAACGAGATATATGCCGGTTTCCTCACACATCTTGCTAGCTGCATGGGTAGGGATTGGATGCGCATCAAAAACTGTAGGCATTGTAAAATGGGGCAGTTCTGATCTGGGCTGTGGTGTAGCAAAGAAGTAAAGCCCTCTTTCCCCAATACCATTGTTATCAATCACCTCACACACATCTGCCCCTGCTCTATTTGTTTGAAAAGGGAACAGTAGACCATGTGCTTACCAGGAAGTAGACAAAGAAAATACTCTTCAGCTCAGGATCTCAATCCAGTGCCATCCACCAAAAAATACTCAACTCGGGGACCCATAACCCTTTGCGGAAATGTTGTGGATAGTAGGAGAGGATATATTGATTAAATATTATCCTTCCTCACTCACTCACACTCATGAGTCATGTAGCAAAACACATTCCCCTCTATACAGCAGGAAGCTAATTTGCAGATTTGTTTGAATCTCTTTAGATAAGCAATGCAGTCTGGCTTGCCCAGATTGAATTTTGTTCCTGGTAAGTCCCCTTTGTTCCCTCTTAAAAAGAATAAAGACACAACAATCTTCCTTAGATAGTAACAAGAAGTTTACTTACATTCAGTTCACAGTATGGTCCCTGAAGGCAGGCTTTGGCTTGTAGTTACAGTTATAGAGAAAGGTGTTGATTCATCCCATATGGGGATTTATCCCATATGCTGCTGGCTGAGAGCCAGCAGTGCAGTCCAAGTGAAGAAGGAGTCAAGAGAGGAAGATGGCTGCGTAACTGGCACCTTTATAGGGTCTGCAAGGGTCACGCCCACCTACCTTGTCACATGCAGGGGGAGGATGCTCCAGACCAGGTGTAACAGGAAGTTATACTAGCTGGAGTAACACCCCCCTGACCCTGTCCATTCTAGGGAAACAAGGAATGTTGTATTTGACTGCTCCAATGGATTACATCCCACAAATTCTACAACAGCAAACTGTGACAAACTGTGTTGTGTGATTTAGTTCATGTGTTACCTGGATGAGTTCAATCCCGCACTTTATCTACCTAAATTTATCATGTGTATGATTGGGTGATGTTCTGATGCCCCACCCCACCCCACCCCCGTAAGGCTAATGAATAGTGCACTTGTATAGCTCCTGATATATTTGTTACTGCAAACTTGATACAAGATGCAGGCAAACTACATTACATTTCCATCCTACTTTCCAAGAATCTTCCTTCCTTCCGAGGCTCTTCTAGCCTCCATCTCCTTCCCCATTTTATCTTCACAACAACCAGTGAGGTACTGTAGATGAATCTGAGAAATAGATTCTGGCCCAAGTGAAATTCATTTAGGGTGGTAGTGCCACAAAATTAAGAAGACAAAGGAAGGCACAGATATGCACAAAATATGTGGACTGATTTAGATGGATAGATGAAAATTTAGAAATAAGCACTATAATTGAAATAGAAACACAGTAAATCTTACCAAATGGAAAGACCAACCAAGTTACCAGGGTCCTGCTCTCCTTTCTTGCTTTTTTTAAAAAATAAATCTTAAAACCAAACTTGGAGCCAGTAGCCCTTCAAAGAGAAGATGCCTTCAAATAAAGGAGTGTCCTCTGGTAGCCTTTGAAACAGATGTCTGTCTCTGTAAAGTAGGCCACCCTGATTTTGTGACTTAGTGGAGATGTGAACTCAGGTTTCCCTGGTTCTGGTCTTAAAGTCTTAACTACTGCACTAAGCTATCTCTTCTAAATACAATACTTGAATGTGAAACAAAGGGATTTTATTCAAACTGTACAGCCCTTTCAGTTATATATAAAATGGCTCCTGTTCTATGTTTCTTTTTCTGCCTTGCTTGCTGTTTCCCACAATTGCTCCCTTAACACTTTTGCTCTTAACTTAAGTCACTACCATTGCTCTTCATCTCTGTGACACCGTTATTGTGTGGATTAATCTGTGAAGTACCATATAAGATGTAGCAGGAGTTTTGATTTGATGACATTTTGATTTCTTTCCAGCATGATGCTTCTCTTTCTTTTTTTAAAATAATTTTTATTAACCGGCCAATCAAATCAAATTAAATCACATCACATAAATTCCGAATTACAAAGCCGAATTTTAAATTTTGTTGAGGGGACCCATATTTCAAGATCCGAAGGGGGATTCTGATCATCTTCTTGCTACTGCATTAATGTCCAAATCAGACCAAATCAGTCCAAACAGAGTTCATAATTCTATCCAGTTTTATCTTGCTGTTTCCACATCACATTTTGTTCATATATTTTCTCTTTTTTCTTTATGATCTCTTCTGATAGGCTCCTTAAGCCGATAAACACCAATATTAATCCTGTGTGAATTTTTCCGTTCTTCCAATCCTCAAATCGAGATGGTTTCCATATATCATCACCTTCAAAGATAACATCGCTCTTTCCATCATTAATCTCGCAAAACTGTCGCTCTTAAGTCTCTCTGAGGAGTTTCACCCACAATATAAAAGCAGCTCTATTTCTCTATTTCTCCTCCCCGACTCAAGACCTCCAACAGAACTTCCCAATATGGCGACGGCATTTTTAACTGCGTCATTCCAGAGCTCTTATACATTCCACGCTCTTCTTAAAACATGCTTTGGTTCGAAAGTTTATCACCACACAGTCTTAAATCCACAGCTTAAGTCCTTAAAACGACATTTCTGACTCGTAAGGGGAGGGGATTCTTGTTTAATCACATAAGAAAAGAAAGGAAAGTTTTTTTCCCCTCCCCCATCAGTCATTTGCCATACCGTATCTTGGCGTATCTTCTCATGATTCTTGTCTTGTTTTATCAGAGATCTCTTCTGTTAGCAGTCTTTACTCCCCCTCCTTCCTTGAAATATGTGCATTCCTTTATCCAAATTGTTTCTTTTGAAGTTCTTGCAGCTAGTGGCGCGGATCAGGGATGGCGTCCAGGAGTGCCAGAATCCCACAGGGGGGCTTTGTGTCTAGTGCCCCCATCCCCACAAATTTGGGGGTGGTATAGGGCACAGCAGGCAAGGGCAGTCCCCCCCACCCTCCTGGGGAAGGGGGTAGGGAGGCTAATTACTCCCATCATAGCCTCCAAATTACCTCGTGTGGGTTGGAGAGATGTTATTGTCAGCCATCTTCCGATGCGCCCCCTAGTGGGCCCCCCAGCATGATGCTTCTCAAGACCTAGGTGTATTACTTGTTTCAAGGGGAGATTCTATCACTGTTTTGAATAGATGCAAGTTCTGCAGCAGCATTGTGGCTATGGAGAGGAAACCAAAACTTGATTTTAGCCAGGAGCCGGACCTAAAAGGAAACTATTATTACTTTAGTGCCAAGATTAATCGTTGTAACTTTTTTAAAAAATTTGAAAAAATGTTTATACTGTCAACATTAGGGGGGGGGGGTATCATGATGGTGAACAACATAAAATCTACCATAAAACTAAATGCATAAAACCAAATACAAAATACAGCACAAATCAGTAAATCAGATTAATACATCAGCATACCTCGATCGCCTCTTAGGGAAAGCCTGCGTGTGACTCAGCCAGGGTGAATTTAAGGAGGTGCCTAAATGTCAGTATTGTAGATGCCTGCCTGATGTTCATTGGAAGTGCATTCCAAAGGGCAGGTGCCACCACCCTAAAGGCCCTAGTGCAGAGGTCAGCAACCTAAGGCCTATGGGCCGGATGTGGCCCATGAGGGTCACTTAACCGGCCCATGAAGCGCCCTCGAACCGAGCTGCCCACTTGGCGAGTCTCTGCGTGCTGCGCTAAACCGACGCAGCAAGGCGCAGGGACTCTCTTCCATGGCTCCGGAAATCACTTCTGCGCATGCCCAGGCACTGGAAATCATATCTGCACATGTCCGCGGCACCGGAAATTGCTTCTGTGCATGCCCTGTCACCGAAAATTGCTTCTGTGCAGGTGCAATTTTTGGCATCTGAGAATGCGTAGAAACTATTTCCGGCACCGCAGACATGCGCAGGTGCAATTTCCCACATTGTGGTGCACCGGCCCAGCCCACAGAGGATCTCCGCAGGAGTAATCCGGCCCATGCCCGGTAAGCCTTGCCGACCCCTGCCCTAGTGTTTGAGGGTATAAGATGAAAGTGAACTATTAAGAATGTATATATCCCAAGTACTGGGCAGGAGTATTCAAGGTGAAGCATACTTGGAGGTAATCTGGTCCCAAGTTATTCAGGGCCTTATATAAAACCACCAAGAACTTTAATTTAGTCCTGTTGCATATCAGCAGCCAGTGCAGTTATTTCAGCATGCTGCTGATAGGGCACCCCTCCTTCGACAGTCTTGCTGCTGGATTCTGCACCAGCTGCAGCTTCAGGGAAGCCCCAGATTGAGTTAATTGAAGTAATCCAGTCTGTTCATAAAATATTTATTAAAGTTTCAAAAATAAAAAAGGAAGTCACAATAGTAATAATAAGGGGAAAAAACAGAATAAAAAAGAAAGAAGAAAATACAAAATACAAAAAAGTAAAAACAATTAAAAACAAATCAATCTTTCCATATCTTGTCTTTCATTCACTTGTTTCCCTGACCTCCTCACACCTTCCCTTTTTTGTATTCCAGTTCAGTAAGTTAATTCAGCAAATCCTTTCCCTCTTTGTTTTTATCTTAGACCTTTGTCTTAATTATGTAATAACTGTATATTCGCATCTGTTAGCAGTCCATTTTTACATACTCCTTGTAGCATTACTACTAAAAACCCCTTAGCTTCATTCCAACATCATTCTAACATTCATTAATTTTACAGTATTTCTGTAGATAGTCTTTAAATTTCTTCCAATCTTCCTCCACCAACTCTTCTCCCTGGTCTCAGATTCTGCCAGTCAGTCATTTCCGCCAGTTCCATATAGTCCATCACCTTCATCTGCCATTCTTCCAGGGTGGGGAGATCTTGTGTCTTCCAGTACTTTGCAATAAGAATTCTTCCTGCTGTTGTGGCATACATAAAGAAAGTTCTATCCTTCCTTGGCACCAATTGGCCGACTATGCCCAGGAGAAAGGCCTCTGGTTTCTTCAGGAAGGTATATTTAAATACCTTTTTCATTTCATTATAGATCTTCTCCCAGAAAGCCTTAATCCTTGGGCACGTCCACCAAAGGTGAAAGAATGTACCCTCAGTTTCTTTGCATTTCCAACATTTATTATTGGGCAAATGATAAATTTTTGCAAGCTTGACTGGGGTCATGTACCACCTGTATATCATTTTCATAATATTCTCTCTTAAGGCATTACATGCCGTAAACTTCATACCTGTGGTCCATAACTGTTCCCAGTCAGCCATCATAATGTTATGTCCAACATCTTGTGCCCATTTAATCATAACAGATTTCACTGTTTCATCTTGAGTATTCCATTTCAACAGCAAGTTATACATTCTTGACAAATTCTTAACTGAAGTAATCCAGTCTGGAGGTTACCAATACCTGGGCAATCCTGACCCAGGAATGGTCATCACGGTTGCACCAGCTGAAGCTGGGAAATGCTCCTAGCCACTTGGGCCTCCTGTGACAAAGATGGGTTTTGGAACGCCCCAAAGGTATGTACTTGCTCCTTCAGAGAGTGCAACCCCATCCAGAACAGGCAACTGGGTTATTTCATAAACCTGGGACCCACTCACACACAGAGTTTCTGTCTTTTGCCAGGATTCAAGTTCATTATTGGTCCTCATCCAGCCCACTACTGAACGCAGCCCAGTTCCTGGATGACTATACTTGATTCAGATGTTATGAAGAAATAGAGTTGGGTTTCATCACTGATAACACCATGCTCCAAAACCTCTAGTGACCAGCTCCCAACAGCTTCATATAGATCAAGGATTTCTAAGCTGTGGTCTTTCAGATGTTGCTGAACTAAAACATCACTGGGATTAAGAAATGGATCCTTATTGACCAAGGGGCAGTGTGATTATCTCTTTCTAATTGCCCAAATACTGCCAGCTTGATTAATTTCCTATTTGCATCTTCCAACACCCGTTAAATGTGCTATTCTCTCTTGAGAGCATTTCCCTACCTGCCTTTCTGGGTAATGCTTTGAATTAAAAGAAAGGCTGTTAATAATTTAATAACAGAAAGACAATTTGAAATTAATAATATCAGGGTGTGAAAATATAGAGCCTTATTCTAGTTAAAATAACCAGGCAAATGAATACACATTGAGAGAGATAGGTGGCAGCAGAGCAAATATCTATCAAGGCAGAGGTTCTACTGAACAGTAAGTTGCTCAGACTGAGGATCAAGACCACAGACAACAGATATGTAAGGTCAGGTGGGACTGTCTTTAGTCACCCAACCCTAGAAGGCCTGCCTGAGAGCTGCAATACACCCTCCAGACATCTGTAGCAGTGACACTGCAAGGTTACCACTTTCCCCGTCCTGAAAGCTTCAAGGTATTATATGGCTCCTTTGCCCTGCTATAGGAGATCTCTGTGGTCTACACCACTGAGTCTCTTGGGCTTGCCAACTGGAAGGTTGGCAGTCCAAATCAGTGTGATAGGGTGAGCTCCTGTTGCTCTGACCCAGCTTCTGCCAACCTAGCACTTCGAAAGCATACCAGTGCAAGTAGATAAATAGATACCACTGCAGTGGGAAGGTAAATGGTGTTTCTGTGTGCTCTAGCTTCTGTCACGGTGTTCTATTGTGCCAGAAGTGGTTTAGTCATGCTGGCCACATGACCCAGAAAGCTGTCTGTCGACAAACACTGGCTCCCTCAGCCTGAAAAACAAGATGAGTGCCACACCCCATAGTTGCCTTTGACTGGACTTAACCATCCAGGGGTCATTTACCTTTACCTTTACCTCTGCAGTGAAAGAACTTGAACATTAAATTCTGTACCTGCTGAACTCATTCTGCAGCCAGATTCTTATTTCTAAAAGTCCGGGTCCTCTGAGCACTGCAAATGGGACAGCTCAGAATTCTCTACCTTTAGTAATGGAATCTACAGACGCTTGATAAACTTGAAGTGACCATAACAGAAGAGCTCAGTGCTGTGATGCAGGCTATATTAGGGGCTTCCTCACGGATGGTGTGAGCTGTCTGATGTTGGTTTACGACAGATCAGGTATTGATCAGTGCTTAACTAAGTTCATGCAGCTCTGTGCTGCCTGCTGAGTAGCTAAGCTAAGCATTTCCGTGAGATCAAAGCACATATCTTCAAATATCATAACTTCTGTTTTGCAAAAGCAGCTCTACTGATCACCCGTATATCATAAAGCCAGTTTAAAACAGAATCAGCACTCTGCCTTGGGGGCAAATAAGTAAGCGAGCATTGAAGAGACTTATATCCCATTACATGGTATATATCTCTAGTTAGACCACAGAGTGAATCCTTCTCCTTATTTGGGGACCTAACCCATTCTTGGGCTCCATGATCACTGCAGATGGTGACAGCAGCCACGAAATTAAAAGACGCCTGCTTCTTGGGAGAAAAGCAATGACAAACCTAGACAGCATCTTAAAAAGCAGAGACATCTCCTTGCCAACAAAGGTCCGTATAGTAAAAGCTATGGTTTTCCCAGTAGTGATGTATGGAAGTGAGAGCTGGACCATAAAGAAGGCTGATCGCCGAAGAATTGATGCTTTTGAATTATGGTGCTGGAGGAGACTCTTGAGAGTCCCATGGACTGCAAGAAGATCAAACCTATCCATTCTGAAAGAAATCAGCCCTGAGTGCTCACTGGAAGGACAGATCCTGAAGCTGAGGCTCCAATACTTTGGCCACCTCATGAGAAGAGAACACTCCCTGGAAAAGACCCTGATGTTGGGAAAGATGGAGGACACAAGGAGAAGGGGACGACAGAGGACGAGATGGTTGGACAGTGTTCTCGAAGCTACCAGCATGAGTTTGACCAAACTGCAAGAGGCAGTGGAAGATAGGAGTGCCTGGCGTGCTCTGGTCCATGGGGTTACGAAGAGTCGGACACGACTAAATGACTAAACAACAACAACCCATTTGGTGAAGGAAAACCAAATGGAGATGAGGAGCATCCAGTTCTGGCAAAAGCATCCCTAGAGGTTGAATGTGAAAATGGTTATGATCATCCAAGTGGGGGGAGGGGCAGGTAGAACTAGATACTGGAAGCATACGGACACAGATAGCCATTCAAAGAAGCCAAACCACCAGAGGGTAAAACACATGTGGAAAGAGACACCATGTACAGGTGTTGATAGCACTAATGCTAGAAGCCTCCAAGCCAAGATGGCTGAGCTTTAGAGCTTGGTGTTGAAGGAGAGCATAGTGGGCATAACAGAAACCAGGTGAAATTGAAAGAATTGATGAAACAAGGTTATCTCTGGATACAAACTCTATAGGAAGGACAGGGATTCCCATACTGCTATCCTTGGGTCTAGTTTGACCTTGAGGTAAATGTGTGTTAACTTTAGGCCATGGTACACAAGGCTGTACTTGCAGTGTTATCTTGGTTTTTGTCCCCATTTAAGGACAGCATTCCTCATTTGTCACATTTGGAAGAGTTTCAAAAGCAGCTTGTGATGCAGTGTGGCAACTGCTCCTAGGGAAATAAAAGAGTTAAAGATCTCATATGCAAAGCCCTTATATTTGCATAAATGAGCTCTTGGGGTGTCGAATGTATGCAGCAATTCGGTAAACTCATATTTGCTTAACTTTACACAGGTTAGAAAGTCCCTGTTAACACTGTAATGGGGTGATTTGGCTCACATTTTAAAACTATGATGTGTATATCATGGCATTAGCATCCTCTTCGTTGTTTCAGGATGCACTAACTGAGAAATAAGAAGGAAATGAATATTCTAATTACTGGCTCTGAAATGTACTTAAGTATCAATTTCATGCATTAAAAATATAAATAAATCATAAATAATATTTTGTGGCTTTTTTGGCTTCTTAACGTTTGTTTTTACCATTCACAAAGGCCTTTTCATTTCACATTTGAGAAATTGTCTCTTGATTCCATTTCCTCTTCTAATTACAATCCCATTTCCTTGCAAAAAGCATCCCCATGTTTCTACTCATCTCTCTAGTTGTAATCTTCATAATTGTGTCCCATCCCATTTTCAATTTGGCACTGCCCAGACTTCTGAGCTCCATGTGGTTCACAATAACCTTTTATTTTCTGCCAACCTCTTTCTTTCCCCCTTGTCTTTCAGGATATTGGTGCTGTATCCATTAATTCATTCTTCCTAAAGCTATTTTGGTGGCTCCTCTCCCTTTCTTTCTGATTTTGGCTTGCTTTGGTGGTTAAGACGGGATCTCCAAAGGCTATTATTTTCCCTGTACATTTCCCACTTGAAATCAAGAATCCAGATGGACAAGACAGGGAAAACCACCTGAGAGAAATCCACTTGAAGGCAGACTGAAAAGTTTCAGGTGCATCTGGTCACTAGGGCAAGGCGGGGAAGACCCTGCCATTGTTTTGTTTTGTTTTCTGCACCCAAAGTTAAGAGTGCAGCAGATCTGTGTTTCATAGAGTCATCTTCATACAATTTCTATCATTCAGAGATTCCCTGGAGTCCTTTCTGTCCATCTCTCTTGGTATAAGCAGAACCAAAATATCACAGGTACATCTAAGCACTTTAAACTGAATCTTAGAAATGTAAATTTTCTAGGTGTCCAATTTTTCTCAGAAGTGGCTATTCCTTCAATGTCTGGTGACTGTGTCTGAGAATTGCTTAGGTGTCTACTTTATCTTTGCAAGGGAGGAGGATGGGGAGAAAATCAGAAGAAGTTGACTCAGTCTCCGGTGACCCTCTGGCTCTGCCTCCTATTAGCTGTGCTGTCCACTACATCACCAGCTCCAGTAGTTACCAGCTACCACTGTAATGCTCAGACTTTACCTCCTTACCAGGACCATCCAGATAACAAGATGAGAATGGCAAAGGCACTGCTTTTGAAAAGCAGACAAGCCATGGCAACGGCATAATGGAAACCGATCTCCTCTAAAAAGGAGGATAGACAGAGTTGACACATGACAGATGTCATTTTGCTATTCCACAATTGCACCATAGATTACTTTTATGCAATATCGAGCTAGGAGAAAGACAGTAGCAGTGAAACATCTCTTTGTGGGTGAGGCAAATCCACTGGCGTTATTAGAATTTAGGTTTTCCACTGACTCACTGGAATCTGAAAGAAGATATATAGAGCTGGGCATCACATGACAGTGTACCAGAAATCTCTGGCCATTTCAAATGGATTTTAAATAGCACGGGATACAAGATGGAACCCTTTCAACCCTCATCAAAGCTATGGATTAGAGAGCACCAGTCTCTTGGCTGTAATCCTATATACGCTCACCTAGAAGTAAAACACTAATGGCAAAGCCCCATTTATCTAGCTGGAAAAGCCTGTTGGAACACAAATGCCTCCAGCTGTTTCCAGAAGGTGCTGGTAGCAGGCACCCACCATATGTTAACAGGAATGCTATTCCACAGAACAGGGGCAGCCAGATTAAAAGACTTGGTCCCAGTTACTGTGGAGTGCACTTCTGCAGACCGAGCCATCAAGTTGGCTCAGTCAATGGAGCATGAGACTCTTAATCTCAGGATCGTGGGTTCAGGCCCCACAATGGCAAAAAAAAATTCTGCATTGCAGGGAGTTGGACTAGATGCCTATCATGTTCCCTTTCAACCCTTCAATTCTATGATTCTACGATCTACTGGGTATGTAAGGGATAAGGTGGTCTCTCAAATAGCCTGATTCTGAATTGTATACATGTTAGTACCAGTACATTGAACTTGGCCTGGTAGCAGATTGGCGGCTGGTGCAAATCCAGCAAGGGAGGTGTTGTATGCTGGTGGCAGATGGCCCCCACAAGCAATCTAGCCACCGTGTTCTGCAGCAGCTGCAGCCTTCAGAGCAACCCAAGAGTAGTCCCACATGAGTGAAACAAGACACCATAAAACAATTTCCGCCCCTGCCCCCCACGAACCTTATCCTAGCCAGGATACTATAGAAAAAAGTCATTTCCCCCCAACTTTCTCCCTCATCCAACAGATTGTAGAAACTTTCTGTTACATACTTTCTACTATTTTTCTAAGCTTATACATTTTATTTCTCTAAGGTTACACATTTTTGAGAGTAAGTGTGGAAGCTAAGCTGTCTCTAGAGAGTCCCCATAAATACTACCTCTCTCTACAAGGTTTTCAACCTCCCAAAAATTGATGGGAAAAGCTGTAAGTGCAGATTATTAATACAGTCCACCCTGAAAGCATGTATACTAAAACAACAGTAACAAATAAGGTAGCTCTCAGTTATGACCCTGCTGTTTCTCAAGGTCAAGTTTCTGCAGGTTTCCGTCTCTAAATTTCAGCACAGATCACCTCTGTATCCCTATGGCCATTGTTTCTCAACAAAACCACCTGCCATCACCTTCCTGACATGTGCCACAGAGCAAGACCTTCCACACAAAAAATCCACAACTACTTCAAATTATTTTAGAGCATTTAAGCTGCATTCAGAAATGGTCTTTATTGCATTCATTTTACAGGATATAATCATAGTGCATCTCTCCTCATTTATAATATTCCTTTTACCTGATGCATTATGGAACTATGGCTTTTTGATCAATACACTGCAATGTCACGCTAAATTTCATTCACACGAGTGGGCATGGTGTGACACAATTAAGGTCACTGGATAAGTCACCACTTCCCCATCCTTTCTGTGCATATGGGCTTCTGTTCCCCTACGATTCACCATGCGGTATGCCAAAATAACACCCCAAATTTCATTATGTGAATGATGGGAGCATGATCTATGAAAGCCACAGGAAAATTACAATGTAAAGCTCCCACAATATTCCAAGCTTCCAGGGTTGCAAGTGGATTTTTTCCCTGTTAATAATTAACATAAGAAATGAGTGCTAAACCTCTGCTAAATTCCACTAGCTTTCCAGAAGTGGAATTTACATCATGCGAAATATTGCACAAAATGCAAAAATTAGCAGGTAAGGAAACACTTGGGAAATTAGATAATATGCTGTCTGAATGCAGCCTTAGGGCACAACCATGCTACAAAAAGCAGAAACTGTGGTTGGAAGACAACCAAACAGGCTGATCTTATGGTCTTGTCATACTGATCTTGCTATACTATGCCTTTTCATTCTGCCAGTTCTGCCTACCAATTCGAGACTGCCTATTGCCAGCATATTGGACTTGGCTAGCCTGTGTACACTCAGCAAAGTTAATACCACCGCAATAGCTGATGAAACAAAAAACTGTAGCAACACCGATGATCCAGAAGTGTCCACAGCAACTCCCCTGGCACTCACCAGTTGCAACAATATGCTCTGATGCTTCCATATTACCTATACATGGAAGTTACGGTACCAGTCAAAATGAATCACTGATCTACCGCATGATGTCATACAGGGTTGCCAACTTGAATAAAATATTGGGGGGACCCAAGTAAGCCCCACCCCACATAATTGATCACAAGAAGTGACACATGCACACCATTTGAATGGCAATGCCCTACAATTTTTGAGGGGACTAGCCCCCTCAAATATTTTACTGGGGAGACAAAG
The DNA here is from genome assembly GCF_964188305.1 of Podarcis bocagei. NCBI lineage: Eukaryota > Metazoa > Chordata > Lepidosauria > Squamata > Lacertidae > Podarcis > Podarcis bocagei. The sequence continues at coordinate 54,607,663 of NC_138127.1, forward strand.
GGACTTCAGCCCATAAGAGTTGGTTCCTATGATGTCATAGAACCAAAAACACCAGGAGAGAAAGATCACCAGAACCTGCAGTGCTCCCTTGGAAGATAATACTCTAAGTAGGGTTTCCTGTTAAACTGCTGCTTTCCTGAGTTGTGTGAATGCTTAACATTTTGTTGTTAAAAATCTATGGGGTTCTATTGATATGTACCACTTCTCAAAGTGGTCTACACTGTTTGAGATAAGGAGAGGGTATAAACCAAGGTTGTCATTATTACGTTTTCATTTACTTCTTCAGTGCTTGTTATTCTTTTAGTGTTGTGATGGACTTGATATTTAAATGGTTAGGAAATTGATATTTTCTATGGTTTTACACTATATTGAATTTGAACTTGGCATATATAGAGAGAGAGCTCTGCTTTGTGGAGCATGGTTCTCAAACAGTGAACTATAAATCATTTAAATAAATAAAATAAATGTTAAGTTACACAGACCAGAGACAGACAGATCTGCCCATCCTGACTTGTGAAGGGGGAAAGCTGCTGGGATAGGATTTTGAATGGTTAGTGGGGAAAGGGTTAACAACCCCTCTCCCATCATTTATCCACTCAAAATCACAGCCTCGGAAAGCTCGCTTTTCCTATTAAAAAGTCAGGACTCATTACACATATTTGCATGTAATCTCTAGCTTGCCCCTGTTTAACTTCAATTGCTTTTTTATGCACGAGGCTAACAATGGAAAACTTTTAAACAGTATTGTGACAACAAATTAACCTAACCAGTTTGGACATATGTTTAAAAGGAAGGCCACCATGCAATTAATTAGCATTTCTCTGCCTGCCTTCTCCTCCCATGAAAACAAACAAGAGACTGGTGGAGCAAAGGATCCACAAATTGATGCATCCTCTGACCCTTTTTTTTTTTTTTTACATCTATTCTTTCAAATAAATGAAACAATTAAATCTAGAAACAAGAAGTACATAGAGTGTGTCTCTCTTTACAGGTCACCTATGTTTGCTTCACTGTTCTCATACATCAAGCGTCAGAGAATCGCAATGCCCCCAAACAAGATGTTACAATCAGAGCTCTCTCCGAAAAGAAGCCTGGGATACCGGTGGCTGAAAGGAGGTTCTTCTGCTTTTTGCATAAGTCAGCCAAGGATATATTTGGATTCCTGCATGGCTGACTGTTCGGTGCAGGCCTCCTCTGTACTTTGACGGTGTGTCCACATCTAAAGAATTTAACAGTCTAGTCACACTGATGCAGAAACTTTGTTGGTTTTCTTGCAGCAGGTTATTATTTTTTAAACAATAGTTTTTTAAAAATCACATAACATAAAAAATAGAAAACAATTCCCCAGAACCGCCCCCCCCCCGGCTTCCCTCAACTCCCTTATTGACTTTCCCTGCTTGTTATATTATATCTTCATATTGCATTCTTAATATCCAATAACGTTATTCTCTTATCATTGTAATAATTTCTTAAAAGTAGCTATATTTACTTTATATATTGTGTTTACTCAAACCCTGCTAGTGAGTCCATTTCTTTACATTGCTTCTGTAAATACCTCTCTGTTGTCTTTATCTCTCAGTCTTTCAGATAATTTTGCCATTTCGGCACACAGTATTCCATCAGTATTTCTTGACAGCGTTCTTTCATTGGTATTTCCTCATTTTTCCATCTTTTTTCCATCTTTTCTTGCAGCAGATTAAAATGGCTGCGATCTGTCTGGAAATGGATGCCAAAATGTGTAAGAAGGACTCGCTCGCCTTGGAAGCTGGCTGAAGGAAGACCAGATCAGTGAGATGTAGCTGGCAATTAGGAGGTTGCTTTATATGGAGTCAGATCACCAGTCCATCTAGTTCTGGAGCTGCCCAGAGTGGCTAGGGAATCCCAGCCAGATGGATGGGGTACAAATAAATAATTATTATTAAATTATTATTATTATGTATTAAAATATCTATTTCTACATTAATTGGGGTTCTAGATTGAATTTACGACCTTTTGCATGGATTTATGTTTGTCAGCTATAAATAATTTTTTTCAATGTCATAGAATCAGCAACACCACAGAGGTAGAGGCAGCTTCCCAAGGGGAAAGAAACATATATATATATTAAAAAGCCTAGATATTTTTGTTAGCAATATGGCATGGGCTGAGTAAAACACTCCTGTCAGACTATTTTGGCACCTTTCCCATCAACAAATTGTGCAGCCAGAGCGCAATGAATGTGGTCAATGGAGCAATCGTTAAACAATATGAAGCAAGCTGCCTGCAGACCCATTTTAAAGCTAGTTGTGATTAGAGAACGGGAGGGTTTTAATGATACATACTTCTCATTGGATGGTATGTATCTACCCTAATCGACACTTATTTAAGTTAGATTTGCCATTCTCTGCCCAGGTCCTGGTAACTGGCACACAATTTACCCCTTAAAAAAATATTAGCTATTAAAATGGTATTACTTTAAACTTTAAAATTAAGGGCAATTTTAAAATATATCTAGAGTGCTTAGTTGCATTATATTCCACCCCCCTCCCCCAGTATTTATTCTCAAATAAAATGGCAGTGGCAATGATGAGATAACATGGAGCAGTTACATGAAGGGGAAGCTGTGTTGTGAAAGCCGTTAGCAGAGGAAGGCAAGAAGAGGAAATTGCAGCTGAAGACTCAGACAAGCAACTCAGTGTGTTAATATGGAAGCACCATTCCTGAAAGCCTTTCTGTCTTCTCATACCTTAAAACTGGGAAATGTGGAAGAACAGACAACTTGTATTGTTACTCTTAATTAAAATAATTAATGCAGACAATTATAATTGTGAGCCAGCATGGTGCAGTGGTCAAGAACTGGGTTCGTGTCTCTGCTCCTCCACATGCAGCTGCTGGGTGACCTTGGGCTAGTCACACTTCTCTGAAGTCTCTCAGCCCCACTCACCTCACAGAGTGTTTGTTGTGGGGGAGGAAGGGAAAGGAGAATGTTGGCTGCTTTAAGACTCCTTTGGGTAGTGATAAAGTGGCATATCAAATCCAAACTACTACTACTACTACTACTACTACTACTACTACTACTCTTCTTCTTCTTCTTCTTCTTCTTCTTCTTCTTCTTCTTCTTGAAATCATTTCAATTATTCTATCCAGACACCACATTGAATCCACATTTGTTTATGAATTGTTGCTTATATCATGCAACCAATGTTTATTTCATTTCTTTCTCTATTTTAAATATGTCTGTTATGGCAAAGTCCTCCCAAGGTTGCTTGTGTGCATAATAAAATGAGCTGGGCATGGGGACCAAAAGGGCAGGATATCAAAGTTAATAGAAATAAATAAAATAAGTAATATATAAAAATTGTAACACCTCATTACAATAAAACTAAAACAGGCATCTAAAAGCATTACACTTCTACAAAACCAATTTACTTTTGTTTGTTTTTTTAATCCAGCAGCAATGTGAAATAGTGGGAAATGCATGGTGCATTATAGGAGCCTTACCTAAACTGGTGCTATCCAGATGTTTTGGACTACAACTTCCTCCATCTCTGATCATTGGCTATGCTGGCTGGGGCTGATGGGAGTTGTAGTCCAAAACTCCTGGAGGCTGCGGTAGGCTATTTTATTGCAGAATGGGAGGGAAATAAAGGTCTTTGTCTAAACTTTAATTGCTAGGAGAGAGCAAGGATAAGGAATTGGAGCAAAGGGAAGATGTATCAATGTTTTAGAGGAGTCACCAGCAGCTTTTGCAGCAAAGAAATATTTGATGAATGTAAGAGGAGAAGGTGGTCAATGGCACTGCTGACACCACAAAGAGGAGGACAGGGTATACTGGGCAGGGGTTTCTTGTAGCCAGGGTGCAAGGGTTCCAACAACGACAGGAGCATTGGACAGCAAGGAGGTACATTGGCAGGAATGAGCCAAGTACCCCTAAGTTACAATAAACCAACCTGGACATGACCGGTTGAGACCACAGTTTAGATGTGATTTCTCCAGGTAAAGACACAGCTGGCAGAACAGGTGAAGTTGGCAAATAACATTCCAGACCACTGCACTTTGTGGGTATTTAGGAGAATTTGGTGGATGGAGGACTCAACATATCCCCCAAGATGAAAACCTGCTTCTTTCAGTGGAGTGTAACCCTATCCAGATGCTTCAATCAACAGTACCTGTATCTTGCTAGGATTAAACTTGAGTTTGATCAGCTTCATGCAATCCAAAGCATGGCCCAAAACACCAGTTCAGAATTTCAGCTGCATTCCATCTGTACATTGGAAATAAGAGAGGTTCACTTCCAAACATATGACAGCCACTGATGATGGAGCTTTGAATGGAGCAATGGAAGGTGGCTGCTAATGCATTAGATATCCATATGTGAAAGTTCTACTAGAATGAAAGAACCCAAGGAAAGCTGAAATGACATAATTAAAATCTCAAGCTACTCATTCAGAATTTATGATTCACATTGTAAGTGCTACCATATGCTATTCAAGCTGTAGCAAGCACCCTTGTGGTTCTATGGGTAACAAGATCAAGAATAATAAGAGCAAACTTGATCAAAATAAAGAACACCATTATGCAAACAGTATAGATGAACTTAGTCATTATGAGAAATATAACCAACTGAGTGGTGGCAAAGGGTTGTATACAGGGAAAATTAGGAATGAAACTGTGTGCTGTTTTTTAAATTCTGTTTTCACTGTTACTAAAAGTTACCTTCTGTCTTTCTGTGTGTTCAGATTTGAATTGTGCAGGGTAGCACTAAAAGGAAATTCACTCCATCGGAATCTCAACATTCTTAGGGCTATACTCAAAGCTTGTATGCAGATACATTTAGTAAGAAAGTTGGGCAAAGTGACTTTTCACCTAAATTCCCACTTTTCTTACTTTTGCTGTTTCCACCTGCTCAATTAGGATCACGTAACATGATGACATCACGATGCCACATCAGAGGAAGGACAATACTGTGAATGGATGCTGTGAATGGCTAGACGCATTCACACTGCTCCAAAAATGTCTAGAAGGGGGAGTGTTTTTTGAAAGTAACAACAGCTTTCATTTGGCTTTGGGTAAGGATAAGCAAATTTTTCCTATTCCATTCTTTAATTGTTCTTTTGATTTTGTTTCTCCTGTATTTCACTTACTCAGCATTCTGGTTTAATCTGGAATTAGAACATGAGTACAGTGGTACCTTGGTACTCAAACTGCTTGGCTCCTGAACGCCGGAAACCCAGAAGTAAGTGTTCTGGTTTGCAAACATTTTTCAGAAGCCAAATGTCTGACGCAGCTTCCGTTTGAGTGCAGGAAGCTCCTGCAGCCAGTCAGAAGCCACACCTTGGTTTCAAACTGTTTCAGGAGCCGAACAGACTCCCAGAATGGATTAAGTTTGAGAACCAAGGTAGTCTGAAGCAGCTTTCGACTTCCAGAGAGTAGGACTTGAACCAATGGCTTCACATTACAAGAAAGGAGATCCCAACAAAACACCAGGAGCACTTTCTGGTTGTAAGAGATGTTCAACCGTGTAACAGGCTCCCTCTCCTTCCTTGGAGGCTTTTAAGCAGAGTTTGGTGCTATGGATGCTTTAGCTGAGATTCCTGCACTGCAGGGGGTTGGACTAGATGATCCTCAGGGTCCCTTCCGCCTCTGTGATTTTATGATTCTATGTGTTTTCTGAAATGGTACAACCCAGTAGAACCCAAACACACATTTAACACATCAGTGATACCTAGGCCTCAAAAATTAGATTAAAATTCCCCATCTTCTACCATCTGACATTACACTTTTCCCAGAGAACTTTGAATTGTGAAGGAGATATCAATCCCCTCCCCCAAAAAAGAAATTAACAGTTGCTTTAGAAATACAGTTATTTCTGTACAGAGTACCCCCTGCCTCGATGGATGGATGTTTCATAGAAAAGGCTACGTTTGACACCATTTTCATTATACCTTTGCGACTCACCTTGAAGGTGGTGAATTTTGAAAGGGTCCTCTGCAGCAAAGTAGGTACAAACCTTTCAATTCCCATGTAATACTTCACATACAGGGCTGGATAGCTGATGATGGCCAAAAGTAGGTCTTAGAAGAATAAAGGAACCAGTTATAAATGAAAGGCCTTTGTCCCGCTCTTAAATACTGCAAAGAATAAAAACAGAATGAATGAAGCAGAATCAACTTATCTGAGTTTAGAGATGAGTGAATTTGAGAGGCTGGAATAACAGGTGTTGCTTCTGCCTTGGTCTTATTTCATCAAATACTATTATGCAAATTATAGATATCTAAAGTGTTAACACTGATATTATCGAGAAGTGAAAATGGGATTCCTTTACGAGATGAGATCTAACTGCTAGATACGCTGTTTTTGTGTGCTTTTTGGATATTTGATAGTGCTAAAATAAAATAGGAGTATAAATTAAAATAAAATTACATATTGAGTGTGCAGTTGGTAAATTGCTTATAGGTCTGTATGAATTAATTTGAAAATGTCTCTAGTTTGTTTCCACTCTGTCTTTTCTCATACATAGGCGCTTTTGTATTTTGCTGTATAAATGAAACAACAATTTAATATATATATATATATATTAATTCCTGGGCAAAAATATTTTAATAGCTGGTGTAATGTCAGCACCAGCCATGTTTCCTTATTGGAGGGTGTTTCAAAGTCAGGATGCCAGAGAGAAAAGGCCCTCTCATTTGTAACTGCATGACACACTTGTGCTAAAAAGGGGGGGGGGGACTTGGGAAAGGGACTCTTAAGATATTGGCAGGCTGCTATGGGAAGAGGCTCCTCCTCAGGTAAGCCCTGCAGACAATGCGGTGGGGGGACGGGAACGTGTGCATCCCAAACCATGCCCCCCCACCAAGGTTTTTTTAATGTCTTTTTAATTTGTGACATGGCAGGTATGGCAGGTAATGACAACCTCTTTCTAAAGAATGAGGTTGGTTTTAGAACTGGAGCAATTTAAAGATAGAGATATCTTTAAAATTATGTGCACAACAAAAGCCTCATTTGGAAAAGCCCCCTAAAGTCTGCTCACTAGCAGAGGGGGGAGTTTTCATTATAACAATCACCCTATGATTACTTAAGTGATCTTGAGGCGGGGAGGGGGGTGGCAGCCTGTATAATAACCTTACCTTTTAAGGGGTTAAATATGAGAACTTCAGACTCCACCTCTTGGACTTTAGTTTCCTCTGCTTTTCAGTTCCAGTCGGGTTCTCTATATACCAACCAGCAATAAAGGAACTTGTTTGTTTGCCTGCAATAAAAAGTAAGAGTTTGTTTGTTCTGCCTCTTTGATGCTGAGCAGAGCAAGATTGGGTGCTTGTTGCTGAAAAGGTATATTGTGAACCTATCACTCAGAAAGCTTTCTTGCATATTTATCAAACATTTTTGTAAGTCTATGAAAGGAAGTCTATTATGCAGTAAATATATTATAAAGCTAAGAACCAAGTCTCATTGACAAGAATATTGTTCTTGGTGCCACTCTCCCTAAATGCTCAACTGTGGTTGCACTGCAAGTGTGTTCTTACTCTGTTTCTAAATCCCCACCCTTTCTTTTTATTGGTGTTGTCATGATACAAGATTAAAACAGATTTTTTGAGAAAACAAGCTCCACACTAGTTTTTAACTTCTTAGTTACAACATCAACTACAGTGGTGCCTCGCAAGACGAAATTAATTCGTTCCGCAAGTCTCTTCGTCTTGCGGTTTTTTCGTCTTGCGATGCACGGTTTCCCATAGGAATGAATTGAAAATCAAGGGAAACCGCCTTCAGACCAGGTCCGGGGACAGTCTGTCCCCGGACCTCTTCTGAAGGCTGGGGGGGGGGGACAAGGGCTTTTCTTCTCACCCCCAGCATTTTAAAAAACCCTGGGACAGCGGAGGACTTCTCCGCTGTCTGGGCGATCTTAAAATGCTGGCGGGCGGCATTTTAAAATCGCCCCGGACAGCGGAGGACTTCTCCGCTGTCCGGGGCGATTTAAAAGCCCCTGGGAAGGCAGGCAGGGGGGGGACAAAGACTTTCGCCCCCCGCCCGCCTTCAGAAGGTGTTCCCACCCCCCCGCCCGGCTTCGCAGCAGCGCTACGAAGCCCGGCGGCTGGGGCAGGTGCTCCTGCCCCCCCACCCCACTTCGGAGCAGCGTTCCGAAGCGGGGCGGCTGGGGCAGGTGCTCCCGCCCCCCCACCCCGCTTTGGAGCAGCGCTACGAAGCCGGGCGGCTGGGGCAGGTGCTCCCGCCCCCCCACCCCGCTTCGGAGCAGCGTTCCGAAGCGGGGTGGCTGGGGCAGGTGTTCCCACCCCCCGCCCGGCTTCGCAGCAGCGCTACGAAGCCCGGCGGCTGGGGCAGGTGCTCCCGCCCCCCCACCCCGCTTCGGAGCAGCGTTCCGAAGCGGGGTGGCTGGGGCAGGTGTTCCCACCCCCCGCCCGGCTTCGCAGCAGCGCTACGAAGCCGGGCGGCTGGGGCAGGTGCTCCCGCCCCCCCCCACCCCGTTTCGGAGAAGCGTTCCGAAGCGGGGTGGCTGGGGCAGGTGTTCCCACCCCCCGCCCGGCTTCGCAGCAGCGCTACGAAGCCGGGCGGCTGGGGCAGGTGCTCCCGCCCCCCCACCCCGCTTCGGAGCAGCGTTCCGAAGCGGGGTGGCTGGGGCAGGTGTTCCCACCCCCCGCCCGGCTTCGCAGCAGCGCCACGAAGCCCGGCGGCTGGGGCAGGTGCTCCCGCCCCCCCCACCCCGCTTCGGAGCAGCGTTCCGAAGCGGGGTGGCTGGGGCAGGTGTTCCCACCCCCCGCCCGGCTTCGCAGCAGCGCTACGAAGCCCGGCGGCTGGGGCAGGTGCTCCCGCCCCCCCACCCCGCTTCGGAGCAGCGCTTCGGAGCGGAGCGGAGCAGCGGGGAGAAGCGCAGCCACTTGCTTCAAAAGAGCTTTACCTCAGTCTAAGGACGGAATCCGAACAGTGGAAGGGCACCAGTGGCGGGAGCCTCATTAGGGAAAGCTCGCCTTTGTTTAAGAATGGTTTCGGTTTAAGAATGGACTTTTGGAACGGATTAAGTTCGTAAACCAAGGTATCACTGTATGTCGTTTGTTTGATTCCTGGTGCTCATACTGAATTTTCTGTTAACTTGACCTTTACAAAGTCCATTATACAAGTTAGCACCCTGCCTGCACAGAGAAGAGCAAGACGGATAGTCCTAGCCTTTCTCTTCTCCTGGGCCTGGCCCTTACACCCTCCCCACCAGTGAGGGGGGGAGATTGGCTGGTGCCTCCTCCTACCCCAAAAATGCCCCAACCCAAAATGTGGCAGTCCCATCTAACAAGGGAGGCTGGCTACAGGAGTAATGCTTCCACAGAAAATGTCTCCTTGTTTGTTTTGTTAATAGGCTTTTATTTTTTGTAAACCGTCTTGCGGCTTCATAATGGCATATTCATTCCAGGGCTGGGGAACCTGTGGCTTTTCAGCTGTGGCTTGGCTACATCTCCCATTATCCTTAGTCACTGGCCATGCTGGCTGAGGTTGATGGGAATCAGAGTCCAAGAACATCTGCAGGGCTACAGGTTCTTTGTTTTTCACAGACCTTAACCAGGCTCAGTGGCACAGATCAGAACTTATTACACTTGGAGACACCTAATGTAGCAATCTATATGGACTCTGGGCATGGCCTAAAGCAGGGTTGCAGAATTTGCAGCCCTCAGTTTGATTACATGTATATGGGGGGGGGAGGCGGGGAGCCCAGAGGAAAGGAGGGAAGATGGGGAAAAGATAAACTGGAGAGAGCAACAGAAGGAAGAAGGAAGCCCTCTGCAAGAAACTGATTCACACCTGTAGCAAAGAGGAGGGAAAGCGGGGAGCCAGATGGGTAGTGTGATGGAAAGGGGAGAGCCCTCTGCAAGCAATTGGCTCAAACCTCTGGCAGGCGCTATCTTTCCTCCTTCTGGCAGCCTGCTGGGTGAAGAGAAAGAAGCAGGAAGAGAAGGAAGTATTAAACATAATGAGTGAGTGGGGTTAGCAGAGGAAAAAGGAGTGGCAGAAGCACAGAGGAAATCAGTGGCGTAGCGTGGGGGGTGCAGGGGGGGCCGGCCGCACCGGGCGCAACATCTGGGGGTTAGGAGGTGCAAATCCACGGGTTAGGGGGCGCAAATCCACTGGTTAGGGGGCGCAAATTACTTGCCTTGCCCCGGGTGCTGACAACCCACGCTACGCCACTGGAGGACATTCATGTTTCACTAAATATGACTAGGAGCAATCTATGGGGCTCCCCCCACACACACACCCTTTTCATTTAGTGAGCTTCCTACTCACTAAGCAACACACACATGAATCTACTGTCTTAAACACAAAATAGAAGAAAAATAAACAACGTAAGTATATCGTTGTGTTGGAGGTTGCAGTAATACTGAAAAAGAGAAAATAGGAATAAAAGGTATTTTGAGATTATAAATCACAGTGTCCCATTATAAACAGGACTGTGTTATATTTTAACATTAAAATAGAAAGTTAATTTCTTTGAAATACCCTTTTTAGCACCCAAAGGAGAAGAATCCGCCATGTGTCGAAATGTTGCAGGCTGCCCCAAACTAAAAGTGCATTTGACATGATGATGAAGCAAGACCTCTTGCTTCAAATTGTCCTGGGCTGATTCTCTCAAGTCAGAATCTTATTAAAAGCAACAGATTCTAATTTAACAAGTGACAGGATCCAAAGGCATGCTAGTGACTTTCCTCTATTAATTTTTTAAATGGCCCTTGACACTTCCATTCAATCAATTAGGAGTCTTTGGGGAAGACAGCCTAAGAAACACATGGTAAGGACTGTTGCGTTTTTGTGGGGCGCTGTTACCAATCTTCACTTTATCCCAGGCTCCCATTTGCGAAGAAGATGTGATGCTTCCTGTGAGCTGTTTGATATATCCATAGGGAATACATGTATGTGATTAACCTAACTGGCCACTGGGTGTGACCGTTGCTCCACACAAAAGCAACAGAGGCTTCTTTTAAGTGACTTGAATCGCTTCACATGAAAAAGGCTCTTTTATCTTAGGAGGTAAAACATTCGCAATGAGAATGTCATATAATTTATGTTCCTTCAGAAACAAGAATAGTAGTATTAATAAATCCAGGAATGAAACACCCCAAAGTTTCACAGTGACGTATTTAAATGCTAATTGTGTTATCCAAAGAGACCCAGAATTTTCTCATCCCAAGTATTCAGATTTATTGAAGCAAAAATGAATGTGATTGTTTCAGAGAATGGGTTCCTTTTGTTCCAGAGATAGCAGAAATGTGTCGCCTGCATACTCTTAAGTGTGCACCTCTTGTGATGAGGGAAACTGTGCGATCACATTGGAATGTTAGCCCTTGTCAACTTTAGAAACAGATTTTATCCCATAATATTAAGCTACTGTGAGGTTTTGCATCTTACCACATTAGGTATTCAAACACCATTCTGTCTGTGGACAATAATCCAACTTATTATTTCAAATGCATTTTATTATATCAAGAGTGCAACGGAAACCTCATTATTTGTTAAGAACTCTTTTACTCCATATCACTGTCCCCTGTAGGCCCATGTCAGTGTAGCCATGTGTAGGAAGCATTTCTGTTTATAGTTTCATTATCTATATAGTTTAAATTTATCCCCATTCCCTACTGGGGTTGTGTGTTCGTGGTGTGCATTCCTGTACATGATGAAAAGCACAGAATGTTTTGTCACAATGGCATCTTTTTCTGCCAGGCTCTGAAAGGATGTTGAGTAACTGGGCTTTGTTGTTTAGTCGTTTAGTCATGTCCGACTCTTCGTGACCCCATGGACCAGAGCACGCCAGGCACTCCTGTCTTCCACTGCCTCCCGCAGCCTGGTCAAACTCATGTTGGTAGCTTCGAGAACACTGTCCAACCATCTTGCCCTCTGTCGTCCCCTTCTCCTTGTGCCATCAATCTTTCCCAACATCAGGGTCTTTTCCAGGGAGTCTTCTCTACTCATGAGGTGGCCAAAGTACTGGAGCCTCAGCTTCAGGATCTGTCCTTCCAGTGAGCACTCAGGGCTGATTTCCTTCAGAATGGATAGGTTTGATATTCTTGCAGTCCATGGGACTCTCAAGAGTCTACTCCAGCACCATAATTCAAAAGCATCAATTCTTCGGCAATCAGCCTTCTTTATGGTCCAGCTCTCACTTCCATACATCACTACTGGGAAAACCATAGCTTTAACTATACGGACCTTTGCTGGCAAGGTGATGTCTCTTCTTTTTAAGATGCTGTCTAGGTTTGTCATTGTAACTGGGCTTATATTGATTATAAGCACTGATTACAAAATATACCAGCTACCAGCATGAGTTTGACCAAACTGCAGGAGGCAATGGAAGACAGAAGTGCCTGGCATGCTCTGGTCCATGGGGTCACGAAGAGTCGGACACGACCAAACAACTAAAAAACAACAACAACAAAAGATACACATTTTAAGTGAAGTATAGTTCTCTGCACTGCTTTTTTTCTTTAAAAAGTGTTTAGGGGTACTCTCATTTTCCTACTCATATTGAAATACTGCCTCTCAATGAGGCCAAATTTAGATTTAGATTCACAAAATGTTTAGGGGTATGTGGACCCCTGCGTTCCCTCCCCCCCCCAAAAAAAGCACTGGTTCTCTGTATTCTTTTTGGGGGGCAGGGGGAATGGCCAGAAGTTTCTCTAACTGCTCATCTATATATTGTAGTCAATGCATGAATGCCTCTTTAAGAGCATAAAGAAATACCGTACTTGTAAGATTAGGTGAATTTACCCTGATCTTTTTAGGGGAGAGGCATCTGTATATGTCTGCTCTGAAGTAAGCCCCACATAGCTGAATGTGGTTCACTTCCTCATGGGTAAATAGGTATAGGATTACAATCTTAGTTTTCACTGTTGCACTACTGTGTAGCATCAGGCTCACCAGGAAAAAGTACATCCTGGGGACATTTATTAAGTCTGTTTATGAACAATAGTTATCAGGGTAGCAGTGGCAAATCACGTGGCATCCAGGTGGACAACCTTACATGAAGGTAGCAATCTTATGGTTCAATATTATTATCATCATTACTATTCTTTTTTTTTCTGTGCTGCATTAGTCCAGTTGGATTATTATCTTACATAGGAGCCTGAAGTAGTGCTGAGTTTAAGAGTCTGTAGAAACTCCATGCATTTTATCACTTTTTAGCTACTATTGATATTAATCATATTTTGACAGTTTTGAAATACCTGTTTGTAACTGTTTTTCAAGAATGTTTTATTTTATATTTTGGTGTAAGGTTTTCTTACAGTCAAACGGTATATAACTTTTGTTGAATAAAATAAATAAATAAATATTTTTTTATTTTTAAGTTTGATCATAATTCCCAAAGGCATTTCGCATTTTACAATTTTAAGCGTAAGCTTGCAGTGATTGACATGTGGACATAAAGTACTGAATGCATCAAGCAAAAATCATATGGTGCTTTTATCAGGGAGCAGGGAATGGCTTCAGCTTTTTATGTGATACAGCCCTCTCTGATATAGCCCTCTTTAAGTGGTCCTGGGCAAGGCCCTATTTCTCAACCTTACCTAACTCACAGGATTGCCATAAATATATAAAATGATACAAGGATAAACCCTTAGCTGCTGTGATAGCTGTAGAGACAAAGAAATCTAAATAATGTTCCATCAGTCCCGATAAGTGTTTGTTATTCTAATCAAAACTACAGCCCTCAACATGCCCAAGAGACTGTGAAACCTAATAGCTAAAAAAACTAGCATTGCCAATTAGTTTCAGAACAATGTTACCCTACTATGAGTTATACCTTGCTCCAAGTCCTGCTCTGGATATGTTAAGAGATGACCGTGTGCAACAGAATGTGTCTTTCCATCTGTTTTCTACAAGAACAAGTGCAATGTTGATTTGAAACAGGCTGAAAATTATTTTAAGGTGTATGCTTGTGTGTTTCTCAAAACTGCCAACAGCAGGAGATACACTAAGTGCCTGGATTTTCTGCTTTTTGAAAAAGAGTGTGTTTGTGTTTTCCACATAAAAAGTGTGCTTTAGCAAAAGAAAAAAAAGCTTTCAGTCAATTTTTCAAAACCTAGTTTTTCAGAGCTTATGCTGAAAATCATCCACACTTCCTAGAATCATTTTCTTTCTTTCTTTAAGTGAGACATCTGGCATCTTCCTGATTCAGTGATGAGCTGCCAATGTTTACAATGAGGGGCTCCTGGGGGGGGGAACCTCTTAATTGAGTTTGTGATAACTTTCAAATTCAAGCAAGGTTGTTTAAAATGCAATAATTGTTCAATACAAATCTCATATGAAATCACATCAGCTTTGGAGCACAGAACATGCTCTGCAGGTTCCAAAGTGTTGTTTGTGTCTAGAATTGCCAGCGGACAGTGCAGGGTCCTTAGGCCATACAGCAATTCTTTCTGGCCCCCAGCAGCCCTAAGTAATTGTAATTAAAGTGTTCATGAGCGAGAGAGTGATGTCCCCCTGAAAAGTGCGCAGCCATCAATCCACAGGTGCCCCTTGGAGAAGCCATTCAGGATCAGATCAGAGTATTGTAATAAAGAAAGGTGGAAGAGATAGGTGTTCCCTATTTAATGTTTTCTTACATGATAGAATGTTACAGCACCTCATTACTGAATAATTTTATTGATTGATTTTGTGGGGGGGGGAGCCTGTTCTTTATTAATTGCTTTGATATCTTCATTAATACATTGTTCTGATATGTTTTGTTGTACACTTTGAGCTACTTTGGGCACATTTCTGTGCAGGAAGCACCATATACATAAATTTAAATCCCAATCTGTGTGTTTTGTATGCAATGCTTCACATGTGCCTCAACCTATGTACTCCATAGCTATGACATCTGTACTGCTCGATGGTGTAAGGAGATAGACTGTGAAGCAAATACACTTCCAGTCTCTGCACCTTTGTCTGAAGGATGAAATGTCCCTCAAGAATAATAAAGAAAGTTAATCTGAAGTACCCACTGCATGGGAACTGGTTGTCTGCATTACTCTTGTGGCAAAACTTGAAAATTCATTGTGCTATAATATAGCAGGGGGTCAGGTGGGGGCAACCAAAATGGATTGACCATAATGTTGCATCCATCTGGGAATTCCAACATACTGTCTGTCTCTCCTGGGGAGTTTCTTGATTATCAAAACTTACCTTAAGAGTTCTATTGTTGAGAGTACTTGGCATAATAGAGAATGCTGAAGGAGATTTTCAGGACTCTATATGCACATTATATTTTGTTCCAAGAGACGACAGTGTTTCAGTGAGCTCCAAATTCTAATCTAAGCAAGCACAAGACATAATCTGCAAAATGAAAATCAACCTTGGAAAAACTGTTGTGTTCCCTCCCTAATGTAGCATAGAGATAGATGGAAGATGGAACACAGGACACAAAGGTACAGTCATGAAGATCATGACTGAACATATCACTGCTTTATTCTACCTTGTGGAGTTAGTATGAAGACAGATGTAACATCACTATGACCACAGGAAATCAGTGTGAGTGTCTGGAGGCGGTTGGAGGATGGATGGCGGCTAACAGATTGAGGTTGAATCCTGACAAGACAGAAGTACTGTTTTTGGGGGACAGGAGGCGGGCAGGTGTGGAGGATTCCCTGGTCCTGAATGGGGTAACTGTGCCCCTGAAGGACCAGGTGCGCAGCCTGGGAGTCATTTTGGACTCACAGCTGTCCATGGAGGCGCAGGTCAAATCTGTGTCCAGGGCAGCTGTTTACCAGCTCCATCTGGTACGTAGGCTGAGACCCTATCTGCCTGCGGACTGTCTCGCCAGAGTGGTGCATGCTCTGGTTATCTCCCGCTTGGACTACTGCAATGCACTCTACGTGGGGCTACCTTTGAAGGTGACTCGGAAACTACAACTAATCCAGAATGCGGCAGCTAGACTGGTGACTGGGAGCGGCCGCCGAGACCATATAACACCGGTCTTGAAAGACCTGCATTGGCTCCCAGTACGTTTCCGAGCACAATTCAAAGTGTTGGTGCTGACCTTTAAAGCCCTAAACGGCCTCGGTCCAGTATACCTGAAGGAGCGTCTCCACCCCCATCATTCTGCCCGGACGCTGAGGTCCAGCGCCGAGGGCCTTCTGGCGGTTCCCTCATTGCGAGAAGCAAAGCTACAGGGAACCAGGCAGAGGGCCTTCTCGGTAGTGGCGCCCGCCCTGTGGAACGCCCTTCCAGCAGATGTCAAAGTGATAAACAACTATCTGACATTCAGGAGACATCTTAAGGCAGCCCTGTTCAGGGAAGTTTTTAACGTGTGATATTTTATTGTATTTTTGGTTTTTATGGAAGCCGCCCAGAGTGGCTGGGGAGGCCCAGCCAGATGGGCGGGGTATAAATAATAAATTATTATTATTATTATTATTAGTATAGGAATTAGTCACAATTAAACTGTTGTTAATGCCTAATGTGATTTGTGCATCCTGAGAGTGCTGCTGTTTTTTTAAAACAAAAGTAGGTGTAATGTGAAGTTCACCCAAAAAAACCTGAATGCTTAAAGAACATAGATCTCAATTAAAGCATATCTGAAATTATTTCCCAAGGGTACTGCTTGTTACCACTTGTGTTTTCATTTAGCATATTTTCAGCTATACTTTATTTGGGGGTCCATCATTTTTTGACATGAAATATTTCTGTGAACTTGAAACTAAAGCCTTAGAAGTAAAAGTTACTATTGCTTAAGACAACAGATGCCTGTTATGGCACCAAGATGTTCTCTGCCACACCAAGGCATTATTGGTATGAATTCATAATGCGAGAACCTTTCATGTCAAAAAGAGATGGAAAATCAAATGTGAGTCTAAATAGCATGTAATCTCCCTTGACTCTTTGCAATTTCATGGCAAAACAGCCTCAACAGATTACACGGTGCAAAATAACAAAATATCCTTGGAAAGGAGATCAGACAGGAATTCATAGTGAATGGGCCACATTCTTCATTGACATTATTTCATTGGCCCCCAACTTCTTTCTGGTTGTAAATCATGCAGTGCCTAATGGATCTGCTCCCATGCATCTGAACCCAATTATAAGCATAATTTTGAGACAAAACAAATGTGGGTAAAATGGTTCTTACATCTAGTTTGAAAGTAAACACAGTTTGCTTTGATAAATCTGTCTTTTGGTGAGTCAGGCTAATATAACCTAGGACTGTCTGCAGTGAGTGGTTGTGAAGAAACAAGGTTTCTTCCAGACCTGCTGCTCTTACATTCTTTTAACTGGAGGTAAAGGTAAAGGTAAAGGGACCCCTGACCATTAGGTCGAGTCGCAGACGACTCTGGGGTTGCGACGGTCATCTCGCTTTATTGGCCAAGGGAGCCGGCGTACAGCTTCCGGGTCATGTGGCGAACCAGAGCAGCACACGGAAACACCGTTTACCTTCCCGCCAGAGCGGTACCTATTTATCTACTTGCACTTTGAGGTGCTTTTGAACTGCTAGGTTGGCAGGAGCAGGGACCGAGCAACAGGAGCTCACCCTGTTACAGGGATTCGAACCACCAACCTTCTGATCGGCAAGTCCTAGGCTCTGTGGTTTAAGCAGGGATTAAATGTGGGGCTTTCTGAATGCAAACCATGAGCTCTCCATGTCAGCCCCAGCCCCGGTAATGAATGCTTAGGCCTCAACATTACATTTACAGCGTTCTTTTTCTGTTGTTGTGGCACTATGTTGCTATGAAGCTTGCATTTACATTTTGCCATCTTCACTTGACATTGAAGCATTTGTCTCCATCCATTTCCACTGCCATTAGTGCAAGAGTGATCCCTGGAGCAGCAAATGCTGTTCAGGTGAATGGGGGAAACTAGCGCTAGCCATCAAAGGGATAAGCAAATATGATGCAGAGTTTACACAAATTATGCAGATTAGGCACTGTGCTTCCAATGAGTGCCGTTGGAAAATAAGTCTGAAGGCATGTGCCTTTGACATTTGGAAACACAGGGGTTTCCCATTAGAATTCAGCACAGCAAACTCTCTGTTTGAAACCTGAGTTGATGCAGGATGCTTAGATTGTCCATCAAAAATGCAGTAACCAAGAAGGAGGTTACCGGCCACAATATCTATTTTCTGCCTCAACCGCCCGATGCATCATGCTGTCAGGTGAGCAGAGTGCTGTTGTGCTCATGCCCAGTTGCAGACTTCTCACAGGCACCTGGTTGGCCACTGAGAACAGGATGCTGGACTAGGTGGGCCATTGGCCTGAATCAGCAAGCCCTTCTTATGTTCTCAAGGATCTGCATCTTGCAGTTTATCCCACTGATTGCTCAGGAGCTCCTGCAATGTGTCATTCCTTTGCCCCTAATGGATGCAGTCAGCCCAACATCAGAATCACGTTGCTGCCCAGCAGACTTGACAGAAGCTCAGGCTCAACAATACTGTTAGAATCAATAGGTGAATGTTCTGCACCCTGAACAAGAATGGGGTTCAGGAAAACGTTCAGAGAATTAGTGAGTTTGAAGAGACCTCAAAGCTCACCCAGCCCAACCTCCTCCCAACACAAAATCCAATGCAACCTCATATCTGATAGGTGGCTGTCCTCTAACTTCTAACAAACAGAGTCCATCACCCTCTGAGGCAGTCTATTCCTTTGTCAATGAGCCTGCACCCTGGAGAAGTTCAGCTGGTTAGGCTGCAACTTTAGGAGACGTTTTATTGATACGTTTCTCATGAAAAATGCATCTGTTACATGAGAGTTTGGTTACTGAAAATTGCTGTAGCAGGTCATCACTTGTAGAGGCGTATTATCACCTCTGCAAGGTATCAGCGCTCAGTGAATGACAGGCAGGTGGAACTTCTGAGTCATGAGAACCCTGTTAAAAGGAATTTGCCTTGAGCAAGATGAGCTGCTTAAGGCTGCAACCCTAAGCATCCCACATGCCCTAGGGGCAGCGCCAAGCAGCAGGATGCAGGCAAAATCCTACCCACACAGGAAACACAGAGCCTGATCAACAGGTGGATGGGGATGTTGTCAATGCGCAAGGAAAGAGAGGAGGAGTAAGGATGAAAAATGAGAAGTTTAGTCTTGGACACTCTAAGCTTGAGGCAATGACAAAGCATCTAAGTGGAGAATTTGATGTGTGATTGGATGGCAGGAGAAAGTTCTGGGGTGGAGAGGTAGAACTGGGCATCATTAGAGTAAAGGTGATGCTGAAATATATAACAGGCACACTATGTGGCATCAGGTGCAGGGCATCTTAAGCTGCAGCTGCATAGGAACAATCGGGAGCCTTAAAGTGCACTCTTGATCATTCCTCTGCAACTGGTCTTGCATTTGGCACCTTTTAAATTTGGCACCAACTGGCTAGATTTGGCTCTAGCCACAAACTCCTGATTGGAGTTCACGTGTGGAGCCAATCTGTGCAAACCACCTGGCCAAAAGAACTTTATTTTCTGCTGCATGCTGGTCTGCAGAGGGAAATGCTCAGCCTGACATCATGGTGATGTCAGGTGACTGACAGGTTGGTGCCTGTCAAAGCTGACCCCTGGGGGGAGCAACAGGGCCAGATCCAGGTCACTATCCCTGACATGTATAGGGAATTGTACAGGGCCCTGAAAGACCCTGCAAACACACTGAAAGATCAGTTAGATAGCTGTGAAGATAATCAGCTGATGGACGAAGTTTTGTGACTCTTCTGGCACAACTACGTGTGGCATATTAGTGGCATGATAGTGCTGAGTAATGCATCCTATCAGCACAAAGATTTCCACTTGTGCAGCAAAACATCTCCAACCCTTTCCTGCCCCTGCGTGTCTTCTAGGGGTTCCCTCAGTCCTCTGGAGCAGATTTGGGGCATGTGCAGGGGGAGGAAAGGGGGAAGTCCTGTTGTGTAAACAGAAATCCTTGCACTGACAGAACACATTGGTTGGCTACAGTCCACGTTCTTCACAAACAGATCCACCACACACGTGCCTTTTGCATTGTGACTCAGTAACACTGAATACATTAGTGTAAAACGGCCCTCGCAGACCAAGTTAGGATCCCCTTCCTGGCCTGTTGGCCTTGCCTGACCAGAGATTTCCCATGCCCATTTCAGATCAAAACTCAAACTGGTATAAGGAAAGCTAGACCAGAAGGCACATCCTTTCTAGGGTTACCTTATCCTAAGAGTTCATCTTTAAGGAGAGGTGTGGTATTATTGTGTGAAAAGAGTAGATAATATCAGACCAGAAGAGGGGGAATCTTTCATAAGCAGGAGGGGGGGGAGAGAGAGAGAGAGAGAGAGAGAGAGAGAGAGAGAGAGAGAGAGAGAGAGAGAATTGGGCACATCCATTGTCTTCCGCATTGTTGTTCATTTTTATCCTAATTGTACAACTTCAAATGAAAAGAGCAGAAGAAAGAGGCGTTATTGATGATGCAAGGTAAGTGCCTTGTGGAAATAATTCTTATAGATTTATATATTGTCTCTCTATATATCCAACAACGACCTGGGGGTTACGGAGCAATATATGGCAGCACTGAAAACAATCTACAAAGCTGCATTTCTTGATCTATTTATGTTCCGCCCAGATTAGAGTACAGCACGGCAGGCGAAGCCACGACTGCTAAGCTTCCATGACTGCTATATGGTATTGCAGGAATGTAATTGCAGGAGGAGAAACTTCTATGATAAGAACCCTCTGCTATTTGCCCCAATACAGAATGAATCCAATTATCCCTTAATCACAATAAAGAGCGTGTCCAAAAACACAAAACCAAAAAAGGAAAGCTCTTCACAGAAGAACCAGACTGCTTTCATGTTGGTTGATTTATTTATTTTTAAGTAGGAGGGAGGAAAGGAACCAAGAAAGAGAAGTCCCACAAGCCGTGCCTTGAGGAGATTAACACTGTGTTTGCTGTAACACTTCTTGACCTCTTAAAAGCCACCCAGCCAACTTGGGGGAGTCAAAATGTGTGTAGCCAGATGTAAGGGTGTGGGGAGGAAGGTTTGTACTACTACCCCCAATCCAGCTGTACAAGGTAGACTAGAACTGATGACAGGAAGTTAAGCTGTTGTCTTGGCACTTCCATGCACATTGGGAGGAGATCATAAACCTTTTTCTTCATGTTTGCAAGTGGAATCAAAGGTTTACCTTAATTTCAGACCATCAGTCCATATAGCTCAGTAATGTCTACACTGACTGGCAGTAACTCATGAGGGTTTTATCCAAGGAGCTGTAGTTTAGCCCCTCAAAGAGCTACAATTCCCTTCACCCTTAATAGACTATGGTTCCCAGGATTCTTTGGTGGGGTGTTTTAAATGTGTTTTTCAAAGTAACGTGCATATGCAGTCCAAAGCCAAGACCAACAGGTGCCTGTCTAATCACCAAGCAGATAGAGTCCCACAATACTGGTGCAACCACAATGAAGGCCTTGTTGTTGGTGACCACATGCCAAACATGTGACACTGCTAGTAAGGATTTATCTGCTGACTGTGGAGACCTGGACAGGCATCTAGGGTGGCAAGTCAGCCTCTAATTTTTTAAAACAAATAAACAAAAAACAAACAAACTATACGTAATAAGGGAAACATGGGGTTCCCAGACTTATTTCCCCTTCATAGCCATTTCTTTCTTTCCAGCCAGAACTCACTGGAACTCAATTCTAGCACTTCTCGGGTGGGCGCCATTGACATTCTAAAACTATGAGGGAGGCATTCACGGTGTGTTCTGGTACCTCTTTTTATAGAAAAACAGCACTGCTCATAACACTAATTTGAGAGGGGGAGAAGGGCTGACTGAATCCTCATTCATTCAAATGGGCCTTTTCTGCATTAGCTCTAACCCATGGAATGGTCTCCTCAAGGAGGCCCACCTGGCACCAACTTTGTCATCAGTTCAGCACCAGGGAAATATATTTTTGTTTTCCCAGGTCTTTGGACGTCATCAATGATTAGATAATTTTACTCTGTGTTTTCAATATGACTGTGTGTTCTTCTGATACAGTGGTAGCTCGGGTTACATACGCTTCAAGTTACATATGCTTCAGGTTACAACTCCGCTAACCCAGAAATAATACCTCGGGTTAAGTACTTTGCTTCAGGATGAGAACAGAAATTGTGCTCCGGCGGCGCAGCAGCAGCAGGAGGCCCCATTAGCTAAAGTGGTGCTTCAGGTTAAGAACAGTTTCAGGTTAAGAACGGACCCCCCGCAACGAATTAAGTACTTAACCCGAAGTACCACTGTATTCTTAACGGTATTCTATTCCTGTTGTAAATTGATCCTGGACTTTGGTTGTGGGAAGAGCTACATACATTCAATACACCTAAACCTAACCATGGAAGGCTTTGAATGTTAGATATTAATTGACAGTTTAGGTCAGCATTTCGTTCTGGGCATCACTTGATTTCTATGGGATGAAGGGGGAATTACTGAACAAACTACCTACTTATTCTTCCCTACATAAAGCTACAGGGACCCTGTGTCTTTCCCCCTGTGGGTGGAAAAGCAACTTATGGGCCGTGCTGACAAATGGCAGGATCAGGAAGGTTAAGCAGCCCCTCTTCTTGTCTCTCTCTCTGCCTCTGAGGTGCCCTTGCTTTTAAAACAAAACTGTTAGGGGAAAAGAGTCACCAAATGCAGTCGTGTGTAGACTGAACTGTGAATGCATAAATGTACTATATAAATTCTAATAATTATATTAGAATTATATTAATATAATAATAGTTATTATTCTTATACTAATTACTCACGAGGAAAAAGTGCTTGGAATTTGAAAATATATAGAAAATAATTGAAGATCATTCTGGCGAAAGAGTGTACGTCCAAACTCTCTCACACACATTATTGAATCTGACACTGACATACTTTCCTTGATAATACAGAATAGGGTATATCTTCCTTCCTTCTTGTGGCTAGATTGGAAAGAGTGACCTCTGCTTGCTGATAGCAATCCAGTTGGTAATGGAAAGCTCACTCCACAGAAATCGAGTGACTCCTCAGGTCAATACGCTGACCTGAACTGTCCGGATAGGATGCAAGGGATACCTGGCACTCAGACTATCCAGTTACTGAAGATTTTCAGTATCCATTTCTATCTACTCAAGCACAAACTGTGCTGTTTTTATATAAAAACACAGCCTTATGGGGGGGAAAAACCTTTAAAATGAACCGATTTACTGCGGCATACACCTTTGTGAACTAAAACCCGCTTCATCAGGGGCAAAGGTTGTTATCATTAATTGGCATGTATGTGTCCCCACACATACCCACACATGGGTATAGAGGGGGGAACTGTAAGCAGTGGGACCTAATGGACTCTAAATGTAGCAATATGCTTTTGTTCTCAAAATGTTAGCTAAATGTAGCAAAATGATACGGATCTGGATGCCAGAGGCACAGATCCAGAAATGGTTGCAAAGAGGTAATTGATTTCAAAAATCATGCTCCTAAAAGAACTTTCACATAGTATGATTCAAAACTGAAGCTTCGTTCCACTCCCTAGCTAATCAACACCCAATACAATACACCACTTTTCAGCTGAACAGGCAGAGAGCATGGTCAGTGCTTTTTTCTGGGGGCACGCAGGGGTACACATACCCCTAAATATTTTGTGAAAAAACGAAAAAAAGTTTTTTAAAAGTTTATTTTCTAGCATGGTGAATCATCAGTTCTGTTGCTACCCCCAATGGCGGCCTCATTTCCTGTCACAGTGTTTCTTGAGTCTCAGGCGGAAGCGGGCGTTTAATGTGTGAAGTAGGAGCTGGAATCTAGCATGGTGATTGGTCAGTTTCCTTGTTACCACCTCCAATGGCAGCTTCATTTCCTTTCCTGGTGATTTTCTTGAGTCAAAATGAGAGTACCCCCTAAAAAAAATTTTTAGGGGGGAAAAGCACTGAGCATGGCCAACGGTCAGGGAAGAAGGGCAGTCTAGCATCCATTGTGGGGAAACCCCTTCTTTTTCCTCATAAGGAGAAACAACTAGAAGAGTATCCATTTTGAGATAGATTTATAGACCCTCCTTTTTCTTACACCCACAAAGTCATTGTAAAAAAGCACAGGAGAAAGAATTGTCTCTGCTAAGAAAACCTAACAATTTCATTATAAACCAAGGGGGCAAAAGGAGAGGTGACTTGTCCAAGATCACCAATTAACAGGTATGGCAGGAATAGAAACCACGTCTATTGTTTTCTTGTCCAGTGCATCTTCCCATGGTGCTTTGCCTCTCCGTGGACTTGGGCCCTTGGGAATATTGCGCTTCCCTCAGATTCCTGACACGGGCACTTTGGTATTGTAATAGGAGAAAGCCTAAAATAGTGCAAGATGCCAGCCCGTTCTTTTAATATAATTGGGATCTCTCTTGAAGAGAATAGCACAAATATTGCTCTGTATTGCTTGGAGTTTTTCCCCCTTTTCTTTTCTTTTCCAGGGCTGTTGTTTTTCTGAATTAGGAAATAAATCAGGGGAGATCATAGTAAGCCTGTAATACCCTGCTCAGCACTATGGAACACATCTTACAGCGATGAAACACAAACCTCTAGGCAGGAAGATAAGATACCAAAAATGAAAATTTGCTGAATATCATCAGAAACCACATACCCTTGAGAAATCTCCAAATCCAAGAACCATAAACAACTTGTTAAGACATACAATTACTGAATAGTCCTAGCAGCGAGTGCTTCCCTTGATGAAACGAAGAAAGCAAGGCAGCAATAAAAAATCAAGCCCACGAAGCAAGTAGACCCAGAAGGTTATTTTAGTTATTTTAGAGAGGGGGAAGAGACTGGTGGAAATAAGGACATGCTTCTAGCACTTCAGCTCTCATGCCAAGGATCACGGCTCAAGCTTCCCTCCCCAGTATTACAAATTGCTACGGTTCTACTCGGCCCCTCTGCTGTATTCATTTATTCTGCAATAGGCTGTGCTCTATTGATGTAAAAGCCGAATACAATTGTATTTGTTGTCAAACGATGTGCCAGAAAGAAACGTAAATTGGCTTACAATGGCCTGCTTCAGACATAGTCCTCCCGATTGTCAAACCATTATTTAGTGGTTGGAAGTGCCCAATAGGAACACAGGCTGATCCACTCCTCCCCACAAGCAGAGTTGCTGCAAACTATAGTTAGGTCTTAACCCAGAGGTAGAAACCAGACATGAGATCTAATTTTCAGATTGGATTTTCAGATTGGAAAGCAAAGTTTGGTCTGCAGTAACTTTAGTTGCTCTGGTTCTGTTGCAAACCATAGTTATGGCTAGCTAAGAAATGCTGGGGGTGGGGAGAGGGTTGATGTGGGCCGGGGAGCCGGAACTGGCTGGGTTTCCACTCAGAACTCACATATTGTGCACCTGGTTTTCTTGTGCGTTTTTAACTATTGACATCCTCTTTGCTTTCAAGATGTTGAAAGTCAAGCTATTGCCAGGTACATTCATTGGTCACATGGCACATGGAAAAGAGCCTCCAGCAGTACACAGTGGTGGGACTGGGGGTCAAAGGAAGGGATCCTCAGTGTGAAGAGTCTCTCTGTTCTCAGCTGTGAAATCTCAGACGTATGGAAAGCATTTTAGCACACTTTCAACTAAAGCATGCAAAGTGCCTTTATTCCTAATCCTAATTCATTTGTCTAATGGGGACAACCACTTAAAAAAATAAATCTGGAATTATATTTCACCTTTGGTGTCATTGGGTTGAACCCAATAGTAGCTTTGAACTACGGGAAAGCTCTTCCGCTAGCACAATGCAAGGTAACCAATTTTTTACTGATCCCTCTTACCTCCTGCAGCCCTCTATGACCCCCCCCAAGTTGCCATGGAGGGTTGGAGAGCATTCTAGAACAGCATGGGATATGATGGTAAGTAAGGGTGACGGTGGTGAAAATCAGGTATCCTGTTTTGCATGAGCAGAAACTACTTATATTAGTATATTGAATTTAACCCTAACTTAGCTATGTTTGAATGGATATATGTAACTGCTGTGTTTCTGGTACATGGGAGAGTCTAAAATTCAAGCTCAGTTACTGCTTTGGGTCAGAAGTGAAGGTTTTTGTACCAGATTTATTTTAGTCCATTGCTGATTATGCCATTAAGAACAGAAAATAAGATTCACTCTGTGTGGCATCTTAGCCAGCACTATTTTGCTCAAACCCCTGTCATTAAGTGCCTCACTTTTTAAGCCTTTAATTTACTCAGGTAATTATTTAAAGAAAATGGAGTATCAAGCTAAGAATCTTTTAAAGACAGTTTACACAGAATTCTATATAGTCAGCCATGTAACCAGTCAGGAGGGAAATAACATGTTATACAAGAACAGAATACAATAAAAGTGATGGGCAGATTGAATCCTTTGGTATCTGACTACCCGTTACACAGAAACAAAGCCTGTGTAATACTACAGTGATACCTATGTCCTGAAGTGTTGTCGTTGTTGACAATGGGGATGAAATCAAACTGCTGCATTAGCAGCACTGAAATGACCTCACTGGGCACAAACCTGGGCCACTGCTGCCCAGCTATAGATACACACACACAGTTGTCAATGGTGTCCAAACATTTTTTGTGGTGGGGATTGATATTGTTCCACATCGCCAGACCTCACAGGAAAACCAACTGGCTCTCTTAGTAAGTGAACAAGAGAGGTCTTGTAGAGCAGTGTTTCCCAACCACTGTTCCGCGGCACACTAGTGTGCCACGAGATGTTGCCTGGTGTGCCGCGAGATGTTGCCTGGAGGGAGGCGGGCGAGTCAGGCAGCGAGAGGCGGGGCGGCGGCGGCGAGGAGAGGCCGCCCAGCGCGGGGCTCTCGCCGTCTGCCTGCCTGGCTGCCTGCGAGCTCGGCGGGCAGCGCCTCCGTCCGCAGCGCCCGCCTCGCGGCTCTCATTCCCTGCCAAAGCTCACCCAGCCAAGCCGCGCTCTCCTTCCTGCCTCGCTTTGCTGCCTCCTCCCCCCCCACCCCCAAAGCTTGGAGGTTCCCCGGCAAGGGGGAGGGAAAAAAATTGAAACTTACACTTTCGTGCGTCCCTCCCGGCGTGACGCTGCGCGCTGACGTCACGGGGCTGTAATGGTGGTGTGCCTCGAGATTTTTTTCATCAAACAAGTGTGCCTTTGCCCAAAAAAGTTTGGGAAACACTGTTGTAGAGCTCATTGCCAAGTTTAATTATTGTGAAATTCTCCACCATCTCTACTTCTTAATAATTAGGATTTCATTGTAAACATAGAAAGGAAGCTCAGAATAGGTTAAAATGCTTTTCTGGCTTACCACATTCCACTTACAGTTCTGGTGGAAACCTGAGATTTCCCCATCTGCATTCTAATGAGGCACAATTCTCAATAGGCTTTAGTATGACTGATCTTGTTATTGCTCAGCTTTGAGAGGCCTGTCACCTTATCATCTTAAACAATTACTAAACTGTCCACCAAACAGAGGTAGACAAACCTATGACGGGTTGCCTACAGGCCATTGATACCTGGCTTTTATTTAAAGTAAGCATGAGAACTCACTTCTTAAGAGCCATGGAAATGAAGGCTATTGGTCAGATCAGATCAGATTAACTCATCACAAGTATTCTTCTGTAAAACTAATGAAATCATAAAGCTGCAATAGATGCAGAATTGACCAATTCACCTTCAAAGTGAATAATGTAGGACAGGAAAGTATGGGTGTCATCTCAGAAAGGGAGTGAGGACTGAGATGAAAAACTAAAAATGGAAGAGGGCAGAAATGCACAGCTGGTGTTCTCGCTTAATCAGGTGGCAAAATCTAATAAAGCTTTGATGTGTGTTATTGAACTACTGGAAACCAAAACACCAGCGTAGAATATTAGGCTGCTGAATCCTACTGTCTCACTATAAGAAGAAAAACTAAACAGCAATCTTGTAAACAGAACCTGGGTTCCAGAGACACAAAATTTAATACAGAAGATCACTTTGCAATGTGTGTGCATGTGATATATATTACAGTGCAGGCCCAAAATGTGAAGGTCAAACCTAGGTTGGCCCTGCTGGCTCATCCGTGCAGTCCCAACCTTGCTGCCATAATAGGGAATGCATGTTAATAAACAGTAGGTGCATGTATGGGCAGTTAGTTTGTACCGTTGTGGCACCTCAGTATAATCCATTTTGGACAGATATGGCACCAGAATGGAATTAAATGATGACTGCATGTAGAATGCACAGGTCGACTCTATCTGACTCATTTCACAACCATTCTGTAGCATGCCCTTACCTTTTTTTTCCAGCATTTTGCAAAATTTTCAGCACTTGCCTAATATTATTTCCCACCGATCACTCCCACCATACTGATCTTTTTCTGTGTGTGTCTGGTTTTAAAAATTACACTTTATAAAGAAATCCCATAAGGACGTACGGTACATCCTCTGTTCACCGGTGACCTTTCCAATTTATAACTTCATGGCGGAAGTATTCGTATCTGATCCTCAAAACCTTGAAACTAGAAAGTGTTGGTAACAGCCGATGCCGGCACTTGGGAATGGAGCTTGGGCCTGCTGCTTAGCATGCCATACAATCTCAATTAGGTGTGACAGCTCAGACTTTCTTTAATGAGATGATGCTCCATTTGATGTGATTGTCACATAATTGACAAGGCATATCTCACTTGATTTTTATCTCTGAGATAGCTCCTTATGGGAGCCAGTAATATAGCAAAATATCACCCCCTCTCTTCTTTCTCTTCATGCAGATGTCTTGATATGCATTATATTTCCTTCTTTCACCCCACCTTCCTTGCATGCATTAAATCACCCACTCACCTTCAAGACAGTATCTAAAGCTGGTCAAAGCAAGGTATACCAAACCCAAAATTTTGTGTAAATGTCTTCTTCAGATTTTGAGAGATGAATTTCTTTGCAAAAGATTCATTTCTGAGAAACATGCAGAAGGAGTACATCTGTTCAGCCTTCCGTCCCAACATGGTCCACCACCAAATCCAGCTGCCACTCCTTTCATACACACCTCTGGCCTGGCAAGAATGGAGCAAGCTGGTTATTATTAGTAGGATTATTTTGGTTTAGAAATCCTCCTGATCCCCAAAAATATATAAGTGGTACCTCGGGTTACATACGCTTCAGGTTACAGACTCTGCTAACCCAGAAATAGTACCTTGGGTTAAGAACTTTGCTTCAGGATGAGAACAGAAATTGTGTTCCGGCGGCGCGGCAGCAGCAGGAGGCCCCATTAGCTAAAGTGGTGCTTCAGGTTAAGAACAGTCTCAGGTTAAGAACGGACCTCTGGAACGAATTAAGTACTTAACCCGAGGTACCACTGTATAGCCTTTATGATGTACAGCAGGGTTGGGGAACCCCCCCACCCCATCCCTGCCACTGAGGTTGTGCAGCTGCAGCAGCTGCTTCCAGCGGGTGCTCGTGAGATCTCATGGCACTCTCGTGAGATTTCGCTGGAAACCACAGCTGCTGCAACCATACATACCCAGTAAGCCAGGCTTTGGTGAGGGTGGAGTGGCACCTTCTTCTTTTGCTTCATGAAATGGGATGGGCCACCAACGTTTTCCACTCAGTACTGACCCATCTGTGTTGAGATAATAGAAAGCACTCTAGGCTTCATCTTACAATACCATAATATCACTTGGCACTGCTATATCTAAGCACCAGGGCAAACCAAGGACAGGCCAGAAGTTTAAATGCTTCCCACTTAAACACTGTTTTAAAAAAGTGTTAAATTCCATTTCTACAAAAAAGGGGACATTCACAATAATTTAAGCTACAGTTCACCTATACATTAGGCAAGGGTACATAGTGTATGAAAATGTCACACAGAGGACAGTTCGATGTCACAGGACTCGCATGCAAATGGAATAAAACTTTCATATACTATGTGCTCCATATAAATGCAGACACAGCATAGTACTCCAGCATGCCTCAGTCCATCAGAAAACCTCATCAAAAAAATTCAAAAAAAGTCACATTTGATGCGCACTGTAAACACATAACTGGCAGAAATTTAATGCTATTATTGTGGTTAAATGTATATCCGATCTCTTTCCATCAAGGAGCTCAAGGTAGAATATGTAGTTTATTATCATTAATAAAATTATCATTTGCAATGCATCCGGGGGGGGGGGGGATATTTGTATATAAATAAGACAGAGATCAGAAACATATAATAAATCCTGAATTCAAAAGAAGCACATTTGCCTTATGACCTGTATAAACAGTCAATGAAAATATGATAGTACCTTCCATGATTAGCAAGCAGATCTCTTTTAATATATTTTGTGTATTCTCTCTATCCCTGTCAAAGGAGAAATTGTTTTGAAGTCAACATTAGAGCCCAACCCCCGCTTTCTAAAGCAGCTCCTTCAATTGATCCTTCACATATCAGTATCACTCAGTAGGTGGCTAAACTCTAAAAGGTTTGGGCAGAAGTTAATATCAAACTATTCAGACTTCAAGGTCCTCTCCATCACCTCCCAACCGACATCTATCCAAGTCAGAATGTGCAGTGTGTCACAATTCAAGTTAAGGGATTGGTAGCAAATGCCACTTATCCTTTGAAGGAACCGGCATGTGTGAGCTTTATAATGAAAGGAAACAGCAGAAAGAAAACCCTCTGCAAAGAACTGTGTTTGGGGTTTGTTTGTGTTTGGAGAGGAGGGGAGGGAGATTTGCTTGGAATATGGGGTGTTAAGCTAAATAAAATCAGAGAGTTGAAGGGAGCCTTGCATGGCTCTTGGGATAGGCATTTTGCTTTTTTTATATAATAATATTTATTGCTTTTACAACAATTTAAACACTTACAAAAGAAAAAACAAAAAAACAATACATTATAATACAAAAAACTACATAAAAATTAACAAAACAAAAACACTTTAAAAACACATCAAAAGAAAAAGAAAAGAAAAAAGAAAAAGAAAAGAAAAAAGAAAAAACTTCCAATATCTTATCTTTCTTTCCCATATTTCCACGGCCTCCTCACACCTCCCATTTTGTATTCCACTTCTATTAATTATTTCAGCAATTCCTTACCATCTTCCCCTGTTTTCTATCCTATAATTATCTTAACACCTTTTAACCTTATTTTCCTTTAATACTCTACTAATCTATTTATACTTAATTCCTTATAACATTTCTACTGAAGCCGTATAATTTCATTCCAACATTCTTCTAACATTCATTAATTTTACAATATTTGTATAAATAGTCTTTAAACTTTTCCCAGTCTTCTTCCACCGACTCTTCTCCCTGGTCTCCGATCTTGCCAGTCTTTTCCGCCAATTCCGTCTAGTCCATCAACTTCATCTGCCATTATCCAACACTTCAGTGCTTTTAAGAGACAGCCATTCTCTCAGCCAGCAAAAAGCAGATGACTCACAACAAAGTTTAAGTGTCTGGCAGGGCAGGTCCACCTCCTTCTTTAGCATCCGTCAATATCTTAAGTTTTACTCGATGCGTCCTGCCCTGCCAAACCAATCCAGGAGCATCCCTCTGCCACCTCCTGAAACAATCCCTCCCATCCAAAACTTGCACTTTTTGACACAAAAGCAACATCCCCGGCAACACAGCAACCCTCATCCCCACCACAACAGCTCGGCCCAACCATAACAACTTCAGATTTGTCCATATTTCCCAATCCCCCTTCTCTTCAATCCAACATCCTTCACAGTTACCCTTAAGTAAATTCACATTTTTGGCGGTCCTAATGACCCCCAAAAATCTCTCTCTCTCAGCCGATGTTGATCCTGTCTCCTCCTGAAGCTCTGTCAAACTTTCCTTTCCCAGTTCTGGTGGGGTTCTGATCCTCAAATTCATCTGTTTTTCTTTAAGCTCCATCATAGCAAATATCAGCCTATGTTTGTCAAGTTGCTTTTGAATGTATGGGGCTCTCTCACACTCCAATTGTGTTGTTTTACATTCAGCAGCAAATGTTTTCTCCCTGACTTCATCCGGAGTTTGCCGTATTAAAGTAGATTCCTGTGTCAATTTCTTGATGGTTTCTGTGTTGGTGTTCACCTTTTGTCCCAGATTATTTAAACTTTCTACAATTAAATCAATTTTATTATTTGCAGCGTCCGCTTTCACATTCATCACTTCTGTTTTCTTGTGAAGCTGTTCCAGCGAGTCATTTAGTTTCAATAATGCGACCACTAAGGCCTCTCCTGTTGACATTTCATCTGTTCTTTCCTTTCCATTTGCCATAACACTTAAGAGATTCAAGGTCAACTCCAGAGTCACACAGTTTTTATCTTGCAGCTGGAAACTCCCCTAGCCCAGCTCTTATGAAGTAACCAATTTAAGAAACTTCCACTAGAGGGAAACAGTTTCTATTTATAATAGTCAAGAATGTCACCTTTAAGTGCAACTCGTACAATCCAAAGTTAGTTTCAGTTTTCAGTTACTTTATTACTCCTTTTTAGAAGCAGCCAGAAACAGTAGAAACAATATATCTCTCTTATTTTGCTAGCTGTCAAGGAACATTCTAAGTGCTGTCAATGAACATTCCAAAACGTCAGTCCTACTAGCAGCCCATTTCCAGGGTCAGAGCGGTAGTATTTTAACTCTCTTTACTCTCTCCTGCAGGCATACTCAGTCCACAACTTTCCCCCCTCTTCTCCTGCCTCCAAGGGGGATTTTATACTCTTTGCCGATGGAAATTTAATCTTTTACAAAAGGCTTTCCAAGACTTCAGCTTACAGACTCCTTGCCTCAGTCTATTTACAAATAGGGAAGGCGGACTTCCTGTTTTGAAGCTTCCAGTTTCGATGCCAAATTAAACGTTTAAAATCCGATTCTCCTGTATCAGCTCTACTCACGGGTAATTACTTTAGAGTCAAATTGTCCACAGGAAAAAGTCAGTGCTCTCCGGCAACAGCTATGCGGCTTCGCTCCGTGGAAGAAGCAGACAATTCGAAGCACCGCGCCACTCACCCCACATCGCTCCGGGTCCCCGAAATCGGGTTCCCCCACGAGTAGGGGAGTCGCAAAAGGTGCCCGCCGAATCCCACGTTCACAGGCTTCTCCTGCATCAGCTCTACTCACGGGTAATTACTTTAGAGTCAAATTGTCCACAGGAAAAAGTCAGTGCTCTCCGGCAACAGCTATGCAGCTTCGCTCCGTGGAAGAAGCAGACAATTCGAAGCACCGCGCCACTCACCCCACATCGCTCCGGGTCCCCGAAATCGGGTTCCCCCACGAGTAGGGGAGTCGCAAAAGGTGCCCGCCGAATCCCACGTTCACAGGCTTCTCCTGCATCAGCTCTACTCACGGGTAATTACTTTAGAGTCAAATTGTCCACAGGAAAAAGTCAGTGCTCTCCGGCAACAGCTATGCAGCTTCGCTCCGTGGAAGAAGCAGACAATTCGAAGCACCGCGCCACTCACCCCACATCGCTCCGGGTCCCCGAAATCGGGTTCCCCCACAAGTAGGGGAGTCGCAAAAGGTGCCCGCCGAATCCCACGTTCACAGGCTTCTCCTGCCTGTGATTTTTACGGGTCTCTGCCTTCGCCGCGGCGGTACAGACCCAAATTCCCATGGGGCAAGTTCCTCCCGATCAGAGGAACTCCGCCATTGCCGGAGGCACCAACCCGGAAGTCCGGGATGGGCATTTTGTTGGTTGCCAGCTAGGAGAGAAAAGACAATGGAGGGGAGAGGGGATTAGTTGTGTGGGAATTGGTTGATCGCGTTCATCTTAAACTTCAGTTTACCATGAACCTCTTTTTGTCTTTTCTTGTTAAATCTAGGTAATTGTCAGTGAAACCCAAGCTTAAAAGGTTTGAACGCTTACCCCAGTACCTGCCTTTATGCAGTGTTTTGTAGACGGAATCTCTTCCCATGCTGAATTTCGTCTATTTGAAAACAGTGAGAGAAAATGGCTTCAATAAGAATGTAATCTGTTGTCGGGCACTTGATTATCTGGCAGTATTTTATGAGATTGTGTATTTGATAAAGACACACAAACAGCCAAGGAGAGGATTTTGATTGCAAAAACAGCCTACATAGAAAGGGTTATGGGCGCACGCAGTGTTGCTCCGATCAAATTTGTGAACTCTGGAGTCTGCATTTCAAAAAGGCTTTTCAGAAAACTCCTCTGGAGAAGTTGGAGACAGAACCCGCATGGAAAGTAGGTGCTCTGCCAGTGAGCAGTGTTCCACTATGGCCACTCAGAGACAGATTTAGGGGAGCACGACCGGTTCCTCTCCACAGGACAGTGAGCTGAGGGAGTGCCTTCCCACCTCCTTCCCAAGGCCTAGTAAGTCCTTGCTTCAGGAAGGAGGTGTGAGGGCTCTAGCAGGATCCTAGAGCTCTTCCATCTTCTTCCCAAAGCCTAGTTTGCTCTTGTGCAGCTTTAGAAAGGAGACGGAGGACTCTAGGACCCTCCCAGAGCTCTTGTGCCTCCTTCCCGAAGCCCAGTATCTTGCTTACCCAGCTTTGGGAAGGCAGCCTTGGGCTGAGGGGGCAGTCAATTTTTGGCTTCGCACAAGGCGTCATATTACAAAGGACAGGTGAAGAGGGAACAACAGCACCACTAGGAAGAAGCAATAGAGTCAGGATGCTCCACGACTGGCAGTGTGTGGTGTGGTGGTTAGCCTGTTTTTGGGTGCCATGCTCTCAGCACAGAGCCCCAAAATGCATGAGAGCGTGATCTCACGTGAGATCACAGAGCCCCAAAATGCTCAAGATTGCGACCTCACACAAGAGCACAGAGCCCAAAAGCACATGTTACTTGCACAGCTAAGAAGATGCACATCCCGGTTCTCGGCCTCCGCATGTTGGAGAGTATGGGTTAGTGTGTTGGATGAGGACCTGGGAGACCAGGGTTCAAATACCCACTCAGCCATAAAGCTCATTGCGTGACCTTAGTCTCCTAGCCTAACAGGATTGTTCTGAGGGTAAAATGGAGAAGAGGGGAGATGCATGTAAGCTACCTTGAGCTCCTCAGAGGAAAGGTGGGATATAAATGAAATAAACACAGTCAATAAAAATAAATAGTTACCTGACAATGCTGGCCCTTGGCCCTGGCCCTTAACAACCTCTGTACACTCTTCATCCTATTAGATCAATCACTATCGCAGAGCTGTTTGGCCAAGCAGCCGATCCTTTTCACAAAAGCCCTGCTATTGTAATGCACAAGTTTGAAGTCAATTACAATGCAGAATTATTACATCTTACCAAATATGTAGCAGTGGCGGCAAATAATGAGATGAATGTACTTGCAGCTTATATATATATGCAGCATTTATAATACAAAGAGAATTGTGTTTTTAGGGGGAACCTGCCAGCTTCACAGTGTTGAACTGCCCGCTGCACCCATTTAATCCTCCAATAACTAAGCCCCCAAAGACTATCACCTCCAGCTTTCCTTCCTCCCTGCCCCCTGCTGTACCTTAATATTGAAAAATTAACCCCGGGGGAAAGCACTCGCTTCCATAGTTTTTGTTCCTTCTCTTTCCTATTATGCCAGTGTCACATTCTGCCTGACAATTTACAATAGCCCGGCTATTCTACTTTTATATTTTAAAACCTTTATGCAAATCATCTTGAGAGCACAGCAGCCCCAAGTTCGTGCATTAATGCCAAGTATTATTCACATATAAAAATTCCATTTAAATCCCATTAAGGTTGTGACATAAATCCAAACAAACTAGAAAATGCACAGTTAAGGTGGGGAAGTGGCATATGTCTTCCAGTCTCTTTCCTCAACAAGGCAGAATAAAAAAGTGATTAAAGTGTCACCCAAGTGAAGCAAAGGGACTGAAGCACATATGCTAACTGCTCCACGTTTTGCCATTTGATTTTTAAAAGAAAATCTGTGTTGCAGCCCCTGTGGTATAAAAGCTGCCATTTGTTTTTGGGTAACTATGGCTGTTGTGGTGTATTGTTGCAGAAATGAACTGAGCCGAAGGGAGAAACGAAACAAAAACACAGTTACATACTGGAAAAGAGATGGAAATGCTACAGATTTTCTGTTAAACGCTTCTTGGCGGTTATTAGCGATGGACGGACCAACCTATCTCTATTCCATGTCATTTTCAGTTGTAAGCTCCTTCCATCGCACTTTCAGCAGAATTATTTTTTCCGTACCAAAAATAATAATTTAAAAGTATGGACATTTCCTCCTAATATACATCTTTATATAAGCACTTTTCCCTAAAGAATTTGTCTTGTACATATTTTCCTCCCCTAAAATGCTCATTTTGTATGCTGTCCTAAAAAAACGAACAAATGGTAATAAAATATGCATTTTTGTATGCATTTTCCCCATAATGTGTATAGTGTTTTTGCTAAGCAAACTTACATTGCAAAATTCAGATAAATGCTCAGTCTGATTGATAACTGTGCCCTGTAAGTCCAGGGACTGCGAATTATGGAAATTCGCTTTCAAATGAGGACCGAATGAAATTCTCTTCCACCCCCTAAGGATAGCAAAAGGCAGTATGCTATGTTATTGTGCTTGCAGAAATGAGCAGCATTTATCTTTTCCTGCTCCAATCTGGCATTTCCAATTTCCCCCTTTATTACAGACATATCAGAATTAATAACAATAATGAAGCAAAACACCAAAGTTTACATACTCCATCCACACGCTTCTGTTTGTTCGCTTATCACTTATTCATCCTCATGAGACTTCAAAGTGCTTTACCAAATATAAGCCCTTGTCTCAGAAATCAGAAGTAACACTAATGGAAAGAAAAATCCCCTAAGCCCACTTAGTAGGGTTTCATGCACATGGGATAGCTGCTTTGTTGCACATCTGAACTGGATATTTTTTTTACCTGTGGGCTAAAAATGCAAATATATTTTCCCCCTGTAAATGTCAGGACTGGATGCTAGTATTCAAGGGTAAAACAATGTATGCAAGTAGATGTGGAAGCAGACTGGCAAAGATTAAAATGCTATTTATTCCTCCTGCATACCATGGATATGCAGGCCTTAGATAGCTCAGCTGGTAGAGCATGAGACTCTTAAATCTCAGCATCATGAGTTTGAGCCCCATGATGGGCAAAAGATCCCTGCACTGTAGGGAGTTGGATTAGGTGACCCTTGGGTCTACAAGTCTGATTCTATAAATGGATATTCCCCAACAGTTCTGGGTGAGACTTCTTCGCCTTATCTGAAACCCTTCCACATAACAACTCTTTCTCCATCCAAAATCAACTAATTCCAAAATCAACATCAAAACTGTTTAAAGTCCAGAAGTATGTCAAAGGCAAGGCTGTAGCGAATGTGTCCTACTTTACAGAGGACAGCTCTCTTTGAAAGGATCCTCTGTTTCAAGGGCCACTCAGTCTGAGTCTTTAAAGATAAAGAATCATAAGAAGGCACAGCAGGAGCCTTGAAGTTGCCCACCAACAGTTAGCATCTGAACAGCTGACTGAGCAAGCATTAAGGTCCCTTGGTCCACAGTTTTCTTCACTATGGCGAGATGCACTGTATCACTACTTAACTTATAGTAATCTTTCTCAATGTGCATCTATGCATATAAATTAAGGTAAAGGTAAAGGGACCCCTGACCATTAGGTCCAGTCGTGGGGTTGCGGTGCTCATCTCGCTTTATTGGCCAAGGGAGCTGGCGTACAGCTTCCGGGTCATGTGGCCAGCAGGACTAAGCCACTTCTGGCAAACCAGAGCAGCACACGGAAACACCCTTTACCTTCCCGCCAGAGCAGTATCTATTTATCTACTTGCACTTTGACGTGCTTTCGAACTGCTAGGTTGGCAGGAGCAGGGGCCAAGCAATGGAAGCTCACCCCGTCGTGGG
Source organism: Podarcis bocagei (assembly GCF_964188305.1). Classification (NCBI taxonomy): domain Eukaryota; kingdom Metazoa; phylum Chordata; class Lepidosauria; order Squamata; family Lacertidae; genus Podarcis; species Podarcis bocagei. Next base: position 54,645,297 of record NC_138127.1, read on the forward strand.
GATTCGAACCGTCAACCTTCTGATCGGCAAGTCCTAGGCTCAGTGGTTTAACCCACAGCGCCACCCGCTTCCCTTTGCATATAAATTGGCAGATACAAAATTTATGTGAATCTGTGTTCTCTTTTGTCCTCGCTTTTGATGATGCATGTCCTCTTTTTGGCTGCGCAAGCGATGTACAAAGGAGAGCACACGCAGCCAAGGCTCACGCTAAACCATAGTTAAACATTACAACTCAGCCAGATCGATGTGATCCATGATTTTGACTTAGATAAGACTAGAAGTTTCAAAGATACGGTGAACATTTGAGAGCAAGAGATATTTTACCTTAACCAGAAATCTAGCTCTTTCTTTAAAATAGCATGCACGCGCGCACGCACACACACACACACACACAATTTAGATATGGTGGTAGATTAATTGATATTGTGCAGCTCTGATCCCTACACCATTGACATGTGAGTAGTAATACTGAGATCAACAAGGCTATCAAAAGTGGTTTCAAAACTATAGCCCACATGCTTGACTACCTAATAAGAGTCTGTCATTCTACGAACACTATAACAGTCACATAATAATAACACAGCACTTCAGAAGGTTATAAATTATACCCTTGCTGCCATCCTTCATGTATTCTATACAGATCATAGAGTTATGGTTATTGGTTGCAGTACGTATTACTAGGTCCCAGGGTCACCAGCACAGAGTTAAATGATGTAAGGGAGTGAGTAAAATGATGATCTATGTTTTCCAACATATTCAGCCTTGGTACCTACTTAACTCATTCAGTATGTTGATATGCTGTGCATGCATAATCAGATCCACTGGAAAAAGGCTGACTGTTGACTGTGGCCATACCAGGAGTGGAGGTTTATTTCAATTAAAACTGTTTTTCAGCAGAAAGCATCAGAAAGACTGCTGTGTTAGCAAAAACCTTGGGGCCTGATTCAGTCAGTGAAGCAGCTAGGGCTGCGCATGGATAGTCCAGTAATAATAAAAATGCTGGAAATCTTCCTAACTGTTTGGTAAGGAAGAAATAGTGAAGACTGACTCTTTCTGACCCCTTCCGCTTCTCCCACTGAACAGCTGGCTGGCTTTACTTACTGGACTACATGGGCTCTGGGCAAAGGGAATCATGAACACAACCTCCTTTTTTGCATGCAATTTACAATCCAACAATGGAAACACTTATAAAAGACTCATTTCATGCACATACAGCATCGAGCACAGGTCTTCACTCCCCTCACCTTAAACTGCATCACACAAACTTCACTGTCAGTGGAGAATGAGAGAGAAAAACAGAAAGATGGGGAAAGGGAAAAAAAGTATGGTAGAGTTAATATTTGACAAGAGTTACCTGGCAACAGTGAGTCCCAGCACCAAAAGGATTGAGCACCACTATCTCCCATTAAGTCCCAATACGGCACAATCTCTGTTACAGATTCCAGCCTTCAGGCCACTATGACCTCCAGGCCATATTTTATTCAGCATATAAAGAAAGCTTTCATAATGACCACCATATTTCTCATTCATTTAATATCGTAGTACAGTGGTACCTCGGGTTAAGTACTTAATTTGTTCTGGAGGTCCGTTCTTAACCTGAAACTGTTCTTAACCTGAAGCACCACTTTAGCTAATGGGGCCTCCCGCTGCCACTGCGCCACCTCCACACGATTTCTTTTCTCATCCTGAGGTAAAGTTCTTAACCCGAGGTAATATTTCTGGGTTAGCGGAGTCTGTAACCTGAAGCATCTGTAACCTGAAGCGTATGTAACCCGAGGTACCACTGTATGTGTATTCTCAGTAAATATATTTTGCATGATAGTTTGGAATGAAATCCAGTCCTATGCTAAACTTAGCCAGATCCCACCGCAGCTGCCTCTGTATACGAGACAAGCAAAAGTAATGTTTTTATTTGCATTTAGCCAACTCAGTGTTTGTGCTTGAAGCTTGAAGCATCATTCACTGAGGTTTTATTCATGAGTCCTTTGAACTCCGTTCCATCTTCGCTCTTTGGTGCATTGTATTTCCACAAATTTGGTAGACCTCAAAGACAATGCTAATAAATCACAAGTTGTGCTGTGGGGAACTACTGGGGCAGAATGAAGCAGGAGCCTCCTCTACAAATCCAAAATGCATCAGGGACACCCACTCTTGAAAGAGGTAAACAAGCATAATTGCACAAAATTGTATTGCAGAAATTTCAGATTACATAAATCAATTATATGCCCCTGCCCTGTGTTGTTAGATCACACAGATTTATGGACCAGTTATTTATTTATTTACAGTAATTAGTTAGGATTGATTGATCCAGCTATCGGCCATGAAATGTCAGCATATTCAGTAGTGCTTGGTGTCAGCAAAAAAATAATAATAATAAAAATGTGTTTGTGTGTTACTTTTACATTCAAGATGAAATCATGTTAGATTGTCAAAGGAGGTGTCACCTGGAGAGTGAAAAAATTGTGCTTAGGTGTGAGTTTTCATGTAAATAATTCCTGCAAAGCAATCCATCAGTTTGTGAGAGAACAGGAGAGTTACCTTACATAAATATTTTGTTTTCTGTACAGCTTTTTATTTCAGAGAAGCTGTGTCATTTTGTAATGTGTGTACTGCATATGCTTGAATAGGACAGTGTGCTTCCTGGTGCTTTTTTATATAAAACAAAAAACAAAAACCCAAAACTCCCACTTGTCTGTATCCAATTGCTGGATATAGAAATACAAGGAAGATGAGCGCCACAACCCCAGAGTCGTCCGCGACCGGACCTAGTGGTCAGGGGGTCCCTTTACATTTAAAGAGAAAAGTAACAACTCTTTCACTGGGAGCGGGAGACACCCCACTCCAGACCCTCTTTAAGTTAGCATACAAAGAAAGCTTGCATAATAGCCAGCGTATCTCTCATTTAATATAGTATTATGTGTACGCTGACCTCTTTCCTTTGCTTTTACAGCTTATCTCTTCTCTGATCCTGTCCCTAAAGTGCCCTAGGCAGTTTAATCATTACCAATTAAGGAACATTTCCCCCCAAAATTGCACTGATTTTATTGGGTTTATGGTAATGATTTTTGTGTTTTAATGTTTGTTTTTTGGAATCCACTTTGATTTTTTGAAAGCACACACACATACACAAACAAACAAAAAAAACACAAATAAAAGGCAAGAGACACATCTTAAGTCACAAATGAATATCTGCCACATGACTATCTACCATATCAAGTCAAGTATGTAATTAAAATCAATCTGCATGCATAAAAAAGGACTCACGGTCAACCCCTGATATCTCCAGATAGGTAGGGTGAGACACCTGTCTGGAATTCTTGGAGACCAGTTGCCTGTTAGTTTGAACCTCACTGAAGTTAGTGGGCCCATGGTCTTTCACAATCTAAGGCAACTTCCTATGACTTTCCCCATGCACACCTTCCCCTTCAGACATGAAATAAAGCATCTTAATATTGTTTGCTTGTAGCATTCATTCAATAATATATTGATCTGAATGGTATTTAGGAAGGAAAGGTGGATGAATAGAAATATTACAGTATTTACCCATCATTGGGACAGGACAGAAGATCAGGGCTGCAGCTTAAACCTTGCCTCCTGGATTCTCAAAAGTAGCCAGATACATGGAGAGTTGAATGAAGGAGCTTCTGCAGCCTTGCTGGTTTTTATTTTAATGGGGGGTGGGGTTTGAAACAGCCCCAAATCTCTGACAGCATACTTTTAAATAACTTAAATTATTGTGCTCCCATAGTGCAGGTTATATTTTACACAAAGAAGCTCTGTAAAATGCTAAACACAATATTCAGGAAGAGAGTTGCTACTTTCCTCTGACATACTCTGTTTCCTAATGTAGTCCTGAATCATTTTATACGGCTTAGAGCCCTCACCTTCGAAGGGTACAGGCAGCCCCCTGTTTACGTTCAGAGGCACTGCGTGAGTTGAAACCCAGTGAAAAAGTCTGCAAACACCCCACTCCACTCCGCCCCCCGCCCCCGTTCAGGGTTACTATTATTTTATTGTAGCATATTCAGTGTAACACAAGGTGCTTAGCAGAGTAGTGCAAATTTTAAAAAGACAGATCTTATAAGATTATGGAGCACACAGTTGAATTCTATACTTGATTACATTTTAAGTGTGGCATCAGTTGCATTTTCTCATATGTGGACTTTTTCATTCATTATCAGCTGTCTTATTTGGCTTTCAAAGACAACTGTTCAAAACACACACACACACACACACACACACACACACACATGTTTATGAGTACAGTCGTACCTCGGAAGTCGAATGCTTTGCGAGTTGAATGATTTGGCTCCCAAATGCTGCAAACGTGGAAGTGAGTGTTCCAGTTTGCGAACATTCTTTGGAACCCAAAGGTCCGACATGGGTTCCAATTGGCTGCAGGAGCTTCCTACAGCCAATCAGAATCCACGCCTTGGTTTCCGAACGTTTTGGAAGTAGAATGGACTTCCGGAATGGATTCTGTTCAACTTCCGAGGTACAACTGTATATAAAATTATACTCTGCATACTCAGGTGGAACTAGATGTTACAAAAACTTGGGCTACCAAGAAAATTCAACTGATATCACAACACATCTCTTCACCCTGTAGCATGTATCATGTATTTTAGTTATTTAGTTATTGTAAAACCTTTATTATTCAGTCTTCATTACAGCAGCAAGACCAGAGCACAAAACATAGAATACTGTGATGTGACCGTCCACAGCCCACTCCATTAAATGGAAGGGATGCAAGCAAACCACACAAGGCAGCCCCTCCTTCTGCCACCAGGTGGATAAAACTCCCTTCTCTATCTGCCTCCACTAAACAGGATTTTACTTTCTGGACTGGCCCAATGTAGTCCCAATACTGAGTAGAGTAGTCTGGCTCTTAGGCATGGGGTGGACAGGAAGGCTTCAGATCCAACTTCTTTCCAAAGTTAAGGTGTAAGTGAGCCAACAAAATCAACCATTTTTAAGAAAAATGTTTTAGAAAAAATTGAACTTCATAGTTTTGAGTAGTTACCCATAAGAGTAAACAGAGATGATTGCATCCAGCTATGCCTATTCTATAATGTATCCCTAACCAGGCCAATACTTATCACTTTGCATCCCTCTGTTCATCTTCTGATCCTCTTCATGGTCCTCTCCTTTTTCCTTCATCCTGTCCCCCCCCAACTATGCTTTCTGATACTTCCCAGTTTGCTAGCTCTCTTAAAGTGTTCCAGTCCTTTCTGCCCTTGTGACTTCTAACTACTATATTTTCCAAGCTTGACATATGCAATATTTTCATTCCCCTCTCAAACTTTTTGCCAACCAGTAGGAGTGGAAAGTCTTGAATATGTTTCTATTTTCCCGTAGAGTCAAGGTTCCAAAGACCCTCGCGTATACATCCCCTTGTATAAAACGTACTGAGCAAAACATCTCCATGTACATTTGACCTATGTACTAGAGTCTTTAAAAGCAGCCATTGTTCAACCAAAAACTAAACATAAAATAGCTAAAACTCCTATCCCTTCCCAAATACAGATCAATCTACTCCAACAACCAGAAAACAAACACAACGATAAATGTACAGCTCAGGCACAAAGACTCAGCAAATGCCTGAGTGAAATGGTGCTGAAAACTTGTAAAAGTAGGTGCCAGTCAAGTCACAGAGGAGAGGAATTTCCAACGCTGGGATGCTGCCACTAAAAAGACCCTCCCTCGGGGCTTCATAGCAATGAAACACATAATGCAATGTCATCCAACAATACAGAATGGTAAGAGGGAAGTGGGTGACATAATTGTGTCATGTCACCTATTACATTACTGCATATTATAAAAGGGTGACTGTATTTGGCAATGTCTGGTTCTGTCTGCAGTGTCATTGTTTTGTTCCAGTCAAGGTTAATAGGTTCAGCTTAGTGGATAGCCCTGTGGTGCTGCTTGTGTGCTTGGGAAATAAGCTATTTGATTACAGTGGGCACTTTTGAGATGACTCTTTGCTTGCGTCCATCATCCCTAGAATAGTTGTCATTTGTCAAGACACTTGTCTCTCAAGGAGTCCACAAGAGAGATTAAAAATCCAATATTTCATTTGCTGTCTACTTGGTTTAAACAATAAGAAAAATAACTTCATTACCCAAAAACTAACTGGATATCTGGCAAGATGTGAGCCATAGTCTTAAAATGAGGATATGACAATCTTTAGATAGGGAACATTGTATGAAAAATTGTATATGTGTGGTGAGGTACTATAGGCACCTGATGGTAAGTTAATTTTTCCAATCTTTGATTCAGTTCTCCACATTTCTGCAGCAATTTTCAGTGTTTTATTCCAATATAAATCCTTACGAAAATCTGTCAACATTTTAGTGTGAATTTCTGCTAATAAACACATTTTTTTGTGGGGAGATTTGACTAACATATATTTCTGAAAGCAATCTCCCTTAATATAATGCATTTTGGTGTGCTATTTTCACAAATACCGGTATATTCATTTTTATGTACACTTTCCCCTAATATAAGAATTTCATTAAAAAAAGGAGAACTGCAACACAAAATTCAGATAAGTGCAAATTTCAAAGGATAACTGTGCTCCAATTCAAATTTTGCCTGAGACATGCAAATAAGGTAGTTTGTCATTAAAATAGAACCAAAATCAAATGTCTCCTCATCTAAAAACATTATTTTCTAAGATCACAAACAATCCTTTTTACTTCTGTCAGCATGTTTTTGCCCCTTGTCTACAAGTTGTGGATATGATTTGTTGTCACATAAAGTTTTGGTCATCTTCAGAGTGAATATATGGATTACCCAAGAGATACATCCTTGTCATAATTCACTGAAAGATGTTTACGATTTAATCACTCTTCTAAGAGTCTGATTTGGCATTTATTTTTCCTTGATTTGCCATTTTCTCTCTGAAGTGAATGAGTAAGCAATGCTGAGTGCTGGAACTTGGATACAATCTTCTTGTGAAGCTTGGTGCACCTGCCAATATGAGTTGCTTGCCATCTGCATATTCAGGTATCAGAGTAGATGACTCAGCAACAGCGCTTGGAAACCTTGTCATAACTCAGCCTGATTTTTCTTCATTATATGATAGGCTAATTGCATTTCTCCCATCTGGATGAGGAAGAAAAACTTCACCATCAAGATTTATATTTTATAGTAATCTCCTCATTACAGAGTGTTAGGGACTTGGCTGTCAGGATATAGATTTAAGGGTGATCTAAGGGTGAAGGCCATGGCTGACTATAAGAATCAAAATGATATCAAGTGTACCTAACGTTGTCCACTAATAGTCCTTTGCAGATCAAGATATCAATTTTAAAGCTTAGAACTGGCTCATAACCAGAATTCTGAGTCAGGGTATGGCTTGTATATCATGGCCAGGAGTTGATGCAGAACTGGAATTCAAGAGTTAAAAGGGGGTTCCCCCCTTTTATGGTTCTATGGTTCCATAGAGTTTTATGGTTCTATAGGGAAGCTGAAGATCTATGGTTAAGTCCAGTCAAAGGCGACTATGGGGTGCGACACTCATCTTGCTTTTCAGGCTGAGGGAGCCAGCATTTGTCCACAGACAGCTTTCCGGGTCATGTGGCCAGCATGACTAAACCGCTTCTGGTGCAACAGAACACCGTGATGGAAGCCAGAGCACATGGAAACACTGTTTACCTTCCTCCCACAGCGGTACCTATTTATCTACTTGCACTGGTATGCTTTCGAACTGCTAGGTTGGCAGAAGCTGGGACAGAGCAACGGGAGCTTGCCCCAACACACAGATTTGAACTGCCAACCTTCCGAATGGCGAGCCCAAGAGGCTCAGTGGTTTAGAATTAGATCTAACCCAGGCTAGAGTTCATATTGTGCCAGAGATTGTGTCTGTTCAGAGCTGGCCAATGGAGCTGTTCTAAGCAGAAGAATTAGTCCCAAGACAGGTCACAATGATGTAAAATACAACATTAAAACCAATTTAAAACAAATTACATTCACAACAGGGTCCTAAAACAATATATCAGAAGCATCAAAGATCGGGTTAAAATGTTGTGCCTTTGGCAAATAATGAAAACTCTATGAGGAACGTGACACATGCTTTCCTGTGGGGAAGGAATTCCACAACTTAGAGGCTGCCACCAAGAATGCTCTCCCCTGAGCTACCACCCTTCGAGTTTCTGAGGATGGGGATAGAGGGCTTTTACATCTTAACCCATGAGGTGGAGTATGAGGTGGAATATTGCTCAGAAAGGGTTCTTTAAAGGTCATTTAGCCCAGTGGACTTTGCCCAGTGCTTGCTCAAGCAATTATCATCCTGCTATTTACATGATCTCCGCATCTTGTTTCGGACAGGATGACGAGCTCTAAAGAGACAGAGGGCTCCTTTGTCTTTTTAATAGTAGTGCAATGGGAATTTTGGCAAGGATGGCTCTTTTCACTCCTATACAGCAAGCATCCTCCAAATTCCCTCTTCTACAAAGTGGGGTTTTGAGGTAGGAGGGTAGGCAGTATGCCTGAGTCTCTTCAAATTCTTGCCTCCAACAAGGATTCAATTGCTGGAATAGCCAGACAAGTTTCTTGGTAATTACCTACGTTCAGGTAAGAAGTGAAGTGGCTCTATGTCAGAGGGCAAACAGGTGAGCCCCCCCAAATAATTATGCTCAATGTGGTGTACAACAAAGAAACAGGAATGCATTTCAAGCAAACACTACAAAAAAAATTCATAATGACATAGCAAAACAATAACATAACAACAATTTCATAATAGCATAGCAAAACAAAAATATAATAATATGCAAAAAATAACATAAATATAGCAAGATTACATAAGCGACTTGCAATATCCAATAGCAAAAATAACAAGGGAGCTTCAAAATTCCACCTTAGTTCTAGAAATGCCCCTCCCATGATGTTGTTTACACACATCTACTTACACACACACACACACACACACACACACACACTTGTCCTGCTTATGCATAACATGTATAACTCATGCCATTCAACTATACCGTGTTTGCATGCACTGAACAATTAATCACTAGTCATTTTAAGAGCACTGCCTGCTCCTCTGTCAGGGAAACCCCTTTCCACCGAAAGCATACAACCATCTGTCCCTAGCCTCAGCGCACTTGGCAATTGGAATGTTTATAAACATTCCCTAACACTCAGCAGCTGAGTCAATGGTTTTGGAGGTCTTATCTCATCATACAAAAGCTGGAGCCAATAGCAAAGAATAAGTCAAAGACTGCAGTCTGCATTGACCTTGCTTTTATACCTCTTGCTATCCTTATATTGAGGAAAGAACAATTTGTCTGCAAGCCTATGTTCTATGCCATAATCTGAAGCTTCATTCACCCCTTTACTTCCATAGTAAGCATCCTAACAGATTGTCCAAAGGTGCTTTTAACTTTGCAATATATATAGTCATCTAGTATCAGCAATATGATAACAGTGCAATGAACATTTTAATGTTTTTAGAGGTTTAAATTGTTTATAAATATTTAAAATGTGTTTTTATTTTATTTTTAACTGTATGGTTTGCCACCAGCATTTGCTATGCTGGGCTCCTTCGGAAAGAAATTTAATAAAGAATAACAATAATAAATAGAAAGTGTTCTAACAGATTGTCCAACACTGGCTTCATCTTTGGAATAGATATACAGTCATACAGTATATTGAACATGCTCATTTTTTTAAAAAGGTGTACCATAAGCTTATAAGAGGAGAGACTATCAGTTACATCACATTAAACTTCAATTAATGAATCCTGGTGACAGTCACAGTCTCAGTAAAGGCCCCACTAGATTAATGTACTATTGAATCTGTGACTAAAAGTTTAGATCAATATCTATGGTTTTTTCCACAATTTTTAAAGCTCTTTTCAAATTGGCAAAGGCCACATTAAGTGCACTTCATCATTTCTAAGACACGAAGATTAGGTTTTGACTAATTGGTAGATTTGCTCATTATTTAAATGCAACTTGTTTGCCGTTCCATCATCTGTGTGGTATCCAGAAAGGCATCAGACTATCCCATCAATTTAGTTAGAAAAGAATAAATGAATAACCAGGCTGACAATTTCTCCCCCTGGGATGCTCCTTGACACTGCATTGTTTCCCCATTATTAATTACTTACATAAAAATAATTTGCTGCACAGGAACATCTACTCCTTGTTTAAAAGACTGGATCAAGTGTCAATCTGCTTATCCTTCTGTGTGCATTTCATTTTCTTAGTGTGATGGAGTGCCACTAAGTACTTCACTTGTTGGAAGGGATCAAGAAGAGAATGGATTGATGGTGTCACACAGCAACTTCTTGCCGTCTGGGATGTCCACAGTCCGTGTCCATTTATCGTGCATGACGTCCTGCACTGGTTCTCAGGGTGAAATGTAAAGCTGCATTGCAAGCACTTTATTTGTAAGACTGTCAGGTGATGCATTCACAGATGTCACTGCCAGGTCAAGTTGCAGCTCAGACCTGTGCTCACTGCATCTCTGATGCTGTTTGTGTTAATTAGAGGCATGTGCTGGTTTATATAGAAAACACTTAACTCATTTAGCATGTAGTGTAGAAATGAATGTGTGATGGTGTTGGTTCTGGGCTGAACCCTCAGAAGCTTGAGCCTCAGTCCTTGGGGCAGCTGGCCCATGTTTAAGAACAGCAGCAGATCCATGTTTAAGAACAGAGATGAGGAGCCTCCAGATATTGTTGGACTACTTCTCTCATCAACCCTGGCCAGCATGGTCAATGGACAGGGATGATGGGAATTGTAGTCCAAGGACATCTGGAGAACTACAAGCGCTGGTCTAGAACATGGCATGGGTGACTGCTGGGCTGCTGGGTCACTGGCAATAAGCGCCCCACCACGGGAAAGTGGCTGGACACAGGAAAATTCAGGTGAAAGAAGTCGACAAGTTCCAATATTCACCTACACAAATGCATTATACCTGTTTGGCACAACCATATCTAGTCAGGCTTTCGGTCTCATAAGAAGTGAGACAAATACTTCAGAATAAGCAATAAGCCCAATTCAGGCATTCTACTTCTGTGCTTAATCAACACATGCGAGGGGACAATATTGGACACCGTAGAAAAGGGTAGATCATGCTCTCTTTCAGGTAATACAGTCAAATGGAAATACTTGTTTCCAGTTTGACACTTGAAAGACTCAGATGGAATTTGGAGTGGAAATGATATTAGCAAGAAGATGACTCTATATTTATTATAGTCATTCTACTTCCATGTTTCATCAATATCCTCCTATTTGGGAAAGTAAGACAAGAAATTTCCTATTCTTCCAAATCATCTTGATTTTCATATGCCACACCACAAAGAGATTACTATGGCTGTAGCAACAGGACTGACTAACAGCCCCTTGCGATGGTTGGGTTTGGGAGTCACACAGACCGTTGTTCCCACTCTTTTCTTACATTTGGACCCTTTGTTGTGGATTAGTGCAGGAGGTAATAACGTAATAGCTACAATAAGGTTTTATTGGGATAGTTAAGTGTGATTCATCCTTCAGTCTTTTAGTTTATCATTTCAAGGCTGAAATGATGCCATCTTATTGCATTCAGTGAGGATTATTTCTGAGGAAGCATATGCAGGATTGCTTTGTAAATCAAATAGTCAACAATCTAGTCATGTACTTATGCCAATATGTTTCTACTGGTGGACATAACAACTATTGTTTTATTGCATTTTTCTTCCCTGTTTCAAATCGTGTATGTGCAATAGAGGAAAAAGGAAGAAACCTGGTCTCAATTCTCATCCAGTTGTTAGCTCTGTTTGTCACCTAAATCTGCACTGAAGCTTTTTCACCCACCAGCACTTTCTGTGATCAATATCTAAGCCACTTCCTGAACCATTCAAGCATGTTCACCTTCTGTACCATACAGCTGTCCCTGCCGATTAGCTTTTTAAAATTTACCATTGCTGTGAAAATATCACACTGGCTAGGTAAATAATATTTGTAGACCCCTCCTGTTTGCTCCTTTGTCCTCTTGCCTAAAAATAAAAATGCTATCAGATTAGTCAGACAGGATCATCTTTGTATTAATCCACGTGCAATCCATTTGATCCAATAATATCCCAGTAGGTGTCCCTCTATCCTGCCTCACGTCAGCCCTCGCTGGCATTTTCTACAGGCATTAATGTCCATTGTGCTGTTCCACCCTTCGCGTCATCATTTCTTTCATGACAAAAGCATGTCAAGATTAAGAAACATATGGTACTTTAATACGGCTTTGAAAAATTAGACAGCATGAAGGTTTCAGAGACGTATCGTTTATTCCTGCTCCCTGAAGAGCCTGGCATCAATTGTCCTGAAATAAGTGAGCCATTCTGGAGCTGCTTCCTGCCAAGCCACACAGTTTCAAAGACATTTCTGCTTGCAAGTCAGAAAAATCACTAATGAACATCACACCAACTCCCAACCAGGGGTTTGCTCCATATAGAGGGGGATGAAAATAACACTTGTCTGCCATCTCCCATTGTCTGAAACTGCAAGCACCGGTCTTCTATAGATACAAGATACTCCCCCCTAAATCCAGCAGAATGAGATGGGTTGCACATTTACTCTTGTTTTAATGAACCAGCAGTTGTTTTCACTTCTCTGCCATGACGCTGAGGGACTCGTGAGACGTGCAAAGCAAATTGACCTACCAACTCACCTACTTGTGCAGGAAACACCCGGTTTTATAAATATGATAAAAATAATAGTTTTGTTTTTCCTCTGGTAAATTTTATCTTCACTGTGCTTTACTAGGCAGTGTACAGTAACTGTCAATTAAAATAAGCCTGCCCTCAAGCAAATGGTGCTGGGCTAAATTCATTAGGTCAGAGTAAAGCCCTCTGAAACAAAGTTCGCTGTATGCTACACACCTCAGAGCATGCTACTTTTATTTTGCTAAATTTGAGCTGCTAGATTGCCCGCATCTAAGACACTGTAAGGAGATGTTGCACACCTTAGATCCGAGCTACACAGTTGGTCTAGTTAAGCAAATGTCTTAATCTGCTCATTTGACTCTTTTGCCAACCAACATTTACTGAGTAAATGTAGAAAATCAATCACACTTCAATGCGAAATTGCATTATAATATGTTTCCAGATGTTTCCAGACTAGGGTCTGCTACCTTTTTTTTTAAATAAGGAAGCTGCTGTTGTATATCAGCAGCCTGACTGCTTTTGCAGTATGTCAGCCAGGGCTATTTTTATAGAAAGAGGTGTCGGAACTCACCTCGTTGTCTTAGCATGGCAACGGTGCCCACCTGAGGGGTGCCAGAACTGAGTTCCAGCAAATTCTGGTTGAAGAAGTCAGCCAGTCCTGAATGTGCTTGAGAGCACAGCCAAGGGTTCTAATCTGGAGCTTTAAAACCATTCCAGGGTGAAGAGTTCAACTTGCTCGCCTGTTGTTTAACAAAAAAAGGCAGTTCTGCGTAAGTTATCCTGTCTCTGTTGCCTTCTTTCTTCAGGCCATTTGCCCAGCTTTTGCCGCTGAATCTCAGCTCATTGGTTTTCAGCTCACTGAGACTTCCCTGAACAGGGAACTACCGGTACTTCTTAGCCTAGTGCTTCTTTTAACATCTTTTGTCCATAACTCTGACATTTCAGCCAATAACCATGAAGAAATCTTCACTGCTTTCAGTGCTTTCATTCCCCCCTTTTTATTTATTTATACTTTTCAAGTTTAGACATTTCACTAATTTTATACATTTCACTAATTTTACAATCATTTTGACATTTCAAAACTTGACTTCCTTCCCCCTCTTTCTGCTGTTCCTTAAATTTATTTATTAAATTTATATCCAAATTAACTTAACTTACTCATTTATTCATCTTCTTTAAATATATACTCTTATAAAACTGCAGGTAATTACAATAATCCTGCCAATGCTTTTATCTGTTTATAATTTATCTGTAAATATTCAATAAACCATTTCCATTCTTTTGTAAAAGATTTGTTATCTTGATTTCTTATTCTCCCGGTAAGTTTCACCATTTCTGCCTATTCCATAAGTTTTTGTATCCATTCTTCCTTTGCTGGGACTTCTGCTTCTTTCCATTTGGGGGCAAGTAACATTCTTGCTGCTGTAGTAGCATATGCTTTCAGTGCTTTCAGCAGCACTGAGATTCTTGCATTGCAGCGGGTTAAACTAGATGACCATTGGGTCAGTTTCAACTTAATGATTCTTAATGATTCTATGAGCAGCAGTCCATTTTGCTCCCCCTGAGTTCATTTAGGTCTGAGGAAACAGTTTAAGAACTTGTGTGAGACAGATCCCTGTCTGGAAAGTTTCTGAACCACACACCAAAGACCCCTTCATTCCAAACATCCAAAATACAAATTACAACTAATTCTTTAAAATGCTAATCCATCTTCCGAGGTTCATTTGTAGTTTCTCCTACAAACAGAAGCCTCCTGAAGCTAGCTTATATATAATAAATCTGCTTTTTCATTTGGGTCAGGAATGGAGAACTGTGGACCTCCAGACGCTGTTGGACTCCAACTCCCATCATCCCCAACCAGGCTGGTCAATGGCTGGGGATTATGGGAGTTGGAGTTCAACATCTGGAAGGCCGCATGTTCTCCATCCCTCCTCTATAGGTGGCTGCCACTCAGATTATTTCTTCCATCAGATAAAACAATAATACACCCAGCCTGGCTTTCTTGTCTTCTTCACTTTCATAATGAGTGACGTGGTGGCAGCTATGGGTCTAAATCACTCTTTGGGGGATTTCCAAAGCTGGGAAATACGAGACTAGGATGGGAGGGGGACTTTGGGTTTATGTTTCTGATGACTGCAATCAAATGCAATGTCCCCTGAAGTGAGAGGAGGTTCCTGCTAGAGGTAGTGCACTTTTCTGTCGATTAATTTACATGGCCTTTAGCAGTTTACAGTAAGCATCCCTAAAATTCAGCACAATTCCAGTTTGATTGCTTTGATATCATTAGATGATTGTATCTTCCCTTCTTTCACTGTATCTACTGTACTGTGTGGGAGAGAATGTCAACAGAAAAGGCTTGATCAGCTGAACAATCCCCAGGCTAAATGCATTTTGTATGGGCCACTGCACAACATGTGCTGATTAAAACTCCCCTAAGAATAGTGTATGAAGTGACTAGCGAACACAGCTTCACAATATTTATGAGTCCAGAAACCTATATCTGGCATTTATGTTTACTTTTATCTCCCTCTCTGTTCGGGAGATTTTTTTCCCCCTACAGTGGTTATTGTGTTATCTGTATGAACGCCACATGATCATTGAATTTAAAGCATTAACGATGTCTTGCTGCAGTAGTGAAATTTTGTTCTGATACTCTAGACACTGAATTTTTAATTCATTCACAACTGTCACTTCAGGCTGAAGTTTCACTTTCACTGACCAAGCAACATTTTACTCACAATGAAGAGAGAAATATCACTTCAGCCTGAAGGGAGAATTGTGAACAAGTTAAAAATTCTCTGTCAATATATTCTAGAGTGTCGGAACAGAATTCACTATTGCAGCAAGACATCCACCATGCAGTGATCATGGTGTTCATACAGAACATCACAGAAATCTTTTGGGTCGACAAGACAGAACTTCATTTACATTTATTAGAACCACAAATCATTAACTGAGTGATATATAGCTTGGCTTGAGTCATCACAAGCAATCTGCTCTGAAGGCAGAATGTTTTTTCTACTCTCTCATGCGGTCTGAATTTTGAGATGCACAGCACAACCCTATGTTTCTTTACTCAGAAGTAAGTCTTCTTCAGTTCAGCAGTGCTTACTCCCAAGTAAATATGATTAAGATCCCCTTAATTAGTAGTACAGTTGCAATCCAATGATAAATATTTTGGGGAAGTCTGGTTGAACCAAATGGGACTTTCTGTAATAAACATTAATAAGAGAGACTTAAGCACATGCTAAATTCTCCCATGAAAATTAGGACTGAAATCTTACTTGATTAATTTTTTAATCTAATAATCAAAATATTAAATTTGCACTTATATTTCTGAAGCAATCAACCCTGTTCCTTTGATTTTAGATGTGTCCTATGATCTATGACGAATGTGTCACTGCAGGCATCATCTTGAAAGAAAACGTAGTTGAAGTTGCTGGCCCTAGTTTGCAGGCTCACATTTGAAGTAGATGCCAAATGGTTGCCCCTTACACATCGTCAAAAAGAGGGCAAAAGGGGGCACAGATATGAATAAAATCTGCATGTGCTTATTTTTACATATAGGTGCAGATTTAGAAAGAATTTGCATAATTTAACTAGAAACACAACAATTCTGACTATGTAACCTCCATGTCTGCTGTCCAGGTGCTATTTTGTATGTTATTTCCACTAATATGTGTGTTTATATGAACATATAAACCCTAGTGTATGCATTTTTCTACACATTGTTTGACTGCATTGCAATATTCTGAGAAGTATGAATTTTGAAGGACAGCTGTGTTTTATTCAGCCTATCATTTCCTAAAGGGCAAATTAGGTATGTTCACAGGGAAATGTGAACTGAACCAAATTCCTCCCCTGCCCCAGTCCCATGTAAAGCACACCCTGCCTGAAGGACAGCAATTTTACAGCATCTCATCAAAAAACACAGCAGGTATCCATATGCAAGTACCCACAAAGAGAAAAGGAGAACCCAGGCAAGGCTCCGATCTAGAAATGAAAGCAGGCCTTTTCTTTTCCCAATTCATCTTCTCTCTCTCAAATAAAAAGAGAGTGTAGTCACACCCCGCAATGGAAGCAGCCTGTCCCTTCATTCCTCTCTCAGTTTGGGCAGTGCATATTAGTCTTTCATTACCAGCAGTAGTAATGTGCAGATGTTAAATTATACCCAGGAGGGTTCCTTGAATGTAATAGAAACACAGGAAGAATTACAGCATGAGAAAATTTAATAAAAATATCAACTATAAAGGGCTATGGAATTAAAACAATGTCTTTTTCCGAGTTCATGCCGAGATCTAGGTGCACGCAGTAGTTCATGCAAATCAGATGTAATTTACTGTGTGATTTGTTTCTTCAATAAAAAAAACTGAGAATATGGAGAACAATTCCCTCCCCCCCACTTACATTTTAGCTACACATTTCTCCATAAAGTGAATAACTACAATAATGACTTCTTATATGTTGCACCAACGTGATTGCCTCTGCGTTTAAAAGCCATTTCACTGCTGTACAATGGATTTCCTGTCGAAGCCTGGGTTCAAATCCCTAGTCAGCCATGAAGGTCATTGACTTTAGGCAGCCACCGTCACTTAACCTAAGTTCCCTTCCACACAGAGTTGTGTGGATAAATTGTATGCTTTTTCATTGAAGGACAGGTGTGTGGGTGTGGGTGTGTTATTCACTCTTTAATCTGACTCAAAATGCTATACCTTTGTACCTCCCCGCTGACCAAACACGGGTCCCCTTAGAACTATCATCAGTTCATGTCCACAGATCTGTTCTGTGATGTATGTTACCTTTAATTTAATGGTGGTTTGAGGAAACCCTGTACAAAATCATGCAGATCCATGAGGATCCAGTTTCCTTCTACAGAATCACATCTTCTAATTTGCATCTAATCGCATCTTCTAATTCCAGGACAATTCATTTTAAGTCTACTGCATCCATCTTTGACCCATTTAATACTATTGGATCTTCTGCAACATTTCAAATGTCTTTAACATGAACATTACTTCTCTATATGATTTCATATGTGTACATATTGAGAAAAACGGGGAGGTTGCATTTGCACACCAGATACACATGTGTAAAAATACGCATGTGTCAAAATACTTCATATAATCCCCAAACTTAAATTGAAAAGCAAAGAAACAATTTTATGCCTGAAGCTGCACTTCTACCATTGTGTTAGGTAACTGTTACATATAATTTTCCCCGGTACTTTTTTGTGATCTTCATTTCCACCCGCCACCCTTCACTCACTTCACAGAGCATGTGTCTTCCTTGTTAAATAGAAATGGGAGGATAATACACTCTTGATTACATTTCTTGGTTTTTGACATTGTGTTTAACTTTGTCATTTGTATATATTAATACATAATCAGCTTTGCAATTAATTGTGTCAAGGGAGCTATTTATTGGTAGCCTTGCTAGATTTTTACACTCAGGGTAGCAGATGTCAGTTCCTTCCCTAATAGAGGGAACTGGATTCCTCTATTCCCCTCTAATAAAGGGATTCTGATTAGACTTGTGTTTAAGTGACGCTCATAACCATTCACTGCTTTGGGTGGCTTTGTGGTGCATAAAGGGCTTGGCTTGTGTAAGGAAATGAAGAAGCTAAAGTTGAGAGGGGCAGAAAATGCAGAATCTGAAAAATGCAAGCTGGGGAAAAGGACACACATCAAGGAGAGAGACTAACAGCCATTATATCTGTCTACCAATCTAGTGTCAGTATGTAGCGTTCCATCCCTTCTCTCTACTCCCAAGCCATGAGTCCCAATTGGATTTTATCTATCTTATTCTCCTGTTCTTGCCACGTCAGAATGCGATAGCTCTTGTGACAATACCAGTTCAGCCTAAGGTCATTCTTCTTTTCAGGTTCTTCCTCAAACATTGCCGGAACGTTTTTAAAAGTTATCTTGTAAAAGAAGAAGAAGAAGCAAGCGTCTAAAGTGCTCTAAGCTTTCGCTGTCACCAGGAGAGGAGCTCCACAGAGAATGTGGAGATCGATGGGATGCTACACTCAGAGTATTATGTAATGTCCTTCCTCTTGGATTCTCACTTTTAAAAGTTTGCAACTGCCAAAAAGCTCACAATTGAATAGTAAACAATTACTGTACTCTGCTGTGAGAAGAATGAAGCAATTTAAAGGCACCTCTTCTTTGCCTTCTTGTCCTTCACAGCTTTTTGGCTTCAAAGCAAGGTCATCCTTCAGCTTCCTTTAGCTACAGATATTTGAAGAAAAGCATCTAATTTAGTCCTGCTATCCATAAAATTAAGAAGAGTACTGGGTAAGCTAGAGAAGCCATTCACACTATTGACTTCATTTTTGTGCTTTAGCTTAGTCAGGTAGATCAGATGTTGCTTGTGCTATGTATATCTATGCACAAACTACTTTTAATAGCCACCAAATTCAGCCTAGCACAATTAATCATTTGAAATTACTTGCTCCTTTTCTAAAAACAATTCTTAATTCCCAGATTGTTTGTGAAAACTGTTCAATTTGGTTATGTACTTTTTGATGTTTTGCTTACTGTTTATGACTACTTTTGTTATATTCCTGGTTATATAATCTTTCATATGTTGTAAGCCACCTGGAGCGTGGTTTTAACTTTGGCAAGGTGGCATACAAATAAAGTGATTAATTACTGATTGATTGAAAACATGATTCAGTGTAAATAAGCAGAAGTGCTGCTGAACATGGGCAGAGTGCCATTCCGTCTTCTCACCATAGGCTACCATAATCAACAACCATATTTCTTGGGACAGGTATAGTGCCTCCCAAAAGGGGAAGGGGAAAACAAAACAGCTAATGGAGACGCAAAGATGCAGTGTGACAGGATCCTAAGGAAGGCAATGTCTCTCTCCCCAATCAGCCCAAATCTGCTTAGACTGAATGCCCCCAGCAACAGATCCACCTTGCTGTTTCATCAGCCCAGTGTGATCTGAGAAGGGCAGAAAGATCTGCTCCCACCCCCACCCCCACCCCCATGCCTGGCTTCAGATATTCTGCTCTAGGCTGAAATCCTAACCTTAAGCATCATTAAATTCTGTAGGTGTAGTTAGGCTTGTGCTGGTAGACTTCTGATGTCAGTGTGGGATGCTAATCCATGGATCCTAGCATGGATGGAGCAGCAGAGAGCATGAACACACAACTTCCTACGTGTTTTAAAAGAGATTCTAGAATTTTTGCACATTTTAGAAAAGTTGTTGTGGAAGGTAGAGTCAAAGACTTGTGAAGGTGCTACAGATTAGGGATGGGAAGTTGTTTTTTTGTGAAACCACTAAAACCCTCAAAAAAGGCAGAGGCAGATGAGCTGCAGCTATCCTTCAGAAGCAAATTTAGGGTGGCAGCATGACTGGTGCCACCACAGTGGGTGCCAAATTTAGGAGGTGCTGCATGTAGTGAATTGAGCAGAACAGAAGGCAGGGAAGTGCAAAATTTTGCCTTTGCACAGGGTGCCGTTGAAATTTGAAAGACCCAAATCCACCCTGTAAGCTCTCTATCATCTACAGCAGAAGCAACAAACAAAACCCCCTTAGGCAGCTGCATGACCCCACTGGCTTTCACTTCTGCACTGCCTTTTGAATCACTGGGCTCGCTGGGCATGACTGGAGGGATGCCCTCAGCATGTAGGTGGCAAGGTGGCAGCACAGAAGCAGTGCCTGCCTGCCTCTCCACCCAATGCCTTGCATTGAGGTTCTCGTAGCAGGAAGGGCAGGCAGCAGGTCAGTGGGCCCCTGAGACCATCTGGGCTCTCAGCCTGCGCTCCTCCTGGGCCCTCCCTAGCACTGGGCCTGTGCATTTCCTAGACTGTATAAATACTTGAGTTAGTGCAGAGTTAGGGTCATGCATAGTACAGTTCTTTACAAGCACAAAGGTGAATCTACAAATTTAATTAAACCATTCAGAGTTCTCTGTTCATCAAAATTTGTACTGTTATTGCTTTTCAGATGTTGCAATGCTTAAGACACTTTAATAAATATATTCTTGCAACCCACCCCCAAAAGAAAGTAACACTGATTAAAGACATATTTCAATCATGAGAGAAAGCTGTCTTATGAACTACCTCTAGGTGTCAGTCATGAACCCTTCCTTTACACAAAAGAGAAATCAAAAGTTTGGATGCCTCAAACAGACAAGAGTTTCTTATCCCTTTAGTCTGCAGCCATGTCCTGAGCAACTTTTCAGGGCTCCCAGATATGTAGTAAACAACATCTTTAATGCTGGATAATGTAGCGCTACTTACCGTCATCAAAATAAATCTTAGCAGAAGGAGAGGTTCAGGGACCAGTACACGGAGACCTTGGAGCAAAATGATATGTTATTGATTTACTTGGTAACTATTTTCTTGGCTCTTCTTAGCTACAGGTGCAAAACGGCTATTATGAATGTGGTTTTTATGATCTTGATTTTAAATGATTAAGTGGTTATTCCATGGTTGATGGAGCCTACTTTGTTTTGTTGAAGGCAAGTTCGTTTCTAGTCCTTTTATGTTCTACGGGAGGCCTGAGGACGTTTCGTCATCTTCCCAGCCCCACCCCAAAAAATGTTAGTCATGCCTTAGTCCTGTTGAAACCACATACATTATCAAGGAAATCAGCTCCACTGAAGACTTAAGTGTAGCTAACTTTATCTGGACTGCAGCCACAAATGGTTGTTTTGTATATATATGAATTTACTCAAACACATGCCTGGTCGTATGAGGTATATGTTACTGATTTACTCAGTAACTGTTTTCTTGGCTCTTCTTAGCTAAAATGGCTAATGTGAATGTGTTAGGAGTTGTCCAGCCATCTGAACGATGAAAAGCAGTTGTGCAGTCCAACTCCATTAAAATACATTAGAGCTTCGCTGCTGAGTTCCACCTCTCTGTAAGCAAATTGGCTTTAAATTTCTACAGATTTGACTCTCTGCTCACCATTCCAGAAATCAAGAAAGAGCTAAGTCACTAAAATCAAGCAACCCAGACCAAGCACTGTTGGACATGTATGGCAAGAACCCCCAGGAATAAGGAGTGGGAAGAAAAAAGAGAGGTGATTTTTGCCTTTTTTGCCTTCTGTATTGTAAACTACTGTTTGTTTTATTTCATAAAACCGATACACCACATGATTAATTTTTTAAAAAACCCAAACCTCAAACTATCTCAGCCTATTTCCCACTTTTGATTCTTTTGCAAATCATAAGACTTGCAAACAAAACCAAATAAGCTCTATGTTCTCCCTCCTTTATCCTCTGAACATTGTTCTCAAAAAAAGGGGGCTGCAAAGTGTCTCAGCGCTTGGGAGCTGGCACCTATACTTAGATATAAAGGTAAAGGACCCCTGGACGGTTAAGTCCAGTCAAAGGCGACCATGGGGTTTGGTGCTCATCTCGTTTTTCAGGCCAAGGGAGCTGCTGTTTGTCCACAGACAGTTTTCCGGGACATGTGGCCAGCATGATTAAACTGCTTCTGGCACAACAGGACACCATGAAGGAAGTCAGAGTGCATGAAAACGCCGTTTACCTTCCTGCCACAGTGGTACCTATTTATCTACTTGCACTGCTAGGTTGGCAGATGCTAAGACAGAGCAATGGAAGCTCAATCCGTCCCATGATCTTCTGATCAGCAAACCAAGATGCTCAGTGGTTTAGACCACAGCGGCACCCGTGTCCCATCACTTACCTGGATGGAGAACAGAGGGGGACCAGGTGAGTGTGCAGAGAAACCAGCCTACTGTACAAAAGTGCAATCCATGTTGTTGCACTGCCCCGGATCCCAACCTAGCTTTGGCACCTGACCTAAAAGGCAATTTGGCCCCTGAAATATCTGTTGCCTGGGGCAACTAGGTTGTGTGCTTGAAAATATGGCTGAAATCCTAGGCAGTTACTATCTGCAGAATATTTTTTTATATTTTTTTAATGAAGGTGGTCAGCAGCTCTTGAAACCCTTTGCATGGAATCCAGTAGGAATGCAGATTTCAAAGTACACCCACATCTGATTCACTCATTGGTCTGACAGGTGCAGATCAGGTGAGTCTGCCTTGGAAGTGGAATTCACCAAATTCCACCCTCATCCCTGGTTTCAAGCAGAGGTCTTTTCCATCTTCTGCCACCTGACCCTTTAGCATTAGAGCCATAGACAGAGAAACAGATGCGGTATACAAAATGTATTTTACACATGAGTCGCAGCAACTACAGTGGGGTGGGTAAGGTTACACAGAATAGAACAAGAGCATAAACAGAAACAGTATCCCTGTTTTTAACTTCTATTCTGTATAGATTCCATTACTTGAAGCTGAATGCTTTCTCCAGCTTTTCCCTCCTTACCACATTGATCTAATGTTTTACCGCTTAATACTGCTCTGAGCCATGGAACGATTCCTGGCATTCAACTCAAACTCGGGCGTAAAAATTATCTTGACAAATAATTCTGTAAGAATCCAGATGAACTCAGCCCACTTTGCTTGACGTCAGCATGAAACTGCTTTCATCTTGCATGTTGTTTTAGTTAGGTTCCAATCCTATACACATTTGCCTGGCAGTCAGTTCTGCTGAATGAAGGTGTGCTTATGCCTGAATAGACAACATGCATAGGATTGTGCTGTTTATGTTCCCAATAAGTAATAGATAGTAAGGTTCATCGTGAACCGGTGGAAAGTCAATTCCCTGCAGTGTTTTCCACTATGAAGGTCAGGGACATAAGAAGCATTCTACTGAGCCACAGCATTTGTGCCTATCTAACTCCATACTGTTGGCACTGACTGGCAGATGCTCTCCTGGCTTTCAGACAGAATTCTCTCCCAGCCTTGCCTGGATACACAAGAGATGTCACCTAGGGCCTTCTGCATGCAATGCAAATGCTCCATCACTGAGCTGCAACCCTTCCCCAGTGACAGCCAGACCCTAGGATGACTATATGCAGTGGAGGCTGGTCCATTAGGGGTGAAGGGGACACTGCCCCACTAACCTGGGGTCCTGTCTGTAAAATGAAAGTTAACAATACTAAAATCAGGGGTAGCTGATTGGTGAACTGCCAGATGTTGGACGCTAACTCAAGCTGCCATCATCTCCAGCCAGCATGGTCCATGGTCAGGGATGGTGGGAGCTGGAGTTCAGCAACATCTAGAGGGCCACAGATTAGCCGCCACTCACTTAAAGCTTTAAAACAGGGACAGGGAACCTACTGCTCTCCAGATGTTGTTGAACTCCAACTCCCATCATCTCAGATCATGGGCCATGCTGGCTGGAGTCAAGGGGAGCTGGAGTTCAACAACTTATGGAGGGCCAGAGATTCCTGGACTACCAGGGGCAGCCCCCAAAGGGGGATATAATATATCACCAACTGCTACAAAGGGGAAGGAGAAGGTATCACTCAAATGCCTGGGAGAAGATTATATTGGCAAGTTGCTAACTGAATGGACAAGGTTACTTGTATGTGTGCAGGGCTATCTAAATGGGTGGACTTTAAAAATGTCTTGCAACATGGGTTTTCTTTTGTTATTACAAGGAAGAATTTGAAGGTACATGGTGTCTTAACAAGCAATGTTCTGAAATCCATCACTATTCCATAAATGTATTCAATTTATTCATGGTCTTTCCTGAAAGAATTTACTGCGCAAGGATGTCATGCTGCCTATGAATCTTAAAATTGGATCATTCCCCCCAATTAAGCTGTTCAAGACTTTGACTCAAAGAGCTGTCACAGTTGTGACAACTAGATTTATTTCCTGATTATGGTCTGAGCTCTTGAGCAAAATGTGAAAGGGCAGGAGGGCTGGAATAACCTTTTGAAAATTTACCTATTTTTATTTGTAATGATATCAGAGGGTGAGCCGCCCAGTTTCATACTAGCATTAAATTAAGAATATAAGAGCACAAGGAGAGCCTACTGAATGAGACCAATCCTGATTCAGCCCAGATTCTTGTGGCCCATCAGACACCTGTGGGAAGGGAAGGTCTGCAAATGGCTCCTACTCCTATTTGCTTCAACACAAGCAGAACTCCTGGCATTGTCAGGGTCCCCAGTCAAACAGAGGGTCAAACAGATGCGGATTTGATTAATTCACCTGGGTTTGGGGCAGGTGTGTGTGTTGAATTACCGTATATTGAATGATTTGATTGCTTAAAGGGTGGGGGAGCTGTAAAATACATTAGTCTCTATCTATATGGGGCTGTTTAAATCTGGAAAGTGGCTAACAAAGAGAGGAAGTTGCCTTTTACCAAACCATATTGTTGGTCTATTTTGCTGCTGTCTGTCTCCACCGCTGAGCCACAGTGGTCTTTCCCTGATAGATTATTTGTACTCTATATATTTATGCTCTTTCTGCTCCCCTCATCCTGCAAAAAGCACCAAAACCATCAGAGGCATTGCCCTGTAGATCGGAGTTGCTGACTTCTTTCTCTACTTAATTTATTATGTGACCTTCTGTTTTATTGTTCTTGACTGCAACGACAACTACGCTCACTGTTTTCCAAGTTAATTTACAATGCTGACACTGGACCTGCTCAACCCCATTTGAAATCTGAATGATTTTGAATCATTACAGTGCTGCCTGGCAGCAACCATGGGAGTATTAATGGCTGAATGAAGCAGCAAAGTTAACTTAGCTAGCAGAATATAAAAACTCATGATCTACCACACCTTCTAATACATTGTTGTTGTTGTTTAGTCGTTTAGTCGTGTCCGACTTTTCGTGACCCCATGGACCAGAGCAATTGCTTCCTACTGTGTTAGTCTTGCTTTCTAGCCATGTCGCTACCTGTCCCACACTTGACATCACATGTGACCTCAGGTGCCTAACAGTTGGCCTTACTTTGGGGTAAATGTCCTGGTGGGCCAAATTTGATCCACCAGCCAGATGTTCCCCATCCTTGCTGTGGAATTCTTACCTTCTCTTCCATGCTCACACTTGCTGCTGGTGTAGCCTATGATGATTTCAGGCAAGAAAATAAGCATTGCCCACACATTTCAGGTCATCATCAAAGAGTCCTCATTGTCCATCTTCTTAGCTCTAGTTGATATCCTGACCTCTCTCTCTCTCAATTGTCTTTTCTTCCTTTATTGCATGAAGGTTGCTTAGGTCCCTGTGATATGCTGCTGTTTGGAAGATGATATCACCATATGCCTTTTGTTCTGCTGGTGGAAAGAACATGAGAAGCTGAAGGCCCTTTGAGTCCATAAGGAACTCTGGTTTCTTCTGCAAAGGCCAATGGAAGGATATGTAGACAAGCTGTTTGTGAATGAGACTTCAACCTTTTTGTCCTATTGGACCAGAGAGCATTGGGTGTCAAGATGCCCATGCCCCAATCAACTTGTGGTTATGTAGCTCTTCCATTCATTAAAAAAAAAACTCATAGCAATATAGAAAAGACAATCCTTCCACTCTTGTAAAACACCAAATGGAAATTTTCCTTGGATCACGCATCTTCCCCTAATCTTTGTGGGCTACCAGGCTTTGTCACCACCATCAATATTATACTGTAATGGGAATGAAATCAACATATGTTTTCATTAACTAAGATGCTATAGACAGGAAAAGCTTATATGAAGGGAATCATTGGAATGACGGTCAATTTTATATTTATTTGTTTATTTTTAGTCTGTATGCCTTTCTTGTCAGAGCTAATACAACCAGTATAAACTTGCATAACCACAACAAGGGATTAGCCAAGAATCTTCCATCATCAACACAATTCTTTTAAAATGGCAGTAGTGTTCCAGTAGCAGAGCTGATATAAATACAAAATTAGCTGTGCATGTATGTATCTGCATGTGGAAAATCCTTTTTTTATTATTTCCTTTTTAATTATTTGCTATTGGCTAATAATTCATTGCCAAAGGGATAAAAGGAAGGGGCACAGAGCGAGAGACAGAGGGAACATGCTGTCATCGCAGTGTTTTCATCTGTCAGACCTGCCCCATTATATATTGCGAATCTTTGACTTTTTGTAGCATGAGTCACCCACAAATCCTTGAGCCCTCAAGTAATTTCCTCAATCGGCAAAGGGCGGAGGAACTTATATTGCTTGTCACTATGATCAAATGAATTCCTAAAAGTGTGGCTCAGATCCAGGTTATCTAAATAAAGTAAAAATTGGATGGTGTAGGTAACTTTCTCTCCTGTACGATTCCTGCAATTTCAGCTTTTCCATTCCCACATATTAACATACTAATTTCAGCCTGAAGCATGGGATCCAGTTCACCCAATTTGAAGACTATCTTGTAGCTTAACTAGTTTTGCTGGAGGGTCACTTTGTGAAGAGAGGAAGGGATTGAGAGCCAAGATCCCATGCTGTATACCCCACAAAGTGCCCCAGCCACAAGTATATTGCAAGTGCAAACAGCAGGTGGAAGCGCAGGTGGGTGGGGCTAATAGCCCATCCTTATCTTTGCGGCTACACAGAGTAATGTTTTAATAGTTATCATTCAGATATTAATCCTAAACCTACTTGCTTGGAAGAAATCCCCACTGAAATCAATGGGACAAACTTCTGAGAAAACGTGCCTCCTAGGAGTGTTTAGGTGTGGCAGACAATCCTGCTTCAATGCTGGATTGACTGGATGCTGTTTAGGGCATGTGCCAGGAACTCACAGCAGCAGGAGCATGCCATAGAGAATCATAGAATTGTAGCATTGGAAGGGACCATGAGAGCCATCTAGTCTAGCCCCCTGCAACGCAGAACTCTTTCGCCCAACATGGGGCTTGAATCCATGACTCTGAGATTAAGAGTCTCATGCTTTACCAACTGTGGTGTAGGTTAGGCTAGGAGAGTGTGTGTGGCCCAAAGTCACCCAGTGGGTTTCATGGCTGAGTGGAGATTTGAATCTAGCACTCTAAAAATGAGCCACACTGGTTCTCTAGGTCCTGTCCTACCTGGCAGAGAGAGTGGAGGCAGGGTAGGCAGAGTGTTCATGAGTTGTTCTTGCTCTTGGGCCAGCTCGTGTGGAAGGGTTTCTCTGTCCTCTTTTCCAGATTGGCTATGTTCAGGCCTCCATGTTCCCAGGTCTTTTGGGTTACTGCTGTTCTTGCCTGGCCTCCCCCTCTTCCCTGGAACCCTTGTTCCAGCAGCTGTTGACTGCTCCACAACCTATTTCCACTGCACAGCAGTGCAGCCACTGGAGAGGAGACTGGTACATATTGGAGGTGGAGCCAGATGACAGGCAGGTACAGATGCACAGACTTCCAGGATCATTCCACCCTTTCGGAACTATGATCATCAATGCTGGGTGTTTGTTGTGGGATCATAGATCCCCAGGCATTTATTTATTATTTATTGAATGTATAGAATTTATATACTGCCCTATACCCGGAGGTCTCAGGGTGGTTCACAGAATAAAATCAAAATATAAAACCACAAAATACATAATCAAAATAAAATCAATAACCCAATAGCCCCCCCTCAAAAAAATGCACACCCACACCCAAAAAAATATAGTTCTGATATTACCAGTAATAGTTTGTTTGCCTTTCTGCTGGTCATCTTTGGGGGTAATTATAAGAGTTAGATATTTTTTTCATTGTTTTAAAATCAAACAGATAGAACATTCCATTATTTCTGAAAGAAATGTCCTCTATAATGTATTTCTTCAAAACCTTGTAATAAGTCATTATTACCAAGTTTTTTTTTTTTGCAGTATCTACACATCATTGGCATCTATATTCCCTGTCCCTATATTCCCTGACCTCAATTTAATCCAGATTTACCCTTTCTGGGGGAAATCCAATAAGTTTGGTTGTTGTTTTTTAAGGGGGAAAAGCCTGTTAACAAGGACCCATTTGCAACATCTCAAAATCCCATTTGCAAATTAAGCCCCCATCTGGAAGCACCCTAAGTGAACTGCAAAAAAGCATTTATGGTACAAGAAAGCATTTATGGAAATCTCCAGTTTTTCCAAGTGTATTTGTGTTCTGTCAGCTGTCAGGCTTCCAAATAAACTGTGACTAAACAAAAGTATTGCCAGTGAATCTGCCAACTAAATTGGCAGCAGATCTGCTCATACATACTTCTACCTCCTCTTAAAAAAAGAAAAAAAAATTGTAGCAAGTTGCCTGACTTCAAGCGGATGACTTTGGAACAAATATCTTTGTTAAGGGTTGCAGTCTCAGGAGCTGGTGTGTCACCCCTGCATTCTCTATCGTCATGTATTGCAGATTATGGTGAACTGAACACACATCTGACATCTCCATGATATACAACTGAGATGCTGAAGGCCATCACAGACTGAAGAGGAGTAAAATTACATCACTGAAATTTACGGTGCTTCAAAATGTGTAGCGAAATCTCCTGGTTAACGTTGAGAACTCAACTAGACTGGTAAAGAAAAAGCTATTTTTTTATAGATAGAGGGAGATAGTAGTAATGGGGGACTTCAATTACCCGGATATTTGTTGGACGTCAAACTCAGCCAAGAGCATAAGGTCAAACAGATTCCTCACTGGCCTTGCAGACAACTTCATTGTCCAGAAAGTGGGAGAAGCAACAAGAGGAACAGCCATTTTAGATCTGGTCCTAACCAATGTTGATGACCTGGTTAGTGGGGTAGAAGTGGAAGGATCATTAGGCGCGAGTGATCATGCTCTTCTGAAGTTTACTATACAGCGGAAAGGAGCAGCCAAGCATACTAGGACTCAATTTCTTGACTTTAAGAAAGCCGACTTCATAAAACTTAGGGAAGTGCTGGGTGAGATCCCATGGACAGCAATACTAAAAGGAAAGGGAGTTCATGATGGCTGGGAGTTTGTTAAGAGGGAGATAGTAAAAGCACAACGTCAGGCAATACCAATGAGACGGAAACATGGAAGGTGCCTAAAGAAGCCAGGGTGGCTATCTAAAGAACTTTTAACTGAATTAAGATTAAAAAAGGATGTGTACAAAAAAATGGAAAAGGGGGGAAACCACCAAAGAGGAATTCAAACAAATAGCCAGCACGTGTAGACACAAAGTCAGAAAAGCTAAAGCACAGAATGAACTCAGGC
Source organism: Podarcis bocagei (assembly GCF_964188305.1). Classification (NCBI taxonomy): domain Eukaryota; kingdom Metazoa; phylum Chordata; class Lepidosauria; order Squamata; family Lacertidae; genus Podarcis; species Podarcis bocagei. The sequence goes on from NC_138127.1 coordinate 54,674,908, forward strand.
TTGCTAGAGAGGTTAAAAGCAACAAAAAAGGCTTTTATGGGTATGTTCGTAGCAAAAGGAAGAACAAAGAAACAGTGGGGTCACTCAGAGGAGAAGATGGTGAAATGCAAACAGGGGACACAGAAAGGGCTGAACTCCTCAATGCCTTCTTTGCGTCAGTCTTCTCCGATAAAGAAAACAATGCCCGACCTGAAGAATTTGGAGCAAATGATTCAGCAAAGGAAACACAGCCCAGAATAACTAAGGAGACAGTACAAGAATATTTGGCTAGTTTAGATGTATTCAAGTCACCAGGGCCAGATGAACTGCATCCAAGAGTATTAAAAGAACTGGCAGGTGTGATCTCAGAACCACTGGCAGTCATCTTCGAGAAATCCTGGAGAACAGGCGAAGTCCCGGCAGACTGGAGGAGGGCAAATGTTGTCCCTATTTTCAAAAAGGGGAAAAGAGAGGACCCAAATAATTACCGCCCAGTCAGTCTGACATCAATAGCAGGGAAGATTCTGGAGCAGATCATTAAGCAAACAGTCTGTGAGCACCTAGAAAGGAATGCTGTGATCACCAATAGTCAGCATGGATTTCTGAAAAATAAGTCATGTCAGACTAACCTGATCTCATTTTTTGACAGAATTACAAGCCTGGTAGATGAAGGGAACTCAGTGGATATAGCCTACCTTGATTTCAGCAAGGCATTTGACAAGGTGCCCCATGATATTCTTGTAAAGAAGCTGGTAAAATGCGGTCTTGACTCTGCTACCATTCAGTGGATTTGTAACTGGCTGACTGACCGAACCCAAAGGGTGCTCATCAATGGTTCCTCTTCATCCTGGAGAAGAGTGACTAGTGGGGTGCCACAGGGTTCTGTCTTGGGCCCGGTCTTATTTAACATCTTTATCAACGACTTGGATGATGGACTCAAGGGCATCCTGATCAAATTTGCAGATGACACCAAACTGGGAGGGGTGGCTAACACCCCAGAGGACAGGATCACACTTCAAAACGACCTTGACAGATTAGAGAACTGGGCAAAAACAAACAAAATGAATTTTAACAGGGAGAAATGTAAAGTATTGCACTTGGGCAAAAAAAATGAGAGGCACAAATACAAGATGGGGGACACCTGGCTTGAGAGCAGTACATGTGAAAAGGATCTAGGAGTCTTGGTTGACCACAAACTTGACATGAGCCAACAGTGTGACGCGGCAGCTAAAAAAGCCAATGCAATTCTGGGCTGCATCAATAGGAGTATAGCATCTAGATCAAGGGAAGTAATAGTGCCACTGTATTCTGCTCTGGTCAGACCTCAGCTAGAGTACTGTGTCCAGTTCTGGGCACCACAATTCAAGAAGGACACTGACAAACTGGAACGTGTCCAGAGGAGGGCAACCAAAATGGTCAAAGGCCTGGAAACGATGCCTTATGAGGAACGGCTAAGGGAGCTGGGCATGTTTAGCCTGGAGAAGAGGAGGTTAAGGGGTGATATGATAGCCATGTTCAAATATATAAAAGGATGTCACATAGAGGAGGGAGAAAGGTTGTTTTCTGCTGCTCCAGAGAAGCGGACACGGAGCAATGGATCCAAACTACAAGAAAGAAGATTCCACCTAAACATTAGGAAGAACTTCCTGACAGTAAGAGCTGTTTGACAGTGGAATTTGCTGCCAAGGAGTGTGGTGGAGTCTCCTACTTTGGAGGTCTTTAAGCAGAGGCTTGACAACCATATGTCAGGAGTGCTCTGATGGTGTTTCCTGCTTTGCAGGGGGTTGGACTCGATGGCCCTTGTGGTCTCTTCCAACTCTATGATTCTATGATTCTATGATTCTATTCTATGATTCTATTTATATGTGTTGCACGTGTGAAATAACGGTGTGCCACCAGATGGAGACATGGAGTCCCATTTTTCTCTACATGTTTTCCTTGTTTAAATTGACAACGCTTTAAACTGAAACGCTTCTTTGATGTGTCTAGATTCAGCCTGGGACTTTGCCATTTGGGGTAGCACACGCATGGATGTAACCCTGGCTGCTCGCTGATGGCTGAGGCCTTCTGTTCTCATGCTTCTCACATCTCAAGTGTTATATTCTTTAGTGTGCACAAGTCTGAGCTTATTTGTGTGAAGACTGTGCACATAACCCACCAAGCCCCTTGTTTCTGGACAAGCCCAGCTGTAATGTTTTGGCATTACACAGAGGACAGCCATTAAATGATTCTGCCCTTTTGTTTTATGTAGAAGGGAGCAGCATAGAAGCCCTATAAAAGGTATGGACAGTTATTACAGTTGTGCTCTCTCCAAAGTGTTATTTCACAATGTTAAACTTATAAAATCCAATCACATGGTAGCCCGGGAGAAAACTCTGAAGGAGTCAATTTATTTGGAACTTCCCCAGACATATTTCAATCTTGATTGGACATCCTGATATACAACATAAATTTTTATATAGGTTATTTGAAACTCACACCTCATAAATTAAATAGGATGATTTTTGATATATTCAGTGCCTTTTGGCAAACCGCATTAGGCCTAAGAGCAAGCACAGATTTCTCCAGCATTTGCAGTCAGTGTCCTGTGATTAGATTGTTCTAGAGATCAGTTACGTACACAGTTTTAGTTGTGTCAGAGATCAGCCTGGGCATATATTTTCACTGCTAAACCTATGAGGAAAGATTAGGTGGAAGTGGCCTCCAGATGCTCCTTAGCATTGGCTAACTACAAAGTCCCCAGAACTGTGTAAATAAATTAATGTGGTGGATGGGTATTTTTTGACTTTGTTGATTTCAGAAGCTTTAACTATGGTTTAGGGAATCAAGCCAATTTCAAAGCAAAGAGGTAAACTTTCATGTGAGCAGCTCCAAATCCTTGACTGAGATGCTCACAAGAGGTGGTAGATTCCCACGAGAGGTGGTGGACTTTCCTTCCTTGAGGTTTTTAAGCAGAGGTTGGATGGCCATCTGTCATTGATGCTTTAGCTGAGATTCCTGCATTGTAGGGGGTTGGACTAGATGACTCCTGGAACCCTTCCAACTCTAAGATTGTATTATTTTTAAGTGAAACTTTGGCTTCTAAAGATGTTGACTATCTCATATGAGCAATGAAATACACGTATTGGCCTGATTCTGTGTTTTGCATATACAAGAGAAGATGTCAGTTTTCATGCATTCTAATTACACTGATTATCTCCATTATCAAACCCATTTCTAAGTAGCAAATGATATCACCTGGGGTACACAACACTGGCTAAAGAAAGATTGTGGAGGAAATCTATGAACAAAGTCTATCTTTTGCACCTTGACTCCACTTCATTAAGCTTCAAGAAAGCACAACTCTAGCCAGAAAGTCAGACACTCTGACCTTGTCTGAACCTGTCTTCTGCCTTGATTTGGATGTGTGGGAAGAAGTGGGGAGCTGAGGGGGATGGTAAACAGACTGTTGATCCTCAGAGGCTTGTGGCTCTATACAGGGAGGTTATGTTCACAAAGCATTTTACTTTTAAAGGCTGTATCCTTTCATCTCGTCACAGGCTATAACTTTGCTCTTGAACTATATTGCTATGCCTTGTCAGGATATGTGTTTGTACGCCAGTGTCAATCATTCCTTCTTCTATTTTCTCTACCCTTCACCAACTTCAGCTAGCAGAGTGGCAGGTGCTCTCACTTTGTCCTCTATTGATGTGACTTGTATTTTATTATACCGTTTCCCCTTCTTCAAGTCCCTTCTATCAAGACCTAAAATCTGTAAAAACAAAACAAAACAAAATCCCAGGACACCAATTTATAGTTGATATAACCATAATTCAGCTAATTAATTAATGACATTTCCAGATATATAATTCAACCACCCTTGTGTTTATCACTAAAACAATGGATTGGAGCCATGCTCAGGGTAGACTCACATAAATCAGTGGGAAGTTAGTCCTAACTGCCTTAAGTTCCATTGATTTTAATGGCTATACACCATGGCCTACAACACAATCCTTACTATGTGTATTTAGAAATAACTCCTCTGAAATTCGATGGGGCTTACTCCCAGGAAGTGAGGTTAGGCTTGCAACCTACCGTAAGTCTGGATCCAACCCAATATAAATACACAATGAAACAATCAGCAATTAACCCTAATCCACATATCCTATGTGTGATTAGCTCTCTACATTGCTCTTCCCTGGTTAACCTCAACCATGTGCAGAAGCATACAGCCATCTTAAAATTAGCCATCCACACAAATGGTGGCATGAAAAACTGTGGCTCCTGTTTGTGGTAAACAAGTCAGTTAATCCCTTTGTCATGAACAGGCAGCCTTCAAGGACAAATGGGGGGAAAGTGAGCTTCTGGATCTTTGCAAAGTGGCAAGTTGAGGGTTAAATTAAGAAAAATAAATGATTGAGCCAGATGTTGATATTCATTGGTCATGAAGCACTTCCCAGTTGCTGCTGTTGTTTATATCATACCCTTCTTCCCAAAGGAGCCCTGGATGGCGAACAACAAAACAGCAAGACAGTAAGAGCTGACAGTAAGAGCTGTTCGACAGTGGAATTTGCTGCCAAGGAGTGTGGTGGAGTCTCCTTCTTTGGAGGTCTTTAAGCAGAGGCTTGACAACCATATGTCAGGAGTGCTCTGATGGTGTTTCCTGCTTGGCAGGGGGTTGGACTCGATGGCCCTTGTGGTCTCTTCCAACTCTATGATTCTATGATTCTAAGATAATACAACAAAAAAAATGAAAACATTGAAAACATTAAAAACATCTAAATTTAGATTACTCGCTATGCTAAGGGTAGAAGGGACAAGGCGTGTTAGTGACTCCAGACAAGAGTTGTGCCAAACATCAGCAAAGCAGAGACGTGGGGAGAAAATTAAAGCCTGCTTTGCTACATTAGCTTTAGGCATTTCCAATTCTTTTGTTGAGATGTTCAGAGCCCAAATTGGATAAAAAATATTGAATGTATTGGCAGGGTGCCTCTTTTTGTTTCTAGAGATTTTAGCCATAGTTCTTATTGGCTTAACAGGGGACGGGGGAACAGTGAGGGAATAAGGATGGCAAGCATATCAGCAGTTATAGGAGGACATCTTTCAAATATTGAAATGTGTGGGGGGGTTTAATTAGAATCATTTTTACTCCACACTTCTGCCAAAAAAGGTTTATTATATCAACAATATGCCTTGTCATTAACATAAGCATTGATACAGCTTAGCTGGATGATGATGGAGCAGTAGCAAAGTTGAGGCTATGGAAGTACCAAATGGACCCATATAGTGGGTCAACATATTCACTGACCTCTACATTTGCCTGTTCATTCAGTTTGGGGAATCCTTTTGGAACTCCTCACAATCCCTTTTTGTTTTAACCACCTTGCAAAATTTGGTATCATTGGGAAACTTGGCTACCTCACTGCTCACCCCTAACTCTAGATCTTTCATAAACGAGTTAAAAGCATTGGTCTCAATACTAGTCTTTGGAGGAGTCTACTTTCTATGTTTCCTGCTTGGCAGGGGGTTGGACTCGATGGCCCTTGTGGTCTATTCCAACTCTATGATTCTACAACCCTCCATTAAGGGAATTGTCCATTTACACCTACTCTCTGTTTCCTGTTACTCCCCCAGTTCATGGTCCATAAAAGGTCCTCTTCTCTTGTCCCATGACTGCTGAACTTTCTTTGTCAAAAGCTTTCAGAAAGTCTAAGTACACAATGTCAACTTGATCACCCTTATCTATACAATCATTGAAACTCTCAGATAACTCTGAAAGGTTAGTGAGACAGCAAGCCGTGCAGGTTCTGCTTCAGTTGGTAATTCTATCTTTAATCATGCTTTCCACCAGTTTTACTAGAACAGATTTTAAGCAGTCTGGCCTGTGATTGATGTTACATTGGCCCCTTTCCAATCTTTGGATATGGAGGCTGATCTTAAGGACTCGTAAAATCCTTTTGTTAGAAAATCTGATTTTTAAAAAATCACTTTGATGTGTCTCAGTGTTGGGAAAATGGTAATTCAGCCAATCAGAATGCTTCTCTGCATTTGAGTCTGGAAGACAAAAAGTAGACAGAAAGGCCCTGTCAGTCATTCTAAGGGATCGCAGTGAGACATAAAGAAAAATAAATGGCTTTCTGCCTTGCATCATAGGGCTTGCCATAAGGTAACTAGAGGTAGGGAAAACATGTGGTAACAGAAATTGGCATGGAGGCATCCATATTTATTGATGATTATTTTCCCACCATTTGTCTCCACCAAACAGAAAAGAGGGGAGACATATTAGTATTTTATTTTACCTGAAATAGATGCGACATAATTATGGAACCAAGTAATAATGTTTTGTGGCTGAGAGGTTTGAGACAACTGAAAATAACAAAGCTAAGATCATGTAATGCTATTTCACCTGCAGCTTTGGTTTTTCTACAACTTGAGGGGGGCATTTGAAAATATTCTTTCTCCTTCACAGCAGTTGGATCTTGCAGAAGCCATGCGTTCAAAGACCACTACTATTTCCATCTTCAGAATTGTCGCAGGTGAAAGAAACACTTTCATAAATTGTGTTGTTTGTTCTCAGGACTGTAGGCAATAAGCCTTTGCCTTGTTATTGAGGTTTCTGTTGACCAGAGAGTGAAGGTAGCTTTTTGTGGAAAGTTTAATAAGGCCTCAGGAGAAGCAAAGCAAAGGAAATGCACAACATTATTTGCAAATAAATCCCTGCAAACAAATGCATATCTGGGTTTTGAATAGTTATGCCTACAGAAGCATCAGAAACACTAATGAGAATATGGGAGTGGTCTAGGAATTGAGGAATAGCAGTTGAAAACACCCTTTCTGTCTAAGAGCACAGTCAGCCTAAGCAGGGATGCTTTTAACAATGGAAGCCATAGGAAAAAGTAAGTGTAATTCAAATGTTTCCGTTCATCCCATGATGAAGCAGGTAAATAAATGCCATGTGATTTTTTGGGGTGACCAATGCTGCAGTGTGAATTAACAATAATGAACTGAAAGAAACCAGCATGCCCAAAAAGATAAAACTAGTAACAGCTAGCCGAGAATTTATGGAATCACTGGGAAGTAACAAGAGGGCTTATAAGCCTAGTTATATGCAGTTGCCATCGCCCCTCAACACTGGCCAAAGTAGCTGAGGCTGATGGGAGTAGGAGTCAACAACATCTAGAGGGCCACAGATTCACCATCCTGGTATACAATCAAGCCTACATTGTATATATTTCTAATACGCATTTATTTAAAAGCATTTATATAACACTTAATATTTAAAAAAATCTCTGCCTTTGCAGCTGCCTTACGCTTAGTTTAGGACATGATACCATCTCATATTCTGGATAACTTGTAGAGCACTTGCCAAGAGGCTAGCTACACCACCTTTGTATATCTAACACTGAATTCTCTTGCTGGAAAAAGTACTCTAAAATCGGACTCGGATAAAGATGGTATATAAAGCAGTTTGCACGATAAAGTGATAGATAATTTATTTTTATAATAAAATGAACTACGGGTATACAGACCTCTCCCCACTTGTGCACAATCAGCATGCACACAGCCATTGACATGCGCACTGTTTTCAGCTCCAAAACAGAGCAGGGTGGGGGTGGAATGGGGCAGAGCAGGAGTGTAATGGGGTAGAGTGGGGGGCATAATGGCTAGAACAGACTTGTGTTTTTATCCCACTTACGAGCACAGCAGCCAGGAACAGAACCCCTGCATAAGTGGGGATTACCCAGTATTTGAGAAATGTTCCAAAAACCCATGACTGTGAAGTCAACCTACTTCAAAGTGGGCTGCCTTAATTCTGCCAAAACAACTTTTTTTTATTTTTAGCTGTGAGCAGTTAGAGCAGGTTAGTCTATATATTTTAAAATATTTCTCTATGTCACATAAGTAGCCTATTGCCATTTCCATTGGCTCCATTCATTCACTGTCCTGTAGCACAAACAGAGCATTGAGAATGATTATGTATCTTCAGTAATAAGACACTTACTGAGAAGACCTTACTCAATTCGCATGATCATACCTTGAGCATGGCTTGTGTCTATCAGATCGTTTTTGACTACATGCTCAGATGTATGAGATTGTTCAAGATGCTCCTGCTGATTAGCACAATTTCTGAATACCCCATAACATCTGGAAGGAAAACCACCATTTTGTCCTTCACTTTGTAATATCAGGATGTTGTTGTTTAGTCATTTAGTCATGTCCAACTCTTCGTGACCCCATGGACCAGAGCGCACCAGGCACTCCTGTCTTCCACTGCCTTGCACAGTTTGGTCAAACTCATGTTAGTAGCGTCAAGAACACTGTCCAACCATCTCGTCTTCAGTCATCCCCTTCTCCTTGTGCCCTCAGTCTTTCCCAACATCAGGGTCTTTTCCAGGGAGTCTTCTCTTCTCATGAGGTGGCCAAAGTATTGGAGCCTCAGCTTCAGGATCTGTCCTTCCAGTGAGCACTCAAGGCTGATTTCCTTAAGAATGGATAGGTTTGATCTTCTTGCAATCCATGGGACTCTCAAGAGTCTTCTCCAGCACCATAATTCAAAAGCATCAATTCTTCGGTGATCAGCCTTCTTTATGGTCCAGCTCTCACTTACAGTCATCACTTCTGGGAAAACTATAGCTTTAACTATGCGGACCTTTGTCAGCAAAGTGATGTCTCTGCTTTTTAAGATGCTGTCTAGGTTTGTCATTGCTTTTCTCCCAAGAAGCAGGCGTCTTTTAATTTTGTTACTGCTACTGCTGTCACCATCTGCAGTGATCATGGAGCCCAAGAAAGTAAAATCTCTCACTGCCTCCATTTCTTCCCCTTCTATTTGCCAGGAGGTGGTGGGACCAGTGGCCATGATCTTAGGTTTTTTTATGTTGAGCTTCAGACCATATTTTGCCCTCTCCTCTTTCACCCTCATTAAGAGGTTCTTTCATTCCTCTCTACTTTCTGCCATCAAAGTTGTGTCATCTGCATATCTGAGGTTGTTGATATTTCTTCTGGCAGACTTAATTCCAGCTTGGGATTCATCCAGTCCAGCCTTTCACATGATGAATTCTGCATATAAGTTAAATAAGCAGGGAGACAATATACAGCCTTGTCGTACTCCTTTCCCAATTTTGAACCAATCAGTTGTTCCATAAAGGTAAAGGTAAAGGTACCCCTGCCCGTACGGGCCAGTCTTGCCAGACTCTAGGGTTGTGTGCTCATCTCACTCTATAGGCCGGGAGCCAGCGCTGTCTGCAGACACTTCCGGGTCACGTGGCCAGCGTGACGAAGCTACTCTGGCGAGCCAGCGCAGCACACGGAACGCCGTTTACCTTCCCGCAGGTAAGCGGTCCCTATTTATCTACTTGCACCAGGGGGTGCTTTCGAACTGCTAGGTTGGCAGGCGCTGGGACCGAACGACGGGAGCATACCCCGCTGCGGGGATTCGAACCGCCGACCATGCGATTGGCAAGTCCTAGGCGCTGAGGTTTTACCCACAGCGCCACCCGCGTCCCCAGTTGTTCCATATCCAGTTCTAACTGTAGCTTCTTGTCCCGCATAGAGATTTCTCAGGAAACAGATAAGGTGATCAGGCACTCCCATTTCTTTAAGAACTTGCCATAGTTTGCTGTGGTCAACACAATCAAAGGCTTTTGCATAGTCAATGAAGCAGAAGTAGATGTGTTTCTGGAACTCTCTAGCTTTCTCCATAATCCAGTGCATGCTTGCAATTTGGTCTCTGGTTCCTCTGCCCCATCGAAATCCAGCTTGTACTTCTGGGAGTTCTCGGTCCACATACTGCTTAATCCTGCCTGGTAGAATTTTAAGCATAACCTTGCTAGCATGTGAAATGAGCGCAATTGTGCAGTAGTTGGAGCATTCTTTGGCAGGGCCCTTCTTTAGGATTCGTATGTAGACTGATCTTCTCCAATCATCTGGCCACTGCTGAGTTTTCCAAACTTGCTGGCATATTGAGTGTAGCACCTTAACAGCATAATCTTTTAAAATTTTAAATAGTTCAGCTGGAATGTCATCACTTCCACTGGCCTTGTTATTAGCAGTGCTTTCTAAGGCCCATTTGACTTCACTCTCCAGGATGTCTGGCTCAAGGTCAGCAACCACACTGCCTAGGGTGTATGAGACATCCATATCTTTCTGGTATAATTCCTCTGTGTATTCTTGCCACCTCTTCTTGATGTCTTCTGCTTCTGTTAGGTCCTTACCACTTTTGTCCTTTATTATGGTAATGTCAGGATAGATCAGCTGCAATCTACCCTGGAGGATGGATGAGTTCTGTGCCAAAATAATTCCAAATTCTGCAACCAGGACATCTAAGTTTGACAATAAACACTGAACTGTGGAAATGAAATGAAAGTGCATACATGTTGTTTATTTGCATTAACTCTCCTTGAAATGTTTTGGCTTTCAAACATTCTGCCTTGTTTAGCAAGGAATGGGCTTGCCACAATTCAAAGCTTCATCTTTTCCCCACAAAAGAGTAGAAACTTGTTTTTATCAGTATGAAAGCTGATATTCTCAGGATGCCAAATTTAACCAAATGCCAGATTGCAAGCTTGTGTGACAAATCCACAGATGAGCAAAATGCAGACTGTGCTGTCTCTGCCTGAAAGTATTCTTTGCAGAAAGAAATTGAAAATTAAATAGTTTTTCGGAACCTACTTTTTATTTTCACATATTTATGTATAACATTTATTGCCGTCCTGAGAGTGGCATAATGGGATTGTCCCATTTTATCCACTCAGACAAGAATCTGTAATGAACATAGGCTGCAAGCTATTGATTGATCCAAAGACACCCAAATGAGTTTCATGGCTGAGGCTGGGATTTGAAGGTCTTTCTTACCCACATCTAGTCCATATCTACACTTTCTCTCCCCAGAATAGTGTCATTGTAGATTCAGAAGCTTAAGTGCCAAATCCACATTAGACACAGGAACATAATAAATCATTTGAAGCAACTTGTTCTCATGCAACATTCCTTTACTATCTTAGTCCTGAAAGACAAAAAAGCGGTTTTTCCTAATTCTGTGGTATTTCACTTGCCTGTAATTAACATTACTTGTTTGTTTTTAGAAGAAGAAGCAACAACAACTCAAGTCAGCAAGCAGTGCCATGAAGTGTCCAAAGGGGAAACTGGGAGGGAAATAGTGGTCACACATTGGGAACTATGGCAAATATTCCGACTTTGGCTGGTTCCAGAAGCACTGGAACAAGCCCTGTAACTGATTTTCCCTATCTCAGTGCAATGTAGTTAAACATATTAAAGTGGGAATAAAACACATTTTTTTAATTTTTAGAGCGCCCCTTGGATACAGGCCAGACTTGCATACCAGACTGGTACATCTCTACTCTCCATTCCCTATCTTGAACCAATATGGTTATGTCTCCTGTTATAAAAAGAAAACATTGAATTGGCCTGACTTAATTAATCTGCATTTATAGATTAGTTAAACAGGCTGTGTTCACAGCAAATGCAATTTTCAACATTGGCACTTTTAGTATGCTTTTATAATTTAGGTTTTCACAATATGACTAACCAGATATACTTTTAAAAAAATAATAATCATTTGTCTTTGATGTAGTTCTGTTAGATGTTGCTAACATTATTTTGCTTTGATGATAGTAAACTAGGATTAATCAAAATTATGGCAGAAGTTGCCATATATGTATTTGGGGCATGCAATTTATCAAATCTTTTCATGAAGTTGAAAATTTTGTGGAATGTAGTATTGTTTTTCTTGATAATTGAAAAGGGTTAGGAAAAAAATGTCTCATTCAAAGAGGGGAAAATAGTATAAATATCCCTTCCTTTGAGCATCTCTCTGTCTTTCATGGGGAAATACATATAACCTTTTTCTTGCTGTCCCATTTTAGCCTTGCTGATCCAGGTAATTATGATTTAATTAGAGTTTCTCAGGTCTGCATCAATAATCAATACTGTAGCTTTGTAATGCTAGTATTTTATAAGGTTTTTATTCTATTAACCTCGTTTATTGTCTTTTCTGTAACATCTGATTTAGTTTTATTAAGTAAAGGAAATGTATTTGCCTGAAGACTCATCCTTGAACACAATTTCTTTTCTGTGCGCTGTTGCAAAGGAGAACTAACACCCCTTCTTAATGTGTCTGTTGTTAGAGGGAACTAAACTGTCTGAGTCAGTTTCTGCTATATAGAAATCAGGCTTAGATTTGTCCTCTGAACAGAGCAAAATTGTCACAGAGCATTTCCCCTTTGAGCATCTTTCACACCTAATGCCCAAACTACTTTTATTTAAATTTGGGTCACATTCACCCCATACATTGAAAGCGCTAGTGTACCCCTTTAAATTGTCCTGGCTTCCCCCAAAGAATTCTGAGAGCTGTAGTTTGCTCAAGGTTCTGAGAGTTATTAGGAAACCCTTATTCGCATTACAGAGCTACAATTTCTGGATTGGTTTCACAGTCAGTCCCTGTTCACAAAGTACTCTACTTATTGTAGAGCTCTGAGAAAAGAATAGGCGCCTCTAACAAACTCTCAGAATCTTTAACAAACAACTGCTTCCCAGAATTCATTGGAGGAAGCCATGGCTGTTTAAAGGGGTATCATAGCCAGGGCCAGATTTTGATTTGATGAGGCCCTAAGCTACTGAAGGTAATGGGGCCCTTTATAAGTACAGCTGTCCTTTGTCAACAACAAATTGTCGCTGTTTTTGTGTTTAATATATGCTATATGGTAATTTATGGACCTAACAGGTATCTAAAGCCATTTGCCACTGTTGCTGTATGTAGGTTTTATTTTATTTGTTTTTTATCTTATATTTTGGAAATGTACATCCAAGTTTTTTCCCCTTTAATTTTTTGGGGGGTTCCCAAGAGAGTGGGGCCCTAAGCTATAGCTTGTTTAGCTTCTACATAAATCCAGCACTGATCATACCACTTTAAATGCATGGTGTGAGTGTGGCTTCAGGGAAATTCTATAATCCATTTGGATATTCTGAGTGGGACACTTTCTAATGCGGGATGGGAGGTATCCAGACCTCAAGCTTTATGACAGGCCTGCCTGATTTGCAGGAAGCCAAACCAATATAGCTCACCAGTTATGGCTTTACAAACCTTCTAGTCTTACTGCTGTTCAAGGGGCTGGTTCAGACAGTAGTCCACTCCACTTGTCCCATCACTGTCTTGTGATGTATTGCCACTCCTGCAACGTATGCATCCCTGTTCTATGCACAAGCAACATCAAACAAGTTATTTGCCATAAACAGTTCAAATTCTGCAACCTCTTTACCTCCCGTCCGCTCCCTGCCCAACAAATCCAGCATTTTTTTCTACTGCTCCTGATGGCTACCAACACCCTAGACACAGGCATGGTGTTTCCATATAGAATTCTGCACACAGGGTCAGAGCCCGTGTCCTGAAATGGTTAAATGAGATGAAGAATATTTCTCAACCTCTAGAGTGTGGGTAGCTTGTATTAAATTTTACCGCAATTAATTATTCAATGAAGATTGTCATTAAACATTACAATGAAGAATATGATCAATATTGCATCTGTCACAGATGAAAAAATTACATGTATGGATAGTCATGATGCCTGTAATCCATTAATTGGTTTATGGACTCAGGCATCCCCAGGGAACATCACAAAATAGCATGGTATCCCTCACTGCTGGCTGTTGCAATTGATGTATCTGAAAAGGATGGGGGAAATGGATCTAGCCATTTTGTTCCATATTAGGTACATATCTTAGGCTACATATCTAAGAGTATTCTTTTAATTTAGGCAATAATTCAGGCAAGATAAATTTAATCTCCATCTCTCTTCATAAGCAGAAGCATAGTATCAGTGCTATTTTTTCCTCAACTTGGAAGCATGCTTCGCTGAATTCAATGGGTCTTAGTTTCAAGGAAAGAAACATACACACTCGTAGGCAAGCAAAGTTATTCGCCTTGTGTGGTTGCTGTTGTCGTTTAACATATATCTGGCCTAGAGGGAGCCAGATCAGGACAATGACTTGGAGAGTGTGTGTCTGTTTTTGATCCTTTGACCATGGCATGGTTCCAAATGGAACCAGGCCTCTTTGTAACAGCTATTTGCAATGGTAGGACAGCTTCCTCCAGTACCGATGACAGAAGGTTTTCTCCCATTGCAAATAGCAGGCACAGAGAGGCTCAATTTCAACCAGAACTACACTGGGAGCGAAGGTTAAAATCCCCTCTCCCCACTCATGACTATGACTGAGAAGCTGCCACTGTGTAGCGCAGCAAAGAGAGGCAGAGTTAGGGGAGGGAAGGGGTGTCTCACTTTTCCAGGTGAGTGACAAAAGTAGGTGGCACCCAGAAGGTTGGTGAATATAAGCCATTTTCCATTTGTTTTTTCTGTTCTTGGCCTGTGATTTTGCTCTTGGTGGACAAAGGAGTTAGTGGGGCTGTAAAACAGAGCAGAGCATCCCATTGTTTAGCGGCCCTCCAGATGCTACTGGACTGCAACTCCCTTCCATCATCCTTCAACACTGTCCAATCACTGGCTGGGACAGGTGGGAATTGTTGTCCAGATCACATGGAGAGCAGCAGATTGGAGAAGGCTGCTTTAGTGGCTCTTGTGAGAAAGGATATTTCTCCACCCACTCTTTGATTATGAAGAGATAAATTTCCTGCTTTTCATTTAGATCCTTGCTTTTAAGAATGTAGCTAAAAATGGCTTCTCTTCCTCATTAGCGCATCCTAATTTGTCTCTGCCATTACTAATATCTCCGACTGCAGATTAGATAATAGAAGTAGAAATAGCAGAAGGTGCATAGCAGGATAGGAATGGAAAGAATGGGAAATTAATGGAGATGAAGATAGAAAGAAGGGCAAGAAGCTAAATCAAGGTCTCTGGAAAGGAAGAGAATTGCTTAGAACTGAAAAGCACAGTGGAATTTTTTTTAAGTAAAAATTAGGTTGGGTAATGAGGAAGTAAGAAATAAAGAAAAAGTCGTGACACGGAGAAGAAATACATTAAAAAGCTAGAGAGAAGTGAAACAATATGTAATAAAAAAACTTGGATGAGGTGTATGTAGTGGAATATTGGACGAGACATATGTAATCAATGGGTGTTCTGGCTGTACAAGGAACACAAAAGCAGGATGTGTATAACGCTTTGGCATTTCTCTATAGTCACACTCCGGTCTAGATGCTACTGAACATTTCCCTGATGTTTCTTAATAAAAACAGCATACAGAATGGAATGAAAACCCATTTAAATGCTGTGAAGTAGACTGCATTGGCCTACTTCTGAAGGCCAATTCAAACGTTATTGACTGCACAGAGACTGCTGAACAAGGGCGTATCTTCACATTTTAGCAGGGAGGCAAAGAGATTCCCAAGGGGATATATTCAATATTGTATTGCAAAAGAGTAGTGCATTTTAAGGGGATTTGTTGTGGTTAATATGTAAGCCCAACAACAGCTATAGCCATTTTAACAACATATCTTATTTTTCTAAGCAAATTAAGATGTCACTTGCATGCCTATTTTTATAAGCTGTTCTACAAAAGTATTTCATCTACTATAAATAAATAGGAAAATGCCTAGTATATAATCCCATTTAAATATTTCTGATATCCGCCATTACATTATTTCTTACAATAGAATCAAAGTTATCTAGATATTTGGTGCTTCCAAACAACAATCACATGTGACCTGGACATGACCTGATATCCTTTCTCTTAAAAAAAAGAAGAAGATATTTCAGCATGGTAGCTACAGAGTAGTGGAGGATCTGTAATGTTTCTAAGCTGCTTCCCACATGAATTGGCCTGATTGTGCAGGAAGCTATCACGTGTGGCTTCCCAGCTATCATCCTATGCACATTTACTAAACTCAGTGGGGCTTACTTGTCAGCTGACAGGTAGAGGATTGATCTACCAAGTCTCTACAAAGATGGACCAACCAGTTGGTACTTTGCAAATGGTATGTCCCCCTGACCCTTGTGTACAGTCACTGTTATGCAGATTCCCCAGTCACATATTGGCAGCCAGTACAGTTCCCTCAGCAGAGGTGTTTTACATTGTTGATGGGGTATTCCAGTCCACAACAAACTAGCTGCTGCATTCTGCACCAGCTGTAACTTCCAAACCCAAGTGAATCCCCGCCTTGCCATGACTGCATTGCAATGATGTTTGAATGAGCAGGTGCCAGGCAAAGTGGCAAATAAGTGGCTTCCTTGTTTTTCACCTAAGCAGCAAAATGTCTCAAATCGGGGGGGGGGGGGTTAATTCATTCCTGGTCTGTGTTGCTTTTACATGTACAGTGGTACCTCGGGTTAAGTACTTAATTCATTCCAGAGGTGCGTTCTTAACCTGAAACTGTTCTTAACCTGAAGCACCACTTTAGCTAATGGGGCCTCCTGCTGCTGCCACGCTGCCGGAGCACGATTTCTGTTCTCATCCTGAAGCAAAGTTCTTAACCTGAGGTATTATTTCTGGGTTAGCGGAGTCTGTAACCTGAAGCATATGTAACCTGAAGCATATGTAACCTGAGGTACCACTGTACTCAGCAGTCTGTTCTGTCCTGTATCCATCTTAATCTACATTTTTAAAAAAAAAAAATCTACATTAAAATTCATATCTAAATAATATTTAAACACTATTTTAAACCCATTTTCCCTCAAAATATGCATGTATTTCCCCACAAAATAATAATTGTTGTTATTGTTGTTAATCCACCCTTCACCCAAAGGTCCCTAGGTGGCTCACAACATTTTAAAATACAGCATTAAAAGCAGTTAAAAACAAATTACAATCCCAAGAATAGGGTGGTTCCTTAAAATATACATCTGAAGTGTCAAAAGCCAGGGTAACGAGGTACATTAAAAACTGTGTTTAAAAACATATCTTGATACATTTTTTGAGCTATAGACGGTGTCAGAACATTCAAAGTATGAAAGCCTGTCGACAATGAATTTGCAATCTTCACAGATCAGGAGGAGAGGTAGGTCATTTTATTCCAGGATTTGCAAAGATCAAATTCCTCAAGCATTTCTACTCATTCCCTCTTTTAAATGGTGTTCTCAGCAACACACTTAATGTTGTTGAAGATATTTCTTCCCATCTAATGTTTTGAAAAGAGCTCTTTGAAAAGAATTAGAAAACAGAGTCATCAAGGTGTGTTCATAATACCAATCTTTTTCTTGAGAGATGGCAATCAGTCACCACACTCTAGGGTCTCACTTCTTGTGTTTCTGTAAAGTCCAGCCTCAGTGGAGGAACTGACCTTTTGCTCTTGCCCTGTGCCCATGTGGACTTTGGCCAACCCATTCTGAGTCTCTTTCTCAGCCAGGAATTGGCATTTGCACCTCGACTAAGAAAATGACTCAGACCAAAGACCACTGCTTGTGATTTAATGACATAAAAACTGACCTCACTAGCAGAAGCAGCAGAAGCTGTTCCTGAAATGTCTAAAAGGCAAATGCATTAGTATGTTCAGCCACCATGCTGGCTAATGACTAGACGTTTTCAAGCATATGGGATCATTATTCCAGCATATCATCAGTAAGCTTTCCAGAAAAGCTAATTAAAGGTCCATTAAAATGCTTACCACAAAGTTGGGTTTTATCAGAGCTCTTCACTCACATTTGAGTAATTCGCAGAGTTTCGACTCACGCCTTCTTTTGCTTCATGCAATCACTAGAAATGAACAAAGCTAATTAGGTGGCCTTTTATTTCCCTTTCATCTCTATTTACTTTTTCTTTTAATGTGCAAAAGTACCATTTTCTCCTGATATTAAAGACTCAGTAGCCGGTGTCCAGGGGTGGTTGATTATCCAAATCATTCTTCTTCTTCTTCCTAACCCTCTCTAATGATGACTTTTGTCTTTAATGCTCAAGAAATTGGTCAGGAAATTAAACTTAATTTATTGATTGTAACAAAGAAATGACCCCAACCCTAGAAGATCAGATGCTTTTAAAAAAAAGTTCTTTCCCCAAGAAGATTGCTAAACAGAATATGTTTTAAAGAAAAATGCATGAGTACAGAAACGTAAACAAGGAAGTACGAAATGTGCACACTACCCAGCTCTTGTATTATTATCATCTATTATTACTATTACTACTATAATTTAAAATGCTGACTTATTTTCCTATTTACATTTAAATATCACACTACCAACAAATAAAGAATGCCTTTCAAATACAAGCATATTTCATTATAAACCACCCAAATATAATTCATCTAATAACATACCAGTAGTGAAAGGCTACAAATTATACGCCTGCTTCATGTAATTGGTAAAGCATGGCCGTTCTCTCGTTTCTACAATTGTGGCAACTGTGACCACACAGGCAGAATTTGTGCTACAGCATTATAGCTTTTGCTGTGCTAACCTTGCAACCCCATGAACCCCCAAGCCCTACAGACTGGTATAAAAAAGGCATGAAATATCTTCCTACAAACTGCACACGCATCTGAGCCAGCAGAATAAATGGTACTACTGACTGTTGGTATGTATGTCAAGGCTGAAGTTGGGATCAAGTCTGCACTCAAGCTAAAGATCGCTATGCGCTATGCACATGGAGGTACATGGAGTGGACCCCAATGTGACAAAAGATGACATATAGGATGTACTGAAGATAAGCACATGTATAATGTTACTTTGTGGGGAAAGAGGGTACATTCTCTGTTTCTAAACACATTTTGGTATTTGGCGGAAAACAAAGAACATCACCAAAATTTCATAGTCACTATAGCCAACAACTCAAAACTGGGCTACAGAAAGTTGTCAGACAGTTGACATTTGAGATTCATTTAGAATATTCACATACTAGTCAGAAAAGACAGCAGAATATGAACACTGATATAAAAACCTCTAGGCATCTGTGTGTGTTTTGTTAAAACAAAATTAAAGCTTGGAAGAATTAAGGAAAGGCCGACATGATATAAATAAATTTATACTGAGTTTCATTTTCTGCTACAGTTTTCTTTATCAGCTTTTCTGGTGTTGTCATTTTCTCATATTATGGGGCTTACGCTTCCTCAGAATGGAAGTTCCAGTAGACTACTGCCTTCTTCGTTTGGCAAGTGTTGTTTGTAATGCCTTGAAGAAAGTAGGTAATCATATGTAGACCAAAAGAGACTTCAAAACATTGCTCAGCAAAATGTACTGTACATTACCTGCTCCTCCTGACAAGTTAGCCAAGCCATAAATCAATTGTTGTAAATCAATGCATGTGGCGCTGCAAAAAAATAACAGGGAACAATAAACACATAATGGGAAGGAAAAGGCAGCACAATTCCTCTCCTAATGCTACACACTTGAGACACAAGGACAAAACAATAGATAATACTAAAAGACTGAGGTTCAGGTTCCAGTTTAATCGTGAAGTCAAAACCCCTTCACATCTGACATTTTATTTACAGAAACAAGAGATAAAAATATTGGCACCCTTGGTTGTGACCATGTATAATATATATTACACATTTTGTAAAGATCACACACAGTGCTTTTCTTCTTAAAAAGACATGTCAGTACTATGTATCCTTGAGTACCCCCAGAAAAAAAATCACTGATCACACACATTATCTGCCTTTCCAGGTGTGTATAAAGCAACACCTTCATGATCCCCTTCATGGATCACTGCCTTGCCGTGGCGAAGGGGCTTGAATAACTCAGAGAAGCTATGAGCTATGCCGTGCAGGGCCACCCAAGATGGACAGGTCATAGTGGAGAGTTTTGACCAAACGTGATCCACCTGGAGCAGGAACTGGCAAGCCACTCCAGTATCCCTGCCAAGAAAACTCCATGGACAAAGGCAACAAGCATATAAAAGTTATGACGCTGGAAGATGAGCCCCTCAGGTTGGAAGGCATCCAACATGATACTGAGGAAGAGCGGAGGACAAGTACAAGTAGATTCAGAGCTGATGAAGCGGCTGGGCCAAAGCCGAAAGGACGCTCAGTTGTGGATATGCATGGAAGCGAAAGGAAAGTCCAATGCTGTAAAGAAAAATATTGCATAGGAACCTGGAATGTAAGAACCATGAACCTTGGTAAGTTGGATGTGGTCAAAAATGAGATGGCAAGAATAAATATTGACATCCTGGGCATCAGTGAACTAAAATGGACGGGAATGGGCGAATTCAGCTCGGATGACCATCATATCTACTACTGTGGGCAAGAATCCCGTAAAAGAAATGGAGTAGCCCTCATAGTCAACAAAAGAGTGGTGAAAGCTGTACTGGGGTGCAATCTCAAAAATGATAGAATGATCTCGATACGAATCCAAGGCAGACCTCTTAACATCACAGTAATCCAAGTTTATGCACCAACCACTGGTGCTGAAGAAACTGAAATTGACCAATTCTATGAAGACTTACAACACCTTATAGAAATGACACCAAAGAAGGATGTTCTTCTCATTATAGGGGATTGGAATTCTAAAGTAGGGAGTCAAGAGATAAAAGGAACAACTGGCAAGTTTGGCCTTGGAGTTCAAAACGAAGCAGGGCAAAGGCTAATAGAGTTCTGCCAAGAGAACAAGCTGGTCATCACAAACACTCTTTTCCAACAACACAAGAGACGACTCTACACATGGACATCACCAGATGGGCAGCATCAAAATCAGATTGATTATATTCTCTGCAGCCAAAGATGGAGAAGCTCTATACAGTCAGCAAAAACAAGACCTGGAGCTGACTGTGGCTCAGATCATCAGCTTCGTATAGCAAAATTCAAGCTTAAACTGAAGAAAGTAGGAAAAACTACTGGGCCGGTAAAATACAATCTAAGTCAAATCCCTTATGAATACACAGTGGAAGTGAGCAACAGATTTAAGGATTTAGATTTGGTAGACAGAGTCCCTGAAGAACTTTGGATGGAGGCTCATAATATTATACAAGAAACAGCAACTAAAACCATCCCAATGAAAAGGAAATGCAAGAAAGCAAAGTGGCTGTCCAACGAGGCCTTACAAATAGCGGGGGAGAGAAGGCAAGCAAAATGCGAGGGAGATAGTGAAAGATATAGGAAATTGAGTGCAGATTTCCAAAAAATAACAAGGAGAGACAAGAAGGCCTTCTTAAATGAGTAATGCAAAGAAATAGAGGAAAACAATAGAATGGGAAAAACCAGAGATCTGTTCAAGAAAATTGGAGATATGAAAGGAACATTTCGTACAAAGATTTCCATAATAAAAGACAAAAGTGGAAAGGACCTAACAGAAGCAGAAGACATCAAGAAGAGGTGGCAAGAATACACAGAGGAACAATACCAGAAAGAAATGGATGTCTCGTATACCCCAGGTAGTGTGGTTGCTGACCTTGAGCCAGACATCCTGGAGAGTGAGGTCAAATGGGCCTTAGAAAGTACTGCTAATAACAAGGCCAGTGGAAGTGATGATATTCCAGCTGAACTATTAAAAATTTTAAAAGATGATGCTGTTAAGGTGCTACACTCAATATGCCAGCAAATTTGGAAAACTCAGCAGTGGCCAGAGGATTGGAGAAGATCAGTCTACATCCCAATCCCAAAGAAGGGAAGTGCCAAAGAATGCTCCAACTACCGCACAATTGCACTCATTTCACACGCCAGCAAGGTTATGCTTAAAATTCTACAAGGCAGGTTTAAGCAGTATGTGGACCGAGAACTCCCAGAAGTGCAAGCTGGATTTCGAAGGGGCAGAGGAACCAGAGACCAAATTGCAAACATGCGCTGGATTATGGAGAAAGCTAGAGAGTTCCAGAAAGACATCTACTTCTGCTTCATTGACTATGCAAAAGACTTTGACTGTGTCGACCACAGCAAACTATGGCAAGTTCTTAAAGAAATGGGAGTGCCTGATCACCTCATCTGTCTCCTGAGAAATCTCTATGTGGGACAAGAAGCTACAGTTAGAACTGGATATGGAACAACTGACTGGTTCAAAATTGGGAAAGGAGTACGGCAAGGCTGTATATTGTCTCCCTGCTTATTTAACTTATATGCAGAATTCATCATGCCAAAGGCTGGGCTGGATGAATCCCAAACCGGAATTAAGATTGCCGGAAGAAATATCAACAACCTCAGATATGCAGATGACACAACCTTGATGGCAGGAAGTGAGGAGGAATTAAAGAACCTTTTATTGAGGGTGAAAGAGGAGAGCGCAAAATATGGTCTGAAGCTCAACATCAAAAAAAACAAAGATCATGGCCACTGGTCCCATCACCTCCTGGCAAATAGAAGGGGAAGAAATGGAGGCAGTGAGAGATTTTACTTTCTTGGGCTCCATGATCACTGCAGATGGTGACAGCAGTCACGAAATTAAAAGACGCCTGCTCCTTGGGAGAAAGGCGATGGCAAACCTAGACAGCATCTTAAAAAGCAGAAACATCACCTTACCAACAAAGGTCCGTATAGTTAAAGCCATGGTTTTCCCAGTAGTGATGTATGGAAGTGAGAGCTGGACCATTAAGAAAGCTGATCGCCAAAGAATTGATGCTTTTGAATTATGGTGCTAGAGGAGACTCTTGAGAGTCCCATGGACTGCAAGAAGATCAAACGTATCCATTCTTAAGGAAATCAGCCCTGAGTGCTCACTGGAAGGACAGATCCTGAAGCTGAGGCTCCAATACTTTGGCCACCTCATGAGAAGAGAAGACTCCCTGGAAAAGACCCTGATGTTGGGAAAGATTGAGGGCACAAGAAGAAGGGGACGACAGAGGACGAGATGGATGGACAGTGTTCTTGAAGGTACAAACATGAGTCTGACCAAACTGCGGGAGGCAGTGGAAGACAAGAGTGCCTGGCGTGCTCTGGTCCATGGGGTCACGAAGAGTCGGACACGACTAAACGACTAAACAACGACAACAACATAAAGCAATGCAGAGGGTTAATTAACACATCCATTTTGTGGGTTTAAAATTCAATTGGGGGTGGGGGTGTTAAATCTAGAGTTAGGCAGTTATGTTCATTTCAGTTTCTGTCAACTTATTTTGCTAATCTTAAATTCATTTCTCCACATTTTTACATCAGTTTGAGGTGGGAAATTAAAAGTTCAACTCATCAGCATCTTAGTTTGAATTTCTTCGAATATGCACATTTTTGCATGCAATTTTGCCTAATATGCACATTTTTGCAAAGCATTGTTTCCCTGATAATTGTATTTTCCCTAATATAATCCTTTTATGTATTATATTTTCACAAATATTTGCATTTTTGTGAAAATTTCTTGGTTGGAGGACTATGCTGCAAAATTCAGAGAAGTGTGAATTTCAAAGGATGGCTGTGTTTTTCATTTGCATAATGGGCCAGATTCAACTAATGAGTCCCGCTAGTGGAAGCCCATGCAAAGACCCCCACTAACGCAATGGGACTTTCCTCCTCCTGTCCCTGTGCAACTCTTGCACTTCTCATATTAGCTCTGGGGAGCTCAGGAGAACTTCCAGAACAGCAGGGGAGGTGGAGACTGGATTGCTCCATCTGGCAAGCTGAAATACTTGCACTGAGGAAACAATTTCAGTAACGCCACACTGAATTCCTCCCACAGTTCCTGAAAGTGTGAATTAGGTAGAGTCACCTTTAAATATGTACTGAATCGACTTTCTCCCACATCTTTAGTTGAACCCATATTATGTATGTTTCAAGGTGACACAAACTGTGGGGTCCCCAATTTCAAATATTTATCATGATCTTGATACCTGTTGAAGTATTCTCAAAACCAGCTTACACACAAAAATTGACTTCAGTACATGATAAATAATCCGCCTCAAGTTTGAGCACAATTTGTGTGAAGTAGTTTCCATTGGCTGTAAGCAGCATCATAGGCTTAAGCAGTGATTTCTGTACAACTTTAGTTTTCTCTGAGTAGGAGTTTTAGGACTCAATTCCACAATTAGCTTCTGGGAAATATAACTGATATGTCACATGACATGGAAGCCCAGACATCCCAAACTGATCAGCAAATAGGCTGAGCCAGTGTGCTTTCTCTTTATTTTCTACAAATAAATCCTGCTGGGAAGTAGAAGGATCAAGTCAGACCATGTAGAGGGAGCTATTGATGAGAGACGGGGCAAAACTATTTCATAGGTCCATTGATTTATGTTTAAAGCATTTAAGTTAAATGGGCTTGATTTTCAAAGACTTCATTTTAAGTGAAAAATTTGAAGTAATGATGCTCAAAATTGGGTGCACAAAGAAAATAAATTATTTTCAATCATGCTGATGGCATGCTTTGTACAATCAAACAAAAGAATTTGGTGCAGCTCAACTCATGTGTGGTTTTACTAGCTTATCTGGAAAGCCTTAATTGTGTCAGCCATAAAAAGTTTCCATGTTTAAGAATACACAGTGTAGAGAATGCCCTCTTGCTAATGCCATATAACTATATTTGATATACATAGCATTTTCCATGTAACCCCTGTACTTATTTAACCCTTGTAGCAATTTCTAGCCATTGCCTTTCCCTTGTCCAAAAGCGGGGAAATGAACTCTGTAACAAAAAAGATAAATGTAAGCATCAGTAGATTGTATTCTTAGTGATGTGAACATCTAATTGCATATTTCTCTGAAATTATAAACAATTTTTTTCTCTAAGCCTCATTAAATACTTGACAGATATCAGTTATATTTTGGCATATGTGGAATCCTTAAAATTCTCATTTAGCTAAACAGGTTGTGCAGCTCATCGTGTTGCATATTTTTAAATTCCCCTGATTTGTTTTTGTTTTCTAATCTACCCTATGTAGTCACTCTAGTAAAAAATGTTTTATAAAGTGCTATGAGATATTAATCAAATTTCAGGCTAATAAATGATGACAAATGATTTTTAAATATGAATTTTCTACATGAAAGACTCCTATAAGGACTCCATTTCAGTATCCCAGATCCCATATTCTCTGTTTTCTACCTCAGTGAGTTGTTTGTTGTTGTGCTTGTTTTAATGAAGTTACAGTCAGTATTGCTCTTTCGTTGATTCCATTTGTCTTTTGAAGTATGGTCAACACACACAGCAGAATGAAGTAGAAAAACAGTCTGTAGCACTTTGGATGGCAGGTTTGGATGGTGGTGAGTATAAGGGAATAGTTTTAAACTAGCATACACATATGCAATCCAAAGTGCCGCAGTCCATTCTACCACCTTCTAATAGAGAACTATTATCACAGCTATGAGATTCTGTACCTTCAAACCATGTTGGCTTAGTATTTTTAATGGGATCGCCAGTGGTTGGCTAGGGTTCCAGTCTGAAAGAAGAAAAATCCTTCAGAATTTACTTTTCAACATGAACATGAATTTGAAATGAGCTGAGTAGCATAGGAGCAAACGGGTGAGCTCTGTCTTGACACTGTGCATGTGTTTCTAAGCTGCTTTTATCAGGTGTGTTTGCAAACCAAGGGTTCACGCAAAGCCATTTTTTGCAGCTAAAATGAAAATGACAACCATTCCTCCTTTGGACCACAACTTATTTTTAACAACACACAGAGAAAACTGGAGGCAGGAAAATGGCTAGCAGTGAAACTAGCCTCAAGTAACAGTAGATGTGTACCAACTTTTGTGCTTGGAGAGAGTGAAGTTTCATTTAGCATTGTTTGTAGCTAGATTGCAGATGATGACTTCATCAAGCAAGGAGTAGGCTCCATAACACCACAGCGTTGATAAGTTCCAGGACATTCCAGGAGAAAATGGTCACCAGTGTATGTAACCATGTAGAACTTAAGACCATCAATGGAAGTGCAATTTCTACTGAATATATTGGTGTTCATTAGTCATTTAAGGTGACAGTGAATTATAAAGGTTTTTAAAGCACAAACAAAATTCCAAGGCAGAAGAGAATATAACTCAACAACCTGATATAGATAAGAAACATTTTAAGTTGCCAAATGTGTTTTTACCACGCGGTATTCTTCAGTGGCAAATACTGAGCCCAGAATACACAGCATTTCAGGCTTGTTTGTATGAGGACTCATGTTCATGCAATTGAATAAAATTGTTTAGGAGAATCTTCAAGTCAGCAGACTTCAGCATTCCGGGCAAGAAAATTGTCCAAGCATTCTCCATCACTGGAGAATCCATCCACATATTTAAAAACAACATATCCACTGCCCATCCTTCTGTCCTTTTTGAGTGTGGGACACCTTTTTATCCAGAATGTTCAAGAACACTGTAATATTCTGAATATTCAGAGATGGGAGGCAATGGCAGCCAGGAAGGGGCCCCACTATTATTAAAAACAATTTAAATAAAAATAGGGGGAAAGAAGAAAATGAATTTGGTAAGAAATGAATTAGAATGAATGATTAATGAAATAAATGAAAATCAAATGAGTAAGTAATGAAGTGAATGAAACTTATAACAAAAACAATGTTCTTGCACACCCCAAGCACCATGGGTCCAGGCCAAAACCAACATAGAAGTTTGTTCAAGAATGGATGCAATGCAACATATCAAAGTGGCCAAGGAGGAGCAGTGAAAGTTGGGATAGGATGGTTATTTGCTTCAAAAACCCTGACTCTGACCTTGAACTTGAACAGAGAATGATGTCCTACTGCCTAATAAGATGCACTGAGCCCGTCAAAAGCTCCTTTGACATGACATGACCTTGACATAACTGGGCTTCATTAGTAGATGCAAAAATTCAGAAATGTATTCCTGGATGCCACCTTGGATCTGACAGTGCGAAGTAACACAGCTGCTGACACTTTGTGTATGGGTGTCCTATCTGAACTATATGTGACACTGCAATTGCTGAGGTGCTGCACCAACTTAACAGTCTGGAAAGCTAATTATCTTCATAAAAATGCATGCAGTCATCCAAAAAGTTTGACCCAGAGAAACAATTAAGTGAACTTTTCCACACCGCTGCTGACATGCTCCAGCATTGCCCTCTGTTAGCAGACCTGCTCAGCAATTATATGAGAAATCTGACGTGGACCACATTAGGTGACTTTTGTGATGGTGCAAGCCTGCATGGATGTCTAAGAGAGCACATACTTTCCACAACCAACATTGATTTGCACATCTTCAGAAGAGATGATGCCTGAAACGATCCACGAAAGTCAATAATGCAAAGCAAAGTGTATGAGTTTGTGATAAGTAACAGAAAGCAAAATCAATGCTTCCAGCTATTATCATCATGAAGTATAGTTCATAATATAGAACATTAAACTTGAACAAATGGCATCATTCAAGTGCCTGCACTGTCCTTCATGGCAACAGTTCCAAGTAAGGCAAGGCAGATGCAGCCTCCAGCCTGGCCAGTGAATGTAGGAAGCAATCCATGGATGACTAACCGATATTTGGTGACGAATTCATTATTACAGCAACAGTGAAAGGGGGAAATGCTAGAGTCACAAAGCATCGCTCATGCTGCATATAGGGAAAGCCAAACTAAGTACCTATCCCGGTAAGCCAGAGCCCATGAGCAGATCAGGAGCAATTCAGCACACAGCTGGCACAGAAGGAGAAGACAGGTAGGAAATAGACAGGAAGGTTCAGGCAAGGTTACCTGTGCAGGGTTGCTGTGCAAGATAAAAAGTTGTGGAAGGGGGGGACAGGCAGGCGCATGAGTACAATCCCATCTAGGCATCCTTTGAAAGATGCTCAAAGAGACTGGATGCCGACAGCAGGCCTATGCCAAGAGCATCTTCCAATCTTGGAAATGTTACAGAGTGAAATTCATGCTAGGTGTTGGCCAGTTCTTCTGGGCCTTACTATAGTTTCACATATACTGAGAGTACATCCTAAACCACACCCACACTCCACTCTGGCATCACAGTGTTATACTGACCCTGCCCCCCCCAAAAAAATCCTATTCTATATCCATGGAGCATATATGTTTATATACATGTTTGTGGTGAATTGAATAAGTGGAATCGGGAGGTAAATATGGAATTGTCTCATAGTATAGTCTGAAAGCACATGAGGCCATCCTTTTGCTAAAGCTAAGTAGATCTAGGTCTGGTCAGCAACTGGATAGGAGGCATCCTGGAAACTGCCTTGGGTTCCATAATGGAAGAAATAATGTTAGAGAATAAATATAAAAAAACCTTTTTCCTGCCATCTCCTCTTTGTCACACTGTCTTAACCCACATGCTGTCTCCTTTCCATCAAGTATTTGCTGCCCTCTCTTTCCCCCATGTGGAAGACCCTGAGCAAGGAAGGTCTGATAGTTTGATGCTGAGCCAAGATCACCTTGGTCTTGCTGGGTGAATTTTGTTCAAACCAAACTGGGGAGGGGGGGAGGGAATCAGCATCTTTCCCTGAATCCTTCCTAACCCAGCTAGTGTGCTTTGTGCTGCTTTTCCAATAATAGCCCCAAGTGACACTGTGTTCAACCTGTAATTTTTCATGCCCAGTATGCAGTTGTCATATGATTTACTGTGCTACGGTGCTAAGAGCCGTTGCCCGAGACACTTTCGCTGCCCTCCTCACTGATTTACTTAAATCTTTTTACTTTTATCAGCTACAGCAAATGGGGACACTTATGGGTAACAACTGACAATTTGAGCAGCGAATACAGAGAAAAGCTGTGTAAAGCAAGTGGCTGAGATTATAGCTGTTGACTTCTAATATTATTTGACAGATGAGGCTGCTGCAATTATCTTCTGCTCATGGGTTCCATTACTGGAACAAGAAGCGCACAAAATAGGGGCAATTTCCCAAACAATATATAGGGCCACTTAACTTTGTCAAGAGCCATTTCTGCAAGTGAAATCCTCCCTGGTTAAAGATACAAGGATAATGGGCTAGCAACTTCACACAAATATTTGGTGCTTTGCACATTAAATACCTCTTGCTATAATTTCCATGCTGTGTTTGAACTAGGTCTTTAAACAGATGCTTGTCTGAGGGCAGGTTGGGGGGCATTAAAAAAAAAAGTTGCTTGGCCTCCAGTTTCCTTGTCTTGGGCTTAAAATTCAGGGCTGGATAGGAATTCCCTGCACACCAGGAGAACCAACAGCCTGTTGCACAATTTTCATATGCCCTTATGTGATCTACTCAGCCTTTCAGTTCATTTCCCCCCTACCCTTTTCCTTCTCTTTTCCCCCCCTCAAGGTCGCCTAATATCCAAGTCTGTAATGGAGTCAACACACTGCACATATTCCCACTAAGCATGTGTCTTAATGGCAGAGCAAGCGTGGGAAACCTTTTGGCATAATTGCATGCATGTTGCAGTGAAGCCCTAAGGGAGAGGAAACATGGGGGAAGGCCAAAATGGATGGAGCAGTGAGAGAAGGCTGGGGAGGAAGCTCTTTGCCAGCAATTGGTTTAGGCCTGTGAGAAGAGCAACTTGTCCCTTCACAGCTGGGCAAAGAGGAAGTGTGGGAACAGGAGGGAGACAGAGAAGAGCTGGCCAGGCCCACCAAGCAACCAGCCACCAGCAGAAAAAAAGGGGGGGAATCCCCATCCCTCTACTAGAGCATACTCCATCATCGTTGGCTATGGTAATGTTACTTGCTTATTATTTGTTAAATTTGTATCCATCTTTTCCACCAAATGGTGCTCAATCCACCTTGTGATTATCATAATGAATATGTACTTATGACTCATTTCTGAAGCTCTGTTCCATCCTCAATATGCTTGATATGTCTTATTTATCCTTCTGATCTTATTTGGGCTCTGCTTATGCATGGAGCCGCCCCACCCACAACTGCGTCATCATTCATTTCAAAGGAGGAAGCTGATCCACAAGGAGAACCCATGTGCATCTGTTTCTTCCATTGGAATGAATGGGGACAGCCACTGTCAGGATAAGGAAACTGTTCATATAGCTTGGAAACATTGTTTTCAATAAAGGGGATGTCATTTTATTTCCTTAGTTAAAAAAGAAGAATAAGAATTAGCTTCTTGGTTAAAAGAGATTCGTTTGTTTGTTTAAGGGTATATTTTGAAGATGTTTCTTCCACAAAAGTAAGTGTTTATTGCTCTAAGTACAATTACATGGGAAATGCAATTGTCCTCTGAGTGTCTCTTGTTCTAAATCGGGAGGCTAAATTCAATCAGCATTGTGTGAAACAGAGAGATTTAAGTCCTACTCAAAGTTCAAATCTCAACATGACCTTAACAGTGGAGTCACTATTCATGTCTCCATAATATATTTTTAGCATTACCCTGTCATTTCACCTTGTGCAGCTATTTAAAGATCAAAAGGGATTTCTTTCTCTTGAGGCAAAAAAGCAATACATTTTTTTAAGGAGGTGGAGGAGGAAGGGGAGAGAATAGGTGGAGTGACTAAGCAGTGAACTGGTATAGTCGCTGGAAGTTCCCTGTTAAGTAATTTCACCACTGGAATCTGCTTCCACCCAGAGGAGAATGACTCCCCACTACCACCAAAAGAATGTGAGATTTAACTCACAAATCTGGTCCACATATGTTCATACGTTGCAGGACTTACCATGCAGTCTTCTACATGTCCTCTCAGAAGCAAATCTCACTGAGTTCCATAGGACTTACTCCCAGGTAAGTGGATATAGAACTGCAGCCTAAACAGAGAGCCAAACAAAAACAACAACAAAAAGCCTAGGTTCAGATCCCCACTCAGCCATGAAACCGAACCATTCCTGCTCTCTCCTTGTTTATCACAGGGTGATAAGAAAACATTTATGCACATACCCATCTACCTACAATGGAGTACAAATGTGATAGACAGAATATTAACGCTGAGGAAATTATTAGCTTTTACTGAGGTATTTTTACATTATATCTGTGGAGAGGGTCATGGAGTCATGTGTGCTGGCCCCACCCACTCCACACATACCCTTCTTGTGTTGAGCAGGAAAGTTTGGAGGGGGAGTCTAAGTGCGTTCGGCTAAACATGGATGCAGTCCTCCCTGTGATGGAGACCCTTACACAATCAGGGTTCCTGATAATGGGGAAGACTGTGACAGACCCTCCAAGTGTCCCTATTTTTCAGGGACAGACATAGATTTACAGAAGCGACTCCAGTTTCTGATTTGATCCTGGAATGTCCCACTTTTCCTTAGGATGTCCCTATTTTCATCAGAGAAATGTTGAAGGGTATGGAATAAGACATCACTATTTCCACTGGAGAAACGCTGGAGGGGACGTCTCTATTTTCATCAGAGAAATGTTGGAGGGTATGCTGTAAGCATATTAAACTGAACACACTAACAATCCCCCTTCAGACTTTCCCACTTCGTGTGATTCCCCCCCCAAATGGTTTCTCATAGATACAGATTAAGAATGATTGAGCATTTTCAAAATAGCAGGATCTTCTTAACATAGGGCTGCCAATGGGAGAATCGATGGGGAGGGCGGATTCTGAAATGTGGTGCTTTGTCCTGGATCTTAGGCAAGCTCAACAACTTTGGGGTCTTCGTTTAAAAAAAGCTCAACAACCCTATCGTAACATAACTCTCTTTAGGAAGAAGTTGCCTTATTTGACAGCCTACACATCATTCTTGCAGTACTTCAGACAAAAGACTTAAAAAAGATAATTCTCACCCATGCCTGTGGCCTTGTTCAGGACATGCGCCCAATGGCTTCTTTTATTGGCTTCCAGTTGACAGTATCCAGCCAAGTGAAATGATGATGGGGAGAAGTGTGGCTTCACAGTAATAACATCCTGCTAAAGTCGCAAGGCAAATTCCTTACTATCAGGCTGACAAGGGATTTTTCTGCTCTTTGTTTTGAGAAGACTAGTCCATTTCTGCTCCTCTGCAAAAAGGACTCTTACTTGGGGTGCCATTTAAGGATGGAATCATAGAATTATAGAGTTGGAAGGGACCTCAGGGGTCTAACCCCCTGCAATGCAGAAGTCACAGCTGAAGAATCTCTGGCAGTTGGTCATCTAATCTCTGTTTTAAAACTTCCAATGAAGGACAGTCCACCGTCTTCTGAAGTAGTCCATTTCACTGTTGCACAGCTCTTACCATCAGAAAGCTCCTCCTAATGTTTAGTCAGAATTTCCATGTTTGTAATTTTAATCCATTGGTTCAGGCCCTACCTTCTGAAGCAGGAGAAAACAAGGTTGCTCCATCTTCTATGTGACAGCCCTTCAGATATTTGAAAATGGCTAGCATCTCTCCTCTCAGTCTACTCTTATCCAGGCTAAACATACCCAACTCCCTCAACCATTCCTCATAAAGCTTGGTTTCCAGACCTTGATCATCTTGGCTGCCCTCTTCTGCACATGCTCCTCTTGCCAATATCCTTCTTGAATTGTGGTGTCAAGAGCTGTGGTGCCCAGAATTACCTACACTTGGTTTTCAGACTGCCTATATTATTTTTCAGGGTTGCCTATGTATCTTGTTATTGAGAAATATGAAGGTAACCACAATTATAGTTCTTAGAATTCATTACTGTTTTCTTTATTTTCTTTGTTTGCAATTTATTCTTGAATAAGCCCAAGAACAGGATTTGGAACCTTGCTTTATTTTTGACCCTGTCAACAGAAATATATTTTCCCCTCCTAAATTAAATCTGAAATAGTGCCCCTGCATTCTTTGAAGGCTGAACACTGATGTTATGCTCAGAATATGGTAAGGAGTTGAATGGTGGGGGGAGGGGAGCTGTGTGTCTTAACAGGATTGCCATAAGCATTATTCAGTAGCTGCTCATGCTAGCCACACAATCACATTTTGGTGGCCACTTTAGATTGAGATGACCTCACTAACTAGAGAAAGAATCACATTTCCCAGCAATCATATCTTGTCAGTTTGGTGACTGGAGAAAAGCAACACATATCCTCTAAAATATGTCTAGATCTGACACAACAAAGGAGCAACAAACAGCCCTACATAATTAGCTGATCATTGGGGAAAGTCCTTAGCTGTTTTCTAGATTACACTTTCTTTGAGAGAAAGATGTCAGACAGAAATTAGCCATCTCTCATTATTTAATTCATCTTTCTTCTGGAAATTCTTCTGAACTGGAGACACAGTTAAAACAATATGCTACAATACATACTAACATTGTGGAGCCAGGCATGAAGGATTCTGTCCCTCAAACTTCCAGGAAATATGATTAGGTCAGTACGGTTTAATTATAATGTTCAATTTTTATTCTTGTCCAGCTCCTGAAGTCTCTTAGGCTCTTTAACAAGGGTCAGAACACAAAAGGGAACCCATTCTAGAAAAACTCAAACTTAGACTCAGCATTTCCACATAGGCATTGATTAGATGTCTCTCTCTCTCTCTCCCTCTCCCTCTTTCTCTCCCTCTTTTTTTTTTAACAAATTCAAAGAGAAGAGGGACATGATTTGAAACTAAAATAGAGCTGGGAACATTGTACAAAGGATTATTTCAAGTAATTCTCCTTGAAACTGTAACAAAGGAATGTTTCCTGGGGATTAAATGGACTGTCAGGTAATCAGAAAAGTTGTTTTAGGTTGTCCTCGAGAAGAAAAGAACTACTTTGGGTGGATTTTCTTTCTGGGGCTCTTGTGACATTTTACAGCTTAGTCCCTTGCTTCAGCCCAGTTTATTTCGACACCTATAAACAGGATAAATGCTAGGATAATCTGAAAATATAAACACATAAGAACTGCAGTACAGGAAGAGATTTCTATATCTTGCTTTTGATGGTTACCAGTTCTGGACAAGTGTTTGCCAGGGGCATCTAGCATTCCAAAATGAGACACAATGTGAACATTAGTGTTCATGTGCTCATCATGTTAGTGTCGGAACATAAAAGTATTTGAAGGTCATGATTCAGCAGCAGTAGCATAGTTGCATTGGTGACAATAATTTATTTTTTTAAAATAATGTGTAAATTGCTGCATGGTAATTCTTAGTTCTTATATTCTGTCATACATACATCAGCGACTACCAAGACTCACCTGACATCATCTATGTACAAATATAAAAAGTTGTTTTATTCACAGCAGCAACTTGTGAGGTGGTTCATTGCTTCTGGCTGTCAATGCATGTTGGGAGGGGAATGCTCCTTACTGGAAGGCATCAAGAAGCAGATACAAGTTGAACATCATTCAGGTGTTTGGGATCTGACCATTCCCAGTGTTGTCATGGCCTGTAACTTAGCTGGGTGCTGCTGGTCACTCAGCCATTGTAAGCCTGCCTAGTGCTAACTCTTATGCCTTCTCTGCTATCCCACAACCCGTTCTAGTACAGGTGCCAGAGATGATCTCATTGTGATGCCACTATAACCATTCTCCTTTCCCCCTCCAGCAGAAGCCAATAATGTGGAGTGGGCAGGGCCACCCCAAGACATTTGGCACTTGAGGCAAATCACAAAATGGTGCTTCCCTCCATTCAAGGGAAGAAGGGGTAAGTGAACATCTACATTGGGATCTGCTGCCCCTGTGGATCCCAAGGCAGTTGCTTAATCTCGCCTCATGGGTGGGCTGGCCCTAGGAGTGGGTATGGGAAAGCATATACTGTGCTAATGGCATCAGGATACATGATAAATTGAACTAGACAGTATAGATGAGAGGAAACTCAGTCCAGGATTGTCATTCACGTTCTTTGCAATGTATAGTTCTACCTAGTCACTACTTGTTCTACAGCGGGGGGTGGGGACCTGTGACCCTCCAGTTGCTGTTGGACTCCAAATCACATCAGCTCCAATCACCATGGCCAATGATCAGGGATGATGGGAACTGTAGTCAAGCAATATCTAGAGGACCAATGGCTATGCACCCTTGCTCTTGCTCTACAGTCGTCTCCTGGTTGCTGACAATAGCATGGGTCAGACATAACACAAAACTATAGGTTAGATTTATATGCACAAAGCTTGAGCTTGTGTGATTCCCCCTTCCCTCTTCACATCTCCCATGACTGCAAAATTGCCTGAACCCTAAACTGTGGTTGTCTTAATTATGGTTTAGCAAAACAAGCTATTTTCTTAAACTATGGTTTATGAACTGAAAAACAGAAGCAAAAGCCCAGTGCTCATTCACATAATGATAAACCATAGTTTAGCATCATATCATAACAAGACTATTGGGTAGTTCTCCCTTTCTATCAAGCATTGTCCGTATAAAGGTACAGTACGGCAACAACACTGTGCATGCCTGCTAATCCTCACATGTTTGCTGACACAAATGTAAATTGAAAACCTAAATAGGGCTACTGCGAGAGCAGGAAACTAACCTTGAATGCCAGGAAATCTTGATGTATTCCAACCACCATTTCTGCAGTCTGATGCTGATATTTTTAGAGGCTGTTTAATCTTGAGAGGTAGCATTTTAGAAGTGAGGTATTTTGCAGCAATAAAAAAGGAACAAATATAAGACATGTAAAAGCACAAAATGCTTTCTGTGTTGCAGGAAAATGCATATTTTGAAGTTAAAAGCTTGCCAGGGCTTCTCTTAGAATCAGTGTCCATACCAGCCACAAACACACACTATGCATGTGTATATATTATGTATGTACATATATATATATAGACAGAGAGAGAGCTTAAGTTTATATTTAAAAGAAAGAAACACTTGACAGTACTAATGGCCTTGAAAAGTACTTTTTTTAAAAAAAACTGCTGTCAATCTAAAAAAAAAGGTGCGGGTGTTCTTTCTCTACAAAGTGCTATCTTCTAAAGAAATTTTATTCCAATTATTCAGACACCTGCTGATGTCCCAGCAGCACCCCTTGGTAGCAGCTAAACCTCCAGGGCTGTGCAACAGAAGGAAACAAATCACAGAGCAAAGATGTACAAGGGGAACTAGGCATGCACCAAAAAAGACTGAAACTCGGCAGCAAATGTGTTATTAGTCTGAAAACACAAGGGCCCGCTTGTTTATTTGCTTGCTCCTTTCTTCATCCTGGTACTCTCTCTTTGCACGCCACATGTTGGGTTTTCCTTGATTGAGTTGAGAGTTTTATTATGCCAGATTCCCTGGAGAATAACGGAAGGGAGGAAGAAGCCTTCAGTGCATATGGCAGCAGCGATAATACAGACACTGAAATCTTAGACATGAAATGAGAGGCTGTCCAAATAAAGTCCTTTTGTTTGTGATGCTGACATTGTGTTTGCAAAGAAGCAACAGAAACGCAGGTGATGGCTGTGTGGCAAAAATGTAGACTTCTTTTGTCTTTTGATACAGAGTGCGTTGCTCAATGGGACCTGCAGCCCGACAGTCATCATCGCTATCACTGCTGGTTAAAAAGCCTAAAAGGAGAAGATCTCAGAGTAATCATCCCCAAATAAGGCAAAGAACAGCAAGCAAAGCTGAAGCAATCTTTTGGCCACCTTATTTCAGTGGATGCATCTAACTAAGAGAGAAACCCTGCAACTAATTTGTTGCCTTGTGGGCAGGGGAGGAGGTGTTCAGGAGCCAGATTCAAATAAGTTGTTTGGCCAACAGAAACGAGGGCAGTGAGTCACGCTAGCTGAACGAGATTTTCCCACCTCCCCCCCCCCGTGTCCACCCGAAATCTGCCCAGGTGGGAGGCAAGATGAGAGCTGCCAGAATGGGGTGGGGGCTGAGGGGAGATTGTTTCATCAGGTAAGCAGAAATGCTTGCTCTAATGGAATGGTCAACTTAGCATGGTGTTGAATTCCACCCATGATCTACTAGCAGTTTCATGGACATGTTTATTTACTCCATTTGCAGCAGCTAGAAAACACTATCAGAAAGATCTTCTGAAGTCAGGTGATTGAGCAGAAGCCAAGTGACTCCATGCCATCCAAACTTCAGCAAAACAATAAGAAAAAACAGCATTGGAGAGATTTAATATAATGTTTTAAGTGTGTTTTAAGTGCATTGTACAAATGTGACACTAGATGGCCATGGTGAGCTAATGGCAAACTCAATATATATTTTGAAATGTTTTTTAAAAGCATTTTCACAGCGTTTTTTAATATATCTGTAGATTTAGCCTTAGTAAGAAGTTCTCAAATATCATCACAATACCTTCTCAAATCAAAATGAAACATTGATGATAATAAGTAGGTGCTGGTATTTCTCATTTAGTAACTAAATTAAAGCAAAGATGCAAGAATATATTTAATTATAACATAAATGCCATTATCAATAAAGTGACAGATTATCCTAGCCAACCCTGAAGCATCACAGGGAAAAGGCACTCAACCACTTCCATTGCCACCAGGCATCCAGCTCATTGGGAAATGGAAGATTCCCTGGGGTCTGCTGCAGTGATACAGGGGCTGACAGAGCACCCTCCCACTTTCAAATGAGAGTGACATCCAGAAGCAGCAATGGGCTTGGCTTACCCCCTCCTTATCATCTCTGATCACCAGTAGGCCCTTTACCAGTCCATGGGCCTTAGAGGTTCCCGACCATGTTGGCTGCCAATGCACCTTTGGATTGTACCCGTGATGAATTTGGCTGTAAGCATCCCATCTAGAGAAACCAGAAATGGGGGGGGGGGATTGCAGCAACCTGGAAATGAATATACACCGGGGTTTAGCAACATAACATACTTGTGAATGGCGCCGAATTTGATCAGATGCAGTTGCCGTATTGTGATGGTACCCTAAGCACTAACTCTGTGCATAGCAAATTATGCTCATTCATGCATCAGCATTTTTGAGCTAAGGCACTGCTTATTCCTGAAACTGTTGATTAGGCTCCTTTCTGAGCACAGTCTATGCTTAACATGAATCATTTTCAGTGTGGGGTGTGCTGAACGTCTGTCACAAACAGTCTGGAAATAAAAGATTGCAGTTATGGTTTGTTTTTTCCTGCATCTCATTAAAAACTGTACTAGGAATTTCAAAAAACCTTAATGCATAAATACATATTTTGTCTGAATCAGTTACATATCCAATTCAAATAACATCACATTATAAAACCAAAGGACTGCCATTATTCACCTCCTTTTAAGCAATTTATTTCTTTACCTTTATTTATTTTTCAATAAGTCACAGTTGGCAGCAACCTAATAACCCATAAACACCTTCCCGCCCCAACCCTCCAACAAGCAGCCCAAGCTGCCCCAACTAACCTACATAATATTTCTCATTTCTTTAATGTTGTGATTGCCACCTCCTTTGCACATATGGATGGGCACAGAGCTGGAATAAGCGTTTTGCACTGCTTAAATAAAGTATTGAATCAGCAACAGGAGTAAACCTAATTCTTCAGTACTGCATCCCATCACTGTTCATCTGACGAAGGCTGTTTGGCATGAGTGATGCATTCACATGAAAAAGGCTGAAAAAGACAATTGTTCAACCTCCTGAGGCCACTTCAAACATGACAAATACATTACACAGAAAGCACTTCTCTGTGGGAAAAACCATGCTAACCATACCTGTAGATCATCACAACTGGCTGCTGTTTAAGCTGTCTGATCTATAGCAAAAGACAAACTGTGTCTAAAGGTTTGAAAGAGGTCTGGGAAGCAGTTACCTATAAGTAATCCACGCTGGACCTTCAGATTTCCTGCTGCAGTGGGAGATGGTACATACACAGCTCCTCCTGTCTATTCCTTCCCCAGCCGAAAGGAGAAGATGACAAGACTAGGCGAGAGGAGACACATGGGGGAAATTATTCATTTCCTATTGTGTCAGAAAATGGCAAACATTCCCACTTCGCCAACCATTTTGGCTTGAATAGGACCTAGAACTGATTTTCCTTACCCCAATGCAACACAATTAAACTTCTTAAAATGGGAAGGAAATGTATCCTTCTGAGATAGGCCAGGCATCCATACAATTCTTATACATCCCTACTCCCAATTCCCTATCTTGAACCAATATGCAGAGGGCCTTCTTGGTAGTGGTTCCCACCCTGTGGAATGCCCTCCCATCAGATGTCAAGGAGATAAATATCTATGCAACTTTCAGGAGACATCTGAAGGCAGCCCTGTATCGGGAAGTTTTTAATGCTTGATGTTTTATTGTGTTCTTATATCTGCTGGAAGCCGCCCAGAGTAGCTGGGGAAACCAAGTCAGATGGGTGGGGTACTGCTGCTGCTGCTACTACTACTACTACTACCACCATTATTATTATTATTATTATTATTATTATTATTATTATTTCCTGTTATAAAAAGAAAAGCTTGAATTGGTCTGACTTACACAAGCCATCTTTATAGCTGTGTTAAACAAGTTGTGTTCACAGTGAATGCTGTTTTTTAACATTGATAGTTTTAATATGCTCAGGTGTGAGCTAAATAACAAAATTGTCACAAAGCATAAAGGTGCTGTACTGGTGGTCTCCAGATTAAAACCTGCCAACCATATCATTGAGCTGTAGCAGGTACATTTGTGGGCAAAGCCTTCATCAAAGAAAAGGACTGGTGGAGTTGGGCATGGGGCAAGTGGGACCAAGGGTGTGTGGCTTTTGTGGGTAAGTGGAGCTTAAGCCTAGAAGAGCTGATGTGTGCTTTTCTTAGTTAACAGGATGACTCACCATTTGTACATAGACCTGTTTCCCAGCTAGGCAGAAGAATGCTTGTGAACTGAATTTTCACACAGCTGAGTACAGTCGTTCTGGTCTGACTGAGCTATGATTCAAACTGCACCGTTGGCAGGGTGAGTGGGTAGGGAATCACACTGCCAGTTTGAGAAATTTTCTGGCCCGAGGGGGAAAGAAACACACAAACAATCAAGTGTGCCTTTACAGGCAGAAAGTCCCGTAAATGTCCCTCCATTAGAGTAAACATACAATAATAATTAAGTTAAATAACTAACAATGTTTCATGACCTCCAGAATCAGTTACGTGAAGTGTACATTGCATGAATTGTCCCTTAACTATTGCCCCATTCTTCATTGGCCCCAAAGTTTCTATTCTATTACAGAAATTGGAATTAAAGATAGCATTCTAAAATTATCCATTCTATATATATGGATATTACATCTCAGTTTGATTTGTTTCATTGCTAAAGACACCACAGTCTTACATTATGCTATGCTGATGTATGTTGAAGGAACACACCCACATATCTGACTTCGGCGATAGGGGGAACAGCATGAGCCCATGCTAACTCAATTGCAGCCAAGCTATTATTAATATTACCTTTCAGTGCAGACTTCCTGGCCTAGGTATACTATATTCTTAGTGCCCATTTTAATACAATGCTTTCATGCTGCCTGATAGCAATTTCAGAAACACAATGTTCATTTCTGTTTTATTTACAGCTCCATAATATATAAATTACGTTCAGTGCTTGAAATGCTCAAAATTAGTCAAAAGTACATTTTTAAAGCCTTCACAATATGAAAGTTGGGGACTTGATACTAATATAACAGTAGTACGAATGGTTGCCTATTTTACTTAAAATAAGAAAAGAGATTTCCATTCAGAAGGAGATGAGGGCCAAAGCTGTTGAGGTTCAAAATTGAATGGGTATATATTTCTTATTTGGGGGAAACTGAATTATTCATTTCACTGAGGTTTTGCAATTTGGGGTGGTAAATAACCAGTGTTTCTGGGCGGATTCACACATGAGGAAGACTTACCAGTTGCCACCATTTTTTTGCCCAAAGCAAAATTTGAGGTAGAGGTTTTGCTCTGCAGAAATTACTTCAATGTGTGCTATGCTTGGAAGCTATGAAACTAAAAGCCAACCCTAGTCCTAAAACTCTGCACTCCCTTACTAGTAACCACACTTCCAACATCATGGATTGTAGCCCATGCTGTACACATAGTTCCACATGTGCAATCAGATTTCCCCTTCCACTTTTCTCCTCGTGTGCCCTCAGAATCTGCTCCAGAGAGTCCTGCAACATTCTGGAGCAGATTTTGAGGCTGTCTAGGGGACTGAAGAGGAAGGGGAAGTTCTGTTTTTCAAGTGGATGTCTACCGTGCTAGTGAAACAGCAGCAATGGATATGACCCCCATGTGAATTGGGTCTTATATTAATGGAACTGATAAAGTTAAAGTTGTCTTGGGAAGATGAAGTTGCCACTGTAGCATTTGGAAACCTCTCAACGAAACAACTGGAGTCCAACCAAGGGCATACAAGTGAAATTATTTTTCTTTTTTCCTGCCCAATACTTTTTTTTTCCGAGGTTGGCTTTAAGTTTCTCCCAGGTGCAACTTCTGCTTCCTAAGGCAGTGAACTGAATAAACATCTGGATGCCACTGTGCTCCTGCCAAAAAGAATAAATGCTTCTGGGCAGAATTGTTGCTCAAGCTATATGCATATGTGATTCTATTTGCAGGTGACTAAATGCACCAGGAGGTAGGTGGGAATTATTTGCCTCAAACAAAAACCAAAATTTCAAAATGATTGGGCCAAACCAAATTAGTAGTTTAGGGTTTTCATCTCTATAAACAAAGGGTACCACCAATTGTTAGAAGACATCTTCAATGTTTCCATACTATGCTACAGTAACATACTCGAACCCCAAGAGATACCACAAATATTTGATTTTATCATATTTATTTATTTATTTAAAATACTTATATCCCTCCCTTAAATCTATTCAACCAACAGGGCAGATACAGAACATAAATCAAATATGCAATAATAAATATACAGTTCTAAATACAACAGAGCAGCATCAGCATAAAATGCCGTTCTGGGTAACAAAATTCACACTACTTGTACTTGTGATTTGGAAGGCATTCCACAACCAGGGCACCACCACAGAGAAGGCTCTATCCCACATAGCGAGCATCCTCCAACAGTGGAACAAAGAAGAACTCTGCAGAAGAACTTAAAGCACTGGCCGTGTGCTGCTAATTTAGTCTTACACTGATTAGAATTTGACCTGCTATTTAGGCAACCAGGGCTTTGGTGTGACTTAATCTACCCATTAAACCAATTTGTGCCACTCTGGACACGTCTACACGGAATAAAGTCCTATTAAGTTCAATTAGACTTACACTGAGGTAAGTTTGTAAATATGCACTTGTCTGGGACTTAGGCACTCAGTGGGACTTAGTTTTGAGGAAATATCCCGAGGATTGGACTGCAAGTGTGCTTCCAGACCCAATATAACAAAAATTGATCATTAATAGGTTTGCTGTATTTCCAATTCCATAACTAAACTTATTAAACCGAACATGCTTGCACAACCATAAAATGCAATTACCTAAACCATCAAGGTAAAACTGTATGACATAAGTAAGCATCTTAGCATTTCAGCATCTTAAATCATCATTTCCTTGCATTGCACTTATTTATGACCTCGCTTTGTTGTGTTGTTCCTAAATTTAAGTTGGACGGGCCATGCATTTATCTTTTTGATTTAAAGAGCCTAGCTGTCCCAGAGAACTTGAAAACATTTAATAATGGCAGCAGTGTGCAAGGTTCCCTCCCCCTCCAGTCTTTGATGTGTATAAATCAGGATATAAGATGCCTGGTTTGATACTGTGAGGTGCTGACTCTGTTCCTGTAGAAATGAATGGAAACTAGAAGTGATCAGCCGACTCTCTCAAAACTCGAACCCTTTGATAGTTGTGGTGATGCGATTGATGTATTGTTTGAACACAAGAAGCTTATTTCTTTCCCATTCCAATTACTAAAGTAGATAGGGAATGGAAAGCAAAGAAAAGATTTGTACCTGAAGCAGGAACATGGCATTCGGATATCTTACTTTGCAGACAATTACTTCAGGAGAGTCAAGTGGGGATGTCTCGGCCCTCAGGCACTTGGCTTTGTTGGCTCTGCTCTTTTTACAGATGATTCTTCAGGCATTCCTGAAAGTAATAAAAACATGGCATTATGCTTTGTTGTACAGTAAGATAGAGGAAAGCACCACATTTTATTTAAATATGTTGAGAACTGAGGCATCCACTTAAGCCACTAGGATTCCATTATGACACAACAGCCATTCTTCCTAGGGAACAAGTGAAGTATTTCTATATAGACAATGCCATTCTCTCAATCTCCATTCCTTTAGGTGAGATTCAAAGCTTAAGCATAACTTCAGAGACACAAAAGTTCTTGTGTGTGCTTTCTACATACAGCAGGGTCAGGCTTTGTAATAAAACCGGCACGTTGTCTAGCAATAAAGATTTCACAGAGAGAGTCCATGTGCTCAGGCAGTATGAAAGGGAACTGGAAGACAGACGTTCGTCTTAATCTCAGGGACATGAGTTTGAGCCCCATGTAGGGCAAAAGATTCCTGCATTGCAGGGGGTTGGACTAGATGACCCAACTCTACAAATCTTTGGTTCTATGATATAGAGGTTTTGCAGTAAGAATTTGAGCTTCAGTAATTAATCAATAAGTCAATATGATTAATCATTTTTAAAATGTGCAGTAGACTAAAAGAGTGCCCACAAGAATCTCTCTCTCTCTCTCTCTCTCTCTCTCTCTCTCTCTCTCTCTCTCTGTGTGTGTGTGTGTGTGTGTGTGTGTAGGAGTCTGACTTTCTCTGGAACATGAGAAATATTCTGGTGGACTCTGTTTAATGTAATAAACTAGATGAGAGATGCCATTTTTATTCATACATACATACAAGCTTTCTCCTTGGAAAGAAACTTTGGATAATGACATTGGTTTAGTTTGTGATTCAGACTTTGTACCATAATAGCTCCCAGGGCATCCTCAATTTCAAAATTTTAATTTTTTTAAAAATGCAACTATTTAAAAGCAATCTTGCATGCAAAATTCTTCAAAAATATGCATATTGTATGTTTAATGTGCATAAAAGAGACAAGCCCCATGTGGTACCATATTTCTACACCATAATATTATAAGCATGAGTATCTGCCAATTTTATGAAACAGCATCACTATTGAGATAGGACAGTTGCCCACAATTTGTACTTTCAGGAAACAGCTGAAGACACTTTTGTTTCAACAAGC
Organism: Podarcis bocagei; assembly: GCF_964188305.1. Taxonomy (NCBI): domain Eukaryota; kingdom Metazoa; phylum Chordata; class Lepidosauria; order Squamata; family Lacertidae; genus Podarcis; species Podarcis bocagei. The sequence goes on from NC_138127.1 coordinate 54,718,453, forward strand.
TTTTTTAACCGGATGGGGGAAATATGTAAGGTTAGTCAAGTATTTGTATACATTATATGTATTGTTGTATGCATCCAGTTACTGTAGGAAACCTGAAGTGTATCATAAGGGTGAGGTGTATAGGATGTTGGGGGGGTAATACCTCTGGTGAGGGACACTTCATGCTCCTTCTGAGGTAGTTTGTCCATCTTTGGTTCCCACCCTGCACTCAGCTCTCACCTGTGGCTCCTAGAAGCTGTCAGCATGCAACAGTGGCCACACCCTAGGAAATGGCTCTGATTGGCTGGCTAAACCAGGTCTCAGTGTGTTTCAAACCCTTTAAGTTAGAGACCCAATAGGTCTCAAACCCTTTGTGAGTTAGAGATTTCTCCTGAATGAGAAGAAAGGCTCTGGCAGATTGAGCAGACAAGACCCATAGTGGATCCAACGGTCAAGAAGCCAGTTCTCAATTGCTGTAGAAGGAAGTGAGAGGCTGGTGGGGCTCATCAACCTGGGAAGGTAGCCCAACTAGGAGAAGGTAAACTCTAATCCTAAACCTCTGCTGCCTTGCATGATACCTTTGGGAGAAGAAAAGCCTTAGGGGTAAGCCCTCCACAAATCTGGGGTGGAGTCCCTAAGACAGTTGGATGGCACCTTGTACACCTTCTGGCAACTCCTGCAGCCAGGTTGGTGCCAAACATATTGTTCTGTTCTCCTTTCGACCACATCGGTGAGGCTGAGAGGAGGGGGGGGTTGTCATCTGAACATCCCAGGACCCCATACACACTGCCCAGGTCTGAACCCTGGGGAGGTCACAGTTTGACTTCACCCTTAAAGGTGCATTTTGTTGTCTCTCAAGGCAGATGGAACTCACTGGAACTCAGTTCTGGCACTTCTCATGTGGGCACCATTGTCTTTATAAGAGAACAAGGGAGGTGTTCGTGGTGAGTTCCAGCACCTCTTTTTCTAGAAAAATAACACGGCAAACAATAATAATCATAAGTTTACATTATTCATATTTAAGTGCAACCTGTAGAAAATAACTTGTTTCTCATCAATATTATCAAGGCAGGGATTAGAAAATATATGTGTAAATGAGCTCAATATCAAGATGTTCAGAAAATTCCATACCTAGACAAAAGAAACATTAAAGTGTCTTGCATTTTATTTATTAGCATTGTATAATATTGGTATTCGTCTATAATTTTTTTTTCTACACATGCTCTATCTTTCTACCTCTCAATTGAAGCAAGCCATAAAATCAAAACCAATGCAATCTTATCTTACATAAATGAACATAATCACAGCAAGGGGGGGGGGGTTAAAAGAACATGCAGCAGTACAAAATATTCGCCTTCCATCTCCAGCTAAAGTTCTCTGAAACTGGAAAAAGTTTCCTGAAGGACAAGTGGGAGAGCATCAGATGGACTTACCTCAGAGTGAGTTCCACTGAAAAGGCTCAGTTCATGATCAGCTGGCAGCACTAGCCTATAAATGCTTAACACACGGCACAGGCACAAAAAGAACAGCATCACAAAATGTGACGTTACGCTAGCTGTGCAGAAATGTTATGCCAGCCTATTTGTGGGATTGAGTGTAAATATGTTTGAACATTTTTAAGGATTGTATGAAATGTATGTTTGTATGCTTGTATATGTGTATTAATGATGAATTTAAATTAATTAAATAAAAAAACTGTTAAAAAAAAGAAATGTTACGCCAGCGTCACAGAAAATCGTTTAGCACTTGTAGTCTTATCTAATCCACCTGGGTGCAAAGACCATTGGTCAAGAGGTTGCCATGGGGCAAAACAGAACTTCCCCTCTTCCCATCAGTGAGTTTTTGAGCAGACATCACACAAGGCCATTGCAAGGAATGAATGGCTTGGACACTTGTGTCTTCTTTTCACCTATCCTCTGGTTGGTCCATGAATGTTAGCTCTTGGATCACAATCCTTGACAGAGAGGAGGGATTGGGTCACCGAGGGATATGGGAAGGCTGAAGATGCCGCCTGTGGTGTGATGCTTCTTCATGGAGCCATGTGTGCACAGTAAGAGAGGAGAGGGCAATGGGTCCATCATTCCCTGTTGTTATTCCGGCATGCCTGCCATTGCATCTACCATCAGCTGCATCAAAGCAAGCAGGAGTGAAACATGTTAAGTCCTAAGTGTAACTTACTCATCCATGCACTATTGTTACTTATTAATATATATCAGAGTATTGCCCCACTCCCCCAAAAAAGTAAAATGCAGATTTTTTAACAAAACAACACCTCTATCTTTTTTTCCCTTTTCTTTTGCCTTGGACAAAATCTCAGATATAGCAACATCAAAATGAGCACTGTCTTTAGCTTGTGTAATTCCCCCCCCCCCCAAGTTACACCAGCTTCGATGTAGGAGGATGGGTGGGAGGCTTGAGTGACACATTAAGTGGGGAACCTTCCTCCTCTTTCAGAGAGACATGAAGAAGTTAGCAATGCATCGTTTGGAAAAGTGACAGACAGATCATGTTGCACTATTTCTGATGAAAGGGGGAGCTAAAGCTGTCAAAACCCTGCGTTCAGAACTACACTGCCACGGATGATGAGGTGAACAGGACTTTGCTAACTTCTCCAAACACTATCAGCCTTTTAATTTCAGGCTGGCTATTGAAGGCACCTTTCAAAAGCACACGCCTGCCTTTCAACTCCTAGTGTCCAATCAAATTAAATCTAACAACAAAGTACTACGGAAGTGTGTCCTTCATCTTTATTTAGTACGGAGGATTTGCCCCTCCTCCAGCCCTGCACCAAAGGTCTCCCAATTATCTCCTTTTACCTGCCAGATGAAAAAGTGAAGTCTAGGAGTTGTCAGAGATCCAGAGTCTGAGGACATGCCACTGTGGCACAGCCATGACATTAAAACAGATGGAAAACTTCTCTGGAACAAAATGTGCACACAAAATGGGCTCTGTCTTTGAAGTGTATATTCATGGTGTGTGCTTTCATGTCTTTTGAAAAGCCCTAGCTCAAATCTGACCTACTTAGGCAACATTCTTATTTATGTCTCAGGCTGTGCGGAGCTGTATATTTAGCAAATGAGGGGAAATAGTCTTCCTGTCGTGTTTATAGATTGGAGCAAACTCTTACTGCTTAATTCTTCAACAGATTTGTCTCTACAAAAGAAGGTAAGATTTAAATGCTGTTTTTAAAACAAAAACAAAAAGAAACCCCCCCAATGAATTCGAGAAATGGAAGCTAAATCAAATCACAAGTTTGCATTAAAAGTTTATATACAGATATAAAATTAAGGGGACAGGGTTTACTGATACAATAACTAACATTCATCCATACAACTTAATCCTGTACATATCTACTCAGAAGGGTACAATGAGATTCACTCCCCCCACCCCAGGTTAATTCTATGGAATTCCAGGATAAGGGGAATGGTGATTGATTTCATTTCTGTACCACTTTATATTTTTAAGGAAAATTTTCAAAGCAGTTTACAACACAAAAGGACTAGATAAAACAACCCAGAATAAAACACTACTGAAGAAAGTCAAATATAAAGTATACATTTACACCACCATAATTAACAAAAGCTTAAATAATTAAAAAAATGCCTCTGTGCTAAGACAGAGGTAGCACAATAATGAGGTTGCCCGTTTGAATTAATGCTGTTAAAACTATCATGCAGGGATCTGCTGCTGAGTCAATGATGGGCACACAGATTTTGTGAGTTGGTCACATGATTGGCAGACCTTTTACTGCCCTTCATCATATTAGATTTCAGAACAGTGTAAAAGCATAAAAGAACAGGACAATACAGACACACACATACAGAGGGGTAAAAGCAACAGATAAAACCTTAAAATTAATAACTCCTTAATCTGTTAAAGTGCATGAATGAGTAAAAACATTTTCCCTCAGCATCAAAATGATAGCAGTGGTAGTGCCATAGTCAGGGCACTACTGCTAAGAAAGCACTTTCTCTTGTTGGTAACCATTTCACATCAGATAGGTACGGTATCTAGAGAAGAGCATCAGCAGATGAACTTAAAAGCTCCAGTAGGTTGATATGGGAGCTAACACTACTACAAACAGGTAGCCAATAGAGCTCATTTAAAATTAGCATAATATGCATAATATGGATGGACCATATTTTTAAAACTGTGTTCTGTACAAATTGAAGCTCTCAAATTATCTTCAAGCGCAGCCCTACATATGACACATTGCAGTAATCTTGCCAGGATGAAGAGGGGTAACATGCCTTTCATCACAGAAGGAACCCAAATTAACTACAATACTGTACTCCCTTAGCATAAAGTATGGAAACCATTAATACATTGTCATATGTATAGCATGCTTTGCTAGAATGCTAAACCCTCTTGAGATTTTAGTCCTAAGAGTGCCTTCCAGGAAGGCAGAAGGCAGGGTGGGGCAAGAACATTTGCTGATTCCACTCTCTCTTGTAGTCTCCACTCAAAGCTTCAGAAGGGTCCTACAACCTACTAGACCAGTTTTTAAGGGGACAGCAGCAGGAATGTCATAAATTCATAGCATTGTAGAGTTGAAATTCCCTGTGATTGATGCAGAAATCTCAACTAAAGCATCCATGACAGATGGCCATCCAACCTCTGGTTAAAAACCTCCAAGGAAGGAGAGTCCACCACCTTCTGAGGGAGTCTGTTCCACTGTTCAATAGCTCTTACAGCCAGAAAGTTCCTCCTGATGTTTACTTGGAATCTCCTTTCTTGAAACTTGGATCCGGGTCCTATCCTCTGGAGCAGTAAGAAACAAGCTTGCTCAATCTTCTATGTGACAGTTCTTTAAATATCTGAATATGGCTGACATATCTCCTGTCATCCTCTTTTCCAGGCTAAACATATCCAGCTCCCTCAACCATTCCTCATAAGGCTTGGATTCCAAACCTTGATCATCTTGGTTGCCCTCCTCTACAGGCATTCCATCTTGGCAATATCCTTCTTAAATTTTGGCACCCAGGACACAGGACTCCAGGTATAGTGTGACCAAGGCAGAATAGAGTGATATCATTACTTCCCTTGATCAGGACACTACTTCTGCTGATGCAGCCTAGAGCAGCATTCACTTTTTTTGCTGCTGCATCACACCATGGCCCCATGTTAAGCTTGTGGTCTACCAGCACCCCTAGATGTACTTCTGGCAATCCAGGTGTCCCCCATCTTATATTTGTGCATCTGGTGCTTCCTGCCTAAGTGTGAAACCTTATATTTGTCCCTATTGAAATTCATGTTGTTAGTTTTGACCCAGTTCAATCTGTTAAGGTCATCCCAATTCTGTCTTCTGCAGCATTGGCTACCCCTCCAAGCTTGGTGTCATCTGAAATGCCTTGTGAGGAGAGCTCCACTCATGGAGATGAAAGAACTCGGCTTGCAAGCCTTAGAATTTTAAGATTGGAAAGGACTTTGGGGGCCACATAGTCCAACCTGATTTTCAAACAAGGAACAACACCCTCCGAAATCAGTCTGTTCTACAGATCAGGCCATTAGAGTTTCTGCTAATGTGTAGCTGAAATCTGCCTCCAGTTTCCACCTATTGGTTTGATCCTACCCTGTGGGGCAACAGAGAGTAGAGTATGTTCCATCTTCTGCATGTTTCACCTATATTAGTTCTCAAACTTCCCATCAGCTTGCTGCATTTGTTCCTTCTAGCTGGCAACTCCCCTGTGCAACTGTTGCATTATTACCCTGGTGCACTTATGCAGTGTTCATTATTTATTATAACATGCAAAACAAGATTCATAAACATATTAAAAATAGCAGTGAAAACTAATTGATTTCTGTGTTTTTAAAAACACTCTTAAATGTTTCCAAAGAACTGAATATGATGTGCATCTGAGGATCTCTTACTGCCAAGATGCAGCTATTTCTAGAGTGGAATGTAGCAGCTGCTAAAGCTTATCAGCAAGTGCTACACCACCGAGTTAAGAAATGAATCTCTTATCCAAAATCAGAAGCAAGGGAATTTTTAATCTGCAGAATACAGAGAACTAGGTTGAAATGTTGCCAGAACACTGGGTTATAGCCACCACTACCTTCTTGCCAATAGTTCTCAGGGACCTTTAATGAAGACTAAGGGGATATTATATGAATTTTAATTTCCACCATCAGCTGAAAACACCATTTGGGGACATTCTTTTGCAGGAAAGGCTGATATCTACTGAATCAGCTTCAACTGCCATGGTTCTTGCACTCAGAGTCTCCTAGCTGAACATGGAAGCAAGAAGGGGGGAGGGCAATGAAGAGAGTAAGAAAGAAATGCAAGGAACAAAAACACAGAGAAAGTGGGATGGGGGAAGAGAGAGAATTAGGAGAGTGGATGCATATGGTTAAAAAAATTAAAGTGCATCTTCATATCACAAGCTTGGACTGAAGATGTCAGCTTGCCATTTCATATGCTTTTTCTTAATTTGATGATCTAACCCGGAGTCAGATTTGTGCTATATCAATCCAGTGCTTAGGATGTGGAGTTAGCTGAGGGGCACACTGGCATCTCAGCAACCTTCATGGGAGCCCAGGCCAGTGGTGGATGGGGTCAGGCGTCAAAGTGGGTGAAACTATTCATGTAAATTTTCTAGTAGGCTAGTTTCTACCTGTACTCTCACACACCTCTCTGTCCTCCATCCAAGGAACTAGAATATGAAGAAGGACTGGTGAGGGGCCTGGGGAGATAGAGAGCCAGGGGAAGAGGCATGGAGCTCCATATTTGGCCCCTGGGTCTAATGTTCCCTGCCACTGGTGTAGAACATAACCAGTGATAAAGACCATAGCCTGAAGACTGTAAGGCAGGGGTTACCAATCTTTTTCAGCAGGGGGCCAGTCCACTATCCCTCAGACCTTGTGGGGGCTGGACTATATTTTGAAGAAGAAAAAAATGAATTAATTCCTATGCCCCACAAATAACCCAGAGATGCATTTTAAATGAAAGGACACATTCCACCCATGTAAAAACACACTGATTCCCGGACCATCCATGGGCCGGATTTAGAAGGTGATTGGACCGGATCCAGCTCCCGGGCCTTAGTTTGCCTACCCATGCTGTAAGAGAAATAAATCCAATCGTTAGTTAACATATAAAGCTTCATTCAGAAAATACTATCTTCATATAGTAAATAATATTAATTAATTTGAAGAAAGACGTAGTGACATAAAGGAAAGTGCAATACAGCAGGGGTGGGGCAGCTCTGGCTGGGGGGGGCAAATATGCCCCCCCCAGGTCTCGCCATTTGGCTTATGAGGCTATTTTCGCCCACCTGCCCTATTCCTGACATCAAATGTGGAGCAGAGAAGGGAAGGGCTTGGCCAAAAGGGGCTGCTGATCAGCACTGGGTGCAATGGCCCTTGCACAGCCAGCAACCAGCTGATTATCGGGCATTTGAGATATGCTGCAAAAAGTGCCTTGCAAGCCTTAGGCTTGCTCTTTGAGAAGCACTCAACACAGAGCTTGCACAGCGCTTTGCATAGCACATCTCAAATGCCTGATAATCAGCAAATGCCTTGCAACCAGCTTGTTGGTGGACACTTGGGAAGAGCTATGCTCTTTGAACTTGGCAGGAGTCAATCAGATGTTGGTAGTCCCTTCCACCTGTCAAAGTGGGCCCAGGGGTAAGGGAGATTCCCCACGCCTTTGCTACATTAGCATAGTACTTAGAAAGCAATATGAATTAAGAATGGAATAAGAATATTCCACTGACAAAGCAATCAATCAGAGTAATTTGAGTAAGGATCAAAGCCTTGCTATTCCTTCCCTAACTGAAGATTTGGTTGAACTTCTTTCAGACTGCCCAAGTAAATTTTGTAGCATTTTGGAATAAAGTTCATAGTTACCTAGACAAGGGCCTGATCTCTCCAAATGATTGAGCGTGTATGAAGGTGAGAAGAGGGAGCGCATTGTTTTACATTGATCAGTGACTATTAGTGTCTATAATATTAGTTAAAAATTAGCATGGACCCCTGCCTTTTGGCTCTTCGTTCCTCATGTTATTTGGACACATTCCAGCATATTCTTCAAAACAATCCAATAGTGCTATGCTTCCATATCTGCTGTGATGCCCCGTTTCCTTGGAAGTAATCCAGTGGGGGCGTCATATGCCAGTGGTGGCCAAAGCCAGAGCCAACAATTTTTATATTGATGGTTTAATGTTATTAAACCATCTCTCCTGAGAAATCTCTATGTGGGACAAGAAGCTACAGTTAGAACTGGATATGGAACAACTGATTGGTTCAAAATTGGGAAAGGAGTACGGCAAGGCTGTATATTGTCTCCCTGCTTAATTGACTTATATGCAGAATTCATCATGCGAAAGGCTGGGCTGGATGAATCCCAAGCCGGAATTAAGATCGCCAGAAGAAATATCAACAACCTCAGATATGCAGATGACACAACCTTGATGGCAGAAAGTGAGGAGGAATTAAAGAACATTTTAATGAGAAAGAAGAGGATTTTGTTGAATCTGGGGAGCCAGGGATGGGACTTTTGGCCCAGCAGGGAAATGAACCTTTGGATTTGATAAATGAACTTGGGAAAAACCAGATTTGGAAAGACAAAGCTTGGATTGACTTGGAAATGGAGGGTTGGACTGACCCCCCTATGCAGGGATGTTTGGACTTTCCGAGTCTGGCAATGGGCCACCAGAGGTTTGGAGCTGTTGGGACTTCCAATTTGGGAGGGAATTTGAAACATGTCTTAAAATACCACATGGAGCTTAGTCTGGACTATGATAAAGGGGCTGATTTGTTGAAAAGGGTCAAAAACATTACTAAGCTGGAGTTCCCACGAGTGAAAGGAAAATATGAAGAAGAGCTGCGGAAGTGACATGGAAGAGATTTGAAGGCCTTGGATGTAAGAGCACCAGGTTAATGTGCCAGAATAATGGGATAAAAAGGACTGACAATCCCGGGACCGGGGGGAGGGGACGCTGGAAGAAGATTGGATTGTTTTTTATTCTCTTTTTTCCCCCTATTACTAGAAAAGTTTTATGAATGTTGGGAAAATGTTGAAATGAAATTACTTGTCTCTTGTAAAAAAAGTTTTAAGAACTAGGTAAAAAGGTAATGGTTATGAGAAGTTGGTAAAGATAAGATTTAAGTTTTAAGTTTTAAGACTTTTTATAAGATAAGATGATAATAGAGTAAGGTAACGTAATGACAGAATATTATGAATTATGAAAAGGATTTGCTGTGACAATTATAAATCAAGATACAAGAGAAGGGAGGAGGAGGAGGTCATGGAAAGAAGGTAACGAAAATGGATAACTTGAAAATGATGGTTTGTTTTTTCTTTTTCTTCTTTTGTTGTTGTTTTTTCTTTTTGTAATTTTGTTTTTTATCTTTGTAATTTTGAGAAAACTCTTTTTTCAATAAATATTATTTATGTAAAGAACCTTTTAATGAGGGTGAAAGAGGAGAGCGCAAAATATGGTCCGAAGCTCAACATCAAAAAAACGAAGATCATGGCCACTGGTCCCATCACCTCCAGGCAAATAGAAGGGGAAGAAATGGAGGCAGTGAGAGATTTTACTTTCTTGGGCTCCATGAACACTGCAGATGGTGAAAGCAGTCACGAAATTAAAAGACGACTGCTCCTTGGGAGAAAGGCGATGGCAAACCTAGACAGCATCTTAAAAAGCAGAGACATCACCTTGCCAACAAAGGTCTGTATAGTTAAAGCCATGGTTTTCCCAGTAGTGATGTATGAAAGTGAGAGCTGGACCATAAAGAAGGCTGGTCGCCGAAGAATTGATGCTTTTGAATTATGGTGCTGGAGAAGACTCTTGAGAGTCCCATGGACTACAAGAAGATCAAACGTATCCATTCTTAAGGAAATCAGCCCTTAGTGCTCACTGGAAAGACAGATCATGAAGCTGAGGCTCCAATACTTTGGTCACCTCATGAGAAGAGAAGACTCCCTGGAAAAGACCCTGATGTTGGGAAAGATGGAGGGCACAAGGAGAAGGGGACGACAGAGGACGAGATGGTTGAACAGTGTCCTCGAAACTACAAACATGAGTCTGACCAAACTGTGGGTGGCAGTGGAAGACAGGAGTGCCTGGCATGCTCTGGTCCATGGGGTCACAAAGAGTTGGACACGACTAAACAACAACAATGTTATTAAGGCTGCAGTTGTATATACACTGAACCAGAGTTTAGTCTCACTGAACTCAATGGGGCTTACTGCTGAGTAGGCATGCACAGGATTGCACAGACAAGATGGCAAAATGGGGGCTATAGAAATGTGAGAAAACTACCAATGGGAAGAAATCATATGGTAACAAAAAAAGGGGAGTGGAATCTTCACATTTCTCCCTTAAAGGTATGAATCTGAAGTCATGAGGTCAGTAGCTCACTGTAAAATATCTCTCTGTTAAGTACTCTCCAGACTAATTAATATGAAGACATTGTCGGTGTGAGTCAGAATAGGAAAAAATTGTTCCACTATTTCCGATGCTATCTCATGGTGTCCAATTTCCTTTGTAAAATATTGATGCTCCCGGAAAAAAATAACGCACTGTGATATTTATATGCTGTTGCTTACTAGAAGTTAACGAAACTGGGGGAAATGGCCAGAGTGCAGGGAAAGGCTGGGAATTAAGTTGTAGCAAAATGACATATTTGCTTCTGTATCTAATAAGAGCTGTGAGCTTAGGTCACAGTGGTGACCCCTTACTGTGAATGAGTCAGACTTCACAAACAGTCATCAACTCCCTCAGAGGGCCTATGCCCATAATACGCAATGCAAATCAAGCCCCCCCCCCCTCTCTCTCTCTCTCTCTCTCTCCTCCTTCCTTCCCTCCCTCCACTAGGGCACAGAGAATGTATAACATCAGAGCAGCAAGAAACATTTTTTAAGAAACCTGTTCCTTCACCTAAGCAAGGACTCTATTGTACAGGCAAGTATTCTAGGGTGTTGAGAACAGCAGCCCTGTTTAGGGAAGTTTTTAATGACTGATGTTTTAATGTATCTTTCATCTTTTGTTGGAAGCCGCCCAGAGTGGCTGGGGAAACCCAGCCAAATGGGCAGGGTAAAAATAATAAATATGATGATGATGATGAGCAGATAGGATTACAGTGATATTTCCTTTTTTTCTGTTCAAATATTGGTCTGATACCTAAAACATATGGCTTGACATCCTGCAAAAGAGACCATACACCCAAACAGCTATGCATGGTTGGGCATTCCCTCCCCCTCCCCCCCCCATCTCCAATCTGGGATTCATGATATATGTTACAAACCTATCTTATCTTCTAAACAATTTGACAAATGATGCTCTGGGGTGGGCAAGCCTGGTGAATGTGGGTTGACCAGTGCTGGGCCAGTTCTTTGTTCTTTGCAGCTTGCGGTGGATGGTCCAGTTTGGTTTGTTTATTTCTCCCCTGCTCTTATTTTACAAACAGACATGAATCTTTGACAGTTTAAGGTGACAGTCCCTTTCAGGTGACCATTGCAGATATGGCAGTGTAAGTGTTGTCTCAGAGCTGTTAGCTGTTATAAACGCTAACAGATTCAGCTGCATATTCTCGTTTTGCAGCCCTCTTGTTTTGGATATCCACCTGCCCAATTACTTCTGCTGCTACTACTATAGCTATATCTCTTTTGCTATTATTATAGCTGTTTAGAGGTTCATAAAAATGTGATCTTACTCAAGGCTTAAGAAGCGCAAGAAATAAATCAGCACTGGCTGACAGAAGATGAAACCAAGCTGGGAACAGCTGGATGGCTCTCTTGACTAAATATTTACAAAAGGCATGATTATATTACTGAATGACACTGTGTGAATATAACAATTTATCAATCATCCTGTTTAACTCGAATCCCGGCAGGAGGGGACAAGCATGCTTGCTTAACAATAAGTATCTACTATATGCTAATTAACTTGACTTATTTTTCCACCTGGGGGGAAAAAAGAGTCAAGCTTGCGTGCAGATGCACTTTATAAGACCATGCCTTGTATGGTTAAGGCCAAACATACTTTCCATTAAACTAATATCAGCCTGGAATGATGCCATTGTAGTTACTACAGAACATAAAAAGTAAAGGCAGCCGTGTTAGCCCAGAAGAGGGAGGAAAGACCAAAATCCTTTATTAAGCCATGCAGAATATGTAGCCTTTAAACTGCATCAACAGTTCTACCACTATTTCAGAATTTTCAGTCTACGCACCCATGTTCCCTAGGCAAATAGGGCACCTGCGCACACAGCATTGCCATGTTATGTTCAGCTCTGCTGAAGGCAGGTGGGAAGGGAGCATGCAGAAAGGAAAAGAGGACTAGAAGATTTCAAGGTAACTGGAGTTTTTAAGATATGAATGAAATGTGATGCTCAGCTAGCAGACAGCTCTGTATTGGGTAGTTTCTAACGTCTGACATTTTATTATGTTTTTATATGTACTGGAAGTCATGCCCAGAGTGGTTGGGGAAACCCAGCCAGATGGGCGGGGTATAAATGATGTAATTGTTGTTGTTATTGTTACAAGTTAAGTAATATCATACTATTTCACGGAACCATTTCCTCTGCTTTTTAAATACATACATACATACATAACACATACTCCATGCCTATATATGTGTACAGCAAATATGAAGACCAACTAAGTTAGTTCTTGGTATAAGCTTTCGTGTGCATGCACACTTCTTCAGAAGTGTGTCTGAAGAAGTATCTGAAGAAGTATCTGAAGAAGTACCTGTGTATCTGAAGAAGTGTGCATGCACACGAAAGCTTATACCAAGAACTAACTTAGTTGGTCTTTAAGGTGCTACAGGAAGGAATTTTTTTATTTTGACTATGGCAGACCAACACGGCTACCCATCTGTAACTGGAACCATGGAAGGCACCACATTGAGCCGCATGAAATGGAAGTCCATCAACCTCACCAAGAAACTTGCACAGGTACAGACTGATATCTTCTTTCTTACTAAATGCAAGAACCTGGACATTATACCCAAGGGTCTTAGAATTAAGAACCCTCTACAATCCACGTATCCCACTGAATATGCAAGTGTGTATCTGAAGAAGTGTGCATGCACACGAAAGCTTATACCAAGAACTAACTTAGTTGGTCTTTAAGGTGCTACAGGAAGGAATTTTTTTATAGCAAATATGAAATAAGTCATTTTCTTATACATGCACATGTACACATGTGTGTGTATATACACACACACTGTAAAAATGAATGTTTAACATAAATAAATCACTAATTAATATGCAAAATAGTTAAAAGATGCTATCATGAAAGCAGGCTTTGAACCAGGTAAACGGCTTTATTGGTGCTCCCTACTACCACAACCAACTTTCTGGCACTAGGAGTTCTTTAATCCTCTTGGTATTCCTTCCTGTATGTTAACATGAGAGAGTGGCAACACAGAAACATGCCTTCAACACACATGCTACTGAGCTTTTATACTCTCTAACACAGCACACTGTTGGCAGCTTTTGTGGTGCAAGAGACTGTGCTAAAGATTCTATATATCAGTCGCAAATTAGCTGTTCCTCTGTGCCCCTTTGTCCATTTCATTCTAAAGGAGAGTTCTAGATGAGAAAGCAGAAGTGGAGTTTTACTGAAGCCTTTGCTATGGTGTGGAAACAAGTTTGCTTAGTGTGTAGGGTTGTCCTTTTTGCCATTTTTGAGCTATTTTTATAGGAAATCAGCAAAAACGGCACTGCTGATATGGGCTGCCATACGTCCAGATTTTCCTGGACATTTAACCGATTTCCGCCCGGACAGTGCTGCCGACTGCAGTATTCTGGATATGTCCGGGAATTTCCGGATGTACGGCAACCCTATTAGTGTGGTTATTAAAACTGAAATTATCTCCCTGTTTCCTATGTACAGAGAGCCTGCATAATAATTATATTTCAGCTTTTGAATCCCATCAGCCACCATAGGGTATATTTCACCTTCTTCCTACTGAGTCTTAGAAATCAGTCGGCAGGCAGCAATGGGAGCCTACAACTTGGACACCCTTCCCGAAGCCCTTGATGGCTCAGACATTCCCAGCAAGTGCTCTCTTCAGACTCACAGGGGGGGGGGAGACATTACGATAAATTTAGTTTCTTTTGAAGTTAATAACCTTCTACAAAGGCTTTTGGTAAAACACAGACACCTTAACATTTTTTTCCATTTCAAACGCTTTTCCACCTCTATCTTTTCTCTCAGATGGTAAGAAAAAATCTGAGGAAACCTGACTCTTCAGAAGTAGTTGCTTTGTGAGGATGACATCAGCACATCACGAGGTTACCACTGGCAAGCTGGCACCCTGAGGAGGTAAAATGAGAGTTCTTTATCGTCCTCGTGTCTCTCCTGCACTCGGCGTCCTTTATAATATGCCAAGTGAAGAGGATGTTTTGCTCACCTTCATTTTTATATCTCCCCTACCCCTGCAAGTACGGAAAGAAAGTACATATGTCCGCCTGAGACAAAGTGACTGGTCTCTCCAAAGTCTCTACTGCGGCTCCTGTAGGAGAATGCCCTTGTAGGCCAAGCCTTCCTTTTCTCTGCAGATAGAGAGATTTAGGCCACCTGGAAATACGTATCATCTGTTCCTACTTCAGGATGGGAAGACTTCCATGAAGGGAGGTTTGGGCCTAGTGTTGTAGCTGGAGCAGCAAAGACAGAGGCTTCTACCAATGCATCTGAAGCGGGACAAACAGAAACAGCCCTCTGCCAGCTCAGCTCTGTGAAGCACAGATATTATAGGGAAATGCATGAAATGTTTATGCACTGTGTGGACCAATTCATACATTTCATAGTCAACATATAGATACACTCACACATCTACTGTAGCTGTCCAGAGTTTTCCTTTCAGGTCTTTGGAATTTATTTTGGAATTTTGCATGGCCTTCTTGGGGGACAATGAGAATCTCTTTTTCTTTAATGGCAAAGGTTACGCCTTATTGAAGAGTCTAGGCTGTACTACTTCAGAGTGCAGGTGAGGTCACATGATTAAATACACCTCCGTTTTGTTTTTTGTTTGTTATTATTTAGTTGTTGAGTCCTGTCTGACTCTTCGTGACCCCATGGACCAGAGCATGCCAGGCACCCCTGTCTTCCACTGCCTCCCGCAGTTTGGTCAAACTCATGTTCGTAGCTTCGAGAACACTGTCCAACCATCTCGTCCTCTGTCGTCCCCTTCTCCTTGTGCCCTCCATCTTTCCCAACATCAGGGTCTTTTCCAGGGAGTCTTCTCTTCTCATGAGGTGGCCAAAGTATTGGAGCCTCAGCTTCAGGATATGTCCTTCCAGTGAGCGTCTTTTGTTTAAAAAAACATTACAGCCACTAGATGCCAAAGGGTAGGGGATCTAACCTAGCTATCTCCCTAATGTGTGATGTGCAGGAATTTTATTTTTATTTTTGGCTGTATAAAAGAGCATTCAATCACGTGAACCCCCCACCCACATCCTGGTACAGCCCAGTATCAGTAAGGTTACCAAATTTCTGTTAATGTGTGCCTATGCGTTTAGACGTACATCTTCACAGATACAGACTCACACACACCACTGAGAGATCTACCAAGAGAAGGCTTGAGCTGCAATATGAAGTTAAGGAGTGTAAATGTGTCGAGGAAATCCCTGCTGATCCAAGAGGGGATAGAAGGAGCTTTGCAAGCAGCAGGAACAAGCTAGAATAATTTTACCTCAAGTTGTATTTATATAGAAGGACTTTTGTTTTCAAACCATAAATCAAAGCAAATTAAAGCAGTGCTATTTCCCCCCCCCCAGCACCCTTCATTTCACACATTCTAAGGTATAAAAGCCAGAGAAGCTTAAATGTTTATGAATACAAAAGACAGAACAAACCAATCTATAAGTAAGCTGTTGTTTAAGAGCTAAATCTTACAGCATTGCAGACCAGCAACACTATCAGAATTCCTGGTCTGAACAGGAAGCAAGACAGCTATGTGTTACAAAAGTGGCTGTGTACAAAGCATGCATTTAAAGTGCTTGACTTTCGCCAGAGAAATCTAGTAATTGTATTTAGGTATGGGTGCTTAGCACCCATAGGCCAGGATACTGAAAAGCAAATATTGCTTAGCCAATCAGGGCCTGGAACTTTTCCTCCGTGCCCAGAACACTCCATAAAAACTGGTTTAAAATGGGCCAGATAGGGGGGATTTATTTACAATGGGATATTTTTAATATTTTTATATTTACATATGATATGTTTACATTTTTAGCCTAGCACATTTTTACTGGTCACTTACTATATGTAGAAAAATATAACCATATCTGACAGAAATCATAATGGTAGGAAAAAAAATTGAGTAGAAAGACAGGAGTGACAAAAAAAACCTAGACCTGAACTGTTGTTTAGGATGAGAATTTATTACAATACATGAAATTCAGGGCAGAAAATTAAAGAATCCATAAAACTTATTGCTTTCTTCATATACGCATGGCAACATATCCTGTCATCGTCTAATGGAAAGACACTTAAAACAGAGGGAGAATGAACTTGCAGATGAATGCAAGTTTAACAAGGCAACATGCTTATAAAAGAATGGAAATGGAAAGGAAGCCAAGTTTATTACTTCATTCATTATGTATTAAGAATGATTATAAACACAGAAAGTGATTGAATAAGTCGGCATTTTGTGGGTGGCATTGCAGTGTTACAAGCTCTTTTGTATTTCTAAAAATTTAAGGAGAAAGCTGAAATTCGTGCTGCCTACTGATTTCAGGGAAGCATGTCTTTATTAACATGTCTGCTGGTACGACACACTTGCATGAGAAAGCCCTAAGTGGGCACGCTTTTGAATAATTTCTTTTCATTCATGCCTAACTATAAAGATGGCTCAAAGTCAATGTTCCATAGAGCATAGCTTTTAATTTTAATGTGTTACATTTACAGCTGGTACTAAATGCATTTGCTCAGATGTTGGAACTGTCAGCATAAGGAGACTGAACATCAAAGAACTGATTTTCTGTTGATTGCCTATTGTCGAAGGGACAACTAAGGAGCAGCTCACAACAGCCATCTACTGTGGCCGGTGAATAGCCCCCTTAGGGAAATAAACGACAAGTCTCAAAGTAAGGGCACAACAGAAATATATATCTCTTCTAATAATGAACTCGAGTGTTGAGTGTTGGCATGAATGGAGCCAAAACAGGATCCCAGAGAAACAAGAGCATATTAGCATGTTCAAGGGAATCTCAAGTTTTGAGAAGTACAAAAAAGACTTTTAAAAACAGCACAATCCTGCCCCGCAAAAGCTCAAGTATGAATATCAACTAGAAAAGGAAAAGTGGAGAAGTGCTTCAGACACTTTTTCTAAAGTTGAGGTGGTTTTAATCTGTTTTGATTTTTAACTTTTGTATGCTTTTGTATGGTTATGAATGTTTCTTGATATTATTGTTTTTTTGCAAAGCGCTTTGAGGGTTGTTGTTTTTTACAATCAAGTGATGTAGAAATTTCATGAAATAAAATAAATAAATGAAATGAAATTATAGCCTATAGTATCCTGGAAGAGCAAATGGCTAGCACACTGTACAGAAACACTCCTGTTAAGTGTGGCGGTGCACTGCAACATTTTATTGCAGGTTCCATTTGTATGTCTGGAAGCAATCTGTGAATCAAAATGAAGAGGAGAACAGGTCCTGGTGCTTACTGATACAAAACACTCATTTAGCTCTACACATTTGAGAATACAATACTGTTTACTCAGGAACTATAAACAAAGAGAATGGACAACATTAGAACAATATTCATTCAGTGGTGTCATAAATTCAGAGCATGTGCTGGGACACCTAAAACCTCTCACCACACAGAAATGTAACAAGAGAATGAAGCTAGGCCCCGATAAACTAATTCAGCCCAGTCCAGTTGTGCCCAAATTAGTTGGTTTGAAACCAACTCATTCTGAACCAAGCCTGTGGAAGCTTGACTCTATGTGTCAGTGTGACCAAGAAGCAGTTTGAAGCAGGCTTACCATAATTCTTAATAGCTGGGTCACCAGAGCCAGATTTGATACACACACACACACCCTCCAAATCAATGCTGCTCAGAGCGTTGGTAGACTATAATCCCCACTAGTAAAGTAGCAAGCCACTCTGAATGAAGTTTTTAAAAGGTCATACATCTTTAGATAAACTAAGCATGGCTTGAAGCACTTTCATCCCCCGTTAAGACACATGAATAATCGGCATGGCTGCCTTGTCATGTCTAGTTTACCCTGATATATACACGGAAGGCTGCTACCATATGCCAAACTGCTTAGTTTGATTGGGACAAAGAAACGTGGGAGGGAAGAGGGAGTGTACAAGAAAGGATTATTAACTCTCTTTCACTTTAGTCTCTTGTTTCTAACTCAAAATGCAATGTAAAATGTAATGTAAAAAAAGTAAGACCCACCACTATACATAAACCACATCTTTACATTTTTGGGTTGCATCCAAAGCTGTTTGAGCAGAAGGCGACTTGTGCAAGTGATCTTTTAGCATCCGCTCTCCCTACCCTGAAGCCACACAACCTGAAAAAGCAGTGAAGTGGGTTTTCCAACCAATTTTGGATTTGGGGGGGGGGGAGGGGAGATTCTTAGGCAATTTGCGATAATTTACAAGGAGTGTCATCTAATTTAGCATGCTTATTATACTTGTATTTAGTAAACAATGCTTTTAAAAAGTTGAAGCTGCCAAGCTGGCCTAATATTTCTTTTTAACAAATATTTATTGGTTTTTAAACAAATCCAGATACAAGAACCATTGAAAAGCTTCCCTAATTCTGTATTTGCGATTGGCATCCATTTGTTTTTACTGATGAACTTTGGAAATTTGGAAAAAGAAACTGCAGAAAAGTAAAGCACTGGCGGGGAATCAGTTTTGGAACATTTCCCACCCTATGTCACCGCTGAAAAGCCTCTCCAAAGGGCCAAGGGGACCTTCTGGGCATTGTGATTTGTGTTGAATGGGGCCAAAATGGGAGGAAAATTGAGCGACTGGAGTTCTGCTGGTGTAAGATTCCTCTGCCCAATTTGCTCATGGGTACAATTGTTTGCATATATTTATAGTACAGTCATAATTTAAATGAAAATACAACAAATGAGAACTGTAATATGTTACTCTTGGCCAATTACTTTTCCACAAACTAGCTATTGATAAGTATTTCCAAGGGTACTACTGAGAAGATATTGCATTTCTAGTGAAGACATCATAATGTAAATAAGGAGACTGCACTATTATTTGATCAAGCCCATGAGCTTGCCTTTTCTTTTTAGTACACGTGGGTGATGAAACTCACCCCTCATCTCTTCCAGCATAAAAAAATCTACCTAGCCTTAGGCTGGATCTAGACACCTCAAAAAAGCATTTCAGTTCAACACGTTGCAAACTTTGTATGAGAAATCAGGTTGGCAACCACAGAACTCCACAGCGCCATCTGGTGTCACAGTGTTAGAATGCATAAACAACACATATAAATCATTTTTTCTTGGCCAATGTAGCTGAGTCCGTAATGTGAGCCACTAACTCTGCACATTGGTGCATAAAGACTTGGTGAACTTTTGTTTCTCTAGAAAATTAATTTACACATTAATTGCCAGGACAGGATCAGCTAAAGAGGCAGGGGGGAGATAGAAGTCTAGACATACAGTAAAAGGTAAAGGTACCCCTGACCTTTAGGTCCAGTTGCAGACGACTCTAGAGCTGCGGCGCTCATCTCGCTTTACTGGCCGAGGAAGCCGTTGTTTGTCCGCAGACAGTTTTTCCGGGTCATGTGGCCAGCATGACTAAGCCACTTCTAGCGAAACCAGAGCAGCGCATGGAAACGCCGTTTACCTTCCCAGAGCAGTGCCTATTTATCTACTTGCACTTTGACATGCTTTCGAACTGCTAGGTTGGCAGGAGCTGAGACCGAACAGCGGGAGCTCACCCCGTCGCGGGGATTCAAACCACCAACCTTCTGATCGGCAAGCCCTAGGCTCTGTGGTTTAGACCACAGCGCCACCCACGTCCCTATAAGACATACAGTAGTAACAATAAATATCCTCAAGTCTTTGCCCTCAGGCATGACTGAAAGTCCCTGCCCTGATTCTTGATCATTCAGCCTCAACTACAGGGGTCCTTTACCTTTTTACCTTACAGTGAAAAAGTTCATCTTTTCCAGCTGTTAAATTTAACCAGTGATAAGAATTTGGAGTGTGTAAGAGCTGGCACACACAAAATGGCTGCTGTGCTATGTTCCATTTCAGTTGCTCCCAGTGGTGACTTTCTTCACATGGCAAGCGCTTGGTTTGCAACAGCTTGCCAGGCAGGTCAGGGAACTGAAGAAAATTCTCCAGTCCATTTGGTGAGCCACCACACATGAATGGCTTGGCATCAGGGGGCACAATATAAGGCGCCCTCCACGCGGCAGCTCTTTCATGTGGACTAGATTTAAAATGCCGCTAAATAAGGCATCAATAGTTATAGATTTCTGTGTTCTCTGCAGCAGCCTTTGAAAGATTATCCCAGAGACAGTCTCTGGGATAGACAGACTGGTCATAGAATCTTCTCTGTCACTAAATTAAAAAATAAGAATCACACCTGGAGAATCCAAATTTGCTTGAAAATATATACAGCAGTCCAAAAGCAGACCAATACGTATGCAGAATTAAAGCTTAGAAAGCAAAAATTGCTGTCCATAGAAAGCAGCAGGGCCATGCAGGAAGTACTAACATACAAAGGCCATTCTTGTCTCTCTTTTTTAATGCATTTTTACAACTGTTTTAAATACTTCATACATTGTCCATCACATATCCATTTCCGTGGAAACCCTGATCAGCTGCATATCCTGGTCTTCCTTTATTTGATATTATCTGCTGCTCATATGTTTACTCTCAGTTGCAGGTTGATTTGAATATTATACCCTCTAAGATATTCTCCAAAACACTTCAAACAAAGGCCATTCTTATTAAGCAGCTTTCTTCGGGGTCATTTAATCCTTTCCAATAAGATCTTTTTAAAATCTAGGAAACTCATGCATGCTCAGCATCATGCCTCTCAGTATTGAATTTGTACCACAGCTAGATTCCACAGTGTTGATCCTTTGTGCAGCTGACACCTAATATATTCTCACACCACCAACCTAATCCAGAATGCAAATTTAAACTGAGGAATCAAGCCAAGGAAGATCAGAAATTATGTCTCCAAAGATAACATCTACAGTACAAACCTTCACAAGTCTTTACCTTTCCCCTGAGAAATCCTGGGGACTTTAGTTGTGTGATTCTGTCGAACGCTCTGGTTAAAATTCCCAGTATTCTTCAGTGAAATGTTGCAGCAAAATTATATCAGAGCTACGGCAATTTAAAAAATAATAAACCAATATAATACAGTTTCAGTTATCAGTACATTCCAACACAATCCATTCAGCTGTCTGGCTCAGATATCTAATGACTAGGCAGTTACATACATAAAAGCCTCAGGTGGCCTGGAGGAAAAAGAAAAAGTGTTCAGCTGGCATTGAATATAGCAAGACTAGGGGGAGGGTGTTCCAACATACAGGGTTCCATCAATAGGAGACATAGATCCTCTGACTTCCTTCAGTGATGGTTCTACCAGGTGGGATATCTTAGTCTCAAAACCCAGACAGGGCAGTATGGGGAAAGGTGGTCATTCAGGTAACCAGATCCTGAGCCATTCAAGGCTTTATATATTAAAAGCAGCATAATGAATCGAACTAAGCTGACAAACAGGGAACCAGTGCAGATGCTTAAGGACCAGTGTTATGAGACCTTGTTATTTAAATCCTGGCCGCTGCATTTTGCAACAGCTGCAGTCTCCAGGCTGTCTTTAAGGGCAGCTCACATACAAAGAATTATAATAGTCTAAATGGGAGGTTACTTACTAGTGGATGAGTGATCACTGTGGCTAGGTTATCCCTGCCTAGGAACAGCTAGAGATGGAGCTTGAAAAAGGTCCATTGTGCCACTGAAGCCACCTAGGCATTCAGAGTGGAATTCGGGATTAACTACAGACCACACACCTGATCCTTCAGGGGGACTGCCACCTTCCTAAATCTTGGACCCATTGCTTTCATTGTGCTGTTGTGTGGATCAAGTTTAGGAATGAGTTCCCACGCACAGAAACTAAATCCCCAGCTTTCTTGCCAAAACCATGTGGATTTTAATCTGCTGGAGAACATAGCAGGTTGCTGCTTTGTTCAAAAAAATAAAAAAATACTAGTCTCTACCAAGCCCCACCCCATAACCTGATGACAATTGACTTCATATATTAAATGAAAGGAATTTCACAATTTTCAACATTCAGTTATCAATGTTCTCTGTAATAAAATTCTTCATTTAATTGAAAAACTTGAATCTGTTGGATCTAAATCACAATGTGTCTCCATGTAAAATGGAAACCTTAATTTTGACAGAATTGAGAAAACACTATCTTTTAAAAAAGAAGAGAATCCTTTGCCAGCTGAATGCATTGATGCAGCAGTTCTGTGGAGGAGACTCATAAACCTGATACACAGCAGGCTTAACACATAAACGAGCTCCACCACAAACAGATTTGTAAAAGAACAGCACACTTAACTGGATTACAACATGGCAAGTCATTCATTATTAAAGGGAAAGTGCAGCAATTAGATGCTCAACCACAGACAGATCAGTATTTACATCAAATAATTTGGCAGAATCGAAAGCTTAATTTCTAACAAATGCACATGTTCAGCAGAACTGAGGGGCAGCACAGTGTCTACAAGGGTTCAGAGAGCCTTGGCGGTCTTTACTACAGTCTTCTGCCCAAAATCTTTAATCTTCTGTCCAAGATCTTTAATGGCTACTTTCCCAAGATACTGAGTGTTTGCAAAACCTGTTGACTACAGCAAGATATTTTGTGCTTTTAGTTGCAAGACTAGATATGATAAAATGGGTACTTCAACATCCATAAACATCTTTGAAGATATCGCCATTATCTTTTATGTGCTTTATTTTTTGTTACCACAAAGCAGACTAGTTTTTTTGCTACCGCAAAGCATACCCTTTGAGGGGAGCACTTTAGCAGCAGAATGCATGGACCTGCTTGCATCCTTTGAAGACCTCTATGTTTCGATCAGCCCTACAGAAAGGGGGCAAAATCAACAGCATAGCAGAAACCATCATCATATATGTTTGATCCCATAGGCCCAGATTCTTTACTTCATCCCAAATTGCCTTTCTTCATATACAAAAGCTACTAGCTTTATCTTCTTTTAAGGTGGTATCCTTTATTTAAGAGAGGCGTGTCTTCAGTCAACAAACTAAATAATTCAATGTGTTGTCCATTATTACCTAACTAAACGGCTATGCAGACATCCCACACCCAGTCCTTAAAGATTTCTTATTGGTAAAATTAAAAACATTTAGTAGAAACACAGAAACCAACATTTTTTTTAACTGATCAAAATCCATTTTTAAAATATCCACTCATTCTGGCTAGGTCCAAAGAAACATCTGCAGAAACACCACATGAAGCAACCTTACATAAGATCTTTTCCAAGAGGGAAATCCAGGATCGATCTTGGGATTTTCTGCATACAAAACATCTATTCACTTATTCTTGTTAAATATTTTTTGCCCAGTTTCCCACAACAACAAGTTAAACAAACTGTTGTGAGTTTGAAGAGAGGGAGCACGGGGGTCGGGCTGTCTGCCTGGGTCCCTTCCAATTACTCGAATAGCCAGGCCAGCTTCTTGATAATGGGCTGTGTATGGGTTGTTAAGGTAACAAAGGAAGTGGCTCTGTTCAAATGGGTGCCCCCCCTCAACTAGCTGGTAATTAGAAGGACAAAAGCCAGAGTCCATGTGTGTGAGAGCTAGAAACGAGAAGCCTCTGAGGGAGAGACATGCTTGATTTCTGCTGGAATCCAAGGCTGTGGCAATATCTTCTTCGGCTGATAATGCTGTGAGCCCCTCCAACGTAGGCTCGGGTTGTATATATGTGCAAATAAACCGTGTTTCATAAAGGCACCACGCTCTCTACTGTCCCTCATTCTGAGGAAACTAAACCCTGGGTTACCACCCGGAACCCCTGGAATCTTACACTGCTCAGAGATTGGGGTGGCATGCAACAATATAATTACAGTGGTACCTCGGGTTAAGTACTTAATTTGTTCCGGAGGTCCATTCTTAACCTGAAACTGTTCTTAACCTGAAGCACCACTTTAGCTAATGGGGCCTCCTGCTGCCGCTGCACCGCCGCTGCATGATCTCTGTTCTTATCCTTAAGCAAAGTTCTTAACCCGAGGTACTATTTCTGGGTTAGCGGTGTCTGCAACCTGAAGTGTATGTAACCTGAAGCGTATGTAACCCGAGGTACCACTGTACTGTAAAAATACACATAATCAGCAAATTTGGCAATGCGCAGGCAATGAATAATCCAACCATAAATTGCCAAAACTAACAGCAGCAAAAGCAAAAACAGAGACCAAAAGATCATCAAGTCATTAAAACAAAGGCCAATGAAATGGATTTCACCAGGCACCTAAATGATAAAAAGTTTAAGCGCCAAGGGAACATTTCTGGGGTGTTCCAGGGACAGGGTGTCTCCAATGAAAAAGCCCTATTCACAGTTGCAGCCCACTTAGCCTGATTCTGGAGCCACATAGACCAGGGCCTCTGATGATTATCTAAGAGAATGGGCCATTTCATACAGTACAAGGTGATCATTTAGAGTTGGTGCTCTGTTGCTAAGCTTAAGCCCCTCCCTAAGCAGCTAGCTTTGTGCAAGTTTGTGCTCTGTCGTTTATTGTATATTTGCATTTATGAATTGTTTAATTTCCACTTCTGTTGGAAATAACCATTTTTATGCTGCTTTCTAATGCTTTCCATTCTATTCTTTTGATTTTCTGTGAGCTGTCCAAAGAGCATACATTATTGGCCAGCAATTGATTGATAAGAGTTACACACAACCAAGCAGTCTTGTGACTTAATTTTTTCAAAGTCCCCTATGCCACACAATATAAAATCACATTTGAAATTGTAAGGGACTTTGAAAACGGCTTATGATGTGGCATAGAGATCTGTTGCTCGAAACAGCAGAAAGTAAAACATCACACTGGGCACTAAGCTCTTGGGTGTCCCTAAGGAGCAATTTGGATCCTGGCCAAAACATTTCAGGACCAGTTTAGTGTAGCTTTAGTACACTATAGCACCAAAGACAATGACTAATCAGGGTATTTATTCCTGGTTTTAGCTTCATGGGCTAGATCTACATTATCAGATGAATGGGAAGAAATATGAATACTTAACCCATTTCATGGAGTGGGCTTGTCTCTTGTCTCAATAAATGTGCTAATAAAGGTGCCAAGATGATCTGCAGGTTTTGCAAACATAATTTTGAATGAAGAAGCAAGTGAGTCTTTAACAGCTGAAAACTTGTTTTTCCTTATGCCACCTGTATCCTGAAAGTCCTTAAGATCAATAGAGGACATCTTTCAGATGCAGTGAAGGAGGAAAATGCATAGCAGTACCTTATTGGTAGTGGCCCTGAAAAGTAGAATTCCCTTCTGAGAAAAGCCAAGCAAATTATCATCCTAATTAATTTTAAGAAAAATGACACAATTTCTGAAATCAGTTATGTTTGTTTTTTGAAGTTTTACATATGGTTTTATGGCTTTTGAGAAGCATGGCTATCTTCACGCACCTTCAACTCCACCTACTGTAACTATGTTGTCTGTCTATTGCACAAATAAAATAGAGATACAATAAAATAGAATTAAAATGATGACAGGGAATGTCATTTCTTTTGTTCCCTCCCTTCTTTATGCCTCCTTAATATCACCACCTGACTGAGAATCTACTTGGAAAGACATTTCCAAAAGCATTCTAGGAGAGTACCACATTTGTTCCTTAGAGGCAAGTCCTGCAGTTCTGTTTAAGGACAAATTCACATGTATTCCAATGAGAACTCTAACACAGAGGGCATTAAGAACTTTTAAGATTTGACTGTGTTATCTTCAGCAGCATATGATTAGTTTTCGGCATTGTAGCACATTGTAAAGCACTCTATGGGGCAACAAATTATGCGGCTGAAGTGGAGTTAACCGCATGCAAGCAAACATTATGCGCTCAACAACATCCCACACACAGCCATGCACACTTGCATTAGTACCAGCTAATCTGAGGAGGATTGTCCTCACTGAGGCATAGGATTTGATCTTTGGTTTTAAGGAGGAAGGCAAATGGGAGGAAAAAATATCCCTTTGCCCCGAGAGAGGTGAGAGCTGTAGGAGTTCTCAATGGCTCGGTGACTTTTGTTTGTTTTACAGCAAGGGAGTGTGCAGTTGACTACTTTGATATTGCCAGCAGGTGTGATCTCTGCAAAGTGGGGGGACAACTATAAAAAGACTGAAGCGTTTTGAATAAAGTTATATACATGGCAAGCCAGTGCAATGTGTGCAGTTCACAGTCATTAACATCAGGCTCCTTCTTGAATCGTCTTTTAGGACTCATTCATCTGACCCAAAAACGTGCCAGTTTTCAACATGGACCAAATGAGTACATTGAGAACTGGGGTAGTGAGTGGCTGTTCGTGAAAAGGCTGCTGAGAAGTCACATTTCACCCTAGAATTGCTCTGAATTTAACCTAAATTTCAAGGTAAATGTGGCAGTTCCTGTTTGGTAGAAACATACAGGGATCCTCACGGGAAACAAAAAATAATTTATATAAGACCAGCAAAGGCTCCACTGAGATTCAACCTGGAGCCGTAGAAAACTTTACTGCTTGTTAGTAAGTTTTGCTGTGTTTATCATCTGTCTGTCAACAGCCCTGAATGTCTAGTGAGAGTCCAGGGAATCTCCTCTCTCTGTGTGCTGCTCCAGAGACCATTGCAGGGGTGTGAGGGGACAAAACAATGTGGAGGTAGAGCATAACCAGCTTGAACTTGTCTAATCCTCTTTCGAAGCCATCCCAGTTGGTGGCCATTACTGCCTCCTGGGGGAGCAAGTTCTATCATTTGACTATATGCTGCATAAAGAAGTATGAGATATCCCTATTGCTGAGGTAGAAGAGCTTCCACTGATGGGACTTGTTAGTTGAACCCCTTTCCAGTATAAATATCCTTTATATGGTTTATATCACTAAAACAGAAGAAACAGAAGATACAACAAACTTCACAAAATTAAACCAGAGGGTTCAAAACAGGCAGTAAAATTTAATCACATATTATAAATTAAAAACCTGAGAGAATAAAAAGGAATTCAATTAATGCCAAAAAGACTACAAGGTAGGCCTTGGGCAAGCTTCCCTAGGGAGTGACTTCTGTACACTGGGTGCCACAGCTAATAAGACCCTCTTGTAGTTTCCACCTGCCTGGCCTCTGACAGCAGGGACCTTCACTTGAGCAACTCAGTGCACAGGCAGGCAGATATTTACCCATAATATGTCAAGTAAAAGAAGAGAAAAAAAGAACATTTCGCAAAGCTTTCACGCCTGGAGGCAACTCAGTTCAGCAATCAGATGAGTGGCTTGGTGTAAATACCGAGTGGACACATGTCAGAAAGCAATACAGTGGTACCCCGCAAGACGAATGCCTCGCGAGACGAAAAACTCGCAAAACGAAAGGTTTTTTTGTTTTCGAGTTGCCTCGCAAGACGAATTTCCCTATGTGCTTGCTTCTCAAAACAAAGCTTCCCCTGGGGACAGCGGGTCTTCTCTTTTGAAGCAAGGGGCGGCGGGGAGATCGCTTCTCCCCACCGCCCCTTGCTTCAAAAGAGGTCCGGGGGCAGCGGGAGCGCTTCCCGCTGCCCCCGGACCTCTTTTGAAGCAAGGGGCGGTGGGGAGAAGCGATCTCCCCGTGCTCCGAAGCCGGGGGGGCGGGAACACCTGCCCCAGCCGCCGGGCTTCGTAGCGCTGCTGCGAAGCTGGGTGGGGGGTGGGAACACCTTCTGAAGGCGGGCGGGGGGCAAAAGTCTTTGTCCCCCCCAGTGGCGTAGCGTGGGTTGTCAGCACCCGGGGCAAGGCAAGTAATTTGCGCCCCCTAACCAGTGGATTTGCGCCCCTAACCCTAACCCCCAGATGTTGCGGCCAGTGCGGCCAGTGCGGCCGGTGCGGCCGGGCCCCCCTGCACCCCCCACGCTACGCCACTCTGCAGCAGTAGCTTCAAAACCCACCTTGCCAGTTCCCAAAGGGCACCATGCACAGCAAAATCCAACGCCTTTCGTTTTTCTCATTTATTTTTATTATTACTATGTATCTTTAAAAGATAAACATTCAGCGTAACAAAGAACTTAAACCGGAAGCCTTTCTTTAGCGCGCACACACACACCCTTAGGGGGATGATCCACCACTCATTTACTCGTGAGCAAGCCCGCCAAACTTGCTGACGAAACCGAAAGCCTCTTAACCCGCTGGCGAGAGGCTTAGCCGGGCCTCGCCCGCCCACCGGCTTCCTCTCGGAGGTTTTTGGGGAGCGCAGGGCGCGGCGAGGCCCGGTGGCGCGTCGGGGTGCGGAGGCTGCCCGTGCCGGCCAGGCGTCGGTGGCGGCGTCGGCGCTGCTGCAGCGGCTGCTCCTCCTGCGAGCAGTGAGTGGAGCGCAGCCGCAGCGGCGGGGGGGGCGCGCGCGCGCTAGGGCGCAAGGCTGGTGGTGGCTGTGGGGAGCCCGGCGGAGGAAGGAACTTGTCCCTTCCCTCTGGACTCGCGCCCCCCCAAATGTTGCGCCCGGTGCGGCCGGCACCCTTGGCACCCCCCACGCTACGC
Organism: Podarcis bocagei; assembly: GCF_964188305.1. Lineage (NCBI taxonomy): Eukaryota > Metazoa > Chordata > Lepidosauria > Squamata > Lacertidae > Podarcis > Podarcis bocagei. Next base: position 54,747,106 of record NC_138127.1, read on the forward strand.
CACTGGTCCCCCCTGCCTGCCTTCCCAGGGGCTTTTAAATCGCCCCAGACAGCGGAGAAGTCCTCCGCTGTCCCGGGGCGATTTTAAAATGCCGCCCGCCAGCATTTTAAGATTGCCCGGACAGCGGAGAAGTCCTCCGCTGTCCCAGGGTTTTTTAAAATGCTGGGGGTGAGAAGAAAAGCCCTTGTCCCCCCCCCCCCCAGCCTTCAGAAGAGGTCCGGGGACAGACTGTCCCCGGACCTGGTCTGAAGGCGGTTTCCCTAGGAACGCATTAATTGATTTTCAATGCATTCCTATGGGAAACCGTGCATCGCAAGACGAAAAAACCGCAAGACGAAGAGACTTGCGGAACGAATTAATTTCGTCTTGCGAGGCACCACTGTAATCAATGTTTACAAAGTTGCATGTGCGCTTCATTGTGGAGGGAACTGAGGGCCTAAATGCGTGTGGTGCCAATTTTGTTATTTGCAATCAGGTGGCCCCCCCTTTAATTAGAGGCACAAGGGGAGATGTTCACTGGCAATGCAGAGCTCAGGGAAGAAAGGTTTCACCCTCCCCCCCCCCATGATTACTACAAAAAATCTGTCTCATACACTGACTGAAGTTAGGCTTCAGCTATCCCCCCCTAAGTTTAACAGCAACACAGAAGGTGATTTTATTTTCAGACCTCCCCTCCTCATGCACTGCATTGTCAATGAGCATCCCTCCATGGCCATATTTAAATAAAGGAGGGGAGGCGCTGCAGACTGCAAACAATGCAATTTGCATCACATGTAATTAGTGTAATGTGAAACTGTATTCTCCTAAATCTCTTGATCTTGGGACTGAGGTATAAAGAGAAAGGATTTGATTAAGCTGTATCAAGATGGTTGATTCATTCATTTACCTGTGGTGCCGATACCTTTATGCCAACATCCATTTTCACTGTTACCTGTGAGCACAGCTATATGTAGCTCAAAATGTGTTAGGTTTCCAGATATTGTTTCTCATAATAAATCTACCTCTGTACTCAGTTACCAACAATTATGCCTCATATTCCATTGTCAAACACCTGTGCACATGTAGCAGACAACTCTTGGTGCATAAACTGTGAGGTCACCCTACTTTAGCAAATACAGATTTTTTCCTTTCACTTTGAGAACAAAAAGGAAGGGGTGTTTTCTGTATGATCTGCTACGAAGATATGCATTTGCTTATTATTTATGTCTTTTTAGTTTTGTTTTTTTTTAAGCAAAGCCTCTAAAAATAAACCTTGAGACATGGTCTTTCCATTGTCACCAATACTGTGTTATTTACAAGTGCTGATTACTCTCTAGGGGAAAAAAGTAATAATGTAATTGCAGCCATCTGTGTTTGTTTTCTGCATATTCCCATTAAAATGTTCTCGGCATACAGTACAACTCCTAAATTGTACTCTTTAGAAGGGCGCTAGGAAACTATTCTTCGGGGCAACACTCTGCCACTCTACATGTTGTCAAACTGTGCTGCAGTTAAAGCTGCCAAATTGTTTTGCGTATCTTGAGATTCTTGAACTATAGAGAAGGAATCGGAAGGGGAGAGGGAAAGCAAGTTAGCTCCCTTGCTGTGGAGAAAAACCTAATCCCTCACCACAGCCCTTTATGTTGCGACAAAAGCAACTAATACATTTCATTGTTATCTGTTCCTTTGCTCCGCACTTCAGTAGAAGCTGCTTTAGAGCAATTAGCAACTTCCCAACACTGTTTTTAAAGGGCAGGCACTTTGTAGTCTCTCTTACCAACAGTGATTCTTTAATTGGTTTGGAATATTTGCATAGAAAATGCAGGCTGAGTTCATATTTCTGTGTATTTATAGGCATACGTACACTTTACACAGATAGCCTTGACATATTCCAAAGCTGAAGCTCATTTAATTTGCAGATCAACTGGTCGCGGTTTCCCCCGCCCCCCAATAAACAAAGATTGACTCAAAGATTATTGAAATATATTATAATTTAACATTTAAACCAACAAATGGAATAATTAATAACACCGCAACCCAAGTCAAAAAATATTTTAGAGTATTCCAATGAAAATAACCTTTACTAATGAACATAGAAAAAGCCTTTACTATTTGGGAAATCGTTTTAAACTGAACTCAGACATTCAGGTGGGAATCATAAAAAACAATTTGTGGAAGGTTGCGGACCTGGGCTTCACTAGTCTCAACCCTAACCCTGAAGTCCGTGTGTTGAGCATGGATGTGTGGAGAAGTATGAGAGGTGATATCAGTGCCATCTTCAAATATCTGAAGGGCTGTCACATGGAAGATGGAGCAAGCTTGTTTTCTGCTGCTCCAGAGGGTAGGAACCCAACCAATGGATACAAGCAAGGAGATTCCAACAAAACATTAGGAAGCATTTTCTGATGGCAAGAGCTGTGGTTCAACAGTGGAACAGCTTACCTCAGAAGGCAGTGGGCTCTCCTTCCTTGGAGGTGTTTAAACAGAGGTTGGTTGGCCACCTGTCATGGATGCTTTAGCTGAGATTCCTACATTGCAGGGGAATATGACTAGATGACTCTTGGGGTACCTTCCAAATCTAAACACCAAAAATTTAATTTAGTTTTGATTGGATGCAAATGTGTCTACCTCCATCCTCCCCACCCCCCACCCCCAGAAAAGTCAAAACGGAGAAAATAAACACAAAATAGGGGAGAACCAAGATAGGCCAATGAGCATGCTCATTGAGCACAGAAAGCCGATTGTTAGGGTGGGGATGGGAAACTTTGGAGATGGAATGGAGTGGCTGGAACCATGAACAAAAGTACTGCAAAATGCAACATTTTGTTGCAGGCCCTTCAAAAAGAAGGGGATGGAGACATGCAAGTGAGGTTCATGCAACTCCTGGAGCTCATGGATTTTCCTGCAAGGGAGATGTGCTAATCTGACTTCACCCATTTTAGTATAGGTAGAGAAAGCAGATGTGTTTGAGCCACTTGCCATGCTGCATTATCCACTTCTCTGCAACATTTGAACTAACGCAAGGACATACTTCACAGCATGCAGAACAAATGGCTCACTGTGTTTTCATATTTACAGTAAAGATTAAATGCCAGGAACAAAATTTTTGAAAAGCTTCTAAAGAAAAAGATCTCTCTTTGGTGGGAGAAGGGGGCAAGACATAAACCCCTTTACATGCTCTAAGTTATTTATTGCAAGAAGCATGCTTTCTCATATGCTTGCACAACCCCAAGCAAAATGTCTCTTAAATCTGATATGATGCAAATAATGGGTATATCTAGAGGTAATGAGTTTTTCAAATGAGAATTTGAAGGAAAGGCTCTGGCCCACAAGTCATTATTTTAAGCAGTGGAATACATATATACATTTCTCCCCTGAAATAAGTAAGCTGGTGTGCACAGAATACACAGCTCTGGGAGTAGGGCGAGGGCTGAGAAAGCCTGGATCAAAACTGCTTTGATGAACCACCCTACAAACTGAAATGATCTGAACATAAAATAATGTAACCCTGGTTCAAGTACTGGTTCAAATTCAGGTATTCCTTTTCGATTGGGTCATGAATCATCATCTCTCATTTACTGTAACTAAGCATGCATCCCTATACTAGCATTGAGTATTAGCAGTACGCGGGTGTCGCTGTTGGTTAAACCACAGAGCCTCTTGGGCTTGCTGATCAGAAGGTTGGCGGTTCGAATCCCCGCGATGGGGTGAGCTCCCATTGCTCGGTCCCTGCTCCTGCCAACCTAGCAGTTTGAAAGCACATCAAAGTGCAAGTACATAAATAGATACCACTCCAGCGGGAAGGTAAATGGCGTTTCCATGCGCTGCTCTGGTTTGCCAGAAAGCGGCTTAGTCATGCTGGCCACATGATCCAGAAGCTGTATGCCGGCTCCCTTAGCCAATAAAGCGAGATGAGCACCGCAACCCCAGAGTCATCCGCGACTGGACCTAATGGTCAGGGGGCCTTTTACCTTACTATTAGCAATAGCTAATAGCTAATAGCACTTATTAGCAATATGTGCAAGCCTGTTCACATATAACACTAAGCTAAACTATGACTTAGTGAGAACACGGAGGCTCCCCCACTGAAGATTGCACCCACTTTGCTCTTTATCCAGACCTACTGCTTCTGAATTTGAAACCAAGCAAAGACCAACATGTTATTCACCAGTCTCATTTGGTATTTGGCCGTTTCTGAGTATGTGATTTCTTCCAGTATGCAGAGCTCTTTCTCATGCAAAGCTAAGCAAGACCAAACTCCAGGCAAAGCAGGAGTTTTAGCCAAGATGTCTTCTGGATTTATAGGGAGGGCATAAACCATGAATTCAAGTTTGTACAAACCATAGCTGAGCTTGCAGCAGTGCAGCAGCAGTTGGTCCAGGAGGAGGAGCACACCAGCCACCATCTCCTTTCCAGGAACCCTCACACTAAACCACCGTTTGACTTAGCATTGCATGTGAACCAGCTCAACATATGAGACCAAATCAAATGCTCACAAAGAAAGATGAGTGAATATTTGCATGTTGGCTTTTGCCTGGGTTCAAAGCCTTATTTGCCATACTACCTTGGAAGAGTTACATTTTCTGAGCCTCCAATCTCTACCTGCATAATTGTGGTGAACAGTAATCTGGGCGTTATTTTTTGTTTAAATTAAAAACATTTATAAACCATTTAATATTTTAAAAACCTGTAAGCAATTACTCCAATAAACCAGAGCCACTGTGAAGGCTAATGGGGCAGGTGGGGCCTGGGTCTGCCACCCTCCATGAGATTTTTTTTCCCATGATGCACACCTGAACTTCTGAGTTCAGTTTAAAATTAAATAATTCCACAATTGCAGTGACTTACTTGGATTCAACACTATGCTTAAAAGATGTCACCTCATGCAGAGATTTTTGTGCTTAGTTAAATTGGTGGATCCACACTAGAGAAAGATGGGCTTATGACTATCATTCTAATCACGTGCTATGCCAGGCTCCTAGTATAACTGGATTACATAGGGTGGTGTTCAACGAAATAGTTTGCTGGATTAGAACTAGTGCAATGGGACTGCCATCTCTCCATGCCCCATGTTCTCTCCAGATCAACTACCAAGGATTAGGAGAATCCCAGAAGTGATTTTGCAGGGGGCAGGAGGGAGGGGAGAGAGGGAGAACATTCCATTGTGCAAGGACAAATCATTGTGCTGGTGGAAGATTTGCTTAGTGTTGTGTTAAATACATTCCACAGAGCTGGTGAAGCACCTTGAAGGGGCCAGAAGGATTATTGCCATGGGGAGTGGGGTCTGCGCTTGTATAGAAAACCGACCTGAAGATCTGAGACAGCAGACATCGTTATCATTACAGTGGTACCTCTGGATGCGAACGGGATCTGTTCCGGAGCCCTGTTCGCATCCTGAAGCGAACACAACCTGCGTCTGCGTGTGCCACGATTTGCCGTGTCTGTACATGCGTGCGATGTCATTTTGAGCGTCTGTGCATGCACGAACGGCGAAACCTGGAAGTAACGTGTTCCGTTACTTCCAGGTCGCCACGGAGCACAACCTGAAAACACTCAACCTGAAGCACATTGAACCCGAGGTATGACTGTATAAGGAACCAGTGAGAAGCAACATATTATTTTGGGCTATTTTACGCCTCAGCCAGCAGTGGAAGATGGGAAGATCCACTGTGGTTCACTGTTAACAGGAGGCAATTTCCTCCTGGACACTTGAGGAAAGGAGGTCACTCATAAAAAGGAGCAATATATATTTAGCACATTGACCTAGTATGAGATAATAGAGCAAAGAGACATACTTAACCTCAGGCAATGCAAAAGACCTCTACTGCAGGGTGCAACATACGGAAAATGATTTTGTATTTCTTCAGGCTGGCTCTTGTGCCTCAAAAACAATTGCCTAAATGAGTGCTTAGAATGGTAATGAAGTACTAGAATTATGTAATCTTTTAAAAAGAGAAAGAATACCCAATCCTGATGAAAGAACCTAAAATATTGTCTTGCCCATACATACCTAACTAATTACTATGTCCTGCAGGTGAGGGCATCCTGCAGCTACCAGCCTGCCAGGAGGTCTGTTTCACATGATGTCAGAATTGGTACTTTAGTGTGTCAGCCATAATAATAATAATAATAATAATAATAATAATAATAATAATAATAATTTATTTATACCCTGCTCATCTGGCTAGGTTTCGCCAGCCACTCTGGGCGGGTTCCAACAAAACATTAAAATACAATAATTCATCAGATATTAAAAGCTTCCCTAAAGAGGGCTGGGTTCAGATGTCTTCTAAAAGTCAGATAGTTGTTAATTTCTTTGACATCTGATGGGAGGGTGTTCCACAGGGAGGGCGCCACTACCGAGAAGGCCCTCTGCCTGGTTCCCTGTAGCTTCACTTCTTTCAGTGAGGGAACCGCCAGAAGGCCCTTGGAGCTGGACCTCAGTGTCCAGGCTGAACGATGGGGGTGGAGACGCTCCTTCAGGTATACGGGACCGAGGCCATTTAGGGCTTTAAAAGTCAGCACCAACACTTTCAGCACCAACACTTTGAATTGTGCTCGGAAACGTACTAACCCTTTGGATTGCCCTCCGATTTCATTTCAGACAGGCACCCTCTCTATTATCATTCAGCCACCTGCCTAAATACATCCTCTTACAACAAGCATTTTTAATTGAGATCTTTATTCCAGTTGGTATCTGTACTAGATTTGAATTGATTTTATGTATTCACCATATGCATAGCTTGTATATATGCAACTGTTTTCGATATGTTCTTATTATATAGTAAATCACTTCTTGATGCTTCACACTAAGCAGTTCATAAATGAAAATAATAATTATGCCACCAAAGTCTGCCTCACTCTTCCAAAGAGGGTTCATCTTACCAATACACATAATACATTTGTATTCAGACGTGGGAGGGTCTTGTGGGAATTGCCCTTCAACCTGGCATGCAGAAGGACAGATTAACCTGAGCCCATGAGTCAATTCCCCATTTTGTCTTCACACTGAGGCTTGAAAAATAAAAAGATTACATCTCTTTCCATGCCAAGCCTGACAAAGAAAACATAATACTCAATGACTGTAGTAACATGATTTTCTTTATTAAGGAAACATTCTTATTTCTAAGGAAACTGATGAAGAGTCTACTGAGAATTCTTTTTTCATCTTTATTGTTCCTTACCGATGTCAATAATCTACTACTTACTAAACCCCATGGTCCTATAGTGTGAAAATTCCATTGTTCCGAAGTCTCATTGACAAATGAATCACTTGATATTTGGCAAATGGAATACTCTATAGATATTACCATCAATGAGCATTTTGCTTGATGAGAACAACTCCATCCTGAGACCTTTACTCAACATAAGTAGCTCTGCTGATTTCAGTGGAACAGCTTTTCTGAATAAGAACTGTTCGGCTGATGGGGAAAGGTTGCAAGGATTAGGTCCGTATACGCTGTTCTTGAGAACGAAAATTGACTATTCTTTTTCACAGTCTATCTTCTAAATACAAATTACTGGCAAATAACCATGTAGAATAGTCTGAAATGGAGAAAATTCTCTAGACCTTACAAGGTGTCAAGTGCAGTTCACAAAGAGTGAGAGTAATGTTCTGAAAGACAGCCAAAGATCATTTATGAACAGCTCTCGAAGGGGCAATTTCTGCCTTCATTTTTCTTTTACAAGCTTCAAGGTGCATAGGTAACATAAGATTACCAAGTGACAGCAATGGGTTGTGTGCTTTTTTAGAAGACTGCATTAAGGACACAGGGTTTATATGTTTTCTAGGGTGTATAAAATTACCATTGTTTTAGACGTGGTTAATGTCCCTTAAGCTCTTAGAGAAAACAATCATACATGAAAGAAACCTATACCATAGAACATAACTACACCAGGGCAACTGGTAAATCATTTTTCATGTTTTTCTACAGGATTGTAATTTTCACATATGAATGCCAGCTTCTGACAATATTATACAATGTTTGCCAGTTAGTTTTAAAAAACAGTTCTGGTTCTTTTTTTACACTTGCATATCTGCCAATTAAAGATTTAGGCTGCAACCCCAAACACACTTACTAAGGAGCAAGCCCCACTGAACACTGTAGATTACTTCAGAGTAAACATGCATAGGATTCTATGCATCTGAAGAAGTGTGCATACACGCAAAAGCTTAAACCTAGAATAAACTTAGTTGGTCTCTAAGGTGCTACTGGACAATTTTTTAATTTATTAATTTATTTCGCATGCATAGGATTGTGCTTAAACTATAATCCAACACGAAACTGAGTAGTTTACAGTGCAATTATTTCTGTGTCTAATCAGAAGGAAACACCACTGAGTTCAGTGAGACTTACTCCAGGGGTACAACTATGCATAGAATTGCAGCCCTGATTTCACTGAAATATATGAGTCTTCTTTTACTTATTCCTGTGTTGGATTATGGTCTTGGGGTTTGTTTGGGGTCAGGTTTGTTGTTATTGTTTGCAGTTTCTAAATGCCAAATACATGTTGTTAAACCAAAAAAAGTTTGTGTTATTATTTAATACACCTAAGAATATAACCTCTAGCCAAAAATGTAAAGCCTGTATTAAAAACATGACAGCTCACAGAGTAATGGGTTTTGAAACTGATTTTATGCTTATGAAAGAAGAAACTACCAATATCCACCTAAACCACCAAGGCTGCAGTCCTACACTCAACTTCTCTGGGAGTAAAACTCATTGAACTCAATGGGACTTGAGTTCTGAATAGGCATGTATAGGATTGAGCTGTAGATTACATATTCTAGGTTCAGTTGACACAGTTGAGTGATGTTATAAAGTATTCCCTTCCTAATAAACTGCATATTTCCCCCTGCCAATCAGTTTTATACCACAACCACTGTCGTAATAATGCCTTCACAATTACTACGGGACATTTCTGGTTCCCTAAACACTCTCAACAAAAGTCTCATGGAAGAACTATACACTGTGTAAAAGTTGGTTCTTCTACTATGTCCTGTCTTTATCAGGTTCTGCATTTTCCTACTTTTGCCCACATTGCTGCCTGTTGCCGGCTACAGGTATGGAAATGCACAGCCTGGTGGCTTTATGACAAGTATAAATTTTACCACCCTTTACAAAGGGAGAAAGAGCACTGAAGATGAGCAGGATATGTAATTCCATTTTTAGACTGGCTTCAGTGCCTTTCCTCAGCCCTACAACTTATCACAAGTTTTCTGCTGAGCATCAACAGAGCTTTATCAAAATTGTGCTACAGATGACAAAGATCAACTCCCCATAAGCGTACCACATTAAAGATTTTAAGCAGTATATTTTTATTAGCAGCATGCACCCCCCAGTATATTATCTGTGCAATACATTAAGCGGGTCCATTAAGCTCCATCCAGTCCAAACTTCACTGTTTATACATCGCTCTGGCATGATAAATGAGCAGTTATGGTCTATTGATTAAATATTACCTGTTACTGAATTGCTTAAACACAAATTTGCAAGATAAACTGGAACTGCTCAGACAGAATCATTACAGATTTTTGTGGTAATTAATAGGAATGTTATGTAAATATACATTTAAGTGATTTATACATTGGAACTCCAAATAAGCTGTTATAATCTATCATACTGCAATAAATTAGCTTTCTTGTAGGTATCTGACCTCTGCTGGAGCGTGCAAGACCTGCATATGTATCTCATTCAGGATGCAACCCCCTCCCCTCAGTTTGACTTCAAATGCCACTCACCCACCTTTGCAAACAGAAAGCCTGGTTAAACAATTCCTGTTTTAAGGACTCAAAACACAAAAATGGTCAGGAAGCGATGAGATGTTACCACTAAGGTCTGATTGTGGTAGAACAAGAAAGCCACCAAACACAGCCCCCTAAGATGAAATGGCAAGGTAAGCTTTAATGAGGCTGCAACACTAAACTTGTTTTCTAAAGGGGGTGTCCCACAAAACTAAGGCTAGGTAGACACCATACACTTAAAGCACATCTCCCCACAAAATAACACCGAGCTATAATTCCCAGCACCTTTATCAAGGTTCCGTTCCCAGGATCCTTGAGGAATTAGTTCAATGTGTGGTGTGTACACAGCTTTAGTGGGAATTTATTCTGAGTAGAATATGTATATGGATTGTACTATGCCAAGGAAAGGGTATCTTAAGTATCAGGAACTCTAGCAACAGGAAGCAATCCGCTTCCCTTTTTACAGATAATGATGGGTTTTCTCCTCTCTTGACTTGAGGGACTAACTTTGACACAAATGCCTCCTAAGGTCAGTGAAGGACAGACTTGCAAGCAGGATGCAGAGAGGAACTGGTGTTTCTCTTAGCAAATGTTCCCTTCACTTTAGGTAGTCCGATTTCACCTTCTCTTTAGATAGTCTGATTTCACCTCCAGACCGCCATAAGCGGCGAAGAGAGTATGTGGCTTTTCAAGTGTGGCTGGACTAAAATTCCTATAATCCCTGACCACTGGCTGTGATGACTGGAGGTGACAACATCTGGAGTCTAACAACATCTGGGAGGGTCACAGATTCCCCATCCTCTAGTGTCTGGTTTATATGAGTAACACATTCAAGCAAAATCACATTGTATGATTGGACTGCAAATGAAGGACCACATTTTAAATATTCTTCCAGGTTTTAAAAAATAGAAGAAGACCTTATATATAGAAAGACAGCAGATCAGAGAGGAATGTATTAACTCTCTCCATGATGTGCTAGATTTTCTGTGCAGGGAATGTTTTACATGAAAAAGTGTTGAAGAATGTGATCTCCTACGTATGGATAAAAATCCCAGAAAATGCCACCATTTTGTTGAATGTTCTGCCTTAAGAAGAATTGACTTGCCAGGGGAGCACCTAAATGGACAGAGGCATGTACTAGGTGAAAATCCAAACCTAAAATCTGCCATATGTAATAATGTTGTTTTACTGTTTTTTCTTTAACAGAATTCGTTTGCTTAGTTTACATGTAAAGACTGTGTATAAGTTTTATTTCTTACCTTTTCAAAACATCAAGATGAAGATCAAACAGTTCTTAGTATTGTAAGAAATGAGGGAAAAAAATTAAAGTCAGGGAATAAAATTATACCATCTGCCTAAGGTTGGCAGGATACGTTAAAATTCATTCATAAAAAGCTTAAACTGAACATGCATTAAGCTGCTATAAAATGAAGCTTTAATAAGAATGGAAAACTTTGGGTGCCAAAATCAGTGAAAAATAACATAAATAATATATTTTCACTTTGGACCATTGCACAACAGTTCCAGAATTGTATTGGTTTTCCATATCTGCAGCCCAGAGTATGACATCTGACTTCACAAAATTTAGCACCCTGAGAATGTTAGGGTTTGTTTTGTTTTTTCTCAGGGGAAGCCAAGTTTTATCCTGCTTGAAAACATGTTGGCAATCTCTGGTAAACTCTCAGTAATCAGAAAGCAGCTGGGCATTATTTACCAGCACTCTGGACAGCTCCTTCTCAGTTCATCATTAAAACAAGATTCCTGCCCCTACAAAAAACATGGCAAAAGGACAAACTATTTATGCACTTGTTGCTTTGCTTTTTCATAGGAAGCAAGTGACAAACTAAAACTTGAACTTTAAAATTTCTCCCAAAGGTCAGTTTCTGAAATAAAGCATGGATCGTTTAAATGTGTACACCTCAGACATTTTATAGAAATATTTTGTGTGTGTGTCCCTCAACCCCCTTAGGAACTTTTTTTCTACATTGTGTTATGGTAGGGCTTTTTCCATTCCATGCCCCTGCAAACCATACCATTCCAAATCTCCTTACTCTTTTCCCAAGCCCTGCCCTTCTATGCCTCCCAGAATCTGGATCTTGAAAAGAAAGCAATAGGATGAAGATTCATCATCATCTCAAGGACAGGTCTTCTTTTCGGTCATGTTGCCTCTGATGCTTTAAATGGTGAGGCAGAAATGGACAGACTCAACTTTGGACATTATAGAAAGAAGTCACGCCTTTTCTCACTGAGCTATATTGGCACTAGAGTAAGGATTTAGTCCTTAGGGTCCAGGTAGGCTCCAACCAAACTGAAGTGGTTCTGATGACAATCTATTAAACTGACACTTTTGAGGGGAGATGGCTTTACAAAACCACTTAACTACACTGTGCAACAGACAGCTGAATTAGGCTTGTCTGCCTGTATGGAGTCAGAAGGAGCCACATGACCCTTTGGGGAGGAAAAACAACATTTACTTTGCAGAGAAAAGTCTTTCTTCATGACACTCATTCAGATTCATTTAAAACAGGCATCTCCACTGTTAATCTGCTTTTCCTCTCTCCCTCTCTCTTGCCACCAGACAACATTTCCTAACCCAGAGAAAAGAAATGAAGAAAAGAAGGTAGGCACTTCTTAAGGGTGGTGGTGGTCAATAGCAATGAGACATTTTGTCTAAAAGCAGCAAGTGAAGCTGCAAACAAGCTTTTAAAAGGTCACTGCCCAGACATTAAGAAGGCAAGACATCATGGTGGCAAGGGGGCAGAAGCACATTAGACTTCTGACTGACTGACTGATTAGGCTTCTGAGCTAGGAGGAGCTGAGCTCAGACAGGAGCCCAAGGCCGCAGGGCGCCAGGCTATGGGAATCTGCTGTGCGTGTCATGGGAATGAAAAACACAAGCCTATGGGAGAAGACAGCACAGCCTGCATCTCTTCTGAAGCCATCCCTGCTGGGTGAAATGTGGACTTTTACCAGCATGGGTTCTCAAGGAAAGAACAATTCTCCTGCCTTTTTTCTTCGCCAGGGGTTTGCACAGTGACTGGCCCAATAGGTCAATTTCTGCAGGAGGAAAGAAAATGAATAGAAACATAAAGAGGAAAAATATGAAGTTATTATCTCTGTAGCTAGATGTCCAAGATCCACGCCTAAAGAATAGAGACAAAGGTTAGATCTCCATAGCTTTTTGTTTCCTGTTGGTATGAAGAAACGCAGTGGCTTAAATTCCTGGGAGATACGCTCTAAATTCACAATTATAGCAGGTTGCTTAAGCTTGGAGAATTTCCATGGTTCTGATGGAGTGCCACTTATTGTTCAAATTTCCAAAAAGCAGCATCATTTCTTTATTTGTTTATGATTAAACCTGTGCCACTCATTGGTCACCTGATCACTTAACACTCAGAAAGTCGCATAAAAAAAGAGAAATGTTACATCTCTTGCTTGGTTTCTTCCATTTGTGATGGAGGGGGGAGTTGGGTAACAAAAAGCTATAAGCACTTTGTGTGAAAAACACTTCATACATGCTAAGTACTAGGTTGTATTGTCATAATGATTATGTATTGTGTAAAATGGCATGTAATTATCATTAGCTATCATTAATAACTATAACAACAATAATAGTGACTATATTTCTGCAGATCCTACTAAATGTGTGTGGGAGGGAAACAGTGACTCATTCTGTAAGAAAGCAACTCTCCTGCCCGTCCATGAAAGACTATTTTAATGAGCTTCTAATGGAATTTTGCTCATCTCAAGGCCCACCACTTTTGTGGCTATGTGTGTAGAACATTTTGAACTCTGTCTATGTTTCATTAATTACACAGTCTAAGCTTGCAACTATTTTTACACTTTTATTCAACAAAAAATCCACAGCAGTTCACAAAGTGAAACAAGGAACTAACAAATCTAGCAATGAGATAGATCAATATTACCACTGGTTCCCACTGCTGCCTTTTATCATTATTGTGTTTTTATCAAATGCTATGCTTTTTTATTCTTTGGCTTATATGCAACGGGTTCTACTCAGAGTAGAATAACTGCAATTATTTGTAAGTTTTAAACATTCTATTAACTTTTTATTGCTTTTAATTATTGCTTTTTATAGGATTCTTGTTACTTGTATATTTTTGGATACAGTCAGACCTCGGGTTACAGTCACTTCAGGTTGCGTTTTTTCATGCTATGGATGCACTGAAACCCGGAAGTACCGGAATGGGTTCCTTCCGGGTTTCGGCGGTCACGCATGCGCAGAAGCGCTAAATCACGCTTTGCACATGCACAGAAGCACCGAATCGCAACCCGTGTGTGCGCAGATGCTGTGGGTTGCAAACATGCCTCCCACATGGATCATGTTCACAACCCGAGTGTCCACTGTACTTAAGATTGATGGGATAAAAATTGAGCATTTGGTGTTTTTGGAAAGCAGGGCGAGACAGGTGCAAATTGCCAGATAGCAGGCATGGGTTGGGATCCTAAAAACCAAAAGCATGGTTTTGATCTTGATCACAGAAGGGACCTTTCCCATTTCTTCTTTCCTACTTCAGCCTCTGGAAATCTACTCCTAAGGGTCAGGGGACTGTCTGAAACAGCATCTGACACTACACATGTCCTATTCAGATTTTCATACGCAGTGAGGAGGAAAGTGAGGATAAGCTTGCTGGCCCCATCCAGACCCCAGACCCAACAGGCTGGAGAGGAGAGTCTTGCACTAGGGAGCCTATTTTGCACATGTGGACTCTTCCTACAATAGAGCCTTGCTGTCTCCAATGGTGCAATGCGTAAAGGTTTCTGGCTGTGGGCAGGATTCCTCCATTGTAGGGGATTGAACTAGATGACCCTTGGGGTCCCCTTCAACTCTACGATTCTAGTTACCCAGGACCTCCTCTTCAGACCTTTCCTGCCCCCCAACATGTGAAGGGCAGCAGTTCCACGCTTTCCCTCTCCTCACAATAGTAATCATGTGAGGAACTGAACAAATAAACAGCACAACTGGGGATGATCAGTAGGTACATGAGGTGCACAAGCAGAAGTTTATTCCACTCACACAAGTATTCTGTAGGATTCAAGACAAAGAATGTTTAGGAAGTTGGGTGGGCTCCCACAGTGGAGTCTGACGTTTTTTAAAATGGCAGTAGCCTTCTTCCCCTTCATGGATCACTGCCTTGCCGTGGCGAAGGGGCTTGAAGAACTCAGAGAAGCTATGAACTATGCCAAGCAGGGCACCCAAGATGAACAGGTCATAGTAGAGAGTTTTGACCAAACGTGATCCACCTGGAGTAGGAACCGGCAAGCCACTCCAGTATCTCTGCCAAGAAAACTCCATGGACAAAGACAACAGGCATATAAAAGTTATGACGCTGGAAGATGAGCCCCTCAGGTCGGAAGGTGTCCAACATGCTACTGGGGAAGAGCGGAGGACAAGTACAAGTAGATCCAGAGCTGATGAAGCGGCTGGGCCAAAGCCGAAAGGACGCTCAGTTGCAGATATGCCTGGAAGCGAAAGGAAAGTCCAATGCTGTAAAGAAAAATATTGCATAGGAACCTGGAATGTAAGAACCATGAACCTGGGTAAGTTGGATGTGGTCAAAAATGAGATGGCAAGAATAAATATTGACATCCTGGGCATCAGTGAGCTAAAATGGACGGGAATGGGCGAATTCAGTTCGGATGACTATCATATCTACTACTGTGGGCAAGAAACCCGTAAAAGAAATGGAGTGGCCCTCATAGTCAACAAAAGAGTGGCGAAAGCTGTACTGGGATGCAGTCTCAAAAATGATAGAATGATCTCGATACGAATCCAAGGCAGACCTTTTAACATCACAGTAATCCAAGTTTATGCACCAACTACTGGTGCTGAAGAAACTGAAATTGACCAATTCTATGAAGACTTACAAGACCTTATAGAAGTGACACCAAAGAAGGATGTTCTGCTCATTATAGGGGATTGGAATGCTAAAGTAGGGAATCAAGAGATAAAAGGAACAACTGGCAAGTTTGGCCTTGGAGATCAAAACGAAGCAGGGCAAAGGCTAATAGAGTTCTGTCAAGAGAACAAGCTGGTCATCACAAACACGCTTTTCCAACAACACAAGAGACGGCTCTACACATGGACATCCCCAGATGGGCAACATCGAAATCAGATTGATTATATTCTCTGCAGCCAAAGATGGAGAAGCTCTATACAGTCAGCAAAAACAAGACCTGGAGCTGACTGTGGCTCAGATCATCAGCTTCTTATAGCAAAATTCAAGCTTAAACTGAAGAAAGTAGGAAAAACCACTGGACAGGTAAGATACAATCTAAACCAAATCCCTTATGAATACACAGTGGAAGTGAGGAACAGGTTTAAGGATTTAGATTTGCTGGACAGAGTGCCTGAAGAACTATGGGTGGAGGCTCGCAACATTATACAGGAGGCAGCAACTAAAACCATCCCAATGAAAAAGAAATGCAAGAAAGCAAAGTGGCTGTCCAACAAGGCCTTACAAATAGCGGGGGAGAGAAGGCAAGCAAAATGCGAGGGAGATAGTGAAAGATACAGGAAATTGAATGCAGATTTCCAAAGAATAGCAAGGAGAGACAAGAAGGCCTTCTTAAACGAGCAATGCAAAGAAATAGAGGAAAGCAACAGAATGGGAAGAACCAGAGATCTGTTCAAGAAAATCGGAAATATGAAAGGAACATTTCGTACAAAGATTACCATAATAAAGGACAAAAGTGGTAAAGACCTAACTGAAGCAGAAGACATCAAGAAGAGGTGGCAAGAATACACAGAGGAATTATACCAGAAAGATATGGATGTCTCGTACACCCCAGGTAGTGTGGTTGCTGACCTTGAGCCAGACATCCTGGAGAGTGAAGTCAAATGGGCCTTAGAAAGCACTGCTAATAACAAGGCCAGTGGAAGTGATGGTATTCCAGCTGAACTGTTTAAAATTTTAAAAGATGATGCTGTTAAGGTGCTACACTCAATATGCCAGCAAGTTTGGAAAACTCAGCAGTGGCCAGAGGATTGGAGAAGATCAGTCTACATCCCAATCCCAAAGAAAGGCAGTGCCAAAGAATGCTCCAACTACCGCACAATTTCACTCATTTCACATGCTAGCAAGGTTATGCTTAAAATTCTACAAGGAAGGCTCAAGCAGTATGTGGACCGAGAACTCCCAGAAGTGCAAGCTGGATTTAGAAGAGGCAGAGGAACCAGAGACCAAATTGCAAACATGCGCTGGATTATGGAGAAAGCTAGAGAGTTCCAGAAAGACATCTACTTCTGCTTCATTGACTATGCAAAAGCCTTTGACTGTGTTGACCACAGCAAACTATGGCAAGCTCTTAAAGAAATGGGAGTGCCTGATCACCTCATCTGTCTCCTGAGAAATCTCTATGTGGGACAAGAAGCTACAGTTAGAACTGGATATGGAACAACTGATTGGTTCAAAATTGGGAAAGGAGTACGGCAAGGCTGTATATTGTCTCCCTGCTTATTTAACTTATATGCAGAATTCATCATGCGAAAGGCTGGGCTGGATGAATCCCAAGCCGGAATTAAGATTGCCAGAAGAAATATCAACAACCTCAGATATGCAGATGACACAACCTTGATGGCAGAAAGTGAAGAGGAATTAAAGAACCTTTTAATGAGGGTGAAAGAGGAGAGCGCAAAATATGGTCTGAAGCTCAACATCAAAAAAACGAAGATCATGGCCACTGGGCCCATCACCTCCTGGCAAATAGAAGGGGAAGAAATGGAGGCAGTGAGAGATTTTACTTTCTTGGGCTCCATGATCAGTGCAGATGGTGACAGCAGTCACGAAATTAAAAGACGCCTGCTCCTTGGGAGAAAGGCGATGGCAAACCTAGACAACATCTTAAAAAGCAGAGACATCACCTTGCCAACAAAGGTCCGTATAGTAAAAGCCATGGTTTTCCCAGTAGTGATGTATGGAAGTGAGAGCTGGACCATAAAGAAGGCTGATCGCCGGAGAATTGATGCTTTTGAATTATGGTGCTGGAGGAGACTCTTGAGAGTCCCATGGACTGCAAGGAGATCAAACCTCTCCATTCTGAAGGAAATCAGCCCTGAGCGCTCACTGGAAGGACAGATTGTGAAGCTGAGGCTCCAATACTTTGGCCACCTCATGAGAAGAGAAGAGAAGACTCCCTGGAAAAGACCCTGATGTTGGGAAAGATGGAGGGCACAAGGAGAAGGGGACGACAGAGAATGAGATGGTTGGATGGTGTTCTTGAAGCTACCAGCATGAGTTTGATCAAACTGCGGGAGGCAGTGGAGGACAGGAGTGCCTGGCGTGCTCTGGTCCATGGGGTCACGAAGAGTCGGACATGACTAAACGACTAAACAACAACAACAGCCTTCTCCAGCAGGCCAGGATCATCCCATGTTTTCACATGGGTTTTTAAAAAACTTCTTTGTTTTTCAGTTGCCAGAATCATCACACTGTAGCTTTGTAAATCTCTCAGCCAGCGAATATGACTTTTCATCTACCTTCGTGAAACACACACACAGAGAGAGAGAGAGACACACACAACCCCACTGAAAATAAAACATTTCACAATTTAACTTTATTTGAGTAGGTACATTACATTAATATTTGGGTCCATTTTATGCTCCAGTCAAAGCTTCACCTCTCATCTCATTTTAGTTGTTTTGGTGTTAGGAATCAGGCTTGGAACATGTGAAGATGTAACTGCTGGATGGGATTTGCTGACTTAGGCCACAGACCATATCAGCATGTGAAGTAGTACAAAGCAAGAGTGTGCCATTAAGCGTGTGCAGGGCGCTTTTGTTTCACCTACACATGTAGGGGTAAGGAGGGTCACGCCAGTCAATACAATCCCATGCAAGCTTGGGCCTTTTCACCCCTTGATTTAGAAATAAAGGCCCGGTGCCTTCATGTCAGAGTTCCCTTTGCGTTGCGCTGGGTTCTGTCTCCTTGCCGCTGTTATTCCTGCTGCTGCCCCTTAACCATTTGCCGCTAACAACAGTCAGTGGCTTGCTAATAGGCTCCATTTGTTTGCTTTCAGCATCCCTTGGGCTTTCATACAGCAAAGCATGCATGCAGCCCTTAGAGTAATATCAAGCAGGGACCTTGGCTCTACGATTTTGACAAGTTGCCTGCCCTTGCTCAGGCCCTGTATCTCTGCATGTACAAGGCCTACTGGAACTATGGAGGCTGTCATCATCTTCCCCTGGGCAATCATCTGTACAATCACTAGGAACGCTTGCTGTTCCCATTATTGTAACTTCCACAATACAGACAGTCACTATATAACTTCACAGTATTAAAAAAACAACACACCATCTACCTCAGTTAACAAACAGCAAAGATATTCCTTTTGAGACATCTGGAACTCCACTGCAAAGCCGCTAATTTATCTGAAGCACATGAAAATAAAACGTACAATGTAACAGCATCAGCAAAATATTTCCCGAAACCATCTAAAGGGATCCTCTTAATATACCATGTCAATACAATCCCTTGGCTAAAACATAAATTCTAAACAAGAACAGCAATACATTAAGTACACACACCACTTCATATTAGGGTTAAAAGAAAAAATATAAGCGTTCTTTTTTTTTTAAGCATCAAGAATTAAGGGAGTTAGGTTTTTTTAAAACAACAACTTTTTACACCAACGCTGTTTTTGTCTGTCCCCTTGTACTACATTTTTTTAAAGAACTTGCCATTTTGCTGTTGCAGCGGGACTTGTCAGATTCTAGCACTAATGGGTTGTGATATGGTGTCAGGGGAAGTCAACAACCAATGCTGGAAAAAACTGGCTATCCCTGCTGACATAGCCAAGGATAGATGGGCCTTCATTTGTAAGAAATAAAATAAAAGTTATGTTTTGTGTCTTGCTTTCAGATTAGTGGGGGTGTAGCTTTTGATAAGCTCTCTCCAAGGCCAATTACCTAATCTAACACCTTGTGCCCAGAGAGATGCAATGCTAAGATAAAGAGGTTCAATGGATGGATGTCTGGCTTAAGAGTTTGCAGAATGAATGCTATGAAACTCTTAATCTCAGGGTCGTGGCTCTGAGCCCCACTTTGGGCAAAACATTCCGACATTGCAGGGGGTTGGACAATGAGCCCTGTGGTTCCATTCCAACTCTACAATTCTATGATTAAAGGAACGTGGAGGCCATATTCTTTAAAGAGTTTCCTGTGGAAGGAGAAGAGTGTGTATATGCATATATATTAAAATTTTCTGATTTACAATTTAGAGTATTCATTTAAACAACCTTAAAATATCAATGACTTCTCTTCTTCTCTTTCCATGGTTCATTTTCCGTAACATAAATCCCTGCATATTTTACATAAACTAAACCATTCAGTATTTCATTATTACTTCCATCAAAACTTATTTACACTGTTGAATTTATCTTAATGCTGTCAGCGTTTTCAAGTATACACAATTTCCCCCCATATATTCAATAAACATTTTCCAATCTTCTTTAAACATATGTTCTTCTTGTTCCCTTATTCTATATTTTAGGTCCACAAGCTGTGCATATTCCATCAGTTTAAGTTGCCATTCTTCTTTAGGTGGGACATCGCTCATTTTCCATTTGGGGGCTAACGAAACACGGGCCACAGTAGTGGCATACATAAATAACCATTTCTGACACCTGGGAATTTCTGCCTGAATTATTCCCAACAAAAAGGACTCTGGGTTTTTTTGGGAAAGTACTTTTAAACTTTTTTTTTCAATTCATTATGAATTATTTCCCAATATTCATTTACCCTTTTACAGGTTCACCACATATGAAAGAACATGCCCTCAACTTCATGGAAGAAGAGTGTTAAGGTTTTTGGCTGATTCCATCCTCGCGCCACCACATCTACTCCAGAGCATTGGAAGGCCTTCCAGAACAGTGCTGAAGGTGATACAACTACCTGCAGGAGGAGGGGGGCAAACCAGCAGAAATTGCCCCACCTCCTCCTTCCATTAGTGGGCACATCCAGTGGATCAAAAGCTCTTCAGGAAGCAGGACACAACCAGATTCAACTCTGTAAATCCATGTAATGCAGCCTTCAACAACCCAGTGACCTCCATATTTTTTTGGGGGGGTGGGGGGATTATTGGGTTGTTTTCATTTTGATTATGTATTTATAGTTGTATAGTTTGATTTTATTCTATGAGCTGCCCTGAGACTTCCGGGTACAGGGCAGTATATTATTATTATTATTATTATTATTATTATTATTATTATTATTATTAATTATTATTATTATTATTATTACGACTCCCATCAGCCCCAGCTAGTACAGATGTCCAAAGCACCTGGAGGGCACTGGGTTGACAAAGGCTTGTGTATACAGCTAGCCCAAGACATTCTGGCATCCAGGGCAGACCACAAAATGGCAGTCCCCTCCCTGCCAGGGAAAAATGGATGAGTGAAGATCTACATCAGGTACAAGAGGAGAGTAAAGATCTACATTGGGATCTGCTGTCTCTGTGGATGCTGTTGCCCAAAGTGCTCACCTCACCTTGCCTTATGGGAAAGCCAGCCCTGCTTATGTAGCACCAAATGTTTGGCCATGTTCACACCATACCATTAAATAACTATGATTCCACTTTCAACAGTCGTGGCCTCCCCTAAATGATCCTGGGAAATGTAGCTTATTAAGGGTCCCTCCTAGAGCTACTGTTCCCATAGTTCACATTTTGTCCAATACAAAATGAAATTTTGTCCAATACACACATTTTTGCAAAGCAATTCCCCCATATGTATTTTTATGTTATTTTTACTAATATATGCACATTTAACCCTAGTATTTTTGCACACATCACTTGGCTGGATGGGTTATCTGCAAAAGTGTGGGTTGCAAAGGATGGCTGTGTTTTGGTTCACATATTATTTCACAAACTGTGAATCAGGTAATTTTTCTTTTAAATACAAACGGAAGCAAGTTTTCATCACTAACTGAGCCAATCCCTATCCTGCTGGATGAAAGAAGCCAACCAGGTCAATTTTTGTTGCTTCCCAAGAATATATCCTGTCTCTCCTCTTTCACTACTGCCATACCAAATAACTGATCTGAACCATCCAAATAAACACCAGCCCAGGTGCCTCATTTGGGGCTCAATAATAGATGCAAGGGCAGCAGCCTTTCATCATCAACTCCTTGGCACACCGCCAAACAGTTTGTGAAAGACAGCTGGAGTTTAAGGAAGGGAAGGGATGCAGCCAGGCCCAATACAATTGCAGCTTCATATGTTCATTACTCTCCTAGCTCACCTTTCCTCCAAAGGCTCACTATGGCCAAAAGGTGCCCCACTAGGGGTCTCTATCTAGCCAGAGTGCCCAAGCCCTTAGACCGGGCTTCCTCAAACTCGGCCCTCCAGATGTTTTTTGGCCTACAACTCCCATGATCCCTAGCTAGCAAGACCAGTGTTCAGGGATGATGGGAAATGTAGTCTCAAAACATCTAGAGGGCCAAGGTTGAGGAAGCCTGCCGTAGACCATCCTCTGGGATCAAAAATGTTTCAATTTTCATGTAGGTGAAGTAAAGTAATGGTTAGAGTGTTCGACTAAGATCCGGGAGATCAGGGTTTGAATTCCCACTCAGCTATGAAGCTCACTGGGTGGCCTCAGACCAGTCACCCTCTCTCAGCCAAACTTACCTCAGGATGAAATTAGGAGGAAGATTCATGTATGCCTCCTTGAGCTCCTTAGAGCAAAAGGTGCTTTGTAAATGTAATAAATAAATATAAATAACATTGTTTTATCATCTTTCTCTTCCACCTAGAACAATGTGAGATGTAGCATGCTTTGGCTTTTGTAAATGAAAATAGTTCCTTGTTGCATCTAAGGAGGTGAAAGGTTTTCCCCCTTCACCACCTTCATTTTTTCTTTTCTTTTTCACCTCCCTGTAGGACAAGAGCAGAGGAGAGACAGGAGAAAAGATTATTTAGAAGAGAGCCCCTGTTTTATACTATATAATAAAGAGTGGCAATCTTATCACACCTAATGCTCAAATGATGTATAGAGAAATGGTGTTTTGCAGAGACTGCCATAGGCAAAACAGCAGATCTAATCAAAAGCTCTACACGCATGAATATAACCAGCCTCTGGGAAAGGCCAGCATTCACAGCAGATAATGTGGAATTCCTTCTATGATTCAATGGGGAGGTCACTGGAGGACCAGAGAGATGCTGATCTGCTTTATTTTGGAACAGCGAGGGGATCTACGAACACCGCATTCACACTCCATAATCCACTGATTACCACAGAGTTCTCTTTACCTGTAATATGTACAGGTAGTATTTCCTTCATATGCAAAACCCATTGAAATATTTTGACACAGGGTTTATATAAAAGAGACACTTACAATAGTTCTGCTTTGTAAAATAAACGATGCACCAAACAAATATGTAAAAACGTAATTAACCTTTAGAAGGCTGGCATTTTCAAAATTGTCAGCTGAATGAATGTATACAGTTCCTTGAGCTACAAAGGATTAATGGAAGTTGAGACATGAATCAATAAAAGTAAAAACGTTTTCTGTGAAAACTTGCCATCGGGTTCTTTCTTCAGCCATGTGTGTTTAGGGTGTTAAGCCCTCAGCCCCACAGAATATGATGCTCTTCTGCAGCGATGCATTGCAACATCTGGACAAGAGATATTGATGCTGCGAGCCTCAGAAAAGCTGTAAATGCTTTGAAATTAATGGAACCTCTGCATAAGCTAACGTCTGTCAGCCACACTCAAGTAATCTTGCCCAGATACCATCAAACGTCAGAGGCCATCATACCTCCTGAGCTCCTCAGATACTTCAGTGCTACGGAACAAACCTTGACTCATGCAAAGACCAGCCTTTACAAATGCCAGGAGTGTGAAACATAAATGTTTGTGTCCAATATAAAATGTGTTGTGATTTCCCCCCTCTTTATGTCTATTCATTACCCCTGTCATGGGGCCAAGGACATACGTGGGCAACACAGAAGTTGGATTTGGCCTGTGACCTGGCACAAGTGGTGAAGCCTCTCCCTGCTAACAACTGCCCCATTCCCCAGGCTATCAATTGGCGGGGGAGGGGGGCAGTGCAATTGTGATGAAGAGGAATGTGCGTGGGGACTATCATTAATATGTACCTTCCTTTCTTGTGTAAATCAGATTCCTTCCCAGCCTGCCAAACAGCCTGGTGGGGAGAGTGTGATGATGATGATGATGGGGAAAATAAAGCCTTTCAGATTCCTCTCCCTGTGCACCTTCCTCCTTACTTCAATTGTGTGTGCAAGAGAAAGAACGTATCTGAGAGATGGTCAGTGAGTGTAAACATGGGTGTGAAAATGGCAACCCCAGATTGCCATGTGTGACTCCTGGGGGTGAAAAGGTTGCTTGGTAGACCAAAAATATACGCTAGGTTTTCTCCACACGCTTGCCCCCTGCTCCATTTGTTTTGTTACCCTTTTCTATGTTTTCCTCCTCTTTCTTGTGCCGCCTTTTATATATTTGCTGTTTGTTTCCCGCAAATAAGATTTCATCTCTGAAACCTGGTTCTAGGAAATCACAAGTGTCCCAAAATACCTGGCTCGTTTGCTTGAATCAGCAAACTTGCAAACCTGCTCTCCTCTGCAACCTGATCCTGGCTCAAGAGACTTCCAGGCACTCTGCCAATGGCAGAGTCAGCCTGCGCTGCCATCTACAGGCCTATGTGCAGGCATGAGTTGGCTCTGGTCTGCACATGTGGGTCACCCACATCCCCCCAAGGATGAAGACAGGGCTACCGATTCCCCCACAGCAGCTACACCAACGCACACAAACGGCAGCAGTTACTACACAGAGGCCTCTAGTGTTTGCAGAAAGCGATGACATCAGCCCCTACTAGGTATCAGGGGCCTTTGAATGAAATGTGGCTTGGGCCCTGCTACCTCCTCCCCACCCCTGGCAATAAAGCCAAGTAGTGAATTTTGATCTAAGAGACAGGTTTCCCAAAACAAAAATTACTACTTGTAGCAAAACACTGGGAATGTTAGTATAACCCCCACCCCGCTTCACAACAGGGCCTAGTAATAGAGAATTAATAAAGGTCATCACCTAGGATTAAACATGTACTTCATTCACTGTTTCTGGTGAATTCACATGCTGGCAGATTCAGATTCTCTCCCCTCTTAACGCATCACATCAGCTATATGAATAAAGGAGCCAACTGAAAGGGACGGTGGTGATGAAAAATACAGAATACACTGACACCAGGGACCAGCAGCAGGGTTAAATGTCTGCAATCATGAGAAACAAATACAAAACAAAAACATATAAAACTAGCACAAACATCAGCATCAGCATATTATTATTATTATATTTTATTGAGACTATTACAGTGAGTTAAAGTAAATAAGAAAGGAAAGAAAAGGGGAAAAGAAAAGACATAAAAATAAGTCAGAGTAAAACAACACACAAACTTACAATCACGTATGCAAGTGCTCAAGAACAGGCAAGAAATTGCCTTTGTTTTATAATTTCAGTGTCTAATGTGCATCATTTCAGAAGTTTACTGCAGAAAATCTGAATCTGTAAAGCAAAATTAACTCTTTAACATCTGAACAAATATACTCCCCCCCCATAGTAACCTTTGTCTTCATTCTGAACTTTTGTGCCTGCAGCACAGACACATCCTAAGCCCCAATATCTTCTCTCCGTAGGGATAGTAGAACAATGCATTTAAAAGGATGAATCCATGCTGGCTTTCAGATTACACTGAACTATACTTTAGCATGATTTTCAAAACTTTTAAGACAAAAAATAGATGTTTCTAAATTGGGTTTGATATTGATTCCATCCTTAAACTTCTAGATTTAGTTGTTTCCAAAGGACATCAGAATCAAGTAGCTGTACTGGCCTATGATTACAAAATTTACAGTAGCAAAACTTGGTTAGGGCCAACTAGGGTTCACAATACAGTATGCAGGCTTTCAAGTCACACAGGTTGTTTCTCTGGATGTTCCTGAATTGGAGGTGTGTGGGGGGGTTTTTTGTTTTGTTTTTTTAAAGTCACTCAGGGTGTCTCCAGACTTTTGCATGAGAGATTCAAGCACATACTGGATCTTTAGCTGTGTGAAATTAAAGTGGATTAAAGCGTTCTGTCACCCCAGTACAACAAATCCACTTTTTAAAAAAGAACCTTGATTTTTGCAGTTTGGAAAGTGACAGGGAACTGCATTGAAAAATGTGGGACAAACAAATGATTAATGGGAAAATGCATATACAAGCCACAAATCAGGATGATGATCATTATCATATTCCCGATCTGGAAATAAATCAGAACAAATGCTCAGTAAAGACTATGCACTGTCTAACCACCAGGTCAACATTGTACAAGAGAATAGGGTGAAGGATGAATTAATAGGTATCTGGAGAGGCCCTCTGACCTTCCACTACTCAGAGAACTAGGATAAGAAAATCACCCCTCTCAACCAACAGTTAACACCATCCAGTTTGTCTCCTATTGACTTTGTACCAGTGCTTGGACTTCATTTTAAAATTAATCAACAACTTTGGCTAAGGTAAGTCACAATGGTTTTCCTAACCCAGGGGTCTGCAACCCGCGGCTCCGGAGCCGCATGTGGTTCTTTTACACCTTTGCCGCGGCTCCGGGGCGGATACTAGCGAGGGGAGGAGGCGCATTGTGCACCCCGACCCTCCCCACTGTGGCGGGCGCTGTACTGACTGTGACGTCGCATGGGGGCAGTGCGTGCGTTAGTCACGCACCGTCCCGACGTCACCTTCCCGCCCGCCCACTACATGGTAAGGGGCATGTACGCTGGTCACTGCATTGAAAGGGGGCATGTACGCTGGTCACTGTTTTGAAGGGGAGTGAAGAACACACACACACACACAAAGGTAACTTGTTAATTTAACGTTTATTTTTATGAGGAGGAGTAATTCTGAGGGGTCAAACAAAGAAATAATTAAAACAGTGACAAAAAACTTATTTTTATAATGACGAGTTTTGCGGCTCCCAGTTTTTTTTTCTTCGGAAATGGGTCCAAGTGGCTCTTTTTGTCTTAAAGGTTGCAGACCCCTGTCCTAACCTCTCACTGTTTACTTATTAGGGACCTGTGAGGACCAATCAGAGTCTCTACTGGGTTTTGTTTTTGCCCCAGAAGATCTGTGTAATTTAAAACAATAACAATGGCAACGTGCAATCCTAACCATGTCTACTCAAAAGTAAGTCTTACTGAATTCAAAGGGGCCTACTCCCAGGTAAATGGGGTTAGGATTACAACCTAACACTGCAGTTATATGCATTTAATTGTGAATAAAGACCTCAGTGGAGCTTGCTTCTGAGTAAATATGTATCTTGTTGCATGTCTTTTTCCATACAAAATCTTAATAATATCCAGCACTGAGAAAGAGTCCAGAGTAACTAAAAAATAAGATTAAAATTAATAATGCACTGTGAATTTAACTTGTCCCTGCTATTGGTTTTATTTTATTGACTGTGTAAAATTTACAGTGTACCGTATTTTTCGCACCATAACACTCACTTTTGTCCTCCTAGAAAGTAAGGGGAAATGTCTGTGCGTGTTATGGAGGGAATGCCTACGGGTGGCATGCCTACGGATTTTCCTCCTCTAAAAACTACGTGCGTGTTATGGTCGGGTGCGTGTTATGGAGCGAAAAATATGGTAAATGTTGTTTAATCTGATTCTTCCTCATAATGCTTTATTTTACCAGTTGACACTTTTAATTCTGAAGGTCCTAATTTATTTATTGGGAGCGTGTTTGTGTTGAATTAACAGAATGAAATAACCATTCCCTATCCCTGTGACTCCCGATCTTACTGCTGACCTCTCAAACTTTTAAGACAATCTCCTTCACACTGTAATCCGAACGCACGGGCGCAGTAATGTGCGTTTAGACGAATTCAAAAAGGGAAAGGAGGCTTATTTTTATGCTAATCAAGTCTCTTGTTTGTGTAGAAGCTGAGCAGTGCCTATTTGTTTTTTAAATACGGGAGGGGCATCTAAGCGATTTCAAAAATGTGCCATGAAAATCATCTTTTCTTCTCAAAGTGAAGAATTTCCTTTAGCCTCACCCGCAGCTCTTGCCCAAGCCCCTTTCCGGAGAGTAAAAACTTAAAAGGAGTGCAAACTCAGAGGAATTTCTCTTACGACGACACCACGGACGGAAGAGGGCGGGGCGAGCCAAAGTCACTCGCAAGAGTAAACAGATTTAATTTATTGCGACCCGTTTGCAATATCCGCGATCTTTTTCGGAGCATGCCGCTTTAAATGTATGCTCTGTGCTTGGAAGCGGTGCACGAACTCCTCGATCTGGAGCTAAAACACAACGAAGCACAGCCAAGCTGGATTCCCCACCCCCGCCTTTCTCTTTCATTGTCTCTGGGCGTATTTATCGTTGGGGCTAATTAAAAAAAACAAACCACAAGTCATGTACATATGGGTGCGTGTGTAATATATATGCATGTATAACAACCCTCGCATAAATTTCCTAGTCAACACGTATTTCCTTCCCAGACCCTATGATCCTCTATTGATTCCCGTTAAAGCGCTTTTCTTTTTCTTTTCCCCCTCTGCTGATCGAATTTCAGCCCAGCCAGGATATGCAACTAACCTTCCGGCACAACTGACTCGGAGAGATCAAAAGGCAGGCTTGCATTCATTAAAATGTAGCACAGCCTAGGCAAGTTTTAGTGGAAGGTCTCCTTTTGCATTGCAATTAACGTGGCATAAACGGGAGGTGGGTTTTTAAATCTTGATATACAGGGCGGTGGGGGGGGAGAGAGAGAGAGAAGAACAAAAGACACAGCTCTTTTTTACACAGAGATGACGTCAGTTTGATTTTACCGACAACTCTTGATGTATGTGGAGCAATTGCACACAGCTCCCCCCCCCTTTTTCTGTTTCCTTTCTTTTTTTGCTGGCACTTTGCGGGAGAAACAATTATGTTAACTGTCCAAAACATTCGTCCTTGCAGATCCCGAGGCTTAAGCACTTAACTTCCAACTCCTAGTTACTTCGCAAGCAGGTCTGCAATGGTTATTTCCGGTATGATCTTTATTAGGGCGGAAAACAAGCAGCAGAGGGAGGGAACGGGAACAGCTAATAGGCACAAAGCAGAGAGGAGGCTTCAACCTAGGAATGTTGTTCATTACAGCAGCCCAGGAGAGGACACAGTAAGAGAAAATAGTCCCTGCTTCTCAGGCTCCCACAAAGTGGTTTGTTACCCTGCTTTTTGAGCTGCAGAGCGGTGGGGCAGCTTTGGAGTGGGGCAGCTTTCAACTGTAGGCGACGGAAAGTAGTTGGGCACTGAATTCTGCAGCTCCTCTAAAGTCTGGAGCATGTAAGTTAATGGTGCAAGGATCCACTGATCCTGTGACTGCGTGTGATTCTGCCTCAGTCACTCTTTGAGCTGCAGTAGAAAAATAGATTGAACCAGAGGAACAGTCCGGCTGCGTGCAAAATCCGGACTGGATTTCTGTAGCACGTAGAACACAGGCAGGAACGGAGCGCCTTGCTCTCCCCCGGGCAAAGAGAGAAAGAGAAAAGAGATCAAGGAAATTCTCTCCTCTTCTCACGAACGTTGAAGGAGACTGAGATAAAGTCTTGGCTTAACTTTTTTTTTTTAAAGCAGCTTCATGCAACTAGATCAAAATCAGTGAAGCTGTGCAAATTTACAACATGTTGAAAAAAGGAGTGGACCTTTCCCCCTTAAGTAAATCTTCCAGCATGATTCCATGTTTTGTCGAGGGTGAGTTCGGTCTGGCCGAGGGCGGGAGGGCGAATCCTTCACAGCCGCCTCGGTTAAGTCCCTCCCCGCAGATAGCCGCTTTGCCAAAAGTTGCTAAAGCAAGGCGTGCCTTATTCCCCCCCCCCCCCTTATGCAACATGAGCAGAAGTGCTAAGAGATTTAAAGGGATTAGCTGGTTTGCTCTCTGGCTTTTAACTGGTTTGATCGATTAATTAACCAGTTGTATTTGCACACTTAAACACTTCAAAGAAGGCGCTTGTTGAGGATCCTTAATGAAGCTTAAGATCTGATTCTACTACACATCATTTAAATAAAAGAAAGCTGATTTACACACACCATTGTAAATGTGTTTCCTTTGCTTACCAGAAGTACCTTGGGGAGTCCCAAAGGAGCCTGTTCTACAACCCAGACTAAGGAATTTGCTGATTAACTGGTATGCTTTTTCAATCTCACACATGTCTCTACTCAGAAGAAAGACCCATTGAGTTCAATGGTGCTCTCAGGTAAGTAGGTGTTGGGTTACAGACTTTAATCTGTACTTAATCAGGGCAGTTGATCAAACAACATGTCTTCCCTTATTTTTATCCAATTTAATAAATTGGATAAAATTGGGTGTAGAGCCACAAATCTGCCTGGGGAATGTTTGTGCATAGACCCTTTCACACCAACATGCTTAGCAGTACTCCAAATCGTCTATTTGGAAAGGAGAGGGGCCTGGATTCCAGACCCTTCCCAGGCAAGTGCTGTCAAAGCTGGCGATGCTGGCAATCTTTTCGGGGTTGTTCACCCAGACCCAATCCAGCACAGATCAATGTGCCCAGGGCATTTTTCAGCTGGAACTCAGTTCTGGAACCTCTCAGGTGGGTGCCATTGCCATTATAATAGAACAAGGGAGGCATTCATGGTGAGTCCCAGTTCCTTTTCTAGAAAAATAGCATCCATAGAAACCATTAAAGGGAGTCTGTTGGTAGGGCTGCCATCCTTGTGTGTGGGATTCAGAAACGGGATCCATACATGGAAGACTGCTTTCAATCAGGCTTTGCCCTTCCTGAATTGGGTCTGGTATACACGATGATGGGAATCCTACCAGTAGACCAAAAGGCATGGTATTTGTTCAGAAGAAATAAGATGATAATAGACCTAAGATAAGATGATAATTTTGGCGAAATTTTGCTTAAGTACAAAGTAATTTCAATTCACAGGATCATTTTTAGGCATGTTGTGAGGATGACCTATTACATGAAATATTTTCCCACAGAGGAATCATCATAAATCATTCAACAGATGTAAAGGTGCGTAGAGATCATGTGTATTAAGTGATATAAAAATATTATTGATGAATAATAGGATAAAAGATTATATCAGAAATTGCCTGGCTTGTGCTGGTAGTGGAATGAACTATCCTTATTATCTAGATTTTCTAATGCATGGTGAAGTATGCACGAGAGCAGCCCCCCCCCCCAACTTCTACCACCAAGCTGCCACATTGTTCTGCCACCTGTATTTGGAAACCTGTCCCGCTCCTGATGACATCACCAGGAAGGCTCAAACACCTCTCCCAGGCCCAACTCCTCTGTGTACCCCAAAACTCATGAGCTCAGCCTCTTTCCTCATCCAAACTGCATTGGTGGCAGCTGCAAATGGAAGGCCTCTTTGTGAGGCCTACATTCTTCCATGAATCCATGGGTGCTGAAATGTCAGGCCCACCATACAACAAAGGCCCTGAAACATGTAATTTTTTTCCTGGTGCTGTAGTACATAATGATGATGATGGTCAAGAGGTTTTTGTCACTGACATACTGTTGTGTGCAACCCAGCAAAGAGCCCTGGGACAAACAATTTCCTAGGCACTCGACGTCCTCATCTACACACACACACACACAGGGTAAGCAGCAAACCTCTTGTTTTATTCATTCATTTATTAGATTTCTATAGTGCCCTTCATCTGAAGATTAGAATAAAATACAGGATAAAAACAAGTAAATAAGTACAACGAAACAGCAAAGCAATAACACCCCCCCTTCCCACAGACACATTTAAAAGGCTCTCATTGGGGCTTAATGTGGGGGTTGAGGGGGGAACCGAAGCTCTTGTCTATAGTTCTGGATTCCAGGGGAAGGGGCTGACTGGGAAATTCCACAATCTTCTTCTGACTCTCTGGTTTCTTTAAAAAAAATACAACATGTCTCTAATCTTATAGCAATACAAAAGAAAACATATAGGCTATCCAATCTGTTCAACTACCTGAATGTCAAACTGCACATGATGTAGTAGAACCATGTGACTAGCTCTCTTGCCAAATTTTTATTTTGCTTGAAGCAGCCACTGGGGGAAGGAGTGTACCTTTTGCCCACCTCAGCCATCAGGGTTTTGAGCTGTAGACTTGCTCTCCTGACACATCAAAGGTGAAAGATTACTTCTGAATAATTGCTAATACAGAAATTGCCCCAAGGTGTTAAATTCAGCATGGTGTTGTTGTTTTTTCAGGGCACATTAAAACTTGCCTTGTTTAACATGTGGCTTTTACATGGTGACACAATATGTTTCCTATCCTTGTGATTTAAATGATCCTAAAGCTAAAATAAACTTAAGGCCTATTATATCTGTTTCTTTAGCCATGGACAGCTATTCTTCTACATGATCTGACGATTATGTTCCTTGCCCAGTTTTCTGCTCTTTTTACCATCGAACAGCCTGGAGCTCCATGAATCATAAGCAACAGCAATTCAGGTAAGGTCATTCACAACCAATTATTTCAGGGAATCTGTTTGACCTATATTTATGTACAACAGACACAAAGAGTCGTGCACAATTTAAGTGTCTCTAACAAATTATCCCTACCCTTTATCCATGCTTGTATAAAAAGCTATCTTTGTCCGTATTTGCAGTGCAGGAGGTGAGACACACAACTTTTATATAACGCTGACACAATCTTTTCTTTTATTGATTTCGCAATAATACTTAAGAATGGGAGTTTGAGAGGAAGTGAGATCCATGGAAGGTTCTCTTTTGCAGGATATAATGTGGTCCTCTTTGTGGGTTGCCTGATTTGATTGCCATGCATGCAGTCTCTTTACTCCCTGTGCAAGCATTTTTGTGCATTTTTAAACATTTGGAAGCCATTTCAAGAGCACTTCCAGGAAGCAGGATATAAGCTGGTGGGGCAGGGGAAGAGTGTGGGGAATCAATGTGGTATGTAAGTTCTCTGGAACTGCAGATAATTGTGGCATCTTGGCAAAGGCATAGCACCAGCACCTGGCATGGTGAGACAGAGGGTTGCCATATTTTGAAGAGCCAAAAAGAGGGCACATTTGCCAACTTAAACTTTTAACTATGGATCGCTATGATGACTCTACCTATGAAAAAGAGGACGTGTCCTGGAAAAAGAGGACATATGGCAACTCTAGCGAGGCTGGGGACCCACCTCACCTGATGCCAGCCTCCTCTTTAAATAAATAAATAAACAAGTCTTGCTTTTGTAATGTCCCAGCACTATAAAAACAAGCGCTAGACCAGGCTGGTGCAGTCACCACTATCTTATCCCCAATGGTTCGGCGCCAAGCAAAGATGTTTTTGTTTTTTCGTGCGTTTTAGGAAGCACAAGTGATTGGATGTGTTTACCCAACGTTTTCAATATGTTTCTGTATTTTTATTACCGCGTTTGTTGTAAATCATTGTCACGCTTTTTTGCTGCAGGAAGTGAGTCATAAATTAAATAAACCTAACCCAACTTAGGAGCATGAGAAACTGCCTTGTATGGAGTCAGTCCAAGACCACTGCTCCATTGAGCTCAGTATTGCCCACACTTAACTGGCAACAGCTGTTTAGGGTTTCAGAGAAGAGACATTCCCAGACCTACCAGGAGATGCTGAAGACTGGACCTGGGACTATCTGCACCCAAAGCAGATGGTCCGACATTGACTACAGCCCTTTAGAGTTGTTGCCAGACAGTGTGGACAATAGATGGACCAAATAGTTCCTAAAGCCATAGACACATAGATCCTACCTAATATACCGGTAGCCTTTTGGTTCCATCCTCCATGTGCTGATTGGGGACAATGCCTACAGGAACTGGGTTTAAGAAAGAGGATATTAGTGGTGCTGGCTGCAACTGCTTTGCCCTGTAGTGCTTCTCTTTTCAATGCTGGGCCAAGGGAGTACAGCTGGAGCTGTGCTGCTGCCTACCTCCTTTGCTGCCTGCCACTGCCCAGTGTCATCCGTACTCTGGTAAGCTTGGCGGGGAGAAGTACTGGAAGGAACATTGCTCAGGGCCTTGTCAACCTGGTGCCAGCCCTGTCCCAGCAAAAGACATGGAACAAAACCCTAATGAATGCAATTGTCGCATTTGATCTACAAGAAGGATTCATAGTTCCTGCATAGAAGTCATTTCTGTGTGGATTTTTTTGTTTAATCCTACAAAGTGCTTTTGAGACTGCAGCTGAAATGCAGCTTGAGCACAAGTTTAGGAGCCGTTTCACACATTACACAGAGACAGGTCTGGGAACGATGTCAAGTGTACACTCAGAGAGAAGAAGCCAGTAATGACTGATATATATGTGTTTCCAAATTTTTGTTTGGCACATTCACATCCTGCAGTTTTAAAGCATTCATAAACCCTTTTAGGTGTATCCCTAAAAATGTAATGTGTAAAGTGGCCATAACATTGTATCCACTGGGCCACACTAGTTCTTGACTTGTTAATGCAAGAGTTTGTTGTTTATTACACTTGGCCTGGAATCAAGTGATTTCGTGGTTAAGAGGAATCTTTCCGTACCAGTACCAGACTGCCAAATTCCCAGTTCACTGCCATAACTTGTTTCAGGATGGCAATAACCTCTTGCAAGCTGGGCACACACAAAAGACAGGAGCTTGTTCACAATTTTAAATAAATAAATGCCATTTGCAAGCATGATGGACAAGCCCTCTAAGCACGCCATCAGGCATAGAAGGCTGCTTTCCTTTAAGAACTCTCACTCTGTACTGTGCCCCTATTGTTCACTTAACTCAGAACCAATGTATGTATGTTTAGCTATCAAGTATTGGGAAATATTCTAAAGCAGCAGAAGTTGCACATTGTCATGTTGCAGATCAGGGGTTGTGGTTTGTTTTCCTTTTTTTTTTGAGTGAATCGCCACATTGTCTTACTTATTGCTGCTATGTGCAAAGCCACTTTAAAGTGGAACCTGGTTGTACAATCCAGTGCAGCTGTAAAAGAGTCTCCAGGCCAAAAGGGGGTGGGGGTGGGTAAAGCATTGCTAAGGAGCGAATAGGCACTTTCTATTTGTTCTTCTGTCAATCAATATACTACTATTTAGACTACCCATTTACCTGGGAGTCAGCAAACTCGGAGGGACTTACCTTTGAGTGAACATACATCGAGTTGTGCTCCCGGGTTTCCTTGGACATCCTCTTCGCAATGCTGTTTCCCTAACATGCTGGCAGCTAGTCAGTTCTGGCATTAAGTACTATGGCTTTGCATACATCAGCCTTTGCTGCAACTCTACAGAGACATAAATAACTTCAAAGAAACAGGCTGTTGTACTAGCAGCCAAATTGTTAAGCATTGTCAATGCTTGCTTTTTCATCATGCTGATTTACGCTGGGAGATGTGAATTTCCTTATTTAAATTTTCTCTTTAGGTGTCATATTGGGTTAATTGTAAAACAATTGGATATGTATGGAACTGTAACACTTGGAACATCCATTGATTTCTGGAATGATATATGTACATAACAGCTATTGTGGGGTTGTGTTTCTCGGGATGAGTAAATCCCTGACTTTGAGTAAAAATTTAAGGTGCCCGTAGGTGAGCTTTAATGTACATGTCAGTTTGGATTGGTAGTGTAATTCTTTATAGAACTGGAACATGATTGGTTGTTAAAGGCTCTCCTTGTACCTGGAGTTGTTTTAGAAAAAGCATAGCTTTATATTGAGCTAACGTCCTGCTGTTAAGAATCAGTACCAATGTAAACATTGAGAATGATGGCTTTATGTTGGCCGTTATGTCACACAGTATTTCACGGTGATTGAAATCCCTTCATTTTTATCCAGGTTGCTTTGGTTTTGTCAGCCTACCAGCTAAGAATGAAAGATGTGCAGTTCTCAAAACAAAATGAAACTACTATTTCAAATACAGAAGTGATAACATATTTCTCTCTCCCCCACTGTGTGCGCACATGCGCATGTGCGCAAGAAAAAAACCACCCAGTAATACCACTTAATAATTCCTGTTAATGCAATGTAGAAAGTATATGCTATTTCACTTAGCTACTATGTTATTTGAATGTGTGCCAGAATATATCAGACGAAGCAAATAAATTACAGAGGCAGGGGTGAAAGTGTAAAAATATGGAGTTAAAAGATATAAAAGTAGACATGGTGGACATGTAATATGATCAGAAGATAGGGAACACAATATAACTTTTAAGTATCCGTCTTTATTTCTGGTATTGTTTCTTTTTAGCCAAAAAACTTATTTGTAAATTCATTTTAAAACATCCTGAACCTGCATCTTTCTTTCTTTCTTTCTTTCTTTCTTTCTTTCTTCCTTCCTTTCTTTCTCTTCCTTCCTTCCTTCCTTTTTCTTTTCTTTTCTTTTGCAAAGTGGTATAGCACCACTTGCAAAATTTGAAATGCCCCAAGTGAAGTTCATGCTCATCTTCCATATCCTAATTGACCATGAATATTTACAAAAGCTTCTAATGCCAATCCAAGAAATGATTGATACACAATTAAGGCTGCCATTCTGTTTAGGAAGCCACCTTATGCTAAATCAGACCCATGGTCCATCTAGCTCAGCATTGTCTACACCAGGAGTAGCTATTGTGGTACCCTTCAGATATTGCACTCTAAATGGGCCTTAATAGTAGCTATACATGCCAGATGTATGAACTGAGGCTGTTAAAGTTGATTAATTTTTTAAGTCAATCAACTTAAAAATGCAAAAATCTCTCTTTGAAATCAATGGGACTTGAATGTGTATAATTTTAGCTAGCTTGTGCCCAGCGTTTATGTGTCAAAAGGGCCATCTCTCTCTCTCTCTCCCTCTCTCTCCTGTATCACACTTGTATAGCACTAGGCCCCAGAGACAAGTACCTAAGTACTGTTTTCAATAAAGCTCTCCCAGAATCAGAATCTTAAAATGCTTTTGCACACAATACAGCAATATTGTGCTTCCTGTAGACTTTAGCACTTTTGAGATTTTTAGCATTTTGGTACTAAGTGTTAAATCAAGCATATCCATAATTAAATAGTACATTGAAAAATACATTTAGCTAGCAGAACATTATTTCAAAGTATTGTAACTATTTGCATAAGTGCAAATCTTTTTATTTCTATAGTGTGAAGAATAATAGGAGCTTTGTGATCCAAAGTCTTCACTCTGATCTCAACAGCCAAACTTAATGCAAGGGAACAAAGGTTAAAAAAATGTTTTTACTTTTCTTGCAGAACATTTTTAGATAGATAGCTTAGTTCTCACCGAGGTGGCAAACTTTATGGATCTGGGCTACAGCACTTCTCAGTTCAGATGTGGGCTGACATTATTGACAACATGAGTGGAGCAATCCAAGAGGAAAGACGGAGGTAGAGTCAAAGGCAGATGAACCATTTCTCATATTCCAATTTTTTGTTTTTGAAACAGTTTCCCTTACATTAAAGAAAACAAGCTCTGTCACTTCCAAGGCTGGTGTAGTTTGTCCCCCCACCTATCCCATTCCAGGAGTGTGTCAGCCAAATGGGAAGCTCTTAAGGTCCACAACCCTGTTCCCAGTGTTCCCTAGGGACTCCTATTCTGAGGATGAGCTTCTCCTTCTCCCCTCAAAGTGGGAAATTTGGCAGTTCTCTGGCCCCATTGGTGTCCTCCCAGAGACCACAGGACCGCAACCTTAATCTGTAAGCCCTCACCTGCTCTCTAAAATGAAGAATTAAAGGAGCTTTGTCATCCAAAATCTTCACTTTGACTTTACTACCTCAGTGAGCACTGGCGGAGGAAGAGGAGTGCGGGGGGAGCGCACCGCCCCCGGCAGCGCGATCCCAGTGGGGTGCCAATGCGGCTGCCCCCCGCCTGCGCTGGGTGCCCTGCCCCCAGGATGCACGCCCTGCCCCTGCGGGCGGCACGCCCCACCCCCAGGATGCATGTCAGCCTTGCCCCTGCCTGCTCTCTGCGCCCCCCCCCCCGGTGCCAGAGCATGAAGCTCTGTCACTGTCAGTGAGAACTAGATCTTAGTGCAACAAAGTTTTCATCTTGACTTACTTTTATGCTTGCCTAATTAACAGAGTAACAGCAGCTGTGTGTTGCCTACGTTTTCCAATGTGTTGTACTTCAGCAACGCCATTGCTTTGCTGAATGTACTGCAAATCCCAAGAAACCTGGCAAAATCAAGTTGAAGCAGTTCCCGTGTTTTTTGTGGTTTTTTTAAAGTGTGAGATACATCTTCCACATTCCCAGCATCTTTTAAGTTGAACAATCAACACTCACTCCTTAGATTACCACAAGTCTCATTGGCCTCTGCTGTATTATAGTAGGAACATGGGTGTTGTATTTTCACATGATAAACTCTTTTCCCACAGTTTCTCCAGTGTAATAAGGGTGAAACAGGCATTTCATTAACATAAGGCAGTCACCTCCCCATTCCCCGCTTGATATAAACAGTACACACAGTGGTGGGTTTTTTCTTTCTTTCTCCCTGGTAATAATAATTTTACACATTTTTATAACGCCTTTCATCCCAAAGGATCCCAAATCATTTTGCAAGCTATTTGCAAGAATCGCTTTATCCACTAGTGAAATGAGACCAACTCTGCGGGACAACAGACAATCTGTTTAGCAGCAGCACAACAGTGATACACAGAAAGTGAAGATTGCTCTGTCCATTTGGAGAGCAGAAGAGAAGATTTCAGACTAAGTGACAGAATGCCATTATTCAGACTTGGGAAATTTCACCCCAGTCTTCTAAAGGCCGTAGCAACAACAATGCCACCGGGAATCCAAATGATGACATATCAGTGCATTTAATGCCCCTCTTTCTGTTCATGTGCGAATTCCAGTAATGGCTTATTGTAATTTCTTTAAATCGTAGAATCATAGAATTGTAACGTTGAAAGGGACCCCCATGTGAGCTCGATTAAGAAAAATATGTTGCTGTTAAATAATAATCTTACAATTATTCACATAACATCAAATCTGCTTTACTGTTCATCAGCAGGGATCTGATCAACAGAGAATATCCCATAAGTTGATAGAGATGCATTAGTAACACCATTAGGGGGAGCTGAGCTGTGTATTGTAATACATTCACTTTCTTCCCCAAAATGCCATTTCATATATTATAAATACTGTAATCTAAAACATATATGCTAGAAATATGATGAGTAGGACTCTCTTCCAAGTAAACATGTTTCAGCTCAGTTTCCACATTTAATGCAAATATTATAGCCACAATTTATGGTTTATAATCACACCAACTAGGTGCAGAACACACATGTCACACAAATCCTCCCCATAGGATTTATGGACTGGGATCAAGGAAGGTGAAGCAGAGAACTATGTGGACAGACAGAGCTTTGTTATTTTTAGGCTGACATTTTCCATTGCTAAAGAGACAAGCTGATCTGTTTTGAAAATGGCTTATCTCTTTTGCATTATTTCCTTATATATGGAAAACTGTATAATAGTGAACTAGTTTCTCTTATGATACTCAGTAGTATTCTGGGCAGAAATAAAAGCATTTGTAATAACTAGTTTACTGGAATTAACTGCACATAAACAGTTCCTGTATTTCAGATGTGTGGGGGTTTGTTTATTCTTTATATTTTCTATTTTTACAAAAAAACTTTATATTTAAAAATATGCAGTTCTGCATTGACCGATATCTACCACCTTTGGGCCAATACACAGCTTGATGAAGCATATTAACCCAGTGAACATTCCCTTCTCTTGCTTCTTATGAATGGATACTCAATAAGATAAGTACAAAGTAAAGTTTTGTAGGAAAAGATAATTTTACTATGTAAAATATTTCTGCTTAATAGTAATGGGAACTTTGTTTCTAGAGTTACTCAGTGAAATGTGAAATACAGTGGTACCTCAGTTTATGAACTTATTCCGTTCCGGAAGTCCGTTCTTAAACCGAAACCATTCTTAAACCGAGGCACACTTTCCCTAATGAGGCCTCCCACCGCCGGTGCCCTTCCACCGTTCGGATTCCGTCCTTAGACCGAGGTAAAGTTCCCACACCAAGACACTATTTCTGGTTTTGCGGAGTTTGTAAACCAAATTGTTCTTAAACCAGACTGTTCTTAAACCAAGGTACCACTGTAGTAAGAGGAGAGTGTCTTCAATTCAGAATGTCTTTAGTCACCACAACCACTGTCTCTCTGCCATACAGATGGGATACAGCAAAGAGTTCGCAGACGTGGCTTAAGCCAGACTTCCTCCCCTCCACCACCACCATTTCAGAAATTAAGTACAACATGGTGATGCCTTCTGTTAAAAGAACTTTGTATGCAAACCAGTTTTGTACCATTTCTACTGATAAATGTTTTGGAGTGCAAGAAGAGGGCAGAATGGTACCGACAGTGCCGCCGATCATAGAACCAAAAAAGCACAGAACTGTAGAACTGGAAGAGACCCTGAGGATCATCTAGTCCAACCCCCTGTAATATAGGAATATCCAGGTACACACAAAAAAATATACACACAGCTTGTGGTTTCTATGTGGTGGGATAAATCATTGCTAAGTACTGAGTAGGCACTTTCTGTTTGTTCTTCATTACAATTGTCAATAAAGATACTACTGTTCAGACTACCCACTTACCTGGGAGTAACCTTCAGCAAACTCTGTGGGACTTACCTTTGAGTAGAATGAGGATTAAGGCATTGTGTCCAAGGCTTTGCAGAAAATGTGGCTTAAGTGACTCCTGTGAGGAATACTGGTCTGCATCCAATAGAACTTCTCCTTCCATTCGACCTCCTCATCTGTTTGGGTTCTGCTGGTTCTTCTAACCCTCTGGGCCAGATTTGTGGGGTGCAGGGGGAGAAGAGGGAGACAAAGTTCTGTCGTGCAGATGTTATTGTGCAACTTAATTGGACACAACCCACCACAACAGTCCACCATAACTGCTAACTAACAGGGGTGCCAACTTGAATTTAAAAAATCAATCACAAAATATGGCACGCACACAGCATTTGAATGGCAGTGCCCATTAACTTCGGGGGTCCCCCTCAAATATTTTATGGGGAGGGGGCAAAGGAACCTTGGCCCCTAGGGGTTGGCTCCTATGCTAGCTAACCATAGTTTCCATTCTAACCAGCATTAGAAATAGGTTTGTAAACCTGTAAGAGCAACCAAGCTAGCATTAATCACAAAGAGTATCATTGCAGATGTACTGCTAGCTAAAGAGGCAATGGAAGAAAGAGGGAGAATCTATATTTATAAAAGAAGGAGGAAATGGGACTGTGTGACTCCATACACCACCAGCAATCTACCGACTATGGTTAAGAGAACAGCAGCAGTTACATCTGTTTAGGGCATCTCTGTATGTGAGGACCACAGTCATAGTTAAATATTGCCACATTGCACTTTTCAGAAAGTAAAAGAGTTTTATAAGCTTTGCCCCCAAATTTTGTTGATAGCACCATTCATTGCTAGGGTAAGAGTACTAATTTTCACTGCAGTTGCTCCCCTCCTTGAACTGTTTTTACCAGGGATGTATATTGCATCCAACAGCTGCCAATTTTACAATGACAAGAGACAATCATATCAACATCTCCCCGCTTGACTCCTAAAGAGAATTTTTTTAAGCAGTTTATCTGTCCACAGGACCATTCTGTAGCTCATAGGATGTATTGTATTTAAATATTAATGTTTGTGTAGTTATTAGAATATTTGAGGATCTGTACAGAGGCCTTGTGAAGTTAAATATAGCGCGTCATTTTTGGAATACAGAGAATAACTTTTGGGGGGAGAGGGAAGTGTTTTCAGTCTATGCTTGCAGATAAGATTCCACATCATACTGTTAGTGACATGTAAACATTTGTTATTTATGAATTGCACATTTCTTCAAAGGAACTCAAGTATGATCACCTCATTTTACCCTCACAACTACTCTGTGATGTAGGTCGGGCTGGCAGAGTATGGCTGACTCAAGTTCTTCCATGGAGATTCATGGCCAAATGACAATTTCAACTTGGGTCTCTCCAATGTTATTCCAGCACTTTAACAGAGGCAACATGGTAGCCTCCAGATGTTGCTCATCTACACCTCCCCTTATCCCAGACAATTAATCGTGCTGGCTGTGGCTAATGGAGGTTGTAGCTGAACAGCGTAGCAAGGAGACCCCATTGGAT
The DNA here is from genome assembly GCF_964188305.1 of Podarcis bocagei. Lineage (NCBI taxonomy): Eukaryota > Metazoa > Chordata > Lepidosauria > Squamata > Lacertidae > Podarcis > Podarcis bocagei. The sequence goes on from NC_138127.1 coordinate 54,788,916, forward strand.
ATTCCTGCTGCAACCCCATCTCACCCTGGGTCTTCTCTCTCTGTGGTACAAGTATGTATTGGGTAGTATCCAACTAAACACTTCTACTCATCAAGATATTTTAGCTGCACAATGGAACCATAACAGATTTAGGGGGTACATGGGGATAGGAGAGGGCAGGGAAGTTTCATTGCACAACTAAAAGACCTTGACTAACAGAAGTATTCACTTGGATACTCCCTGTTTTATTAGCTGCACTAAGAAGTCAGAAATGGGAAAGCTGCCATAATAGAAGTAAATATAATATTTCTCTTAATCCATAGACCCTCAGGACAAATCTGCAAGCTTTGCTTGCTTCTGGGGCAAATTTAAGCATAAAAACCCGCCAAAGCTGCATTGTCAACAAACTACCAACTGGTGAGTTTGATGCCAATACCAGGAAAAGACCTAGAACAGATAGTTAAACAGTTTCTGTGAGCACTTAGAAAAGGAAGCTGTGATTACTAAGACCTAGCATGGATTTCTCAAAAATTGGATTTCTCAGGTCTCTCTTTAAAGTTTACCCATTCAATAACCTTCACAAGTATCTTACAAAATGTGCAACTGGCCTCTTTTCTGTTTACTGCTGTAATCTGTGTTTAATACTTAATAACACCTTATAATAACCATAAACTCCCAGTCTGTTTGCATAGCCCATGCATTGTCTTTCAGTGAACTTTGAAAGTGCAAGTTTGTTGAAGGAAAAACATTTGTTTATTAGGTATCAGGCTATGATGTTATTATGTATCTGCTGAACGTGTCTGAAATAATAAGGGTTCTGATCATAGATTGGGGCCCTGGGTGCTTCTAATATATATTTTATATATATATATATATTTGTCCTGGCCTTTTAGAAGAAGAAAATGACTCGCAGAAATGTGCACAAAGGACCTGTAGAAAACTTGTTTACTGCTTTTGCACAAAAATAAGCTAGCTCTGCACTTTCTCAACTTGTTATGCTCACAATTCATACAATCACACACCACATTTTGATGCTTTGTTAACTAGAAGGTTAGAATTTCATAGACAGAAATAATAGGATCAGCAAATGCCACTTCACAGCTTCCTTCATTACTGCCATAAAGTTTTTGGTCCCTGGGGGAGGACTTGTACACCATTACACCTCATCCCATAGTTGCTATGCTAATGGTTACAGATGCATCTAGAATGCTAGCTACATACCTCCCTTCCAAACAGTGCAGAGGGCTTATGCTCTATACAAGCAGGGTTGTTTCTAGTTCTCCTGTTACACAGGGACAGTATTGCATAGTTTTTATATCAAGTATATTTTACTAGACTCCCCTAAATTACTGGGTTCAGTAGGTGTTAGAATTAAAATAAGGCTCAGAGTGTTTAAAGTGCTAGCCCTGTGAGTATTTAAGTTGTGTATTTGATGCTTCTAATCCTCTGGAATCAGCATGTGTCAATAGCTAATTAAGCCAAACTGGTGCTTCCTGTGATGTGTCAAAAGCTAATTAAGCCAGGACTAGCCTTCTCTGTGAGGTGATAGTTTGGGGGGAATGACCCGTTCAGACAACAATGGATCAAAGGAATTTGCCAGAGACTGCAAATGGTTGGGGCCCCTCCTCAACAGATAAAGTGAGTAGTAGTGTGGGCTGAAGTCAGAGGAGGATTGGGCAGAATTTTTAGCAGTTAGGAAGTGGGGCTTCTGTGACTGGGTTTTTTTTTGTGTGCGTGTGTCTGTATGTTAAATTATACATTTATATCCCAACTTTTTTCCAAGGAGCTCAAGGAGATATACATTGATCTTCTCCTCCTCATTTTATCCTTGCAATTCCATAGTGAAGTAGGTTTTGCTAAAAGGCTGTGACTGGCCCAGGGTCACCCCGTGAGCTTCATGGCCGAGTGGGGATTTGAACCCTGATCTTCCATTTCCTAGTCCAGCTACTACATCACAATGTCTGTCTGCAACTCCCAATTATTGGCAGAAGCAGAATATGCAAATATATGTAAATATGCCTAATTTATTTAGGTTTTTCTCGGCTAATGATAATTTTATTGTTGTTTTAAGCAAGAACCCACATTTTCATGATGCAACTGAGAGGGTTATCAAGCGAAATGAAGTCTGTCCTTAGCATAAATTGGCCATACAGTCGTACCTTGATTGTTGAATGCCTTGGTACACATACGTTTTGTCTCCCGAACGCCGCAGGCCTGGAAGTGAGTGTTCCAGTTTGCAAAGTTCTTTCGAACCCGAAGGTCTGATGGGGCTGATGGGGCTTCCAGTTGAGTGCAGGAAATTCCTGCAGCCAATCAGAAGCTGCGCCTTGGTTGTCAAACATTTTCAGAAGTCGAATGGACTTCTGGAACGGATTCCGTTCGAGAACCAAGGTACGACTGTACTTTGAAGTACCTACCCAATGCCACACAAAATACACACAGATCTAAGAGTCCTACAGAACCTGTGACTTTTAGAATTCTTGTTTACCAGTTCATTCCATCTGTTTGTTGGGAGGGAGGTAACATCAAGATGGCAAATAGTGGATTGGAGCAAGCAAATGGCAGGCATGGGACTTTGGGTGATAAAACAATATTCAGCTATGAACAATCCCAAATTCCTGATTAAGTCTGAGGTTTCGCAGTTAGTGGGGAATGAAATACTATGCATGAATATTTGCATTATACTCTTTGATAATAATTGCTTACCTCACACGGGTGTCACGAGAATTAATTTACAAGTGAATATTTGTAAAACACTTTGAAGATAAAAAGGCCTCTATAAATATGTATTATTGGTATTTATTGTTATTAATAAGCTACATTTATTCAAACATGTCAAAGCTGCTAATCCATGCAAAGTTCGAGGTTACAAAAATGCTGGTTTTGAGTTAACAAAAGTGGAAGCAGCCAATTCAATCACTCTTTATCTGCTGAAAAAATGGTTTTCTGCCTTTACTAGTTGGCTCTTTCTGAAATGATCAAACAGAAGTTAACAATTATAAAGTCCTTTAGAATGAAAATTAGAATGGGAAATGTGCAGCCTGAGCCTAAATATCTTTACTTATTAAGACACAAGTCCCACTTGGTTCAGTACTACCTTTCTCCCAGGCACAAGGGCATAGGCATGGGCATAGCCAGATTTTTGTTGGGGGGGCAGAATCTCAGTTTGCTATGTATTTTTAGTGATTTTTATTTATTGGGGGGAGCAACAGCCCTCCCCCCGTGGCCTTAATCTCCAGGTATAGGACTGTGGCCTTAATCTCCAGGTATCTCTTTTGCTACTTATGATCACCAGCACATTAGGATATCAACTGAAAGTGCATTTGCACACAAGCTTATCAAATTATGCAATATAAAGTTGTCACTTTCCACACCCATGTGTAAGGGTTCCACACAGCTGCTGACATGCCAGTGATGTATCTGTGTATTTTATATCACATAGACAGCACATTATATCCTAAAAGGTATCCTTAGCCCAATTTCAAAGGATGTCTTAAGGCAGGAGTCAGGCATCTGAGGCCCAGGAGCTGAATGCAGCCCCCCCCAACTTTTCCAATCAGCCCTCAAGGACCCTCTGCAGAACACGCAGCCTCTCTCACCCACCCCTGCTTCAAACACCCGTTGAGTGTTTTTGCCTCGATGTGAGGGAACACTACCCCTGCCCTAAGGTCACAAGAGAAAATGATAGATAAAAATGTCACCTTCTGTCATACCCCTGCAGTATCATAGCAGAAGTATCGCTATAACTGGCAGCACGGTATATCCCCAAAACAACAAGGAGCACAAAACACTCTGGTGATCTGCTCCTTTTGGGGGAAAAGCTTCTGCCTCAATGCATAAAAGGAGCTTCCACGCCTAGAATATTATATTACCGTCTTTAAGCAATGGAGGAGGCAGAGTTGTGCCCACAGAAGTGTGTGGTTCCACTCCTTCCTTTGAAATTGAGAGGGAAGGCCCCACACACAAGAGCCGTTTTATATGTATTGTATGTGCGCTCAGGGTCTGGACTGAGGTAATGGTAATAAAAATGAAAACTTACCCAAAGTGGAACCCGTTAGTTTAAGAGTTCCATTGGCTGCTGTGGATTTCTTTTAGTGTATTTTTGTACATTATAACCCCTTTCCTTTTTCCAAACTAGCCTTCCTATAATAGCTGTGAAATAAATAATCTCTGCTGACTGAGACAACAGAATGCAAGTGTGAAACAAATATCGCCCACATGCAATTTTAAAAATAAATAAGTCATTCAGGTACTACGGTAACAAGTGTGATATATTCAACCTAAGTAGATACTATAGATTTTGTTTCTTCTGACAATTTTAGAACAAGACAAAGAGTGTGTAAAATGGGTCATACCTCAAGAAAAAAAATCAGTCACAAGGAATGTCGTAGGAACAAAAAGACAGTGTAAAACATGCTCCCTTCCCACCTAGCCACTCTTTTATTGCTTTTTCAGTGTTTGCTATATTACCAGAGAGGGATTTGTTTCTAATTGCTGGGTGGTTTGCATTAGAAATTTTCTGCTAAGGACATTTTATTCCTACTGTGATTTAGCTTAGTATTATTGTTGAAATAAATTTATTGACACCCAATGGGATTTATTAGCAAACAGTGAAATTAGTGTTAGAGGCAAGATTACTCATCCCAAGAAATATTTGTTAGCACTAAGGAAAATTGATTAGCAGTGATTAGGATTTACTCTGGTACAGATTCTTCTTTCATTTTCTTTAAGAGCCGTTATTCAGTTGGCATGCACATTTTAATAGTCCATTCAAAAGCCTTCATTCTTTCAGTTTTGGATTTGCCAATCACAGGCTATGGTGGAAATTGGAGATGAGGGATAGGCAACCTCTGGCCCTCCAGATGTTGGATTCTAACTCCTATTAGCCCCGTTGAATGTAGCCAGTGGTGAATGATGGTGGGAATTATGGTCCAACAACATCTGAAGATCACAGTTTCCCCATCCCTGTCCTAGATAATTAAAAGGTCCAATCAGTGTAAACAATATTAAGCTGGACCAAAGGTCTGATTCAGAATAAGCCAGCTTCCTAATACCCCTACACAAGTATTTTCCCAGAGAGGACCAATGCATTCATTATCAAGAAAGTGATAAAATATCTGAATGTCGCCATGTCTCTTAGAATTGCTGATTGTTAGTCCTTTGTCTGTTAGTCCTTAGTTTGTCATTTTCTAACAAGTAGTATCATCACAGCTATGTTTTTTTCAATCTTATACTTTGTATTTTGTCTTATTGACTGGTTGACTGTAATAAATGGCTGGCTGACCGTGATCATAACCTTTAAAATGGCTCACAGGAGTTGCACCCATACTTGAAGGAGCTGTACATACGATCATGGCTTTATGTGGGGTGAGTTGCCCTACATGATGCAGCAGCTGTATGGAATAGCCACCTTATTAAGTTGTTCCAACCAGCTTCCATGGAATAGATAGATGGATGGATTGTTACATAGAAGACTAGTGCATGGTATTATATTCAATGTTTGTTGACAGAGTTTGAAATTCATATTAAGCCTACAGTGGCTGGACGTACAATGGTACCTCGGGTTAAGTACAGTGGTGCCTCGCAAGACGAAATTAATTCGTTCCGTGAGTTTTTTCGTCTAGCGAATTTTTCGTCTTGCGAAGCATGGTGTCGGGAAAGTTTTGGAAAAGCCTCAAAAATCATCAAAGTCTTCAAAAACCTCAAAAAAGGCTACCACACCGCGTTCTATGAGTTGCTCCTCGAAGTCAAGTCACAACTGTATTAACGGTGTTAAGAAAAAGTAAACAAACTTGCAAGACGTTTTCGTCTTGCGAAGGAAGCCCATAGGGAAATTCGTCTTGCGAAGCAGCTCAAAAAACGCAAAACCCTTTCGTCTAGTGAGTTTTTTGTCTTGCGAGGCATTCGTCTTGCGGGGCACCACTGTACTTAATTCGTTCCAGAGGTCCGTTCTTAACCTGAAGCACCACTTTAGCTAATGGGGCCTCCTGCTGCTGCTGCACTGCCAGAGCACTATTTCTATTCTTATCCTGAAGCAAAGTTCTTAACCTGAGGTAATATTTCTGGGTTAGCGGAGTCTGTAACCTGAAGCATATGTAACCTGAAGCGTATGTAACCCGAGGTACCACTGTAGTGAAGACCTAAAATGTCTTAGAAATCCATGTCATATAAACTAGGTGCTATATAAAATTCTGGCAACATATAAATAAGTTTTTGGTCAAGGCACTATTCTGTTAGGTCATTCTTGAGTAGAGAAGCTTGGGGTGACCCAAGGGACCTTCAGAATCACAAACAAGCTCCATTTCTGTGGCTATATGCACCTGAGGTCCTCCTGCACTTAAATATTCTGAGGATTGGCACTGAGATATCTGTGTCAAGGATATATCATGCATTTACTTTGTGTACACAGCTGTTCCCAACATACCCAAAAGGGGAAGCTCAAAGAAAAGAAAGGTCAAAAGTGGTCAAGCTCGCTATACGTAATTAGCCATTTACATTAGTGCTACTTTCTTGAAGTGGTTTAACACTTCATGGAAGTACTACTCAGAAAGTAGCGACACAACAGGCTCAGAGGAAAGCAAAACATCAGAAAGAAATCAGCAAGATGGGGGAGTATTGCATGGAAGGGCATGAAACATTAAAGAATGGGACTGGTTTGTAGATCACTCTGTATGCTGCAAGAAAGAGTTGTTTCAGGAAAGGGGAATAGTGAGGTTTGTACACTGCTACTTTCTCAAGTGTCAGTGTCACACATTACATTTTTTTTAAGGTGTTAATGTTTTCTTGTTGTGAGCTCAGTTTTGTTGTTGGACTAGCCGTATACAAATATTAAATCAAATAAGAGTCCAAGACAGTGTGACAATGAAAGCTAACGAAGGTGTGTGGTACAATGTACCCTATCACAATGCCTTATTCATCTTAAGAGTGTAGGAACTTCCTTGCTGAGTGAGACCAAACTCTTTCTAGTCTCACATGCTGTTTTCAACAACTGCCAGCCAAATACTTCTGGGGGATCATAAGTCGGTCGTGAAAGTGATGCTTCTCTCTCCTGCTGTTTACCCCAAACAACTGCTATGTAGGCCCTGAACATTAAACTATCATGACTAGACTTGTTAATTTGTCTAAAACAATGTGCTTACTTCAGCAGCATATATACTGTACTATTTGATTCCTAATCTTATTCAGACCAAGGTCAAATCCTAATCGACCAAATATATCAATTCTGAATTGTAGCTGTTGTTGTTTGTCACAATATATGTTAGTGGAAATAACATTATTTCTAAGCCTACAATGTCCTGTCTCACAAGTACAGTGGTACCTCGGGTTACATACGCTTCAGGTTACATACGCTTCAGGTTACAGACTCCGCTAGCCCAAAAATAGTGCTTCATGTTAAGAACTTTGTTTCAGGATTAGAACAGAAATCGTGCTCCGGCGGCGCGGCAGCAGCAGTAGGAGGCCCCATTAGCTAAAGTGGTGCTTCAGGTTAAGAACAGTTTCAGGTTACGGACTTCCGGGTTGGCGCGATCTGGAAATGGTGGATTCCCTCCGAGCTGCGGAGGGAATCGGCTCAACTGAGGACGGGTCTTGCCGCGCCAGCGACGCGGGGACCCTTAGAAACCGCAGGCGCTGAAGCCTGCGGACTAGAAGACTCGGTGGGTGCCTTAAGCGCCCCCCCGACCCACGAAGAGCCTTTTTAAAGGCTGCGGAGAGGGTACGGAGGGTGGCGTGGCGCTGAGAGTCGATCGCTACCTCGGTTGAGCGGAGCCGCGAGCCATGACTGGAGAGCGCTGACTTCCTTCCTTGAAATTCGGACTGAAAAAAGAATAACCCGTGAGTAAGATGAAATTGGACTTTAAGAATATTTTCCTGTGAATTCGAGACGACCGGGGTGTGTGCTAAAAGGAAGTCCGCACCCCCCCTCTTGCAGATGATCTAAAGCAACTATAGAAGAACTAAGCTGGAGAGCCTACCCTTTGTGGGGTGAGTTAAAAAAGACATTAACTTCCAAGATTTGGCAAAAAGAAATTTTGAGCTGGAGTGAAAGAGTGGAATTTTAGAAGCTTTTTTTCTGTTGTATGCAACCCCCCCCTCCCGGGCCCGGGAGCATCCTGTATTTGAGCTTGTGGAAGAGGAATGCGGAGTTTGACAGCTGTCAAAGCTGTCAAACGGACAGTTTAAAGTTGAAAAATTGTTATCTAAGATCCCTCTGGATTAAAATCAGTTAAAATTGAACTAAAATTGTTGGAAACAAAGTAACAACAACAAGTCAGAGGATTATTGGAGAAAGATTATTAAGTAACCAGATTCCCTCTAGGGGGAACTCTGTGACATTACAATGGCTGTGGATGGAAAGTTACTAGTGGAAATTGAAAGAATGTTTCATTTGGTGGGAATCTTACAAGAGCAGAGTCTGGCTATGAATAAACAACTCATGACCTTGACTTCTGGAACAAGCAGCTCTGCTGAATGTATTGAGGACCTGAATGAGAAAGGATCTGCAGCTGAATCGGAAATGATAACTCAAGAAGTGGAGGAGACTAAACAAGGAGAAGAGAAAGCAAAGATGGAAAGCACCAACCAGAAGCTTACACCAGTGGAATATAAGCAAGGAGACTTTTGGATTACATGCAAAAGACGAAGGAGGAGGCCCCGGGAGTATATGGAATACAGGAACTCAAAATAAAGAAGAAATATGATTGGGGCCTTCACTCTGACTCTGAAGATGCATGGCCTGAGGAACTTTTGCAGCAGTTGTTTTCAAATGTCCTTGTGGGAAGAGAACCTGGTTTGATGGGGACAGAATTCCTTCGAGATTTGACGACCAATATAAAGGACTACCAACAAGACCGGCGGAGAGGGACTGAAAGAGACTTGAAAGCCTCGGACGTGAGGAATCCAGGCTAAGAACTGTTATTTTGGACATGTACTGGGGAAGGGACGAAAACCGGGGATGGGAGGGAGGGAAGAATAGAACGTTAAAAACACTCAGGACTTTTGGGTTTAGTTAATTTGACTTTTACCTAAGACAAAATGGGAAATCGATGGAAGGGAATTTGAGTCCAACTTAGAAAAACTTTTTTTTTCTTCAATAAAAGAGGTAATATTAAGATGGTTAAGAGGAGAAATACCAATTTGCTGACATAATTATGGGAATTGGGATGCATGAAGGGGGGTGGGGGGAAGTTAAGGAACAAGGTTAAGAAAGTAGGATTTTCTGAAATTATACATGTTTTCGTCTTTTGTCTTTTCTGTGTGTGTTATGTATTCATAAAAGGTGAAAAACCAATAAATTTTTTTTTTTTTTAAAAAAAGAACAGTTTCAGGTTAAGTACGGACCTCCGGAACGAATTAAGTACTTAACCCGAGGTAGCACTGTACAACGAAGCCTGTTAGACATTTACGCAGTACAGTCTTAGAAGCAATATGTTATATTCAACTAAGTTTTACTCAGAGTCAACCTACTGAAATTAGTGAATATGACCAAGTTAGGCCCATTAATTATAAGAGACTTCTTCTAAGTAAATCTTAATTGAGTACCATCCAATACAGGTAAACTTCAAACAGAAGCATACACCAGCGTAATAGGTTTTGATGTTGCACATGTCTGATCAAAGATTAGATTTGCCAAAGTTAGGATATGACTTTCTCAAGTTTTATCTGGTGCTGGGAAAAGTGGCAGAGCTAGTGAATTCAAGGTTAGCTAAACACAGAAGGACTCAATATACTTCATATGCCTTGCAGGGTCAGCAAAGAGGTCAGGTGTCACAGCCACACTGCAAGAGCTAATGTTTGATTGGATAACCACCACTTGAAAAATCAGCATTACTGATTTCCTTCTCTTTCAGATTACAGAACTGGAAGAACTGGCATGAGAGGTCATACATATATCCCTTTACACATTTGATCAGGCCGGGGAACCATATGTGGCCCAGTGGGCCTCTCTATGTGGCCCCAGAGATTCTCCCCAAGCAACACTCTCCATCAGCCTTCATTCACACTTTTTTATTATTTTTGCCTGGCTGGACTGTATTCTTGAACTCTGATAATGCCTCTTGCTTGCCAGCATGGGGGACAGAGAGGGGTGTGTGGAGAAATTAACCCACAAGTAACATTCACATTCATTGCTCTGCCCAATTTTGCCCCTTCACATACCTGCCACTGGTATTTGGACCCTGGAAGGCTGCCCTCTGGCTGAAAAACGCCCCCTCCACCTTGCATATAATAGATACTTATGAGGCACCTCAAAAAACCAGGAACATGCATGCATCAAAAATCCAGAACATTATTATGGATCAGTGGAGCTATCAGGTTCTGGAATAAAAAGGCAGATAGTGAGAAACTGACCAGAAAAACTGTGCAGTAAGTCAGCGCTCAGATCTTTTTTGAACCATCAGGGTTCATTCACCCCCATGGGCAATGAATCTTTGCATAGCAAGCCACTGTGAATTAACACAGACATTACATGCTATATTTTCCCAGTTTAGGCTCTTCAGCTGGCTAGCTCTGAATCGGATGAGTGTATGTGTTGCTTCACTGGATTTTTCTTGCGCTTGCAGTGGACATTCTGGATTAACATTTTTTTTACGAATTACATTTTTCCCCCTAGTACATTTGGCCCTTCTACTCTAACAGTTCTATAAAGCAGAAAAATGTAGTATTTGCTTAGTTTCAGTCACCACAAGATCTCAGGGTTGGCCTTGCCATTCATTATCCCAGTGGGGGGGGGGTGAGGATTGATGAAGACAGAGATTGCAGTCTGAATGGTACAGAAGGCGTAAGCACTTAAGCATCGCTTCAGGCAGCAAAATGTATTGAGCCCGCACTGGAAGGAAGCACATTTTGCATGACACAGTGCTGTCACACTGCATGTGCCACGTGTCGCTTAGTAACTTGGGACTAGCTTTCTTGAGGGATCGCCTTACCCCATATATGCCCACTCGATCACTTTGACCTGTGAAACCAGCACTGTTACAAGCGCCACGTAATATTCATTCTGCATTTGCAAGAAATTGATCTTCTAGTGTGGCAGCTCTTACACTTTGGAACTCCCTGCCTATTGAAATCAGGTAAGTACTCTTTTCAGTGCCTGCTAAAACATTTTTGTTTAGGCAAGCCGGGTGGCGCTGTGGGTTAAACCACAGAGCCTAGGACTTGCCGATTAGAAGGTCGGCGGTTCAAATCCCTGTGACGGGGTGAGCTCCCGTTGCTCGGTCCCTGCTCCTGCCAACCTAGCAGTTCAAAAGCACATCAAAGTGCAAGTAGATAAATAGGTACTGCTCCGGCGGGAAGGTAAACGGCATTTCCGTGTGCTGCTCTGGTTCGCCAGAAGTGGCTTAGTCATGCTGGCCACGTGACCCGGAAGCTGTACGCCGGCTCCCTCGGCCAATAAAGCGAGATGAGCACCACAACCCCAGAGTCGGCCATGACTGGACCTAATGGTCAGGGGTCCCTTTACCTTTACTTTATCCAGACATGTAGAATGCTAACCTGTGATTTCATCTGTTTTTATAGCTTATTGTTTGTTTCAATTACTTTTTGAGTGTTTTAAATAGTTGTTTTTAATGGGTTTTTACTGATTATTTTATCCTTTTTGTACATCACTTGGAGGTTTTGTCACAATCAAGCATAAAACTTAAATCAATCAAGCAAATAATACGCAATAAATAAAAGGTACACAACTCTTGGGTTATAATAATTTTTTTCAGTGAGAGGTACTGGCATCAGAATGGGCATGAACTGCCCAAAGTTATAATCCTATATTTTAAGATCTATTTGTTTGATTTAAATCAATGGGATTTATAAGTATTTAACTCTGACCAGATTGTGGTCAATGTATTGTTCTTGTGTTAAAGAATTAGAGAATTTTAGAATTAATTCAGGCAATGCTTAATTTTTATTACAAAAAATGACTGAAATCTTGGATCATGCAGTGCCCTTTGCCTTAGAAGTCTTTGCTTCTCATTCCCAGATTGCAGGAGCTTATTGTGGTTAGGAAAAGATAGTCTGCACATTTTCAAGGCAATCTTTTCTTCTGTTTTACATGTTCCAGACCTAAACCCTGGTGTTGAAAACAAATTCCAAGGCAAGCTGAAATTAGCTCCTGCTTTGTCTTTCTGAGCCAATTCACACATTGTAAATGTAGGGGTGTTTTTTTTTTAATACAGAGTGCAATACTGACCCACCTGCCATTGCTTGAAGAATTAATATTTAATCTGGGCATACAATCAGATATTTGTGCACTCCAGTTTTCCATAATCCTTTCACTTCAAAAGAGGAATAGAAGGATCAAAAAAAATCAGGGAAGTGGTTCCGCAGTTGTCCACCAAATGCTCAGTTTGCACATGACTGCATGAGCAATGTGGTCGGAGGGCAAAAACCATAGCTTATGTAGAACATTTACACCTTTACAAATTTGTGAACTAACTATTCCCCCACTCCTATGCTTAAAATGAGTCTTTCCCAACTTCCAGGAATTTCCTATTTTGCTCTTTGTTTTTTATTATTATTTCTGCCTCTTAAAACTGCCTTGCAGTAAAACCACAAATCACCTTCTAGGGCTCCAGTCCAAATATATTTCAGAAGGCAACCTACCTGCTGAACAGGTGTTTGGCATAAGCTGCTTTTGACAACACCTTTTGCTTGTCTAAAGAACAGGGCAGCTGGATGCAATCCTCTCTCGTACACCTGCTCCGTGTTGTTGCCAAAACTGACAATACTGAGCATCTGTATAGCAGCTACGCATTCAGATCTGAATCAGTGCAGATCACTGTCCCCAAGTGAGTGTGGGATTGAGTCCAGCTGCACAGGGAATATATTCGTAGTGGATTTAAAATTGGGAACGAGTATATTTGGAAGACCTAGTTTCAAGCTCTGTAGCAAGGATGAGGAATCTCCAGATATAGGAGGCTCTGCAGATATTCCTGGGCTAAAACTCTATCATTCCTGAACATTGGCTGAGCTGGCTGCGCCTGATGGGAGTTAAGAGTTAGACAATAGTTGGATGACCACAGGTTCCTATCCTTGCACTGCAGCATCAATTTTCTATTGTAAAGTGCAAGGTGAATTAAATTGCACCCAATCTCTGACTCCCTTCCTACATTATACTGACATGCAAAGTCACTACCACATGACTCCTTCCCACATTGCTCCAGTAACATAAGAATTGCAGGCTCATGTGGAAATGGTCAGTGATATCTAGCTGCTTCTGACATAGCATTGCTCCTTTTTGGAGATGGCCTATTGCTTTAATGGGACATAACTGATTCTTTGACTCCTCCCAGGTAAGTGTAAGATTCCTGTGTTGGCAGAGTAGCATAGGAAGGATCTACAGTATAAAACAATAGCTCCCATGCTGCTATAGCAATTGGACTGAGCCTTTTGGTCCTCCCTGTTTTGTTCTCACTTACCAACCTTTTACTTACTATGAATTCATAGGGCCCTTAAAAATATTTTATTTTAGACCATTTACTGGTTTTTGTATATAAGTAGTGCTCCCCGTTGTGAATATGACGAGTCATACGTGAAGGAATCTTTCTCTACAATAAGTAACTAAGCTGTCGTATCTCCCTATTGCTAAGGAAAAATATTTATGGAATGCTTGGCACTACAACTGGAAAATAAAAAGGTACTGAAAGCACTAACTGATAAAAATGGAAGCCAGGAAAAGAGTGGGCCACAGCAGAGAGAAAACAAAGCAAACTATCGCTGTTATTTTAAGGTAGATCAATGTACTAATTGTAGGAAGATATGCTTGCTGGGATAAAAGCTAACTAGCAGTATGCAGTCAAAATCTTTTGTTTTCTTTTTCTTATATTTGCCTGCTTCAAGACATGGCTGCTACTCCCAACATGCCCTTCAATGATTACCTCACGAGAAGATAGTGTGCGGTTGGACAAGTCAGCCACAAGATGGCGTTTTGCAAACGCAAGGGTACTATCGATCATATTTTTATAGTGCATTTCACACAGAGTATTTTTGTTGATTTCCTTATTCTTCTTGTAAAATATATTAGGCTTAAGAAAGGGACAACAGCAGATGTATTTGTATAGTGCTGAATTTAATTTACTTCAACATTTTCTTTCCTGAATTCTCTGACATTTCACTTCCTGTATCTTAGATCTGGTAATCGGCTGTAACATTTCCCATTAAGAAGTGTGTGTTTTATTTTGACACAGGTAGGCTGTTGCACATTTCATAGCAGAGATGTTGGTATAGCAGACATACCAAGAGAATGAGCTATGTATGAGATGGAAGTCCACAAAATTTAGCACTCAGCCACTGGATGGCCTTATACAAACTCATTGTTTCTCTTCTCCTATTTTCAGCCTTTAAATTAGTTGATAGCCCCAGTCTATTTCTAGTTATCCAGGTATACCTCAAAATCCAGGTATCCCCATCAAGAACAATCTTCCACCACTTGTTCCTAGGAAAGTCATAATTTTCTCAATCTTCTACATAAGCGACCTTTTGAAGGGATAATATTACAGCATGCCCTGCAGTATATGTGAAAAACACTATTGGTGATAAGAGTTTCTCTAAAATCCACCTGAGCAATGACTTGCAATCTGGCTCATCTTCATAAATGGTTACTGCCATTGATATAGAATTTTTATATTGCAATTCTAACAGTTTAGTTGAAACAGGCCATACATGAAGGGAGGACATTACAGAGGCCAGTGCCTCCAGCTGAAGAGAATGATCTAGTTCTCTTTTTCTGGTTAATCATAAATGTTTCTTTAGTGGGCAATAAAGAAAAAGCAATGGCTTTGTACAGTCATCCCTGCAATGTTCTGAGATTCATTAAGAAATAAGATTTGCTCAGATAAAAAAGGTCATCTAACAGAAGTAGGCGTAACATCAAATTTGCTAAGAACTGACCTGAATTGTAAAAAAAGAAAAGAAAAAAGTAACACCAGGGTTGCAGGTTCGATCCCCATAAGGGGCAGCCGCATATTCCTGCATTGCAGGGGGTTGGACTAGATAATCCAACAGGATTCCTTCCAACTCTATGATTCTAGAGCCCTCTCATGCTTGTACCGCAAAAAGCACATAAGGAATATCTTGTTCACAAAAGCCATCACAAGAGCCATCTCTCTCTCTCTCTCTCTCTCTCTC
Organism: Podarcis bocagei; assembly: GCF_964188305.1. Lineage (NCBI taxonomy): Eukaryota > Metazoa > Chordata > Lepidosauria > Squamata > Lacertidae > Podarcis > Podarcis bocagei. The sequence continues at coordinate 54,804,012 of NC_138127.1, forward strand.
TCTCTCTCTCTCTCTCTCTCTCTCTCTATCAAACTGTGCTGTAAAAGGTTTTTGTTGTTGTTCATTTCCTTTGAGTCACCTGATGTCATTGTGATGTCATGTGGTTGAGATGTGGGCAGCCCTGCCCACCTGTCAAAATGGCTCACAAAATGGGTAGTCAGGATCCAGCCCACTAGTTAGATCCTGTTCTCTACTCTTGATCTGATCCAATATTATTTTCCTCTCAGCGACAAGATAGATTATACCAGGAAACCCACAAGCAAGACAGTCAGGCACTTGTATCTAAAGTTTAAAAATCACTGCTGGAATGGGAGACAAAAGATGAAATGGTAAACGGTATCGTATTAATAAGTGCGCATACATACAAAGTTTAGCTTATGCTGCTGCTCATAATCTAAGCTAAGGAAATTCAGCATGAATTGCAACTTGCAGTAACAATGAATTGTAGTTGTTCTGTTTGATGTACTGCTTGCACAATCTGTAACGCCTTCTGCTTGAGGGTGTGGCATCTGCCATTGGGGAGGAAAACTAGTGTGTGTTGCCTGTTATACCAGGCTGACTTAATTGTGCAGTGGACCCCTATTACATAGCCTTCGGTTGTTAGCTTTGATCCTGAGATAGTTGGAACCAAACTGGCTAGCACCTTTCCATTAAAACTGCCCCCCTGACCTTTTAAATCATGTGCATTCAAAAATTATATAAGTACCCCACATCTTATAATCGTGTATAAAACTAGCTGAAAAGTAAGTGAGAAAATATTGTAATCCTTCTGTGAGTTATGATCAATGTATCTTATCAGGATTTTTAAATGACACATTTCAGTTTAAGTATAAATATATAAAAGAATAAATGTGTAATTGAGTTTATACTTTATTTTAGAATGTACACATACATAAATATATACAACTAGACATCTCTCTCTCTATTTGCATTTGAAAGAGTTCAAAATCAACTTATGAGGTTTAATGTGTATAATTAGTGAGTGTTTGAATATAAAAAAGGAGAAAATCTAGGAGAAAATGTCAAAAAGGCTCAATAACAAAGATGTAGTATTCTCTTGGCAAAAGCTGATGGATCGCTTGGCATGAATTCATCTTACGGTTCTGTTATTCTTTCTTCTACAAAGATGATATATACACCCTTTCTAAGAGTTTGCATAGAATTGCAATTTGTTGTTGTTACAGACTATAATGACCCTTGGGTATGCACCTGATTTCCCTACTAGAATTACTTACTGTTCCCCGCTCCCCAACTCTATCAGTTTCTAACTATATAACAGTTTGCTTTTTGCAACACAGAAACAAAAATGTAATATAAGGGCTTTTAGCATGTAGTGGAAGGATACAGAGACATTGGAAAATTAAAGGCACAATCCAGCAAAAGTGAGTAACAAGAAATACTCCATAGAAAGCAGTGGAATGGAATTTAGACATTATAATAAGTTCCACTTATTGAGTTTTTAACTTTTGCTGGATTGTACTCAAAGTACAGTACATAGTTAAAAACTTCAAAGGGACATTACGGGCACAATCCAGCCTACATCTGGTATCATTATTCAGGATATGGTCATATACAAATTAAGAATACATATCAATGAAATCATTATTTCAATCATGATAAAGTTTATGATAGTGGGAAAATAGCATAAATATTTTGAGTGAGATTGTCTGATGTGTTGCTTCCTTTTATGTGAATGACAGTCCTTTCCTTTCGCTGGCAGTGGATTTGGATATGGTGCTTTAGGTATTTCTTTGTAAAGTGCATATTGATTGCCTTAAAACATATCTTAATTTGTTAATGCCACTAGTGGCAGCATGATAATATATAAATGCAAGTAATTTCTATGACTAATTATTTAACAACACTGCAAGTAGTAATTCTTTGGATTATCTACTATGCTTTACATACAGCAGATGTGATTTGATTGTTTAGGGACATAACGGTAGTGCTGAAAATGTTTTACTCTCTTCAGGAAATCCTTGCTGTGCATACAAATTAATAGAACATGTTGAAAACAGCCCCATATGTAATAACTTTATTAAAGGCATCATTAATGCAAATGATTATTAGGACTTTGAGACAGCTGGACACTGTGGCAACTGCAGAAATGCGGCTGCCACAGGCTGCTGGCCACAAAATTAGCAGATCATGCTTCTAAAAATGATGTAATCAGCAAAACTGTATACAATGTTTTGTTACTTGACAGGAGTGTGTTACTGACAAAGATAGATACTGGGACCTTAAATAATGAGTTATTCATGAAAAAAAAATATAATTATAGGTTACCAATGTATTTTTAAAATTTATGATCAATATTGTGTTAGGACTTTTCTCACTTCCTTAGTTGTTTTTGTTGTTGTTTTGCCATACTTTGATGATTTTAGATGTCTCTTGAACAGTGTAAATGCAAATATTTGCATACAGACAAATGGCAGTAACTATTACCAAGTAGCAGCAGCACTCGTGCAATTAAGAAGCTAAGAACATAAGACTGGCTCATCTAGTCCAGCATCCTATTCTCACACTGGCCAACCAGATGCTCATGGGAAGCCTCACATACTTTTGAAACTAAGATATTCTATTGGTTAGACAATGATAATCAAATTTTAAAGGAATGCCAGTCAACCAATGCTTTTTACTTTATCGGCCACCTGATTTTGCTTTTAAATCAATGTATTAATTAACTCTGAAGCCATTTAAGTGGTGCACATGGGCTTGAAGACTTATCCAGTGACCAGGGCATAGCTAGGGGTTGGTTAGGTTGGACCCTACCAAGAGTTCAAGCCCAGAGGGGTGCAAAAATTGTGCCTTTCCGCTCTGGCTCCTCTGCTGCTCTGCGAGGCTGAGCAGGGCATCAATACAGTTCCACGCTGATACAGCTCCTTGCCAAGGATGCAAGGCAGTCTATGTACGCCTGTGCCAGTGACCCCAAATCCTCTGAGCTGCCCCTCACTGTCCCCCTCACCATGAAGTGGTGAGGATGCTTCCTTCCCTGCCCCACCCTCGCCAAAGTCTGTATTACTGAAGGAGGAAGTGAGAAGTGTGACACTTTCCCCACTTCCTCTTCCAGCTCTATGGGTCATATTCAACTAAGACTGTACTCAGAGTAAACTCACTGAAATTAATGGATCTAACTTTCTCATGTTCATCAATTCCAGTGGGTCTACTCTTAAGTAAAACTTAGTTGAGTACCGCCCTATGTGTTTTTCCAAGGCTCAGAACTGTGTAGCTGAACAGAAAGCAGAGCAACCAAAGAATGAGAGGGAATGTCGGGAATAGAGCTGAATGAGGTGGGTGGGTAGGATATACAGGAGAGAAAATGGAGATTAGACTTCCATAGAGAGAGAAAATGGAGAATGCCAAGTTGGGGGGGGGGGGAATGCATGCACACAAAACAGAGCTAGTAAAATGCATCCTCTTGAAATTGCATGTTTTGGGGGGTCTCCTTCACAACCAGACTAAATTGCCTCAACAGGCTAAATTGTAAAAATTGTGGGATCTGGTGCTTCCCAGGGCTGCCATTGTGCAAAAACATGGAAATGAGACAAGGCTCCTTAGATAGCCACATAATTTTTCAAGATATCTAACACCCACCCTCAAATCATAAGTCACCTTTATCCATTATTCTATGATTTATTGGTTTTGTTGCCATCCTCTGTAAAAACCATTAAGATTTTAGAAAAGCTGTGCCTTGAAACAATGTTTTTGTTGTGCTGCCAAGTACTGGATCTATGATTTTACTCTATTGTCTACCACTGGGTTATTTTGATAGGGCTTTTGGGGGGCAGGGGGCTTATTAAGTCATGCTATGCAAGACCATGCTTTTATACGGACTCCTTAGACAAACATGAATTTTTGTGTATCCCACAGGTTCAAAAAGGTTGGCGACCCATGATCAAAATATACAGTGGTACCTTGCAAGACAAATGCCTTGCAAGACGAAAAACGCGCAAGACGAAAGAGTTTTCCGTTTTTTGAGTCGTTCCGCAAGACGAATTTCCCTATGGGCTTGCTTCGCAAGACGAAACGTCTTGTGAGTTTGTTTCCTTTTTCTTAAAGCCACTAAGCCGCTAAGCCATTAATAGCCACTAAGCCACTAATAGCCGTGCTTCGCAAGACGAAAAAACCGCAAGACGAAGAGACTCGCGGAACGGATTAATTTTGTCTTGCGAGGCACCACTGTATTTTAAATAGATCAGTACAGATGATTTTGTTAGTTTTGCTAGTTTCAAATCACCAGCCACTACTTTTATATAAATTCCATTTGTGTCAGGTCCGTATAGTTAAAGCTATGGTTTTCCCAGTAGTGATGTATGGAAGTGAGAGCTGGACCATAAAGAAGGCTGATCGCCAAAGAATTGATGCTTTTGAATTATGGTGCTAGAGGAGACTCTTGAGAGTCCCATGGACTGCAAGAAGATCAAACCTCTCCATTCTGAAGGAAATCAGCCCTGAGTGCTCACTGGAAGGACAGATCGTGAAGCTGAGGCTCCAATACTTTGGCCACCTCATGAGAAGAGAAGACTCCCTGCGAAAGACCCTGATGTTGGGAAAGATGGAGGGCACAAGGAGAAGGGGACAACAGAGGACGAGATGGTTGGACAGTGTTCTCGAAGCTACTAACATGAGTCTGACCAAACTGCGGGAGGCAGTGGAAAACAGGAGTGCCTGGCGTGCTCTGGTCCATGGGGTCACAAAGAGTTGGACATGACTAAACGACTAAACAACAACAACAAAGGAGGTCACACTGCATGGCAGTCCTACTTGGTGGTTTGAGCCTTTAATCTAACAGATAACATGTTATTCTTTGCGGGAGGGGGGGCTTTTACAACACAATCCTCAGAAGCAAGGCCCAATGACTTATTCTGAAATGCCTACGGTTAGTTGTAAGTAACAACTATGGACATATTTAGATGGACACAGTCTGCTGTATCAGTGAATTTATTTCCGACTAAATACTGACATTATTTACTATACAGAGAGATTTATATAGATTGTTTTTAACAATGCCACCAGTCCTGACAAGGGGGGTGGGGCAGCACCTACAAGTCTACAGTAGAAAAATACAGTGCAATGGCTTGCTGGGTGGAGCAGAATTGCAATGCCAGCTTCCTGCCAGATGGATTGCTATGGCTTACTGGCAGGGAGAGGCAGAAGGCTGCAGTGCAAACATACTGGCAGGGCTGGCTGGTGTGTTTCCACTGCACCAACTTCCCATACCACTTTGCTCCTCCCCAACCTCCAGTTACCCACCTGCTGGAAAGCTACCATAGTGGCTCCATTCAGGGGTGGCCCATTCTGATTTTCCACCTGAGGTGAAAGGGGAAGCTGCTTCCCCCCTCCAAGCCCACCCGCTGCCAAAGCCTCACTTACTAGGGTTGTGCATCAACAATTAGAGCAGGGGTCTGCAACCTTTAAGACAAAAAGAGCCACTTGGACCCGTTTCCGAAGAAAAACAACAACTGGGAGCCGCAAAACCATTGCGACATTTAAAGCATGCGCGCCACTGCCCTCCGATCTGACAGCGGGCGGGAAGGTGACGTTGGAATGGTGCGTGACTAACGCACGCACCGCCCCCATGCAACGTCACAGCCAGTACAGCGCCCGCCACAGTGGGGAGTGTCGGGGCGCACAATGCGCCTCCTCCCCTCGCTAGTATCCGCCCCAGAGCCGCGGCAAAGGTGTAAAAGAGCCACATGCGGCTCCGGAGCCGCGGGTTGAAGACCCCTGAATTACCTTACTGACATATTTCTTTATCTAATTTTAACTCGCCCTTTGTCAAGTGATCTCAGGTCAAATTACATTAATTATAAAATCTAATAAAAATGATTTTATTTTTTAAGAAATCAGAATAACTTTTATTCTGAAACAAGTGTCCCATCAAATATATTATCCCTGACCCAGCAAGGAAAACCCACATGTGAAAGTAGGCTGGATCTAGTTTCTGATGCTAATAAGCACGCAAAGTTCCAATTAGGACTATTAGATGTTGCATGCACAATTAGAAATGCCTTCATATCACATATTTACCCTATATTGTACATGCCCAGGTAGCTGTATAGAGCTTCCTAAGTTTGATCATATGCACTTGATCATATGTAGATGGCCGTTACACACTTTAATCCAGACCACTTTTTAAAATCAAACAAACATGCAGAATTACATCAGAGGCAAATTTAGTTTATTAAATTGATTTTTTTTGGGGGGAGGGGAGCTAATAAGTGTGTGTTCTTTTTAGAAGACAGCAGCCCTTGCTGCAAGGGGGTACCTTTGATTTAATACTCCCCCCGCCTTAGCGAGAAAATACAAAGCAAAAGAAGGCAGCATCCGTCCCCCACCACGCTTTTTTTTTTTGCAAAGCTCTGTGCCAGCTGCCCTGTTTTTCGAGGCTGATGAAGAGAGGCTGTGAAGTGTGCGTCTCCTCTTTCTTGCATGTTACCATCGCCACTAGAGCTGCAGCAGAAGGCGGAAGGAAACTCCAGTCCGCGTTTTCCATGTGCGCTGGAGTAATCAGAGAGAAGTGGATAATAGTTGTTAGAGCTCTCTCCCTCTCGCTCTCCCCCTCTCCTTCTCTCGCTCTCTCATGCCATGCTGGGCCAGATAGGCTCAGCCAGACGTGTATTTACCCATATCCGGGTTAGAGAGGAAAAGAAAAAAGTTTCATTTAAACCTGAACAAAAAACTTTCAACATGAAATCACACAGCAGGAACAGGCACAGACCGTAAGGCATTCTTACCATTTCTAATCTCCATCAAGGACTTGGGGAGGGGAGTTTCGGTCATTTAAAAAAAAATTCGTGTTGTGTGTGTGCGCGCGCGCGCGAAGGGAATGATCAGCAGGCTTTTTTTGTTAAATTGTTCGTTTCCTGAATTGTGGGGCTTTTGGGGGGTTTTCCCCCTCCCCACCCCCATTTGTTTTGCCCATTTTTTTCCAGGCTGGAGGGGAATTAATTGATTTCTCTCCTCCACCTCCTTGCAATGTTGCAATGATCATGGCCGCGCAAGTAGCAGCGGCTCCGGCGGGTGCGAACAAGAAAGGCAAAACCCCGAGTTTGCCGGGCAACTTAAGCCAGGATCTCAGCTCTGGGGGTCCCGTGGCAGGCACCGCAGGAGCTGCTGGACCGGGCTCTCTCTTGGGGGTCGTAGATGGGACTAACAACAGCAGCAGCAGCGGCGGCTTGAATAATGTAGACCACCATCTCCTCCACCACCAGAATGAACTGAACATGGCCAATAATGCAACTTCTGCCGCCGCCACCGGTAATAACAACAGCGGTTCTTCCTCGGAATCGGTTCTGAAAGAAGCTGGAAGCTCGTCGGGTTTACCTTCCTCTTCTTCTTCTTCTTCTACCCCGGCTATGGAGACAGGGCTGCTCCCCAACCACAAGTTGAAAAGCGTCGGAGGCGATCACCCTGCCGCCGCCGCCGCACCTTCCCACCACCCCCATGCCCAGCACCAGCACCCAGCTCACCTCCATGCCCAGCACCCCCATGCTCACCACCACCACCACCACCACCATGCACTTCCACACCAACAGCTAAATCAATTCCAGCAACAGCCGCCGCCTCAGCACCATCCGATGCAGAATAACAACAACGGCGGCTGCGGCGGCGGCAGCAGCAACAACGGCGGCGGCGGTGGCGGCGCTGCTCAGCCCAGCAGCGCAGACATGGAGCAGCAACATGGAGGAAAAGACAGCGGCTTAGGGGGACAGGCCGAGCCCCAGAGCCGGCCACAGTCCCAGCCCTTGGCGAATAAAGGCGGCGGCGGCGACGAAGAGGCGGCGACGCCGCCGGACAAAATGGGCGAGCAGCACCTCGGCAGCCGCTACGACCACCCCGGCTTGGGACCTTTGAGCGGGCAGCAACCGCCGCCACCTCAGGGAGCGGGCAGCGGCGGAGGCGCTGGAGGAGGCGGCGGCGGGCCCTCAGCGGTGGGTGTCTCGGAGTTTAATAGCTATTACGGCAGCGCTGGCGGCGGCAGCAGCAGCGGAGGCGCCTCCTCAGCGAGCCGGGCTGGGCCTTGCTTTGATCAACATGGCGGACAACAAAGCCCCGGGATGGGGCTAATGCACCCCGCGGCGGCCCCCAACAGCATGGACCCCCTGCCCAACTCGCACGAAGGCTACGCCAACAGCCAGTACAACCACTACGCGGGCGCCTACGGCCGGCCTGGCGGCGGCAGCAACGCTGGAGGAGGAGCAGGAGCAGCGGCGGCGGCTGCAGCAGCAGCAGCGGCGGGAGGAGGAGGAGGAGGCGGCGGCTATGGGGGCTCCTCGTCTGCCTTCGGGGTGCTGAACTCCCCCAGGCAGCACCAGCAGGGCATGATGCTGGGCCCGGGCGGCGGAGGAGGCAGCCTCGGCAAGGCGTCGGGGTCTGCGGGCTTCCAAAGGTTCTCCGGGCAAAACCAACACCCGTCTGGGGCCACCCCAACCTTGAACCAGCTGCTCACTTCCCCCAGCCCCATGATGAGAAGCTATGGCACTGGCTATCCCGATTATGCCAACCCCACTGCTGCCCCATCGCAGCAGCAGGCTCAGGGAGTAGCAGCAGCAGCAGCCGCCCCAGGAAGCCAGCAGGCAGCAGCAGCAGGCATGGGCAAGGACATGGGTTCCCAGTATGGAGGTGCAAACCCAGCCTGGGCAGCAGCACAACAAAGAAATCACCCGGCTATGAGCCCTGGAAACACTGGACAGACCATCAGCAGGAGCCAGGTAACAATAAGAACCCAAAAGAGCAAGCAGTGTGTTGTTTCACTTGCCTGTGTGTGTCTGTCTTTACTTTCTTTCTAATTTACTTTTCTCCTACTCCATCTCAACTCCTTGCTGCCCTCCCTCACAGGGTTGGATAATGCACAGTGTCTGACTCTGATTAGGTCAGAAAGACATCATGGGGAGGGGGGATGACTTTCCTCCTTAAAATCAGACCATTTCATTTATACAGTTGAACAATACACAAGACCCACTGTACCCCACCCAGTGCTCCACTCTAGACTTATTAGAAATCTGAACACACAAGGCCCAGAGGAAAATCACTTTGGAATGGGAAAGGGAGGAACCAATGCCATAACCAGCAGAGCTTGCAAAATCACACTCTCTTTCCTTTCCTGACTTGATCTATTTCTCTTTTAGGTTATTAGAAAATAGTGTCGCTTGGATAGAGTTTTATATTGAAACTGAGCAAAAACAGTGTAAATATGTTGTATCTATGCTACACAGTAGTATAAAGACCTTCACATCCTGGTTGTTCGAATGACTTTCTCTTTTGGCATGTTTCTCATGTCCTCACAACCAATATAAAAATAGTTTAAAAATATGTGGAATGTTATAATTAGATAGTCTCTGTGTTTGCTCTCCCCTTACGGGCAAACTTTACGCTTCGTTGGTTGATGGGGGAGAATCTAACGAAAAAGGCGTGAGTATTGCAAGAGATCAACAGTTAGTGTTTCTGGAGGCTACACAATATTTCTGATCAGTTATAGGCTGTGAATTACCAATTCAGTAGGCATCAGATCATGTCTGGACGATGTTCGTAAAAAGTTGTCTTTTTGCCACCTTTAAAACCATAGGAAATAACTCAGAACTCTTGATGTTTCTTGCTCGGCAGTCTGAGCCTAAAGAGTGACTTGATCTCCTTTGCAAGGTTTGGAATTTGAATTGTGGAGGTAAACTGGCTGTAATAGTCTCCAGACAGCTGCCTCTGAGTTGACATCTAATCTGCCATCTGATTGGCTCCTCTCTCACCATTGGGCATTTAGCATTGCTGATGTAAATAGAATTGCTGAGCAGTACAGTCACAAAAATTCTTGCCACAAATAATAACTGAGCACTTTTGCTCACAGATGCAAGGTTACGCATTCTTAGAAGAAGCTGAAATAATTGGCAGGCATCTTTTGATAGTTGAGGTTAAGAAGGATTCAGCAAACAAGGGACTGTTATGTTTAAAAGACAATCTTTTTTAAAAAAGAATGTTTTAGGTGATCATTGGATCTTCACTGTTTAAATTTATGTGTAGTTTTCTTGTTAATCAACGTTGAAGATTTTCTTTATTTTGATGACATGGATAAATCTTTTAACAATTGGTTTTTATTTAAACTATTAGGGCTTTTTTAAACAAGTGAAATTGTAGTAGAACATCTTGTGGAAAATCTATGCTGTAATCTGCATTTGTTTGACTGTATTCTACATTCATACTCATTTTGCATAGTATTATACATTACTTATTTTTAATGCAATATATATTTAGTGGCATTAGCTTTATTTGTGTACTTGTTATGAGGTTTGTGTCTCCAATATCTTTAGATATGTGACCTCTTGTATTAACCAAGGATATATAATGTTGTCACTTTTTTGTTTAAAATGATTTTTTAAAAATCCAGAAAACCATAGATATTTTTAAAAAATCTGTTCTGCATTTGGATTTCATTGATTAGAAACAGCAGGCATCATGCTTCATTTAGTTCTGTTGATATAAAAAATAAAATACAAGCTTATGCTTTGATTTTTAAGGAAGTGAATTATGTTAAAGGAGTAACAATATATTTAAGTTTTATTGGGGACCTTTTCTATCCTTAACAAGATGATGTTATTATGGACTGTTAAATCTTTGAATATGCTTTCAGGAACAGTGGTAGAAGAAATAAATTCCCACATACAGTCTTTGGGGACTCTCAAAGCTTGGTTTCAGAGTAAAATACATTTTTAAATGATTATGTCCTAGAGTAGACAGTGACTGCAGTAGTGACTGATGGGTTAACCTGAGAAAAATAATTTGAACCTTGAACAGACTGAAAACATATTTGTCTATTGTCTACAGTGTGTTTCTCTAATGTTTTCGTTTCTCTTCCCTTTTTTTTCCCTTTACGGGGAAGTAAGAATTTAGTGAGTTAATCTTTTACTCTTTTGAATTTTCTGAGACAAAAGGGTTAGTTGAAACCATTAGGTAATGAAGATATGTATGTGTAATCTCATAATCAATTTTAAAAGATTTGCTTTGTCTCCTTTGTTTTAAACAATAGACTATTTAAAACATACAGCTTTAATAGGTAGAAAAGGCATAGCAAGGAGGATTGTAGATGCGTGTTACTGTTGTGTCTTATTTATCCCCAATAGGTGTTACAATTATTTATTATTTATTGGAATGAGAACAAAATCATAATGTCCTTATGAATCTTGGAATGAACATAGTTTGCATTTAACTTGTTCATATCCTGCTTGTAGTAGCAAATATCTGTTTGGTACTATTATGTAGGATGTGATTTATAATACATATTCTGGCAACATTCTTTTCTTTGATACTTTACATAGTATTTGTGATGAACATTGATCATTAGTATTCCCCCCCTCATTTTATTACAATTTAACATCTTTCCAACTGATACATGTAATTAAGAAGATAATGGAGGTAAACTGGTAGTTCTTTTAAAATAACAATGTAATGAAGGCAAAAAAATAATAAACCAGTTACTTCGTTATACATAAAATTCTTAAAAGTATAAATATACACTTTTGCTATTGTATTCCTGTGGATGAACGCTCTGTATAGTCTTAATGTATAGAATAGAATACTTACCATCTCATGTGAGTATATTGGGTTTAATACCTAGCCAAATATATGTGTGCTATATCTGTTTAAAAATGCACATGTGTGTGCATATTAATGTATAGCTATATTTGTACAGATGTTCACAAGGTAATTGGTGATTCTAATCATAACCACTTTAACCTTCCCTGTAAAATAAAAGAAGATAGAATACAATACACTACCTGAAAGCTTTATGACGTTATTACTTATTGGTGTCTACTTGTGTTTTTAATATGTGGGGAGATATTCTACCATGACCAAGTATTCTATCTCATTTGTTTTAAAAACCCATTTAAATAAAATTTGGTTGTTATTTTTCATAGCACTTGCCAGCTACAAAGGGCTCTCCTATTGCAGAAAAAGGAAGGAACACAGATAAAGTCCAGTTCAAGTGTGTTCTTCAGCTTTGCAGCATTAGTCTTCCTGCAAATAAGGTCTATGATAATACATTTAGGAGTGACACACAAATCTCATCAACTATTATTTTATTATTTACTAGTTTTGTGACTGTATGGCATGAACAGCAGAAGTCACATGACTCAGTTCATTAGAGCTCACATTCCAGGGATATAATTCACGTTAGATATAGGCACATAAAGTGCAATAGTACATGTTTCCTTTTATCACCATGTTTTTCATTGAATAACTAATTTGACAAAATACTGGCTAGTTATTAGAAAAATCTGTTTAATAGCTGATTTTTTTAATGCATTCTTCTTGCTATGGAGACTGTGTATCTATAAAAGAAGCTGCTTCCCTCTCTGCAACTCGTGTTTATGCCAGCTGCATCCTATTTTGTCTGAGCTTTGTCTTAAATAAGGATAGTGGGACCAGAACCCAGTATTTGGAGACTTTCTGATAAATGTCAGCTGGATGTCTATAGATTATCAGTATACTAATGGGAGAAAATTACTCCTTTTCAGATGTCGGTTTGGGACCACGATTCTCCATCTAGAATATATTGTAAAAGAGCAATACCAAGAAATTAGTAGCATCTCTTGTTACTGCTAATTATATTATTAACACGGAGGGGATCAGTGTGTACACTACAGGCTGCAGTGTGCTAAGAATGATGGAATACTGAGTTTTCCGTAGGAATTTATATGCAAGTGCTGCATGTAACAACAGTGGTAAATTAGTTCATTTTGAACAGCCTTTCCACTGTCTTCAATGTTAGAGACAAGGCTAAATCTTGTGTTTGTTTTCCTTCTGAAAAATATATATCTAATAAATGTATTTAGACAGGATAAAGAAAACCCATGCATATTAGATGAAAATGCTTCATTAAAACAAAGGCCTCAGCCCTGGGACCTTCATGCAACAGCAGCAGGGAGTGCAAAGTACTGCTTCCAAGGATGTTCTCCATCTAGTAGAAGCCCAAGTACAGAGGGGTACCTTCTTTTCCACCTACCAAGCAGCTAATGACCCCAATTATTTATTTAGAATGTGTTTACAGGAATAGCATATATACTGATGACAATTGATATATGATGATAAAAACACCTCTGGGCCTATACAGAATCAGATTTGTGCCCAAGCACAAAACTTACTTTACTTTTGTAGATTGGGTCGATCAGTGTTCTAGAATTTTGTATGAAGCTTAAACGCGGATAGTTGTTTCAAATCCTTGTGTGTATTTTCTTAATGCTGTGACTGAAAAAAAAGCATGTCAGGTTTTTTGGGGGGGGTGGAGGGAGCACAAAATTGGGGAGTGGTGGTGAAATCTCTAGGTACAATGGTGACTAGACACTTGGAATATTTTTAGTCATGTTCATTGTGCTTACTTAAGCATATTAAGTTCAGGGCGAGTGACCTGAAATGTTAATCTGCTGCAAGTTATGTAGTATATGGCTTTTATTTGGGGTTTTTTGTTCATATAACTGCCCCTCAAGCTTGTTAAAGCATCAAAATTGCCTTGCATTTTAGTGCTATTTTAAAATGTGCCATGTATTAGGAGGCACTAAAGATTCTCTGTGGATATGTAAAGCAGTGGTACCTCACTTGCTGTGCCTGCTCAAGGCTTGAGAATTTCAGATCCCAGCAGTGTTTAGCTGTGGTAGGCTAACCCATTGGAATAAATTTCAGTATTGTGATTATAATGTCATATGATAAATATGAATTTTTCAATTTTGGGGCTATTTATATAGCTCCAAAATGCTTTTTTTATGTTTAGGGTACTATTTGAATTAATTCAGGTTTACTTTGCCAACACGCCTCAGTGGCTTTAAAATTTGTTTTTAAAATTGGGGTAGCATTAATTTGGGTTCCATTGAGTAGACTGTTGTCATGTATTGCCCACCGCTCAGATAGGAATGCTTACTTAATTTATTTAGGTTTTGTAAGCCATCTTTCAGGGCTGTACAGCCGCCTTCAAGATGAAACATATGAGGAGTATCAATGTAGATATGAGTAATTACAAAAGTAATGCTTGTTTATGAAAATGAGACACTTTAAAAAGAAATATGCATTTATTTATATAATGCATTTCTGGTTGAATTGTCTGTAAAGGACCTGTATACAAATTTAGAGCCAGGTTCAAATATAAATATATATTCTGAATTTAAGTCTCTTAAGTGCTGCCACAAACCATTCCTATTACTGAAACCACAAATTAAAGATGATTTATACATATGGGCTAAACTGCTGCTTGTTTGCCCCCAGATAAGACGTTTGGATGGGGGAATACATGGAGACATGTTATACCAAGCACTGTAAAGCATGACATTATGTTAACATCCCCAGGTAATTATGTTGCAGCTTAACTTGGGACCCATTGCAATACTTTAAAAAATATTTCTAAATTGAAATACTCTTCATGCTTAAAACTTCCAAAGCAGTAGCTATTAGTCTGTTGCAGCAAAAACAACAATGTGTTTTAATGGCACTTTAAAAGGTTGCTATGACATAAGCTTTAGTGGACTTGAGTCCACTCTTCTGATGCATCATCAGATGTTCCTATATAATTGTTAAGAGAGCTGACAGATTAAACAGGGACAGTTTCTGAGCACAGCATGATTTCAGTGTAGTGTGTTTTTTATGAGAATACATTTATTTTGCTCACATTTGACATGCAAAAAATTTAAATGGTCATGCAAAGCTAGATATATGTTCTGTATGTTTGGATAATCGTCTCAAATTTGAAATAATCCTATAATACAAAATGTGTATGTATCTTTTTTCCAGATTACACATTCAGCGACACCTGTGCAAGGGTGTCAGCTGATGCAAAATACTGTTAAAACTATATTCCACATGCATGTCTGAGGGCTTAATTTGATACTTAGAACTATTTTAGATTCAATTACAAAATGGAGCATTTCAGATAATCTTAACAAGATGAAAATGTGTAAAAGACAGAGGATATTGAATGCCACATTACTGTTTTAAGGGAAGATCAGACTAGAAATTTTGGTTTGGCAAGAGGTGTAGATAAATCAATGAACAAACAAGCATTAGAACCATAGTTAAAATAAGAATGATACCTGTATTTGCCTTGTTCATCTCCCACGATGATGCTTACTATATATTCAGTTGGCTTGGCAGAAGATAATTTTTGCCATATAAAGTCCTGATTAGTGTTAAGAGGACCGTAATAGAAATTGTGCTCTGTGGGATTGCAAGTCAGAATATATGTTGTTTTGTAATTTATATAATGGACAAAAAGTTGGATAAAATTATTTAAATTATAGTGTAAAAATGTTTTCAGTATGCAATATCTACAGTACTTCTAAAAATAAAACAGGTATTCTGTAATGTGAAGTTATTGCATTTTTATATTATGGTATGTTAATTGAGTAGTTTATATGATGGTTTTGGTCACATCTGCTTTAATAAATAATAAAAAAGAGGAAATGGTTTATAACAAACACTTTTCTGTAGTTTTGGTGAAATAGAGAAATTCTATGATATGTGAAGAAAAAGTAATATTTCAAGAAGGAAAAAATAGTATCTAACATAGTTTAAATAACATCCTATTTTATCTTGTATTTGATGTCCTTTTGTACTAGAATTTTACTTATTTTATGGACATAACTTATTTACCCTCTCCCTTTCCTCTCAATATTTAGAACTTCTGTTTAAGTATGTGAATTCTGGATTTTGTGATCTACATCTGCTTTCTCTTTAAAAAATGATCCATTATGTATAGGCTTACTGTCCATATCTATGTATTATCTATCTATCTATCTATCTATCTATCTATCTATCTATCTATCTATCTAATTTCTAGAAGGACTGAGGCTGCTACTCAGTTTTATAGGCTGGATAAATATGTCGTGAAGACACTTGCACCCAGTATTATATTACTTAGCCTACAGTCCTAACTCTACATACCCAGGGGTAAACCTCTTGGATTAAGTGGAATGTACATCTGAGTAAACATGGTTAGGATTGCAGCCTTAGTTTTGTTGATTCCTCTGCCTTCTTAATAACAACAGGTTACAGAACAACTGAGAATTAATAAACAAGGGACTGTAGAAAGATACAAAGCCAAATCAATCCCTCTATCAAATACTAGTCTTCCTTATCTGAGCTTTATGAGTTAGATCCACAGTCTTCTGTATTTCATAGCAGCTGGTTTTTTTACACCTTTTCTGTTCAGCTTGTTGCGCTTGAGTTTTGTGATAGTATGATAGGATATCAGATTGGGAATTTTTTAATATAATGACTGTTCAGATAAATTAATTAGTTGTAGAGGAAACTAATGAATAGCTGCATTTTGCAATTAGGTAAACCTAAGTCTTATTGATTGCAATGGCAAACCGATTATGTCTGTTATTGGCAATGAAAGGGTTTAAGCCAATTGTTTCTCCAAAACAACGTACTTAAATTTTTTGAGAATCTTTTTGAACAGGTATTTTCAGTGGGATTTTCTTCTCTTCTCTGGAGATCCTTTGTTTAACATTGAGGAAATGTAAAATGTTTGGCCTTATGGTCTAAGACTGCATTGCTAAATAGCTTGTTTCTACTTCAGTTTTCCTGAATGTCATGCAAGGTATTTTTCTTCCTAGTGCTGTGGCTCCATAGCTTACTTACACAAGTAAATCTACTATATTTTGCATACTAAAACATGACTTGGTCTTGCTTTTTCACACAGAAGTTAAATGATTTCATAATAAATATTTATTTCAACTAAAACTTTGTATAGCTTGATGTTGATCTAAATTACAATTTGATCTTTTCTGACAATGCTAGCCTTGAAATATCCTGCAAAATAGGAATGGGCCCAATTGTTTGCAGTTGTGTTTCATAGGTACAGAAGAGTCTTTAAAGCAGATTTGATTATTTGAGTGACAAGAGTCGTTAGAATAAATCTTTTGGCAAGAAAGAAACCTTTCAAAGTATGATTTTGTAGTGCAGGTCCATATCTACTCCAGACAGTTCCTGACTGAAATCCATTTTTTTGTCAATTTTAATTTCCAGAATGAAATGAGAGAGCCTAATTTTTGTGATGAAAGTTCAGAATACCAGAGCTGTATGAATTGTACTTATGAGTCAGTGAGTTTGTTAAAATGGCATAGGAACATATATGATGAAAAATACTATTAATTGAGAAATCTAACCCTACAATCTTTAGGTGTGCACAGTTTTTCCAGGGGAAATAGCATATGAACTTCAGTATTCCCCTTTAGGGTTTCAATCCTGTGTATGCTTTCCTAGGAGTGAGTCCCATTAAGCAAAGTGGGACTTACTTGTGAGTAAAAATAATTTTACTAGATCTGTAACTGTAGTATATATTTGTTGAGTATATACACACAGAATTGCAATGTATAATGCTTTATACCAAATTCCAAAATTGCTTTTATGCCTCACCTCAATAGTTTAAAGAGGATTGTGCAGATTTGTGGAAAACTGTCAGAAAAACCTGGGAGCATGCGTACCAGCATCTCATGTGTTTTGGAAAATATAAAGATTGTTTTGTCACCATTGCTGGATTTTTGTCCTCTCAAGAAGAAGTGGTCAGTTGAACAGATCTATCCCAATTTATAGCAAACATATACAGTGGTACCTTGGGTTACAGACGCTTCAGGTTACAAACTCCGCTAACCCAGAAATAGTACCTCGGGTTAAGAACTTTGCTTCAAGATGAGAACAGAAATCACGTAGTAGCAGCTGGAGGCCCCATTAGCTAAAGTGGCACCTCAGGTTAAGAACAGTTTCAGGTTAAGAATGGACCTCCAGAATGAATTAAGTTCTTAACCCAAGGTACCACTGTACAAGATGTGGTCCAACAAGGCAAATGCAACCCCCTATCCAGAGACTCAAAGGGACTTCCTCCTGAGTAGGCATGTGTTGGGTTCATTGCTAATCAATGTAATTGCATATTGTGAGAGGCGAAAAGATAGGCTGGAAAAGGGGGTATTTGGGAGACTGGAGTCTTCGCAGTTTGGCATAGCATCCAAATTCAGGAGATGTGCTTGCAGTGTTGTAATAATGCACTTTCAATATTGGGTTAATAGCATGGTTTATGATAAGGTGCAATCATGATTTGTGCCCGGTACTAAGCATACAGTAGCTGGGCCAGTAAACTTGGTGCTGATTTCTTACCTTCAGTTCCTTGTTTTTAAAACAGTTTTCTTCAGTTGAATAGGTAGTTAGGTTTTATGTATAACTGTGGTGCTGAGAAAACACCTGATGTAGTTACCATTCCCTTAATTTTCAAATGAAATAAAAGGTTTTTGGTGACCTGCATTTTCAGAATTTTCTGGCTTTGTTTCCTATGTCTTAGACTTGAAATGTGATGTTTTGTCTAATTAATGTATTCCCATTCCATTTAATGTGTGATCCTTATAACTACTAGGATCCCCTCCCAGTTAGGCTTCTTTTCATTCCGTCCAACTCAGCAAAATAAAAACCCTGCAAGGGGATAATGGTGGTGTAAAAATATTCCTTATGCACCAGCATCAAATTTTTAGGCACCTGGACAACCAAGCATATAGATTTTTCCAGTCTGGGTGTGGAGAACAAACACTAAAAGTGACCACTTGCATATTTCATGGAAGCAGCAGGCTGTGTGCAAGCTAATTTGTATGTGAAACTGCAAGCCTTAACTGTACAATATGAAAATGAAATGTATCTGGCATTAGAGCTGAGAACTTCAGCAGAGTACATACAATGAGGAATTATTATGGTGGACAGAGTTAATTTTATTTTGCAGACCCTTTAAATAAATGAAGATAATTGACTTCAGTGGCACAAACAGTTTGAGTTCCGTTAGGGTGATATTTGTAGTGATGTTTATAGTTAACTGTTATTTATATCCCTGGGTTTGCTGTAAGATTAATTTCTTTTTAACTTGGGAAATTATCAGCCTCCACTGAAGTCATTTTAGTGTTTCTATTCCCCCCCCCCAGCTCAGTTACTAAGCATGGGGGAGGGGAGGCTGGTGCCTGGAGTTGATTCAAAATGTGGTATGTATTAGTGTCTGTAAAAGTTTCTCACATGAAGCAAAGTGGTTTGCTTGCATGGCATCACATGATCAAAATATTTTTACTCTTGGTGCTGCCAGAAGCTATCTATTGCTTTTCAACAATCTCAGTTGTTGGGCGCCATGCCAAGATGTTTAAGACAGCCCCTTACGTGAGCTGTTCCATTCTTAACCTCCTTGACTGAAGTGCTGTGACCTTCACATATGTAGATTAGCCATGTGCTCTGTGAATTGAAACTTGCTGCCTCAGGAAGAAAGGGTTTTTCTTTTTATTCCTGAGGGAATTTGACAGCCATTCATCCCTGACCTGGGCAGAGGTAATGCAAGGAAATTGGATTCAAATGGAATGCATATATAGATAACACACAGGCAGTATACACAGACAAGTAGCTCTCCTGCCTGGCAGAGGAAAGAATAATTCACTGACAAAGATAAGCTGCTGATTTGGATGCTGTGAAAAAGAACTGTAAAGAGAGAAGTTTGAGAGGCTATTTTGTTTGTTTGGAGTAATAGTTTCTGGCTGCTGGTTGCTCAGTTGTACCTTTATTATGGTCTATTTTTTTGTAACAATAAGCTAAGCTTTTATTCCCTTTGTAAGTGTAGTGGCTGAGTTTGATGACAACGCTTAGAAAACCAAGGGTATCTATTTAAAATAATAATGCCTTAATTTTTTTAAAAGGTATGCATTTTCTTATGTGTTTTTCAAAGGAGAAAAGCAACCAGTTTTGAAGAAGCACTGTATGAATTCAACAGATATTCTTCAAAAAAGAAGAGAAAAGAAATTAATTTGTACAGTGTGATAGGGTGCAAATGAAATTCCTTGTTAATCAGCTGTAGCTGTTGCTTGAAAACAGATTTCTGAGTTTTTGGCTGACTACAGCAAAACATTACTGTGGTATGCAAAAATATAGAAAACATTTTGGAGTAAACTTGTATATTTTGTGTTATCACCCACACATTTTCCATTTGCCAATAAAATTAAAAGGTTACTATCATTTCCAGAGATTTAATTGTATAAAGCAAAATACTGTAGCCATACTTAAAAATTCCTAAAGGGTAGTAAGGATCTCTAGAAAGATAACTTCTAGGCATCATGAGGCGGGACACAAGACCATGAATTCTGGTCGCTGAGGAACTTGAGTGGCAGACTATGATTGTGCTTGTGTCTGGTTGGTGGGTGATATGGATGTCTGGCTGGCCACTGTGAGAACAGAATGCTTGACTACAGGCCTTTGGTCTGATCTTGCCGAGATCTTCTTACACTCTTTCTTACCAGCAATATCCAGGCAAAATGCAACCAAACACAGCATATGCCCTGATTGGGATGGTTGGCGGTAGGTTAATCCCCACCCAATCTGTACAGTATTGGCTATTGTGTACTCATCCATCTGTTTTGTAAGTTGTCAGCGTGGAAACTCCAGATAGTCTCCTCTGTTTTTCATAACTCTTACTATTATTTTATTATGTATTCAGGTTCTTAGCCACCCTTCTCCATGAGGTCTGAGGGTGGGTTACAGCAATTTAAAAATACAATACTGAAAACACTTTAGAACAAATTGAAGTCGCAAAGTGACTTGCCAGAATAGTTATCTCAAGTGTGAAAGGCCAGAATGAAGTGGTACATATTTCAGCATAAGACAGAAACTACACAAGGGCTGACCCAGATGCATCTCAGCTGTTTGGCGCTGTCAGGGGTACAGGGACAGAGGCACAGGGAAGGCAGGAAATGGAGAGCGATGGAGAGGAATCCCAGGACAGCGAGGAAGAGGATAGCAATGACGCAAGAGATTCCATGAGTCTCTCCAGTGAATCAGAGGATTCCCAGAAGGGGGCGCCTGTGGTAAGGGCAAGGGGAGCCCCAGGGGGAAAGTGCCAGGAGCGGGGGGCCAGCAGGGGACCCCAAAGCGGCAGCTGGGAATCAGGGCCAGCCTCTCCACCAGAGCACAGTGAAGGGGGGGGAGGTTCCAGTGTGTCAGAGGGAGCAGCTCCGGCGACAGAGAAAGGGGAGGGATCAGAGCAAGCCGTTCTCCCGGAAGAGGAGGAGGGCAGTGAGGGGAGTAGCATAACTGTCAAAAGGAAGGTCAGAGGTTGGGCGTGCGCACCAAGTTCAAATGAGGAGGCGCGCGGAAGAACAGGGAGCCCGGGGGAGGAGCCAGGACCCAAAGCCCGCAGGAGGGGGGAGGAGCAGTCTGGAGATTCCGCTTCAGGACAATCCAGGAGGGGAGGAACCCCGGCAGGCAGAAAGACCCTGCGGAAAAGGAAAGAGAGAAAAAGGTGGAGCAGCGTTAGCTTATTAAACTGGTGTAGGGGAGGGACCGATTCAGAGGGGACTTCTAACGTCTAAGGCTAAGAGACGCGGGGCTGCACGCCTCGGTTGTGGAACCAATAATGAACTCCAATAAACGTCCTTGTATATAAGAAGAACTTGGCGTTGGTCTTTTGTGAGCTGAGACCTGAGGCAGCCCTGACAGGCGCTTAAGTTGTTTAGGGCTTTATGTACTTAGGTGAGCTGGTTGGATTGGGCCCAGAAATAAACTAGCAATCACTGCACCTGTTTTAAAAACAGTGGTTGTGTGGGTTGTAAATGGAAACCCAGGCAGTAATGTGGCTGTTGCATTTTTAACCATTTGACATGTTTGAGCATTCTTCACACCCCTCTATCCAAAAGGCCTGTAATAGGTGAAGGAGGCATAGCTGAAAATAGGGATTGCTAGCTGCTGAGGCCTTCTGATCCTCCAATGGTGAAGTTGGATTCAAGAGTAGTCACAAGCTATGGATATGTTCTTTCAGGGGAACACAACCGCATCCAGAACAGGCTCACCTCCCAGACTTGAGAACTAGGAACACATCAACACCTCTGTCTTTTCAAGATTGAGCTTCAGTTTGAGCTTCATCCAGCCCACCACCATTGCAAACACTGGTCACACACCTCCACCACCTCTCCTGATTCAGATGTAAGAGAGAGAGTTTGGTGCCATTTGCATATTGGTGACACCTCACTACTAATCTCTGATGACATCATACATCAGCATGGGGAACAAAACGGAACCTTGTGGGACAGCACAAGACAGCTCCCATGGCACCAAACAGTGGACTGCCAAAACTACTTTCAGGAAACCACCTTGAAGGTAGGGGTAGATCCACTAGAGTACAAGGCCCTCAAACCCCATATCCATGAGCTGCTCCAGAAGAGTACCATTGTCAGTAGTATTTATGCCTGCCAAGAGGTCAAGGAGAACAAAGGCCATCAACCAGGCTAGATTGTTACATTGCCATGGATTCAGATAGACAGCTACCACCCTCTAGATCACCTTGCCCCAAACGGGGAAATTCATCACTGAGTATTGTTGTTTAACACTTATGGGTCCAGGGAGGTGCTCTTAAGGGGGGGGGTGTCACCACCTCCTCCTTGGAAGTGGTGTGGATTCCACCGTCAAATGATTCAGTAATGGATAAAAAAATTGCAACCTCAGTTTATAGGTTTGTCCTACATTTCCTTCTGTTCCCTAATTAAGTAGGAAAGAGCTTTATAGCCCTTAATTCATGGGGGTTTTTTATACGAATGTGGCCACTATTGCAAGGAAACAGGTGAAACAATTTCAGTGGAGGTCTTACATTAAAAGGAGGAGAGACAAAGGTGAATTAACAGACCAAAGTGACTAAGGGGGATAGGCAACCTAAGGCCCATGGGCCACAAGTGGCCCACGGGGGTCGTTTAACCGGCCCACGAGCTACCCCCAAACCGAGCCGCCCGCTTGGCGAGTCCCCGCGTGCTGCGCTAAACCGGCACAGTGCAGGGACTCGCTTCTGCATGCTCAGACACCGGAAATCGCGGCTGCATGCACTCACACACACACACACACACGATCCGGCCCACAGAGGGTTCTCCACTGGAGTGAACTGGCCCAGGCGAGGTAAACCTTGCCAACTCCTGGTTTACAGACAGCAGTTATTGAAGGATTGCTGAAGCTCTTGAGGTGCTTCAACACTTCTAGTTATCATTAATATAATCTTCCTATGATTTTGTTACCTGTATTTATCCTATTGGATGATACTTACTGCCCCAGTGACAGACATAGCATACACCTAAAGTAATGGTTCGATAATTCGGTGGGGACATATCTTGCTTAGGATACTAGAGTACTACCAAGTGGGTGTTGCCATCACTTTCTTACATATCTTATCCCTGAATAGCATTACAGAAAAGTCTTCACTGAAAGTAGTCATCATTTCTTCTTTGGGCAACTGAGATTATTGTTGGGGGCGGGGGGGGGAATTACGCTTTTACTTTACCTTTACCTTTTTACTTTTACACATTTACTGACATTTTGGGATTTCTTTTGTCCTGAGTGGGCTGCTTGCAGCATCCGGTCTTAGGAGCAAATCAAAATGGTCAGATTAAATTGCCTTTTCCAGCCATATACAGTGGTACCCCGCAAGACGAATGCCTCGCAAGACGGAAAACCCGCAAGACGAAAGGGTTTTCTGTTTTGGAGGCGCTTCGCAAGACGAATTTCCCTATGGGCTTGCATCGCAAGACGAAAGCCCATAGGGAAATGCTGGCGGTCGGGAGCAAAGACTTTCGCCCACAGCCGGCCTTCAGAAGAGGACCTCTTCTGAAGGCCGGCAGGGGGCAAAAGTCTTTGCTCCCCCCCGCCTGCCTTCCCCCCCGCCTGCCCCGGGCGATCTTAAAATGCTGGCGGGCGGGAGCGAAGCGTTCGCTGCCGACCCCCAGCATTTTAAAATCTCCAAGGGACAGCAGAGAAGTCTCTGTCCCGGGGAGATTTTAAAATGCTGGGGGTCGGGAGCAAAGCGCTGCCGACCCCCAGCATTTTAAAATCTCCCCGTGTCCCGGGAAGGTTTTAAAATGCTGGGGGTCGGCAGCGCTTCGCTCCCGACCCCCAGCATTTTAAAACGCTGTTCCGAAGGGGGGGCGGGGACACTTCGGAAAGCTGTTCCGAAGTGGGGAGGGGGGGCGGGGACACCTGCCCCAGCCGCCCCACTTCGGAAAGCTGTTCCGAAGTGGGGCGGGGGGGCGGGGACACCTGCCCCAGCCGCCCCACTTCGGAAAGCTGTTCCGAAGTGGGGCGGGGGGGGCGGGGACACCTGCCCCAGCCGCCCCACTTCGGAAAGCTGTTCCGAAGTGGGGCGGGGGGCGGGAACACCTTCTGAAGGCGGGCAGGGGGCGAAAGTCTTTGTCCCCCCTGCCTGCCTTCCCAGGGGCTTTTAAATCGCCCCGGACAGCGGAGAAGTCCTCCGCTGTCCGGGGCGATTTTAAAATGCCGCCCGCCAGCATTTTAAGATCGCCCTGGACAGCGGAGAAGTCCTCCGCTGTCCCAGGGTTTTTTAAAATGCTGGGGGTGGGAAGAAAAGCCCTTGTCCCCCCCCCCAGCCTTCAGAAGAGGTCCGGGGACAGACTGTCCCCGGACCTGGTCTGAAGGCGGTTTCCCTAGGAACGCATTAATTGATTTTCAATGCATTCCTATGGGAAACCGTGCATCGCAAGACGAAAAAACCGCAAGACGAAGAGACTTGCGGCACGAATTAATTTCGTCTTGCGAGGCACCACTGTACTCCTCAATAGCCTTTACTTGTAGAATATCAGCTATTAAAATGTGTGTGAGAAGATACTCTTGCTTTTTTGTTTTTGATGTAGCATATCATCACAGAGTCTATTGTAAGTTAATTTCTGATTTTTTAAAAATGCACTGGACCACCATTTATTTTTAGAATCGGCTGTTCAATGTGAGGTTTTTGCCTCAGCCTTTTCTATCTGCAGTAGAGAGTTGCTTGCCCTGTGCGAGGTCTTTAACTCAGTGGGGGAGCATGAATTAATTAAAAGCACACCACCACCTTTAATTTATACAGGTCTAAAGCTACTTACGTTCTCATAGAGAGGAGGGAAAGCACGTGTGCTTTGAGCATCAAAATGGAATTCACTGTTTTTGTAGCATTTAGTTAAGATATATAATTTATCATTCAATGTTTACATGTTTTTAAATAGTTCTTTTTGTGAGAAATATAGCCGGTGGTGAGAGTGCCACAAAATCCCCAAAGCTGTTTCCAAACAAGGTACTGAAGCCAAGGACATTAAGTCGTTTCCAGAGGTTTCAGTATTCTTCCTCCTCTGCTGCCTGCCAGGCTCTGTCCCTGTCCCTCCCCTCTTTTAAAATCCTTTTGATACCTCAAACTGCCACCCCCTGCAGAGAAGTCTGGTAGCATGTGTCTGCTGTCACTTTGAGATTCTCTGCTTGGGAATATGTGAAGAACCTCCAGTACATCTGAATATGTTTTTAGCTCACTATTCAGGCTTTACACATAAGATCCAGACACCTTTTCCTGAAGGGGCAGCATGTATTGATTCTTAAGAGTTGGAGATTCAACCTGGTAATATTTTAAGTTTCCAGTGCCAAAAGAGCAGCAGAAGCAGATTAAGAGGTACAGTATAATAATGTAATCTGTTCATGAATGAACAGAAGAAAATTTCTCAGTGCTTTTTAAATTTTTATCTGTTATAATTGTTTTATATACTCTATAAAATCAAATAAAGACAACTTACAGAAATAATTCTAAGTGCTGAGCAAGTGTATGCCCTTTGTAAACATGTTGTACTAGAAATTTTTATTTAGGAAGCATTGTTTATTTTGGTTTTTAAGGGTCTTTCACACAGCATGGCTTGTTGTTGTGAATCTAAGGCTTGTAATGGCTCCTGAACTGGACTAAATTGAATGTGGATTTAGTGTCAGTGCTTTAATTTCATGAATAGAAATTCTCATATATATATTTTAGATTGACTATCTTTAAAATAAAGTATTATTTAGTAAATAATGTGCATGATGACAAGTCATCCAGCTATGATAATTATATCTGCTAGTCTGTAAGATTCACATTGGTAGCTATAGTACGATCAAGTGCATCGGGAACTTTTGCTTTCTCTGATTCTACAAAAGCTTTGATTGTATGCTCATTTTGCTTTTCTGTATTGTTGTGCCTCTAAGGCTTGGAATTCATGAAAGGTCCAATATATAGCACTTAAAAGTATTGGTTTGTGATAAGAAGCAATTTTCACCATGCTTGCATTTATTCTTTTTCTTATTATTAAAATTTGTATGCCACCCTTCACCCGGAGATCTCACAACAGTTCTCAGCATACAATACAGAATAAAACCACAAAATACACAATAAGAACAAAACAAACAAATAACCTCTTCCTCCCTCAAATACATTTAAAAAGATACAGCCTGTTAATCAACCAAAGGCCTGGTTGAAGAGAAATGTTTTCTCCTGGCACCTAAAGATGTAGAATGAAGGTGCCAGTTAAACCTCCCTGGGGAGAGCATTTGGCAAATGGGGAGCCACTGCAGAAAAGGCCCATTCTCATATTACCTCTGGACCTCTCATGGAGGAGGCACACCCATTGACAGCCTGGGGTGAGCCAGGGCTTCCCTGGTCGGTCTGATTTGGTTCGGGATCCGGCCAGACCAGTTGCACAGACCTACTTGCATGTGTTCTGTGAAATTACCCAATGCTATTTCCAAATTGGCTACCTCCAGTTGACACAGAACCAATTTTGGCCCTGCAGAGACCATTATTTTGAATAGGGTGAGGTGTTTTGTAGCACAATACTCTGTATTGTGTTTTCAACTAGGTCTTGTGGAACGTGCCTTTGAATAGCTATGCTAACCTTTCCAGATGGTTACACTAGCCTTCTCCAAGCTGGTGTCCACTTGCTATTGATGAAAAAGAATCCCTCCTATTCTAGACCCATTGGCCATGCTGATGGAGGCTGGTGAAAGCTGAGAATCCAAAACCTCTGGAGGATACCAGGTTGGGGAAGACTCGGTTACTTCATTAAAATAAAATATTTTAAAAGTAACTAAAATGCTTAATAAGGCCTACATTAGATGCCTGCTTCTTAAGCCACAGTTTTCTCGTGTGTTAGATGATGATGTCTGCTCCCACCATGTATAAAATTACTGTACTTTTCGCACCATAGGACGCACTTTTTCCGTCTTAAAAACTAAGGGGGAAAGTCTGTGCGTCCTATGGAGTGAATGCACAGGGGAGGCAGGCAGGAAAAGCCCCCAAGAGCCCCACACAAGCTTCGTGCGGCTCTTGCAGGCTTTTCCCCAGGAGGGAGAAGGGACTGACACTGCCAGTCAGTCCCTTCTCCCTCCTCTAGAAAAGCCTTGTGCAACCTCTCCAGCCGGGGGGGGGGGGGGAGGCTGCTCAAGGCTAAAGAGGAAGCCAGGGCAGCGAGCGTGATCCACCAGAGGTAGATCTTAACCCTTGCCTCACCTGGGAGCTTCTCTGGGCAGGAATTCCCTCAGCTTAAGTGGGGTGGGGGAAGTGTGGCAGGTAGGGGGGTACCTACCTAGATACTGAAGCCAGTGTCTCTCCGATGAAAATCGGGAGTGGGCATTGTGTGAAGTGGCTGTGGATCTCCTGCCGCAGAAGTGTAGGACGAGTTGGGAGGGCCACCCGAGGGTCATCTAGCCCAGCCGCCTCACAATGTAGGAATGACAGCTAAAGAACGCCAGGCAGATGGTTCCCCCAACCGCTGCTTAAAAGCCTCCAGTGGTGGAGACCCCCAACACCTTCCGAGGTCATAGAATTGCAGGTTGGAAGGGAACCCCAGGAGTCATCTAGTCCAGCCCCGGTGGACATCGGGCGCGATCCATCCCGTTGCGCAAGGCTAAAGAGGAAGCCAAGGCAGCGAGCGGGATGGATCACGCTCGCTGCCTTGTCTTCTTTAGCTGCACTGGAGAGGTTTAGCTCTTGGCTGGAGAGGTTGTGCGGCTATGGATCCTGCTCTCTGTCTTGGCTTCTTTGCTCTTTGGGCCTGGGGGGGGGGAACCCAGGCTTCCCCCGCAGCCCCAAGAAGCTCTGGGAGAAGTGGACAGGCTGCGTGCAGCCTGTCCGTGGCTCTTTGGGGATGGGGGGGGAATAATATTGGTGCGTCCAATAGAGCAAAAAATACGGTACATATCTGAACATGCAACAATTCAGTTTAACATACTACAACTTTTGTATGGTTGGCATATACTGTATTTTTCGCCCTATAGGACGCATTTTTCCCCCTCCAAAAATGAAGGGGAAATGTGTGTGTGTCCTATGGGGCGAATGCAGGCGCACCGACCCCTCTCGCTCTCCAGGCTTCAGTAAGCTCTGTGCAACCCTCGGGAGACCGGCACCACTTCACGCCCGCCTCCCGATGGCTGCGCAGAGCTGCCTGCATTCTGGAGCCTGGGGAGACTGGCGCGACTTACTGCTGGCCTCCCTAGGCTTGCGGATAGCAGGCTGTTCTTGGGGCTGGGATTGGGGGAAGCTCAGGCTTCCCAGGCGCCAGCCCCACGCCTGGGGGGGAAATACATTTTTTTTCTTTATTTCCCCCCGCAAAAAAAACCAGGTGCGTCCTATGGGGCGGTGCACCCTATGCGGCGAAAAATATGGTAGTTAGATATGTGCCTCTGGATGTTGGCGATGGAAGTTGTCGTCATATGCAGAAGTAGAACTGTGGCTGGAGAAGTCAATCATGACACGGATATCTAGTTTAGAGCAGCCCGTGCGTGTCAATAGTCCGCTTCCGAAAAGGGGCTAAGGATACTGATAAACCCATTTTGTAAATAGGATTCAACTTTATGGTTGAGTCCATAGGATTCAACTTTATGGTTACCGTATTTTTCGCCCTGTAGGACGCACTTTTCCCCCTCCAAAATTGAAGGGGAAATGTGTGTGCGTCCTATGGGGCGAATACAGGCTTTCGCTGAAGCCTGGAGAGTGAGAGGGGTCGGTGCACACCGATCCCTCTCGCTCTCCTGGCTTCCGGAAGCTATCAGCAAGCCTGGGGAGCCCGCGGGAGTTCCCCGCAGGGCTCCCCACACTGCGGATAGCAGCCTGCCACCCGGCGTGCAGGGCACCCTGAAGCAGAGCGCCCCTCGCGCCAGGCAGACATCCGCAGCGTGGGGAGCCCTGCGGGACCTCCCACAGGGCTCCCCATGCTGCGGATAGCCTGCTGCCCAGCGCGCGAGGCGCCCTGAAGCAGACATCGGCCAGCCCCACAAGCTCGGAGGCGGAGCAGTTCCCCGACCTGGGTTTTGGGGGGGAAATAAAGGAAACATTTTTTTCCTTTATTTCCCCCCAAAAAAACTAGGTGCGTCCTATGGGACAGAGCGTCCGATGGGACGAAAAATACGGTATATCCAGTAGTTGCTAAAGCAGAGAGCAACTTGTGTAACTTATTTTCAGTTCCATCATGCAACTCCTGTGCTCCCCAGAGGGCCTGTGGACATCTTGAACTCTGTGGCCTGTGCAATACAGGGAGGAGTAAAGAAGCTGAAATTGGGTGGACGAACTTTGTGTGAGTGTGCAACCACTGGATACCCTAATGCTGTGAAACATTATTTTCCTATTTCTAGCTCCAACATGTTAAAGTTCCTGCATTGTCTGTATTGAAGTCTGCATTTTAAGTTGTTGCCACCAATTAAGCATAATATATTCAAAACCTGCTTACCTGTTAAAGTATCCACCTCAGAACTGGTGCCAAAGTCTGAAATCAGTGTGATGTGTGCATGTGCATGCATATTACAACTCCAGATAACATCTTTGAAAGGACGGATTTTTTTGAAAGATCTGTGTTTATAGTGTTTGCTGAGACCTTTGGCATTGTTATAAAAATATGCATTTTTCTGGAGAAAAGAGGTGCTTTCTCAAGGTTGTCTGAAATGTTTTAGCTTAAGTAGCAAATGAGGTGTGAATCAAATTGTCAGATGGATGGATGCCAAATTATTGCAGCACTTGCTGTTTAAAGTAACTGGCAATGTACTTGGAAACGTGTGAGCCTAACAGATAAATGTGTAAACAGCACCTTTCTCTTTCATTATATCTGGTTTCTCACCACTTTTCTTTATACTATGAGGACCTAAATTTGTGTGGGAGATGACATAACTACTTTCAACTTGTTAGTTTATGATATCTATATCAGAGGTTCAGTTCAAATCTGTGCATGACATAAGTAACGAAAAATGGATGTAAGCAAATTAACTTTAGCAAATGCTTCCTCAAATATGGAAAAACTGCATCAAGGAAATAATATTTTAAGCAGTACTTTCTGAAACGCTGCATAAAATTGCATCTTTTATTGTGTATTTGGCTTCCATTTATTTTGATAGATATTTTGTCTTGGATTCCTGATCACTAAACAGTTCAATGCTGTTTAATTTCTATTAAATTGTAGTCCCCACTGGTCTTAATGGGATGTGCTCCCAGGTAAGTATAGTAGCTGCAATTCTTTTTAATGTTAATTGAAAATTATGATAAAAAACAAGGAAATACAAAACATTTTCTTTTTTATGTTAGTTAAAAATATGTTAACATTATAGTAACATAGTATCCAAATGGCTTTTGGAAATTTGTAGCCGACATCTGCTAATTGCTGAATGATCATTTATTAAAGTTCTCATTTTGTGTGTGTTTGGATTGGGTATATACAAGACATAAAAAAGCAAGTTCTTTAGTGCTATAGATGCCATAATAAGCATTCTGATGATTCTTCAAAATATGGTTTGGATGATAGGAAACTAGCCATAGGCTTGTATTGGCTCACACACAGAGTTTAATGCATTACTTTCTGGTTTAATTAAATTACTGTTTGTCATTACATCTGAATAATGGCTTGAGCAAACCCTCCAAAGCAAGATTGCAAACCACACTTTTATATTGTTTCATAATCCTGGTTCGAAGGATTCATTCAAATCATTGATTTGCTGGTTTGACTGCAACAGCAAGCAGCGGTTGATAAGACCAGGAAGTGATGTATCACAGCACAATCCTAGTGGTGTCTTCAAAGTAAGTTTTATTGAATTCAATGGGACTTGATTGCAGTCTTAAGCATCATGTGGAAGAGGGACAGTTCAAGCCTGTTGTTTGGTTCAAGTCATTCAAACTG
Source organism: Podarcis bocagei (assembly GCF_964188305.1). Lineage (NCBI taxonomy): Eukaryota > Metazoa > Chordata > Lepidosauria > Squamata > Lacertidae > Podarcis > Podarcis bocagei. The sequence continues at coordinate 54,834,968 of NC_138127.1, forward strand.
TGGTTTGGAGGATGGTCTATCTGCTCAGATGATGAGGCTTAATTAGCAGGTGGACTAGCTGAGGTCAGAGTAGAAATTAATGGAGATTCATCTGGAAGCCCAGACTACATCAACTTAATGAGTTAATGGAAAGCCGATATGTCTTTAAATTGCCAAACTGATTTGTTTCTAAATCATTTTTAGGAGTCTCTTTCTTCAATCCAGGGTTTATTAAAGAAGGAAATTCTGTCCATTCAGTTGCCTTCATCTTCAGACTTACATTCTAAGCTGCTATCACAACTTTTCGCTTCTTCAGTCATAGGTTAATTCAAATGTGTATGTGAAGAAAACCCACATTCCTCCCTTCCATGAGAGGATAGTAGGAGTACATCACCCCAAGGCTTCACTGAGACTTGCACACTTAATATTAAACCATGGTTTAGCATTATGAGGGCCTTCTCGGTCGTGGTGCCCACCCTGTAGAATGCCCTCCCATCAGATGTCAAGGAAATGAGTAATTGTATATCTTTTAGGAGAGATCTGAAGAGAGCCCTGTATAGGGAAGCTTTCTAAGTTTAAATGTTTTCTGTGTTTTTATATATGCTGGATGCTGCCCAGAGTGGCTGGGGCACAAATGGATGGAGGTAGAAATTAATAAGAATAATATGTGGCTATTTGCCCATTTTGCATATAATACTGAATCATGCTTTAAACGATATGTGAATTGATCTAGGTGAGACTTAGGCTGATTCCCTCATCTCTCCTTTGGTGCAGCTGGAGAAGGAGTTCAGAGCATTTGTCTTAGGGTTTAAATTAATTATACTCGGTTGCTACAGTTTATTGAAATAAGAAATGATGGGTTTTGATCCTAGCTTGTTTTAGTAGCCAAGTTTTAACTAACTGGTTTAAACCAGGAGCCAGGTTCTTTATTAAACAGGAGGGAAGTTTTGAGTGAGTTGCTGCAAGGCTCTATCCCCAGACTGGTATTTTCAAAAAAATTTTTGGTACCTTACATGAATTTATTCAGAGGATAAACTTTCTGGATGAAACAAAACAGCACAATAGAAGATGAGTACAGTGGTTACAAATGCTTTGGGTTACAAACACTTTGAGGTACAATCTCCGCTAACCCGCACATACTTACCTTGGGTTGAGAACTTTGCCCCAGGATAAGAATGGAAATTGTGCACCGGCAGCGCAGTGGCAGCAGGAGGCCCCATTAGCGAAAGCGCGCCCCAGGTTAAGAACAGTTTCGCGTTCAGAACGGACCTCCGGAACAAATTAAGTTCGTAACCCAAGGTACCACTGTAGAAAATTCAAAATGAAAATGGGGCTGAAACTCACACATTGAAATTAAGCAAACAAATGCAAAAGTAATGCATTCAGACAAAGCAGCAGCAGCAACAACAAATATACAGCAATAAGTTGTACAGGCATTAGGATGGGGAATCCTGGATTGGTAGTAGTATATGTGAAATAGATTCTGGGATTGTGTTGAGTCAGCAGCGTTGTGTGGCTTTATTAATAGAACCAAGGCTGCCAGCAGGATTTTATGGGCACAGAACATTGTACAGTGGAACCTCTACTCACAACCACAATCTGTTCCAGAGGCCTGCCTTATGGCGAAACAGGTCGCTGGGAGAGGCACCGTTGTGTGCAGGTGTGGGTGGTGATTGCCCGCTTCTGCGCATGCACAAACGGCGGCAAACCCACCGGTTACTTCCAGGTTTGCCGTGGTCGCAACTTGGAATGTGTGAGTGGAGGCGGTTGTGAGTTGAGGTTCTACTGTATGTAGATTGGGTCTTTCAGTACACCCACAAAAGGGAGCAGAAATGTGTGTAAAATGTGCATATGCTTTGTGTCATGCCAATTTGTATCATCTTTTGCATATAAGATAGATCTAAATCAGGAGCCACACACAAATAAGATTTCAGGTAGAATGGCAGCAGTTGAAATTTGACCTGCTTAAAGGAACAAGAACCCTCTAGGGACCAAATGCCAACCCTTATGATTCTGTGAACTATAGTTTATTGTAGGGATCCCTACCCCTTTTGAAGCTTGGGGGCGCATTTGGAAATTTAAGAAATTGTCATGCGCATCACAAAAGAAAAACTGGTGATGCTTAAATAGGGAAAAACACCTGCACCCCAAAAACAAAACAGAAGGGGGAGAAAACCACCATCCCCAAGACCTGCCAAAAAATGTCCCCTAAATTAGATGAATAACAAAAAGGCCAACAGCACCCAAACAAGCAACACGCAGGAAACAGCTACTAAAAACATACAAAGCACAGACACAATCAATCACCCTAATAAGAAAATACAAATTGCTCCATCCCCAAAGAAGCAAACTCTTAAAAACAAGCAAAAACCTACTCCTCAAATACACAAAAACCTGGCAAAGCAGCCCCACTTACAAATAAAGAAAAGCAGGCAAAACACAGCTTACAAAATAAAAAGAATGATATGCTTTGTAAACCTCTTCATTACTGAAGCGGAATCAATCCACTGCCATTTCTTTGCTTATCAAAACATTTTCTGCTTAGGAGAAATCTGTTTTAGGTTTTTAATGACATTTTCAATGCCTGTGTAGTATCATTCAAGTTGTTTTCCTTTGGATGATTTCTTCCTACTCTCCAAGTGTCCAGTCAGTTTTTTCCAGTCCATTTCCCCCCATTCCTCTGGGTCTGTAGATATTTTATTACAATTCTGATCAGTCCAGTGCATTTTATATAACCTTGTGGGTTATTGCTAAGGGGGTAATTGCAGATTAAATAAGTAATTGCATTCCTGATTAAAAGTTGCTTCCTTCCAGATTCTAACTGTGTAATACTCTGTATAAGAGGAAAACTAAGCATGAGAAGGCTAACTTCACTTCTTGACTGTGTTTTCTTTAGTCCCACGGTTTCATTGTGTAGAGCAGAATCAAAGTTATCTGTAGACCTTGAGTTCTTCATTTTCTTGCGGTCTGATACATTTTCTTTACTTGCATTGTTCTAATTAGATTATTCTGAGAGCTGTCTATATCAAACTTCAAATTTATCTATATTAACCTTATAACCAATGCTTAGAATTGAACATTATTTTGCTTTTTCTAATTTGCATTGAGCACTTCATTTATGGTGCACTTCATTTATGGTGATGCACCTTAGATTTTTGGTGAGATTTCAATGATTCTTAGTATTACAGGACAATTCTGTTCATGTTTATGTGGAAGTAAGTCACACTCTGTTTAATGGGACTTAATGCCCTAATAAACGTGTTTAGGATTGCAGCCTTAGGCTGCAGTTGTAACCATGTCTACCCAGACATAAATCCTATTGAATTAAATGGGGCTCCCTCCTGATTAATTGGTTTTGGATTGCAGTCTGTGTCCCAAAGAAAAACAGAAGAAATTAGTTTTTGTAAAATAACACATAAAAGGAAATGCGGTTATTTTACACAAGTTCAAGGTGAAATAATCCTTTGGCGAACATATTTTGTTTAGTGGTGAAAAGAATATGGCAGAAGGAGCACTCGTGTATTTATTTCAGCAATCTTACAGGAGGTGGAAACTAAAGATATGGCTGAATGAAGAAAGACCGCAGTTCATGTTGTAAGAACGTAAGATGAATGTGCTGGATCAGGCCAGTGGACCATCTAATCCAGCATCCTTTTCTCAGTGGCCATCCAGATGCCTACAGGAAATTGCCAAGCAGGGCTGAATCACATGAGCACCGTCCCCTCTTGTAGTTTCCAGCAACTGGTATTTAGAAGCAAAATGCCTCTGACTGTGGAGGCAGAGCTTGGCCATCACGGTTAGTAGCTATTGATGGCCTTCACCTCCATTTATGTGCCTAATTCTCCTTTAAAGCTGTCCAAGTTGTGGCCACCACTGCCTCCTGGGGGAGCAAGTTATGGAGTTTAACAATGCACTGTGTGAATATTTTGACTGTCCTGAGTCCTTTCAACATTCCTACATTCAACTTCATTGGAGAAGGAGAAAAACTCTTCGCTCCCCACTTTCTCCATGCCATGCATAATTTTATAAACTTCTATCATGTCACATTTTCTCTAAACTAAAAAGCTCCATCTATACGTTGTAACCCTTCCTCATAGGGGAGTTGCTCCAACCCCTTGATCATTTTGGTTGCCCTTTTCTGAACATTTTCCAATTCTACAATAAAAGGCCAGAACTGTGCACAGTCTTCTAAATGTGGTTGCACCATAGATTGGTATAACAGCACTAAGATATTGGCAGATTTATTTTCCATTATTTCATAATGATCCCTAGTATGGAATTCACCTTTTTATCTGCAGCACCCTAGGTTGTCTTCATCAAGCTATCAGCTATGACTGATATATTTTGTTTTTAAACAACTTCCAAGCATTTTGATGTGATTTGTCCCTTGTGACTTTTTCTTTCAACTTCCATTTTACACGTCCCCTTATTTTGGGGAGATTTCCTCCTGTGATCAAATGTGATCATGCTGGATTTTTTTGGGCAATTGCCCATTTATATGTATATTTAATTTAATAGCACTACGGTCACTGCTCCCAATTGGTTCAACAAACTGACATCTTGCACCAGGTTAAGAACTCCCAAGTGAGTTTTGTGGAAATATTTTTTTTTACTGTATTTCCTACTTTCATAGAAGTTGCATATGTTTTATACTCAATTTTTAAAATAGAAGCTTTGCATGTAGAACAGCTTTGATGAGAATGCAGAAGTGTACCTTTTTGTCATTGCATACTCCCTGAATCTTTCACTTGTGTATCAACTTCAGATTCCTGCTGTTGCTGTTCTTTTGGCTCCTTAACTATCTTACTTCCTGGGATCTTTTTGAAGTTCTCAGCCTCCCCCACATAGGCTTCTGCTGTTGCCAGTGCCTGTGTGAGGTTTTAATGCTAGTTTATTTGGCCATTTCCCCATCTTGCATCGGAAATGACTGCAAATAATCCTGCACATTTATTCCCCAAGCAATTGGAACATTTGACATTATACTAGTTCAGTCAGTCACTTTAAACATCTTCACTGTTGTATCTGCCATGCATTATGAATTTTTCAAATTGTAAACGGGGGGGGGGGGCGGAATCAAAAGCTGTTGTCTCACTAGTGGAATAGCTTTTGATCCAGCTGGAGGAAGGGAAGTAATTTTTTTCTCTGATCTCCCCCCCCCAAAAAAAGCTGTTTTAGAAAGTTGGGGGACCCTGTAAAACAGTTTGGAAGGTAAAGTGGTGGGCTGGGAAATCTGATAAAACCACTGGCTCCAAAGCTGTTTTGCAGGTTGGACAGGAGCAGCATTCTGTACAATTTTTATGTTTCTGAACAAATTGAGCTGCAGCTAACTGCTGTAGCGTTCTCAGACCTTTGAAGATGCTAATACTTTATAGGATTTTTTTGTTGTATGATTTATCCTCTAATACTGTACAGTTTATTTATCAAATAAGCAATCGTTCTATTGAGTTTGCATTTTTATTTATTTTCTCTGTATGACCATTTGCACAGTGAGCTATGGTGCTTCTTTGCTGGGTGCATTATTATAAAAGCAGTAATTGTGGCTGAATCATTGGTTTCACATATCCTTGAAATGATCCTCAGTGATACACTCTTGAATATATGAATCGAACACACAAGAAGTTGTAATTGTTTTTCACTGGACCTCTACTGCTACAAAGCATCCTCTTTTCCTTTTAAAGGGAAATTTACAACTGTATAGTATTAGTCTTTTAAATTCTAAAATCCAGATGAAATGTATTCTCCAGAGTGTTGTTTCAGTGTTGCAATATAATCTTTCCAGATGATACATGATTTAGTTGGAAACAAATTAGCAGCTATGCATGTCTAAGAAAAGCAATTTAATAAACAAGATTTTTGTAAGACCTAATCAGAATTGTAAAGTGATACTTGGGAGTGAGTTACATTATACGAAAGATCTTGTGTGGCTGAAGCTTTCTGTAAGCATGTGTGTAAATCAGTTTCTTAATGTTGTTTCCTCCTGCAGTGAAAATTTTTAACTAGTACGTAATATCTCCCCTTTTCAATGTATGTCCAAAGTTAGGAAAATCATGATTCTCTGCTTGCCTAGGTGCTAAAAATTAGATGCCTCTGTCTAAAACCCAATTTTCTCCATACCCCATTCCATGCAGTTATTTTGTTTAGAAATTTGGTAGTGTTACCTAGGAACTGGAAATATTTTTCAAGTCTGGCTTATAGCTACCACTTTTTTACTTTTGATTATGTGAGTGGTGGGAATAATATGTGTTTTCAATTTTTTGCTTTTGCTTTCTGGAATTATTTAAAATAGATACCCCTTTTGAAACAACTCAGAACTGGCAAATTGTTTTGGTTATGTAGTTTCACTGGCATAAAAGCCAACAGTACATGATTAAAAGCTGTGAACCACAACCCAGTTAAGGTGGAGTAGAGGGATACAGTTCAGTTTAGCCCCATTGCTGTTTATGTCTAAGTATTCTGACAGAACTGTCTTGCTGTTTGGGCCCAATTACATATGTTGAAAGAACAATTCAGACCAATGGAATTCAGTCTCATTTTAAGGAAAGGTCAATTTGAAGCTCGGTCATCACATGAGATCTTTTAATAAATATTAAAAAATGCATGTACAGGATCAGGTGCATGAAGTATGTAGACAATTGCTGCCAAAATCCCTGATTCCCAAGGTCCTAGGTTCAGCTAGAGATCACAAGCTCTGCAAGCAGTCTGGCAGAATGTGTAAATTCCCTCTAGCAAACCACTTCTTGGTCATTGAGCTTAGAAAGCCTTTGGAAGCTTCAGGGGAAGTTATTAATTAGCAGTCTAATAGTGCACGTTCAAGGAGTTTAGATTTCTTCTGCTCAGTAGAGTAGCTAGACTGCATCTTAGAAATGTAAAAATCAGTCAGGGATACTTGGCAAAGGCTGGAAGATGTAAATACTAAGGAGCATCTTTAATGGCCTCTAACAGCCTAGCCCAGCCCTTCACTTTCATTTTTTTAAAAAAACCAGTTACCGTAAATGTCTTAAAATATTGCCTCATATAAATAGATACAATGCGTTGGGAAACAGGGAGACAAAGTAGCAAAATTGTTTCCCTTGATTTAAGACAGCAGGACCAAGACAAATAATAGGGCAGATACCATGCATTGAAAACACATGGCTTCCCCCAAAGAATCATGGGAACTGTAGTTTCCCCACCACAGAGCTACAATTCATGACACCTGTATCAAACTACAGCTCCCAGAATTCCTTTGGGGCAGTATTGTGCTTTAAATGTGCATTGGATCTGCCCATGGTGTTTGCTGCCTCTGGGCCTTTTGTCTGGGACCGCTTATTGAACAAGTAGTCAACAGCTGTGATTCAAGGAACCTGGTTTTTTATGAGTCTCTCTCAAGAAAGTGAGCTCAGTTCCCTCTAGATCAGAGGTTTTCAACCATTTTGGGTCCATGGCTCCCTTGACCAACTACATTCTTTCTGTGGCATCCCTGTGGGGATTTTGTCACCCCTCGCCTGCAGAGCTGGCAGCCCCTCACCCCTCTTTGAACACTCCTTGTGGAGTATTCCCTCGGCCTCCTCTTCCTACCCTCTCCTTAGGAGTACGCTGGGCTGCCGCAGCTGCTGCTCTGTTCTCTAAGCTGCCCCCCCCGCCCCAAAGAGAAGCACCTCCTCACACTGCCCCACAGGGGCCTGGGAAGCACCCCCTGCCCAGCCCCAGAGACACCAATTGCCTGCAGAGCTTGTAGCCAGAGCTGTTGCAACAAACAGCTGTGCAGGCCCTTGGGAGGCAGAGATGTGAGAGGGCGTCAGGGGAGGGAGGGAAGGAAAGAGGGACAGAGGCCAGTGTTGCCTGCAGCACCCCTGGCCATCATTCAAGGCACCTCAGGGTGCCACGGCACACTGGTTGAAAAACCACTGCTCTGTATACAACATATAGCAGATAAAAGCCTAAAGAAAAGCTGGGAGAGTTGTGCTCATATTTTTAAGACAATGAAACAGCTTCTCAGTCAGTTGGCTTTTCTGAAATCTTTAAAAACAAACAAATTGCAAATCAACCTTAACACTAACCTCTGAGCAGCTGACCCCCTGATCTACCAACAACCTTGTTATATTCATCTAGAAATGCCATGGTATAATTGACTTAAATTGACAGTGATTCTCAGTAAGAAATGCTGAATAGTATATTTGTAAATTAATTCAGTGAGTGGAAGATGGGAGTCACAAGTCGTATTAAAACTGTCAGGATTTTTTTTTAAAAGAAAAAAACACAAAAAACTTTATTTTGGGCTGAAAAGCTTCTTGGTGAAGTCACTACATTTATTTTCACCCCCACCCTCAGTTTTAAATAGCAATGCTTTTCATACTGTCAGAATTCCATGCTGTGACACCCCTTCTCAAAAGTTATGACAGCAGTGTAATGACAGCTACTGCCTCTTGAGAATCAATCAGGCAATTAATTTTGTAAATGAAATGCTGATTATACAAAGCTTCACATGAGAGGCCCAGTGATTAAAATCAATTTAACAAATTGTTTCAGGTGGGACTTGATTAATAATTTGCCATAAATGTGGAGGATATATGACCAGCATACATTTTTCCCTGTGTTAATATATAACTATATGAAATAGAATAGATGTATTTTTGTACATGCCCTTCCCCAATGTGAATGCCAATGTCAATAAGGTTGCCTCCCATTCTAGGGTTCTGCCCCCCCCCCCGCAAAATTTATTAACAGTGCAGTTAGTTTTCTGTGGCACTTCTTGCTGCCGTGGGTGGAGCTAGTTCTGACACAGCTGCATTACAGTGGTACCTCAGGTTACATACGCTTCAGGTTACATACGCTTCAGGTTTTCCTTGGCTGAAAGATGCCCTTAAACTATGATAATAACTCTTGCTTAGCTATTTGGAGAAGTATCATATTTTTTCGTGTAAAAGACGCCCCCATGTATAAGATGACACCTATTTTTTTAAACCCAAAATTAAGAAATTAAGTTGTTTAGCTTGTGGGGGTGGGGGAGGTCACTTCCGCCAATCACTCACCTGCCTGCCCACCACTGCCGATCTCTTGCCAAAGCCACTGCCAATCACACACCTTGCCACAGCCGCCAATTCCCAATCGCTGCCACCTACAGCCCACTTGCCCACTTGCCGCAGCCACCAATTGCCTGCCCACCTTGCCACAGCCGCCAATCACCTGCCCAATTGCCGCAGCTGCAGCCAATCGCCAGCAGCCTTGCCACAGCCACCAATCACCCGCCCAATCACCACTGCCAATCTCCTGCTTACTGCTGCCATTAATCGCACGTCCCCCCTCTGCATTCACTATCTGTGTATAAGACGACACCCAATTTTCACTTAATTTTTTAGTAGCAAAAAGAATTGTCTTATACACAGAAAAATACGGTATGTGTTAACCTCGTGACTTTTGTGTGCCTGAAATGTAGCCTACAGTATAAAGAGACACTTCTCTTGCCCCACCTACCTTTGCCTCTAGCCCCCCCCCCACACCACTGGCGCGAGATGGTGCCCCCCCATGGAAGGTTTCTCACAAGGCAATACAGCCATTGGGCTGGAAAAGATCCCTTATCCCTTTGCTAAGACTTCAGAACCTCTTCAGGCACAGAAAGAAATAGCAGTTTGTTAACACTTGCCCCAGCGCCTGGTAATCAGCAGGAAGCATGATTAAGTGTAGTGTCATGCAGTATGATCACATCTTGTACAGTTGTTACTCCCCCCGCCCCCTGAGATGGTGCATATATGCAAAAATACATATACTTGAAGTGCACCCCCTTGGTGGAACTGTCCCATGCGAGCATCCTTCCGTGCCCAGAACTTTGTGCCAAGTGGGTCTTGACACCCCAAGCAAAGCAGTGAGCGTTGACTCTCCTTGCCTTGGTTATTGAATTCTCGTGGGATTTTGCAAGAGCACCCCAGAGCCCAGTAAGCAAGACCGAGAGCTTATAAGCTCTTTCCATGCCACAACAGCCCTGCATGAAAAGAGCTTTTAAACTCTTTGCCTTCCATGCATTTTATTTGTGTGAGTTCAACTGGCCAGTCTTCCTGCGTAGAAGTTGAAATTGCACATGTGAAGTTGTGATCATACTGTACTGGAAGTCTGCCTTTCTGCTGTTTTTAGACAATTGATCTTCTTGCAACAGTGATTTCTACAGATGAATTTTATTGGCTCTTAAGATATTATGGGAAAATGCTATGCTTCTTTTTAAAAAAAAAAATTGGAGGAGTGGAATTTATCTCATGGACAGTCTCCATGTCATTTCTGATCGCAATAAGGTTTTTGTTACCCATATTTCGTAATCATTTCCCCCAAATACCTATACAACTTTTGAATAAAATGCACAATAATAAAACGGATTGTGAAACAAAACAGGTTTAAAAAAATCAAAGCTGTCAGTAGCATAAAATAATACAGTCTGTACAAAGCAGCAGCAAAACAAAGCAGTTTTAAGTTCCAAAAAACCCTGTTGAATTAGAAATGTTTTAACAAGCCCCCTAAAACTATATGGGGATGCTGTCTGAAGCTCTACAGCTTTAGCACTACCACTGAAAAGGCAGACTTCGGCTCAAAAAACCCCTCTTGTGAGCATGGAAGCCACAGTAAGACTCCCAGCAGCAGCAGCAGCAACAACAACAAATAAAAAAATAAATGCTCATGGAAATTGATCTCTGTGGTTCATGAATCTGAAGAATGTTTTGGTCACTCCAAGATAATTAAGGGGCAGGTAATTTTGATTAAATATAAACTAGGAGGGAGAGCTAAACAGAGGACCTGAAGAAGGTCAGAGAGTAGGAATAAAAAGTGATGCCAAATATAAGTCAGTTACTACTGTCAAAAAAATAGTAATAATAATGTGAAGGACAACAGCATTAAGCCATGTAGCCTGCTTGTCTCAGCCTGTGGTATTGTTTTGGCCATTGGGTGTGATAAATGTGTGTATTTGGGTTTAAATATTGTTTTAACCTCTGCTTACACTTCCAATGGCACCACAAAGAGTCGACTTGCACGTAGTTCATTAAAAACAGATTTATTTTTTGTTTCTGTTGTGATTTGTTTGCTTAGTACTGTAGTCACAATAGATTTATCCAGCAGCATAAAAAATAGATAGCAAATGCCTGATCCTGCAACTCAAAAAGTTTAAAAGCCATCTCAGAATAAATATATTAGTTTCTAGAAGCTAGTAGTTTGGGTTGAGAAAAGGGAGCATGAAATACAGTTTTCAGTTTAATGTCTCTCCACTCCAACAAAGGTGTTTTCTGAGGAGTCTAGAGGAAGTGTTATGGCATAGGCCTCTTGCTGCTGCTGTGACTATATATGCTATATATTAAAGAGCCTAATCAGTGAAGCTATAGAAGTGATAAAATAGATCAAGACATTGTGAATATACTTTCTGATGGAAGTCTTAATTCATTTGAACAAATGCCCCTTTCCTTTGAGTAGTATTGTTTCCTAGCATATTGGTGTGTTGCTGCTGTATTTTTTATGCATTTAATTGGTGATGGACCATTTGCAAAATATTACAATAATGAATATGCATAAAATGTGTCTTAGTTTGGCTTAGTATAATCTTACATTGTGTTGCATTGCAATAACACAAATTTTAAGGGTGGAATCCTGCATCCCTGTTATGTGTGTATCTGCCCAACTCTGGGACTCATAAATGTCTAAGTGGATGCAAGTTTGAAGTTTTTAAAAATGATTAATTATGTAATTTATCTTAATGTTTAAGCCATACTATTGCATTCATACACACAGTTTAAACTTTTTTTATCATCTGTCTTGTCTGACCCGGTACTGTAATTGAGAACTCCACTTATGTGTTTATTTCAGGTGCTTCCTTATGGTATCGTGCAATATAAAGCATATGGTTACCTCTTTTAATTGAGCTTTTTTCCGGTTTACACCAGAGAAGTAAACTTTGTGATAATCAGTGTCAGTAGCTGATAGTTAGCTATCTATATTTTGGAGTTCCAGAGTGTGTTACAAGTAGAATAGCACACTCCTTTTAATAAACTGGTAGGAATCTTTGGCAACAGCTTGGTCAAAAACAAAGGTTGTGTGTTGATAAGCATTTCGGAGTAACACAATATCAGTCCCTTGTCAATTCAAATCTGTGCAAATATTTAATAATAATGGGCATAATCACCATTTTCCTAAACGCCTTCATATCTAGTGCTTGTAGTTAACTGATGTGTGTTAAACTTGCATTTGGGATACCTTTTCCACCTTGTGTGCGTACCCTTAACAGATGCCTACAAGATTACTACCTCAATGAGCCTCATTGCCTTTTCAAAGTAAAGATTAGAATAAAATAACTTCCACTTTATGTCCTTGTGAACCTTTTACTCTTTAATGTTAAATATATCGGTATGCTATGTTTTGTGACTTGTTCAATCTCGAGATAATACTATATCATGGAATGCTGGTACAAGGTATATATTTAAACTCACTTCCATGTACCTAGTGAAAGATACCTCTTAAATTAATGGCACAATGTATTAGTGGTTGCTGCTGAAAAGAAAACCCTTCAGGTAGTTCTCACATGCATGCTGACGGGAAAAGGGAAAAACTCCTGCTTGCATTTGTACTTTTCCTCATCCTGTTCCAGTTTTTGTACTGCTGACATCAACACTGAGTGTTCTGAATGAAACAAAAGTGAGTGGTGGACACATATTTTGACATAACATAGTTCATAACATAGACAATGATACAAAGAAGATGGATAAGAATTGTAAAAGCCACTGTATTGTTTATAAGGAGACTGGAAAAAATAAAATCTATGTGGTATGGGGAGGTGAAATGCAAAATAAAGAAGTGGAATAAATATCCAGGTTAAGAACAGATTGAAATGGAGGGGAGACTAAGAGAAACCAGAGTCCATTAGAACATGCAGGAAAAAGATTGAGTAAATAAGAATGGGAAGGAATTACTGATAAGAACAACACTTGGTAAATATATCAAAGAAAAATAATGTTTGAAAGAAATTAGAATTGAATATTGAAAAGTTGCTGATAAGGTTGCAAACACCAACTTTGATAAAACACAGTAAACGTGGTACATGAATATTTATGTGTATTGCAAGGACTTTGTAGCTGCAACTGTTCAATTCATTTTCGCATTTAAAACTGTTCATAGGGCATAACGGTGATCCACTTGGAGTGCCATATTCAAATCTGAGCACTTTGTTACTAAAAAGATTGAATGAAAGGTACTTCAGGGAAGGCCAGCTATAGAAATTATAAAGTTGGGGTATTGGAGCAGAATCCACTAGAGTGCATGTCTACTCACTTTTAAAATTGTGTTATTCAATAATTCTCCACACATATTGTAATGCATTAAACTACCAAATTGCTTTCAAAACTTACTATGTATTTAAGGCACTTGGGGGAGGGAGTTGGGTGCAAGAACTGTTTGTTGTTGTTGTGGGCTGTTCAAGAAGTTGAGTTCAGCATTTGAGTTTCCCTTTCAACATTTGTCAAGCTGAAACCCCACACATCCGACAAATGGATTTTCCTGTAAAGGAATGGATGCTGTAGTTACTGCTTGTGAGATATGATTTCTTAAGAGGGTTTGTGTTATCGTGAGCAGCGTCAGAAATGATGCACTATAAATGCAGTACATACGATGCCAAGAAAAATAAGTCCAGAGTTTATTGTTTTTTGAAATCAAGCAAAGAAATAATAATAATAATCAGAAGAGTCTTTTTATGTGAAGTTCTGTTTATGACTCACTTACTGACTTGGAATGCAAAATTGTAACACTGTAAAGAGTCTGAAAGCAGGACAATTAGAACATATGGGCCGTAATCCAGTAGGGAGGAACCAAGCATGGAAATGGCTTCTTCTCATTGCCAAGTGTGCACTTGAAGAGCTTCACCATTATGTATCTGGCAAGGGAACCTTATGACTAAATTTTCTTCTGAATTGTATTTCAGAGGCTGAAATTAAGCTACCATTTCTGTGTGTATGTCAAAAGACATTTAGCAGATTTCATTTCAGAATGAAGACATGCTGAAAATGCACAAACCAAGGCTTCATATGATATATTTATACATTTATTTTATGTTTCCCCTCAATCAATAGGGCAACCCGATGGATCCAATGGTAATGAAAAGGCCTCAGTTGTTTGCAGTGGGCAACAGCCCTCACTCCCAGACCCAGACAAGCAGTCCATATCCAGGGCAGTCATATGGACCTCCAGGACAACAGCGCTTTCCAATGGCAATGCAATCCCGGACTCCAGGTTCCATGGGGGGAATGCAGTATCCACAGCAACAGGTTTGTGAAGAGATTTTGTTTGCACATGTCTTCTTCAGTTCCTTTCCCTGTCCCGCAATCTTTCTACTTTCATAATACGTAGGCTGCAACAGGCCTCCCCGAGATGTTTTTAAAATGTTTTAACTGTGTTTTAGTAAATTTTAAGGAGTTTTTAGTAGCTGTGTTTTCAGTGTTTTATCTTTGCTGTGTCTGCTACTCTGAGCTTCTGCAGGAGGAAAGGCAGGATATAAATTGAATGAAGAAATAAATGAAAGAGTAAAAATATTCTATATCAGAGCAAGGTATTTTTTATAGGCTGGGGGATAACTGTTTTTGCTATTTATATCTATATTTTTATCTCTGTCTTCAGTGTTGTATTTCCTTTGTTAGCATCATGGTTGAAGAATTCATTAAAAAAATCTTTATTTTTGGTCTATAGGCTCTCATTTTTGTCATTAGCAATTCTTATGATAGCTGAATATCTTTTTCTGCTATTGATAGTTTCCTGAAATAAGAACAGTATTGTTCAGAGTGAGAAACCACCCTGTTTTTGTTCAGATAATTGTTATCAATGTCATTTTTGCATACACTTTATAAGTATGTATTGTGTCAGTTTCTCCCCCCCTCTCTCCCTCCCTCCGCCCCCTCTCTCTCTCTCTGTGTGTGTGTGTGTATCCATCCCACTCACTAAAGTGCAAAGGTTTCCCCCCACCTGTCAGAGATCATGTAAGTTGCATGGGTCTCTTCTAGTCAAGTTAGGTTTTCCTGTTGATGACAACTTCTTCTCTGCCATATCTCAGAGGGTTAATTACTTACATACTCAGCATATATTAGCAAGGATGCAGTCATTGTTTTTTGAATGGGTATAGTAGATGAAGGCTACCCAGAGACTATGCCGGCAAATCTCTGATCAGGCTTGTTATTGAAGCTTGTGCTCTGTTATAAGCACAAGGCCCTTTTTTTGATAATGAAGAGAAAACACCATTTTGTCTCTACACGTGGCTAACTAGAATTAATTTTCTTTTATTATTTGATGTTAAATATGACAAAGATGAAAATAATGACCTGCCTGGAAAGTGTATTTGTTACATTGGCATGGAATATTCAACAAGTGGCTAATTAGCTTGTAACTATACATTCACAGTTTTGCTGAGGTATTGTGTTTCATCTTCTGAAAACATGGACCACATGTGTTGCATAAATATAAGCTTATATTACCATACAGAGAAAGTTGCATGTGATTATGGAGCAAACTGAACCATTCAGTGTGGGGTTTAGTTGGCAGGGTTGCAGTAACGGAGCCTTACTTATTTAGAGATGAGCTGTTTAGTTGAATAGTGACATGAAACGTATTTTGGTGTAACTTAATAGAGCTATTAGAACTGACTGTTACCTGTTATTTGGAAGCAAAGAGGATAAGAGTCTTCACTCCATAATTTAATTAGAGGTGCTACATGTTTAACCATGCATACCCTTTATTTTTTTAAGGATTTTTACTGTTTGTTATTTTAAGATTAGTGTTGCATTTTTCACTTGCGAATTGTAGGCTAATTGTAAAGTATCCATCTGAAGGCAGTGATCTGGCACAGTGATTGGCTGCTGGCCCTGTCTGTCTTTTTGCGGCATTAATATAATTGGCTAAGAAATATTATGGTTATGATTACTAAAACTCTTTGGGGAAGCAGTAAGAAGATAATTACAACATTGGATTTTTATTGAATGGACATCAACACCTAGAAATGATTTCACTTTGGACAGCCTCCAGAGCTTCATGTGTTTCGTTTGTGAACCTCTAATAATCTGAATCCAGTTCTTTTCATTCAGCTTGCATATTATTGCCTTTATGTAAAGGACTAAAATTCAAGAATATGGGTTTGTCAATTAAATTGCCAGGGTAGCAAGTTGTCTTTGAATAAAGCCAAGTGGTAAGTTGGCTCAGATTGTTATGGATTGATTCTAAAAAAGCCCGCTTTGTTGAGTTCAGTATGTTTTTGTGGCTGTAGGCATTATATCAGATAAGTGGAACCATGCAACAAAATGTGATTTGCGCAGAAACTTTTAAAACTCTCCCTTCTTAGCTAGGGGGCTGCCCTGCTCTTGAAAGACGGGATACCTAGGAGGAGCCATTGAAGACATAAGTACATTGGCAGCTGTCAACCTGTTTTTTTCAGAGCTTTAAAATTATTATTATTATTATTACTATTATTATTGCTATTACCATTTATTACATCCTTTATAAGGCTAAATATCTGGTAGATATGTAGCTAGAAATGTAAGATGTGATGAATAAGGTATCATTTTATCAATTGTGCATGTAAACTGGCTAATTTTGAGAAAGGAAATTAGGTATAGCTTTCCCTGATTCATGAGACTTTTCAGCAGAATTATGTGGAATATCAGAAAAAGATCAATGCTGAGTTGAATGGAAATGGAAGCAGTGGCGGAGCTTCATGCTCCGGCACCTGGGGTGGAGAGCAGGTGCGGGCGTGGCTGGCGCACGCCCCGAGGGCGCGACGTGCATCCCGGGAGCGTGGCACGGTGCCTGCAGGGGCATGGCACCCAGTGCGGTGGGGCTCCAGCCGCAATGGTACCCCACTGGGATCGTGTTGCCGGGGGCGGTGTGCTCCTCCGCCCCCCTCTTCCTCCGCCAGTTAATTGAAGTTATTCCACCTCGCCAGTGTGGTGTAGTGGCTAAGAGTGGTAGTCTCGTAATCTGGGGAACCGGGTTCGCGTCTCTGCTCCTCCACATGCAGCTGCTGGGTGACCTTGGGCCAGTCACACTTCTTTGAAGTCTCTCAGCCTCACTCACCTCACAGAGTGTTTGTTGTGGGGGAGGAAGGGAAAGGAGAATGTTAGCCGCTTTGAGACTCCTTAAAGGGAGTGAAAGGCGGGATATCAAATCCAAACTCTCGCAGATCTACCATACCGTGGCTTGCCAATAGCTGCAGGCACATATATACCCACTGGGCCTCCTCCCCTGCTGAAATTAGAAACATTCTATGGCAGCCCATAGAACAGATTGTAGTGTGTGGTTTGGTTATACTCTATAGATGGTTCCCACAATGATAACAACAATAACAATAATAATTTTATAATTTATACCCCACTCATCTGGCTGGGTTTCCCCAGCTACTCTGGGCGGCTTACAGAACATAAAAAATTGTAAAAATTAGAAATTTAAAACTTTCCGATACAGAGTTGCCTTCAGATGTCTTCTAAAAGTCAAATAGTTGTTTATTTCCATGATGGGAGGGCATTCCACAGGACGGGCGCCACTCACCGAGAAAGCTCTCTGCCTGGTTCCCTGTAACCTCACTTCTTGCCGTGAGGGAACCGCCAGAAGGTCCTCAGAGCTGGACCTCAGTGTCTGGGCTGAATGATGGGGGTGGAGATGCTCTTTCAGGTAAACTGGGCCAAGGCCATTTAGGGCTTTAAAGGTCAGCACCAACACTTTGAATTGTGCTTGGAAACGAACCGGGAGCGGTGTTGCATGGTTTTGGTTGTCACTCCCAGTCATCAGTCTAGCTGCTGCATTCTGGATTTGTAGTTTCTGAGTCACCTTCAAAGGTAGCCCCATGCGGAGCACATTGTAGTAGTCCAGGCAGGAGATAACTAGAGTATACACAGCTCTAGTGCGAGACAGTTTGCAGGCAGGTTGGGTCTCAGTGCGTGTACCAGATGAAACTGGTAGACAGCTGCCCTGGACACAGAATTGACCTGTTCCTCCATGGACAGCTGTGATGTTGGTCATATTGGCCAGGTCCAAAGAATAATAACCTCCTCTTTCAGTGTTTCTGGGAAGGCTCTCCCACAGAGGGAAGCATTTACCACCCCTTGGAGCCCATTGCCTAGCCCATCCCGGCTCACTTTTATGAGCCAGGATGGGCAAGGATCAAGGAGACAGGTGGTCTGTTTCACTCGTCCAAGCAGCCTGTCCACATCCTCGGAGGCACAGATTGGAATTGATCCCATGCAACTTCACTAGACAGGACTTTGGCACTCTCCCGCCCCGGCACTGTTCCCATAGTGGAGTCTATCTCTTTATGAATCTGAGCGACTTTATCTGCAAAAAAACTTTGCAAAATCATTGCAGGAGATATTGGGGTCCTCACCATGCCCCAATGGTGGGGGTAGTTCCATTAAATTGTGAAACACCTGAAAGAGTCTCCTGCTGCTGTTTTCTGCAGATGCAATACAGGCGATGAAAAAGGTCCTCTTCGCCATCATTATCGACACTTGGTAGGCTCGACGTTGAGCTCTAACCTGTGTCTGGTCCGATTCAGAATGTGTTTTCCGCCACCAGCACTCTAGCAGTTACTGTGGTTTGAAACTGAGCCCGCATGTCCAAACAAGTTGATGACCCCGTACTATACTTTGCTCTAAGAAGGAAAATGTTGATATTTCATGACATGTTTTTCAAACAGATTTGCCCATACTTATAATATTTTACAAACAAAATTCTGGGTCTTTTTAATTTTGGATATGTATGGAAGGAACCCAGAAATATTTTTATAAACGTATACTTGGAAAACAACATTATAGCCATTTTGTAAGAATACCAAAGGCCTGCACGTCTACATGATAGAATCTGCAAGGACAAAAAGAGGGGAGGTCCAATGCTCCACTGCAAAGCGGAACTATGTACCGCCTAAAGGCAGAAATTCTAATTGAAAATTCTGAATGTTTAAAGTGGATGATCTAACAAGATGTTGAACCCTTCAGCCACTCCCCTCTGGTATGTTTTTCACCACAGATGTGTTTCAGTCTCTGAAACAAGAAGTGAGCCCTTTCAAAGGAAACACAACCAGGAGTGAGGCAATTGAAGGGCAAACACTGTGTGAAGAGGGAAATAAGACTACTACTTCTTCTCTTCTTTAAAACACTAATCCCTTTCCTACTTTACCACTGTGCAGTACAATGTGTTTTCCAAGAAGTGCCATGGTCACATCTAGATAAAGTCTAAAGCAGATAGCTCTTCAAGGTACAGGAGTCCTGCCCTAGTGTGGTCACCCTAATCCTAGGTGGCTACATTTTCCCAGAAATACAAAGGAATAATACTAAATATAAATTAATAGGACAACTGTTCAGAATCAATAAAGGATCTGAATGTATATTGATACAGTCAGAAGTAATAAATATTCAACAGCTCTGAAAATCAGGCCAAATATATTTATAGGCTTCAGTACATTGCACAGTTATGCTGCTGGCCTTGAAACCAATAGAATTTGAAATTTCACCCATGGAAGTATTGTTAAATATATATATATTTAAAAAAACAAGTTCAACTTCTTATTTATACTACAGTGCTTTTCTTTATTAAAGGAAGTTCATTAGATCCTGTCTGCACAGTAATTGTGCAGTGCCAGCGTGTCTTTAGGCAGGGTCTGAAGGTGTCAGTCAGATTCATCAGGATGAAAGGCCTCCTTTCCTAAACTCCATTCAACAGAATAAAATTATTTGTCAGTCATATTAGCTCAGCTGGAAAGTAGGTAAAGATGCACACTTTTCTCAAAAGATAGGCAGGCCCTCTTACCTGAAATGTGTTCCAAAGAAAGTGAATCTTCAATTAGTTATATTGTTGAGTAAATGGTATAACACATTGGCACGCATCAGCCCTTGTGTAGTTGACTAGAGCAACATCCTATTGTGTAAAAATATAATTGCGTCGCATACCCTGTGTTTGCATATAATGCTAAACCATGGTGTAGCGCTATGTACACAAGTTAGAGTGAGTTTAAAGCAGGCTTCCTCAAACTCGGCCCTCCAGATGTTTTGAGACTACAATTCCCACCATCCCTGACCACTGGTCCTGCTAGCTAGGGATCATGGGAGTTGTAGGCCAAAAACATCTGGAGGGCTGAGTTTGAGGAAGCCTGGTTTAAACCCTCAAATTTGTGTGCGCCCTTCTGCTCCACCTTTGTAGCCAGTGAAGATTTTCTCCAGCATTTAGTTTCACTTTCACCAAATCTCAGTTTGTCATTGTTTACAAACCAGCGATTGTGGGTTATCATAAACTTTGGTCAGTAAAACAAAAATAAGCTAACTTCAAACCATAGGTTATTAAGATGGCTTGTTAAACTAAGCATAGTTTTTGATAAACCATGATCTCTGGTATATATGCAAGGACAAGATGAGATTCTGTAAAACTAAATGCTGGCTAGCTGCTCCTCCTGGCTGTGTGTGGGGTGAGAGGAGAGGAGAGGTGGGAGTGCATGAGCCCAAGTCTTCATCCATACTAAATGACATTGTTTCAGAATAGCTGTAGGAATATGCAAATTAGCTACCCATTTCCCATGTGTCTAAGTTTTTAGATTTTAAACAGACACGTGCTCAGGTCAAATGCCAATGGTTGTGGAAATGAAATGAAGGGAGATTCACATCTCCTGCAGACAATTCTTATCAGAAGTGACCATCTAACAGTAAACCAAGGGACAAGATCAAAAGGTCCTTTTGTTAGCATAGTTATTGATCACAGTTTTAGGCAGTGAAAAACACTGATGTTGCACTGCCCAGTGCAAGTATTTTCTTAAGGCAGATGCGGGCACGGAGGAAGCAACTTACGGGGGATTGGCAATGCCAAGCACAGTGTTTTCATGTTAACAGAGCCATAGTCTTACCTTTGCCCTTGTAACCACAAAACGGGACTGTTTACCTTAAAAAACCCCAAAGCACCAAATGTTAGGATTAATGCCCCAAAGGGATCTTCGGCTCCCTATAGCCATCCTAGGATGCTACAAGTTTTCTTGGAACAGCATGCCCCTTGCAAGCACTTCTGCATACTAGGGTTAAGAAATCTTAAACCACTGTAGGGTGTCCAGTGAATGAAGTGACAGAGGCCCTATGGGAATACCGATGTAATTATCACAAGTTTTTTATACATATAAAATGCTATCTTGGGGATTGGATGGGGAATCTTTGCTTTTAACACTTTTTACACTTTTGCTGATTGCCCCAAAACACTATGAAGTTGCCCTATGCCTTGCATAGAAGTCAGCATTCACATAGCCTTACACATTTTTATGTATAAGTAAGATTATTTTAAGTAGGGGGTATGCTTGTATGCTGTACTGCTGGGAAATGTTCAGGCTTTTTCCCCTTTCTGTCTGATGCTAAGCCTCATTGACTAAATTGAAAAAGACTTCTCATAGCAGGATAAGACTTTATGTTGTATTGTCTCCTTTAGAATTATCCCTTCCATTAAGTATAATTCACTCTATAGAGGGAGGTGAGCATAGATTATGGATAATCACAGAATCAAATTTGACACAAGAAAGAAACTTTATGGTAGCTTAGCTCTACATCTTAACAGTGGTCATCCGACAATGTTTACTGAAGAAAATCCCTAAAGTAGCACAATTGCATTATTATGGAAAATAGAAACATTATAATGATTTCTATCTTTACAATGATGTCGGAAATTGTAGGCTAAACAGAAAATGCTTGCTGCATTGGGAGAGCAAAGCTTATTCAGCTGGATGACACAATACCTTCTGGAAAAGGCATTGAGACCAAAGTTTGCCTCTGTGTCTTCAGACGTATGCATTCAATAATGCATTAGCTGTTGTGTTAAATATCTATATTTCAAAGGCACCAGGCTTGCTTATATTCAAAGGCCCATGTTCAGTTGTAAAAGAAGAGCCATACAGTGTGGGCTGGCAACTGGGGCACCATATAACCACTTCTGGAGCTATGGTGGATGTTAGGTTTCAAATTAAGACTCCATTCTGATTTGAGGTTTATTGTGTTAGTTTTATTGGAAATAATGTTAGTGCTTCTGTCCCAATTTCTAACATTCCTTTTTCACTGCACTATCTGTTGTGTTACAGAACAGTGGCTTTTAAAAATCAATATACCACCATGTCACAACTAAATTTTAAACGGCGGGAAAGAACCATACACCAGGATACCATCTCAGATTTTGTCATGTGAAATTACAACGCAAAACTGATTTTCTGAGTTAACAGGGTTGCAAAAGGAATCTCCCCCCCCCCCCCGGGAAAACAACACTGTCATGAGCACTAAGCTTCCACTAGATTTCCAGAAGTGGCTTTTACACTGTGTTGAAGGTTACATAAAATGAGGAAATTAAAATGAGGAAGGTTACATAAAATGAGGAAATGTGGAAACACCAGGAAAATAGAAGAAAGGCCACATTCAGACAGCACTAAGATCCTCCTGTCCCCCTGTTGCTCACCATAAATGAGGAGGGTGTAGGATTACAGGGAAGAGAGAAAGCAGCAGGTGGAGTGGATGTGACGGTGGTGCGTTTTCTCATTGCATTTTAAAGTGGTTTGTGCATAATGCTGTAAGTGGCACTTTTGAGAGAGCCAGTGTGGTGTAGTGGTTAAGAGCGGTAGTCTCGTAACCTGGGGAACCGGGTTCGCATCTCCGCTCCTCCACATGCAGCTGTTGGGTGACCTTGGGCCAGTCACACTTCTTTGAAGTCTCTTAGCCCCACTCACCTCACAGAGTGTTTGTTGTGGGGGAGGAAGGGAAAGGAGAATGTTAGCCGCTTTGAGACTCCTTCAGGTAGTGATAAAGCGGGATATCAAATCCAAACTCTTCTTCTTCTTCTTCTTTTGGTTGTTATGCTGTTCTGATTTGCATCTGTAGACATGGTTGAGATATAACATTAATGCACAATTTAGTGATACATTCATGGGCAGCAGCTCCCTCTCCTCTCTCACAAGCTCCCCCTGCCCTCTCCTTCTAGGGCAACCTTGGCCAATCTGGTGCCCTCTAGATATTTTGGACTGCAACTCTTCAGCAGCCCCAGCTAGCAGGGCACTAAACTGATGAAGGCTGCTCTAGAGTGTTGCTGTGAGAAGACAGAAGGCTCTTCTTCTGGTGAAAACTATTGGAGTTTGTCATTATTCTGAACTAGGCTAACTCTGATTAGTTTCAACGATTAGTTTAAAGTCCCAGGGACTCCAGGCTTTTCAATAATATTTCAGAGGTTTTGATATCCTCTCCTCCCCCCCCCCACTTTTGTTTTGTTTTGGCAACATTACTCTACTTACTGATTTAAGGATTAAATCATAAATAGGTGTCAGACATGCTATTAAATATTTTGCAAGCTCAAACATATCATAATCCACATTAGAAAACAAATTTCACTCTTCAATTTGAAGCAGTGTGCTCTAGGGAAAATAAGTGAGATCTGTTTGTGATATGTGAAAAGAGCAAATTGTATCCCTTTTTCACTTATTTTATACATTTCACAGATCAGGCTTGCCAGCATCCACATAAAATAAGATAAAATGAAAAAAAGAAAAGAAAACACTGAGCATACCATACACAACATACTTGTTTTCAGCAGTTTGTCACATTGAACCTTTTGAAAATTCATATCGAAATTACAGTTCAACTTACATCTTTTCATGTTATATCTGCTGCTGGTGTGCATGGAAACAACATTTAATAAAATATTGTAATTAAAAAGTACAAGGTATAGATATTGTTAGACTTATTTGAATCAAGTGGATTCCAAATACTTAACTACCAGTGTTACAGTTCCAGGTGCTAATCTTTCACAATGAAATTTTCTTTTTATAGTTTCTAAATACTCAAGTTAGGATGCAATCCCAATCTGATATTTGACTCTTCCCCTGCCTCTTAGTTCTCTTGTGGAAATACACATTTTTTCCAGCTTGTTCCCCCTCAGTTGGGCTCCAGCATCAAAAATTAGTCCATTTAAAGAAAAGAAAAAAACCTTCCCAGTGGGATGGGTGGGTGTGGAGGATAGTGGGTGGTGTAAAAAGTGTAGTTTTGTTCTTACACTGCTGTAGCGAGGATGACACAATTTTTTTGGCATCTAGTGCATCTGTTCCCCAATATCTTAGACTTCAGAATCAGCATTAAATGTTTAGATGTTCACATGTACACACAAACTTGGGTTTTCAACTTTGTTTGTATGTTAGATACAAGGTTTTGCTCGATTTTGTTTTGTCCATACATCTTTCAATCAAAATACAGTGGTGCCTCGCAAGACGAAATTAATCCGTTCTGCGAGTTTCTTCGTCTTGCGGATTTTTTCGTCTTGCGAAGCACGGATGCACCCTGGTACTGTATTATAATGGGATAGCGGGCAAAGCACAAAGCGGGTCGCTCCCCAGCAGGAGGAGTTTCCCCAGCCTGGAGGATCTTTTGCCGGGAAGAGGCAAAGACACCCCCTCCCACCTCCCCACGAAAACAGCCCCCCTTCCTCTGTCGCCAAGCCTTGCCGCGTCTTCGCTCCGCCAAACCACGCCCCCCATCAAAGCCCCAGCCTGCTCCTCTCCATCTCTCTCCACGAGGTGCCAAAGGAAGTTCGAGCCCAGGAACCGAGGGCGGACGCACGAAGCGCCGGCGCGGACTCTCCCTTGCTCCCCCGTTACCTTTCGCCACGCCACCGGGCTCCCCACAGTCTCGGCAGCTGCTCCCGGCTTCTTCGCACCCCCGCAAAGGCGCCGTCGCGGTGGCCCAAGCGCAGTGGATGCCTCCTCCTCCTCCTCCTTGGTCCCCCTCCTCCTGCCTTCGCGCAGTTAGGGCAAAATGGAGCAGCCACGTGGGGAGGGGGAGAGAGAGAGAGAGGCAGAGGCGGCGGCGCAGAGACCCAGCCAGATCCGCTGGATCCCAGCCCACCTGCCTCCTCTGTGCCCTCTCCAGAAGAGGATCCCTCTGGAAAAGGTAGGTCGCTCCCTCGCTCGCTCCCTGCCAGCCCAGTTCCCGCTTCAAAAGGAAAACTCGCAAGACGTTTCGTCTTGCGAAGCAAGCCCATAGGGAAATTCGTCTTACGAAGCACCTCAAAAACCGCAAAACCCTTTCGTCTTGCGAGTTTTTCGTCTTCCGAGGCATTCGTCTTGCGGGGCACCACTGTAAAATATTTTTGTTCCTGTCAAATTGTGATTATGTGGACCTGGAATTTCCCGCAGATGGCTTTCTGAAATGGTGTTAAGGAGACCCTTTACCGTTTATATGTTGTACCCCCTTTCCTTTTAACCTCTACATTTACCTTTATCTTAATTTTGTGGTCTAGATTTGAAATACAGTCGTACCTCCATTTACATAACCCTCTGGTTATATAAACTTCGACAGCAAACCCGAAAGTATTTTACATGCGCAGAAGCAGTCCTCAGGTTGCAGAAACCTCGGGATCCAACCGGACCTCCGGAATGGATCCCGTCTACAACCAGAGGTACCACTGTAATTTGTTCCAGGTTCTTTCCTAAAAGATAAAAATCTAAGAAGTCAGGGCAGCATAAATACAGCACCAGCTGTGGTTAAATACCGGTACTGCATCTGCAGCAGCTCTTAACAGAAGATAGAAAAGTTTTGTTTAAAATAAAACCTTTCCAAAGGAGAAAAGCAAAATTATGGGTTTAATGTATACTTTCAGGGAGCAGCACACGATGTGGTATCAACTTTGCAGGTTTCACTTCCATCTGTACAAAACAGAGCTAGAATCCAAAATGCAAGGGCCAGAGGAACTTTGCCAAAGCGGTATTGGTGTTAGTGATACGGTTTTATGTAAGGTATGATGGTTGGTTTTTTGCTTGCTGATAAAAATGCAGGGGAGCGTTTTCCTTTGACACAGGGTTTGCTGAAACATCACTGCTGTCTTTTTGTAATACTCCTGTGGATGTTTTTGCACAAAGTAGTATGTGTCAGAGCTTGAAATATTCTTGCGCAGTTTCCTTTGAACAGGTAGTACAGGACAAGTTCTAGCACATAGTTCCTTGGCATGCGGCCGCCTACCACTGGGAAAGAATGCCTTTGCTTACACATAATTTGATCGGCTAAAGGTTTGCCAGTCATTTTGCAGTTTATATACTGGGCTTCCATTTTGAATCATGGCTTTCTTCTTAAAACAAATCAAGGAGGTAGCAGTAGGAAATATGGAGGCTGATAGAACAATTTGTGATTAGCCGCGGATTTTTTTACAGTGAATTTGAATTAAATGTACATATTTTAATTACTGCATTGTTTTGAACTGCTGTGTGTTCAGTGCAATCTCTGACCTGGTTGTGAGCAAAATATGAAAAATGTAGAGTTACTTAGAATCTAATCCTAGTGAAAATGGCTGAGGTTTAGAATCCATAAAAGAATTAAGTTTTTACCTTCCAACTCCTGCCTCTATAGTGTAATATACGTTTTAACATACTCGAACGACCATATAGAAGGGTATAGTCTTCTTGTTCCTTACATTGACCCAGAATTGTGCTGCACTGTCACTCAGAAAATAGATATGACCTGGATACTCTAAACTGGCTGTGCTCAGATTACATTTTCTCCATGGAGCTGTGCCTGGGAAGGAAAAAGATATGGAAAATGCCTTGTGCCAGACTCTTCCTTCCCTACCTTTCATCTCACCCTCATTGCAAGGAAAAGTGAACAGGTGAGATGGTGGGGATAGAGATGTACAGCTCTGCCATACAGTGGTACCTCGAGTTAAGTACTTAATTCGTTCCGGAGGTCCGTTCTTAACCTGAAACTGTTCTTAACCTGAAGCACCACTTTAGCTAATGGAGCCTCCCACTGCCGCTGCGCCACCGGAGCACGATTTCTGTTCTCATCCTGAAGCAAAGTTCTTAACCTGAGGTACTATTTCTGGGTTAGCGGAGTCTGTAACCTGAAGCGTATGTAACCCGAGGTACCACTGTACTAGGTTAAAATTTGCTTGCTTAACTCTCTTGCAGAGGTAAATATTGTATGACTAAAATGAGGTTTTACGCAAGCTTCTAGTTTACTAGTTATACTTTTCACTTTTCCAAAACCTATGCTGATAACAACACTATTTAGTTTATGCAGTGCTCCATGAATTGTAGTTTTCCATATAACTGCCAAATTGTAAGAGTTTTGAAGTAATACATGTGTGATGGGTGTTAATGTTCACATGAATGGCACTATACATGAGGATATGCATTATTTTTAGACTAACCATTTGAGACAGTTCATACACAGAAACAAGTGAACTAGTAAAGTTTTATGGACTAGTAACTTTTGCAGATTAATTTTCTGGGTAGTTGGATAAGTTGGGTTCTGTAGTGTAATTGTATTATTTTTTTCAGTATAAAGACCACAAGTTAATATTTCTATAACTGGCAGTCTGACCTCAATAGGCTGGACTCCTTTTAAAATTCCAGAACAAACAGAATATCAGAACATAGGCTGGGATGAATGCAACATACCAAGCTACCTTTGAAGCTGATGGGACTTTTAAAAATAGTTTGTTATATGGTACATTCTCTACTGTTTAATTGGAAAGAACATTAAACAAGCTAAGCATGCCCAAATTCTTGGATGCTCCAAATTCCCTTTTTGAAACCCAGCCATAGTGACTGCTTCCTCATCACACAACAGGGAGTGTTTACGATGATCCAAGCTGTAAGAAAATTTACAATACCGATAACACAGCTAGAATGATGAATGGAATACTGTCAGTAATGTAGAAAATTTCAAGGGAAAGGCAGTATAAAGTGGACAGGAGTGAAGGAGGCTTTTGGGAAATGGACTTATTACATTTGTGCATGCCTGCCTATGTGTTTGAAATGCTGGCAGGGGATCAAAGGGAAAGGGAGCTTTAGAATATGGTTCAGCATAGAACCCCTGTGCCTTTTTAATCTGTCTCTACACTTCACTGCGTGTCCACAATCTGTTGTAACTAAATATCACTCTAGTGTTAAAGTCATCAATTTGTTATCATACCCTACTCTGTACTGAAACAATAATTTTTCAGTAATCAGCAACCCCCCTGAAGATTCTCAGGGGAAGTGTGTAAAACAGAAGGAAATAAATATTGGATGTAATCCAGTGTAAAGTACTTAAGGCCTTGTTGGCATTGTATTCTTTGATTTAACTTGACCGATTTTGGCATTGTATTCTTTGATTTAACTTGACCGATTTTTCCTGATTTAAATAAATCTAAAAAAGGAAAGATCAGCTGAGAATTTCTTGGAATGCAAATGCTTTCAAAGTTTTTGTTGGTGTACCAGTCAACGTTACAGACACACTGAAGTGTCTGTTGCTGCAAATATTGCCAAATAATTGGATTTGATAACCCACCTTGAAGTATGACTGAGAGATCCTAAAAATTGACATACAGTGGATGCCTTATACTAGTCTAGAGATGCCTTATGCTAGCCTAGTCTGCACATCACAGCAAAGCAAAGCATCATTAATGGTTTACTCTAACTGCAGAGATGGCTCCCATTTTGCTCCAGGCCTCACATCACCCCCTTAACAGGAGCAATAGTTCACAGTCCCTGGTTTAGCATTACATCTGATCTGGGGTTTGTCGTTTTCTCGATCCAAACAAACCACGATCCCTGGTTGGGATGTAATGCTGAGCTGGGAATAATAGTTCATTGCTTCCATTTGCACTGGGGGATGAGCAAAGCAGGACCCACCTGCACATTCATGATGGACCGCTAGCTATGATGTGTGAACACTGCCATTGTGTCAGACCATTGGCTATTGTAGCCCAATCCTTCTGTTCTCACTGGTAGTGGCTCTCATGTCTTGATTAAATATTTGTTTCAGTCATACTACTAAAGACCCTTTTAAATGGAGATAGCAGAGGTTGAATTGGAGTTCACAATAGCATGTGTTGTACCACTGAGCTATGTACTGCTGCCTGCCCAATGATTTGGTTTCATTTTCTACTACCAGGTAGAAAAGCCTTCAGTCACAGTGACCAATCCAGTCCCCTCATAGCTTCACAAGTAGTAAATGAAGTCTGCGTGAGAATTCCTGATTTATTTCTGGGTCTGCCAGTGATAACATTGGTGCAGCTGTGTTACCTCAGACTGACCTAGAAATAACCCATCTTAGTTGGCGTTCATTCAAGTAAGTGGAGATGACCTGCAAGGGAGCATTGTTTACATGCCCCTTCCTCCAATAATTATGTCAAGTCACAACTCGAGTCATCTGGTCCCTGGATCATGATGGAATGATCCTTGTCTAGGGTACTCACAGACTAAGAATATTTTCACCTCTTGAAGATATATTGAGGAAGATATGCTTTAGAGGGCCAGACTATGGGGAGAATGGAAAAATTAATAATTACATTTTGGTCTTTTTTATTTTAGTTTTTTGTTTTTAATTGGATTATGATGTGGACATGTCGATTGGCTGTTTTTATTGGAAAATCAATAAAAATGATTTTTAAAAAAAGATATATTGAGGGAGCAAGTTTTAAATTATGTTTATTTTTGTCATTTACACCAAATTGTTTTTTATGAAAGGAAAGATTTGTGCTTATTAAAGTTAGGTAACTAGTAGCGTTAATGGGGGGAAACCCTAAAGCAAAAAAAAAAAAAAAGCTTTAGTAGTGATGTTACAGAACTGGGTTGTTATTTGATGGCAATAAAAAACCCTAGAGATATATTGTATGAATTGGTATGAATATTGTATGAATTCAGAGTGTAGGATCAGTAGTTTAACTATGAGAAAATCCTTATCACACAATTTTGGGGGAGAATACAGATATTGTTCATAGAATCATAGAGTTGGAAGGGACCATAAGTGGTCATCTGGTTCAACCCTCTGCAATGCAGGGATCTTTTGCCCAACGTGGGGTTCAAATCCATGGTCCTGAGATTAAGAGTCTGTCTCATGCTCTACCAGTTGAGCTACATGGGAGATCTGTTTTTGACATAATTTTGCTGCCTGTAGTATTGCACAGTAAAGGCAGCAGCAGAGCATCATGATTTTAATGTCCAAATATTTACATGTAATTTAAACTTTTCATGTAATCACTCTCCCTCTCCTCTTCAGAATTTTCAAGAAAAGAATTCTGATTGTTCTTTAACTGAGAACTATGGGCTGGTATTTGAGTGCACACTCTTGACAATCAACCAATCAATAATTTTTCAACCCCTAAGGAAACAAGGGAATTGACTCATGCTTGTAAAATTGATAATTTAGGGGGTGGGTTATAGGAGAAACACTAACCTTTCAAAAACTGGCCATGTCCTTAGCATATTCATTTGGATGTGTCCCATTTTCAGTGGAGCTTAATTTTAAGAAGGCGTGTTCAGGTTCATAAACCTAAGGGCAGAATCCAGTGTTAACTGGACAGATTCATTTCTTTGTTTACACATATATCCTGGCTTTTCTGCCTGCCAACAATAAATTGTTTTAAAAGTTTTTTGGTTAGCAGTGTACTTTCCAAGAGTGACCACAAAGAAACATATTAAAACTAAATCATGCTGTAAATTTAATTATAACAATTACTTGGTTCCATTAATAGCCAGTGACTTGTATTGTGTGTTCTTAATGCCCAGGAGCCATGTTGTACTATACCTGAATTATTATAAGAACATAGGAAAAACCCTGTTGGATCCAGACAAAGACCCATCTAATCCAGCCTTCATTTACTACAGTAACCAACCAGATGGCTATGGGAAGCCTGCAAGCAGGACCTGGGTATAACAGCACTCTCCCCACTAGTGATTCCTAGCAACTGGTATTCAGAACCCTAGAGATACAACATGGCCATTGTGACTAGTAGCCGTTAGTTATTTTAGAGAATACGTAGTTAAGATATTCACTACTTTCTTCAGGCAGTTAGCAGGCAGTTACAATCTTAGCAGCATTATATATTTTAAAAGTTAGGAGGACATTTTCCTTTCAAAATCCTAAAACCTATTTAGTGAACATTTATGTTCCACTTTATGTTCATGATTCCCTTAAAATGCTTTTAAAGCAAAGCCCAAAGTGAACAAAACCACCTGAAATGTTCACAGCTGCAAAGGTTGATTTTGCATGGGATTGGAAGTTGTCTGATCCACAATCAAGATATATGGATTCAATTTCCTGAATTACTGATTAGAAAAAACAACAACATATGGTTCTGGTTACAAATCTTTAAAATGAGTGAAAATATATTAGGATCTTGGTATATGATACAGGATCCACACATTTTGCTAAGCCTTGGTAACCAGCGAATATTTGTAATTGCCATGATCCTGACCTCCCCCTTCCCAAGTTCAGGTAGGGGCCAGGTCTTGAACTTAATGTTGCACTCACTCTTGCAGAACACCTCTGAAGCAAGCTCTGGAAGGATCACCTGTCCTTACCTCAGAAGGGCCTGGTCACGCTGTATTGTGGTTTCTTTTGGTGGCATTCAGAACATCTCTGAAGAGTGTTGCAACTGCAGGAATGATTCATCACCGGTTCTACCACATATAAATTGCCACACATAAATCTCTCTTGAGTTTTTGTTCCTTAGCTATTACCTAAGTCAGGACATGCTTCTGAAACGTAGATACCGAATGTCTTCTCTCTGAACCAAGGCAAATGTAAGCTGCAGCTGTTTTATTTTGTGGCTTTTGAAATTTTAGCTAAAATGGTCTAATATCAAAAATGATTTGCCCGTAGAGAAAATTTAAAGCTGGTCATCTGCTTTATTTTTGAAATTTGAAGACCTTTGTATGTGAACTGATTGAGTTAGACTGCCTTTGGAAAGAAGTTGTTTTAGTTCATAGTGCATCTACGAGACAGCAAAAGGCACCACTCTGTTGAATGTGTGTGTGTGTGTGTGTGTGTGTGTGTGTGTGTGTGTGTGTGTGTGTAGAGAATAGGGCTATTAATGACTACTTTTCATGATGGCTATGTACCGCACCCAGTATCAGAGGCAGCATGCCTCTAAATACTAGTTGCAGAGGAACACGAGTAGAGAGAATTCTGTTGCCCTCATGTTCTGCTTGCCGGCTTCCCAGAGACATCTGATTGGCCACTGTGGGAACAGGATGACAGAGTAGGTGGGTGTTTGATCTGATCCAGCAAGCAGCTTCATGTGTTCTTATGAGAGCTGACCTTGAAGAAGGGTTTCATACTTGAAATGCATTGAGCTCACCATAGTTAACTCCTTTCTTATCACCTACTGAGGTTTCTTTCTGTCCCATTCCTCCCCCCCCCCAGGAATTCTGATCCTACCATTTCCCCCTTCATGGTTCAGAGTATAAAATCCAGTGAATATGTATAGCTATAAAAAGATACAGCATATTTGTGTGCATGGTTTAATATTTTTTTTTAGGCAGATGTGCGTGCATATCTCAAGATTTTGGGAATCAGTTGCAAAATGTGAGGTGTTTATATTTTAGGGCAGGGAGTAGTGGAGATGGAGTTACTCTTTGAATCATCTCATTAATGATGTTGGAAGACAGATCTTCTTTATTCACATTAATGGTCTATTTTGGAGTTGATTGGAATAAACTGACAAAAGATGGTGTTTGGAAATGAAACATGACAGAAAGCAGTTAGTGTAAACTGCCCAATAATTTTTCACAGGCAGGAAAAAGGCAGCCATTAGAAAGTAGGATTTATGCCAATAAAAAGATAGTAAGATAAATTGATGGTCGGACTATAGTTCTGAGCTGGAAAAATGAGTCTTCCTGCTCAGTGCTCAATGCCCCTTCCGTTTTCTTTATCCTGATATTGGTGCTGTTAATTTTATTAATATTAGAGGTATGAATTAGTAGCATGAAAGTAATAAGCAGTATACTTTTGGATGCTAACATTTCTGATTTTTTT
The DNA here is from genome assembly GCF_964188305.1 of Podarcis bocagei. NCBI lineage: Eukaryota > Metazoa > Chordata > Lepidosauria > Squamata > Lacertidae > Podarcis > Podarcis bocagei. The sequence goes on from NC_138127.1 coordinate 54,867,706, forward strand.
TCAAAATCTGTCCTCCTTCCTGTACATTCTGAAATGGACAAGGTTGAAATCTTCTTGATTGCCAGATTCCCAAGTGCAAAAGGATTTCAGTTAGCAGTATCTGTTTCCTGGCCGAAGTGTCTATATTTTTCTCTTGGTTACATAGGAAGTAGGGAACTATTGCTTAGTGTGCCAGGCTAGCTTCTAGTCTTGTGGCACCTAACAAGTGTGGGTTTTAATCCAAGCTCATGCTTCTACGTTTGAAATAGGTATTAGTAATTCTTGATGACTCACTGACTGCATTAGCTCAGTGTGTTGTAATGATTAAAAACTGGAGATTGAAATAAACAGCAAGCATCACAATGCCAGTTCCTTCCCCCTTTTAAACACTATAGTACACCCACATTTAGCATCTTTTGTATTGTTCTAGTTGCACCATCTCAAAAAGGATGTCATAAACATGGAGAAGGTATAGAAAAGAGCAGCTAAAATTATTCAGAAGATGCAAGTATCTTCTTCCTTATTTAGAAGTGGTAAACATGGCGGGACTACTTGTTTAGAGGAAAACTCCCAGCAGGGGTGTGATAAGGCTTAGTATCATTTAGTGTCACTTTAGTATCACACACGATGTCGTGTGACATCACACACAATGTTACCACTCATTATTGAGGGGGCACAGCTCTTCCTTAAGAACTTCGAAGGGCCCCCGAGTACATTGGCTTCCCCTAGTTGGTGTGCCTGCCACTGTGATAGCAGGTAAGAAATTTGGCAGATTAGTGCAGCAGTAGTAATTAGGCAGGACACTAGAGGGACTGACCAGCAGAAGAGCAACTATAGAACCACACAGACAGGGCCAATGTCTGGATGTTGTTCTGGCAAGGACCCACGTCTGACCTGGAAGCACTTTTAGTCAGGTCAGACAGAACAAATGAAAAAGACATCTCTCTGAATAACTTATATGAAATGTGATTGAGTTGTGATTTCACAACGTATTTCCATTTTTAAAATACATTTTCATGTTTATGAATAAGAAGTCCAAGGACAGTTATGAGTAATGTGTACTACCACCTGACCAATGAACTAGCATTATACAGCTAGACAAAATCTACTCTAAAAACTGTCATTGAGTATTACCTTGAGGTTGTCCTTGAAAAGTATTGCAGTATTTTTTGATCTCAGCATGCCATTAGTTTTCTGCCCTTTTTTTTAAAGCTGTGCTTTAAAACATTTTTTAAAAGGTTTGTTAACTGTACATGTGTTTAGTTTAAATGCAGTATTTTTCATTGCTGCTTGTGTTCAGTTAAACAGAAAATTCCTTTTTCTAGTCCTTTAACAGCCATTGCAGATAACCAATCTGAATATAATTCTAGTTTATTATGAGGGGGTTTTAAGTCATACAGCAGTGAAGTGTGTGAGGCTATGCACTAAAACTTGGAAGCTGTTGTATTGGATGCTTCTTTTAACATAGTATTATTACCAGAAAAGCTTTTGTCATATACAATACTAGAAAGTATTGCATAAAGCTTCTTCAAATTGTTAATATTCCCCCCCTGCCCTGCTGCGGTTTCAGTGCATTACATGAAATAGTGATGAAGTCATGACTCACTGACATGCAATCTTTCTGTTTGGAAAAGACAGATGGAGGCAGCAAATGTTTTAAAATCTAATGTTAAAAAGTGGTGTATTTTTATGAATCTTTTGTTTTTGTATTTCTTTTCAAGTATTTGCTAAGTGAAGGAGGGAAAGCACACACTGTTGATTGGCTGCAGTTACAATATGTTTCTTACTTATGAACTGAGCTATTATATCACATTTTTCTAGAGGGATATATATATATATATATATATATATATATATATATATATATCCATCAACTCTTGTCAGTCAGCAGCTGAAAGTGATATCCCGAAGACTACATTATAAAAACCTGTTGCACCTTTTCTAAAAGCCTTAATTGTGATAAACTTTAGTATGAGTATTACACTTGAGTGCAGTGGAGGTAATGATAGTTAATTCATGCTTTGCAAGGGAAGTGTGATGGTTCTCTCAGTTGTTCAGCCATGATTAAACAATTGGGAATGCTTGCTCCAAGTATTGGGAAATAGGCTATGCAAGGAAGGGGCAACCATTAACATAGCTGTAAAATGCTCAGCAAAGTAAGAAGGGGGGGGGGAGAGAATTATACATAGTCTAAGAACTCTGCCTTAGATCTCAGTGCCTTATATTTAGTAATGTTAAAGATTTGGGTTCTCCTTGTAATGGTATAATAGCAATTTGTAGTACAAGGAAATTAGTGGAATTTGATAATTGTTTTTTAAAAGTTCAATCTGAAGGTATATCCAGCCATTCATTATGATAATTAGAACCCATTGAAATAGGCATTTATGTAGAGTACTTGCCTTAAAAATCCCAGCCCTGCAGTAATAATCAGTGACTGTCATCTAACCAAGTGTTCCTGAAACAGGTGAATAGACCATCATTAACTTTCTCTACATTCTGCATTTTCAGCGTCTGTCCTCCATTCTGGTAACTGAAACTTCCCTTCTTCTGAGTAAATGGCTTATACTGAACTACCGTCTTAGAGAACTTTCTTACTGACTAAATGAAATGCAGTTGGACTAGACTAGACAAAAAAGAAGCAGTAACTTCCTCATGACTGTGTGAGGTGTGTTCACCATGGCTATTCTCAGTAGGCTGTATCCAGCAAAGCCATCCTATCTGAGCAATGGAAATGCCCCTTCCTTTCCTTTTTCCATGCACCCCCAGAACAGATTTGGGGGCATGTGGTGGGAGGAGAGGGAGGATAAGTTCTGTTACTTAACTGGAAGTCCCTGCACAAATGGGATGACTTAGTCTGATGTGACTCAACATTTTTATCTTTATATATAACCTTGCCGCCATCTTGTAATTCTCAGGGGAAACTTTGTCTGTTTGCTTACCAAAGCTGGAATCAAAGATGTATCAATGAGGGTCCCCTCTTAGATCAGAGCCAGCCTTTTGGCTTAGGCTGGAATGAAGGGTCTCACAGCTCCGTGCTGGTGGAAGGAATAACCACCCATGCAGCAACAAACCAAATGGTCAAATAAATATAGTGGTAAGCAGGCCTCTTGTTCAGCAGGCATGACCAGACTGGGATTCTCCTCCCATTAAAAATATATATAGTTGGGTTGGTCAGCCATGCATGTATATGGTTGCAGATGCACACTTTATTATTTTTACATTAAACATTTATTATCCATTAATTTTTTTATTTTTAAAACAAAGAGGTGCTTGTTTCCAGGGAAAGCAAATTTCATTTTATTCCTGCAGTCATGCTGGTACTATGAATCATGTGAATTTAAAATGCAAAATACATAGGCTCAGAGTATTTATTATTTTGTTATCAATCTGGCAAACTGTTTTTTTGTTTGCCCTTTTTGGAATATATTCCAGTTGTAACACATGGAATGACCAGCGAGTGTGCTTGCAGGAGGAGGAAGATAAATGTTTTTTTTATATATATATATAAATTTTTAATTGGTTTTACAGAATTTTTTTAAACAATACAAACATGTAAAAAGACATACAAACACGTATAATTTCATAACCTTTTTTTCATAAACCTCGTTTCTCAGACTCCCCCATACCTCCCCTTTCTGCATCCCAATGTCCAAAATTTTTCAGCAACTTCTAATAATTCTATCAAACATGTGTCTTCCTAATCTTTCCTTCAATCTAATCTTATATCGCTGTAACCCTTTCTTTCTCAAAACGGAGGAAGATAAATGTTATCTATGTGCTTTACAACGGAAGCAATACACATGGGAGTCTGATTGGGACTCTTGTGAGACCATCGAGTCAGTGGTCAACAGTTACCTAGCTGCATCGCTGGCCAGGGTCATAAGGAGTTATTCTGTCTTTGTCATCGCAACAATCTTGTGAAGTAGGCTGAGAGAGAGTGCCCAGCCCATGGCCCTCTCATGAGCTTCACCATCACGAGTCTGTAAATCCCAGTCACAAGGGGCAACTGTCCTTCTGCTAACTGCCCCTGTCCCAGATTTGCAATGCAACAACCCGTTCCCAGAGTTGCCTGCAACTTACAGATAACTGTGTGTGCTTTCACTATGTCAGCTCAACTCCTTTCTTCTCTGAAGCCTCTGCACTCAACTGCAGAGAACTATTTGATCAAGGGAAGTATAGCATCTGCCTTTATGCTGGCCTTTTGCAGAACACAGGAGCAGGACAGTCTCCTGCCCCCCCCCCCAAGCTTAGTGCGAAATTGGCAGCCAGGTCATCCAATCACCAAATTATCTGCAAGCACAAATTTGCTGGTGGGGAAGGGTTGGTGGTGACCATGAATAATGGGTTGTTGTTTTGCCAAGCCAGACTTTGTGGGTACCTGTTGATGACAGAGTGAATATCTCCCAGGTGCAAGTCCACCAGTCCATCTGCTATAAAATACTTGCTCAGCGGACCACACTGATTTATTTGTTTTTTTAACAAAATTTCTTGACATATACCACATGCTTTTAAGAAAACCTCTGCAGTTTACAAAAATAACATGATATTAGCAGCTTTTTAAAAAAATAATTCCTGGTTGTGTTTATATGAAATTAGTAAAGATAACTTTTACTCTTTTTTATTTTTAGCCTGATCCTTTTAGCATGCTTTAGGCGGCATAGTTAATTTTTATTAAGTGATAACAAATCTGCAGTTAATGATCTTGCCAAACATCTACTTTAGTATTATTTTTAGACATTCAGGAGCAAGTTAACCTCAATATTTATTTGTTTCTTTGCTTGTTAAGAATTAAAATAATATTTAGTGACATTTCAGTAGGTTAAGAAGGTAATGCCATTACTATAAGCAAATGTGCTGAGTACATAAATGGCTAGATGATTGCTTAGGAAGCAAACAGTTATACTATGGTTAAACTATTTGTCCATCTAGCCACATATTGTCTACTCTGATCAGCAATGACTCTTTAGGGCAAAAGTGAGAGAACCTAAATCTTTCTAGGTAACCTTCCCAAGGAGACTCCCCTAATTTTTATATATTATGACATTGGTGCAGCTAGGTAACTTCAGATAGATTTCTGGGGAGGGGTGCCATTTAGTTAGCCATGCATGCAACTTCTATTACGAAACAGGCAATTAATATTTAGTTTCTACCTCCCTCCTGTTATTGTACGCTTTACAACTTTGCACTCCTGATATCTTAGAGCAAAAAAGTCAAATAAAAAAATAATAATTTGTCAACCCTGATTTAAATAAGGCACGCTCTGAAAATGTGTAGTTCCACATTTTAAATTCAATTAAATCACATCACTCCCATGACTACAGGAATAAAGTGAGGTTTGCTTCTGCTGCACTGGTGGTAAACCCATTAACTCGGGGGGAAAGTACCATGTTGTTATGGGAAATGGTAGTAAATTTTGGAAGCGAAAACCTGGCTGGTCCTAGACTGTAAAATGTTTTTCAGAATAAGAAGAAAGAATGCTGTGGTCATCAGCATTAGCCTTGTAGAGCCTGGTGTTAGGCTTGTTCACCACTGCCCTATCATCTACTGCTCTCTGGGTGATCATTTCGAGGGCCCTAGACTTGCTGTACTTTTGTATTGTTTTATTGTTGTTAGCCGCCCTGAGCCCGGCTTCGGCTGGGGAGGGCGGGATATAAATAAAATTATTATTATTATTATTATTATTATTATTATTATTATTATTATTATTATTATTATTAGACTTGAGCCCCAAGGTGCATGCCTAGCTGCACCACTGTATTCCGGTGAAACCTATCAAGTGTTACACCCACCCACCCACCCCAGGATTTCAGTGGGTCTGTGGTGCATAACAGCACTAGATTGTGGGCTATATGTTTTGCTTCCCTATTGTCTTTTCTCCCAGTAGGAAATTCAAGCTAAATATGATAAGAGAATTTGTATTAAAATTGTACAGAAAGGAATGCATCTTTTTCTTAACATGCCTTTCTTTACTCTTTTAATACAGTGAAAAAGAAAAAGGAAATATTGGGACAAGAAGGAAAACAAAATGACATTGAATAGTACAGCCAACAACATGTGTCTGCAGAGACATCTAGAGTAGGGAAACTGTGTGTGTGTGTAATAATAATAATAATAATAATAATAATAATAATTTGTATCCTACCCTCCCCAGCTAAAGCCGGGCTCAGAGCGGCTAACAACAGGTAAAAATAGCACAGTGTGCATAAAACCGCACAATTAATTAAAATACATTCTAGAATCAATTCAGAATCAAATTAATGGCAACCATCTGGTTAGAGGTCTATGAAGATTACAGGAGAGAGGGCAGGCCCTACAAGAAGAAATAGAAGAATATATTTCTTAAAAGTCAACTGAACAGACTATCCTTGATGCATTTGCTATTCTGAAAGTATTATTGCTGCTTGCAGCAGAAAAATTTGGTAACAAAATTCCATCAGGAGTACACTGGAAGTGTGTTGAATGCATAACCTTTGTGCTCTAGAAATGTTTCCTTTTATTAGATGTTTGTTTATGTAAGATTCGGTACAGTTAGTCAGTGCATCCCAGGTTACCTATTTGAATATATTCAAGTGAAAAATCTGACAGTGCATGAGCAAGTATGCTAGGCAGTTATATAGAGCACTGCTTTGCTTTTTATGCTGCCCTTGCCTTCACAATACTTTCTAACTGCTATATTGATTCCCTGAAACTGGGATGAGGACTGCTGACAGATTTCTATTTATTTATTGTTGGCATATTAGGCTTGCTTGCTTATTTACTGTGTGAATTTTTAACCTGCCCTTCATCACTTGATCCATGGAACGGTTACAACATAATTTGGCAATTATTTAAAACAACAATTAAAATAACAACCCAAATTAAATAAGAGCAGGTCGTACTTCTAGCCTACCAATTTGCTTCCTGCCCAGGTGTTTATGGGGTAGCAGTTAAGTTCAACCTGGTGCCAAAATGTAAGTAATGTTGCCACATTCCATAATCAAGGCACCACCATAGACAAGGGCCATGATGTCACTACTCAAGGAACTTGCCTGGGTGGTGATGCAACAATAAGGGTCTCATTGCAGATGTAAGAAGCTGAGCAGGCTGATACAGGGCAAGCCATTCCTTCAGATACCTGAGGTCCAAGATGTTTAGGGCTTTTTGTTGTTAATTAATATTATTTCTGAATTTTGTCCTTTAAATTGGGCATTTCTTGTCAGTATTTTAATGCTTCATACAATGTGGATAGAAGCAGCTTATGTTTATATATTTCTAAACAATTTATTGGGCTTGACTTTTTATAAAATAACTGATTTTGAATTTTAACAACAGAACTGCGACCTGCATTTTATGACATGATGCATCCAGGTGGTTGTTGTTGTTTTTTAAAGGGATATTAATGCTTCAGAAACGTCAGGAGTCTGAGCATTCACACATTTTTAGTTTTTCTTCCACTATCGGCAGACATGCAAAAAAGCTGAAATAGCTGAATGTTCTTTAGGCAGTTGCTAGTTAAAATGAAATGTTAAGAATTCTTTCCTCCCCTTTCATCAAGACTGCTGTAACATGTTGGATAACAAATGGAATACTGTACATGTTTTAGATTTAACTGCCTAAAATGTTTACATTTCACTTAAAATATTTTATTCTCAGGAATGGCTTTCCATGAAGGTAAAAAATATTCCTTCCCTGTGCTAGAGCTGAAAGCTACATTGAATTCTCTACCTCCTAAATATGTGCATTTCAGTATTCTGGAAACCACACTTTCACCTTCTTAAGGTCTTTCTCTCCAAGCATTCCTTCTGAGATTTTGTTTCTCAGAATGTATTTCAGTTTTATGAAGTGTGAAGCTGTTTATCTAGAGAAGGTAGCATTTATTATGTTGCGAAGGGTTTGAGAATTTAGAGAATAACCCTAGGTCTTTACTAGCGTATATGGTTACGGGAGTGCTAATTTGGTATTCTTGTCCTGTCTGTTTGTGGTATTTAATGTTCTAACATCTCTCTGGTTGGTTGAATCCATATGTCACTCAAATGGGAACTTGTGCTTTGGCATTGGTCTGACAATCAGTCAGCCATGGAGTACAATGATAAAATTATGAAAACTGTGTCTCTGTTCATTGGACCAGTAGAATTTACAAGCATTTTCCTAGATGTGCCTAAATATTATATTGCCTTTTCTTGGCTCACAGACACTGGCTTCCTGGGATTTAAGCCTTGTCAGAAGTGCAACGACTCACTTTCCCTTATATATACCTTCTTTCTTTTTTAATGTTTTTGCTCTCTGCTTATAAAATATGAATATCAGTTGTCTGAGTGATTTGATGGCTACAAAAATATGATTGTGCTAAGACAGTCTTCTATCACCAATCATGAACAAAAGTGACTTTTGTGATGCACAGTATTTTCCTCTGTCAGTGCTCCGTACCACTGTATTAAAGTGGATGTGAAGAATAGCAGGGCTGTTATACAGGTTCTACGCTTTTCAGTGTCTGTTAGATGAAAATGTGAACGTTGTGTGTATGTGCATGTGTGTGCTAAAAGAGAGAGAATAATGCTACTTTTTATTAATTCATTGGTATCACTTATGCTTCCAGAATGAAAAAGATTGGTGCATGTGTACTCTCACTTATGCAGGAGTTATGTTCCATGCGTAAGTGGGGAGCACCTCTAAAAGCCTCTAAACACCCATTTTTCCTGCTCTCCAGCTCTCTTTCCACACAGCACATTCTTCAACTAGAGTCGAAGCTCTGGAGGCTGTGGAAAAGCAGCAGTTGCTGTTGCGCTACCATGCACACCAGAGACTGAACAGCCTAAACAAAGCCCCGTTGCACCTCTGGCTTTTTAAGGGTTTTCTCTGCCTTCACTAAAGTCCTCTTTTGGGTTCCAGGGTGGGTGGTTGTCTCCTTGTGAGCCACAAGGACTATGCAGCTTTCTTGTGCCATCTCCTGGTTTGAATCTATGTAATTTCCTGGTGCTGCACATACACATGGTCACATGTGACCTCATCGCCTGTAAATTCAGAGACTCCTTTAACCTACACCCCTATTATCACCGCTTGTATACTAGCTTAGAACTGGGCAATGACTGAGTCCTATTATAATTGGTAAAACACCAATTGTAATGTGAGATCACAATTCCCATAGTACCCCGAGCATAGCTCTTGCAGGATCAGCCATACCATACGTTTGGTAACATCAGTTTACAACTAAAAAAGAAGGGCCAATAGTACTGGACAAGTTTGCCCTGAAAATTCACAATTAAGAGGCTATGGGAAACAAGAACATGGAAGACAAATAAACTTAGTCGACAAAGCAGGGCTTATGGTAAGAGATTTTGCATTACTAGTGGTATACCTTATAACTAATAGCCCCAAATGGTCACAGAATCAAACAGCAGCTTTCCTGCCAAATGGTCATGCATATAAGTAAGTTCACAGTAGAAAGAGGATGTAGTGAACACAACATTTTAAAATGTGATTTCATGATCAACATGGTCACTTCAAAGGGAATGTTTTATTACTTAGAGATAAATGACTGTTTCTCAATTAACTGGCACAGGTGCATATCTTGCTCAACATCGCAAAAGTCCCTGTTTCCCCAGAACTAGATTTAGAGTTTCAAATGTGGACGTATACTAATTGGTGACAAGCAAGCATTTGTTAATTACATGAGCCAAATGGGTACATTTGGGGAAATATACTCTAATGGCAAGTATAGCAAAGTGACTCAGACAAAATAAGATATTATGGTAAGGCATAATAATTTGCACATGGCTTACATATGTGGATCAATATCCCAAGAATGGTGAATCTGATGTTCAATCCATGTTTGCTTTATACTAGTGCAAATGGTTACGACTGTAGAGTAACACATGTGCCTTAAGTATGCTAATCCCTTGTGTGGTCCATGGATCCACCCTGATCTAGCTGTTCTGTTTGTCTGAGCAGTACGCTGGATTAGTGGGGCTTTGGCCAAATCCTATAGCATTTCAGCCCATTGAGTTTGAGTATTAGATTTGCAGCCTAAAGACGTGAAATTTTAATTTCTGTAGTGTTTCGTATGAATGTTATTGTTACTTTATTTTTTTATTGGTGTTTTAAAGTTGCCCTACCTTGCATATTGAGTAGAAAGGCAGTTTAGACTTATTATTTTTAAAAGCACACTTTAGAAAAAGAGACATGTAGGTAACATGAAAACAGCATATTTTCCTAAGCAAAGCCATAAAAATTCTGTGTTATTCAGATTTTTCAAGTTTAGAAGTCTATATTCTCCTCCTCCCCTTTACTCTAAAGTTCCAGGGTGGGTTACAACAATTAAAACGAAATGTTAAAACCAGTTTAAAGCAAACACCAAAATAACGTGCACCCTAAAAACTCAAATCTTTGGTGTCTAAAGCCCAGGGTAAAGAGGTGTGCCTTCAGCATTTGCTGACAGCTGTAAAATGAAGATGGCAGATGCACATCCGTGGGAAGGGAGCTCCACAACTTGGGGCCTGCCAAAAGGAATGCCCTCTCCTGAACTTCTAAGTGGTGGAACCAATACTGCCCATTTTAACACCCAAGGAGATCTGTAGGGAAAGAGGCAGCCTTTCAAGAAGGAAGTTCTTCTCCTCCATCTCATTCCCCAAATAATCCATGATATGTGCAAAAGTTGGGAAATATAATATTCTTTGAAGTCTTTCCTAGGTAACACCTGTCAAAATAGATGAACTGAGCATATGTGGAAGTAACAACCTCATTCTTTCATGTACATTTTGCCTTATTGCTTGCATCTCCTGTTTTTGTTGTAAATTAGTAAAATTCTGATACGTTCTTTTATATAATGGCTTTTGCTTCTTCCTCACATGTGTAAGAGAAATCTGGTTCTACACAAATAAAGTGTTTATTTTACTTTCCCGGTTAGCAGTGATAAATTAATTGATGATTTTCTCACTTGCCGTTCATTTGACAGAATATTATAGATAAAATTTATCCCTCAAGAGTGTCAGAATACTCACATAAGAGAATAAGGATAAATCAAGAAGGAACTGTTAGCACAGTTGAACACTTGATGCTTTCTAATCATAACTGCATGTTCTACTTTCGCACTTGATAACACAGGATTGACTGACAGCGTAAAAAAAAAAGTTGCTAAGAGCACACAGGCGAGAATTTCGATGTCTTCTGACACTCGTTCTTACATAAATAGCAAGAAAACCTTATACGTGTCTCATAAAAAGAACAGGAAAGAGCTTGTTTCTTTTGCCTACTTCAGTAATGTTAATAAATATATGTGATTGTTTTATCTGCTTGCTATAAGCAGGTTTAATTTCCATTTTTCATACAAAAATATATGTTAATACTATGTTAAATAGTAAATCTGAAGTCTGAGGCGCAGACACTTTATATAGCAGCCATTTGTATTAAAGCTGAGATGGTATCTTCCGCATGTAGAATGCCTTCAATGGTAAGGTGCCTCAGAGAAGGGAACAGAGTGCTTAACCCAGGCATAGGCAAACTCGGCCCTCCAGATGTTTTGGGACTACAACTCCCATCATCCCTAGCTAACAGGACCAGTGGCCAGGGATGATGGGAGTTGTAGTCCCAAAACATCTGGAGGGCCGAGTTTGCCTATGCCTGGCTTAATCCTTCCTTGGCCATTTACTTCTTCCTCTCCCCCAAAATCTTCCACATTTCTAGCCAACACCTAACTTCCTGCACCTACTGAAGACTTTTTTTATTCCAACAAGCATTTTAATTTTAACTTTTCTGTGTTTTATTACATGTATGCTGCTTAGAGATGATTGTAGTTACCGTATTTTTCGCTCTGTAAGACACACCAGACCATAAGACTCACCTAGTTTTTGGAGGAGGAAAACAAGAAAAAAAATATTCTGAATCTCAGAAGCCAGAATAACAAGAGGGATCACTGCGCAGCCTGCATTCTCTCCATAAGACGCACACACATTTCCCCTTAGTTTTTAGGAGGGAAAAAGTGAGTCTTATAGAGCAAAAAATAAGGTAATCAGCATATCATTTTAAAAAAAATAAGTCAGTCAAATGTGCAGTGACCCTCAAGTGAGTGCTGCTGTGGTGAGCATTGCAGCTGGGAGAGTGTATTCTAAATATTTTTCTGGGGGTGTTCTAAGCTTCTTCAAAATTTAATCCAGGTAACAGAGTGTGAACAAAAAGGTTTTTATGTTGGGTCATTGCTTATAAAAATAATTCCCCTGTTGTTATACTTTTGCTCTTAACAGCATTGGTGCAAATCTGTGTATTGCTATGAGCATACTTGATTGCAGTCAGATCTCTTAACAAAAATTTTGGTCCCCATGGATTGCAAGGATTAGTCCAACGCTAACTGGCTTGCTCCTCTCATGCCTAAAGACTTTGCTTTTCCTGCTACAAATTCAAGGGCTGGGAAAGAGTAGGGCAGGTTACATTTTAGATTATGGGGATGTGAGAATAAGTCCTAGGGCCTGTCTGAGCTTCACTCACTGTTCTAAACTTCATGCATGCATAATTATATTAAGCAGGTGTGGGGGGACCCTTGGTCCTCCAGATGTTGCTGAACTAAAATTCCAGTTAGCCTTAGCAAGTATGGTCATTGGCCAGAGATAATGAGAATTGTAGTATGAGAACACCTGGAGGTTCCCCACACATAATAAAAGGATCACAATGAAAGGTTCACAGCTACAGGGAACCAGGCAGAGGGCCTTCTCGGTAGTGGCGCCCGCCCTGTGGAACGCCCTTCCAGCAGATGTCAAAGCGATAAACAACTACCTGACATTCAGGAGACATCTTAAGGCAGCCCTGTTCAGGGAAGTTTTTAACGTGTGATATTTTATTGTATTTTTGGTTTTTATGGAAGCCGCCCAGAGTGGCTGGGGAGGCCCAGCCAGATGGGCGGGGTACAAATAATAAATTATTATTATTATTATTATTATTATTATTATTATTATTATTATTATTATTATTATTATTATTATTATTATTATTATTGTGCTTTAGCTACATTCAGCCCAATGAACAACAACAGTCAAGTGCAGTGATCATGTTTTTGAACTTGGTTTGACTGAACTACAGATAATTGTCCTTATCAGTAAAAATACATGTAGTAATAACAGAGACCATATAAAGATGGCTACATCCAAGCAGCTAAAAATGAGCACATTGTTCAGTTCTTTCCTGGGCAATACCTTCCTTGCCTTTGTTAAGAATTGTGTGCAGGCCACTACTTCAAGAATTGGCCTCTGGAGGAGAGAGATTTAAGATGATTTTGGAACTGAAAAGCACACCATGTACAAAATGCCAAGCTAAGGAATATATTCTGCATAAAATGTTTTAAAAAGAGAACATTTCTCAACATTGCTATACTACAGTGTGCCTTAAATGCTTTCTGAGATTGTGGTAGTTTGAGGCAACTTCAGCTTATCAATAAATATCCTAGTCACACAGGTTTATTTTGCAGATTTAGCTTTTGTTTGTCTCTGATAAGCTGAACTGCAATCTTTTGCATGTTTTCTTGCAAATAAGTTTTACAAAACTCAGAATTTCAAGTAAATATGCATAGAATGAGGTTGCATGGTTGGTTCAGAAATCTGGCCCGATTATTTTCTATGCTTTTATTCTTTTTAGCATCACTGGCTCAGCATTCACAACACATGTCCCAGCCAGAAGGTTGCAAAGCTGACATTGCAGTCTCAGCAGAGGTTATCTTTATAAAATTCCCTAACACTCCTCTTTGGCGCATCCAGTTTGGCAGCTGGAGTTATATAGGAACTGATTGAATCACTCCCTTCCTCTTACGTTCTTCATAATAATAGATTGCTGTTAAACTTCTGGCCAGAAGGGTAGCTGGGCAAGTGGTTTCCTCCAAAATAGATAGCGATTCCTACAGAACTGTTTCTTCCTTTCCTCTGTTGTTTAAGAATACCAATGGACATTCTCCTGTTTTCTGCTGAGTTGTGTAAATGCTGTCATTGTAATAGGTAGTTGCTTAATTAACCATTAGTATGTGTCATTTGATTCTGTGTGTACATAATATAACTATTTCTCTCTCTCTCTCTCTCAGTAATACAGTTGTGTTCATTATGTGAAATATGACAGAACATTGCTCATTGCAGTTACTCACATTTTGTGATTCTTAGAGAAAAGAAAGCATGATTAATATTCAGAGAGTCACCTGAACTGTTAAAATTAATGAAGCTGTATTGACAAACATGTATGACCAAGTCTACTGCCCAAGGGTACAAAGTTAAGGCTACGCATACAGATCTTGTGGTCAAGCACTGTGTATATGATGAAGGATGCTGAATCTTTGGAGAAGGACCATAGCTCAAGGGTGGAGCATATATTTTGTATACAGAAGGTCACAGGTTCAAAATGTAGCATCTCCAGTTAGCAGGTTGTGGGAAAGATCTGCTGCCCATTAGCATAGACAATACTAGGCAAAATAGATCAACGGTCTGACCTGGTTTAGGACAACTTCCAATCTTTCTGTGTTCATACAAATTTAATAACACCTGTGGTATATGTGAGGTGCTTTGACACTGAATGAGATGTCAGCCACTGTTTGGTATATGAGAGTTCTGTTCATTTTTGGGGTGGAAAGGAGCTTGATACCTCCTGATTTCTCCAAAAGCTGATAAAGCTGGCAGTGCTTAACCATCTGTTCAGTGGAGGATATTCTTCTGCACACCTATGGCCTACAGACCAATTCTGTGTGTAAGAATCTTTAGCTGAGGGCAATGGATGAAACCTGTGTGCATTTTTTTTAATTTCTTTTGAAAAATAAGCAATTATTTATGATAGGACATGGAAGCAATCAGAACAGTTTTGAAGACTGAGAATAAACCACAGGGAATCTTAATTGTTGCCAGGGTTGTCAGGTTGAATAAAATATGGGCACACCATTTGAATGGCAGTGCCCACCAGCTGGGGGGGGGGCTCAAATACTTTACTGGGGCGGCTGAAGGGACCTTGGCTCCTAGGAGTTGCTTTTCCTTGTAGGGAAAATATCTAACATATGGTCTGGAAACGGTCTACATGTGCATATATCTCCATTGACTTCCCATCACTTGACAAAGTGGCAGTGGAACATATGAAATTACTTATATACATGCAAGTCAGTGAAGGGGTGAACTGTTCCCCACCTCCTTCATATACTGCCTTCACAAACATAGTAAAAATTAATTTTTAAAGATCTAAAAACTCTTACATGACAAATCATTCATATGTTATGTACCTCCATAGTGGAAAAGAACACTGTATATTGTTGTTGAAATGAGCCACAGTGAAGCTTGATCTCACCCAGTTCCATTTTCTCTGGTGCAGCTTCGTGGAGGAGATCAGATGCTTTTACTTCCATTTTTCATTAACCACAGTTGAGTGTGTTATGTCTGGACCCTAAACTGTAGTTTGAGGTTGGCTTGTTTCAAACAAGACAGTTTAATTAATCACAGTTTATTGAGCCTTGGACAAAATGAGAAGCTACAGTTAATACAAATTTTTACTCATGGTCGCAGAGGTGGGGGCAGCAAGTAAGCATGAGGCATACTATGTTTTTTTCATGTCTTGACCAGCCATGGTTTATCCAGATGTCTGACTGCAACCTGACAGTAAGCTCCAAGTGTAACAATTCAGAAAGAAAGAAAACTACAGTGGTGCCTCGCAAGATGAAATTAATTCGTTCCGCGAGTTTTTTCGTCTAGCGAATTTTTCGTCTTGCGAAGCACGGTGTCGGAAAAGTTTTGGAAAAGCTTAAAAAATCACCAAAAACCTCAAAAAAGGCTACCACACCGCGTTCTATGAGTTGCTCCTCGAAGTCAAGTCGCAACTGTATTAACGGTGTTAAGAAAAAGGAAACAAACTTGCAAAAAACGCAAGACGTTTTTGTCTTGCGAAGCAAGCCCATAGGGAAATTCGTCTTGCGAAGCAGCTCAAAAACCGCAAAACCCTTTCGTCTAGCGAGGCATTCGTCTTGCGAGGCATTCGTCTTGTGGGGCACCACTGTATGAGCAAGATCTTCATAGTACAGTAGTACCTCTGGTTGCGAACTTAATTTGTTCTGGAGGTCCATTCTTAACCTCAAACCATTCTTAACCTGAGGTACCACTTTAGCTAATGGGGCCTCCCGCTGCCGCACGATTTCTGTTCTCATCCTGAGGTAAAGTTCTTAACCCGAGGTACTACTTCTGGATTAGCGGAGTCTGTAACACGAAATGTTTGTAACCTGAGGTACCACTGTATATAATATTGGCTATTGTCATATTCTGAGGAATGTGCTGGGATTTGAAACTTCATGAAACTGTTGCCCCTGGTCTCTTAAAGCTGATAAAGGCTAGTATGTTTGCTTTATGATTTCTGTAAGACATGGAGAGAACTTTATGTTATGGGAAGGCATACAAAAGCTTTAAATAAAGAAATAAATTTATATATTGCATGATTTGGTTGTAGAAAATGTCAGGCACAAGCTGTCCTGTATTGGCTGAGCAGAGTTCACCAGGAGTGGGGTCAGGACAAGCCCAAGAGCAAAGAGGCAGTGGTTGTTGATGGCAAGGATCCATGCTGGAACGTGCCAAGTTTCAGTCTGGTCACCCAAGTTAAGGCAGTGCAATTGGTTGGATACAGATCTTACAGGACTTGGACACTTTCGATCACCTGTTCTCACATGTGGCACAGGTCCTGAAGACTTTCCCAGTGAAGAACATGGGATTTGGGCAGCTAGAGGGGGGGTGAGATTGGCTGATTTGGTGGTCCGGGTTGCTGTTCCCGGGTTCCTTGTTGGACAGGTTGGCTCCTTCATTACTTTTCTGCTAATCTTCAAAAGTGACCAGTAGTGGTTAGTGGTGGGGCAGTGTGACCTGTTGCTGTCATCCTGACAGCAGCATTACTACTCCTTACAGCGGTACCTCGGGTTAAGTACTTAATTTGTTCCGGAGGTCTGTTCTTAACCTGAAACTGTTCTTAACCTGAAGCACCACTTTAGCTAATGGGGCCTCCTGCTGCCGGCGCGCTGCCGGAGCACGATTTCTGTTCTCATCCTGAAGCAAAGTTCTTAACCTGAGGTACTATTTCTGGGTTAGTGGAGTCTGTAACCTGAAGAGTATGTAACCTGAAGAGTATGTAACCCGAGGTACCACTGTACTAGCATGGGGCAGGATGGCAGCAAGGTCAGGACTTTGTGGGCACATAGGCACAGCCAATTCATTGAAGTTCCATGAGCTCCCTGATCCCACTACCTTCAGGCCTCATGCCCAGATTTAGTGAGGTAACAGCATCTTTCTTTAAGTTGTCTGAATCTTTGCTCAGAACCCTAACACAGATCAGCTGGTATGGAGGTTTTCCTAGGGGGAAGTTCTTTAAGTGGTATTTTCATCCTGTGAAAATGTAATATATTTCAAGGTATCACTTCTAAAACATATTGACACTGTCTCACTGTGTTTCCGGTGTTTAGGAACACTGCATAAATTATAGGAAATAGGTAATTTGAAAGGTCTGGTATGTTGCTAATGTTGGAAGTAATAGTGATTCTAAATGATGATGATGACCTCTATAAATATTTGGAGAAATTATGTGTTAGCCAAGGCAGTGCATTCTATTCACAGAAGGAGCCATTTATGCACAGGAAATCTATATTGTACCGTAGCTTTTTAGGTGCTGGGGTGAAAGTCATCTGAAGGCCACCCTGCATTGGGAATTTTCTAATGTTTTACAATTTTTATGTGCTGTAAGCCACCCAGAGTGGCTGGGGAAACCCAGCCAGATGAGCGGGGTAAATAATAATAATAATAATAATAATAATAATAATAATAATAATAATAGTTTTGTTATTGTTATTGTTAAAGAGACATCTCACAAACTCCTGCAGATCTAGTTCCTTACTTGCTAGCGTTATGAAATCTCCTTTCCTTCAGTTTCATGTTTGTTTGAATGAAACTTTAGCATTTTGTTTCTTTTATAGCTTGGAATATTCCTCTTTATGCAGCTGTCTTGCTAGAAGGTACTCTGTAGACTTTATGGATCTGAGGTATTGAATGCCCTCAATGGCTCCTTTGAACGTGCTTTAAAGTGCATAATTGGGCAGTTGAGCATAAAACTACAATTATACACTTGAGTGTTAATTTTTGTGTACACTTATAAGATAGTTCAACACTGGCTGTAATTGAGAATGAAACCTTTTATTTTGAGTGGAAGTGCATATTCCAAGTGCTTAGCCAATGCATGTATTAAAAAGAAGAACCACAAACAAGATGAGCAACATGCTGAATAGGGAGGGCGCTGTGCTACAGAGATGCATGGATGAAAAGAATATTTATAATTTTACCAAGTTACTAAACAAAAAGTAGACACTGTTTTCCCCACATATACTATGTTTATATTGCTAGTCCTCAAGCTAGATAATTTAAATTCATTAGATTGTTGCTTTGTAAGTGAACAGAGCCCCACAGTTATTTGTCACATTTTAAGAAAAGTTCAGTGTGCATTCATCTTTTGCATCAAATGCGTTTATGGTCCCCTCTGTCCCGACATTTGAATTCTGTGTGTAGAGCAATGAAGTGATTTCTGGCAAAGGGACTTGCAGGATGGAAAGAGAGTTAGGGTCAAAGAAGAGAAAGTCCTCCCGCCCATCTCCAGCTTTCTACTTTCAAGCTTACAATGTGTGTTGTTTTCATATACAAACTTCCCTGTATTGTATTTGCCTACTTGGACAGATCTATTCTGGGATGGGGGTGTTTGCTAAACGGAATCAAAAAATGCAATTTAAAATTTATTTTTCACAGAGTTGCCATTTGAATTACTTGTTTCGGTTCTCAGTATTTTGAAGTTTCTCAAAAATGTTAAAAGTAATCTTTGCATGCTTGTTGTGACCTTAACCAGGAAGTGTTTGTGAATAATATTTGATGCAGCACATTACCTGTTTCAATCTTAGAGAGAGCTGGCATTCTTTGCCATATACAGTACTTCTGACATTCAACGCTAACGGGGGGGGGGGGCTGCTATCAGAAGGTCCCAGGTTTGATCCCAGGCATCTCCAGGTGGGGCTGGAAATGTCTGCTGCCTCAAACCCTAGAGAGCCATTGCCAATTAATGTGGAGAATACTGAGCTAGGTAGACCAATGGTCTGACTGATTATAAGGCAGCTTCCCATGTTCATAGCTGCATAGATGCCTGTATAGTGGTACCTCAGATTAAGAACTTAATTCGTTCTGGAGGTCCATTCTTAACCTGAAACTGTTCTTAACCTGAAGCACCACTTTAGCTAATGGGGCCTCCTGCTGCTGCCATGCCGCCAGAGCACAATTTCTGTTCTCATCCTGAAGCAAAGGTCTTAACCCGAGGTAATATTTCTGGGTTAGCGGAGTCTGTAACCTGAAGCATCTGTAACCTGAGGTACCACTGTATTACTGGAAGCAGCAGAGTTTAGTGCTGCCATATTCCTTCTCAGCTGATTGATACCTGCTGCTTCTACCATTATCTGTGTAGAAAGTATCAGAAGTGCCAGATCAAGTTCCAGAACAAAATCCAAACAGGAGAATTAATAGTTTACAGTGGTACCTCGCAAGACGAATGCCTCGCAAGACGGAAAACTCGCAAAACGAAAGGGTTTTTGGGTTTTTTAGTTGCTTCGCAAGACGATTTTCCCTATGGGCTTGCTTCGCAAGACGGAAACGTCTTGCAAGTTTGTTTCCTTTTTCTTAAAACCGTCAATACAGTTGCGACTTGACTTCGAGGAGCAACTCATAGCACGCGGTGTGGTAGCCTTTTTTGAGGTTTTTGAAGACTTTGGTGATTTTTGAAGCTTTTCCAAAACTTTTCCGAAACCGTGCTTCGCAAGACGAAAAAAACCGCAAAACGAAAAAACTCGCGGAACGAATTAATTTCGTCTTGCGATGCACCACTGTACTTCCCATCGGTAGGGGGGGGAGTGGAAGTATGTATTAATTCATGGATTAATTGCAAACCTTTTCACCTCACAAAAATAGTTATAGCCTCCCAACTAAGCCTCTTAATTAAGAGTGTTTTTTAGGATTCCGTTGTATAAAATTAAATATAAATTAGAAAACACATAAGATCATTCCTCCAGGTTCTTTGATTTTCAGAGATTTAAATCTATACCCAAATCTTATTCTGACCCAGAAAAGCATTTAGTTTCTAAGGAGAAATGTTTTTAATGTAGTAATAATAATGAAGATGCAGGTAACTTTATTAGCTTCAATAAACATCTGGGAGGACTTGATAACCAATGACTGTAAGTAACTAAGGGCAATTTGTCATTCATCCTCAGGAAATGCTCTTTATTGGGCCTTAATTGCTGTTATCTGAAGAGAATAATAATAAATTTATAGATTATTTTTATTGTAGTAGTACCTGTGGGGCTAGATATAGCTTTTAAAGAAAATAAATAGTCGAGTATTAGCTAGCTGCTTTATTAGATATAGTGTTATTTTTTCTGTTCACATTATTTTAAGAAAATGAAGACAGAGTACTATATAGATATTGGTCATATTAAATAAGATCCTATTAATAATAACTGTTGAAGTGAGATAGACAAATAGCTGAATAATACAGAGCTTTCAAATGTTGAAAGTATGTCACGTTCAGTATCTTGTTGCAATCCTTACAACAATATTATAATGCAGATCACTATTATTTTATTACCTGTTCATACGGACATCCCCAGGCACTGATTCTTAGTACTGACTGCGGGATATCTGTTCTTTAAGTGCATTGGCTTTATTTTGTACACTACCTTGTTATTTTTACTACGCAAATCAGACTACATGAGGCAGATGGGGAGATGCCAGCAATATGTTCAAGCAGAGTCAAAATTCAAACTGGGAACTTCCTGATTTATAGCTCAGTCTCTTAATGCCTTCTCTAGACCACCTCTCAAGCATCTGAGCGCAACAGTTTCTAGCAGTTAAAAAAGTGCATGCAGTGGGGATAGAGAAAACAAACAAAACTATTGAAAGAGAAATAAAATTGCAGTTTATTTGCAGTTTATTTTATTTATTCATAAACTGTTAACCTCACTTCTTACTTCCATTTAGAAGCCCAGACCAGCTAAAAAAAGGGGAATAATTAGCAGTTCTAAACCCACAGAATAAAACCAAACCAGACATAAATAGCAACAGTCAGAATAACACTGAATAATCATTATTATTGTTTAATAAAAACCTGGTGGAATATATGTTCCTTTTTTTGCCTAAGGGGCACTGGCTGAGAAGGCTGTACCTCAGGCCCTTTACCAGTGTCACCCTTTGAGAGCGAATAGGAAGCAGAGCACCAGCCTTCTGGTCTTAATAGAACTGGAGCTACAGGTGGAATATTCAGTATGCAAGTTAATAATAATAATAATAATAATAATAATAATAATGGCATTTGCAGGGACTACCCCCACTGCAAAGGCATTTTATCTGATTTCTTTTTTTCTTAAATGAGCCACCCACTCCCCTTTCCTTAACCATTCTATTAAACAGCTTCCCCTCCAATGCAGAGAAAGCTTCCATTTTTCATTAAGTACAATTTGTTTATGCTGTTTTAACTGAAGATTTGTAAGCCGCCTTGACCATTTTTTAAATTGCAAGACAGCGTATTTGTTAATAACTATTGAATGGTTGTCATTAATTAATTAATTTTCTGTACCGCCCTTCGCCAAAAGACCACAGGGCGGTTTACAAGATAAAAACATAAAAATACATAGCATAGTAACAAACAAAAACAATTCTCTCCTCCCCCCCCGCCCCCGGTTTAAAAGGCCATAGATTGTTCAGTTAGCCAAAGGCCTGGAGAAGAGGAATGGTTTTGTCTGGCGCTTAAAGATGTGTAGTGAAGATGCCAGGTTCCCGGGGAGAACGATCAACAAGCAGGGAGCCACTGCAGAAAAGGCCCATTCTTGTGTTTCCACCCTCTAGACATCTTGTGGAGGAGACACTGAAGAAGGGCCTCAGACGATGATCGCAGGGTCTAAGTTGGTTCATATGAGGAGAGTTGATTTATATATGAGAGTCTGCCATATTGAAGGTTGCAGTTCAAAGTAACTTTACAAGCTTCAGACTATTGGGTAAAGAAAAGAGTAAACATTACTGTGTATCAGAACAATTCTTCCTGGTTGCATATCAGTTTTGGGAGGATCAAAAGTGCAGGATAGAATTAATTATATATTCTAAAGAGGAAGCTCAATTTTTAAGCTCAACTGGAATCAGCCACATTTTAAACATAGATATATTTGTGTTTGCGCACATGAACATGTATTAGGTTTATTTCCATCAGAAAAGGAAACAGTTTATAATGACATCTAGTGTTTGTGGCAGACAGTTTTTATCAATTCATGACAATGAAATCGTGTTGTGTTTTCATGGAAGGGGAGATTACATTTTCTTAGAAATGATTGACTGCTTTGTTGTAGTAGACTTATTTATTTGGCTCTCACTGTGAAGACTAGCGAACTTATTCAAAATCTCAGTACATCAAAAATATGATGACACAAAAATGAAACTGCTGTTCCACATTACAGATATCTGCAAAAATGATACTAGTATATTGTGTTTGTTGCACAGCTGAATAGTCTGCAAATACAACATTTACGTTGATTTGGCAACATTTCACAGTATGTAGTTGTCATATCTTGAACATTTCATTTTGTATGTGTCTAAACAGTACTTGCATATTTATGCATATTTTATTACAAATGCATCTAATAATTAAGTTATGGATTTAGTTAAATAATTCAAATGTTATAGGTCAGGGGCTGAACAACCTTTTAGGTTCACATTTCCTTGACAGAAAGTAGTCACAAACAATAGAGTGGTGGTCAGAACAAAGTGGGTCAGACACTCCTCTGCCTCTGTCCTCCCTTCCACCATCTATTCTTTCTCTCCCCCAAACCTCTGTACCCTTCATTCATACATAATCCATTTATTCTTCCTTTCTCTGTCTTCTGGCTTGGAAGTAGAGGACTGCATGTGGTTATCCAGAGGTTATTCACATGTGATAGAGGTGATTACATCTTACAAACTGTGTATATGATGAAGTTTTACCATACGCAATAAATTTTGCAACCTATGACCAGACTTCAGGGGTAACAGTGGGTTTACTGAAACTAATGTTTGCATTTATTTTAAATATAACTATTGGCCAATCTGCTATTTTTTGTGGGGTGGGAAAGTGAAAACGGGACAGGGGAAGCTATTGCATACTTTGCAGTAATGAAACATGCATAAGACCCTTAACTAACTATATCTAGCACAGAATTTGTCTTTTTGCTGCTGCCACATGTTGAATTGGTCTTTTCATTGAGTTATCCATTACAACCGAAAAATCTCCCTCATGGAAAGCCACTGACAATTGGTATCTCCTCAGCGTATATATGAGACTGGAATATACTTCTTCAGTGTGCACCATTTTACCGCATTTTTCGCTCTATAGGAACCACTTTTCCCCCTCCAAAAATGCAGGGGAAATGTGTGTGCGTCCTATGGAGCGAATGCAGGCTTTCGCTGAAGCCTGGAGAGTGAGAGGGGTCAGTGCACACTGACCCCTCTCGCTCTCCAGGCTTCAGAAGCTATCTGCAAGCCTTCGGATAATTGATAATTGGTTGTTTGGATGTTCCAGACAGAAGAATCTGATTTTGTAAAACCATTGCTGGAGAAGAAATTGAACAGCAGGTGATTGAAATAGAGTTAAGATTGTAGTAAAGGACAGCCATGCTTTAACACTTAGAGTTAATTCTTTCTCTCTGCCTCTCCCCACTTCCTAGAATGGCTTGTTTATTTGGAAGTCACATTGAAACAGACATTCCCATCACTGTATATGGCTGTTTTAAGAATTATTTGAACTCTGTTAGGATTCTGTCAGTATAAATGGGATTAGGAGTGCACATTTCAATTTTATTAATTTCCTCAATTTATAAGAGTTTGGTTTCCCGCCCCCTAACAGATGCCTCCTCAGTATGGTCCGCAAGGTGTAAGCGGTTACTGCCAACAGCCATATTACAACCAGCAGCCACAACCTCAGCATCTGCCGTCCCAGGCCCAGTATCTGTCCCAGGCCCAACAGAGGTACCAGACACAGCAGGTAAGCCCAACTCTTGATCTCACATTGATGCATTTTCAAAATGTTATGTAAGAGATTGACATATTTGAGCTACTATTTTAATAACTTAACCCAGTTTTTCCAGCTGTCTCCATTTTAAATTGTACCATCTGATTTGCCTTGGTTTTTAGCAGGAGTAAGATATTCCAGGATTAAAATCAAGCTTCCTGGGCCTCTCTTATTTTGAGATAGGATTGGCAGCATATATTCTGTTCTTTTCTCCACCTTTCTACAAGTTATATATAGAAGGTTCATACTACTACTACTACTACTACTACTACTACTACTACTAACCTTGCTTAAAATGTCTGATGAAATAAAATATTCAGCAAGCATCACATATCCAGCCAGTTCTGCTGCCGCTATAGAGTTCCATAGATAGAGTTCCATAGACAAATCAGCTACAACAGGGGTGGCCAATTCCCAAAGAGACTGCGATCTACTTACAGAGTTAAAAACTGGCAGTGATCTACCCCCTTTTTGGGGGTTCAGGTCACAGTTGTTGAGCTTTTTTGAAGGAAGTAGGAAGTCCCATTTTGGGGGGGTGCAGGGCAAAAATGTTGAGCTTTTAGGGGAGCCATTGTTTTCAGCTTCTTTGTGGGGAGCCACTGATCTACCAGTGATCTACCACAGATGTCCAGTGATCTTACGGTAGAGCACGATCTACCTGTTGGACATGCCTGAGCTACAAGTCCTAAGCAGATGACTCTTCTCTACTTCTCACATGGTAAATGTACATGAGTCACAGCTGGCAGAAATTGCTTAGGTCAACTTGTTGTGATCCACCGGCTGAGAGCCTCTGACTGAGAACAATTTAAACAAGTGATCATGTATGTGCATTCTGTTCTGTAAAACATAGTAATTTCGGCTTTTGAAAACTTAATCTTAGCCTGTTCAAGTTGTGGAGGGGGGGCGCAATGTTTACAAATGAATAGAGTATGCATTATCAGCAGCTGGAGTTGTGTGCATCACAAATTTGTGGGAGGGACTAGCATGCAAGGTGGAGTAAGATTTTTAATGTCAGATAGCAAAAGCTGATATTATCTGAAGTATGCATATTTCAATGTATTTAAGGGTTTATTATTTAGCAGTTAAAAAGTTTATATACGGCTGACTTGACACAGTAGTATAGACACTCACGTGGAACTTGTGGAAATTGAAGGATACTCCTAGGAAAGTGCTATTGAATTGCAGGTGTGTATGGAATTGCAGTCTCAACTCTGTGTTGCAGGTTAGAGGTGCTAAAATGGGAATGTTCCATCTAGCTACTATTCTGTGGTTATATCCAGTTATGCTATCCAAACCAAACATTTATTTTAATGGATGGTAATAGGAACAAGACAGCATTTATGTATTCATGTCCAAATAAAAAAGTGGATTTTATTTATAAAATAACTTAAGTTCAGGAGAGGTGAAAAGGTGGCTCAGAGTGCTATGCACTTTAGGCTTACAAACAAGAAGTACGTTGTAGTGGAGAGATTTTGTTGTTCTTAGTTCAGGTAACTATGATGGTAGGCTATATTCCAATATAGTCCCAGGAGTAACCACAGCTTAAGGACAGTCTGGAAAAAGAAGCAAACAGTCAGGAAAAGTGAAACCGAAATGAAGTTCAGGTTCCCCTAATGGCCTTGTAGAGCTTGTGTGTGTGGTGTCATTTAATTGGTAGGTGAAACGACAGACACTGTTGCAAAAATGTTTTGTTTTAAATGAGAATAGCATTAAACTTAATAAAAGAAGTCATTTCAGTGTCCTCCCTATTTTCTAAGGAAGCTACAAAGTTTTATTGTTCTTCTTAAAAGAATTTCTGTAAAGTTATGGTAGGACTGCTCACCTGACCTCCATCTGGTTGTGTTGCTGGAGAGGTGGTGGGGTAAGGTGGCAGAGAGGTCAGTCCAGTGCTATCCACTACTATGCATTTCCTACCTATTTTCAAATCCATTTTTGCAGCCATAAATTCCAGAAAGTGGGTCGTATGTTTGTGCTGTTCAATTAAAAGCTGTACCCGAATACATAGATGAGTGAATGTGAATATTCCACGTAGAGGAACAAAATGTTTTCCCCCTCTCACTTTGGAGTTTCAAATATATAAAGTTTAGAGGGGAGGTTTGAACACTTGTCCAAATGGCTGAATGTGTCCAAACTTGCTAGTTTTGTATATGAAAACAATTGAATGTGCATTTGTGGTTTGTTTGAATTCACCAGGGAAACATCAATAGTATACAGTATTTATTTATTACATTTATGTACCACCTTTTATTTTCCAAGGATCTCAAGATCGTATACATGGAAAACGCACATTTTATTTACTTAAAACACAAGATACAATCTTGGACCATACATTTCCCAATTCCCAGTTTGAAAAATTAATGGTGATTTTCAAGTTATAGCCACCACTAAGTGGCTATAAAAAGTTTTCATATTTTTTTTCATTTTGAAAATTGCAGATGTGTTCTCTTAGGCTTGAACTGCATGCAAAATGGTTGCCGCCTGTATTGTATTCTTCATTGTTTGCATAGGCCTCATGGAATATGAAAGTTTTCAGCTAGCATTTAGAAGTTGAAACAGAAAGTGCCTGCATTAATCCTGGACCTGTGACACCAAAGGCTTGGTTTCTTGCACTTATTAAATGAGCCTTGCCAACTCGGGGAATGAACAATGACCAAAACGTTCAGCTAGCAAGTCTGTTTTCATTAAAATAATAAAAAGAGAATTGGAAGTAATAATAATAACTTCATGGTCGTATTATTCTAATTATTTGCAGATTATCTTAGAGAATTGTTGCACTATCAGGTGTTTTTCAATAATATATTTTAAAACAACAGTAACTTTCTAGACTTTCCTGAAGCAGCAACTGCATTTTCACTGTGCTGCTCAGGCTAGAATTAGGTCAGACTTGTCGCAGAGTGCATTGGGCGTTGCATGCAGTGGCCTACAATTGGAAGCTATTATAAAACTGCTTAACCTACTGCCCTTTTGATTTGATTTTTTACATATGTATAGCTGTAAGCTAAAAAGAAGAGTTCTGTTTGGCATTTGGTGGGCTGCTGCAGGACACCAAGCCTTTCTGGCTTTTAGTTGTTGTGCATAATAAAATAAATACGTTTAGACTGTAGTCTTATATACACTTACCTGAGAGTAAGCAGCATTGAACTCAGTGGAACTTACTTATGAGGATACATGTATAGTGTTTCACGGGGGGTTGGAGTTATTCTATAAAAAGGAATGCAATATTACTGTATATAAACGTAGATTCCAAAGCTCAGATGGAGGCTTTTACTATATGAATACTGGTTTGCCTAAACATTTCTAAAACACATTCAGCAGCTGAGGTTTCCTGTGTAGGTTACTGACTTCCGACTGCATTTCCAAACTCATTTAAGAGCAAACATAAAAAAGATAATGTATATACAGTGGTGCCTCGCAAGACGAAATTAATTCGTTCCGCAAGTTTTTTCTTCTTGCGAGTTTTTCGTCTTGCAAAGCACGGTTTCCCATAGGAATGCATTGAAAATCAATCAATGCGTTCCTATGGAAACCGCATTCAGACCAGGTCCGGGGACAGTCTGTCCCCCGACCTCTTCTGAAGGCTGGGAGGGGGGGGGACAAGGGCTTTTCTTCCCACCGCCAGCCTTCAGAAGGCTGTTCTGAAGGCTGGCGGTGGGAAGAAAAGCCCTTCTCCCCACCTCCCGCCCCGCAAGCTCTGGGGACAGGAGCGCTTTGCTGCCGACCGCCAGCATTTTAAAAGCCCCCACTGTCCTGGGGCAATTTTAAAATGCTGGCGGGCGGCAGCGAAGCCTCCGCTGTCCCGGGGCGATTTTAAAATGCTGGCGGGCGACAGCGAAGCCTCCGCTGTCCCGGGGCGATTTTAAAATGCTGGCGGGCGGTAGCAAAGGCTTCGCTGCCGCCCGCCAGCATTTTAAGATTGCCCGGGACAGCGGAGAAGTCTCCGCTGTCCCGGGAAGGCAGGCGGGGGGGAGCAAAGACTTTTGCCCCCCGCCGGCCTTTAGAAGAGGTCCAGGACCTCTTCTGAAGGCTGGCGGTGGGCGAAAGTCTTTGCTCCCGACCGCCAGCATTTTAAAAGAGGTCCCCGGAGATTTCCCTATGGGCTTTCTTCTTGCGAAGCAAGCCTATAGGGAAATTCGTCTTGCGGAACGACTCAAAAACGGAAAACTCTTTCGTCTTGCGAGTTTTTCGTTTTGCGAGGCGTTCGTCTTGCGAGGCACCACTGTAAAAGCAAATGTTAGAGCAACCTGACCCGTCCTCTTCTTTTCTCTCTCTCTTTCTTTCTTTCTTTCTTTCTTTCTTTCTTTCCCTTCTCTCTTTTCTTTTAGCAAGTTTTGATATTTAGCAAAAGACATTGAACATCTCTTGGGATTAAACAAATTCCTAATGATAATTTTCACCTTGTCAAATCACCTTTGGCTTACTTTCTTTTCAGTACTCAGCAAGTTTGGAAACTGCAGTTTAAAGGGCAGGTAACCAATTTGCATTGGGACTAGAGCACACCAGGAGGCGAGGATTCTTCAAACATTTGAGTTTATAGTCATCCTGATTCAGCTAAGGAGTTCCATGTTCACTGCCATTCTTACCATATTCAAACTTCATAGATTTGGGAGCCATGCACATAAATCGGATGCACATTCAGAAACACATTCAAATGTGCAACTGAGTGTGGATGCAGTTTGTCTATGGTACATTGATTTTAGTGGAATGTGCTTTCAAGTGTACATGTCCATCCCCATGCAGCTAGTCACATAAGGTAAAGGTAAAGGGACCTCTGACCATTAGGTCCAGTCGCGGCCGACTCTGGGGTTGGGGCGCTCATCTCGCTTTATTGGCCGAGGGAGCCAGCGTACAGCTTCCGGGTCATGTGGCCAGTGTGACTAAGCCACTTCTGGCGAACCAGAGCAGTGCATGGAAACGCCATTTACCTTCCCGCCAGAACGGTACCTATTTATCTATTCGCACTTTGACGTGCTTTCGAACTGCTAGGTTGGCAGGAGCAGGGACCGAGCAACAGGAGCTCACCCCGTCATGGGGATTCGAACCACCAAGCTTCTGATCGGCAAGTCCTAGGCTCTGTGGTTTAACCCACATAGTTCTATGCAATTGTAGAAGCCAGGGTGGCTCTACGCGCATATATGAGCCCCAATAGTCATAGGGAGGACTTGCCCATTCACTTAAGTTTTTGGGTGGAGATTTTTACTTGCATTCCTATTGTGAATGTGAAGCTTGAAGGTTTGGGTTGGGTTGGACGCCTTTAGAATGAATTAGATGCTCAGGCCGCAGTCCTACACAATTTACCTGGAACTAAGTTCCATTGAATTCAATGGGGCTTACCTTTAAGCAGAAGTGTATAGGATTGCAACTTTAGCAGAATATGTATTGTGTATATGATATTATGTATAAAGTGAGAATTATGAAGATTAGAGGGGAAAGCCTGTCCAGTATTTATTTCCTACATGGGTGTTTCAAGATATTTACATTGTATCTGACAGAAAATGAGGGATCCCTGGTCTTTTGATAAAATTTCCATAATCTAAAGATACATTGCTCTTCATCACCTTTACAGTCTGAATGCTTATTTACCACTGGAAGGCAAATAACATTGAAACTGTTACTTACTTATTTATAAAATCTTTATCAAGTTATACTTAGCAAAGGGATTTCAGTTTTAAAATGCACTGAAAATATATTCAAGTGTAAGTTAATTTTTGAAAGGTAATTAAATTAAAGTTTGTAGTAATCATGTCTGTGGCTTGGGTTTGATCCAGAAAATATTTCCTTATTGTTGCTAATATAGTGTTGTTTTAAGTTTCCAACCTCTGTTTTCCAATATTTAAATCACAGAAGGTTAATTAAAACAGTTCTTTATTCTGTAACTGCTTGAGAATATTGACCTCACAAAGCCTGTGTTAAATCACTGAAGTGATAGAATTACATTTTCTTTATAAGATTTTGCTGTAAAAGCATAGACAGGGCCATTTATAGTTCAGTGCCATTAATTGCTTAGCATTTGGATATTAGCTTAGGAGTCTATTAATTAACTTGATAATAAAACTATTGGAATGAGAGCTGATAAAAAAAAAGATTTTGTTTAAGAGGAAACTACCAATGATGCCTGCATGTAAGTTATAACTAAATATTGGTCCCTTACCCTTTTCTCCATCAATAGATATCAGTGATAGGTATTTTGCCTCTTTCGTAGTGCCATTTATACTGAGGAATCTACTTTAAGTTAATTGTTGAATGAATTTGAGAGGGGAGGATAAATAGCTTGTGAGAGGTTCCTTTCTCATCAAAGTAATTAATTCCCCCTTCATGACTTTCCTAACCCTGCCCTAATTGGCCACAAAACAAGTCTGTACAAGTATGTCACAATAGTGCTTGATACTTACTATGTTTTCTTTAGAATCATAAAAAGTAACACTGTGCAGAGTGCATATGGCTGCCTTGTATTCAGTGGTAGTTTTATGGGAGTGGGAAGCTTGTGCATAATGGGAACTTCATTTTTTCCTACCCTCACCCAAAAGCCTCTTCCTGAAGGTTGGTGAACCCTCTGGAACAATGTTGAGTTTGACTTGGGGAGCAGCCTTGAATGATTATTATCTAGAAATGGGCAGAGGGAGTGTAATTTTGCTTTTCCCTGGACAATTGCCTGAGATGAATGGGAGTTTGAGGGTAGTCACTGTTTCCAATCCTGCTGTGACATGCCAGTGCTAGAGTGTAGCAGTGGGTGACTGCTGATCTCAGCCCCCCTCGACTTGGATGCAGTGCTAGGTTCATTCCTGCCCCCTATGCAGCTGCTGTGACAGATAATTCAGCTGTTTGGAGTGTAGTGCCATCAATATGCTGATGATAGCCAGGTCTGTTTTTCATTTTCATCAACTCAAGGAGCAGTGGTTCAATCTCTAAATCAGCCTTTCTCGACCTTGAGTCCTCAGAGGTTCTTGAACTACACTGGCCATGCTTCCTAGGAATGATGGGACTTGTAGTCCAACTAAGGGACCCAAGGTTGAGAAAGGTTTCTCCAAATGAATCACCAGATGGCTGAGGATTAATGATTTCCACCTGTCCTGGATGGGTGTATGCTCCCCCTAAAGGGCAAGGTTTGTGGATCCCCTTACTCTTGGATTCTGGATAACAGCTATCTTCTTGAGCTGCTGAGTCTTACTCTTGCTCCCTAAATCTGCTGTAGAGGTTTCCGCAACCCTCTGGAGCAGAATTGAGGACAGGATATGCTATTGTGCAAACAGTACGCCTTGTCCTGATAGAACATAGTAGCTGAATACCACCCTGTGGTTTGGGGGTTCAGTTGTGCCCTCCATAATGTGGTTAGGTGCTTTCTTTTATAACTCTAGCTGTATTTTTAAAGTAAAGTTTGCACATTAATTTCCATTAATAAATCTCAATACGTCTATATAAAAATATGGGGGGAAATGGTCACTGATTATTTCTTACGTGTTTGGGGCTGTACCACTCTTTTTCTTCTAAGTGAGCAAAATTGTGAGAGGGTGCAGAACCAAGAATGGTTCTTGGGAGACGGTCCGGAGAGTGAAGCATCGTTTCTTGTACAAGGCCTAGTAGGGTTCACATTGGCCAGGTTTGCATGTAATGCTAAGCCAATTGTAGCTAAGCAGGAAGGAGCGTGTACTGTATGTGAATACATGCAGTTAAATTGCAGCCACCTCGCTCCTCCCCTGCTGCCGCCAATGGTTAGGCCTGGCATTGCAACTGAACCTGGTGGCTTGTCTCGCTCCATACAAACCATGAACTGTGGTCAAGATTTGTTACTGTCACTTGGGGTTTGTCTGAGGGAGGCAAACCGCCAGCCCTGGTTCAGATGTAACACTTAAGACACACTATAAGGCACTCACTCTTAGTTCTCACTCACAGTATTGTGGAGAAGAAGCAACTTGATTGAATAAAATCATAATTATATGCTTACACTTATATATACGATTTATCCATCACTATAGTCTTTTTAACCATTGACAGTAGATAAAAATGTATTGCTCTTGTTTAGTTTAAAACCAAAGCAGAATGCAGCAGAATGCCATGGCGAGGCTCATTACGGGGTCCTTGCCGCGGGACCACATTCATCCAGTGCTATACCAGCTCCACTGGCTCCCAGTGGAGTACAGGGTTAGGTTTAAGGTGCTGGTTTTAACCTTTAAAGCCCTATATGGCCTAGGACCCTCGTACTTATGGGACCACCTCTCCTGGTATGCCCTGTAGAGGACATTACAGTCTGCAAACAATAATACCTTGGAGGTCCCAGGCCTCAAGGAGGTTAGACTGGCCTCAACCAAGGCCAAGGCCTTTTCGGCCCTGGCCCCGGCCTGGTGGAACACTCTGTTGCAAGAGACCAGGGCCCTGTGGGATTTGACATCCTTCCACAGGGCCTGCAAGACGGAGCTGTTGTGCCTGGCCTTTAGTCTGGGCCCAATCTGGGCCCCCTCTTTTTTATGGGACCCCTTTCTATGGGACCCTGTATGTAAGTTACCTCCTTGGGTCTTTTTATTGGCTCATATGGGACCAGCATGGATAGCTGGCTCTGGTGAACACTTGATGTTCCCTACCCCTATGGTTGTGATTCATGGGCTGCCATTTAATTTCATCTTGATTTTAATTTTAAGCTGTATTTTAATCAATTGTTTGATTGTGTTTTAATGTATCACATATTTGGTGTTAGCTGCCCTGAGCCTGGCCGGGGAGGGTGGGTATTATTATTGTTGTTGTTGTTGTTGTTGTTATTATTATTATTATTATTATTATTATTATTATTATTATTATTATTATTATTAAAAAACATTGAGTAGTCATTTACTTGGATATTGTCTGTTAAACTGTGATTTTGACATTGTATAATTAACCAGCCCATGCACAGCTTTCTGATTGCTTTTAGTATAATGTGGTTATTTTAACTACAGGTAAAATTTTTGTAAGTCTTATGAACTCACTTCATGCCACCTTTTCTCTATAATATATAGTTAAGCAAGGAAGATGCCCCTGAGGAGAAAACAAACTGTTTCCTATGAAGTAGCATTTTTGGGTAACTAGCTTGATTAGCCTAGAGGAACCAGCTGTTCTTGGTGCTGTCTCTCCCCCCCCCCTTTGTTCAGTAAGCTGTCTTCTGAGTTTTGGCTCTACTGTAAGCTTGGGGCACTGCTATGACCTCATTTACGTGAGCAAGCCCTGCAGTTCAGAGATATTCTTTTCTGGTGGCAGACAGGCTGGTGGTGTATTCTGCTGTATGGAGCATTGAGACCCAAATTCTCTGCTTGCACAGCAAGAAAGCTTAAAGAAAAAGCATCCTTTAATCCTGCCACCCCCAAGAGATTGTAATTTTATTTAGCTGCTGAACTGATTGGTAGTGCTGACTTGAATCTGTAGTACCAGCTCCGTTTCACACAGATAAGACAAAAGTGTTTCCTCAATGACTTTTAGCAATTGTGGGACTGGAAGGAAGCCAAGAGGAGTGTGTGTTATAATTTCCATACGGGAACGGACGCAGATGACACCTGCTAATCACATTTTGTATTTTGTTTGGCAACTGCATGGTAATTGAGGAAAGTCTTAAAATATTAAACTAGTATTGGAATGTCCATTTGAAATCAAACAAGCTCTTATACTACTTACAACCTGCAATTCCACATCAGACCCCTTGTTTTCAATTTTCCATTTACCTGTGTATTCATATCTGTTAAGGTTCTATAGTTAAAAGTCCTTTTTATATGGGGACACTTCTTAGCTTAAAAACAGCATTTAGGTATTGCTATCAGTGTAGAAACAAAATACATGTATGGATAGCATGTCAGAGCTGAAGGATGTAGAAAACACAACTTTTTCTCTTTAAACTATATCAAACAGAACCTTTCTCTGCTCTCTGCTAACTTGAATTTTAAAGAGGAAAGTGTATAATTTATTTTGTATTCATTTATTTGAATGTATGTATGTATGTATGTATGTATGTAAGGTGCCCTCACACTGAATATGTATTGCAGATAATTACATATGTTTGACAAAACTTTGCCTTAGGTTGGACTAGATCCTTTCCAACAATTCTATGATTCTATGATTACAAGGATGAATGGTGTTAGATACTATTCAGAAAATGCTATTCAAGAGCAAGTGCCTTCTTTACTATTCACATGCTTTAAGTAGAGGAATGCACTCCGTATTATGTATATATTTGGTTTACATACACATGTTATACAACTGTCAGACTTCAGGTTAGAAAGGCAGGTTGGAAATGGTAAAAATCAAATCTCCCAGTCTTCTTCCAAACTGAGGGTTATGCTTAGTATTACGCTGTGACCTTCAGCATGATCTGTTTTCTTGAGAGGAAGTGGTTATTTTGTCTATGATTATGTCCAGTGTGGTGTAGTGGTTAGGAGCGGTAGTCTCATAATCTGGGGAACTGGGTTCGCGTCCCCGCTCCTCCACATGCAGCTGCTGGGTGACCTTGGGCTAGTCACACTTCTCTGAAGTCTCTCAGCCCCACTCACCTCACAGAGTGTTTGTTGTGGGGGAGGAAGGGAAAGAGAATGTTAGCCGCTTTGAGACTCCTTAAAGGGAGTGAAAGGCGGGATATCAAATCCAAACTCTTCTTCTTCTTCTTCTTCAACAAAAGTGGCATATACACAAACAGTTTAGGATATATTTTTTCTGTTTAATTATTAAGTTATCTGTGAATTTAGTTTTTTTCAATTGTTTGCATTTTATCTAGCTTGATTGTAATATTTGAATGTCTTGAAATAAATAACAATGAGAGGTGCACTCAACTGGTAAGGGTTGAAATTAGCCTTTGTCATGAGCACTGATTCCTTTTAAGATATACCTTATTCTGTTTCTCTGCGTAGTGTATCTCAAACAGTGAACCACAACCGTATTCGATATAAAATAATTCAAACTGTTCCTCTGATGCTAAAAAGTTAGACTGAAGAGTATGATACAAAAAGTGCAAAAAAAAAGAAAGAAAAATGCTACAGTGTTGCATGCACTTTATCACATATGGGGGGAGGGTGTAGTTAGGTATTCCAAGAGGGGGAGACAATAGGTTGTTGCTCCTGCCATGGCCTCAGTGTGGTTCAGCCTTCGAATAGCCAGCTGTTGTGTTTTTCCTTCAGTTGTTTTATATAGTCTCTCCTGTGGTTGCCCATTTGGTCTCAGAAGGCAGGGGCGGCTCCTCCTCCAGAAGAAAGTTCTAGGGGCTTTGTCTGTTGGCTTCTGTAGGAGACACCACCCCAGTTGTCTGCAATAAACAAAAGACACCTATTAAGAATGTGGAGAATAAGGCAAGGATGGGGAGCCTAATGCTATAGGCAGAACTAGGCAAGAACTCCACATAGCAGCAGGAAAAGGTCAGAAACAGTATTTACAGACTGAGGTGAGAGGATTTGCAGTTGCCCATCAGTATTTAGAAATGAACTTACTGAAAAGTGCTGCTCTAATACTGAATCGAGAGAAAAGAATATTTCAATATGTTAAAAATACAGAAAACTTCATTTGGAGCTTTTAGTACTTCTAATCTTGCCCTTTAAGTTGAATACCTTCGCCTCCTGTGATACAGCATTTGGTCAGTCAGCGATCATGACTTCATTTAAAAACCTCTCTGCCCTTTTAAAATTTTAAAACAGTTTTCTCCAGGCTGGTGGATGACAAATTAGATAAAGCAGACTTTCTTATCTTTTCTGCTCACATTGATTCAACATCTCCAGTGCAGTAGCTTGTAAAACTCTTTTCATTCTAATTATTATTAAATGTATTCCTTCAATTGAAATAGACTTTCCCCCTTTTTTTGCCCCACTAACACCCCCACCCTTTTAAAAAACGGATTGCAGTATTCTTTTTTTCTGTGGAGGGTTTTAGCTGGGGAAGCAGAAAGCAAAATGAGACCTAGGGTTTTTATTGCCAGGTATGTTTAGCACAAACACCCTTCTGATACAACTCACAAAAGCAGTTACTGGTGTCTGAGAAACTATCTTTATTAGCAAGACACTCCATGTGAACAGAAGTCTAAATTACCGTATTTTTCGCTCTATAACACGCACCCGACCATAACATGCACGTAGTTTTTAGAGGAGGAAAATCCGTAGGCATGCCACCCGTAGGCATTCCCTCCATAACACGCACAGACATTTCCCCTTACTTTTTAGGAGGAGAAAAGTGAGTGTTATGGTGCAAAAAATACGGTATATTTGAGGATTTGTTACTTAACACCCCCACCCCCTGCAAGGACTGATGTTTTAAATGCTGTGTTGTCCCCAACACATTTTTCATGCACTATTGATACAAGGAACTTTCCTAAGTCAGGAATTTCACTCCAGGAAAACTTCCACAAGCAATTCTTGTGAAAAAAATAGCAATGCGGGAAGGACCTATATGCATGTATTCTCATTAAACAGATTCAGATGATGAGTCACTCCCATGTTCTTATCTTACTTGCAAGTAGACACATGCAAAATTCTTCAACAGGGTTTGGGACATGTGTGGCATCATGTGAGGAAATGTAACGCGGGAGGCAGCTTAGATGGTGTTGTGTATAGATGGGTTTGGTTTGACAAACAGTTAACTTGTTCACACTGGAGGAGTAATGGTATATGTATGCTTGCTCTTTTTTCACCAACAGTTCACCCACTCAGTCACTACCCCTCCAACTGCTTTTCCCATCATGGGTTTCCACATGTGACACTCCTTTCAAAACTGTAGCCTCTGGAGACAGCTCTTCATTTTTTCAGAAAGTTTGGGCTCTTCTAATACACACAGGGGTCTTAGTTTTGTAGTCCTAGGAACAAATTACCTCTTCGGTTTTCAGTGTTTTCTTGTTAATGCTTTTAAAGTAGAGGTTAAAAAGAAAAGGAATACATGGACACATGTATATATAACTTTGTAGGGCTTGTTCACAACAAATGAATTGTGCTCAATGATCACAGTAAGTGACTGTAGCTTCAAATGGAAATGCTTTGATTACGTTTCAAGTGTTGGGAAAAAGTTGTTTTGTGCATTAGTACTGTATACAGTATTATGCTTCCTAGCAGTTAAGTCCTGACCTGCATTCTAGTTTTAACCCGTCTTACTGACCTCACATATTGCCATTTGGTTAAAGTGCACATAGCACATTTGAGGTTTTCCAAGACAGCAGTTCTTAAGTGTTTTATGTATCATGCAGTAGCTGTTCTCATGCTTGTTCTTTGATGAGTGACACCATTTCTTATATTATGACCACATGAGAATCTACTTGAAAGACTTCTGAATTAAAACTAAATTATTTCCAGTTATGATCCAGATTAGGCATCGGCAAACTTGGCCCTCCAGATGTTTTGGGACTACAACTCCCATCATCCCTGACCACTGGTCCTGCTAGCTAGGGATGATGGGAGTTGGGAGTCCCAAAACATCTGGAGGGCCGAGTTTGCCTATGCCTGATCCAGATGAACTTATGCAAGCAAAGCATCTGTCAACAATTGGCCTTGATGTCCCAGTGGCAATTCAGAACTTGTGCATCTTTGTTTGCTAAGTTGTTGTTGTGGGCATCCATCTATCTTGGAAGATAATGGACTGCACCTCCAGGAGTGAAGTCAAACCACTGGCGAATTGCAGTGCCTTCTGTGGCTGCAGAGTCTGGTAACTGGTAACTGCTGCCTTCTGTGTTGTTTTTGGTGTGTTAGCAGCACTGAAGAGACCTTTCTGGGGCACAAGCCTGGGCTTTGTGTATGGATGTCCTAGACTGACCAGATGACAAGACCCTGATCCCGGCCTCACTTTGGTCCTTTGTGGACCAAAGGAAAGCAGAGCAAGACATTTGGCACCATCCAACCACCTTAGGGACTCCACTCTGGGTTTACTCCTTAGCCCTTTCTTCTCCCAAAGTTTTTCCCCAAGGCAGCGGAAATTTGCTGTGTATAAGTATTAAATAGGTTCAGTATAACCAAACTCATATAAATGCATTACAATGGTACCTTGGTTCCCAAACGGCTTAGTTGTCAAAGAAATTGGCTCCCGAACGCTGCAAACCCGGAAGTAAGCGTTCCGGTTTGCGAACATTTTTCAGAAGCCAAACGTCCAATGCGGCTTCTGCGGCTTCCGATTGAGTGCAGGAAGCTCCTGCAGCCAATTGGAAGCCGTGTCTTGGTTTTCAAACAGTTTCAGGAGTCGAGTAGACTCCCGGAATGGATTAAATTCGAGAACCAAGCTACCACAGTAGAAAAGAAAATAATAAATAATTATCATTAAAGCAATTGAAAGTATAAAAACTTACAGAATAAATTAAATCTAGGCAACTAGCATTAGAAACACCCCAATCCAGGTGTTGTATCCAACTAAAGCATAAAATGTATAAAGTTTCACCCTTTAAAAATGCCTTTCAGAAATGTGGCATACTCTCCAGATTATGAAAATGATGTAAATGTACGTAACATGCCCTGTGAGTGTACATTTTAAGGTGGATGATTCTGGAACTACAAATTACCCAGTTTAAAGATGCAGTAAATCACTTCTTTTAACAAGACTTTTGTAATTAGTGTACCAGGTGCACATATGTTGAGGGAAATGGGTAAACAATCTCACCTGATTGTGTGGGTGATCATTTTGTATTACATAGAAAGCCTGTGAGTATGATCTTGTTTGAAAAGTATGTATTAAGCTATTCATTCTGAAAGCCTCTTGCAAGCATTTTGAATTTCTCTTCCATTTTAAAATAATTTGATCTCCTATTTTCATATACAACTTTTGATTTTTAAACATTTTAAAACTAACTAACTCAAGCAAGAGCTATTTGGCAGTGGAACAGACTCCCTTGAGAGGTTATGGACTCTCCTTTCTTGGGGATTTTAAGCAGAGGTTGGTTGGCCACCTGTCATGGATGCTTCAGCTGATTCCTGCATTACGGGGGTCAGACTGGATGACCCTCAGGGTCCCCTTCAACTCTAGAATTGGTAAGGCACATAATCAAAGGAACATTCTTTATATCTGTTATTATATCAGCTTCTTACAGAATTATTAAATGAATAAAGTTTTATTAAAGTAAATACTGCATATTCCTGCAGAGGGTTGATCCTCAGAGTCCCTTCCAACTCTACAATTCTATGGTTCTATGACTGTACAATTTTGTTTTGCCTTGTGGGATCCAAGATGGCTGGATCTAACTGGCCACCACTCAATCAAGCCTTACTAAAAAGTTACCGTGGTACCTCGGGTTAAGTACTTAATTCATTCCGGAGGTCCGTTCTTAACCTGAAACTGTTCTTGACCTAAAGCACCACGTTAGCTAATGGGGCCTCCTGCTGCTGCCGTGCCACCAGAGCACAATTTCTGTTCTCATCCTGAAGCAAAGTTCTTAACCTGAGGTACTATTTCTGGGTTAGCAGAGCCTGTAACCTGAAGCGTATGTAACCCAAGGTACAGTGGTGCCCCGCAAGACGAATGCCTCGCAAGACGGAAAACTCGCTAGACGAAAGGGTTTTCTGTTTTTTGAGCTGCTTCGCAAGACGAATTTCCCTATGGGCTTGCTTCGCAAGATGAAAAACGAAAACGTCTTGCAAGTTTGTTTCCTTTTTCTTAACATCGTTAATACAGTTGCGACTTGACTTCGAGGAGCAACTCATAGAATGCGGTGTGGTAGCCTTTTTTGAGCTTTTTGAAGACTTTGGTGATTTTTGAAGCTTTTCCAAAACTTCTTTTAAACTTTTTTGGGGTTTTTTGGATTTTGGGTTGGGGTGTTTCGAATTCAAGGACTTGGTGTTGGGGAGGGGTTTGCAAGAATCTGGAAGCTTGTGGTGGGTGTGCTGGGGGAACAGTTGAGGAGGGGTTTGCAAGAATCTGGAAGCTTGTGTGGTTTTTTTCTGCATTTTTATGATTTTCTGTGACCAGTGGGCCACTCTGCTGTTTTTTTAAAAAAAATCTGGATTTGAATTTCTGTGTGGTGGGCGGCTGGGGGAGGGGGTTCTTCAGCAAGAAGCAAAGAGTGGAAGAGGAACCTTCTTCGAGTTGTCCCCCAGAGTCTTAGAAAATGTACTGTACACTTTGTTGATTTTTAAATGTTTTTCTGTCATGTTTAGAAACTTAATTTATTGTTCCTTCAATTTTTGAAATGCTCTTTACAGTATGTGTGGCTTTAAAGAGCACTTAATAAACTCTTGTTGTACCAAATTTGGCTTTGTTTGGACTTTTTTTGACCATAGGAATGCATTAATTGAATTTCAATGCATTCCTATGGGATTTCGTGCTTCGCAAGACGAAAAATTCGCTAGACGAAAAAACTCGCGGAACGAATTAATTGCGTCTTGCGAGGCACCACTGTACCACTGTACGTAGATCTTCCCTGTCCTAGGAAGGTTTCTTCAGGAAAAGTTGCATGTTGGTACAGAAGCACTCCACCTCATTGAGATTATAATCACCTCCACTTTAAATTTCGTTTTCCCCTGCTCTCCCCACATGCTTTTGTACCTTTTGTTCCCCGCTGGGAAAACTGGCCTATCAACATAACTTCCTCACCCCCATGGTTCCCAAAAGTGTTCTGAAGAGGCAACTTCCTTGGATGTCATCTCTTTGGTGGCAACCCTGCTGTTGAAGGCAGCATTTGCTTTTAATCCCTTGCCCCAGAAGGCCGATGCAGGCTGATATAATCAGGAACGAAGAATCTGCTAGCTAGAAACTGCAGAGTCAGGTATGATCCACTCCCAGGAGGCCAAACCCTTATTGGGGAAGAACCCACAGGTATGGCAGAAGATGATAAATTGCACTTATTTCACCTGGGTTGATGTCTGTTCTTTTTCTTCCTTTCCCATTCACTGGGGAGGGGGCGCTGGAAGTTGTTAACTGGCCTGGGCTGAATTTCAGGACAGGGTTAAATTCAATTCTGTGTGGAAATGGCACTTTCAGCTACTTAATAATTCTGTTGATGGTTCACGATACACTGTCTTTGGGTGGCTGCCAGAATAGGGAAAATCTGAATTGAAACATTTAGCTATTTATTTTAAAGTGAGTTTCTGTGCCAGTCATCCATATTTCACTACCTTCCAGATTTTAAATATGCACACTGAGTCAATCTGTTTTGTGCACACACTAATTTGTATATAAGGGCAATGTTATATCTTTGGAAATGTTTCTCTCCCCATGTACCCCCCAAAAGCATTAAAACTTATTCAGGTGCTACCATTATTGAGAGTCACATCTTTCAGTGATGGCATCTACGTACTGGCATAACGCCCCATTCATAACTGATAGGCCTCTTCAGTCCCTTCTTGTGATTACAGAATATTTTTCTTTTCTACCAAGAATTTTTGTACACCTTTAAATTCTAATAATTCCATTAGTTTCTGTTCTGATTGAGGTTTTAACTTAGTTTGGTTAATGTTCGTTTTATAATTTTTTTAAAGGGCTTTTAATGTTTTCAATCTAAGCCACTGTGGAGGCCTTGTGGCTGAAAAGCAGGACAATAAAAAGAAAACCTTATTGTTGCAGTTTAAGGGAATTCTGGGATGTATGATAGTCTGGAATTCCAGTAAGCCACACCCAGTGCAAACATAACAGATCAGGTGAGAGGCAGTGGATGGAACTGTGGAAAAACTGGTGTGAAAACTGAATTTATACTTTTATTGTATTGTAAGTATAAGTATTAGTACAGTATTATAAGTATAAGTATAATTTCACATAACAGACTTTATGTGAAACTAGGGGAAATTTTGCAAGAAGCAATCAAATGCCCTCTGAAAGCCCTGTAAAAACAGCAAGAAAAGGGACAGAAAGATGGATTAAACAACTGCCCAAATGCAGCCTACGTCTCACTTTAACATGTTTACACTTTCAGGCATTTCTTGCTTTCCAGAGTATTAAAAATGTTTTGTAACAAGCAGTAGATGGACAGGTCAACAAATTTACACAATAGTTTTATTCTGAAATGCTTGGTCATGCAGGGGTTTTTTTCTTCTTCTTTTAATTAGAAACCACTGTATGGGGTAATTGGAAATTAGAGTAGCCTACAGGATGTGATCTTTCAATTGCAGTTAAAAGTAAACAAACCTGTGTGTGTGTGTGTGTGCGTGCGTGTGTGCAGTTCATCAATGCAACAATTACTTAGGCGTGCAGTAGCTCTACTACAGAATTGCTATACCCACATGGACCACCCTACTTATTTCAGAGAGGGAAGCAGATCTACATGTGCATTCCTTTGCACATATTAACCCAATGTCAATATGAAATGAATGATGTTGCCTATGCATGCAGGAGTACTATGTGCATCAGAGCTAATATGGAATTTGGAATGGTATCCATGATTTAAAACCAAAACGTGGTTAACTGGGCTGGAATTCTAGCTCAGCTGCAGTGCAGATTATAGTTCTTTGGGTACTTACTGCTAAGAAATCGACTAGCTGTATTAAAGTCTCTACAGTAAATGAAATTGTGTAAAAACTATTGAGTTGTATTTTTATAGGTAGTGGTTTTTTAGCCTTTTTAATACTCTGAGTTTCTGCTACCAAACATCTATTATTTTTATGTTTTAATTGCAACAACTCTAAAGACTTTAAAAAAGTTGTTTTCTCCCTGAATGAAGAGCTAGATCTGAAGAAATTGAAGCTACAACTTTTATAAAGAAACTCTAGCTCTCATCTCATCATAGTCCCTACACCCTTTCCTCCCCAGGTGGCTTGTGTTTGTAGCTAACCCCCTGTTCCCCACTTTGAATGCCTGTTTTTAAATTTTCATGTCAGTCCTATTTTAATGCTTGCTTGGTGTTTTCTTTTGTTGGGCTAGAATACTAAATTAAAAAGAAAGAAAATTGAACAAATAATATAAGCGATACTATTTTCTGTGGAGGGTTTATTACAGACACCTCTGCAATGATGCAAAATAGTGAGGTTGTGTTTAAATTTCAAAGAAAAAGCAGAGGTTTGCTCATTTGTTTGCCTATTGTGAGGCTCCCCTGCATCTTTATGTTGCTTTGTAACAGGGGGAAGGCAGCTGAATAGAGGCCTTGTGTCATTTGTTGATTTTAAATCATGCTGTTAATCCAAAGGAACCTGCTGGCCCACACAGCAGGAGAACTGTGTCGCAAGCAGAAATCTGAGAGGAGGAATAGGGGGGGCGTCACAGTGGATAATAATCATTCAGCCATCCACATTTTTCACCCTTAAGCCCAATTGTGTTACCCTTTGCTGGTAACCAAATGGAAGAACTGGTCTTTTAAGATTCTT
Organism: Podarcis bocagei; assembly: GCF_964188305.1. Classification (NCBI taxonomy): domain Eukaryota; kingdom Metazoa; phylum Chordata; class Lepidosauria; order Squamata; family Lacertidae; genus Podarcis; species Podarcis bocagei. Next base: position 54,910,938 of record NC_138127.1, read on the forward strand.
ATTGGCACGTACTTAAAAGTCGGATGTGGATCAAAAAGAAAGTGACCTATCAATTTCATTAGCACTAAAAACAAAGAAAAAAGTCCAACACCTACCTACCTACCTACCTATCAATCAATCATTATTCACATTTTTTTCAAAAGAACTGGCTAAGCATTTTTCTATATTTTATCTGCATTCAGATTGAAGCAAAAAGGATTTGTTTCTCTGAATCTGCCTGATAGAGAGAAGGATCCAGCTGTGACTCTATTTGGCTTTCATCTGTCTTACCAATTTGGAGACCCTCATGGCAACATCATGTTTAATACACCCAGAAAGAGTTAACTGGCTCATAGCATTGCAGGACTTGGAAGTAGCTGCTATTGGACCAGATGCTTTTGGCACCCCAGAGAGTCCTTTTTAAGGACCAGCAGCAAAACTGTGAGTGCACTTATGGGGGTGCTATAGAGAAATTATTTCCTTGCACTTTCAGGCTAAAAATGTTGCATGTAAAAATAATTGTTCACATTTAGTTGTTTATCAAAATTGCAAACAAAGACAGGAAAAAACAAATTAAGAGAGCAATCTGTTATGCAATTTTTTTTGGGGGGGGGGAGACAATAAAACAGCTTTCCTCCTTGATTGTTAAGGTGTGATATCTGTTTTCTGCAATTGGCTCTTCAACTTTCTGTGCCACATGCTAAAATAAGAGTTTCACATTCTGTCCTACTCCTTGTCTGTATAAGAACAAACCGTAAGGTTGACTGTGGGTGCAGGTAAGACTTGTAATTAATATGTACCTGGGAACATAAAGTAAAACTGGCTTCTGCATATACTAATATGCCATTATTTTTATTTATGCTTTCTTGTACTGCAGTGCGAAAGAAATCTGTCCCTAATCTATTGGGACAGACTTAGCACAAGAAGTAAACATTTTCAGTTTAATGCATCTTTCAAGTTGATGTCCCGTCCTTGAAAACTTGATATAGGTTTGGTTGACATCTTGTGGTAATTCTGCCCTCAGTTCTGCACAAATAAATCCTGTTGATTTGAATAGGGCATGCGTTGGGTGCAGGGTTTTGGGCAGCTTATTAAACCATTTCCCAAAACAATTCACTTTAAAATTCATTGAAATAGAAAGCCAGAGAGAGAGAGAGAGAGAGAGACAGAGAGAGACTTAGGGCACATTCTAGGCATACACATGTTTTATCCTGAATCCCCTTGTCTCACCTGAGCATGTATTCTGGAGCATTATCATTTGACCAAACGGAGTGGAGGGTATGTGTAAGGAATGGCCTTTTGAACAGCTTGCATACACTATGGGGAAAACTCTGCTCTGTTGAGCATTATTGACACTCTCCATATATGGTAGAATGGATATTCCATTAGTGTTAATTTTAGAGCTTCCTGAAATGCAGCTCTTCAAGAATTATAATTGTAGTCATATGCTCTGGAATAAATGGAAAGGGCTCCTGATTAGCTCTCTCCTGTAACAAATGGTATCTTACCGAACCCTCCTCAAATTCTCTCTTACGTCTTCATTCCACCAGAAAAAAATGAGAGCGTTATCTAGTCTCGGTGCTGGAAGCAAGATTTCTGTAGAGATTCCGAGGCGCCACACATTTCAGTCCATCCCACCCACTCCCATCCCCATTCCTTCCCCACTCTTCCTGGGCCTGTTCCGCCCCCGCCCTCTTGCGGTGCCAAAAATGGTGTGTGCACCAGTGGTCGCACATGTGCCGATCGCACCCAGATGGGGAGTTGCCTATAAATAGTTATATTTTGAGCCCTGTGGACATGTCTTGGGTGTGGAAAGTGCACCAGAATATATGTGTGTGTGTGTGTGTGTGTGTGTGTGTGTGTGTGTGTGTGTGTTAGTTAATCCCTCAACGTATAGCCGGTCTTTTCTCTCTTCTCATGAACTTTATCATACCTCCTCTTTTGCATTATTAATATATTAATATCTGTTTTATCCAGGAAATGTCTCAGGAAGCCTATGGATCCAGGTCCCAGCCCCCAATCACCCAAGGCAAGCCTAACCATGAAGAAATGAATCTAATCCAACAAGAGAGGCCATCAAGCTTACCAGTAAGAAATTAGTTGTCATCTGGTAGAAATGTTTCATGTACTGTGTTGAAAATAATATTCTGCAGTGTAGAAATTGTTTCAAATTCTTGCTGTTTGGGGAGTTTTTCAGTATCAAATTTATAATTGAATTTAAACTATAATGAGAAACAAGACAGTAAGGATTTAGCTCATATATTCAGAGAATTCCTTCATTCTCAAAGATAATTGAATAATCCCCATTCATTTTCTGTATTGGATGTTGAATATTTAAGATATACACATTTAACTAGATATGCAAGAATAATATTTCTCCTTGCATATGCTCACATCTGTTGTGCTAAACATTTATCACCAAATTGGTGTCTGAAGGAAGCTGGAGTATACTTAAATATTCCTGCGTTAAGATTGTACCACTTTCTGCAGTGCTTCTTAACTTTAAAAACCAGCATTTGTGCAGATGACCTTTCAGTGTTTTAGATGCAATATTTCCAATTATGGACGATTTGCACAACCATGTTTTCTATTGGATTGTTGCAGATAGCCTGATCATTTAACTTGGTAACATGTCAACTCATCACAGTCAAGCTAATACTGATTGCATGGGGGGGGGCGGTTAAAGAAGTACTTTTATGTGATAATCTTGTCATATTATAATTACCTTATTAACTTAGTTGAGTGAATCTGATCTTGATTGACAATATGGAAAACATTTTTGGAATGATAATTGGAAAATACTTCTTATTTTGTGAATTAGTGAGAAAACAAGTGATGATGTTGAACAGTGATGATATTGAAATTTTAAAAAGGTGATATGCTTAATAATAGCAAATTTTAAGTTGTATCTAAAATGAGAAGTTGTGTTTTTTGTGTGGCAGCCCTAGAAAAGTTTACTAGAAAGTAAATCTCTTGAATTTAGCAGGCTTTACGTCTAAGTAAATGTATTTAGGTGGGTTTTTCGGCTATAAGAACAGCCAACTCCAACTCTTACTTATCTGGTGCTTATGCTGTTGTGCTTGTTGGGGCTGATGGGAGTTGAAGTCCAAAGCATATGGAGAGCACCAAGTTGGGGAACGTTGGGTCACAGTAATTGTTTTCAGAGTAGTGTGGTTTTACATAGTGGTGGGTTTTGCTGGGTCATTTCATTTTTTGCTAAGAGTCACAAATGAGTTGTGTGCAATATTTTGTTTCCATTATTCAACTGCCAGGAACAAAAGTAAAAATTAGCAAAATAGTATCTATTTTCAATTCATTTCTGACCACATTTTTTCATGTATTTTTTAAAAAACAAAGTTTATAAAAGACAAATTGGTTAAAGCTGAATGCTTGCATACCGACCTACATAATTTAATAAGACATATATAGTCTTTAATAGGCTGACTATATATATTTCAGACTGTTAAAATTTGTTATGGTTACAGAAAATGCAGCTTCTTTCTCTAATTCCATGCAGTGTAGCACTTGAGTAATTTGGAATCACCACAGAGCCATTAAAAGAATGCTTTGCAGAAGTTTCACACTTTAAAAACCCTTAATTTTACCTGGAAAGCCTTAAGTATTCTACTGAAATTAGCCAGACTTTGATGAGCTAAGTTTGGCCGAATAACACGCTATGTTTCATCCCCAACTATGTTTAATTTTAAAAAGCAAGAAAATAAGAGGGAATGAGTTACATAAAATATTTCTACTTTTGGGACTTTTTGTATGGGCTTTTAGTTTCCCTGTAATAATTAGTAAATAGCTTTTTTTTATTTGTATATGTTTCATGTTTGTCACTTTGTATCACACTTTCTTCAATAATTCTTAGTAATGAATTATTTTTAGGACTACGCTAATGCAGGACCTAGTTCATGAAAGCATCATATATTGCAAAAGGGATAATCCTCATCTTGGCAGTTGTTGGAGGGACTGAGAAATGGAGCAAAATGTTCACCAATTAAGAATGAGGGCAGAAAATTTGCCCTCATGCTATAATTAGGTGTCCTGGCATCAGATCTCATATGCTACATGGCATTGTGAGAAAGCCTAATTAAAGCGAGGACAGTCTTTCTGGCCCTTACTCTGATTTAGCTTCATGGGCTCATTGCCAAAAATCACAGGGCCACAAGTTCTGTACAAATGCTGATCTGGGAACAGTATTTCTGCCTGTTTGGGATGCGGTTGGGCCCTTGATGAATATGATTTGATGTGCCCCTTGACCTGGTCTTGCTAGTAGATGTTCAGCTGATGCTTCATTTAGTGGGGCACTTGTGCTGGGATTTCTGGGGCTACTGTCTTCATGTCAGGAGCCTGTTCAAATAATATTAGAAAGAATATGATGTATTTGGTTTGACACTGTCAACAAAAAGTAGATCAGGAACAAAAGCAAAATATGTGAAATTACTTGAAACTGTTAAAATTAATTTAAAAATTATCCTTCAGTGTTCCAATTTGCTTTAGCTCCTTGATAAATGTTGAAAATCTATGAAACAATATACACAGTGGTACCTCCGGTTGTGAATGGGATCCGTTCCAGAGGTCCGGCTGGATCCCGAGGTTTCCGCAACCTGAGGACCACTGTTCTGTGCATGCACGTGGTGGTAGACCACTTCTGCGCATGCATGCGCGGCGAAACCCGGTCCAGTACTTCCAGGTTTGCCGCTTTTGTAACGTGAAGTTTACGTAACCAGAGGGTTACGTAAGCCGAGGTGCTACTGTACAAGTAAAAGAAAAACACACAGGAAATGCCAGTACAGTGGTACCTCAGGTTACATACGCTTCAGGTTACATACGCTTCAGATTACAGACTCCGCTAACCCACAAATAGTGCTTCAGGTTAAGAACTTTGCTTCAAGATAAGAACAGAAATCATGCTCCGGCGGCATGGCGGCAGCAGGAGGCCCCATTAGCTAAAGTGGTGCTTCAGGTTAAGAACAGTTTCAGGTTAAGAACGGACCTCTGGAACGAATTAAGTACTTAAACTGAGGTACCACTGTATTGCCTACTAAAAAAAGTAGCCACCTTATTTTACCCAAATAGTAATGCATTTTTTAATTCATCTGAGCAGGCCAACTTCTTTCTCCGATGGATTTGTGTAAAATAGTGTAGGCAATAATCCAAAGGATTCAATGGCACTTTTGCTTGTGCAAGAAAAGGCGCTATGATTTGTGCCAACTCCTCCTTTCCCCGGCAGCACTCCCCTGTCCTGCATCTAATACTATTTCTAAGAACCCCCCAACTCTAAAGACCAGATTTTTGGGGTACATTGCATGCTTCAATTGAGAGGAGGTGGTGGGAAAGTGACATTCCACAAGCAGAATTCTTCACACGGTTTTTAGGACCCAAGCTACAATGTGGCTCCTGTCGAATCGTGGATATATTCAGCAAACATTTCCATGAATATTGCAGCAATTTCAGGCAAAGATGCTATTATGATCATGGGATTTTCTGCTGGCTATATCACCGATTTAACCAGCTCATACATTATGTTTCCCCACAAAATCACTTACTCAGCTATGGACTGGACTGCATCAATTCTAAGCACTAGAATGCAGAAGTGGGGGAGAAGTGCGCACATGAGCTCAGCTGAATACCTGATGGAACAAGTAAACTTTGAAAATCACAAAGTAGCTTAGTGGTTCCACCAGATGATTGGCTGCAAACCACTTTTGGGTATGTGCATACTTTTCTGTCACCTATGCATATGTTGTGTGTGTGTGTGTGTGTGTGTGTGTAAAAATTTAAATATACTTTTAACCAGTGCTATTTATTTCTAAAAAAAATGTTTAGAGGAACAGTGGTACCTTGCGTTACAAACACCTCAGGTTACAAACACTTCGGGTTACAGACTCCGCTAACCTGGAAGTAGTACCTCAGGTTAAGAACTTTACCTCAGAACGAGAACAGAAACCGCACGCTGGTGGCAGCGGGAGGCCCCATTAGCTAAAGTGGTACCTCAGGTTAAGAATGGACCTCCGGAACGAATTAAGTTTGTAACCAGAGGTACCACTGTACTCTCATTTTCCTACTCATATTGAAATACTGCCCCTCAATGAGGCCAAACTTAGATTCACAAAATGCTTAGGGGTATGCGTACCCCTGCGTCCTCCCAGAAAAAAAGCACTGCTTTCTTACTAAAGGTAAAGGGACCCCTGACCGTTAGGTCCATTCGTGGATGACTCTGGGGTTGCGGCGCTCATCTTGCTTTATTGGCCGAGGGAGCCGGCGTACAGCTTCCAGGTCATGTGGCCAGCATGACTAAGTACATCTAACTGAAGCAACCCCTTCTTATTCCCCTGCCTACCCATGCCTCCATTCCATCCCTTAATGTGTAGCTATCCTGCGTTTATTTTAGATTGTAATCCTTGGAGTAGAGACCTGACATACCTGTTTTTTGTAAAGTGCTCTGTGTGTGTGTGTCTTTGTGTCTGTGAAGATATGTGGGTCTCCTGCCATTTGTACCATCTGCTCCTTGGAAATCTCACCCTGTTTTTCTCAAGGTTTCTCTCTGAATTTCAGGGGACAGTTTAATTTATTTCCTTCAGCGGAGAACCAAACTCATTTAATTATATAGACACAAGATACTACCTTATAATGGTGAACTAAAAAATATGCACTGTTTTACTTGGATACTTAAAGAATTGACCCACATTCAAAACAGTCTAGGTCAAACTGTGTCCAGATAACTGAAGAATAAAAGGAATAATAATTTACTATGATGTTGGACAAGCCATTAAGATTAGCTAATAAAAGTATGGTTTGTTTGTAGCCATTTGTTTCCAGCCCACATTAGAAATTCATCTGCTTTGAATTTAACAGGAACATTTGTGCCAGGATTTTTATATACAATGTGTGAAGGAAATGGAACAACTAGTGAACTGTCTAGCTGTGCTTGCTTGCAACACAAACTTTTAGAAAACCTCTCTGAAGGGTGAGAGAGCATTCAACTTTATGAACCGTACAAATGGTTTATACTTTTGACATCTTTTTGAGAAATGTGTTTTAAAAATAAATCTGTGCAGTGCAGTACTGATCAAAATGCATTAGACATCTCTTTGCTTTTTAATGTATATTATTCATTGGTTATTTAAGAAAAATGGCCCCAAGAAGTATATTATGCTGAGAACCCATTTAACTTACAATATTATCTTTTTTCCAAAAGTATAATTATTTTGACATAATTTGAAAAAGAAGTTATCTAACAGTACAATTACTAACTGCCCCCAAGATCAGTATTGTAAAACAGATGTTCAAAAAACTACCCTGAAAGAGACATATTTAAGTATCCCAAGGTGATATTCAAATAACATAGATTTAAACTTAACAAGGTTTTGGGAATACAGCGCAAAAGAGTCTGATTTTCAAGGTTTGCTAACAAAACAAGAAGGAATGCACAACCTTAGTAATAGTTAGATATTTCAAAATAACTATTATATTAAAATAAAAAAACTTTCTCATGGTGAGATGTGGCTGAGGATGGTTTCACAGAAAACTTTTGGCAGTCCTTTAGATGAAGTTATTTTTAAAATGGTACTATGGTATCAGGACAGGAAAATTTTCAGTAAGCAAAAGCTTTTGAGCTTGACTTGGTTTATTTTGTTAGCCAAATGAATACTCCCGCAGGTGAATGAAGAAACAAAACAAACAACTAATAAAAATTCTAGTACTGTTTACGGATGTTATTGCTGATTTGCAGAAAGGTCAGCAAGCTAGCTCTTGATAATGGAAGTTAAATGCAACCTGCAACTGATACATGAATGGTGCCTGGGTACCAATCATACCCCTGGTTATTTACTTCTGTTCCTTTCTTGAGCTGAAAATAACTATTTGGCAATATGGTAAATAAAAAAAGAGGAAACTTTTGATGGTGTAATTTTTGTGACTGAAATTTTCACATTGTTTTTGCTCAGTGTGGAATGAATGGTGTTTACCCCCCTTTCATTTTGCTTGCTCCAGCAATGTTGTAAAATAACTGAATGATCTGGTTTTCCTTTGTTTGGGTCAAGAAATTTTAGCTGAAAATTGTTACTCTGTGAAAGAAGATTATTGACTCAACAAGCCTTCAATTTTCACTGAATAACACTCCCACCCTCTAGCTTCAGGAACATATTGTGCATCCATTCTATTTTAAAGTATAGACTGTAATTTAAGACTGAGGCACTTTGATGCCCCACTGAACTTTGTTTAAGCCTGGAATAAAAGAGGGGGGAAGCTTTAAGCTCCAAAGCAAGTGACTAAGCTTTCCCAAGTGATTTTCTTAGCTACTATACTATAGATTAAGAAAAAGTTAGAAAAAAAATAACTTTTTCTTTTCAGAATACAGCTGATTTTAGCTTAAGTTTCACAAATAAGGCATGTGTGGGAACATATTATCATAGGAGAATCTATTGAAGGCAGGTAATTTAAAATCATAACTGTAATGGATTTCTAGAGACAAGACATTGCTATATGCTTCCTGGAAAGGCTGGTCATCGAATTGACTAAAAACAAAATGATCCTGGGCTGCCCAAGAGGTGATGCACAATACTATCAAATTCAACTTCGATATAAGTGGAAAGTCACACAGAAAGTCCATCAAGTTCGCATTTAATTTCAAGGGAGAACTTTTCTAAAACAGGATATGATTTTTTAAAAAAGAAATTTGAAAGGAAAAATCATGTAGGTTATATCTTTTTGAGATACTTGTGGTAGGATTCAATTAATGAGTCCCATCCTCAGAGGTTTCGCTCAAGGACTTCTGCTGGTGCAATAGGGCTTTGCTCCCTATTCTTCCCCCAAAATTGTCTCTGGAGGGGGTCAGGAGAATTCCCAGAACAGTGGGTGTGGGGAGGAGAGGGGGATCATTCCATCTGGCAAGCCAAATGCTTGCCGTGAGGATATCCCTAGTGTGACATTTAATTCCTCTTTTGGAGGTTACTAAAAAACACAATAATAAAAGCTCTGGTAGAATATACACCACAAATTAGGAAATATACCAAAAAGGATGCCAGCGTGGTTAACGAACACATCAAGGAAACTATAAAAAGCAGGAAAGCTTCCTATAAAACCTAAAATCTTGCTAAGAGGCTAACAAAACCAAGCACGAACTCTGGCTACTGATTATGAGGTAGGCAAACAAAGAATTAAAGAAGCATGTTTCAAAAATAACATTATTAATATATTACTACAAAATAGTGGAACTGTCCTTAAATAATTACAAATAGAGAAGACAGCAGGACCATTAGATGACTAGGAGATGGAAGGAATGCTAAAGGATGCTAGAGAGATTGCAGAGCAGTGGAGTGAATTATTTTCATTTGTCTGTGCAGTGGAAGATGTAGGACAGATAACCAACAAGTGAACCACTTTTTCCAGGGAGAGCATCTGAAGATCTTAGTCAAACTGACATGACAAGAGCTAAAGTTCTAGAGCTGGGAAACAATAAAAGTTAACAAATCACTGTGGCCAGATGGCATACATTGAAGTAGTTCTAGTTGTTGCAACTAAAATCAAACTCCTTTCTGATCTTCCAATAAATAGCAAAGTAGTCAGGAAATTGCATAATGCAGTCTAAAGTCAGTGCTGGCCCAATTGGCACAAAGCATTATTAAAGATAAAATTATTAGCATGTAGAACAAGATAGCTGCAAAGAGCAGTTCTGTCTGCAAAGAACAGTGTGTCAGCAAGCATGTGAATAGGGAAAGATCTATATATCCAAAAAGGCTCCTGGTAAGAAGTTACGGCAGGATTAGGGAAGCTGCAGTCCTCTAGATGTTGTTGGGACCACAGCTCCCACCATCCTTGACCATTGCTCATGCCGGCTGGGGCTGATAGGAACTAGAGCCCAAGAACATCTGGAGGACCACAGGTTCCCCATCACTAACTTAAGGGATAAGAAGCTTTGTCCTTTTGCTGATCAATAAAGAACAGGAAGCAGAATGCAGGAGTAAATGCAATGGAAGTAATTAATCAGTGGAGTTCTCTCAAGGATCTGTTTTGGGTCTTGTACTATTAACTTGCTCATAAATTGTCTGCTGTCCGTGGTGAGCAGTGATGTGGCCAGGTTTGAGAGATGAGACCAAATGATCCAGGCTGGTGAAAACCTTAAACAAACAACAAAGAGATCCATTTTTTCCAGACTCAGCAAATGAGCAACCAAGTGACAAATGTGGCTTAGTATGAGTAATACACATTGAGGCAAAAAGATCCAAATTTTGCATGTATACTCATGAGGTCTAAATCAATTAGTGTGTAGCTAGGAAGGAAATACTGAGGCTTTGCTCTATCAGGGCTCTTTCCATGTTCAGTTAACCAATCGTTGGAATGCATCCAATCCAAATTTCTGCGCAAAATCCTGGGGCTTCCAAATTGTGTGCCATATGCAGCCATGTGTCTGGAAATTGGACAAGGGCTGCTGGAAACCAAGGTGTGGCTCACCAATATAAAATTCTGGCTCCGCCTACATTTCATATCTGATCCATTTTCTTTAACTTTCCACATGCTGGCAGAATCCCACCACTCCAAATGGCTACCTTGCATTGAGAGCAAAATCAGAACCTATCACTCAAGTCTCTGCTTATGCTCCAACAATTGGAAACATTCCAGACAATCAAGTGCAGAATCCTAGAGATTGAATTCCAAACCCTTTGCAGTGCAGCCAATAAAACCTGTTCCCCATTGGGGTTAAGAATTCCCACCTTTGTTTGGCCACTCCATATTTACACCAGCTTTACAATCCCAGAGCTCTTTCCATTACAAGAGCTCTTTCCATTGCAAGATTTAATGTCTTACCATCTGCAGTTTTGCAAGGTAGATTCTCAAAAATCTCATACTCTGAAAGACGCTGCCCTTGTTGCACCAAACAGGTCGAATCCATCACAGATGTTTTATTGCCCATTTTTTCAAAAATATATGATAAATATTTGGAGGGGATTTGAAGGAGGGGATTTATTAAACTGATGATTCCAGAGTGTCTTATCTGCTGAACAATTGTAATAATTACGTTGTGGAGAGTGTGGCAAGATTTTTGAGCAACACTATGAGATTGCGTCCTCATAGATCCTAAGAGGCATTTTTGTATCTCACGACGTCTGAACATGTATATAATGCACTTTTTCTATGCCAAGAAAGGAAATTGATTGATATATTTTCTGAAAAAGCATGTCTGATAATAATTGATAATAACTGAAACATGTTTAAACTAAACATAGCCAGTTTGCGTAGCCCACAGCCTTTGCATTATAGAATTTATATCTGACTAGGGGAGTAGTTAGGATATTAAGGATTTCTGTTTGACCCTGTAAGGACACTAAGCAAAATCACATACTTGAAAACTAAATGTCCGTATTTTCTATACTGTTTGTTGTACAGTTTAAATATTCGTAATTTTCACAGCAATAAAATGTATAACACACTGTGACTTTAATCTTAGATTTAAAAAGTAGGCTTTAACTCAGTGTATTTAGTAGAGACTCCTTGATTCAATTTTCAGGGATCATGAATATTGTCTTTAACATGTATGTTTTATTACATTTGGCTATAATTTAAGTTGTTTTTTTAAAGGATTGTTTTTCATTAAAAATATATTTTAAAATGACATCCATTTAAAAAAATGTTTTAAAAGCATTTATTTTTATCCAGCATGACCTATTGCAGCGATGCCACAACTTTTGACATAAGAAAAATTAATATTAGTTCTGAAACATTTAATTAAATATCTCTTCTTACTCATATTTATACATTCAAAAACAAACATATTGTCACCCTTCATGTTTCAATATATTCTTCTTAATCTGTTAAATATAGTGTGGTGCAATATATTTCATTAGCTTACAAAATATGGACATTTGTGCTTAATTATTCTCTCTATGTGCTAAATGAGGTTTATGCTTTCAGGCTTTGAAATGTGAGAAGTTTGCACCTTTCAGATTTAACCTCTCTGATCTATTTTTTGTTGTGGCACTACATCACATAAAAGTGCTAGGCATTGTTCAGTGACTAAAATCTAAAACAGGCCCTGCTTGTGGATTTACACTTATGTTCACTTTTTGCCTAAAAATCACTTGGCTAGTAAAGGATGTGTTTCAGTTTTAAGCCTGTACTTTTGTCATCTTAGATTCCCAGTGCTTCCAGTTGCAGACATGAGATGGGTTGTAACTGCATGCGCATGATTAGTATTTAACCCAGAATCTCAACATTATATTTAGATTCTTGCTTATTTTCTCACAACAAATCACAGTTCTGCATAAAGGCATTTATTCTTGTTACTCCATGTCTTGCCAGTGTAATTACTCTTAACACTGTCCGTTCAGCACCTCAACCCTTGACTATAGCTTCTTTGATTCATAGAGCTGACTTATTCTCTGGATGCGGCCTGAGATTGTATTTGATCCAGCAGGTCAGAGGTCCTATATACCATTTCAAGCATGGCTTGGTTCCCAACCACTCTTCTTAATGGGGACTTGTTAGAAAGGGTATCCAGGTGCGCTAAGATGAAACAGCAAGGTCTCGGGGAAGCAGGGTATACTGTAGTTTTGGTGAGCAGGCTCAGCCCGCTTAAGAGTGGGAAACCTCTTCACACAGTGGTGCCGCAATAAAACGGCTGGCACACTTGCAAAGCTAAGCAGGGTCTGCTTTCAGATTGGATGGGAAACTACGTGTTGAGATTCCTCCATGGGGTGGGGGATTGGACTAAAAGACCCTTGTGGTCCCTTCCATCTCCAGTTCTATGAATCTGTGATTCTATCATTTTACTGTATGGCAAGGAACTGTATCAGCCACCCCCACCCCACCCCCCGTCCCTTGCGTCATTGGCAAGGAGGTATATTGGCATCTCTGACCATGGACCAGAAACTCCAAAAGTTTGCTTTTTGTCGCCTTTCGTGCTCCACCAATGACTTCCTCTGCAGCCATTGGGGCTGAGTCTGCTCTGCTGCTCCTCTCCCCCTCCCACTCTGTCATCAGTCTGTCTTCCTGCCTCCGCTTGCTGCTTTCACTTTTGTCTCCTTCTGCCTTTCCTTCCTTTTTCCTCCTCCTGCAAGGGGCTTCCGTAGGGCTGCTGCGACGGTCCACCCCAGTGACCGGATTCCTCCACTGAGATGCCCAGAGGAGCCTGCACCCCTCTCCCGGCCACCCAGAGCAGCATAGGAGTGGCCAGAGGAACACACAGATGGATGAGCAGGATCTTAAACACTCTAAGCCAGAGTGGAGAGGCACAATCTTTTCACACACACCCCTGAGGTTGCACTGAAAGTGCATTTATGATCTGTTATAGAGGTGCCGCAAGTTATTGAGCAGGATGATCTTATAGGCAAACATCACTGCTTCACTTCTGTAAGAAGAATTGGGGGGCAGCAAAGCCTGTGATGGCCTAGCCCCCCTGATTCTGCTTGCACCCTGCGTGCCAGCCTAACCTGGTTCCCAGGGGGGATATCTATATCTATCTATCTATCTATCTATCTATCTATCTATCTATCTATCTATCTATCTATATCTATCTATCATCTATCTCTATCTAACTGTCTGTCTGTCTATCATCTAAATATATCACTTGATTTTAACAAAACGTCTAACCCAGGCATGTCCAAACTGTGTTTTGGCGGCCTAGTTCGGCCCGCCGGTCAGTTTAATCTGGCCCCTGTGGCAGTTTATTTCCTGGGGCTGGGGTAAAATCCTAAAAAAACTTCAACAACTTCAATCTTTAAAAAAGATCAACAACTTTGGTTGGCCCCCATGGCCCTTCACTTCATCAAATCTGGCCCTCTTTGAAAAAAGTTCGGACACCACTGGACTAAAAGCATTTTACAAAAAGAATGAAACATAAGCTTAACTTTGTGGTCAGGACAGTATAGTAGCTAAGTAACGGCTCCGGCAATCCAGTGGTGGCAACTGTTTCTTGAGTGACTTCTTTACCTGTGCAGGTTTGGAACGGAAGAAAATGCTACTAGCATATGGAACTATAACTTTCATAATATTTGGCAGAAAATGCTAGTGCTATTTTCCATCTAGGAAGTTTGAGAGTTGTAGATCACTCCACAGTGATCACAGGCAGAAGACAATACTGAAGTATCAGTGCACAATGCGTTCAGTTAAAAAAAAAAACTTGGGGAAAGGAAACATCCAAAAAGGAGCAGTTGGCTGCAGGAACTGTCACTGCCTGATACCCCCAGTGGAAGATTTGCCCCCTTGGGAGCTGGGATAGGTTGGGATAAGTTGAAGGACGATACAAGCTATTTTTATTTTTGTCTAGGAAGGAACTATAAAGGAGGGCAATACTACTTGCTGTGTAATTTTCCCATTATTTTGATTTCTCATGAGATTCTTTCTAGATCATTGCAGTCTCCAGTGCAGTCAACTCTGTGAGTGTACTTTACCAAGGGGAAAAAAATCCCCCTTCCAGTTGATGAATATTGTGGTACAGTCCACCTCGTAACCTTCCTGGATATTTTTATAATTTATCATCAGCTGACACAGCCTGGGTAGAATATTCTTACCACTCCCTCTGGCTGCTGGAAGTCTGAAATTACATCTTTGTCTTTGAAGTCAGGCACACTGTTAACGTTGCTATAGAGACAAGGCGGGTAATGGCCTCCACAGAGAGGAGATTGGTATTTAGCGTTTGAATGCTGCTGTACACAAGGCCTTGATTTTTAGAGTGGTTACTGAACTATCCCCTTTTAGTAAATGTTTAAAAATTACATTTTTACACGGTCTTACCAGATTAATAGTCATGGTTTATTTCATTTTAACTGCAAGGATAAAAGCATTATTCCATTAAATGGGGTGCTTTTTCCCCTCCTTTGGTTTATGCATTATTAACACAAGCTTTCTTGTTTTGCTTGTAACATTTTATAGGCTTTTTCAAACATGCAGTCTGATTTGCTCTGCTGCTCTTTTATTTTCAGAGCTTAACTCTTTCTGCTCACAATCGTTCCCCTAGGAATGGAGGAGTCCATCTTTGAACAGAATCAGGATGCTTTTGAAAATGTATTTAAAACTTAACTGTAGTTTGATTTTGAAACAACTATGGAAAAAGGTGTCCATGAGTCTTATTTTTTGGCCTTGAACCTCCTCTAGTGCTAATGAAACCTACATTCTGTCTCTGACTTCTGTAGGAGCTGGGATTGAAGTCAGTCTGCATTTTGTCTCTTGGTTTTACATCTGTATTATATCTGTCTTTTCTCCTTGGTGAACTTGACCATTGTAATTCAGTTTTAATAAATGTAATATGTAAATTATATACTTCATTTAATTAATTTATTAGATTTATATAACTGCCCTTCATCATAAATAAAAATATCAAGACAAGACTTGCTCTGTAAATATTTTTCTCTGACCACATTGCAAACTGTTGGGTGGTAAGAGAAGGAAGAAGGTTGCAAAACACATCCATCTGGCAGGCATCAATTTCCTCTACTATAGTTTTTCTTTGCTCTATTGAAAAAAAATAAAGTCTCCTGAATTAAGATGGCTAAGAATATTCTAAACCCTTGCATAATACTTCTGGGTGTGTATTGTTCAGCGTTGTTTAGAGGCGGGCAGTGCTAAATTCAGTGCAACAAGTATTTCAAAGAAGTAGGTACAGAAAGTAAGTGGCTGCAAACTTTGCTTTTTATTATTATTATTAATAAACCATAATAAAAACACTCTAGGAGGAATTGCAATACAGACTTCAACATTCTATGATTTTTTTATTGTTATCATGCTGTCCCTGCACAGGCTTGCGGGCCCTAAGACTTCACAGGAAGTGAGACTGGGACATAGATTCATTTCACATTAAACAAAGACAACTAAAATTAGCTAAGTATGGTTTAACATCTTTTGTTACCAGCTCATTACATGAGCTTCTGATTTCTATTAACTTGTAATGTGTGACAGTTATCTACTACATTTGTATCCTACTCTTCTTCCAAGGACCTCAGAGTGGCAGACATGAATCATAACCTCCTAGAGACCTTGTAAGATTGACTTTCCTGGAAGATAATAATATGCCCAAGGTCTTCTTTCATAATATTGGCTTTCACAGGTGAATGGAACACCTTGCAGTTCCAAAAACTGTTAAAGATCCTCTACTTCCCAACTGTCCCTCCATTCCTCCATCCATTAGCAACTTATTCTTAAGCAGAAGAAGGAAATACCAGGCCAGTGGATGGAACTGAGAGACAGTTGGATGGAGAGTCTTTACATATGTCAGAAACGTAAAGAAGCACGTTGAGTCTTCTCACCACGCAAGGGCTGTTGTGTAAGCTGGTTCATGGTTTAGAAGAGGCTTGAACCATGATATCCCTGGCCCAAAGCCAGCACTCCATCCACTACCTCCTGCTGGCTGAGAATGCCTCTTCTTGGTTGCTGCTCACCCCCTCCACATTAATATATTATAGGAACTCTTCAGTGAGTCCATGGTTACAGTTGTGTTCAGTTTCCTTCGTAAAGCAAATTATGAATTTTCAAGTTAAACCACATTCATGACTACTTCACAGACAAGAACCTCTTTCAGAAAACCTTTCTTTAAAGCCATCTGGTGGAGTCCTTATCAAATGTTATTTTCCTTCCCCCCTTCTTTCTCCTTTTCTCTCTCCCCCCCATCCCTTTTATTTGTCCTCTGCCTTGCCTTTGTTCTCTGCCTTTGCTTACACCTCCTTTAGCAACCACCTAAAGAATGTTTGGGAGGCCGTCCACATACTTTGGCAACTGTAGGAATAGCCCATGACTTCCAGATTGTAAGAGGGTCCATGGTAGAACGAAACTTTCTGCACAATAAGCACACGCAGCCAACACCTAATTTCCCGTATTCAATATGTGCTCAACCATGCACACACACATCATGCCAAACCTGGCAGTGACCCAAAAATGTCCCAAAGAGGGCAGAATGGGGAGGGGAGTTTGCAGGCTTTTTCAATGGTGTTTCAAATATTTGCGATCTCACTTAAATGTGTGGTGCCTTGGAACGTAACTCCCACGTAAATGGGGGATTGACTGAATATGTACAGTGGTGCCTCGCAAGACAAAATTAATTCGTTCCGCGAGTTTTTTCGTCTTGCGGTTTTTTTCGTCTCGTGAAGCACGGTTTCGGAAAAGTTTTGGAAAAGCTTCAAAAATCACCAAAGTCTTCA
Organism: Podarcis bocagei; assembly: GCF_964188305.1. Classification (NCBI taxonomy): domain Eukaryota; kingdom Metazoa; phylum Chordata; class Lepidosauria; order Squamata; family Lacertidae; genus Podarcis; species Podarcis bocagei. The sequence goes on from NC_138127.1 coordinate 54,928,049, forward strand.
AAAACCTCAAAAAAGGCTACCACACCGCGTGCTATGAGTTGCTCCTCGAAGTCAAGTCGCAACTGTATTAACGGTTTTAAGAAAAAGGAAACAAACTTGCAAGACGTTTCCGTCTTGCGAAGCAAGCCCATAGGGAAAATCGTCTTGCGAAGCAACTCAAAAAACCAAAAACCCTTTCGTTTTGTGAGTTTTCCGTCTTGCGAGGCATTCGTCTTACAAGGCACCACTGTATATCATTTCTTTCCAGTTTAAGTTCTCATCGTAGGAATTTGGGGACAAAATGACATGGTTTCTGTAATATCAGTACACTTTTTTGCTGTACTGGACAAAGACAATTGAATACTTAGCATAATTTGGTTAGGCTATCATTAGGTATAGCAGAACTCCCAGAGTACCCTCCCAACTAACTTAAAAACAGTAGTCAATAAAAGCATATGAGAGAATAATATTCTATTTATAGTGTTCTGCACATCTATTTTCTTGGAGTAAAGTGGATAGAATACCAGTAGACCAGCAAAACATTAACAGGATGGGAGTCCAGATGGTGTTTCCATGCATAATCCATATCCAGGCAGCACTAAAATCTTGTCTGTACTGAGGATTAGTCCCAGTTTTGAGCTCTGGTAGCCAGCAGAATCTCTTGCCACAGTCTGTTGCGAAACCTTAGTGAATGAAAACCACATTTTGCTCTTGTGAATTTTAGCTCTTTTCCATGCTTGTTTAAGTTCTCAGCAATTGCTGCTCACAAATTGTAGAAATTGGAGCTAATGCTAAACTAGTTATATGCAATAAAACACTAAACAGTCATACGTACTGTGTATTCTGATTAGCGGCAGCTGTCCAAGGTCTCAAGCAGTAATTTTTCCCAGTCTTGCTACTTGAGATCTCTGAACTGGCTGTGCTAGGGATTCAATCTAGGACCTTCTGTGTGCAAAGTGTTTGATCTGGCAGTATGTTAAAGATGAACCAATAATGGGAAAGGTTACGGCTATGTAGCTGCAAATTTAAACCATCTTGTAAGTGTTCCTGATAGATGAGTTGCTACAGTGACAACATACAACCCAAGAGACAAAGATACATTCCCCAGTCTCCTATTGTGCTGTTACACAAATTTTAAGACCTTCTTTCTAGTTGTCTGTTTTTCATTGTTATATAAATGCTTCAGCTTCAATTTATTTTTGTATAAATGAGCCTCATTATACAAGTTGCTGCTTAAGTTTCCATTGAAACCAAGTGTATAAGGTATATTTGGGTTTGGAAAATGGCCAAAACATCAAGTTCAGCAGAAGAAATAATTTATTATGGCACCAATCTGACCAGATTTGGAGTCCCAGAATGTAGCCACTTTTTTGAGGTCCTGCCATGTGCTGCCATGACTCTAGCAATGTGCACCCCCTCTAACAAGTTTGGGGATGAGTGCAACTGATATGGGCTAGTCTGGCTGGTGTTAATGGGTCAGTTTTGCAGAATTCCTCTATTTCAGCAGGCATTTTAAATAAGTTTTCTGTTTGTACAATTAATTTTAATTTACTTTATTCACAATACGCTTTTTAAAATGTTTATATGCATGCAGAATTGATGGTTAAGTGGTGTTTAAATAGTTGAAATAAATATTTTGAATTATGCTATTCACATTTGTATTTGCACATTCAGAGCCCATGAGCTGTGTTATATGAATCAATTGTGCATGAACTGATTGGAAGAGGCAATTTGCTCAGCATCTCACAATGACAAAGCACACATTTAGTCGCCTTTAGAATCTCCCCAGATGACCTTGCACTTCAGTATTCAGATCTGTTTATCTTTATGCCTGTCCTTCTCTATATATATCATTGGCTGATGTCTTCTGATGTCATAGTGTGAGGTTTTACATGCAGAGGTGTTATGACTTCTCGGGTTGCCATTGCTTTACCTGCTTATATAATTGCACAGAATCTGGATAGTCCTGAGCCCAGGCATGTAAGTGCAAAGGAGGACTTGGGAGATCTTAAAATTGGCATTTTTATATCCATGAAAAACCTTAGTTAAACTGCAATTCTTAAGTATGGCTTGGACAGCCATAGTTAATGAAATCAGGTCTAGTAATTTTCAGAACCTTTCAATGGAGAAAAATGGAAATTTATAATGATTTTAAGGTATTAATGCATTTGGTTATGTTATTTACATAATAATTTTGAGGTTTACTATAGGCATCAAATGGACCTTTTAATGTATCTTGATGTAATCAGAAATCTATTTCATTAAATGCTGATTTAAAAACAACAACATCAAATATAGCATATAATAAATGCTTGGTTTCAAAATCAAAATTTCACTAATATTGCTGGTCTTCTTTTTGGTCTTTATTTTGGTGCTTATTTTAACAAAAGCATTTAAAGTCTGTCATCTGTTTTTCTTTTGAGTGTCAATTTCCATGGCAGGACTGTAGTAAAATTATGTAGGCTTTATTTAGTAGAGTGAAGGGAGTTAGAACATTGATATCTCTTCCTTTTATGTTTGGCTTGGTTTTATGTATCAAAAAAGCAGCTGTCTCTAGGAGAAAACCTCAAATTAGGATGAAGTGGGTAAGCAGTTAGAATTCAGCAGCAGCTTTGTGCAAAGTGAGTCTAGTGCATAATAATTTTACACTGGGAGAGTTATGACTGGGTTCTGTGAATAATTTGATTATTAAAATGCATTTACTCGTAGGTTATGCTTTAATTTTTTTTTATTTGGTCATTCAGAATTTTTTTTGAAAGAGATACTACACAACAGTCGTGCTTTTTAAAAAGACTTGTTAAACTTCTTTCCACCACTTTTTTTTTTTAATCCTGTGGAACATATACCTTTTGGCAAATGTGATTTGTTGCTGGGTATTGTATGAAACAGCAGTGTGTTACACAATGACTAAACAATATAAAGTGATATTTTGAATCTCTCCCCACCCCTTGCATTTCAAAGTGTCCAAAATTCCTATTTTCTTATCATGAAGAAGGCCACAGCTTGGAATAAGTTCTATGTTTTCTTTTTCCAGTGGTGTAGCTTCAAGGGCATGGCATAAAAATTTCCAAGTGCATTCAGTCTGGTCATAACAGTAGTATTTTACAACTTTCAGAATATATTTTGTTTCTAATCTGTTTCCGAAGGTGCAGTTGAATTTTTATAGGAATCAATTTTACTTTTAATTCCTAAAGTAATTTTTTGAAGAGCAACTTCCAGCAGCATTCTGTGGAACTTTCTTGGTTTTAGCACTTAAATGTGGCTTCTTCTTTCCGGAGACAATAGAGAAAGCTGTTTTGAAAATTACCAGCCCCCTACTTGGGAACTTTTATCCTTTAAAAGAGCTGACAAAATCTGAAGTTCCAGTCAAGGCAGCCTTGCAGGGGAGCGTTGTATGCACAGCAGGACTTCTGAGACCCTTGTTTATGAAAACAGCCCTTCGCACTGCCTTTGAAATTCCAGGGGTCTTCAGAAATGATGCTGTTATTGTTGTTGGGGCGGGGAGAAATGAGAAATCCTCGTGTGCAAATACACATGCAAGAAACTTACTGTATCAGGCCCTGTGCCTAAGTATTTTTTGTAGTAATTAACAGTACTATGGGTAGTTGCACATAAATGAAGCTGTAGGCTTAGTTGCCAGGTTTATGACTATGATAGGGAGATTGTTAATTACATTCATTTAAAATATGTAGATTGTCTGTGGCTGTCCGGGTTATGATGCATTACTGATCTGGCTTGTAGTCCTGTTCAAGTTGTTCTTCCTTGCTCTAAGCTTTTCTTCCAAATGTGTACATTTTATGTGATTGAATGAGATTCAGTTGCAAACTAGATATAGTATAGCTTTGACGTTTTGTTTTTTTTTAATTAAAAAACATGAAAGTTAAAGTTGCTTAGAAACCTGAAGTGGAAGACAAATGTTGGGAATCATTCATAATCGTGGCAAACTGAACACATTTAATGCAGCTGAATTATCAGTGGATGTTAATGAAATGGTGTGTAAACTCAAGACCCTTGGGGAACTTCTAAAAATGTTTAGAAGTCACACTAAAGCTGCAGTCCTGTGCCCACTTAGTCCCAAGTAATTCCCACTGAAATTAGTGGGATTTACTTCCAGGAAAATGTAGCTAGAATTTTGCTCTACATCCTTGTTATATAATCTATATTATCAACATTTATTATTATGGCAAGTAGTATTACCACTAAGAGTAAACATAAAGGGTGGAGGTGAGCAGCATTACAACATTAGCTTTTAAAACTTCAATGACAATGAATTCTCGTTTTCACCACTTTAAAAAAATAATCTTGGTCTGATTTGTGTTTGTTTGCTTTTGACTGGTCAATTTTGAGTATTAGATATAACAAGTCCTCCTGGCTTTACACTCAAGTTTTCACAAAAAGCCTTCTAAAGCCAGTAGCACTGGACTTTCTGATTGCGTTTACTTTGCTAACTCCCAATGGCCTTTTTCGATTAGTGGGAGGTGTTGCACCCCACCCCCGCTGGTGATTCGTATATTTTCACTTAACATATTTGGTGTTTGTCTACATTTTAAAAAATAAACATTCCAATTGAAAACGGAATTCAGTAAACCTGTTTTCCTGCCTGTAGGAGGCTCACCGGGAAACCTGTATTAGAACCTAAATGTTACCTGTCGGTCGGAGGAAGGAAACAGAGATCAGCCACAGTCAAGTCAGAGCAATGTGGCTATTAAGCCTGATGTTTATTACTGCTGTTGCAACAGGGTGCTCACTCACCCCACACAGGAGGAAGGAGGAACCCAGAACAATGGTGTGCAAGCCCTTATATGTTTTGAACTTGCCCACCCTGTAGCTCAAGACCACCCCCCAAAAACATGATACATACATCACAGAAGGAGGTGGGCTACAGCAGAAACACATCACAGGGGGATGGTCTACAACAGAAATCCTGTCTGGCAGGATACTGATAATGGTCACTTGATTGCTTTACCTGGGCAGCCTGGCCATTCCTTTTGAGATTCTAAATACTTATTTCCTGAATCCAGGTCACAGGCTCACCCTATTCATGCACAATACGCCCTTAAGATAGGATTTGTGAGCAGAGAGACAATGGGGAGGTTTTCCCATTTCCTTCCTCACTGCAGAGAATATTTGAGGTGGCTGGAAGAGTTAAAATGGCTTCAGAATTGCTCTCCTGTACTATTTCAGACACGTGGTTTATATACTTACGTATGTGTTTGCCTTGTACATTTATGAACATATGATTTATATATATGTGAGACCTTAGAATTCCTATAACACAATCTAGCATAATTTCAAAGTGAAAACGAAGTTATTTCTTCTCCTTCTAAGAGCTTGGATTCTGAGATGCCTTCTACATATGCTGGGCTCCTTTTATTTACAGAAGGGCCTTTGATACAGAGAAGACTGTTGCCTAGTAGAAGGGAGAAGGCATTTTCACTGTTTCCCTGACAGCCCCCTGTGATGATACCTGCACTGTTGAAGAGGATTCCCCCAACACTCCAGAGCAAATTTTCAGGAGGAGGGGGAGTCATAGCAGCTGCACAAGAATGGGTAAATTGGCAAAACATTCCTATTCCCTGCTTTCTATCAGTGGGAGGAGTTCCGCTCACAGCTTCTTGGGATGCAAGCCAGTATCTTATTTTATTCATACTAGAAATGCAGTGATGAGAACAGAAGGCAAGATGCGAAGTGTGGTAGAAAAACAATTGTATACAGGTTTGCAAGGTGCTGCGTTTTGTTTAGTTCTTGCTGTAATCCCACAGCTTTATAAACAACTTCCCCAATTAAAAAAGAAGAAGAGAAAGGAGAGCGGGGAGAGAATCTGTATTTTGCTAGTCTTGCGCATCATCAAGTTGGTTTAGTACTAATAAAGTTTCACTCATCTCAGTAGGTCAAGCTGATATCAGTTTGACTTTAAAGGGCTTAATTTTGTCAGGATCACATCCATTGGTTTAAAGGGCTAGGAATCAGCTTATATGTTTTATGTAATATTTAAAGTGTTCATAATAAAACAGTTAATAACTAACAGTATCCGTTTTCTTATTCATAGAGTGATATGTTTCTCAAAGTATCCAATATCCCCTGTGGGCCTATAACAAAGAATCAGCTGCTTAACAGTGTAAATGCAGTATAGACACTTGTTAGTGTTGGCTGCCAAGGATAGAAAATAATTTTTAGCTCTATCTATCTATTTGCAGTTCTTGCTTTTAAAAACAGAGCACAGTCCACTATGTGTTGGGGAGGGAATCCCCATAGGGCTCAATTAATCCCTTTTGCTTCCCTCCCTCCTCCCGTCTGTTCATAACCAGGCACACACACAGTAACACACAGCGTCATTACTATTCCCCACATTTATTTATTTTAAACCTTTATATGCCACCCATCGTCAAAATTTATTCCAGGGCCGTATAGAACAATATCACATGATACGTTGAGCCGCCTCTTCTCCCCAAGATGTACATTGTCAAATAATGCAAATGTTGCCTCTGGTTGCCCCGAAGACATTTCTTTGCTAGCATCTAGCCCCGTTTATGTGTTAGTCTCCAGTCAGTTCAACTTGTGTGGGGAAGAGAGCAGGGCCATGCACACCAACCCACCCTCTGCTATTGCATCTGCTGTCAGTACTGCCCTCACACTGTCTATTCCTTGGGGACATGTCTGCAGAGGGGAAACCTGTCAAACCGTTTTCTGTGACCAACTACTCTGCAAACACAAGTTAATAGGTCTCTCTTCATCTTCACATACATTTAAAATAAAATTTAAAAATCAACAAGTTCTTTTTCAGCACCCGTGTTTACAGCTATCTATGCTTGATTCACTACATGAGATGGTGGAAAGCAAGATCATATACATATCGCTGTAGTGTAGCATATAGAGAATTAAGACATATGAGGTAGCTTTCAACGAAATAGTTGCACTAGCGCAAGCATCAGCACTACCTCAACAGAATTCCTCCCTCCTCCACTTGCCCACCCCAAATCTGCTCTGGAGGGTTGGGGAAACTTCCAAAACAGATTTTGGGGGGGCACGGGGTGAGATTATTCTGTTGTGCAGCACTGATGGAACGATCTACTTAAAGCGATGTTGAATACAACCCATAGATTATGCATGCTTCTGTCTCTTTATTAAAGTTTCACTATATCTTTAATCTTATCAAAGACAGGCTGTGCATTTTGGAGGGCACATCAGAGGACTCTTGAATAAAACAGCTTTCCACACGCCACCCTCTTGTTTTGTTTCCATAAACTCTTCCCTCAAAGGGAAACAGTCACTGATTCTGCATGCTCCCTTGCATATTTGTAGAATACGGTATTTCTTAATATGCGATGCTGTGTTGCCATGGACTCAGCTGCATGGTTTATTAACTCATGTTGTGATCTTTGACTCTCCAGCCTTGTGTATGTACAGCCTGCGTTTGGTGTGACACCAGGGGCATGTGTGTGGCTCTGATGGGTGCCATACGTCTGCTGAATCAGCCTTTTCTCTTCCTCAAGATTAGAAAAGCAGGTGTTAAGTCTCATTTTGAGAATTTATTGTTATCTTTAGAGACTGCTCTGCTTACCCACCAAATAGCCAAATGCAGGCTAATAGCGTGTTCAGGCCATTGAAGCCTAAAATCCTTCTAATTCCTTCCCCTAATGAATAATCCCCAGTTTCTGTATGCGCCTAGACTGCGGAAGATCTAATTATGAGATACCTGGTGTAAGAAAAATTTAGAGCTGAAAATTAGAAAAAAGCATTTTTAAATAGTTGATAGATTTGTATTTGCACAGTGGTTTGTTTATAAATCTGTATAAAAGTAAACATCCTTGGGGGATATTGATTGCCTAGGATGAAAAGAATTTTAAAATGTTTCTTCTTGATGGGTTAATCACTCATAGTTTATAGGGATGGATTGTCAGTTCTGCTTGAAGTCACTCATTTTCAACCCTTCAAGACCTTGTAAAGATGTGTTTGGTTAAGTAAATTACTCAGAGTCAAAAACCACAGTAAGTATGGTAGAATGAAGGCATGATTCTGGTAAAGCTCTAATCTTGATTAGATTTCTTTTAAACTTTGAAAAATACAGAAAAGCAATCCAAGCACCACTGTGGCTGAAATCTTAAATTGTAATGAGCACTGGAGGACACAGAATGTGTTAATCTTCAAGCTGCATGATTATTTTGTGTTGTGAAAGGTTAGCTTTTCAATTGCAAGCCTTAATTACTTTTCAAATGAATATTTCATAACAGTTATTTTTTCATTGACTATACAACTGCACTGCTTATTTTATTTCGTATTTGGTAGACATCAGTTTTCAGCAGCTTTAAATTCATTTAATTTCCCCCCCCCCCATCACTCCCACCACTGTTTCTGGCATCGAAGGATTAGAAAATATGCATAATATTTCCTGATGAGTGATTTGTACTATATGTTGAAATTTTTCAAAGCCATTTTCAATGCATTTTTGCACAAAGCTTCACAAATATTCTTACACAATTGACTGAAAACTATAAGGAGCACCACTTTAACAGTAAATAGTGAAATCTTGGTTCTGCTAGGGAATTTCATTGAACTAAAACGTACCACTGCTGCTGTCTAATATCCGTGTAGCATCAAGTGTGCAAGATTCTGCACACACCAAGAAATTCTCAGCTATTGTGGCTAGTGACATGCTATGCCCTTGGACTTTGGGCCTGAGCCCTAGGTATGCTTAAAGTAGCTGTTTGGACTCTTAAAACAGAATGGCCATTGTGTTGATAAAGAACATATTAATATAGAACATGAATATTCAGAACTCTGATCCCCAATCTCCCCCTGCCCCCATATTGGATAGGTGGCAAACATTTGGACAATGACAGATCTATTGAAAGAGGCATTGTACGCATTATACCTCCTAATGGTACAATCCGTCTTGGCTTGCTTTGTGTAGAACTGGTGTTGTTTTGCCCTCTAATTCAATATACTTTTTAAAAAATCAGGTGCAATAGTCATCTGTAGATTCAGCTTGTGTAGATGAAATTGTATGTTTTGAACAGTGTAAACACATACTTTTACATTTTCTTGGTGGGAAAAGCATTACATTTGACAACAGTGTAATTAAGGATGCCTTACCATTCCCCAAATATTGATTAATAATGATGATGATGATGATGATGTCATCATTCAGTGTGCCGTTTGTAATTTCATGTTAGGTCTCCATTTATGCATAAGCTAGGTCCTTTCTAATAATTAATACCAACTACTACCACCACCAATGGTAGAAGGGAGCTCAATTGGCCATATATGTGATGTGTAAAATAAATTGTCATCATTTAAATCTGCTGTGTATTAATTGAATTGACTGCTCACTAGTTCTGTCATTGACCTGGTTTACATGTCACACTCAGCCAAATGTTAACTTAGAGTGTGTCTCAGACATTTTGCTCCTCTCTGATCATGGTGCACTGAGCTAAGCCAAGGTTTAGATTAGGGTGTCATCTAAATCAGAAGTTATGTGAAATTAAGCTTGCTTTCTTATGTATGTATGTATGTATGTAGACAGCGTAAACACAAGCCCAGGTTTAGACAACACACTAAGCCAAATCTTGGCTTAGCTCAGCACAATGCAGCAACCCAATGGTCCAGTGAAGAGCAAAGTGGTTGTGAGTTTCTCTCTGCGAGCTACACACTTGTGCACCAACACTAAGCTATTACAGTGGTACCTCGGGTTAAGTACTTACCGGTAATTCGTTCCAGAGGTCCGTTGTTAACCTGAAACTGTTCTTAACCTGAAGCACCACTTTAGCTAATGGGGCCTCCCGCTGCCGCCGCACCACCAAAGCATGATTTATGTTCTCATCCTGAAGCAAAGTTCTTAACCCGAGGTACTATTTCTGGGTTAGTGGAGTCTGTAACCTGAAGCGTATGTAACCCGAAGTACCACTATATATGAGAGTAAATTATTCACTTGTTCCACAGCATCTACCATTTTACATATTTGAATCACATTTCTTCTTAGCTGTTCATTCTGAGATGGTGTACTACTCTTTTAAATATTTTATTCAATATGAGGGCTTTTGACGTATCAGATCATTTTAATTTTTTAACACTTAACTTTTTCCAGTTGTAACTTTTTGGCATGGTGTCTATCTTATCTTCACAATATTGAAATGGGGTTGGGGAGAATGTGCCTACCACTTAGCAAGGCCCAGAAAGTAGTGCATATCTAGCAGAAAAATAAAGGGGAGAAGCTGAAATTCACAGATAGGTTAGATGTAAACAGTCACTACCCTGTGCTGTTAGGTAATAAGAAAGAGACACAAGACTTTGGTTCTTCTTTTCCCCAATGGGACTGGAACATTCCCATCACAGAGGAAAATGTGCATCGTTAGGTTGATCTGGTTTAGGCTGCACTTCGCTCCTTCAGAGCTATTGGTTTCAGATGGGCCACAATGCAGCTTTAGGTCTGCAGCACAATCCTATACATACCTACTCAGAAGTAGTAGTAACTTCAATTGAATCTACACAATCTTAGTTCCAGTCAAGTTGGTATAGTATTGCTGCCCGAGTAACCTGTTCAGTGCCCAATACTTTGTCATTTGGATTATTTTCTTAATGTTGCCTCACAGTTTGATGCAATCAAGGAATCTATGTGCACTGAAGTACATACAAAAATTTGTGTGTGTGCAAATAACTTTTATCTTTTATGTTTCTCATTATTCTAATACTATTGCTTCCTTCTTTGTGGACTGTTTTAGGCGGGAGTGTTGTAAATCATTCAGTATGATGTGTAGATTTTTTTGTCCACTTGCTTGAGTATAATAATTAAAATGGTTTCTAGAACAGGTCCTACAAATCCCCAATGCACGCCACTCTTCTTTACAATAATGGGCCAGTTTCAACCTGCCGATATTTCCTTTCTCTTATTTTCCTCCCAGTCACCAATTCTAAAAAAAAAGCTTTTATGCCAGTGCTAGGGAGCATTTACGGAATGTTTGATGTATTGGTAAGACAGCATGTTTTTCTGCTAAACTAATATAACTGGATAATTAAGTAGAGTCCTTTTGTGAGTTGATGTTCCTGCAACATATTAATAATCTTAAATAGAACCATAAAACTGGTGAATGATAATACGTTAAAAAAAATACAGTATAGAGTAGTGAAAAAAATCAAAAGATTTGACACCACATTCCTGAAGCCTTCCATGGGAATCATTTGGGACTTGTTTCTAAATAAAGTGTTTAGGATCAGGTTGTCAGTATGGTTTGAGCAACTTGGTTCAGCAGGTGCCTATGTCCTGGGGAAGCGCAGTCTGTTGTCCTGCTATTCAAAGATCTCTTTGTCTGAAGAACCCTTTATTAAGCCTTTGAGGCTCTTGGGCAAAGTGGATTTTAGCCCAAGGCGTGCCCTTAATATGTCGAGAAACTTGCTGTAGTGCCCTGTGTTGCCACGACAGCTTTTGAACCTCAAAGAATTTCCTAACGCTATAGAACTTGAAGAACAATAATGGTGAATGATTTTTCTTCATTCAGTATTTATATTCCATTTCCTTTCACACTAAAAAGAAAGTACTGAAAAGTTACATGAAGTGAATTCAAGTCAAAGGTGTTTAACATATGTGGAGGAAATGAAGCATAGATTCAAGCAGTGATCAATGAAGTATAGCATTGTATGATCATTATTGAGCAATAAAGCAGGGTAGGAATTATCACAAGAATGTATATGTCATTCATCATGCCTTTATTTAATACTTCTTTTTCTTGCTTTCTTTCTTTTTATTGTCTCCTGTGTTTTATAGTCTTTGATCCTATATACAAGAATCAGATTCCCTCCTCATTTCTCTGACACTTTCACCCATCGTTATACAATGTTGAGCTTCAAGCAGAATTCCAGGGGAAATCTATGCAGCACATACTTTAAAACCATTTGAATGGCCTTAAAATATCCTATGTGTTACCTGCTTGCTTCAGTTTTTGCCTGAAATGTTCATTCCCCACATATATTATCAGAACGCTAGCAACTTTACCTGCTGAGAAACTAACTTACATTAAACACAATTTCATTAAAATCACAACATTACACTTTTAAATCCAGCTGAGCTTTTGTGCTTAATGCAGGTATGAAATGTGCTACAAAATAGAATCATTTGCTATATCAGGAGATGGAGAATTAGGCCTTCTAAATAGAGCTCTGAGGTTTTGCTCTGTATGTAACTGACGGGGAAATTGCTCTTTGGGCCTTTCTGTTTCATTATTTGCATAAAGATAACAAAGTGACCCGTAAATAGTATATTCCTAGTTTGGGCCATAATAGGAAGTATGAGAGCTTCCCCTACACCTGCTGCACTGCTTTGCCCCTATTCCCACATACAGTATTCAAGCTGAGCAATAGATCACAGCACAGAAACTGAGACTTTACACAGTCTCCCGAAGGTCATCAAAGTACCCAGCAAACATGTCTTCAAGCTCCTGTTACCCAAGAGCTGGAATAAGATGAGTCTGGGTTGCTTGGTTCTCTAGCAGGAAATTCCTTCACCTTGCCATGCATGGGCCTTCTGTACATAGTGGCCAGCAAGAGTGCATGTGCACGGGTATGTTGAAGGGCGAAATTGTGGGGATAGTTCTGGTGATAGAAATGAGCATATCAGTTTCTCATTTGTTAAATGTAAAATAGCAAAAGCGGTCTAGGAGATTTAGGTTTTCCCTTTCCTGCTACAGATATATCAGATCCCAGGGATTGCATTATAGTATGAGTGTGTGTGTGTGTGTGTGTGTGTGTGTGTGTGTGTGTGTTGTACAAACAGTAAATGTGCTTTTTTCCCCTGGGGGGACACAGGGGGATGCATACCCCTAAACATTTTGTGAATCTAGGTTTGGCCTCATTGAGGGGCAGTACAGTGGTACCTCTAGATGCGGACGGGATCCGTTCCAGAGCCCTGTTCGCATCTAGAAGCAAGTGTAACTAGCGACGGCACGTCTGAGCAAGCGGCGAAACCCAGAAGTAACGTGCTCCATTACTTCCGGGTTGCCACGGAGCGCAACTTGAATGCGCTCATCCCGAAGCACAGTCAACCCGAGGTATGACTGTTTTCCAATACAAGGAGGAAAATGAGAGTACTCCAAAACATTTTTAAAGGAAAAAAGCACTGGGCATGCCGCTCACCAGCCAGATGCCTCTGGGAATCCCACAAGCAGGACCCGGGCACAAGAGTGCTCTCCTCTCCTGCGGTTCCTGGCAAGGAGTATTCAGAAGCATGCTGCCTCTGACTGCGGAGGCAGAGCAAATAGCGAAGCTAGCAGCAAAGTTTGTTTGGGATTTTCTCCTTGAGCTGCCTCCTTACAGGAAAAAGATGTAGGGAAGATGCCTTTCACTTGCAGCAGTTAGCTGTGGCATAAGCAACACTCATGTCCCTTCTGAATCACAAAAGAATATCCTCCTGGAACATTCTGCTAACACACTTTGCAGGGCTAATTTAGAAGTGATTTCCCTTAGGACGTTCACATTGAAAAATGTATTGTTCATTCAGAGATGAAAATTTTGTTTATTGGTTTGTTTGCTTGCTTATATGTTTCTTTTTGCTTGGTTTAGTAACTATCTTAATGGGAAGAAGGAAACTCAGACTAGTATAAAAAGCACATTATAGCATGTATTTTAAATGCAACATTTATCATATGCATTTTTATAAAACCTGGATGGCTACCTTCAACCTCATTGCTTTTAACTGACTGTAGTAACTTAAAAAAAAAATCTTCTGGGAGCTTTATCTTATAAAGTCCTCTAATAATAAAGCCATATGAGATTATTATTCATACTCCTTAGTGTCCCACAAGGGAGACATTATGAACTCTTCCCTTTTACTGAATGTCCCCTATTTTTTTTTTAAGAACACATGAAGTTAAGGTTATCACATAATATTTCTAGTAAATAGTCCTTATGATAAGCTAGTGGAGTGTGGGAGTGGTTACATCTGTGAAAGGAAAAGCACCGGAGAGAAGATTGAACAAAATGATTTTCAAATAAAATAATCAAAAGCACACAAACCTTTTTAAATGTCCGTTTTGTAATGGATACTTCAAATGCCAAAGAGAGACACCTTGAAATGGCATATATTGAGAGCCTTGTAGCTGAAGGGAGACTGTGTATGGGAAAGACTGTGCTAATTCTATCCGTGGTTGGTATCACCTAGAGAGCAGAGGTTAATGTTTCAGAGGGAGAGGAAAGGCAGTTTGCATGCAACTGACATTGAGGAAAAGAGAGATGAATATTTTAATACCCAGAGTCGAGGCCATACGTGTGGGCCAGGCTCTTTCTGGGTGCCTTCGAGGAGGAACAGAGAACTGAAGATTGCTTGTCCCTCCCCATTCCTTCTTTAAAAAACAAATCAGCCGGCTTCTCATTCTACATAGTTTGGTAATGCATTATTTCTGGAACGCAGCACTACTTCTGATCACTAATGTTTTTCTGGAACTTCTACATTTTGATTTGCGGATTAAATTATAGTACACATTAAATGTTTTATTCATTCTGTGAGTGCAGTTGTAGCAGCTGCTATTGGCATCAGTTGAAGGAAGAGTTGATACCTTATCGGTGTACAGAGTGAAAGATGAGGCTCTTTTCTAAATATGTTTGTCTTTTTACCTCAGGCAGTGTGAGACAAGCCACTTCCAATGGGGGGGGGGGGAATAGCTTTACATTTTTAAAGCACAAAATCATGTTGAGCAAGAATATGTATCTACCACACTGTTTCATGGTGACTCAAAACATTGGGCCTGCTAGCTCCTACAGATTAATTTGGCTGGCAGTCTCAGACAGATGTCTCTCCAGCCCCTTCCATTTAAGATCCTTTTAACTGGGGATGCTGGGAATTAAACCTGGTAGGTTAACACATGCGATACATGCACTGTTCCTTTGTACACACTGCCTTCATTGCGCGCATTGGTATGGGCACCTTGGTAATGGGCACATTTTCCCTTCCTTTTGTTGCCTTTATTGTGTGAATTTATAGAATCAATTGATTCCAGCCTCCTGTATAGTAATCCACCATCTTTCTCCCACAGCTCTGTTCAGTAAAAAGCTCAGCTAGTAAACTAGGATAGAGGGTAACCCGATAAAGAAGAAAACAGGGCCTTTTGCCTTCAATACTTGTGTAGGAGAGTTGATTACAACAGTTGCAGCTGGCATGGCATTTCACCTGGCTAACCTACTGTGACATCAGCACACAATGTCTCAGTTTTGGTCCCTGATACGTCCATGTAGGGCTGGGAAAGGCCCTTGTCCTGGAGAGCTTCTGCTAGGCTGTGCTGACAGTGGATCCAACATTGTAAGGCATCTTCCTACATTCCTGCCTGTGTTTTGAGAATACAGCATTCAAAATTATTTAAAAAGGTTTACCATTTGGTAGAAATTTTAAAAACTTTGTAAGAGTTAGAAGCAGTGTTTGGACAACAGAGGTTCAATTTCTACACAAACACACACTCCTATTCTTTGTTTTTACAATAGTGAGTAATAAACACCTGCCCATTTTGACTACATGCACACTATATAGAGAGAGTGCTGTACAGTAATAGATTAATTTGCTTAGTAAGGGGTGAAATGCAGCTGTAGAAGAAAATAACTCTTGCTACTTAATTGTTTTTACTAATACCTGTAGCACTTCAGAAACATACAGAGTTCATTGGAGACCACATCTTGTTAATTCTCCCCAAATAGCACCAGAAATATACCAATATACCTGTGTGAGGCTTAGAACATAAAAAAATATCGGAAATCTTTATACACTCTCTGAGGGCAAAAAGAGCCTCTGTTTGTATTATTTTAAATGACTAAATTCCCTTCACCAGAAGCATATCAGTTGATGGGCCGCTCTCATCCTCTCATCATAAATGAAAGACTAATCAGATGAATTCTTTACATTCCTATGGGCTGAAAAAGAGAGAATATTTGATTTGAAAGTCTGCAGAATTGCCACTTGGTGGTCTCTGTGAGCATTCTCTGAGCAGCACTTTGACTGTGACATCGTTTTTCCTCAGTGGATATTTCCTATAGGCTACATGTCCTCTGGACAGCAGTTGAATGGGTTTTCACAAAACTCAAAAGCATTTTTTCTTTCGTCTCCTTTTTCTTTTATCAGCTTTGTCAAGGAATAGTTTTATTTTTAAGTAAGTTCTTTGTGGAAAACAACAGTTAGAACAGAATTATTCTAACATGGTTCTTTTGCTTCTTCCCTTTCGTATATGTGGGCATGCACGCCTATGTGTATCTGTCCTACAGACTCCCTTCACTCAGCATGAAATGGGGAAAGTTGAAGAACAGTGTGGCGATATATATTTATTTCACTGCTTCAGTTTTATTCAGTAAGAAATCCTCTGACTAAATAACTGGGTCTCTGAAATTTTAGAGCAACATGTTATTTTAAAAGGCCATCTAGTCCTTTCTCCCGCAGTTAGTCTGGAACAAATGCCCCTCAGACTGGCAATTATTTATTCAGTGTATCGAGGAGCTATCATGGAGCAGAATCTATTTACCCAAGTAATAAACTGTCCTAATCATTAAATAATTATATTGTAACTATTATTGTAAATTTAACTAAATATGCCTGATTTTAAAAACAATTTTACCCCATTACCATTTTTACTTTATTACAGCAGACTTTTATATAATTGAAATGTTAGTATGCAACTTCTCTGGCTTAAATTCATTAAGAAATTGAATTCCAATTCATCTCACTGCTTTGAATGCCTCCTTTAGACCCCTGCCCTGACACACACACAAACACACACACACACACACACAGAGAGAGAGAGAGAGAGAGAGAGAGAGAGAGAGAGAGAGAGAGAGAGGTTGATGGCTGGTGGGTTAGGGTGGTGTGCAGTTGCCTCTCCATGGGTTTGGGTGTGTGTGTCCCATTTTGGTGGAGATTACAATTTCACCCAGGTGAACAGTATGCTGCCACCAATAATTGCCAGCAGAAAGCCCTGAAAGCTGACAGGGTGCTGGTGACTTTTGAACCACTGGATCTAAATCTCCATGGTTATTCAAAGGCCCTGGTCCTTGGGCTTCTGGAAGTGGCATAGCATAACAGCCTCCATTTCTAAACTCCAGCTTCCCTTCTGACAATAAGAAAAGGCACAGGGAGAGGGGCCAGGGCCGGAAGGGGGCCAACAATCGATCACGATCTATCAAAACCTCGCAGGGATCAACCAGTAGATCTTGATTATCGTGTTGGACATCCCTGCTCTAGAACAGTGGTTTCCAATTAGTTAAGTATTGTGGACCTCCTGTTTTTCAAAAGCCAACCCACAGACCCCTACTTTTGAAAATTTTGATATCTCTTTTGTAGTTTTTGTTACGCGAATGGTGCTGCGGATCCCCTGTAGACCTGCTGGTGTCCATGGACCACCAGTTGGGAACCACCACTCTAGGGGATATTGTGGGTGGGCTCTAGCAAGAAGAGGTCATATTGCACAAATGATGACATTCAGTTTCACTCACTAAGTTGTATCAAAGCCATTGAAATCATGACTAACTTAAGTATTTATTTCAGCGGATATATTCTTATAAAATCATAAGGTGACCCTGCCGTATCAGGCCATTGGCCCATCTAGTTGTAGAATCATAGGGTTGGAAGGGACCCTGAGGATCATCTAGTCCAACCCACACCACCCCCCGCCAAATGCAGGAATATGCAGCTGTCCCATATGGGGATCGAACCTGCAACCTTGGATATGAGCACACCTGGATTTGCTTCTGGAATCATCTCTCTCCTGAAGGTCACTTGGTTCTCGTACACCTGTGATTCCCGGAAACTGGTATCATTTCTGTTGTGGTTCATAGCCATTGATAGCCTTGTCCTCCATTTTGTCTAATCCTCTTATAAAAATGTAAATCAGTCTGAGGTGATTGACTTGGATACCACTGAATTAATTTTTTTGTACCCTTTCATGATAACAATAGTGTTCTCATGATGGTTGTGCTTTACACTGCATGCTTATTGTGACTGTCAAAGAATTCTGTTTGCCCTTGCTATGAAGTTTCCATGGAGTCAGCAGAAAATGCACTAAGTTTGCAGTCCTATGCACTCATACCTGGGAGAAAATGGAACTTCACTCAGTGGAACTTACCAGTCACAGGATTGGACTGTAAGAGCTTGTCCCTTGTGAAGTAAGTTTAGGACATGATACTTGCTGAGATGGAGCCCTCTTTCCTTTCACAGATCAGCCCTTGGAGCATGTGTATACTTCACAGCACACCAGCCATTAGACAGCAAGCTAGGCAGGGCTTTGGTGAAAAGAGGAAGAATTGGATGAGTCAAAAGGAGGTATGGGCAGGCCTCCTTTTCAGTGCAATATATTGTAGAGCATGCATGCTGAGGGGTGGCTAGAGGAAGATTGCCATTAGGTGTTCATTGAGCCCAATTCATATCCTTTGCTGTGTGTGTAGCTGCACCCAAAAGGAATCCTTTTTGCTACTGTTTTACAAGATTTAGAATAAAGCAAACTAGTTTTTGAAGTGTCAATAATGTATTTCATCATAATTGGCAATTCAACACACTGGCAGTTTTCTGTGACAGTTTCTTAAATTTTGAAATAGTGCTTGTTATGATGTAATGCCTACAGTTGATATGACTAGGACCTGTTGACTTCCGTGGATTTAATGTTATTAAATATACCCATCTGTTAAGATGTTTCTGTTTTCTTGACTTTATTCCCATTTCTCATTAATAATGAATATGTTGATCATCTGATTGCAATTTATCTTCATATAGATAATAGAACTGAATAATGGAACTATATTATCTCTTGATGATGATAACTGAGTTTATCACATTAGTAATTAAGGCTGCAATCCTAACTCCATTTACCTGGGAGTTTGTTCTGTTTAATTCACTAGGACTTACTTCTGAGCAGACATGGTTAGGATTGCATTGTAAGTAAGTAAAAGCCTTGGTTTCCGAACGTTTTGGAAGTGAACGGACTTCCGAAACAGATTCCGTTCAACTTCCAAGGTATGACGGTACTATCTACAACAGTAGGTAAAAACCCACCATGTAACTTGTGTAAGAAATACGAAAGAAAATTTTTATATCCTTATGCAAAGTAAATTGCCTGTAAATTGTAGCTTAAAATGTGTACCCTTCAGACCATATTTTTATTTGGGAGTTCTTCAAGTCTCAACTGTCTTGTGTCATGCCTGCCAAACCTAATGGGGCTAAGTTTAGAATGTCTCCTTAGACACAGAGGCTCCAGGCATTCCCCCCCCCCCCCATTACTGACAAGAAAGGTGGGAGTGCAGGAGTCTTCAGCCTGAGGTGTCCTGACAGGCCCCATGAGCTGTTTAGGTAGTTAGACTGGAGCTAAGAGTGAGGACAAAGGCTTCCATTGCAACAAGTCAATATGACTTCTGCATTTGTCTCCCAGTGTGTGCGCTCTATTGAATGTTTGCATTTAAAAACATTTCCATTATTTTATTCAACACTATGTGCACCACACCTTCTTTTAACCCCTCGAGCATCTGCTTATGACACCAGAAGGGACTTAATACTATATCAGCATGGGCTATATAGTTCATTATTTATACAAGGAGAGAAATGTTGGATCAGATGATGAGAACACCACATATTGCTTTTCCTAAGTAACATATGAAAGAATTGCTTCTGATTCAGGGAGTCTTATATATGTATTTATTCTCTCTCTCTCTCTCTCTCTCTGTGTGTGTGTGTGTGTGTGTGTGTGTACCGTACATAGATATTATCTCTCTCTCTTTCTCTCTGTTTCAAAGCTGGTTAGAAGCAAATGCATGCTTAAAAACCAATATAAAAATTGAAAGAGGCAAAAGTAATTCTTTACACACTTAACTGCAAAGTCTTTTCCTCATATTTAATTGGTAGTATTTAAATATTGACTATAGTGGATTGTTCTTCATTTAACCCCATAAGTTAACTTGCAGTGCTTTTATATATTTGTTCACTTTTACATTAAAAATTGTTTCAAAAATACTACCTTTTTTCCCCCAGAGGCATGAGTATAGCACATGTCCCAGTTCCCTCTTTTCTTTCTAATACTTAGATTGTTACACACATCTTGTGAAAAATTGTTTAATTTTTATGGCTCGAGAAAGTAGACTATACTGACTGTAAATTCAAAACATCTGCACTGCGTCGTTGATGTAAATCATTAAATCTGCAATTTTATGTGCACTTTGCTTTTTCCTAACAAATTAGCACTTAAAATATTGAAGGGAAATTTCATACCTCTATTTTCTTCATCATATATTAATGACTTAGGCTGCAGTTTGATACATACCTCCCTAGAATCATCAAACTGGAAGGACACCAAAGGTCATCTAGTCCAACTCACTGTAATGCAGGAATCATAGCTAAAGCATCCCTGCCAGATGGTCATCTAACCTCTGTTTATAAACCTCCAGTGATCGCTTATTAACCCAGTTCCCACCCTGAAATCAATTTTATCCCTTCCCCATCTTTACATCCTCCTCCTCCTCTGTACTTAACCAGCAGTAAAAGTACCTTTATACTCAGTTGGACTTCTTCTGGGTAGACTTGTATCAGATTTTTTTAGTTCATTCTAGATCTTCATCTCAAACCTATATTGTGTTCAGTCTCTGATTCACTTATACTTTAATGTCAAAATAATAGTATTTCTGATTATATGTGTCTTAGTGTTTGTAATTTAATTCAAATTTTACATTAGTTGTTTTTAAACTTTATTGGCAAAAACAATCTTTGTTTATTCTGGAACTCGAAATCTGAAATAATCTTACTATTCTTTCAGCCATATGTTTTAAATAATGCACTTTTTACTTTGTTCAAAGTGAGCATGTTAAGACGTTGTTTCTAATATTGAGCATGCATTGGTGGGAGTAAGGTCTAAATGAAATGATGGATTTGTAATGCTGTTCCAAACACTACCCACCAAATTCAGGATATGGAGGTCTTTTCCCTACCTCATTTGCGGAGGTGTCTGGTGCTTATCTTCATAAAGTTATGATGAAGTGGCCAAGGCATGTGCAGGTTCTTTTTAAAATTCCTGTGCCACTCTCTGGGCAATATGCAGCTTCCCTGACTTCTTGGGAAGCATGCGGGAGCATGTTACGTTACAATGTCCTCCTATGGGACTTCCAGAAAGTATGTGAAGCTGGTAAGGTTATAGCAACTGAGAGAGGTGCACTGGGAATACTCTGGGATCCAGTAGATACTTTCATGAGTACAAAGGAAGGGGTTTTCACCTATTGCCCCTTTTATTTTCTGTCTCCTTTATCCTCCACCTCCGCAGTGGGTTGGGGGACCCTTTGGAACAGTGAGGGAAACATTGCAGGGAGCTGCTAGAGAAAGGGGAAATTTGCAAAAGCCGGCCCATCCCACTGCCCATTCTGCTCCTGGAATGTGCCACCGAATCCAAGAGCCTTCTGCCAGCTGAGGGACACAATTGGATTAACATAACTAAATCTCAGGAAGAGTTAAAGAAGTGCCCCATGTCTAAACATGTCTGCATTGCAAAGACTCCTCATAGCATCCTATTTCTTGTACTAATCATGTCAGACCTTGGCAAATAACTTGGACAGAGGACTACCTGAAAGACTCAAGCACATCTGTTATTGTTCATGCCAATAGAAGTAGAATAATACCACAGTAACACGCATCCAAAATGTCAGCTACTTGTCCTAGTCTTTGTCAGAGTAGCTGAAAAAAGATTGGTTTGTTTTTATTTGGAATGTGTTGGTTAGAAATATAGCCTTTAAATATTCTAGTGTTCCTCTCTCTCTAAGTGTAAATAAAATCATTTGGCACAGCAGAATGTGTAGTCTATCACAGTAGGTGTAGTATGTATTATCCAACTTTTTTCAGACAACATGTTTTATAGCTTTTGTCTTTTTGTAAGTGTCTTTGCATTCTCAGTGAAGAAAAATGTCAAAGAATTAACCTCAAAGCAGTGGGTAGAAAGATCTGTATAGATAGAGTAGAAACATAATTTTGAAGATAACTGCTTGCAGAAATCAACAGCAAGGACTCATTACATTTCACAAAGTAAGTTTATATTCTGTATTTTATATGTTTGGGACCAATAATAGAATTTGCTCTGTGGGGCTCCACAAGGTTCCACTCTTTCCCTGATGTGGTTTAACATCTCTATGGAAATGTTGGGAGAAGTAATCCAGGGAACTGACTGCAGTATCCTCAGTATGCAGATGAAACAACTCTGTCTTTCCATTCCATCTGAATCAGGAGGGACTGGTGACTTGAAGCAGTAATGGGTCAATAAACTTGAGACTGAATCCTGACAAGATATAGATACTGATAGTGGGTAGTTGCAGGATTTGGGAATTGGGTAGGAGGTCTGTTCTGGAAGAAATTACATTCCCCCAGAAGGAGCATTCTGGGATGTTCCTTGAGCCAACCAACCAGACAGACCAAAACAAAAACCAAACAATACCTCACATAGATACATTAAAACCAAGAGAAAAAGAAAGTTTTAGTTTTCATTGTGGTAATTCTTCTAATACTGTACTTATAGGTGTCAGAATGCGATTCTGACTTGTTTTCTCCATCAAAAATCTTGCACTCTCTTAGACAGGATATTACTGGACAGTGTTTAATTTGTGATTTTGCAGATATATTTGGTTTGGGGGTTGTTGTTGTTGTTGTTGTGTTTTCGTGGTCAAGCATTAAAATGTGTATACAGTGGTACCTCGGGTTAAGTACTTAATTCATTCCGGAGGTCCGTTCTTAACCTGAAACTGTTATTAACCTGAAGCACCACATTAGCTAATGGGGCCTCCCGCTGCTGCCGTGCCGCCGGAGCACGATTTCTGTTCTCATCCTGAAGCAAAGTTCTTAACCCAATGTACTATTTCTGGGATAGCGGAGTCTGTAACCTGAAGAGTATGTAACCTGAAGTGTATGTAACCCGATGTACCACTGTACACCTGTTTATAATGAGTGTTATGCTAACATTTCACTGCAGTGTACAGCAGTATAATAAAACAGCACTCAAATTCATTAAAACAGTAACATTCAGTAAAATATATTGCTTATTATGTGGGTATCTGAGGGCAGTATACAACAGTATAATAAATTACAATTCAAATAAAATTAAAATGTACACGCACACACACCCGGCCCTGGGACTCCTCATAAGGAAGCTCTGCCTGGAGGAACAACTGTGAGGGGAGAGACTTCGTCAACCACCTGCGTTGCTCCACCCTCTAGTCTCTGCTTCTCAGTTTGTATTGTATTATTTTATGTACTGTGGCTTGCTGTTGTTTTATTGATTATAGTTTAGAAATTATTTATTGTAACTGTTGAGTGGATTTGTGTTTAACTTTTATATGTTGATATTATTATTTTATACTTTTCTAATACAGTGGTGCCTCGCAAGACGAAAAGAATCCGTTCTGTGATTCTCTTCGTCTAGCGGTTTTTTCGTCTTGCGAAGCAAGCCCAGTGACGGATTAGCGGATTAGCGCTATTAGCGGCTTTTAGCAGCTTATCTGCTGATCGGATCAGCTGATAAGCGGCTTAGCGGCTTAGAAAAAGGGGGGAAGGGGAAAAAACAGCAGGAACTCGCAAGACATTGTCGTCTTGCGAAGCAAGCCCATAGGAAATTCGTTTTGCGAAGCACCTCCAAAATGGAAAACCCTTTCGTCTAGCGGGTTTTCCGTCTTGCGAGGCATTCGTCTTGCGGGGCACCACTGTAATTGTTGAATGTTACTTTTTGATGTAGGGATGCGGGTGGCGCTGTGGGTTAAACCTAGGACTTGCTGATCAGAAGGTTGGCGGTTCAAATCCCCGTGATGGGGTGAGCTCCCGTTGCTCGGTCCCTGCTCCTGCCAACCTAGCAGTTCAAAAGCACGTCAAAGTGCAAGTAGATAAATAGGTACCGCTCTGACGGGAAGGTAAACGGCGTTTCCGTGTGCTGCTCTTGTTCGCCACATGACCCGGAAGCTGTACGCTGGCTCCCTCGGCCAATAAAGCGAGATGAGCGCCGCAACCCCAGAGTCAGTCACGACTGGACCTAATGGTCAGGGGTCCCTTTACCTTACTTTTTGGTGTAGGTTGCTTATTTTAAAGTTTTGTTTTATTATCACATTTTTGTATTGCATTAGATTGTTATAAGATGTACATTTTTTGTTTCTTCAGCTTGTAAACCGCCTTGAGTATTGTAAGATAGAAAGACGGTATACAAATAAAAAAATGATGATGATGATGAAATGCAGCAAATCTAAACTATTGGGCAGACAATACAAAGATTCTTAGAGTCCCATAATGGCTGGTCAAGCAAAAGGCATGATAAACAAAAAAGTTTTCAACATGCACTGTAATTGCATTAACGCTTTTGGTTGAAAGTGTATTTGACAGCAACTGGCTTATTGCCAGCTGTTCGCCCTGTCACAAGCTTGACTATCTAAAATCTGGAGAAATGGGTTAGAGCTATCTCTTCAGAGAGTATGTTTCCTATTGCCTGTCTAATACTGTCTCTGGAAAACCTTGCATCCCAAATGCTTCCAGGGCATCTGAGACACTCTGCAATCTGAAAATACGCCTTTCTGCTAAATTTCACAGGTTCCCACATGTATTATATATTATGCAACTCTGAGCTTCTCCTACTTTCTAGTTTATAAATGTTTCTCTCTTTTTCTACTCTGCTTTTTGTGTGCGTGCGTCAGTTTGCCAGGAAATGTCATACAATAGGAAACATGGAATACAAGAAGAGCCGCTGCTAGGAAAATTGGGGGGGGGTATTGATTATTCAGTACCTTCTAACCTTTAAATTCCACATTTTTTCACCTTCCATATCATTTTTTATACGTTGGTTCTTGTTACAAGAGTGAACAAGCTTAACAGTAAAAGACACACGCATGCAGACAATGCCAACATGCATTAAAATATGTTCCACTAGTGTGTTTTTTGCTGGGTGTCTTTAAAAAGGGGGTGGGACTAGGAAACAGAAGGATAGCACAAGGGCTTTGCTTACTGTTTCATGAGGCTTTTAGAATGGATTCCCATCTGTTAGGCCTGTGCGCTGATAAAGCTTGCAGCAGCTGGCCTGACTCTCTGCTAATCCATCCATTCCATCTACAGATCAGAAGGTGGCCTGTTTCTTCTCAGAGGCCCCTGGACCTTAGAGACTAGCCTGAGCCCCTCAGTGTTCCCAGTGGATCTACAAACAAGTATAATTATATGACACAAGTGCTAGTAACTTGAGCATGTTGAGGATGACAATTGTATAGTATGGAACGTTGATTCAGTAACCTCATCCTGGAAGCAGTGTCCCCCTCCCCCCTTTAAACAGGATACTAGCTATAGCTAAAATATACATCTAATGTCTGACATTGAAATGGGGAAACAAACTGGCTTGGAAGCATTTGTATGACATCTGCATGCTTATGTATTTTGTGTCACATATTTGTTTCCATTGTTCCTCCTAACAACTCTCTCTTCAAATCGTGTATTTTGGAAAAGTTCCCATTACTTCACTGGAAGTTAAAATATTGCATCCTAGAAGCCCTTAAATTGATTACTTTAATGTATACATGGGGCTGCCTTCGAAAAGCCTTCAAAATTTCAACTAGTTCAAAACATTACATTCATACTATTGTCAAGGGCTTTTTAAGGATCTTTTGTGGCCAGAGTTTGTTCCTGAAATGGTCTACGATCAGGATATCTGAACAGGAAACTTCCACCATATTAATCTGCTATTCAGAGTTGTCTTCTGATATCTAGTGCTTTATTCTGATTGTTTTGATGTTTTTATTAATTGTTGTTTAGCACTCTTAAGTGTCTTTTATGAAAGGCAATATACGAATATTTTAGATTAGTTTTATTAGATTTTTTTTAATTAGGGAAACTGTAAAATAATCATTTCACTTGTTCTTAAGTGAAGATATTTAGTTCTTGTAAACCAGTATTTTTAACTTCACACTCCCTCCACAGCCTCTGAATGCTTTTTGCAAATACAGGTATACAGAACACGTTGTCCCGAGTACTTCTTGTTTCTGTCACTAGCAGATCAAAAATAGATTCTCGTGTTTTATATTAATTGATAAAGAACTGTGTTCATATAGTTTAATTTTCAAAGCCTAGAACTATGAAAGTAAAAAATAAAGAGCTAGGCAGGCATGTAAATAAATGTGTGATAATCATTGCAACATGTAACTTTGCATCATATTTTAGTGCTGATCTGCTGCCGTTCTTTACCTACCCTTCAAGAGTACGTTTTTCAAAACAAAGATTGGTTTTCCTTTCTGAAATGTTAGAATGGCTAAAATGAAGTCCAGTGCAGTGTTGCTTAAAATACAGATAAAAGGGGTTATGCAGCGTATCATTGTCATGTAAAGTTATAGTTCTACTGGGAGATGTTTTCTGTAAGTCTTGGTCATAAGGATTATTTTATTTTATTTTTTACAAAATGAATTAGTAAAATGTATTTTAGTTTGGGGAAGGATCTATTTAATCACCAACTTTGATCGCATTACAGGAAAGTAACTTCCTATTTCGTTTAGTTTTATAATTAACGTGTATAACAGCTGCAAATATTGAGCACTGTTTACAATTTACAACATTTCAAATATTAAAATAGTATATTTATTTACCTGGTTCCTTGTACTCATAGAGTATGTCCAACAGCGCTCATACAAATTGCTATCAGCAAGTCTCCCTGTGCCCATTCTGTCATTCCCTCCTTCTCAAGTCCTTCTGTCTTTGAAGATGAGATTGGAAAAGAACCAGCAAATTTGGCAGTGTATTTTGGTGGGCTGCCATGTCAAGAATTTTGAATTTCATGCACTCAGCAGGGTACAGTGCACTCTATGACATATAATCCCAGAATATGTTAACTTTGAGCAAAATGTACTGTTTAACATATGCATGCTTTTTACATTTAGTAAACCCTTTCTTTCACTTCTTCTGACATTATTTCAGTTCAAGATTTCCCCACCTCCCAGCCCCATTATGCCTCAAACAGGATAGATGTGTATGCTAAACCCAGTTCAGATTGAATGGAATCAAAAATATCATTTATTGGCAACAATTTTCTCATCTGACAGAGGTCAGAGATGACAGAGGTTTATACAGAGGTAGCCTCAATGCCAATGAAAATAGGTTCCTTACACACTGCAGCTTCTGATGTTTTCTAGTCGTTTTTTTAACTACTACTTGTTGGTTAAGTGTCCTATTTTCAGGATGCCAACAAATTGCCTTCCTAGGCTGCCTTGCCACTTAGCCCCTAAAAGTATTTAAAAACAAACATGTGTTTAATGAATATGAAAATAGTAAAACCACAATAAAGGAGCTAAGTCTTTGGCTCAAACAAGTGCACAAGGTGATCTGCTTAAAAAAAAAATTTAGCCACCTGGGTGCCAGGCCAGTCTTCTGACATATTCAGAATCTGTTTTAAGGAAACACTGGGATTGCTATTCCCCCTTGCCATCAGTTGTGACTGGGGGTGACTGATAAGCCTAAGCCACTGGAAGGCATTCCTGTTTGGGGATTGCTCCTCCATGGTCTGTAATTTTGCTTCTAGAATGATTGTGAATCGGTGGCAATAGAACAGGGCAAGATCTGAGCAAAAGCTTCTGCAGACGAAACATATGTAGAAACAAGGAAGAAAATGGGCACATTTTCCATGATCGAGATGAAGACTCCTCTAAACTGAGTTTCAAGACCATGCATAAAACTCGATTGCCTGGTCTGATGGTGTAAAATAATATATGCATGCTGACTGGTAGCTTCAGTGAAAGGGCTATTTACATCCCTTCACTGTAACGGAGTTTCTGCTTTGCTCTACCATGGCTATTTGTATGTTGTGTTCTTGCTGAGGAACTGCAACATGTAGTCCTGTAGATACAGCAAAGCATTTGACTGGAACTCAGAGGAGAGAGCTATCAATGGCTACTAGCCACCATGGCTGTGCTTTACCTCCATAGTTCAAGGCAGCTATGCTCCCGAATACTTTCGTAGCTTGGATTTGAACAGCTTAGTTCCCGAACGTTTTGGGTCCTGAATGCTGCAAACCCGGAAGTGGCTGTTCCGGTTTGTGAACTATTTTTGGATGCCGAACGTCCGACAGGGCTTCCGTGGCTTCTGATTGGCTGCAGGAGCTTCCAAGGGAGGGGCTAATTGTGATGGTGCTGGGAGAGGCTGTTTGTTTGTTTGTTTGTTTGTTTGTTTGTTTGTTTGTTTGTTTTCCTCCTCCTTGGCCCCAGAAGCTATTTGTCCTGCAAGGGGAAAACATACAGAGGTACCCACTAATTCATCCTTGGAAATGATTCAGAATAATTTGTTGCTAACTAGATTTATGTATGCTGTTCCTATGAGGAAATCACTTCATTGGGAATCCTAGGTTTTTTTCATAATATCAGTTTTCACCTTGATACGCGTTTGAAGTTAGTGATACCTCCCTCTCTTTCTAGTTTTACTATAAAACTGAAACTATTAAAGATTAACCACATATCTTAGTATTATGTTATTGTATTAATAGAAAATGTGGAAGAGTATTATCTTCTGTGATTCGAAAATGTGCACTAAGTCCACCAGTGCCAGCCTGGTATCCCTTGTGTTTCTGCAAATGTTGCTTAAATATTGTTTAAAAATCTTATATCTCATTAACTCGTTATACAGTAGTGCTGTAGCCCAAGTTTTTAAACAGCATTAAACCTAACTGAAGGTTTTGTTTTGTGGGCCAATATACTTCAGTGCATCTTTCACTGACAGCTGAAATGTAATTAATAACTTCTTAAATGCCATATTCCCATCCCAGCCGCTTCCAGTTCTGTTTGCTTAAAACTGTCTGGCCATGTTCTCAGCCTTTGTTCATGCTCCCTTAAGTGAGAATGTCATGCTTCCTTTTTAACTGAACTTGTGGAACTGGTCAAACTAGATTGACATAGATGTGTAAGATTACATTTGCTATTCCTTTAGCTTTGTAGACAAAATGCAGCCCTAATGATGCCTCTGTCTGGTTCAGGGTACATTAAAGCATGCGCTTTCCTGTAGGATAAATGATGTGGAAATCTAATTCACCTTGATGCGTCCTTTCTGTCTATTTCTTACATCCCTGTGCTGTGCCCCCCCCCTTTTCCTCCTCCCTCCTTTGAAAGTTGTAGAGAAAAGTTCAAAGCAACAAAGTTCTCTCTTCAGGCATGTGGAGTGAATAAGGAATGATATGATAGGGAATGAGGGGAAAACATACTCTGGCAGTCTGCTGCACTCAGAATGTTGAGTTGTTCATCAAACAGCTGTGGGTAGTGAATGGCTCAGTTTTGAGTGGACTAAAGGAGCAAATAGACATCATGTTTATATTTCGAAGGGTATCCTAAAACTAGCCTTCTTTTTCAAGTTTTTGGGGATTATATAAGCTTTTTGTTGTCATTAATGGTGCTTTCCTAGCTTTCCTTAAGAGAGTGAAGGTCAGTGTTATAACCAGGCTGTTCTCTTTAGGTAATAAAAAGTAGAACACATTGCCTACATAGAGTAATCAGTGATCCACATTCTTCTAATTTGTGTGTCTTAGTTCCACATATATTTTAGTGTGCTTTATATCAGTATTTGAATAACCATAAGGGGCAGGGTGGGTTGGAAATTTTAAAATCTCAGTGAATAAATAAGTCATGGAATAAATAACTTACACCATTTTAAAAAATATGAATAGATACAGATTTAGCATGGCCCACTCCATCATCTCAGTTGGAACTCCTTCGTTTCACCTGGTCATTAAACATTTTACTTGTCTTTTGTTTCCTCTCTAGCTTTCCCTATTGTTTTTTTGTGGGCAGAGACTGTATTGTTTTAAAATATTTGTTCAGCTCCTAGATAATTTAAATAAATAAATGAGTTTAAATGGGCAAAGAGGTGCAGTGAATCTCCATACAAGCGAGATGAGAGGAGTGCTACATCCTGTATTCAGATGCCTAAGACCATGTAGTGTGTAGTAACTCCCTTTTCTCTACAGGGTTCCTCATCAGAGGAGACTAGACTACCCCAGGAGGAATATAGTAAATGGCAGATGAAAAACTGGGTTATATGCAATGTCCCACACCTGGAGTTCCATATGTGCAGCTGGACTTCCCTTTCCTCTGCTCCCCATGTGCCCCAAAATATGCTCTCTGCCTTCCAGAGCAGATTTTGAGGGTGCATAGGAGGCTGCAGGGAGATGAGCAGGAAGGGGATGTTTTGTTATGCAGGTAGTTGTTGTTTTTTTAAAATGGTTTGTAAAAGATTTAGATTTGTAATCTTAAACTCACGAGTAAAGTCTATAGAATGCGTAACTTACTCTTAAGTAACCTGCTTTAGATGTGAATTGCAAATGTGGATTTTCCATCTACAGTGGGTGAAGGGGTTATGAATTGGGCATCCCAGACTGTATGTCTGGAGCTGAGAACCCAAATGACTGTACTTCGAATCTTCTGTGCCATTTCCCCCACCTTATTCCAAGCTAAGGTGTTGGATCTACATTCATGGTGATTCCCCTGGGCAGCACTAAATTTACTTTCAGGTAATTTTTTACTTAGGTAAAGAAGTGGATGGGTGTATTAAGTCAGTACTGTACTAACATTTCTCCACTCATTTTTATTTAAACATTTCAATTTATTTTAACTAATTTCTGTTGAAATCCTAAAAATCACCAAGGGAACCAAATTAATACTGGGAACCAGAATATCTGTAAAATGAATAGGAGATGAATTTAGCTTGAAGGTTTAAACATCCCTTTTATTAACATCCATATTACATGTAGCAATGTGGGAAACGTGAACAATTTGGGAAACGTGAACAATTTTGACTGCATACTTTCACATGGAGAGACAGTCTTTTCCCTTTTGCCAATCCATTTTACCATTGAAGCATCTGACTTAAAGGAGGTTAGCTGAATGTCTCAGTGTGGTGACTTTAAACGGTCTTTGTATGAGTACTTTGAACAGTGCTAATAACAATGGTTTCTGGCAATTGCAAAATGGGATCTGACCAATTTTAGTAAAATAGTGGCACTGGAGCCACAGAGCTTATTTTTGAAATAGTGTTTCAGTTTGAACTGAGTTAAAGCGATCATTTTAAAGAAACAGTTTTTCACCTCACTGTAAATGATAGACAGCTACTAGACGAGGTAATGATCTGTCTTCATGTTTGATGCCTCCTTTTATCAGTCCAAGGTTTTTCACTGAGTCAGATCTATTGATTAGCATTAGTCTACTTTCCAGGAAACTCGTTTTGCATTGAATGTCACACCCTAAGTATACTAAATATATGCCAAGAGAGTGCTTGAACTCTGTTGAACGCTGCCTGGTAAATTATATGTTTGCAGAGTGTTTTTAGTAAGTGTAATAGGTATGAGCCCCTCAAGTGTTAACTGAGGTCATCTTTCCCTTGTAGCAGTGTGAAGAATATGATGGATCAAATAGAAGATAGGCACTGTACATTTACCAGTATTTTCTAGGGTGCATGCATGTGATATATCTAGTGGCACATAGCAATAACTTGTGGAAGAAATATAATTTCTACTCCAAATCAGCCAACGTAATTTACTTAGAAAATTTAAATGAGGGTGAAAAATAAAGAAAGCTTGCTTCATTTGTCACAAATCAAGTATTGTCAGTTCAGAAACCCTGGAAAGTTGGGTGTTCTCTGGGTGTATTTTTACAAACCTCTCCTTGTTTTGAGGCAGTGTTTGATGGGGTTCAGGTGCTACTCTTTAAATAAACTTGGGTCACTTCTAAAGCAGAAGGTGAAGTACAATGCTTCTGAGTAATTATGTTAATTATACTGATGGGGGCTAGATAGGAATTAATTGAGACCTTGGGGAGATGAGAGGAAGACTGAACTTATATTCTATGACTGTGGTTGCCTATTGGTTGAGGGTTTTTAAATTTATAATAAAGGCATTTAAAAAAATAACTTGAATGGTGGGAGAATTGACTTATCCCCAAAAGTGCAATTGTTAAGGAATCTTGAGTTAAATCAAAACTCTTTTATTATATTCTTTTGTTTAGATGATAATGTGCACATTTGATTCAAAATACGCCCTTGTGCTCATTTTGCTGAAGGACCCCTGGACTCTGCCCGAAAGTCCTGCTCTGTTGGCATCATTGATTAGGAACACAGTCAATATATATTATTAATGCCATTCACGGTGCATTTTTCCACGGAATTCAATCCATTTCAATAAGAATGGCATAGGAGTGCTTCCTCCTTGGATTGTTAGTCCCTTGGTTTTCATTAGATATAGTCTGGAGACTTTGGCATTTAATCATGACTTTTGCGTTGTTGGTCTCTTTCTCTCTGTTCGTCACTCCCACTTAAGGGCTCAGAATGGAATTTTGAATCAGATGAAGAAAACAATCACTATTCCTTAAAAAAATCTAATTCTGTTTAGGTCAAACAATCACCCACTTTCCCATTTTCCCATAACCAGTGTACTGGTTAAATCCTTCTTTGTACTCATTCACTTCTGCTATGATTTCATAGAATCATAGACTTGGAAGGGTCACCTAGTCCAACTCCCTGCAATGCAGGAATTTCAACTAAAGCCTCCATGACAGATGGCCATCCAACCTCTGCTTAAAAACATTCAGTGAGGGTGTCCATTCCACTGTTTAACAGCTCTTACAGTCAAAAAGTTCTTCCTGATGTTTAATCAGAATCTCCTTTATTGTAACTTGAATTCATTGGTTTTGGTCCTAGCCTCTGGAGCAGGAGCAGGCGAAGACAAGCTTGTGGTCTACTAGGACCCCTAGACCCTTTTCACATGTACTACTGGTAAGCCAGGTGTCTCCCCTCTTATATTTTTGCAGCTGGTTATTCCTAAGTGTAGAAGCTTACATTTGTCTTTATCAAAATTCATTTTGTTAGTTTTGGCCCAGGTCTCCAATCTGTTATGGTCATCTTGACTCCAGATTCTGTCTTCTGTGGTATTAGCTACCCATTCCCATTTGGCGTCATCTGCATATTTGATGAGCTTCCTCTCATCAACTGAGGGCTTCTAGAGTGGTTTTACTGTGCAAACTAGCCTCCAAACAGAAGAACTGTAGAGTGGGAAAAGATAATTATATTGTATTTTGAATGTTATCTCATTCTAAGAAGAGAGGGAGTTTTTGTATTATCTACAGTTTATATACATTTATATCATAAAGGTGTTGTGCAATTTTAACTATAATTTCCGCTATGGTAGATGGCATTTTTCCACATGGTACTGATTAGAAATACTCCAAATACTCTCATGCGTGCTGACTGCTTTTCTTTGCTCATATCAGTGCTATATAATATAATCAGATGCTGACTTCTTCTCAGGTGAGTGTACCAGTTTGATTATGTATGCTAAATGAAGGACAAGAAGAGGGATAGTGTTTCTTCTGCTCTCTTATCTGAAAACCCTGGCATTAACTTGGTAGAATAAAAACGATATCATGTGGGAGGCTCCTGGAGCGATTTTACTGTGCAAGCACTAGCCTCCAAACAGAAGAACTGGAGAAGGGGAAAAGGGAATATAAAGCAGAAATGTAAAACCCACAGAAATAGGAAGAGATTTCACAATATTCCATTCCTGCTTTCTTTTTAAAAAGCCATTTATATATCCTGCACTTAACAAATGTGGAAATTTCTACTTTGTTATCTTACCTGTCAGTTGAAATTTCACTAAATACTTGCAGTAGGCTTGTGTCGGCATAAAACTCCCTGAATGTCTTTAAGGTACTGTACTGAAAAATTCACCCCTTGCCATGCCACTTCTCTACCAATCCTGATCTTCACAAGAGCTTTCTGGCAATGGTGCAGGTGCCATGATAGCACAAGGACAGCCCTGCTCCATGAAACCCAAGACCCAGCTAGTCCTGCAGTGTGATCTTAACAGTGACCAACCAAATGCCTACAGGAAGCACACAATCAGGACACGAGTGCAGTAACACTTTCCCACTCATGTTCCCTAGCAACTGATACTCAGAAGGCATTATTGCTAGTAGCTATTGATAGCCTTATCTTCCATGAATTTGCCTAACCCATTTTTAAAGCCATCTAGGTTGGCAGCTATCACTTGGGCACTAGGTGCCTGGCTCTCAGTATAGTTATAGAACAACAATTTATGGTGCTCTGTGGCCAATCCTAATGCTTACTTGTCTGTACAGAAGCTCAAAAGATCAGTCCATTAGATAATCTGTAAAAATGTCTTAAACCTTAAAAATATATATGATAACACTATTTGACTTGTTAAACCAATTGTAACATTGTATTCTTTCCTGTTATGCTTCATGCATTATTGTTGCAAACAAGAGTGCTTCATCTAGTTTTCACAGAACAAAGTCTTAATATTAAATATAATGAGTAATAGTTCTCATTAACTGTGATATAAAACATTACATTCTCAGATCTCTGGTCCAGGTACTCTTCTGTTCTTTCTTCAAAATGAAGATGAACACATCTAACCAATGAAGGTTTTTACTCCTTGGTAGAGAGGTCCACAACAGTGTCACAATACATGATAACCTTATAAATTGTCACTTGTCAGCAGAATGATTTAGTACATGTAACTATAGTCCAGATGTGCTAACAAGGATTGCAGCCACATCAAACAATGTGCTTTTTTGCATATTCATATATGGGCCTCCAAATGTGTAGATATATTTTGTTTTTGTGTGCATGTTCTTGAGCGTTTTCCAGTGTAAATACCTAAATTGTCATGTGGAATAGAACTAATTTTCTAGCAAATGGTGCAGCGCTCCCAGGATTCAGAGACATAAGAAGTGGAGGGCAGTTGTACCTTTTACAGTGGCACCTCTGGTTGCAAACGGGATCTGTTCCGGAGGCCCATTCGCAACATGAAAAGCCCTTTCCGGTACTTCCGGGTCACCGTGGGATGCAACCTGAAAAAACGTAACATGAAGCAAACATAACATGAGATATGACTGTACAACTTATTCACACTTTCTCTCTGTCCTCAGTATGAACTTTTCTAGCTACTTACCAAACAGATGATGTGAGCTCAAAAGAGTCTGCTTAAACCACTGCAACATACTTGCAGCATACCCTGTTATAGATCATACATACTCCGGATAAGGAGATCCGTATGTGTTTTGCTTCCTAGATAAAAACAACTGCATTGTAAATCAGGTGTATAAGATTTTTATTTGTCCATACCACACAGCTGTCAGTTAGATGCACATCCCTATGCACATTCTGGAGCACCTAACAATACCCATCTAGAGCTGGATTAAAATGTGGATGTAAACATAGTCTTTGGATAGTCTCAAGGATAACTGGTTTTTTATTTTCTTTTTATTCAACAACATTTATATACTGCTTGATTGAAAATAAACCTCTACATGGTTTACATTAAATCAAAACATTAAAATTATTGGAAAAAACAGGTATTTAGAAATATACAAAGGCGTATTTACATACTTTATGAATAATATAATAGTACTAATATAATAGTAGCACTTTGAATGTGACCTGGTAGCAAATGGGCAAGCAGTAACAATACTCAGTAATATCTAGCAAATAACTAATTGGCTGGCACTCTCAGTTTACCAAGGAAATCAAACGTTTCTCACAGCAGCAGCATGGATATGGAAGATCCTTCTGTTTTCCATTTGGTTGCTATATCATATGCTTGTAGCATTCTCTCATGATAAAGTAACTGTTTTATAGTAAGTGAAAAAAGAGGGTTTGGAGAGGGGGGCATGGGTTATAAGGGAATGATAATGATATCAATTCATAAACTGTTACTAAAACATCTGGCATAGTTTTTTTGAAAAAGATTTTGGATTACTGTTCTAAGAAATTAATTCATTTTTTGTATTAAAAAAAACTTTAGTTTTCCAAATAACATTTTTTTTCCTGAAGGGCATAACATGTTGGCAGTCACTCAATGTGTTGGTGATATATTACCTTAGGAGGAGATTTATGTATGTTTCAAATAATTCTCTAGACATCTTGTAGCTCTAGTTTGAAACAAAGTAAATCATAACCCAGAGCATGTTTGTTTGTTTGTTTGTTTGTTTGTTTGTTTGTTTGTGTATGTTTAACCACATCATTTCTCCCACATGAAGCCAATGAACTGCATCACTTTTTGTAAATTTTAATGATTTTCTTCCTCTTTGCATAAAACAGAAGGAACCTGCAATTTTAGGAGTTGTGTATGTGTTGGTACTCCTACAAGTTTTGGGGTGAAAGTTGTGTGTTTGCAGGAATATGTAAGCACATGCTTAAAACCAAGTTGATTACCTTATTGAGTGTCTCTGAAAGCATTGTAACATTAGTTTTGAACATTTTCAATAGACTAACCATATAGTAGTGCTCCATATGTTTGATTACTTTGCTTTCCTATACATTTACTGTAATTATGGAGCTGGCAGTGGGCCAGGATGTCCTTCCCTTGGCCTTTGCAGCCACAGAGCAACTGACCAACCATTGCAGAAGCTCTTTCTGGAAGGGACTGGTTCCTAGTTGTGGTCCTCTGGCCATTGATGGGGGTAAAATTGATTTTCTTCTTGCTGCAAGGCAAGTGGATATGTTATCCCAAGTGTTCATTTTCAATCTTTTAATGGATGTATTAGAAAGCTCAAAATATTTGGAATGAAAGACTGTGGGAAAGAAATGCTGAATAAATCTTTCACAAGCAACAGCTGAAGTTTTGCCATTGATTCCATGGAATTTTCAATAAAGATACTTTGAGTCAAACAGTCTTTAGGTCTCATCTCCACATTTAATTCTACAGATTCAAAAGCATGAGGGCATGTTGCTATCTGTGTATATGTGATAATATATAATGTGTCCCAGAGACACAGAGCCCTGAAACTTAGTATACATTTACCAAATTGGATATTTTTAAACTTAAATTTAAAAATCTGCTATAGCAATAGTAGTCTGAAGGGAAGACATTTGTACATTTCATGTTCAAAATGGGGCTCATAGCATGTCCCCAAGTGAGGGTGCTTCCTAGCTCCCCATAAACATGATCGTTGGCATAATCCAAGATACCCTGATTACTTGAAAAGCTTGTAGAAGTCTCTCCCTTTAAATGGTAGGGAGGGCAAGCAAGAAAGGTATTTCAAAATGTTTAAAAAGACTTCCAATGAATGTTTACTAATAAAGTTTCAAAATGGGGCACCTTTATATCAAACGGTCAAACAAATGGCACAAAGTTTTCCTCATAGTAGCAGCCTTTCTTCCAACATAGAAGAACAGAATAAGGCTCATATTAGGAAACAATGATGGCATCAGGATTTTTCCACTGTACCTTTACTCTGCCGGCACCTGCCTCTTTTTCTTCAACTTTCCCCCTTTGGAAAAGTTCATGGAATGCGGCACTCAAGAAAATGTTTTACAGATATTTTATAAATATATTAAAGAAAGAAGCTTTCAACTTGTAGGAAGGCACTTGTGAATTATAGAGACGTTGGAGAGAAGCTAGCTGTCTGATCCAAATATACCAAGGTATTGTAGAAAGAGGACTTGGAGCAAGTACATCACCAGTAATACACTGGCAAGATGTAGCACCACTGATGCCCACATGTTCTAAAACAATACAAAAAAATACTATTATGTTAGGAAAAGTTAACATCAGTCCCAAGGAATCCTGGAAATTATAAGCCAGAAATAAGTTACTGGCTGGTTTGCAGAAACAGACAGGTTGAACCCTTTGATAAGCACAGTGTGTTATTTATGACCATTTTTGAACCATAAAGCTGCTAAATACGTTGAAATAGGTAAGAGCCCTTTACCTGTTGCATACAACCCCATTGTTTTTCACTTTGCAGTGGTAATTATTTATTTTATAAAAGTGTTTAGATAGCCCGCTTGCATAAAATATCAGAACAGCAATATAAAAACACAGGGAACTATTAAAAGGGGTACAGAAAAATAATTAATAACTGGCAAATGCACAGGCCTGTTGGCATTAAAAAGTTTTCAAGAGACACCTGAAAGTCAGAAGTGACAATGCCAGCTGAATCTCTGCTGATGTACCACAGCAAGGAAGTGGTGATACTAAATGTCCAACTACTGTATTAGGCCAGTCCGGGCTCTGTAACACAGGGGACAACAATGAATAAGCAAACCAGGAAATCTCTAATTAACCATAGTTTCCAGTTCCCACAAGCTAGGATATTAAATCAACTGAAACAGGAAAATCTACTTAATTAGAAGCTTTCTTTTTTGACTGTGGCTTTCTTAGTGGCACAAGCAAAGCAGCTGCATGCATAGGCAAGATCAAGTTATTAAGTTGAGGTATGTGTCCAAGCACAAACTAACATCAATATTATATTCTGTTTCTGATCTTCAGGGCCCAGCACTTGAAATTATGTGGCCCAAGCAGCTCATGTACAAGAGGTATCAGCTGACTTGGGATCCCTGAGTTTGCAGAAGTACAAATATGCTAAGATATGGGGATCCCTATGCGGGTGAAGCATTACCCATAGCTTGGTGATTTCCACTGCCACTGAATGTGAAAGTGGGGGTAGCTCAACAGGCTAGTAGATGAAAGTTAAATTCAGACATGATTTGAATGTAGTGTGTCTATCCCCAACCCATCTCAAAAAATCCCAGAAGGTAGTAGCATACAGAAGAGGCCCTGCTCTTTCAATTTCAGCTATTTAGTGTGAAACTTCTTTTTAATAGCCCTACTAATGCAAATGGAATTTAATTGTTTCCAAATTGCATGTTGGAAGGGCCATTGCTGGAAGAGACATGTAATGTGGCTCTGTAGTAGCCTTCACACTGAAGGGTGCAGGTTAGGCTCTGAGTGGTTTACTACCATCATGCAGGGGTTTCCAGCATTATTTTACCCCCTGCTGCAAGTTGCAAGTTGACTGAAACTGAGGGGGTACAACAAGCTTACAGTATTATCTGTTGCTTTTATCCCAAAATTGTTGGTTGCAAGTGTAGCATACAACAATTCTGCAGTGTATTTCACTGTTAGGTCCCTGTTTGAGGGTTGTTCTGAAAGTAGTCTTCAAATGGGTTGGGTTAAACTGACTGAGTACACTTTTACATGCTCAAAAATGTAACAAAATAAATTTTACCCATTAAGGAAGACCCACGTTAGAGCAGGGTCTTATGTCTTTGATGCTGCTTTTTGATTTTAAGCCCCCTGAAACACAGACAACATGTGCATAGCAACACTGAACAGAAACATTTGTTGCATGTAGAGGATATCCACTAACCTTTAAATTGATCTGCTTCCCTTGTAGCATTTTTTTTCTTTTACAGAAAGTGTTCATATGCATTTTATTAGAATTCAGTTCCTCCAAGGGTGAAGCCAACATGTTTGTCAAACCATACCTTTCCAGCATGGATCCCATTTAGATTACTCCATTAACTAGATTTGTCCCCAATTTAAGCTGTGCATTAGCAAGTGATGATATTAGTTTGGGCACTCTGCTAATGACAGTTTTATTCAGTGATGAGGGAACAAGAATGCTAGGCAGTGCTCTGCTAATCACATAAAGTGTTTGCCTAGGTGGCTGTCTCTAGACCCAGTCCTTTTTATATGCTCCTAGTGATTTATTTGCTTGGTATTTAAATATTAAATTGTGTCAAATGAAACTTGAACAAGAGAAGTCTTATGAAGATTTCTGTGTAGTAGTATTCTGTACTTTAGTGGGAGCATCTAATAAGAAAATGGGGATCATAGTCCTTTGTCTCCCCATCACCAGCAATGTCCCTGTTCCACTTTTGGGCCTACTTTGCCTCCTCTCAGATTCCTATACACCACCAATAGCATGCATATCATGTGCTGGTTCCTTTTGCCTGGTGCTTGAGCTCAGAATTGCTCTGAAAAGAGGAGACTGGATAGCATTTGCTGGAAGAGTGTTTCCCGGTCGGAAACCACGTGTAACACGCTGGAAACTGCAGTACTCTCTCAGCCAAGTTTATTAATAAAGTTGCAATCATATGTCTAGATAATGAACTATCCCTCAGAATACATTTTTATAGTTTCAGTAGTTAACCATATCTGTGCTTCGCCAAACAGGGTAGGGTGGGGAATCTGTGGCTCTCCAGATGGTGTGTGCTCCAACTCTCACCAGCCCCAGCTAGCATAGCATGCTCAATGGTCAGGGTTGATAAGATTTGCAATCCAGCAATGTATGGAGGCCATAGGTTAGCACCCCCCAAAAAAAATTAAGGGTGTTTTTTGTGTTTTGACTATTGTGATATAGGTTTAAGTGCAATAATTTATTAGTGCTTTTGTTCCACTCCTGGTAGCCACTGTAATCATTGACATTGACCAGAGTCTAACCATACTTAACCAGAGCCCAATATGCTGTTT
Organism: Podarcis bocagei; assembly: GCF_964188305.1. Taxonomy (NCBI): domain Eukaryota; kingdom Metazoa; phylum Chordata; class Lepidosauria; order Squamata; family Lacertidae; genus Podarcis; species Podarcis bocagei. The sequence continues at coordinate 54,968,254 of NC_138127.1, forward strand.
ACATGCAGTAGCCAATTTACATACTGAGAATACTCAGCAATATAAGCAAGTGAAACGTGAAACAAAATGTCACATTGCATCTTAAGGCTCAGGCGGGCACCAGTGACTAAAATTTATCTGTCTTGCCTTCAAGTCAGGAGAGCAGGGAGATGTCTTTCATGGGTGTCCATGTGTGACAGTTTTGTAAGGCTGCTAGGCCAGTTTCACAGGCACCCACAGAGGGAGATTTCCATGCCTTACCACAAGCCAGAATAAGAAAGTGTAAATCTCACTTGTTGACAACTGGGCTCAAGCAGCCACAGAGATGGTAAACATGTGTGAGGGAAAATCTGCCCCCTCTTGACGAAGAGTATAGTCATACGTCGGGTTGAAGTAGCTTCGGAATAAGTATTTTCGGGTTGCGCACTGCGGCGACCTGGAAATAACGGAGTGTGTTACTTCTGGGTTTCACTCCTCGCGCAGACGGTCAAAATGACGTCATGTGCATGCGCAGAAGCGGCGAATTGCGTGCAGATGCAGGTTCTGTTCGCTTCTGGATGTGAATGGAGCTCCGGAACGGATCCCGTTCGCATCCAGAGGTACCACTGTACAGTTGTCTGCCTGCCTATTAGCTATGATTTGGGGCTTTCACTTATCCACACAACTAGTCCATGTAACAACTCTACAGTGGTACCCCGCAAGACGAAATTAATTCGTTCCGCAAGTTTTGTCGTCTAGCGAATTTTTCGTCTTGCGAATCACGAAATCCCATAGGAATGCATTGAAAATCAATTAATGCGTTCCTATGGTCAAAAAAAGTCCAAACAAAGCCAAATTTGGTACAACAACAGTTTATTAACTGCTCTTTAAAGTCACACATACTGTAAAGAGCAGTTCAAAAATTGAACGGAAAATAAATTAACTTTATAAACATGACAGAAAAACATTTAAAAATCAACAAAGTATACAGTACATTTTCTAAGACTCTGGGGGACCACTCGAAGAAGGCTCCTCTTCCACTCTTTGCTTCTTGCTCAAGAACCTGTCCATAGTCTGCTGCTTCATCCGCCTTTTCAGCACCTCCCTGAAAGGCGACATGACCCTCGTATCAAAAATGTTCCCAACGTCATGTGCCACGTGCTTCTCAGGGTGGTGCTGCTCTGCAAAAGTCTGCACCTCCTTCCACTTCAGGCAAATGTCCCTCAGTTTTTCGGAGGACAGCCATTCCTCAGTTGCTTCCTCCTCTCCCAGTGAGGCCTGCTCCTGCGCAGCCTCTGCCTGCAGTTCGACCAGCTCCACGGTGGTCAGCTCGTGACGATGTCGAAGTGGTCCTTCCAGAATTCCCGCAGGGTGATGGTGGTGCAGTCAGTCACCTCGAAGCATCGCCTGAAAAGCTCCTTGGTGTAGAGTTTTTTGAAATTGGCGATGACCTGCTGATCCATCGGCTGGAGCAGTGGCGTGGTGTTAGGCGGCAGGAACATGATGTTGATGAAGCTGAACTCCTCCAACAAGTCCACCTCAAGGCCTTTAGGATGGGCAGGAGCATTGTCCATCAGAAGCAAAGCCTTCAGCGGCAGGTCGTTGTCCAGCAGGTACTGCTTGACAGCAGGGCCAAAAGCAAGATTGACCCAGTCCACAAACAGCACACGTGTGACCCAAGCCTTGCTGTTGGATCGCCACATGACACTCCTTGTCGATCTTGTGTCTCTTGAAGGCCCGTGGGTTCTCCGAGTGGTACACCAGCAGGGGCTTGATCTTCAGGTCGCCGCTTGCGTTGGCACAGAAGAGCAGGGTCAGACGGTCCTTCATGGGCTTGTGGCCAGGCAACTTGGCCTCCTCCTGTGTGATGAAAGTCCTTTTGGGCATCCTCTTCCAAAACAGCCCGGTCTCGTCGCAGTTGAAGACCTGCTGTGGAACGTAGCCCTCCGTCTTCACAACCTCCAGGAACTCCGCTGCAAAGTCTTCAGCCGCAGGAACATCAGAACTGGCAGCCTCTCCATGCCTGACCACGCTGTGGATGCCAGATCTTGTCTTGAACCGTTCAAACCAACCTCTGCTTGCCTTGAAGACTTCTGGCTCGCCTGAGGTTCCTGGCTGTTCCCGGATGAGGTCAGCGTGCAAGGCCTTGGCCTTCTCATAAATGACGGCCTCAGACACTGTGTCCCCTGCACGCTGCTTCTCTTCTATCCAGATGAGCAGCAACTTCTCGACCTCCTCCAGAACAGCTGGGCGGTTCTTCACGATCCTGGTGACTCCCTTGGCTGCATCAGTCGCCAGGATCTTCTCCCTCATCTTCAGGATGGTCCCGATGGTTGATGGATTCCTCCCGTACTCCCTGGCGATGTCCGTCACACGCATTCCGCCGTCGTGCTTCCGGATGATCTCCTTCTTCATTTCCAGCGTCACCTTCTCCTTCTTCCTCTCGCCGGCCACCGCAGCAGCAGTCTTCTTGGGTCCCATGGCAGCACAGCTCTTACCTTCGTAAACTCAGAAAAAGAAAAAAAAAATCAGTGATGTGCTTCAAATCCAAAAAATTCAAAAGCACCCAGCCACCCACCACACAGAAATTAAAACCCAGAACCAAGTCCTTGAATCCTAAAAACCCCAACCCAAAATCCAAAACCCCCCAAAAAAGTTTTAAAAGTTTAACTTACCAAATGGATGCAAGAGAAGTTCTGGAAAAGCTTCAACAATCAATCACCGAAGTCTTCAGAAACCTCAAATGGCTGCAAAATAAGTTTTGGAAAAGCTTCAAAAATCACCAATGCCTTCAAAAACCTCAACTGTTCCCACAGACACCCACCCACCCACCATTGCAAACCCCTCCCCAACTGCTCCCCCAGCCCCTCCCCAACTGCTGCAAACCCCTCCCCAACTGTTCCCCCACCCAGACAAAAAAAAATTTCAAAAAATAACAACATGGCTCAATGGTCCAACTGTAGAAACCTCTCCAACTGTTCCCCCAGCCAGCCAGCACTCAGAAATTCAAACTCAGGAAAAAATTTTTGGAAAAAATCCACCTGGCCCAATGGTCACAGAAAATCATTAAAATTCCCCAAAAAGCCCCACAAGCTCCCAGATTCCTGCAGAAACCTCTCCAACTGTTCCCCCAGCCAGCCAGCACTCAGAAATTCAAACTCAGGAAAAATTTTTTGAAAAAAAACAACCTGGCCCAATGGTCACAGAAAATCATTAAAATTCCCAAAAAAGCCCCACAAGCTCCCAGATTCCTGCAGAAACCTCTCCAACTGTTCCCCCAGCCAGCCAGCACTCAGAAATTCAAACTCAGGAAAAAAAATTTAAAAAAAACAACCTGGCCCAATGGTCACAGAAAATCATAAAAATTCCCAAAAAAGCCCCACAAGCTCCCAGATTATCGCAACCCCCCCCCCACAACACCAAGTCCTTGAATCCCAAACACCCCAACCCAAAATCCAAACCCCCCAAAAGAAAAGTTTTAAAAGTTTAACTTACCAAATGGATGCAAGAGAAGTTCTGGAAAAGTTTTGGAAAAGCTTCAAAAGTGAGCAAAGTCTGAGAAAAGGCTACAAAACCACTTGCTAACAGTTGCTCCTCGAAGTCAAGTCGCAACTGCAGCTGTTCAAGCTAAGCACCCTTTGTTTTAACGGTTTTAAGAAAAAGGAAACAAAGTCGCGAGACGTTTTCGTCTTGCGAAGCAAGCCCATAGGGAAATTCGTATTGCGAGGCAACTCGAAAACGGAAAAACCTTTCGTCTAGCGAGTTTTTTGTCTTGCGAGGCATTCGTCTTGCGAGGTACCACTGTACTTCCTTGTCAAGTCACCCACCTTGTGTCAGAAGGGGGCAGAAATCATGGTAGCAACTAAGTAGATGCTTTGCTTGGAGCCCATAGCAAAGTAAATGTGAGCTTGCACGTGCACTTGGCACTCATGGTAGCCAGATTTCGTAGTAGTGTTAATGCAGCATCCATGCACTGTCCTCCACTCTTGCAAGATGGAGGGTCAATGTTGAAGGATAACTGCTTTTGTATACCAGTATTCTCCTGGTTATACAGAAATTTTCCTCTTGAGCGGTGGTGGCCTCATTTTGCTTCCAAACTCATTGGGAGGAAGCTATTGACTTTGTTTTTAAACGAAATGATATTGAAGCTCAGTTAAGGTAAGTGAAGATGCTGGGCCAATGGCAACAGTGATGTATGAAACCTAGGAGGCAGGGCTGAAATCTCCCTCTTCACATATGTTGACACAAAAGTTACAAAATTAACTCCCCCCCCCCTCCATTGTCCATGCTGCTCCTCCTTTAAACACATCTTCCCCCTCTCTTTTGTCCTGTTCATCTTACAGGAAATCTGCCATATATGTTGTTTGTCAAATATGTAGCACTGTAGCATTGTGAAATGTTGAGCAGAATGATAATAGTTATCACACAAGATGCCTATTAAGGAGCACAATGTTATACTTAGCACTCTGTGTAAGGCCTATGGGGGACCAATTCATGTAATACTTCATGATGTAATACTTCAATAGTACTGTTACCCAAGGCGTTACGACAATAGTACAGTATGTCTTTGTTCAAATGCTATCCCTGCAAATTAGTTTCCTGTGAACAGTGAGACTCTGCATGCTTAAATAATACAGAATACATACATTATTTTGAATAGTCCTTTCAAAGGATAGAACAGCATACTCCACATACAATGCTTTTTCTGCCGCCACCCCCAACAAAAATGCTGCCAGTTAGGGTTGTCTGCTGAAATAAGGGTCGGAGAGAGGCAGGTCCATCTAGATTTTGGGAGGGGAGGATACCAGAGTGGCAAAAGCTGTGTTTTTTCCTGGTATTCTAATTCCATTTATTTAAAAGAAAACAATAGAAAGGAAATGACCTTTTCAATTGCAGCGTCCTGATTTTTGAACATTTCATCCAGAGGGGTTTGCTTAGTACCTTCTGTGAAATCATACTGATGCCAGGCAAATACTTTATTTTCCCAGGATTTTTGGCTGAACTGTTTTTACCAGATTCTTTTGTTTTATCCTTTTGCTGTTTTCATAGGCCTGCTGCTTTTACCATTTTTATATGTGTTTTTAATTTTATTGTGTATTTTATTGCTTTATCTATGCCACTTCAACTGAAGTATGTGGTGTAAATTCTAATAATAAAAAATAAAAACCATCACTTCACTGATGGTGGCAAGCAATAATGTCATGATGGAAACAAAAAATGAAAGACCAAGGAAGAGTCAACCTAGTTTGCTGGATCATTTCACTCAAAGTCTAGCTTACTGGGACTGGGTCAAAGCCAGCATACCTCCTCTTTTTCTTGCCCACCCAGGGCAGATGACAAACAGACAGCACAGCCACAGCAGCAGGGGCGGAGGAAGGGGTGTGTGATGGGTGTGGGCTGCGCCAGGTATCACCACTGAGGGGGATGACAAAATGCTGGGTGGCACTCACCGCGTGGCCTGCAGCATGCCCAAGCCATGCATCTCTCCTGGGAGAGACGTGGTGGCTTGGGCATGCGCTGGCTCCGCGCTGCCCAAACAGTCCGCCCGCTGCCCCCCAGCTGTAGGGCGGCTGAGTGGGAGGAGTCAGGCAGACTCCGGAGGCCCTGTGGTATGCCCCACCCCTATGGGCAGCACGTGGTGCCCCAGGTGCCTGAGCGGCTTCCTCCACCACTGCATAGAAGTGAACATTGCAGCACACAGAAAGTATAACACAGGAGTGGTTATGTCTCTGTTAGACTCTGTCTCTGTGAAGGGAGACAGCAGCAGAATAGAAGTCTGGATCTTGTTGCCCTTGTCTATGTATGTGCATGAAGAGTGAGAAAATGTTTATTCCCTCCCCCTGGCTGGCATGCTTCATGTCTTGCCTATGCGTTGCATGCGTGTGACTGACAAAGCCTATGGTTTGGCTCTCTTTCTTGAGTTATCTGTTCTGCAAATATGTTATTTTCTTTTTAATAATAATAATAATAAATTTATTATTTATACTCCACCCATCTGGAAATGTAATCTGAAAATTGTGTTGTTTAATGGGGCCTGATCTGATGATACTGCTTGGTGGCTAGGAACTTGTATTAACTATATACGTGGATGAACGAAACATTTTCTACAAGCTCTGCTCCTGGGTGTAGAGTCTTCACCTGCCACACTTTTATTTCAGGTGTCGACCACCATATTTGGACAACCATTACTTAGTTAAATGTAAACACTTCCCTGTTTCTAGTTGTAACTATAAACAGAACAGTGTAATGAGAGCTGGGTCATACAATAGCTGTTTTTGCATGAGAGCTTCCCTAAGACGGCCCGTCCTCTCTCCCTCTCCCTCTGAATGTTTATAACTGTGTCTGTGTTCTGTTGCTCTCCTTTGCTCTGCTTCTTGCCCATCCTCTCCCTTCCCCCTTCCCGTGTTGGCCTGCCAGCCAGTTAATCATTCATCAGCATGATAATTTACCTGTTTTTATTGGTTGCTAAGATCTGATTTTGAAAGGGAAAAATACTCTTGAAATGTGAAGAAGAAAGAGATGTTTTCCTACCTTCAAGCACTTTTCCCTGGATACAAATGTTTTCATGCAACAGACCTATCTTGTGAATTACAGATGAAATGTTTTCAAGTGGAAGACCCAAGTCAGGGAAATATCTCCTATGGGCTGCTGATAAAGATGAGGAGGCACACTGGAGGAAAAAAAAGAAAAAGTGGGAGAACTAAGGACTTTTAACTTTTTATTTAAAAGGCGGGGGGGGTGACATATTGGGGAACATGTGACGTGAGGCCCCTCTTATTGTCAGAACCCCAATCTGCGGGCAAAACACATACAATGATAGCCCGTATTTACAAACGTTGTACCTTTAATCCCCAAAAATAAAACATCGGGATTGCAACACTAAAAAGCTACGTTGAGAAAGCCAGCACATGAAAACTCCCAGCAGTCTCTTCTGCCCCGCCTCTCCCCCTTCTGAGCTTTGGAGATTTTATTGCTGTGCTTTTCCTCCCTGCCTCTCTCCTCCTCTGCCTTATCCCCCACCCCCACGCATAGGCTCTTGGAAAAAAATCCTCCAGCCTGACTAGAAAATCAGCCTTGTTTCCTCAGAAACCGCAGCTGCTGCTAGCAGAAAACACGTCAGGCTGGCCCTCCAACACGCACAGATGTGCCTTTGTAAATCCATATAAATGCTGAGAAGGATTGCGTGCTGAGGGCAAATATCCTCCCCTCAGAGGATGGGGCCAATGCAAATGGCAGGCCATTTCTCTTTTCTTAAAGGCAACCCCTCCCTCCACTTCACTCAGTTTTCCCTTTAATTGTTGTTTGTTGCATTAGGGTTAGGGTGATCTTTTTAAGTTTAACCCCTCTATAAATCTGGGAGTCACGCACATATAAAAGCGATGGCAACTACTTCACTCCCACACCTCGCCAGCTTTGTTCTTCCCTCACAGGCATCAGTGAGTTGCAGTGTGGTTTGTTTTTCTTTCCCTCTCCTTTTTTAAAAAAAACAACAAATCGTCTGTCTTTACATTAAAAAAAAAACAAACCACATCTGAAGATGAATTCTGCTGTTCACGGAGGGCACATCCAAACAGAGGGGATGAGAGAGGAAGGGAGCAGAGAGGCATTTCTTTCAAAAGTTTCTGCTGACATAGGAGGATGCTTAAAATAAAAATGTTGCTTTAAAATTTACAGCGAGGCAAGGAGCGTTGTTTATCGTGCCATCTTTTAAGCACACAAATCCACCCTCATCTGTTTCTCTCCCCCCCCCCATTCCCATCCCTCTCGGAGTCTTTCTTTCTCTTCTTCTTCTCTTCTCCCTCCCCCTTTTAATATAACTTCCAGGCGGATGAGTTGCAACTCGTTCTGCGTAATTAAAATGAGTGGATGATGGTTGAAAGAGGATGGAAAATAAGATGGGGGGAGGAGAGGGAGGGAGGGAGGCTGGCTGGCTGGCTGGCTGAGGGAGGAAGCTATAAGAGCATTGGAGCGCTACTGCTGAAGCAGACAAAAACAGGTCTGGTTGCTCTGCCGAGGGGGATGGGGCGGCTCCCTGCCATTGGCTCTTTTCTAGGCTCCAGAGCAGCTGTGGGAGCAGAGCGCAGGATGGCAGTTACTGCTTAGGCACTTTGGTTCCATTTGTTTAATAGCTGCTAGTCTGAGCCAAATGCAGCCTCATCAACCTTGACTGGCGGGAAAACCGACTCAGGGCATTTTTGTGTCTTCCTCTAAAGCAGAGCTCTGCCTACGCCTGCAAACTTTGCTTTTCGTCTCATTGTTGCTCGCTCCTTTCTGCTGGGTCCAGTTTTACAGGGTGAGGGTTTTTATACAGCCTGTTTTCCGATAATGTCCATGAGGATCTCTCTCTCTTCTTGAGAGAGAAAACACACACACACACACACAACACAACACCAGGAAATGTTGTGCATTGCTTGTAACCAGTTGACTATATAAACTGTGTTTGTCTCTTCTGCTTCTTTGGCAAACCATCCGAGTGTAAAGGCTTGCTAGTCACCCTGGGTAGAACTTTTATTTCCTTTTGAGTTGAGTGTTACCTTTCTTTGATTCAAACTCTTTTTATTCTAGCCTTTTTAAAGTATTAAAAGTCAGCATATTAATAATGGGGTGAAGGGATGTGAGCCAAAGACCTGTGTTAAGAGATAGAAAATTGTAGTAATTGTGTACCATGAACCTAAGTGACTTTGTATACTGCTTAAAAGTAAAAACCTCTAAGCAGCTTACATAAAAACATACACTGAAAAAAGTGTCAGTATGCACTATAGTTTCCTGTGCAGGGTTGGAGAACTTTATATTTGTAACCTGCTTAAGCAGAGGTTGTGAATGCATATGAACCTTCCTTCTTATATCATCTAATAAAATCTAGACAGGGCACAGACAGAAATATAAAAACATCTATTACACATCTAATCCTAGAAGTGAAACTAGGGTATATGCTTCTGTGCTTGTTTATTCTTACCATACACTTTTAAAAAAAGGATTTTATCACTTTGGCAAGAGACTTTGATGGGCATTTTTCTATTTTTTGCTTTCACAAACTATTTCCTATTGATGAGAAACCTGTGAGTTTCATTCCAAAATCTTTTAAAATATATTATTTTATTCTATCTATCTATATATCTATCTTAGAACAAACCAATCCAAGCTACACAACAGTTCCTATGCATTCCTGGTATTTTTCTCCCACCGTCCCCACCTCTAATATCATCAGGTTAATTTGCACAATCTCTCTCTCTCTCTATATATATATTTTTTCAGTGGTACCGGATAAATTGGCACAAGTTTATAAGTTGTAGTCTACAGGGTCTCTGAATTTTTAATTAAAGAGGCAATCTTATACTCTTCACTCCCTTTCTCTTTCTGTGGGTGGGATTAAATACCTCTGGTGATGAAATATCTAGTACAGAAACTAAACATATTTGCCCCTTGATGAAAAGTGTATTTCTGAGGATTTAGGGGTGGTTGTATTTAAATAAAACTTTCCACTTGCACTTCCCCTCCCCCATATTATTATTGTACTGCTAGGCTGACACCCACTGGTAACAGTTGGTCTGAGATCACTGCTGCAGACTAAGCCTCCTGAGCACAAATACTATTCTGTTGATAACTGATTAAAAAACAAGCAAAATGCATAAAAATAATTTAAGAAAAAAGTAACTTATTTTATTTCTGGTATAAGTGAATGCATGGGGGAAGACTTTGAGTTGCAATTTTAGTGAGAAAATGGGTTGTATTCTTTTGAGCAATACTCTACTATAGAAGCTACAGGGAGGGAGACAGAACTAATTGCTACCATATTTGGACATATATTTGTATTGGTAGTGATTTAAATTACATTAAAGTAACAGTGCTTGAAACTCCTATTGTTCTAGGTGCATTTTGTGACAGGGAATTTTATTAGCTTGAGCAGTTTCTGAGCTCTGGGTGCAGTACTGCGCCTAAGAATTCAGATTAAAACTGCAGAGTGGAAGGAAAGAAGGACCTTTTTCTGCCTCCCCACTTCCAGCTACTCTCTGAAGACTGGAGAAGAGACCCTCTTAAAAATATTGGGGGGGGGCAGGGGAAGGACTAGACCATGTGAAAAATGAACATATTTTAGCTGCATTCATTTTCAGCTTTGTATTCTTGTTATAAAAAAATGTGCCTAGACATTCATTTGTTGCGCCTATAACCTAGGTTTAAGGTGCTATTTAGCGCTTAGCTTTCATATCTCAGTTTCTGACACTGTAAAGTAATCATAAGAACTTCTGCTTGCATAGGTCATTTTAAGTGGGAGGTAATGAGACGCGAGTGGCGCTGTGGTCTAAACCACAGAGCCTAGGGCTTGCCAATCAGAAGGTCAGCAGTTTGAATCCCTGTGACAGGGTGAGCTCCCGTTGTTCGGTCCCTGCTCCTGTCCACCTAGCAGTTCGAAAGCACGTCAAAGTGCAAGGAGATAAATAGGTACCGCACCGGCAGGAAGGTAAACAGCGTTTGCGTGCGCTGCTCTGGTTTGCCAGAAGTGGCTTAGTCATGCTGGCCACATGACCTGGAAGCTGTCTGCGGAAGCTGTCTTCCTTCCTGCTGGAGCAGTACCTATTTATCTACTTGCACTTTGACGTGCTTTCGAACTGCTAGGTTGGCAGGAGCAGGGACTAAGCAATGGGAGCTCACCCAGTCGCGGGGATTCGAACCGCCGACCATCTGGTCGGCAAGCCCTAGGCTCTGTGGTTTAACCCACAGCGCCACCTGCGTCAGATCTACTCTTAAGGATGACTTAAGTCTGAATCTACCCAGTAGAGCAGTGACTCCAAAATTCTCTCTCTCTCTCCACCCCCCCCCCCAAATCAACTGAAAATTGCTGAAGGTCAGCAGACTACTTAATGGTTTTTCTGACTGTTGTACCAATTGTAATGTGTTGGCTTCCATTCCATAGATTTCAATGCTAGCTGTAGTACTCTGAATGAACTAAAAAAAAAAAGTGTTTGTTTTGGGGGCAGAACCATGTTGGGATTCCCCTGCTTAGGCTAAAATGGTTTGTGGAAAGGCTTATGATAACACAGTTATTTGTAAACTCATTGAAAGACCAATTACAGCAAAAGTTATCAATGACTGGCTTCCCCTTGCTTTGAACTACACATTCTACATTTGAAGGAACCAACTTCTTCTGAAAAGAAGTGTGTGGTACATTTGTATGCATGAAATGGGCTCTAGAAAACATGAAAGTTTTGAAAAGCTCTTCCAAGTCTGGATAGTTTAGAGATTAAAGCACTAGCCTTTCACCTTTGAGGGTACACTTTGAGTATTTCCTCAAAGCCCATGTAAAATAAGCTGCATCGTCTAAGTTCAGTTTTTGGCGTTTCTACTCCAGAGTAGAGAACTGATGCAGACTTCATAATTGGAGGATATAGATTCAGTTGTGGGGCTTGGAAAATGTCTAAGGTGTATTGTGAAGTGTTTACACTTCCATTAGCTTTATGGATTTTTACATAAGTATAGCGAAAAAGTAATGAAACATTCTCTCTACAGAGATCACCAGAACTGCTGCTCTTCACATTGGGTAATCTCATGTGCATGTCTGAGCCTGTATTTTAGAGCTGTATGTTAATGTGTACGTCAGCATTTATTAGTTATCTGTTTGCTTGCATCTCATTAGACTTGGGGGATATAGGTGTATAAAAAGTGATGCATTTCTCTAAGTTTTTAAGTTTTAAAAACATATTTTAGTGCTTTTCAGACATTGGGTACTGCTGTTTTCCCTGTAGTTAGTTTTATTCAGGTTCTAGTCTGATGCTGTTTTAACTTTTTTCATGCTGAATTGTTGTATTTTTTCCTACTCTGCCCAGAACCTTTTGTTAATGGGTAGTATAAAAATGCTGTTGAAAAATAAATAAGGGTGGGTTCAGCTAATGAGTCCCACCAATGGAAGCTGCACACACTTGCTTAACAGGACTCCCCCCCCCCTTTCCATTCATGACCCTTCAAATTGGCTCAAGTTCTGGAGAGAGCAATTGTTCCCCTAACCTGCATGACTTGAGTCGCTTGTTGAATCACCAAAAACTCTGCTTATTCTGCTGAAATCTCTCTAAACTGCACTTGTTGTCATAGGAACATACAAAGCTATAGTATACCACATCAGACAATTGGTCCATATATCTCAGTATTGTTCAAACTGACTGGCAGTGGCTCTCCTTTCTGTACGCAAAGCAAATGCTCCACCACTGAGTTGTAGCCTCCCCCATTTCCACTGTAGAGTAGTGAACTGATTTCTAGCTTCATAGTTGGAGATGATAAGTTATGGGGCTGGAAAGGATCTATATTGTGAACAGTTTAAGCATTCACTGACCATGTTTAGACGTGACACTAAACCATACTTTAGTGTACTATGTATGAACCTAGCAAGTCTGGGGCTTGTATGCTTCCCTCTCCTCCAGCATGGCCTTGATTGAGTAGGACACTAGAAGCTCTTGCTTCTGTTTTTGATTAACCACAGTTTACTGTTAGGTCTGAACTCTAAACTGTGATTAGTCTTAATTAAAGTAACCTTATCCTTTGAAGCTACTGTCATGACTTATAGATATTCATGGTTTGTAGTTTGCTTTTTTCAGATCATTAACCTGTGGTTAAGCAAAAATGGAAGCAGAAGCTTCTAAACACCTCCTCCCAACTGTGCCAAGTGTTCCTGGGCAGCTATATTCTAACCCTTATACCACATCACTCTCCACTTCATACAGTGCTTGTGGACTGATGGGGGCGGGGACTGCAACCTGGTTTTCCAATACAGTACTGATTACCTATATTGGGAAAAGAGGTAATGGTTGTTAGTTGCAGATTAGGGAGTTTAGCATGTTTTGCCTCCAAACCTTAAGGCCTGCCTCTCTCAATACGAACCTACTCAGACCCTACAATAATCATCTGAGGCCCTTTTTGTGTGCCTCCTCCATGAGAGAGGTCTGTAGGGTGGCAACATGAGAGCAGACCTTTTCTGCAATGACTCCCCACATGTGGAAAGCTCTTCCAAGGCAGGTTTGGCTGGCATCTTCGTTATACACATTTAGGTATCAGGCAAAAACATTCTTCAACCAGGCCTTGGGCTGCTTAACATCCTATGCTGTACTATTTAAAATGTGTTTGTGGGAGGAGATGATTGGTTTGTGTGTGGGGGGGTGTTCTTCTTTTTATTAGGTATTTTGTGTTTTTATCTTTTGTTTTTATGTTGTGAGCAGCCCTGAGATCTCCAGATGAAGGACGATATACAAATTTTAATGATGATGATGTGTGAAATGGCCCTTCTTGGAAGAATAGTCTGTCAGGATTATATTGTGGATGCTAATTCTAAAAGGATGTGGTTTACGCTTAAGAACTAAATCGAGCTCTCCAGACCAAATGTTAAAACCAAATTATACATAATGGTTGAAGCCATAATTTTTATAAGAAGTTTCACGTTCACAAATATAATGAGGGTGGGATCTAACTCTATATTATTCAAAATGGAGAGGAGCCCTTTCCCCTCACTTTACCTCTCTGAACTCTGTGGCCCCATGTGCTTTTTATCCAGACCAGAAGAAAAGTGCCTGAAGCAATGGACTGAAGGGAGTTTAGGAAAGAAAAGGGTTCTGCATATCATCAAACTCCACCCATCTGCTTTATATGTGAACTGGGCTGACCAGTGAATTAACAAACATGGTTTCCACCCTATATTATTGTTGTTATTGTTATCTTCATCACCACCACCATGATGCATGAGTTTCCTCTGGGGAAACATTTTGGTGGGAAATTACCATATTGACCTGCTTGGCAGGGGGTTGGACTCGATCGCCCTTGTAGTCTCTTCCAACTCTATGATTCTATGATTCTATGACCTGAATATAAGCCTCACTTTCCCCCCAAATCCCGACCCTGAAAAGTTAAAATGTGACTTATATTTGCGACCCTACGGTATTCAGCCAGGAATGTGGGGCAAACAGCGCCAGGAGCATGGCAAAGTGGCGCCTGTCCTGTGTGTAGAAGGAAAGAGGAAGAGGAAAGGCCACCTGCACCGCAGCGCAGCTCCCCCCCCCCCCAAGTATGCAGCCAGGAGCAGCAAGGAATGGAGCAGCTTATATTTGGGTATCCCCCCCTCCAATTTTTAAGATGCAGCTTATATTTGGGTGTGGCTTATATTGGGGCCAATATTGGGGCCTTTCATATTATGGTTCATCCAAATTTTATTTGAGAGGCTCTTTTGAGCAACAAGGATTTATTGGATCTTTTGTAAACAGTTTCTCCTTTTGAAACACCTTTCCTTTCTCAGTGTAAGCAATTATCACCTTCACATCACTTCATGCTCTTGATACATCTGTTACCTTTGACAGATCTGCCTGTGTTTGCCACTCCAGCCTTGCATACCTACGCTATCTGCAGCACAAAACAACTTACATCTTTGTTGCCTCAATTAAACAAAATGTCATTTAAACTTCTGGGGGGAAATGGTACATAATTGAAACTTAAGCTTTCTGTTTTTCCTTAGTGTTTTTACAAATTGTTTGACTGCCTTAAGTATATGTTATTTGGTTACTTAACCTAGCTTTAGTTGGAATAGTATTGTCTTTGCTTTTTAAAAACTCTGCAGCAGTAAAGACAGCATAAAGGAAACACAGCAGTTTGTCTTGATGCAATTTTATACTTTTGTGCTCTAATCTGTAGAGCAGAAGATATTATCATTATTTCTGAATTTACACCCTACCTTTCTACAAAAATACACAAGGTGCCTTACATAGAATCAACACAGTATAAAAAAGACATAAGCACAAGCTAAAAACATAACAAAGAAGCAAAATCAGCAGCAATTAAAAACAAAAACAAGCGGCTGCTTCAAAAGCAGATCACACAATACAGAAGACTGGGAGATGTGAGATTACACTATCCTCCCCACCTCTGGCTGCAGTTTTTTCTGCCAGCCTTAACCAAGATTTCCTCTTACCTATCAAAGTACTTTTTTAAGGTATGCGAAAGAACAAGTTGGAAGAAAGTTGTATTTTTGAATATATCAATGGAAAGCTATTGAATGGTTGATATTTTTTAGATTAAATCTGTTGCTAATATTGGGAAATAGAAAAAATTATCCTGCCTATCCAGATGTGTACAGGCACCATACTGTTAATAATATTTCCCATTTTTATAACTGTGTTTTGTGTAATCCAGATTTAGGGGAAAGTGATGCACTTATAAAGAAACAAATGACAGAATGATGTGTAAAAATTACCATTGTTATGATAAATTTTGCTGAATAATCACTGAAAATAAGAGGGAGCAGAATTGAGGAATTTATTTTATAATCTGAAACAAAATGGACTGGGAATAAGTATTTGAATTAAATGGGGTCTACTTCTGAGTAGATATACATAGGATTATATTGTTTATGTAAATTTGGAGATGCATGTACACATTTATATTTTGGCAAAATGACATAAATACCTTAATCTACTATAACTATAACTTCTTCTTTGGCGATCACTCGTAGTCAAGTAAGATTGCCTTCCATGAACACGATTTTAACAGTGAGTCCATAATTGACTGTGGAGGCCAATTCTGGATCCACACATCCTTCCACAGTAGGGACATAGGTTTCCGGGCGGGAGTTAATCATGGTGATGGTTTGCCAAATGTGCCTTACTTTTAGCACGTTTCTCCCTTTCATCCTGAGTTCAAGTGTCTTCAAAGTCCATGGCACCCTTTGGTAAAGGCTATTCTCCAACTGCAGTGCTCACAGGCCTGTGTTTCCCAATCATTGTGTTTATACTACATTTTTAAAAGATTTGACTTGAGAGAGTCTTTAAATCTCTTTTGTTGACCCACCCACATTATGCTTTCCATTTTAAAGTTTGAAATAGAGTAGTTGCTTTGGAAGATGATAATCAGGCATCCGAACAACATGACCAGTCCAGTGAAGTTGATGTTGAAGAATCATTGCTTTGACACTGAGTCTTTGCTTCTTCCAGTACACTGGCATCAGTTTGCCTGTTTTCCCAAGTGATGTGTAATTTTTTTCAGAGACACCGTTGATGGAATCTTTCTGGAGTTGGAGGTGGTGTTTATAAGTGGTCCATGTTTCATAAGCATACAGTAAGGTTGGTAGTACAATAGGTTTGTAAACAAGCATTTTGGTTACCCTGCGAATGTCCCAGTCTTCAAACACTCTTCATTTCAATTGGGAAAAAGCTGCACTTGCAGAGCTCAGGCGATGCTGGATTTCGGCATCAATGTCGGCCCTTGTGGAAAGATAACTGCCCAGGTAGGAGAAGTGATCAACACTTTCCAACATTACACCATTGAGTTGGATTTGTGCTGCTGCAAAGGGTTTGTTTTGTGCTTGTTGGTGCAGCACTTTGGTTTTTTGGATTTTGAACAATAGGCCCAGCTTTTAATAAGCTTCTGTGAAGATATTTAAGATAGTTTGGAGGTCATCCTCTGAATGTGAACATACTACGTTGTCACCAGCATACTGAAGCTCTATGACGGAAGTTACGGTAACCTTACTCTTTGCTTTCAGCCTACTCAGATTAAAGAGCTTTCCATCTGTTCGATATATGATTTCTACTCTGGTGGGGAGTTTCCCTTTGACAAAATGTAGGATCATACTAATGAAAATAATAGAGTTGGGATGATTGCACAACTCTGTTTAACACCTGATCCCACATGAATGGTTGACTTTGAGAGCCATTGTTATCTGTGATTGTTGCTGTCATATTATCATGGAGACGCCAAAGAACGTTCACAAATTTATCTGGGCAGCCAATTTTCAGAAGGACAGTCCACAGGGCATTACGAATTACAGTGTCAAAAGCCTTAGTCAGGTCAATAAATGCCATATACAGGGGTGGTTTTGTTTTCTGCATTTTTCTTGTAGCCGTCAAGCGATGAAAATCATGGCAACGGTCCCCCTAGAACAGGGGTCAGCAACCTTTTGCAGCCGTGGGCCGGTTCACCATTCCTCAGACCATGTGGTGGGCCGGACTATATTGAGGGGTTGCCTACCCCTGCCCTGGAAAGTTGAAAACCATTTTGGGATCCAGGAAGGGTGAGCTCGGATATTGTTAGGAGATGGTTTGCCAAGATCCTTGCAATAATTTTGCTGGCCGCAGCTAATAAAGAGATGCCACAATAGTTTCCACAATCTGTTCTATCACCTTAATCTACTATAACCATAATGTGGGTAGGCAAGGACAAAAGGATAACTTTTGAGCATTGTGCTTGAGAATATCTGCATGCCATCAACAAGAAGGGTGTAGTTGACCCTGTGACATGATTCCAGAATACAACAGTAGATGGCTGAAATGTCTGGCACATATGTGTCCCATTTAATTTGGTGGAACTTCTGAGTAAACATGTTTAAGATCAGGCTGTAAAACACTGAGCAAGAGATGAAATTAACACAAATAGCTTTTAAAAAACATCCTTTTGCATTGTGGCATCATCCTCATGTCACAATAAACCATAGTTATTGATTTACCTATAGTGTAAGTGAGAGCAACAAACCACAATCCCTGGCTTAGTTTTTCATAGTTTCGCTCTTAACCATGGCTGGTTAGCAAAGGATTGCTCTTGGGCTCCTATCATAGTTTGTTGTGATTAAACAAACCATGACAAACCATTTCAGACATAACAGTCAGGGATTGTATTTTGTTGCTTCCTCATGCTTAGGAGGGAAGTGATCTCTGAGTTCATGGTAAACCATTACCTATGATTTACCATAATGTGCAAACTGGGTTAGTATGTAAATGTAATTTGGTGTAATCAGCTAGGACCTTTTCATTTGCAAGCTTTAGTGAAATGAATATAGACTTGTTTGCAAATCCACTAGTACCCTTGTGGAACTTCCATTCATCTCAGTTGGGCTAGTGTGTAAACTTCCCAGGATTGTACCACACATTTTACAAATAAAGTTAAACAGTTATATTTCAGGTCATTTGCCTCTGTCCCATTTCTTTGAAATTCAAAATGCGAGTGCTGTAATTAACATTCAAACAAATGTTTTGAGGGCGTGACCCTTTCTCAAGCTCCTATTGTTCTCTGGCACAGAACAAATAAATACCAGTGTAACAATTTAGTAGTTTGTGGGTAGTAGACCATGGTAAGATTATTGTGTTGGTAATTAGGAGTCTTGGGTTCTAATCCTTTTTCAGCCATAGAATTCCCTGAATTGCCTCCAGCAAATTATTATTTCTCAGTTTGTTGTGATCGCAAATGAAATATTTTTTTTCCTACTAGACAGACTGCATTGGTAATGGAAATAATCATAATCTCATAGTTGGTAACATTTGGGGGGTATCTGCTTTATGTGCTTTATTTTAGAATGAAAATAACCAGATATAGCCTCTTAACCATTTGTCTCCACTGAATATTGCTTTGGAGCACAGTGCCTTAGCTTCACTGCAATTATTTGTCGTGGTGAGCTGCCCTGTATAGCATGGTGCTGCTTGCACAGTATAGCAATGTGTTTGTGTATACAAGACTTGAGTCAGAAGAGAAAACTAATTCAGTTTAGTTTAGTCTGTTTTTCTTTTAGTAACTGGTCATTTATGTCCTGCTGGAAAGTATTTTTTGTAGTGCTTTGTCATCTAAATGTGTCTGTTGTCTCCTTAAACTGTTTCCAGTAAAAGCAGTGTGCTGAAATAAGTAGTATTTTCCACCTCACTTATGACAATTGGTTTTAGTTATATAGTATCTACTTCATGTTAGGACTTTACTCTATTCCTGGTATTCTGCAAAATGTAATAGGATCCCAGAAAGTGGGTTACACAAAGCCATGCTCAAAACATGTATAAAAATTACCACTTATACTCACGATAAATTTTGCTGAATAATCACTGAAAATTAGAGGGAGCAGAATTGAGGTTTTTAAGTTGCAATCCTATACACACTTGAGAATAAGCCAATTTGAAATAAAAGGGGTCCGATCTGAGTACATATATATAGGATTATAAATATTATTTAAAATATAGGCAAACATGTTAATGCCTCCCTAAATTTGTTGTCAATGAGTAGATGTGAGCATGAGAGATTTGTACTGCTAAATAGTATTTAACAATATGAGGGAGTATTGTGTCTTCTGTTGTAGCCTAGTCTAAATACAGAGCTGTTTCAGCAAGCTGTGTCCTTGAGCTGCTATGTTGTCTGAATATGCTAATAAGGAGAATGAGGAGAATTAACAAGCAAGTGTGAGATGCAGGCAAGCAGGGTAGATTGATTTAAATCAAGTTGATTTAAATCGCTCAAGAAAAAGACCTGGTTTAAATAATTTAAATCAACTTTCCAATTTCCTAATTAATATATTTTGTGAACAAGCATGCATACTAATTAGTTTCTATAACAATTAATACATATTTGGCTTTTGTCATCCAGCAGCATAAAGTATCTGGCTGTGTCTTTTGAACTGCAGGATTTATATCTGTAAAACCAGGGGATGAGTTGTGAAATTAAGGATTTCTCTTTACACATGGAAAGACACTAAGCAAGATCACTTACTTTAAGTCTGACTTTCTTAGTTCTTTTCAAAAGCATGTGTTAGTATTTCCTGGGCAGGACAGTATTTCTGCATGAGATGGAAACCAGTGTCCATGCTGTTTGGATGAGAGAATTTCTGGGAATTTCTGAGTCCATAGGCATGGTTTATTGTTTAGTCATTTAGTCGTGTCCGACTCTTCAGGACCCCAGCACTCCTGTCTTCCACTGCCTCCCGCATGGTTTAGGAAGCTGGAATAGTTAAATTTGAATTGACCCTATTTTATTCTTCAGCTCACTCATCTCCTACCAGAGTCCTATGATACTGTAGCACCACTCTGCCTTGCCTGACTGCTGACAGAGTAAGTTCAAATCTGCTGCTATGATGTCACTGCCAAGCTAATTGTGGGTGTAAGCTAGCAAAAGACTTTGTACACTTTTATGATTTATATTATGTCATTCCTATCATTCTTACGAGCTCAATAAGCAAGGGCATAGGAAGCAACTGATCACTGTCTGCAGATGTGACTTAATTATTTCCACCTTCTATAAATTAAGCATAGTGATCGCCAGAATAATGCAATTCCTTGAAAAGTATGACTGGCTTCTACAGGAAGTGGAGGCCTTCCCAAATTAAATAGTCAAAGCACCATCTTTTGGGATTTTGATTTATGCCTCACCCAGGTGAGAGATATTAAAGTTGAGTGAAATGTGGCAACCACTTCCCACCAACAACTCATGGATGCACACTTGGGAGCATCCTTTTCCCTGGAGCCAATCTCCAGGTTGGGGAACCTGTCAATCTCCAGATGGGACTCTCAGCAGTCCCAGGCAGCATGGACAATGGTCAGAGATGAAGAGAGTCATAGTCCAGCAACATAGCTGAGGCCATCTGTAACAAGGAGCAGCAGAGCACAGATACCCTTGTTCCCATCAGTCAGTTTGCAATGTTCATTCTTTCATATCCTCCATGATTTGTCGTCAGCAACCCAGTCATGGGTTTGTTGCATGAACACATGCCTCATTTTTAAAACGTGTAATGTTCATGTCTGTTTCTTGTTTGGAAATCCCCAGCGGACTGCCTTAGATACACAATTAATAGCAGCATTTCATAAATGCCTTGCCCTGGCTGCTCTGTCCCCAGTCCTTGACTCACCAGTGGCAAGCAGCAGAAGCAAACTGATAAATGCTGTGTTCTCCTTTGGGGAAGATTTCGCTATAAATTGTTTTGAGTATTGGAAGTAAGGTTCCCAATTACAGAATGAACACACACTGGAATTTTAAAAGCGACCCTGTAAAATAGAAAATGCAAAAATAAAATAAGAACTTATTTCACTATTACTGAAAAGTGTAACACCCATAGATGTTGTATTGTGAAGGACTTGGAAGGGCTGAGGAAAGGTAGTAAGGGAGGAAGCCTTGAGCATGATGTTTCTTTATTGCCCAAAAAATAGTGGCAACAAATGGATTAAATGTTACAGTACCATTCTGAAAATCAGAGAGAATGTTCCACTGTGCTTTTAAAATCCTATCCCATATAAAACTCCTCAAATGTAGGCAGTACTATTTAAAAAAACCTTTTTTCTAAAACTAGATCCAGTCCCTGTAGGTTAATTAACAAAGCCTTTTCAAAGAATGAGCCTTTTGGTTAGAAATTTAAAAGGGGATTTTTTTTAAAAAAAGGTACATATTACAGCTTCTTTTTAATAGTCTTCAATCAGATCCTCACATTCCATTTCAATCATTGCTTGGCAGTTCCATGGATCTTTCTGGTGAAAGGATTTCCTTACCTGCCATATCACCTTCACTTGGAATGAAAAGAAGTGAAAGGTTTGGTGTTTCAAAATCATCTGAGGACTTCTTTTTGGACAGCATGGGAACATTTGGCCAAGTACACCATGGGAAATTATTCCTGGAGGGACCTGCACTAGGAGAGACATTCAGTTGTGCCCTCTATAAATGGATATAGATTACAGAAAATGGAACATGCCTTCCATGTGAATACAGGATAGTGAGAGGATTGGTTCTGGGAAGCATACATCTCTTGTTAAGGCTTAGAAATATGTTTAATAGATACTACTGCTGGACCTGGATTTGCTGCTATGGAGAGGGTGGGTACTTCTGCCCAGGGATTTTTTTCAGAACTTGTTGGAACTGAGTTCCGGCACCTTTCAGGTGGGTGCCACTGCCATTATATGAGAACAAGGAAAGCATTCATGGTGAGTTTCGGTACCTCTTTTTCTAAAAAAATAGCATGGCTTCTGCCACATTTAAGATGTTGGCTGAAGCACTGGCAAGAGCATATGGATTTGCCACAGATTTGCTGAGTGATGCATTTGGGTTTGTTTTTAACGTACTAGCATTCCTAGACTGAAACATTAATCTGCTGCTGAAATCTCATCTGTCACAGAACCATGGAAGCTATTGGTGGCTTGCTATTTTTTATTTTGACTGAGAAACCTACATGGTAGTGGCAGAGGTGGTGGGCACCTGTGATGCTTTTGCTATGGTGGGCAATCAGTTCATGCAAACATAGCAGAGTAAGGCTGCTTCCTTTACATACCCTTTGTTTATGATTATTTATTATATATTAAATTCGTATATTGCCATCCATCCGTACATCTCAGAGCGATTCACAACCCAAAACTACTGCATGACGAGAGTAATTTATTTCTTTCAACCAAAGAGGCTAACTATTATGTGAATTGCAGTTTCTTGCTTACTGGAAGTTGAAGCAACCCCTCAGAATCTCCAGATGTACATATGTATTGCACGAGCACACTTGTGCGCATTCAAAATTTCACCCTCTGTACCTATAGACCACTTTACTAGTGCGAGAGGCAGAGACAAATCTGTTGTTACTTAAGTTATTATGATACTGTTTTGTTGAACGATCAGCTTAAGGAATGAGATGAATGGAATTATTGTATTAGTGGGCTGTAGTAAAAGTCTCTGCCTTCTTTTTTGAAGACCTTTGTCTAATAGTCTTATAAATACATCCAGAGAATCCAACTTTGTCCCCCTCCTCTTATCCCCTTGCAAGGCTAGCACAGTAAGACCTTCTATAGCCAGCTCAGAGAAGGGTACTTCTTCATGTAAATAACACTGACTTTTCATTTAAATATTTTGTTGAAAGTATTTATACTAATTTGTCACACCAGCTGCCTCTAATATAGATTGCTGTTCAGTGTTAACACTCGGTCATATTTTAGGGTTAATTTACAGGCAGACTTCTCATTTGCAGACTCCCACAGAAATCTGGAGGAGCTGACCTAACTAAACACAAATGTAAAAGCCAAGTTTGGATTTGAGGATTTTTAATATCAGTTGTGAGAGAGGGGGAAAGCACCCAACGCAAATTATTTCCTTGTGATTTTTCCTTGTGAAATTTTGCTTTAGAGGCATTATGATTTTGTCAATTTTACTATGACCTCTGCTCCCAAGCAATTTTTCTCCTTGGGGACTTGTCTTAGGCTGGGGTGGGGCTTTTGGAGCCCCACCATGATAAATACTGACTGGGAGAATCAGTTTCTCAGGAAAAGAATAATAATAAGAAGAAGAGTTTGGATTTGATATCCCGCCTTTCACTCCCCTTCAGGAGTCTCAAAGCGGCTAACATTCTCCTTTCCCTTCCTCCCCCACAACAAACACTCTGTGAGGTGAGTGGGGCTGAGAGACTTCAAAGAAGTGTGACTGGCCCAAGGTCACCCAGCAGCTGCATGTGGAGGAGCGGAGATGCGAACCCGGTTCCCCAGGTTACGAGACTACCGCTCTTAACCACTACACCACACTGGCTCTCCATATGATAAGGGCTACCTACTCTTGCCTGCTCATAACATAGTTTAGTAATGGTGAGCAGAAGATGGATTAGGATCTACTGGTATACCTGCAGATTTCTGAGTGAATGAAGTAGAAGCAAGGATTTCTGACTCTCAACTTGTTTAACAATGGCAACAACAAAATAAACAGCCCCTTCCCAAAATTACAGTGCTGAAATGAGGAAAGTAGAGTATTTTGACTATCTTTTTATATAGAAGGACTGTGAGCTCAGTTCAGTTTTTGGCACTCAAAACAAATTCCTGGGCCAAAAATTCTTTAAATTCTGCCCACTTTTGCTTCAGATCACCCTGCACCCTTCTTTATTAGGATTCAGTGGTAAGCTAGTTTTTTATAATAATTTTTATTAAAGATTTCTTAGTTTTCAGAAATATGTGCATTGTCTATTTTTTCCAAGTTATGTTTTTTACAGATCAGTTTCATTTGTTGTGATACATTAGTGTTGCATGCAGTATTAGGTTGGGAAGAAAAGAGGGGGAGGGGAGTGAGGGGTGGGGTGGGGTGGGGTGGTAATGCTTCTATTCTTCTTAGTGTATGTGTGGGCTTTTGTGTCAGCGTCACTTGTGTGGGTTCGCTTTCTATTCACTTGTTATATTTCCTTGGTGGTGAGAGAAGTTGGATGTGGCTTAGGGTTTGGTTGGTTGTCTTTGGTTGGCTGTAGTGAGATTTGTTTGTGTGTGCAAGGGTGGGTTTTTGGGTCAGGTTAGCCATATTGATTTTTATGATGTCGGCGGATTCTTGTTGTCGTCTTGTTGGGCTATGTATGTGATAAAGGCATCTTCTATTTGTCCCCATGTCAGTTTCAGTTTATTGGTTAGTTTTTCTAGTAAGGCTGCTTCCCATACTGTTTGATACCATGGTTCATGTTTGCTCCTGACAGGTCTCTCCAGTGTCTGGCTATGATGCTTCTGGCTGCTGAGAGTAGGTGGGTTATCAGCCCTTTATAATGTGAGTGAGCATTATTATCTTGGAAGATGTTCAGTAGGGCCTGTTCTGGGGTGACTTCTAATACTTGTTTAGTTATTTGCTTATTTCTTGTATGACTGAAGTCCAGAAGAGTTGGATTTTGGGACATTCCCACCACATGTTGAACGTTGTGCTTGTGGAGATGCATCCTCTCCAGCATTTTGGTGAGACTCCTGGGCGTATCAGCGCTAGTTTACACGGTGTTAAGTACCATCTGTAAGTGAGTTTCAGGGTGAATTCTTTCCTTTTAGCTGAGAGGGATTTAAAGGGAGATTTAGACCACATTCTAGTCCATTGGGTGGGTTAATTTCATAACCTATGTCGTCCTCCCATTGTTTTTTGACTACGTCGAAGGGGTTTGTGGAATTTTTTTGTCTTGTTGAATGGTGCATTTGAACATGAATTTACTGACTTTTCTCCATACTTGGAGGTCACAGTGATCAAAACAGGAAGGTACTTCACTGTCCTGGCTCCTGCTCAGCGCGCAGAGGCTCTTACTTGTAGTGGCAAGTAATGGTATAGAAGCAGGGCAAAAAGTTTAGAACTAGCCAGAAGTGATGACACTGTCCCAACAAGTTTCTGCACTTGTCCTGCCTTGCTTTAAAAAATGAGTTGTGCATACTCACTTATGAGACCCTCTCACCTTGTGGGAATATCAAGATTGCAAGTATGCAGTATATAGTGGTGGGTGGGTCTGCTCCCCTCTTTGAAGGCAGCAACTACCGTATTTTTCGCACCATAGGATGCACTTTTTCCCTCCTAAAAAGTAAGGGAAAATGTGTGTGCGTCCTATGGAACAAATGCAGGGGGGAGGCAGGCGGGAAAAGCCCCCAAGAGCCGCACACAAGCTCCGTGCGCTCTTGTGGGCTTTTCCACAGGAGGGAGAAGGGACTGACTGGCCGCATCTGTCCCTTCTCCCACCTCCTAGAAAAGCGAGGAGAAGCCGCGATCTCTTTAAAGGGGTTGTGCGGCTTCTGCGGGCTTTTGGGAGGAAAGCGGGCTTTTCCCAGGAAAGTCAGGAGAAGCCGTGCAACCCTTTTAAAGTGCGCGCGGCTTCTGCCGGTTTTGCAGGAGGTGGGGGAATTCCCCCACCTCCCAGAAAAGCCAGGAGAAGCTGCGATCTCGTTAAAGGGGTTGCGCGGCTTCTGCGGGCTTTTAGGAGAGGTGAGGGAATCCCCCCCACCTCCCAGTAAAGCCAGGAAAGCCCTGTGCAGCGTCCCCCGGCAAGGAGAGGCTGCACAGGGCTAAAGGGGAAGCTAAAACAGTGAGCGGAATCCATCCCGCTCGCTGCCTTGGCTTGATCCATAGCTGTGCGCAACCCCTACGCCAAGGAGAGGCTGCACGGGGCTATGGATTCTTTAGCCCCACACAGCCTCTACTGGGAGGGAGAGGCTGCACGGGGCTAAAGGGGAAACCAAAACAGCGAGCGGAATCCATCCCGCTCGCTGGCTTGGCTTGTTCCATAGCTGCACGCAACCCCTCCGGCAGGGAGAGGTTGTGCGCAGCCTGTACGCTGCTCTTTGGGGTGGGGGGGGAGATTTTTTTTCTTGAATTCCCCCCTAAAAACTGGGTGCGCCCTATGGTCTGGTGCACCCTATGGTGCGAAAAATACGGTAGTTCTACGTGACATGACTGCACTCTCCTGTTGCTGTTCAAGTTGCTACTGTCTTCTGAGGCTCTCCCCTCCAATGTGACTCCAAAGCGACAGAAGTCAAGGTGGTAAAGCGAGATCCTTCCCTCCTCCCACCCTTGTTCCTACAATAGAGGCCCCCCCTCCTCTGTTCCTTCCTCCACCAGCAGAGCCTGCTAACCCAGTTTCAGGCCCAACAGCACTTCAGGACTTAAGACGTCCACTGAAACCTTTATCAGTCAGAAATGTCAGCTGCTATTAGAAATCTATAG
Source organism: Podarcis bocagei (assembly GCF_964188305.1). NCBI lineage: Eukaryota > Metazoa > Chordata > Lepidosauria > Squamata > Lacertidae > Podarcis > Podarcis bocagei. Next base: position 54,994,375 of record NC_138127.1, read on the forward strand.
CAGTTTATATTGCCGCCTGCTGTCTGTGTCCTAAGGTGCTAAATACGCATCTAGGATAACCAACAGTCATATAATATCAGCATGTAAAAGTAAATGAAAAGCAGGCAGGTTTTTTTAATGGATACCTGTGCTTGGGGGGGGGGATAGTTTAAAAGCTTTCAGTGTTGTTAATGGCAAGTTTGCATGTTTCCAATTCTGTGGCACCAACAACAGCTACTGACAGCCTTTATTTAGTGACAGGTTACGTTCAGCTGATAGCCAAACTCGTTATCCACTGCCACGAGCGTTAAGCAGATGAACAATATAGAGAGGTGTCCTTATTCTTTTTTATTAGGTATGTTACAAGATACACTCACAAGGTGTTTGAAGTACCCTGCAGTTTCCACTAGAGGGTGATTCCTCCCAGGCATGTTTTTAAACTATTAAGAAAAGCAGTTCCTACAATCTGCATGATGCTGTAATTTTGCTTGAGTTTAAGCAGAACTTATTCTATGTGACATTACAACTACATATGTGCTTTCACAGTACTTAAAGCAAACTTAAACAAGAAGAGCAAATTAAAGAGAGTAAGATACAACTGTATGTTGTGGTGGATGGGGATCATTTCCTGTTAACAAAAAGAACATGTTGATATTTTATTGGACTGTCCTTGGCATGACATGAAATATTGTATCAGGGCATTGAATCTAAGCACTTGATGGTTACTCTTTACTTTCTTAAAAAAAGAAAGAAAAGAACTGACATTATCTGTGTTATTCTGTACAATTGTTTGCAATTAGAAGCATTTGATGACTTCATGCTGAGTTTTTGAGTTAAAGTCATAAGCCCCACATAGGAAATATGAAAGACAAAACATACTCAGATTTTAACCGTTTGCTATTATAACTGTCTCTTTTTGCTTCTGTGGTCTAACAGGAGAAAATTTAAATTAATAATTTTAAATCAGTCAGTTCCATATCATTTTAATTTAAGAATTTGGATAGTGTTCCAAAAATACGGCATCAAACTAGTTTAATGTTCTCTTCTCTTTCTGCCCAGATTAGCTGATTTCCAATTAGAGCCTGCTCTGTAGACAATATTGTTAATGCATCTCTTGGCTGTAAATGGATGTATTGTTTAAAGAGTCAAGCATAATTATTGATTCTAATTCTGCCTGTGATCTCCCCCCCACACACACTTTCTGTGGTTTAACTTTTACATCTATACATTTACCAGTGTGATGAAATGCTCTGTTTTCTGCCAGTTGTTTTGAGCATTGGATGCACCTTGTTGGGACCTGCAAAATGCATTTATTGGTTATTTTAATTTGTCAGCCTCCTTTCTCTGTCCTTGTTGATGCAGCCTGTCAGATCCTTCTTTTAAAAGTCACATGTACTATTGTGGAGCATTTAGGTGGTGAATTTTTTTAGATATGGTGACATTAAATTGAAATTTTGCTACAGAGTTCAGCCCAGAATACAGATGTGGACATAAGGCTGAAACCCTAAGCACACTTACTTAGAGCAGTGTTTCCCAACCACTGTTCCGCGGCACACTAGTGTGCCGCGAGATGTTGCCTGGTGTGCCGCGAGATGTTGCCTGGAGGGAGGCGGGCGAGTCGGGCGGCGAGAGGCGGGGCGGCGGCGGCGAGGAGAGGCCGCCCAGCGCGGGGCTCTCGCTGTCAGCCTGCCTGGCTGCCTGCGAGCTCGGCGGGCAGCGCCTCCGTCCGCGGCGCCCGCCTCGCGGCTCTCATTCCCTGCCCCTGCCAAAGCTCACCCAGCCAAGCCGCGCTCTCCTTCATGCCTCGCTTTGCTGCCTCCTCCCCCCCCACCCCCAAAGCTTGGAGGTTCCCCGGCAAGGGGGAGGGGAAAAATTGAAACTTACACTTTCGTGCGTCCCTCCCGGCGTGCCGCTGCGCGCTGACGTCACGGGGCTGTAATGGTGGTGTGCCTCGAGATTTTTTTCATCAAACAACTGTGCCTTTGCCCAAAAAAGGTTGGGAAACACTGACTTAGAGGTAAGTGCCTTTGAAATCAGTAGGATGTACTTCCAAAACAGGCAAGCCTATTTAAAGCCCATGTCACCCAGTTGATTGTGAAGTATGGTAAGAAGTTAATACTTCTTTTAAAAGTTGAACATGTGTATTCAAATCTTAGCATTAGTAGATCACTGGCAATTCCATATTGGCCTCACTAGATCCTATAACAGCATGCACACATTCTTTTGTACTTCTATGCCTCATTGTTTCTTGCAATCCAGCAGCTGCGGCCTCTGCCCCAGGAGAGCAAGTCTGTTGTTTGCAGAATCTGCTTTGCTCAAGGCAGGTCAGGATTCTGTGAGACTCTATACTCATTGCCCAATTTCCACTTACTCTTGTTTCTTTTCTGTCATGTAAGTTTGTGCAGGAATTTTGAAGCCAGGCAACATCTCATAAACTTGAAATTAGAATAGTGCTTTAGTTTGTGGCTGGGGCAAGTTGTGCTCCTTGTGCTCTGAATTCATAACTCCTTTCCCTGTCCAATGACTTGAAGGGTAATTTCCCTATATTCTGACTTGCTGCACCCTTGATTAGCCCCTCTTTCCCACTGCTCTTGTCGCTTGTATTTACTAAGGCCTATGTATTTATTTATATAATTTGAATATAGGAGTTTGGGGCTTCCAGAGCAAAAGTAGAGGGATAGCGTTGGAGTGTGTCTGTGTATGCATTTGTGAGAGATGGCGCCAAGAAAGGAAAGATCATTCAAGAAAGAATGTCCAAGCCTTACTTGTAGCTGAAAGTCATTCAACAGTATTAATATATATATATTTATAGATTTTACCTTCTTGATTGTCACAAATTTACAAGTGCTCCTCCTGCTTATGTTGTGTGTGTACTTCTTTAATTATTTAAGTTCCAATTATGTATAACTTTAATGCATAATTTTAATTCCAGTTTGAGGATGAATCCATGACAAGTATTTAGAAGTGTGTGTATTATTATACTTATCTTATTTTTTTTAAAGAAAACCAATTTGAAGGACCATCATTAGGTTTTGATACAAACTCCACCAATAAACCTGCCCACTGTCTTGATATGCTTAGCCCTTTGTCTTTTCCTCATCCAGAAGCAAACAGTGTTTCTTGCTTGAACTGGATATTGCACGAATGCAGTATTCAGCAGGTTTGGGCAGACTTCAGACTGGCACAATCTGCTTTGAGTTTTATCTGCCAATTAGGTGCATTGCCAGTTACCCACTCCATGAGCCACAGCATTGGGATGACCTGCAAGTGCAAGTACAAATTTGCATATGAGTTACTGCAGATCAGAAATTCAAAAAAGCCTGACTTATTAGAAGTCAGAAATCCTTGCTGATCTACCACACATCATCCAGAGATCTACCAGAAGACCTCAATCTAGCTTCTCCCTGCCCCTTACAGTATAAAACAGTTACAGTGTATCTGAAGAAGTGTGCATGCACACGAAAGCTTATACCAAGAACTAACTTAGTTGGTCTTTAAGGTGCTACAGGAAAGTATAAAACACTACAACATTTTCTTCAGCTATCTTTATTATGGTGAGAATTCTAGTTTTTGACAGCCTACCTTCCCCAAATGACGATTGGCTTTTTCAAGTGTATTCAATTCATAGCTTGGTTCTATCTATTCTGTGTCTAAACAGCTTGTGTTATGGGATTACACAGTGTTTACATACATATGTTTTCTCCTTGGATTCTGTTGTTCTGGTCAATAGATATTTTTAAGTGACTACCTTTGAAATGATATTTTTGCTTATAATTTCAGGTTGAAGTCTTGGCCTCGGAGGATGCTTCATTTGGACTCAAGGTCTGTAGTTGATGAAGTTTTGACTTTCTAGGGGTCATCAATGTAGGATGGTTAATTTGATTTTGCATACAAAATTATTCCCAACCCCCGAAAACTGTATCAATATTTGATTCAAATCCACTAGTTCAAGCAACATCTGGGGCTTAATACTTCAGGTGGCATTTCATATGGTCTGTGGTGTTCCACTTATTTTCAAAGTGAAATGTTTTGAGGGGACTCAGATTGGAAAAGCTGATGTTATAGGGGAATGGAAAGAGGGGACTTTTGAATGTGGTGTTTCATAGAGTTCTGGAGTTTAATAAGCCTCTTGCATTTGTGTACTGATAGCCATTTTTCGTTGTAAAGGGGTTGATGTCTGACCAGTTTGGTAATTCTGATTTGTACTGTCTGGAATTTTAAGTTATTCTAGAGATCTTGTGAAGGTTCTATGCGTACTTTCACAAACTTAAACATTGATTTCAATTATTTGTGAAATCTTGGATGATGCACATTATGGTATTGATCTCATTCTTAAGCGTACTTAGTAGCAGATGATCCTAGGCAAAACAGATTGTGTGTAGGCTATACAGACACTTAGTGAGAAGAGAGAATGGTTATGGGGAGAGGGAGAAGAATTTGGGAACATGAGCCTAAATCACGAGTCTCCTGCTGTTGAATTATCCGTATAATATGATACTTCTGAAAGGCATAACAGCGGCATTATCACCAAGGTAGAACAATCAGTAAGAAAAGAATGAATTTCAAAATTCATAAGGGAGAACCATGCACAAAATTAACTCTGGTAACTGGGAAAAAAATCCAAATTTACACTGTTAAAGTTACTAAATATTTATGACAGCATGCTTTACCATTGTTCCCTTATTATGTTGTGATACCTGATAAACTGATTTAAACTAAATTATTAAAAATAAGTAGCCCTGCTCTACTGTTATGTGAAGTATTTAACATATGGTATTCTGTAGCGCTTTCTGTCTTTTTTTTGTTTTAAGGCGCAGCGTGCATACAGAACATTCACTGAATATTTAATAAAGCTGGAGGGTCAGCTCTTGCAAAATCATCTCTATAATCCTTCATGCTAGCTGAGTAAACAGAAGTATTACTGAAGATTATTGTAGCCAATAGCTCTCACTGCCTGACCCATTCTGGAGAAGGCACTGCTATTATTTTATGGCTAAAGTTGCAAGTTGGCAATAATATTAGGCCCAATTTATATGTGACAGAGGCCATGGTTTAAAGCGCTTACCATGTAAATGTTCCACTTTCTTCCCATCATATTTAAATGCATTTAGCACATGCATCAACCCGCTCATGTTTAGCATTAGCAGTTCAGCGACCCAGGAGGGCAGACGGCTGGCACACTAAGTCTACACGCGAATGAGCCAATGCATATGGTAAGTGCTTTTAAAAAGGAAGGAAGCATGTGTAGATTGCTTGCAGGGGTAAGCACTTCCCTTGGCCAGTGTCACACACAAACAGAGCTTAATGGCTAACTTTGCACAGATGGAAAAACTGATGTATGTTTTAATTAAGGCAGGAATGGTTGTGACTTTTGTTTTTCTTTGGTTTTTCTTTGCGTACATTCATATGCTTTCAATATATTTTCTTTAAGTCCAAAGCTCTCGCCTATCAATATAGCCCTGATAGTATAAGATACTGTTTCCCAAACTTCAGAAAATTATAAAACACCGCACTTTCTACTGAACTTGCCATTGGATGCTCTACACTGGCTGCATCTTACAGGGTTATCGGCCAACACTAATAAATCACAAGCAGTCCGAACTGTTCAGAACTGAAGATATTATTAAGATTGCATGATGACTTCAAGTTGAATTTATAACTTTTTAACATATTGTCTGTGTTTTAAATAATCTTTGAAGTGTACTTTTAGTCAATGGAACAATAATAGTTCTATGTACCTACAATATCCTGCAATCCAGTATGAATGGATACTTAATTGCTTGTAAATATATATTCTTTGTAGTCAAGACAGAGTACTGATTCCCAGGTACAGTGGTGCCTTGCAAGACGAAAATAATCCGTTCCGCGAGTCTCTTCGTCTAGCGGTTTTTTCGTCTTGCGAAGCAACCCTATTAGCGGCTTAGTGGATTAGCGCTATTAGCGGTTTAGCGGCTATTAAAGGCTTAGCGGCTAAAAGGCTATTAGCGGCTTAGCGGCTTAGAAAGGGGGGGGAGTGAAAAAAATCGCAAGACTCGCAAGACGTTTTCGTCTTGCGAAGCAAGCCCATAGGGAAATTCGTCTTGCGAAGCGCATTGAAAAACGGAAAACCCTTTCATCTAGCGGGTTTTTCGTCTTGCGAGGCATTCGTCTTGCGAGGCACTCGTCTTGCGGGGCATCACTGTATTTTAATCTGTGATCTCCTAGCTTCCTTTAGTTCCTGTTTGGTAACACTGCCCAATTACTATGAGTGCATGTAGCAGAGTGGGTGATAGGAACAAACTGCATAGCATAGTAAGTGAACATTGTTGCCTGTATTTTCTTGTGATACCTAAAAAGCTGTCTTGGAATAATTTATGAAAAACAAATAGAACTGCTCTAGTATTCTTTTAAAGTATTTAACAAATGTAGCATTCTAACTGGGAATAAAAGGGCAATTTCTGAGCTCTCCCCCTCTTATTGAAAGTGCATTTTTACATATTTCATGCCAAAAATCTTAGGTAGATCAAAGAGTTACTCTGAGAAGAAACCTTTAGTACAGCGTTCAACAGAATTTATGTAGTGTTGGAAGATAAATCATATATTATCATCAGTCTTCAAAACCCACTTTTTCTGTAAATTGGCACAAACCTCTGGTCCCCATATGCTATGACAGCTAAGCCTGGGGAGGTATGACCACCATAATCTTCCCCATGTTTACCCTCTGCCTTGATTTTGCTCCTATTTCTCTGCTGTCTCGCTTGTGTCTGTTTCTAGACTGTAAGCCCCCTTGCACTGAGGATCTCTTCTCTCACTCTTTGTAAAACACATAAATAACTGGCACTATATGTAAAATAATAATATTAAGGTCTGTTCTTTTTAAAAAAAAAATATGTGGAATACCAGGGATTTCTCTGGTTTTAGAGGTGTTATAAGGAGGTCCGTAGGATTCCATAGAGCAGACATCATTGCATCAGACGAAGTATAATGCCACAAGATTGTCTCAGTTCATCAGATAAATTGTTTTTATGCATTTCTGTATTTTCAGTCCAGTCCAAAGATTTCTTATTGTGTAATGAACTGCAGTGCCCACATGGAGCTTCCTCACTAGCTTAAGTGCTAATAGCAGTGTCACATCCAATGTGGGTAACCCTATACTGAAGCTAATGAAGAGGTTCCTGCTAACACCGGAGCTCCCTGTGGACATAATGTTCTCTCACATCTGCCTGAAATACTAGAACACTGTTCATGTGGAGTTCAGTTAGTGTATTGCAACACTCAACATTTGGATTAGAGCTTTTTCTGCTCTTTAATCTTTTTCTCAGGGTATTTATACTCACCCACTTGGGTGACCATTAATTTAGGGTGAGAGAATATGGAACATATAAAGCTGCCTGGTAAGACAATCGGTCCAGCTATCTCACTGCTATTTGTTGTGTACATCAGGGGTACCCAATCAGCATCTGCAAGCTTGGCCAGAGGTCAGTGATGATGGGAATTATAGTCCAGAACATTGAAAGGGCATCAGGTTGATTATTCCTTGTGTACACTGCCTGGCAGCTGCTTCCCAGGATTTCGGACAGGGCCTTTCACAGTCATACCAGCAGATGCCAGGGTTTGAACCTGGGGACTTCTGCCTGCAAGGCATGTGGTCTGCCATTAAGCTACATCCTCTTCCCATATACATATGGCATGGGTAAGGTCAGAGGGGTAAAGATGAAAATTGGTACAAACCCAACTGTTTCCAAAATATTCTTCTGCATACTAAACCTGAAAATGTTCAGCTGGTTGATACGTGCTTTATGATCATGTTTGTGAAAGGCAAGTTAGGATGAAAGAAAAATAGCTACATACATTGTTAGCATGGCTTTTGCTGGAAATCATTCAAAGCAGCCTCTGCTTCTGCCATCTGCTGGCTGCTAATACCATTCACATCTTGAAAGGATAGTGAAGTTTTATTAAAGCCAATTAACCTTTATCCGATTGAGTGTTTTAAGTACTGACTCCGTTGATTTGTTGATGAGTGTATTTAATGTATACCCTCTTCTAAATTATGCCTTTGCTCTAACCTTGCATGCAACCTTTGCTGACTTCAAGAATATTGCACAGGTGTGAAAACAGATTTCTGATTATTAATCAGTAGTTTTATCTGAAGTACTCCGACAAGACTGGAAAACATAAATCTTTTTTAGATATAGCTCCTCTATATTACCCAATGCATACACCCACCATAGACTGGCTTCCTAGTGTGCAAGTTGTGTTGGTTCTATGGCTACTAAAAATTAAAATAGCAATATTTTCCCTTTTCTTCTTTCTTTTCTCTTTTGAACTAGAGAATATAAAAACTAGTTATGCATTCAAGGATTTCCACTATGGCAATCACAAGTTGTTATTTTTTCTAATGAGGTTCACAATTAAAATAATTGTTCTATGTCAGATGTTGTGATTTTAGTAGTCATATGAAACCTACACTCAGTGATCTCTGAATCATTTTTATTTGATATTATAAGCAAAGGCCATCTGCATCCTGGCCTTTGATAGCTGAGATATATTTTTAGGAGCCACCCCATTTTTTGTTTTAAATTGTATTGCTGGATTTGCACTAAGAACTGGCTTTATTTGATTTTTAAATTGTATTGTTTTAACCCAGCCTGTGGTCTTGTGATGAAGGACGGCTAAGAAATCAAACTGATTGATCGATCAACCAATCAAACCATGTATTTGGTAAAATATAACTTTTTGCATGGGAAGTTATGAAGAAACAAGATCTATCAACTTCCATCTCTAGGTTAGTGTAGTAGTAGCATTTACTGCCTTAAACAATGCCAGGCATGTTATAGGCTATAAGCGTTTCTGCTGATGCTGCAGAATCATTTTTGGGCATGTTCTTTCTGCATCCAAAGGGAGTGCACAGCAACCCCTTGATACAGCGAAATAACATGCAGTGCTCCCCAAATGCTTTTACTGCTCAGAATAGAAATTGGGAATTCACTTATCTTGTAATTTCTAGTGTATCTTATTCTCCTTCATCACCAAGTTACCACTGAACTCTTTTAAGCCACATTGAATTAGAGAATATTTCTAAAACCTGGTTCAGTTGGGGGCAGGGGAGACTATGATGGACTAAATTGAAGTAAAAATTTATGTGAACAAATACACTCCTTCTGTCTGCATAATGCACTCCAGTCTAGTAGCTTCTACTGAAGGAAGGGTATGAGTAGAGATGGGAAGGCCTGGGGGAAAACCGGAAAAAAAATTTCCTGTTTTTTTCCAAAGCCGTTTTTTCCCCAGGAAAATTGGGGGGGGGGAGTAGTTTGATATACTTTGAATATTCCACACACTACTTTTTTCCCAAATTTTCCTGAAAAAACGGCTTTGGAAAAAATCCAAAAAAACCTTTCCCCCCTCCCCAATTTTTCCATTCCCCCCCCCGGCCTTCCAGCACCCACACTTTGGAGCTCCCTGCCAACTGACACCAGGCAGGTACTCAAGGGAAGTAATAGTGCCACTGTATTCTGCTCTGGTCAGACCACACCTGGAGTACTGTGTCCAGTTCTGGGCACCACAATTCAAGAAGGACACTGACAAACTGGAACGTGTCCAGAGGAGGGCAACCAAAATGGTCAAAGGCCTGGAAACAATGCCTTATGAGGAACGGCTAAGGGAGCTGGGCATGTTTAGCCTGCAGAAGAGGAGGTTAAGGGGTGATATGATAGCCATGTTCAAATATATAAAAGGATGTCACATAGAGGAGGGAGAAAGGTTGTTTTCTGCTGCTCCAGAGAAGCGAACACGGAGCAATGGATCCAAACTACAAGAAAGAAGATTCCACCTAAACATTAGGAAGAACTTCCTGACAGTAAGAGCTGTTCGACAGTGGAATTTGCTGCCAAGGAGTGTGGTGGAGTCTCCTACTTTGGAGGTCTTTAAGCAGAGGCTTGACAACCATATGTCAGGAGTGCTCTGATGGTGTTTCCTGCTTGGCAGGGGGTTGGACTCGATGGCCCTTGTGGTCTCTTCCAACTCTATGATTCTATGATTCTATGATTCTACTCTCACTGTACTCTTTCCGGCAACTGCTCAAAACATTTTCATTAGGGCCAGCCCATCTGAACACGTAGAAGCTGCATGCGATTTACTTCCGTTTAACCACTGCTGACTTTAATCATCTTTTGAATACTCTTAAATAACTGCTTTTAACTGTGTTTTATCAATCATTTTAATGTTCTGTTGTATATTTTTGTAAACTGTTTAGAAAGCTCTTTTACCTTCATGCGGTTTATAATATATAATAACAAATTCAATTTTAAAAACACACACACTCCTTTTCCTTTCAAACAGAGTTTGAGCCTTAGTGCAACATACTATTCAGTAACTGGATGTTGGTTACTTCTAGGCCTGGCATGCAAAAAAATTGCCTTACGCTTTGCCCCAGCTGTCCTCAAGTAGAGATGGGAAGGCCTGGAAAAGCCCTGGAAAAAAACAGGTTTTCCCGTGGTTTTTTCCAAAACTGTTTTTTAAGTCCATGAGAAAAATGACAAAGAGGAAGAGGAAGAAGAAATGGAAAATGATAGCAGTAGTTCAGAAAATGAGATAGAATAAACTGCATGTATATGTTGTGTCTTCTGGGTTTTATTTTTTTTTATAAGAAAAACACTACTCAAAGGGTAGACCTTCTATGGAGCTTAAATATTGAGGTGGATCTTAACTTTATTTGCTGTTGATGCTAAGGGGCAAATCTGATTATTTTTTATGTTGATGGTTTCTTGCTTTTTTGTTGCTTTTGAGGGAAAGGGGTAGGTTACCTGTTTTATTGCAAGCACAATAGTTTTATATACACTGCATTTCACATAATTTGTAAAACTACTCCACACTGAACTCCCCCCCCCCAATTTCCTCAAAATTTCCATTTTTTTCCGGGGGACGGGGGGGACGGGGGAAAACATTTTTTCCTCATAGCTTCAAAATTTCCAGAAATCTCTAGGTACGAGAGATGATTTGGGCCAATTCCTTCTTCCCCTTGCATCTTCCAGTGCCACACACACACTTTCCCAGAAGTTCCAGAGATTTTTTGGAGGGTGCAAAACATTTCAGTGGAAATTAGCAAAATCATATCCCCTTCTTCTGCCATCAGGAGTGTCCCCTGAGTAGACTTCTGCTAAGGAGAAGTCTGGCGTCAACTGGAAAATCAATAAAAACAAACATTTTCAAATAAGTAATGCCAAGAACAGTAAAAACAGGCAGTATAACAATTTAAATAATTTGAAGGCAAAAATTAAAATTGTAAAATGCAAAAGAGCAAGGCTAAGATATTCACAAAACTCAACCTAAATGGAGCAAGGCCCAACCGCTCTGTCAGGACCATTCCGTAAGCCGCACAGAATTTCTGCTCTCACCAGAGAACTTAGCCACAATGTGTGTATCCAGCTTCTAAGACATGATACCACTTATGATGAAAATTCTTGGAGATAAGGAATAGGGAAATGGTCTCTTGCCTCCTCCCCAGAGCAGCAGCACAATGTGGCAATCCCCTTTGGCTTCACCACTTCAGGGGCAACCCCTGGTGGCAACTCTGGGAGAAGCACCAGCCCAGATGACATAGGCCTTCCTCAGATGCTGAAGGTATGCAGCTGAACTCAGCTTTTTCTCTCCCCTCTTTTCATCCTCACTGTGGTACAAGAAAATATATTCCGGTGCTCTTGACTTGGTTCTACCCAAGTGTTACTCTGACTACTTGCTGTTCAGGCTGTAGCTTCTTTTATGGCTTCAGGTACAATAAATGGTCAGCTGGTCTTACTCAGCCCTGGAGAGAACACACTGCTTTGTGAGCAGCAGCACAATCCAAGACTGCAGCTTCTTTTATGGTTTCAGCACAAGGAAGGATGGAGCTGGACAATTAGTCTTATACATCCCTGAACTGAACACATTCCTTTGCAAGCAGCCGGCACAGTCAGGATATTTTCTTCAGAAACAGTGCTCTGAAAAGGTTATGGGGAACAGCAGGCAAAACTCCCCTGAACTGGGGCTTATTTTGTCTTCATTGGCGTCTGCCAAAAAGCAGTCCCCTTGACTATAATGGTGTATTAAAAAATGAGACTCCAGTGAACAATGCAAAGCTGTCTACTTGACTTCTGTCTTTAACGAGAGCATTTGCATCCTGTGAATTTTAATTAAGTCACCAAACTATTTTATGTACATTTCCCACATCCACTGACTTCTTTATATCATATGCATCACACTACAAGCATTTTATTCCCCTAGTCACTGCAGTGTTGCTGTCATTTGTCTCTGGAACATTTTTAGTGTGTGGGATGATGGCTTCCTGCTCTTGTTCTACCAAACTATTTGGTTGTGTGTTACTCTGTTTCTAGGGCTTCTCTTTTTAGCTAGTCTATTAAGACATTATCAGTGCTGCGTACCTAGGATACTGTGAGTCATATACAATTCCATATGACAATTTTGATTTGCATTGGGTGGATGGGTGTGTGTGTGTGTGTGTGTGTGTGTGCGCGCGCGCGCCCTATCAGATATATTAGAGTTGGAGTGCACTATAATTTCTGGGGCAAGTGATTTCTTGGTGGAAGTTGGGCATTTGACATAGTATTTATATAACAGGTATTTGACAATTCCTTTTGCAAAGGCGAATTAACTACCATATTTTTTGCTCTATAAGACTCACTTTTTCCCTCCTAAAAAGTAAGGGGAAATGTGTGTTCGTCTTATGGAGCGAATGCAGGCTTCACAGCTATCCCAGAAGCCAGAACAGTAAGAGGGATTGCTGTGCAGCGGATCAATCCCTCTTGCTGGTCTGGCTTCTGAGATTCAGAATTTTTTTCCCCTTGTTTTCCTCCTCCAAAAACTAGGTGCGTATTATGGTCTGGTGCGTCTTATAGAGTGAAAAATACGGTGCTTTATATTTTCTTGTATAAGTTACATTGGACTACAGTTCCCATTTATAGCAAATAGACTCCTTGTTCTATTAAACTGTTTTTAGTGCAGTAATTTTAGTATTGCTGAAAAACTGGATTTAATTCCTTTTACATATGTTAATTCTTTTCTCGTTGTGAGAAAAGAAATCCAGTGAATTAAAGTATGGACTCTTTGTAGAGGACTATTAGTTTATTTTGAAGTTCATCATAGTAGAAGCTATTCCATCCCTTCCTCTTCATTAGCAAAAGTGACTGCTTCCTCTCTAGAATGCAGAATGCAAAAACTCGGTGATATTTCTGCACAACTTCATTGATTAATATCACTGAGTAAAACAGTGTAATACACTATTGATACATAAGCTTGTATGAACAGAAGCTAGGTGATTCCTACTGATGTAGCCAGTGCTTTTTTCTAAAAAAAATGTTTAGGGGTACTCTAATTTTGACTCAAGAAAATAACCATTTTATAGTTTAAATTGTGAAAAATAAATACAGTAAATGGACAAAAGTACAAAGATTCTCAGAATGTTTAGGGGTATGCGTACCCCTGCATCCCCCCCCCCGAAAAAAGCACTGGATGTACCTAAAGCTGTTTGCTGTTTGGGATATGTGAGCATAGATGTAAAAGAAATGCCTTCTGAAATGCTGGTGATATTTTGGAAAGCGATAGTGATGATACAAATTAATATTAAAAGCTTATCAAGTCATTTTTGTTATAAAATATATGAGATTAATATCTCAAAATATCAGGTGTCTCCCTTCTCCCAAGTGCCACCAGAGGGGTTCAGAAAGAACTAAGGGGAAGTGAAAAGAAGCAACTTGAACTTGAACTCACAAGCAGAAAGCAAGAGAAGTGAAACATCAGAAAATAAAGGGGAATGGGGAGAACAGTTCAGTAAATAAGAACAGATGTAGTGAAACTCTGACCTTTAAGAGGAGTGCAGTCAGATCCAAAATACAGTGGTGCCTCGCAAGACGAAAATAATCCGTTCCGCGAGTCTCTCCGTCTAGCGGTTTTTTCGTCTTGCGAAGCAACCCTATTAGCGGATTAGCGCTATTAGCGGTTTAGCGGATTAGCGGCTATTAAAGGCTTAGCGGCTTAGCGGCTAAAAGGCTATTAGCGGCTTAGAAAAAGGGGGGGAGCGGGGAAAAATCGGAACACTCGCAAGACGTTTTCGTCTTGCAAAGCAAGCCCATAGGAAATTCGTCTTGCGAAGCAGCTCAAAAACGGAAAACCCTTTCGTCTAGCGGGTTTTCCGTCTTGCGAGGCATTCGTCTTGCGGGGCACCACTGTAGGTATATTGCCATCTGTTAGGACAACTGAACTAACCATCATCATTATACATTTTTTCCCTCCCCCGCCTCCTTTCCCCCTTGTATGTAATGTATTTTAGATTGTAAACCTGAGACCAGGGACTACTGCTGCAGAGAGCAGAGTAAGCTGTACTGGGAGCCTTTTTTTGCGCTGAATAGTAGAGTAAAAATGTTTTAAATAATGTGGAAAGTGTTGCCCTATCAGTCCTCCAGAGTGATTATGACATTAATATTTGTTTCTATAGCAGCTGCACACTGTGCACCAGCCAATTAAATGGAAACATTCCCTGTCCACAAGCTTAGAGTACAAGGTAGCCGTAGTGCATGAGGAAAGTAAGGGATGCAGCAGTAGGAAAATTGAAATCAGGAGATTAAGTGACAAGCCAAAGATGATGAACGTGACATAATGATGGTCACATACCCAGCCCAGATTTCTGCCTGGCAGTGATTGCAAAGGGAAAGATTGGTACTCAGCCTTCTGGACCAAAAAATATTATTCAACAATCCAAGAAAGAGCTTGTGCCTTTGCTGACAATCATTACTATGCAAAGCTTATGCAGATTTGAAGTTCTCAGGGGCTGTAATATTTGTTGAGAGAAAAGCGTCTGTTGGATATATTTCTGGATAGGAGCAATTATTTGAAAATGTGTATTTAAATACTTTTAGAATGGAGGTTCTCCAAGTACAGTGGCACCTCGGGTTAAGAACGTAATTCGTTCCGGAGGTCCGTTCTTAACCTGAAACTGTTCTTAACCTGAAGCACCACTTTAGTTCATGGGGCCTCCCTCTGCTGCCGCGCCGCCGGAGCACGATTTCTGTTCTCATCCTGAAGCAAAGTTCATAACCCGAGGTACTATTTCTGGGTTAGCGGAGTCTGTAACCTGAAGTGTATGTAACCCGAGGTACCACTGTATAAGCTATACCTCTGTAGAGAGGTGCAAATTTTTGGCAAAGGAGGCTGAACAGGTCTGTAGTTCACATGTGTATTCACTAGCTTCTCATATATATTCTGCATTCATGTGCCGTTAATGAAATATTTAAAGTGATTATAACTTTCAAAAAATAATGTTATTTTTATTGATCTGATAGTTGGCACTCATAAATATAACTTTTAAAGCTAAATATTGGACTTACAGCATCAAAAAACACACACACTTTATATTATGTAATAATAAATACAATCTAGCCCAAATGTTAAAATTCTATCAGAAAAACTTTTTTTCAGTTTTATGAGTCAGTAATGCCCAGTTTGAGCTTGGAAGACATATTTCAGAATTATTTATAAACACTTCAAAGCGGTTTCTTTGGGAAATGTTGATCTTCTCCCTACTCTCTTCCTTTCTAGTATCAATTCATAGAGTGCGAATACGCTATTATGTATGATGCTGTGGGTAGCTTGCTAAGTGTAAAGGGCTGGTTGGTTGAAAATGCATTTTTCTAGGACTTTAAGTTGTGAAGTGTTTTTACCTGTTACAGTAATAATAAAAAAGGCTTGTATGTTCCTGTGATGTGTTTGATTCTACCCTGCAGTGATTCATTGTGGGCCTCTCTCACAGCTAAGTGCTTGCTGCTTGTGATCAGAGAAAAATGCTACACACCTTCAGCTTCGTGCCTATTAAATTCAGGCTTCTACTGTAGGCAGTTTTACACAGTTATCTTTGAATTAAAAAGCATTTTAAACTCAGAAGCTGAACTGCAAATGTAAAAAGGCATTTGGTCCCCTATAGGTCTACAGTAAGTTTAAAAATATACTTTGGCTCCTACTTACCACTCACTTTGCACATTTTCATTCCCTTTCACAGAGATTGCCCGCTTCAAACACTTGTAGGTTTTCCTCTAGTAGAACCCAATTTCCCAATTGGGAAATGAGGATTGCCTCTAACAGAATTGCCAAGATAAGCTGCTGCATCCAGTAAACTACAGATATATTTTAAAATCATATTGTGCACAGTTAGCTTCAAGGACATCTGATGTTACTTTTTTATGCGTGCTTTTGAGTCCACCCCTCCATGTATTTCTCAAGATGTATGTAGGTATCTCATGTGTCTATTTTGTTGCCATATTCCTTTTGAAATTGTTTCTCAAGTTTGCGATTTTTCCAGACATGCAACTTTGCAGTAAAATAAGCATGTGTGTAATATGCGTAGGTGGCATTTGCACATGGCTTTCGAGATACATGTATTAAAATATACCAGCATATCAAAGCCAAGGTCTGTTCACGTTCTCAAATTAAGCTTTGTTCTGTAGATAAATAAAGTAATTAATGACATCTATAAACACAGCTTATGTTTATTAATCCAAATTGTAACATCATGTGACGTTGATGAATTCAAAAGGATAGTCTTACTTGGGAAGAAAAATAAAAAAAATTCCTTCCTGTAGCACCTTTTTTTTATTTGGACTATGGCAGACCAACACGGCTACCCATCTGTAATTGGGAAGAAAAGACATTTCAAGGATGTTGTTTTGACCACCCTGAATAACATTTTAAACATTTAAGGTTTTTTAAAAATAAAATTAAAAGTCACAGGATGTGCTGCTCTGCTTCCGCAGTCAGAACTTTCCTTATCAAGGGTTCTGATCACAGGGAGACCTGCAAGCAAATGTACTTTCAAGCCCCCTTCAGACCTTGGTGTAAAAGAAGTGAAAGCTGGGGCCCTTTCGTATCCAGGCTGAATGCCTAACGCAAACTCGTGTTATGTTCTTGGGAAACAAGAGCCTGAGCTGTGGAGCCCAGAAATAAATGATCCAGGGAGCAGACATCGTGAGTGCAGGTGTTACATAATGCCATGGGAAAGCAGAAGTGCTTCTACTCCCACTTCCTTCTAAAGCTGGGTGCTTCACAGGACGAGTAAGTAAACATACTTGTGCTGCCCAATCTCTTGCTCTCTCAGTTCACTGTGTGTAATAGCTGAAGGTTTTTGTGCACTTTTGGAACATGAGCACAGAATTCTGAAACTCTGACCAAGCTGCTGAGCCTCTTTGTCCACCTCTTTCCTACTCAACAAAACAGTCCATCTTCATGTTGGAAATGAACTTATTCTTATGAGGCTAGATTAAAATACGTTGTCAGTTTTCTCAAGCACATCATTTTGTGTGCATGCTTAATTGCCAAGTATTCTGTGTAGTTGCTGGAACAGGGAGACACAGTGGCAGTGCTGCTCAGTGTCTGGAACTACCAGGACTAGAAGTAGGAGCCTTCTGCTCTGCGTGCGGCTTCCCTGTGTGATGAGCCTCAGCACTCTTTGAGTATCATCCTGGCAGACAAGCATCTTATCTTCTCAGGCCCTAGACTGGCCCTGCTCACCTAGGCTGGCCTTTGCCCTCTTCTGGAAGGGCAGTCCTTTACTGTTTGGGCTGAGATCTCAAGGTCTTCCTGATTCTTTACAATCTTTCATAGTTCTGACTCCCCAGCTAGTCCCTGGGCTCTGGTTCATCTCTTGACAGCTGCCTATGGCTCAGCCTTGAAATGAAATGCTTTGTCACAAAAAATTGTTCATAGTTGTCTACCAATCCATTCTTACAAATACTGTAATAGGTTAAGATCTGTTGAAGTACAATAACCACTTTAAAAAGTACAGTCAAACCTCTGTTCCCAAACGCCTCCGTTGTGGCCCCCAAACGTTCCGGTTTTCGAATGTTTTTCGGAAGCCAAATGTCTTAACGCGGCTTCTGCTTGAGTGCAGGAAGCTCCTGCAGCCAATCAGAAGCCATGCCTTGGTTGTTGAACATTTCAGAAGCCAAACAGGCTTCTGGAATGGATTACGTTCGACAACCGAGGTTTGACTGTATACAGTTTTGCCCTCCCCTTTACTTTCCCTTCTACATGGGTGCTGTTTCTCTTTTTCTTTCTTTCTCTCTCTTTTATTTACATCTCACCATGTTTAAGGTAAAGGTAAAGGTACCCCTGCCCGTACGGGCCAGTCTTGACAGACTCTAGGGTTGTACGCTCATCTCACTCTAGAGGCCGGGAGCCAGCGCTGTCCGCAGATACTTCCGGGTCACGTGGCCAGCGTGACAAGCTGCATCTGGCGAGCCAGTGCAGCACACGGAACGCCGTTTACCTTCCCGCTGGTAAGCGGTCCCTATTTATCTACTTGCACCCGAGGGTGCTTTTGAACTGCTAGGTTGGCAGGCGCTGGGACCGAACGATGGGAGCGCACCCTGCCGCGGGGATTCGAACCGCCGACCATGCGATCGGCAAGTCCTAGGCACTGAGGTTTTACCCACAGCACCACCCGCATCCCTCTCACCATGTTTAGTGCACATATAATTAGGTACTTTTAAACTTTCGGTAAAAATGTCTGGGGGAAAATAGTTGTCTACCAAAACACTAGTCTTTGCTGTTTAGGAAGGCAAGTTAGTTGGGTACAGTGGTGCCCCGCAAGACGAATGCCTCACAAGACAAAAAACTCGCTAGACGAAAGGGTTTTTCGGTTTTGCGTTGCTTCGCTAGACGAATTTCCCTATGGGCTTGCTTCGCAAGACGAAAATGTCTTGCGCTTTTTTTTAAAAGCCGCTTGAAGAGGGGCAGTTGCGACGGACCGTGCTTCGCAAGACAAAAAACATCGCAAGACGAAAAGACTCGCGGAACGAATTATTTTTGTCTTGCGAGGCACCACTGTAGATAGGCATAGATCCTTCTGGTTACAAATCGCTGGCATAGGGGGTGGAACTGGGATTGACCCTAGGTACTCGTACTTCATGACTGGCAATTGCAGTGTTGGTATTCAGTGCAGTGCTGGAAAAGAGAACCCTGTCTGGTGCAGAACCAGTACTACATTTCCCTGTGCTCCTATTGTAGGCAGATTAAGTATATTTGCTTCAGAGTATGGTTATAAGTAGAATTGTTGGTCAGTATACATCAGATAGAGAAGATGGAAACTATTATATGGGAGTACTTGGCAGAGTTTTCTCCCTGCCTCATCTCCTCCCCCCACTATTTCTTGCTTCCTTTTTCCTCCTTTGCTGTGCTGCACATTTGCCGCCGCTTTGTGTCAGCAGTTTATGTTCTGCATGTTTAATGAAGTCCACGGCTCGGCTCGGCTCAGCACAGTCTTTCCCCTTACACTAACAGAATTTTGATCAATGACGTTTCCTCAGGAGGAGATTTCAGAATGGGTGTTGACTGGAAGGGTTCTGGGAAATTGTGAAGGTGGGCATATTACAGCTATTTTATCAAAGAAAATGAAGCTGTTCCTTGCTCTCTCAAGTGCCCATTGTCATACGCTGTGTGGCTTTTTTGTTTCTTGCAAAATGCAATTGGTGGTAGTTGGCCAGTGGTTTAAATCAACCTATTAATTGATAGAGCTGTATGATTTTTTTATCACTGGTGTTATATTTGAACACATATTTAATAATTTTTGATAAGGAAAGCCTAAAGCAAAGCCACATGCAGAGTTTGCAGTCACTTCTTCTTGGGGTAGGCTATTCTGCTGCATTTGTGCAACAGGAACAGCTCTTAGTTGCACCCAATTTGAGCCTTCCAAGCACATTATAAGGCACACAGACACAGAGCAGTTTACCCTCCTACAGTGGAGAATGATGAAAAGGAGGCAAGGCTAGAGCAGTTAATTTTGCAGAAACATTGCAGACAGGTTCCCCTCTGGGAGGGTTCTTTGGGCTCACAATAATTTGCTTCAATATTTTATTCAATATTTTATTTGTTATTTCACACAGCAAGTTAGCAGTTCTCTCTGGGCACACAAGTATGCCCCTGCACCCAATTTGGAAATTGCCAATTGAGCAGAAATAAACTGCTACTGTATTTCTTGGAGTGGTATAAATATTTGAGAAATCAATCAGTTTCTGGAGGATAAGCAACATTAAAATCCTTACCAGTATGATGGATTCACATGACTGAAATAGTCTTCACATCTATTAGAGTTTTGTTTTGGTATAGATCCTAGATCATATCCAGTGCTAATCAATGGGTCTACTGAGAATCTGTCTCATATTGGGTATTAGTCATTGACATTATTCTCAGAAGTATCCTAAACAAATTTTGTGTGAAAGTAATTCAGTGGGGCCTATTTCCAAATAAATTATTTTGTTAATTTATTTGTCAGTTTTTTAATGTAGCCCACTTGACATGGTTCCCATGTTTTAAAAATGTGATGCAGAATCATATTACAGATAACTCGCAACTTGCGCTCGTTTAACTTGTGAACATTCAGCTTTATGCACTTAGCAAATTTTTAAAAAACATATATACATATTAAAAAGGGAGCGGGCATCCAGGAAAAAATACTTTGGTAATCCCACCTGCCATTGAACCCAATGTCTTTTGACTATACATGATTTTGGTTTTAGGTGTTATCTTTGGAACTTAACCCCAGCGTAGGTTGTGAACTGCCTGTAGCACTATTAACAAACATTAAAAAATATAGACCTGTTAAAACAGATAAAGAAATATAAATTTTGGTAGAAATAAAAAGCTTTCCATTCTAAGGTAGCTCTCTCTCTAAAAAATGTCTTATTTAAAAGAAGGCGGTCTGAAACAATTTTAGTTTTTGAAATTACACATGTGATTTCAGTTATAGTTATTATACTTAACTTTACAACAAAGCTCAGATTAATGGATTGAACCATGGAATCATTTTACAGTCTGCTGAAATACCATTTATTGGTAATTTTGCACCTAATATGGTGCAAGGACTATAGAGGCTTCAGCACTGTTACAAATACAAACATGTTTCTGTGGTTCAGACTTCAGAGACTAGGTGTGTAAAGACATAGTTAAAGCGGAATCAGTGAGAAAGATAGAGTAAACAATCATTACAAATAGAAATATAAAATCCCTTAATATAATAGAGGCCAGAATTGATATTTGAGACTGAAAGTTAAGAATTCTTAATTTTCACTTGCTGGAAGGCAGAATATCAGGAAATGAATCTATGGATCTATGAGCCCAATAGCCGTCAAGAGGGCAGGATTCCTTGCAACCCAAATGCTGGTGTTAGATATCCTATTTGAACATCTATATCATCATACAATTTGAACAAAATAATTAAATACCAATATTGGTGTCTACAGAATAAACTGGCAATAGTGATTGCAACAAGGAAGGGACAAGGAGGCAGTTTCAACACCTATAGGAAGCAAGTTGATAAACACAAGCTACAGTCACTTCCAAAGGTCCTTGGGGAGACCCAACCACAATTTAGGAACCAAGGAATGTTCCTCTTCTTTCCTATCTTTTGTACTGACATTGGGCGCAAGGTGTGTGAATACATAGTGTTGCATTGCTTTGGATTTCTTGTTTTGTTTGTTGTGCATACCTGTTGCTCCATTCTCTTAGGCAGTACAGCTTTAAGTGACAGAATGGAGATTGCAATCTGGTACAGGGATTACGAGAACACTCCCAGTCATTTAATTATAACTAAAAATAGCAGTTTTTGCATTACAAAAAGCAAATTGTCTCAGACAAAACCAATCTCTATAATGCATCCTTTGTCTTTTAACCACTACTGAGTAGCTTAATTTTTGAATTAATCAGTCATAAATTACATGAAATAGTATGACTCATTTGAAAGGAAGGGGCAAAAATATTAAGGGTTAACTGGCTCATGTAAAGTGATCCTAAGAAGATGCCCTAAAGGTGTGAACTGGTAATTATTTTTTTTAGCTCTTCTTAGCAATCATGATAAAATAGTATGTGGAGCTTTCCATTCCCCATGCTGACTGCACCAGGGTATAACAACATAACATTCATGTGTCTCCATTAATGCCATTGTCCACAAAATGTATTTTGCCTTGGCAAGAAATTATATATATTGAAGCAATAACACCAATTTTTTTTATCATTTGCTGCTCTGTGCTGCAAAATAGCGCTATAATAGACCATACTCTTTTTACATTTAACTATTCAGTGCAAAAGAAATACATTGTACAGTGGTGCTCCGCAAGACGAATGCCTCGCAAGACGAAAAACCCGCTAGACGAAAGGTTTTTTCGTTTTTCAATGCGCTTCGCAAGACGAATTTCCCTATGGGCTTGCTTCGCAAAACAAAAAAGTCTTGCGAGTCTTGCGATTTTTTCCCCTCCCCCCCTTTCTAAGCCGCTAAGAGCCTTTTAGCCGCTAAGCCTTTAATAGCCGCTAAGCCTTTAATAGCCGCTAAACCGCTAATAGCACTAATCCGCTAAGCCGCTAATAGGGTTGCTTCGCAAGACGAAAAAACCGCTAGACGGAGAGACTCGCGGAACGGATTAATTTCGTCTTGCGAGGCACCACTGTATAGCTGTTAATTGGGAACATATACGGTACTTCAAAATGATTAAATAGAAAAGTAGGTGAACAGTTAGGAGGTGAACAGATAGAAGGTATCTTTACAAATTATTCTGTTTGCATGACTTCAGTAGCTTTTCAAAGAAGTAAAGGCTAGCTTTTGTACAAATAGCAAGTACAAGTACCATTGTGAACCTTTGATTCAATCTTATGGATCCATGTGAAGGAAGCCAGGGAACTGGTGGTTTCCAGTCAGATTTTTTTGGCCTGGATTTGGATCTGCGATTACCTTGGTCACCCTGGTGGTTTTCTGCGCCTCTTGGTGACTTTTAATACCACTGACTGTGATACTGCTCCCCAGAGGTTCCATGCTATAGGAAGGTTGGTGTGGTGTGCATCCATCCATGTGTTGTAACATTGACATGGAACTGCTGGTAGAATTCATCTGGAGATTTGGGTTGAGGTGTCACAATATGCAGACAATACATGGCATGGCTTATTCCAGTTGTTTGATTCCTGGAAGACATTGGAAGTGACAAACTGGGGCCTGGAATCAATAAAGGACAGGAAGTCTGTTAACACATTCAAACTTAATCAAGGTAGTGTGGTCAAGATTGTTGCCTGTCCAGGTGAGCTGATTTTTGTGTGTCCTGAATAAGGAAACACTCCCTCTTCAAGAGCTGCTTCATAGCTTGCGGGCACTCCTGAATCATTTACCATGGATGTCCACATGGTGCAGTATATCCTGGAGAAGACATACTTGACATCAGTTATCCATGCTTTAGTTACTGCCAGTCTGGACTATTGCAATGCACTCTGATGGGGCTACATTTGAAGATGTTCAGAAGCTTCAATTGGTTGAAAACATGGCAGCCAGACTACAGGCCTCTACAATGGAATATATTGTTCTTGAGATAACCAAGTACTACACCACAGGGGGGAGGGGGGCGGTTTAGAAACCAAAACCACATGTAAAAGGATAACTTATGTAAGTAAATTGCTCTGAATTATATATTCCCATATAAGTGTTAAGAATGGTAAGTGACATCCTGAAATAATGGATTTGTGAGCATGAGAGACATGACTTCTCTATTCTCTTCCTCCTGTTACAATGCACCAGATCCTCTCTTTCAGTGTTTTGCATCAGAAATTGAAGAAACTCATTTTAATGTAGATTTTACTGTTGCCATAATAATAATAATAAATGATTTATAGATTATGTATATGAATGCACGCAGTACAACTCAAAGTTAATATCAGTGGGACTTTTGTGATTTTCTGCAGTAGAAGGTAGTTTTCCTTCTACTGAGATAATAGAGAATTCCGCATGTATAAAGTAACTGATACAATAATATGATTGGATAGGATTCTTTTTTATTGTTCAGGTACATATATTATTATTGTTGTTGTTGTTGTTGTTGTTGTTGTTGTTGTTGTTGTTATTTATTTATTAATTAATACGTATATACTGCCCTTCATCCAGAAATCAGTTTACAACATATTTCTAATTTGAAATCTTCATATTTTTCTAGTTCTGAATGAGCTCTCCCATCTCCTTCAGCCATTACAATACAATTTTTTTTTAAGCAAAGTTGAAAGCATGTAGCAACTCCGTAGCTGGACAAGTAACCACTAATGATGTGTAATATTAGTGTAATGTGATGGTCTTTCCAGTAGGCCCTGAAGAAATTTTAAACTATCATGCTCCAAGGCAAATAGAATTTAGGCATCAACATATATATTATTTTATTTTTGAGTGCTGTGTTTTTATTGAGAAGTTTACCTCAAAGAGTAAGTTTAAAAGGCAAAAGGGAAATGGAGACCTGCCAAGCTTGTTGGCTAGAGTCATGGACAAGAGCAAGGCCTGTCTGAACTGCCACTCAGTTTTTATTCTGCGAGTTTGCAGGGTTGGTGATTAGAGTGGCTTTCGCCCAATTATGCTGTGATTATTCCGCTGCACTGTAATTGACTGGGGAGATATGCTAATACCTGTCATTTGGGATGATAAAAGATGAGCGGAGGACGCAATGCATTATTTAGCTGGCTGTGTGATAGATGAGGGATGCGCAGAGTGCTTTAATTGCTGAGAAGAGAGGTTAAGCTGAACGAAAGGATGAATTAGAAATGAGTTTTTTTATGGGTTGTGGAAAAGTGAAATAAAGGAAAATGTTCTTTAAAACCGAAGGAGCAGATAGAAGCGAGCAGAACAAGGCTAGACCTTTTAGGCAGCTTACTCTATTAATTTAAATGTATAAGGGAAAATGCTATTTGGTGTTCAGTAAATACTAATATGCAGGTTCAGTAGATTTACATCCTTTAACAGGGAAAGAAACCCTTTAAGGAATTATTCTTTTAGATAGTATTTTGATAGCTTAGAGAATATATCTATAGCTATATATCTGTCTAATGTACATAGTTTTTTGTATAAAAGATCAATGCATATGAAAAGTGAAGTACTTTGAATATCCATAGAGAATGAATGAATCTAAAAATACAATTAGCAGAAATATGCCCTCCAAATAGCAAAACTCTTACTCTTTGAATAGGAAGAACATTTTTATAGGATGTAAAGGATTATGCAATTGCCAGTAGAAATCTATATGTACATTTTTATTTTTCATGTTGTGTAATGATATGCCCTTCCCAGCTATCAAAATATTGATCTAAGCCTACTTAATATCATACAACTGAATCATTATTCAAGATTTGAAATTTTTAGAAGCTGTATGTTTTAGCAGTATTACATAAAATCAGAATTGCACCCCAAAAGAGCAGTTACAGAATTTTAAAAGCCGTATGGACTTAAGGACCTATTTTGTTTCAAATTGAGAGAAATTGCTCTTTAATGGTCCCTAGTTGTTCCTCTGTAGTCAAACTGCAATGAAATTACTTGTCCAGTATAGTACATTTTATTAACCAATTGCAATCAAACGTATTTTTGAATATTTAATGGATAAATCTGGAGGGGAAGCAGTGGTTGAAATGGATGCCAAGTTTCAATGAGAAAAGGACTCATTTGATTAAGTCCTGTTAAGGTCAATTATATGACCCATATATAATTGACACCTTGTTTCCAAAATAAAGTTTTCTCATATTTTGTCTTTCATGCACACACACTCATGACTGGAAACACTTTTACAACTTTCAGGCTTCTGTTAACTTGGTAATTTTGAAGTGGTTACTTTTAAAAGACCAATTTGTAAGGCCATTGGTTTCTTTTACAACATGGTTTTTATTGTTATGTATTGGTTAATATAATTTTTGTAAAATGGAAGTATTTCCAGTTACGCCTTGGCGTGTTTCCATCCCTTGACTGACAGAGGTTGTATGCCAAATGTATTCTGAGAAGCCAGCAAACTTCAGCCTATAAGCGCACCCTTCTACAGGGATGGGAACCTCTTACCTTTTTTGCACAGTAGGCTACACTCCAGACCTGCAGAAGTCAGAGGTCCCTAAGCACACCAACATCCATCTCTATCCAGGCAAGCAAGAGGTGTCTTCATATTTCAAGGACACATTCCAGCCAGGCACCTGACCAGGACTTGGAGTACAGGTACTAAGGAGAGGTGATTTTGCCCTGGGAAAGTGAAAAGGGACAAATAGAGATGCCTGGAGAAGCCACATTCAGCTCCTGAGTCTGAGGTTCCCTATCCCTGCTATGTTCAATGATTTGATTTAAAATAATTAATGGACCTGTGCAATCTGATTTGCATTATTTGGCTGTTGCATTTAAAGGAAAACAATTCAAAATTACTAAAAGCTGGCTCATCATGAGAACAATGAGAGGTTGATGAGTAAAAGTTTGATATACCTAAAGTTAATAGGTAACTTCTGAAATTATTTACCACAAGATGTGGAATTGGTTATTAGCCTGGCTAGTTTTAAAAGAGAATTAGATGAATTCAGGGATATCTAAAGTGAATGAAAAATGGTAATCAGAAAGAAAGATTGCCTTTAATCCACACATTGTAAAGGCAGAACCACAAATGGTTTTAAAAATAGCAATTAAACAGAGGGGGGAAATTAAGTGGTATACAATGGAACCTTGGGTTGCAAATGTGATTTAGCGCTTTTGTGCATGCACGAGCGCCGAAACCCGGAAGTAACCTGTTCCGGTACTTCCGGGTTCGGCATGGTGCGCAACCAGAAATCGTGTAACCTGAAGCGTCTGTAACCTGAGGTACCACTGTACTAAATTCACAAACTCCTCTCATTAAATATGTTACATGCAGTACCAACAGAAATTTCATAGGGCATCTCCACACTAACACACATGTTAAAAACCAAGGTTCAAAACATTCCAGGTCCTCTCTCTCAGCCTCACTTCCCTAATTCCAAGATGGGTAGATCTAACAAATAATTATAAAAATATTAGTAGGTTAAAGCTGCAACGTTAATACTCGTGTCATATATTTTATGCATAAGTTTTAAAGTATGGTTGTATTTTTCCTCTATTTTCTCATTTTATCTTTTTGTAAATCACTTTGAGGTTTTTTTACAATCAAGTGGTATATGAATTTTATTAAATGAAAATATTAAATGAAAGCAGAGCAATATATTTGGCATCAGCTTGGATGCAGGAGTTGCTGGAAGGAGGCTTACATGACACCATCCAACCACCTTAGGGACTCACTCTGGATTTGTATAGAGTTTATACTTTATCCGTTTCTTCTCCCAAAGGTATCTTGCAAGGCAGTGGAGGTCTAGGATAAGAGTTTTCCTTCTCTGTGATAGGCTACCTTCCCAGGTTGACAAGCCCCACCTGCTCCTCACTTCCCTTTAGGACATGTGCTGAAACTGTCTTCTTGACAGTCTGTGCAGTCTGGTCTCGTCTGCTCAATCCTCTGGAGCCTGTCTTTGCATGAAAGGGAAGCCCCTAACTCACTGAGGATTTGGGACCCATTGGCTACCATCACCAGGTTTGGCTAGCCAGTTGAAGCCATTTCACAGAGTGTGGCCGCTGTCACATGCCAACAGCTTCTAGGAGATACAGGTGAGAGCTGAGTGCAGGGTGGGGACCAAAAGTGGACAAACTATCCCCGAAGGAACACAGCTTGTCCCCCACCAGAGGTGCTCCCCCTCCCCTAAGTATCCATAAGCCAAGAGGATGTTAGTGGAAATATATTTGGTTTTCCAGGATAAACTGGGGTTGTGGTTGTGTTTACCCATGATGCTAAGCTTCAGTAAATGTGGAACTGAGTAAATGTTTCTGCAAATGATTTCAATTCTTACTAGGATTTACATTAATATGTCATTCATATATAAGCATCTAATAATATTTTGGGGAGTGACCTTTTCTTCAAACACCATTGTGGAGTTTGGACTTCATCCTTGTGGATAATGCCTTTAAAAATTAGGGTGCTACTCAAATAAACCATAAAGTAATACTGCTTCAAGTAACGTTTTACCTTGGGAAGACATTGGGAGTCCACGGGGTAAATGAACATTTTCACATCAGTTTAAATAATATTTACAAATGCTTATCAAATCTATAGAGCACAAATTAATGGAGGAATCAGAACAACAATGATTGTAAGTCACTTTGGGTTGTCCTGGGCAATATAAAGTGACTGACCAAATGAATGAATGAATGAATGCTAGCTTGCTATTAATGTTAACACCAATGTATCCGATACAGGCTTAAATAAATTAGGAGTCAACTGAGCAGTGCTACACAACATTTTCATAAACTGATGCACATTTGTTTCAGACATTAGACAGAAATACAAAGACATATGGTTCAGAACTTGATATAATTATCTTACCTATTCCATTAAACGGATGTATACGTGTGTGTGTGTGTGTGTGTGTGTGTGTGTGTGTGAGTGTGTGTGTAAGTAATGTTATGTTATATGCATTAACATTATCAAAACTGTCGTTTTAAATAGTTATATAAAACATTGTAATATCTTCTATGGTTCTTTGGGGTTTTTTGCTGCTTTTCAAGCTTATAAAATTTACTCGATCTACCACAGAGTCTGTTTCTTATTACCCCAGCGGGCTACAAGGATTCCTCAGATCATAGCCAGATATAACTACTGAAGGAACAAGCTGAGATCATCAAAACCTTATGACTGAATCACTGAAAACAAAAATAAAATGTACAGTTTTCACAGCCTACCCCAGAAATACATCAAGAGCACAGTAAGAAAAGCCTACAATACAAAATTACCTCTCACAAGCTCCAGCAAAGCCTTAGGAGTTAATAATACAAGAAATAAAACCACTGTTATGATTGATAGATCCGTTAACGATTCTTATCACTTATTTCCAACACTGTCAGTCAAATACGTTCCAGTTATTTTAAAGGGGAGGGGGAGTTTCGTTCCTTTTTGTTTTTTGCTTCAAACTTTAAATTTCAATTGCTTATTTTGAAATTGAATTATTATTATTATTATTATTATTATTATTATTATTATTATTATTATTATTAATTTATTATTTCTACCCCACCCATCTGGCTGGGTTTCCTCAGCCACTCTGTCTGGGCGGCTTCCAACAAAAGATTAAATATACAATTTAAAACGTATGTGCACTCCAAGTCAAACTTAATCACAGTTTTAATTTTTTCAACTAATTTCCAAATATATGAAGTACAGAAACCAAAAAAGGACTTAATTGTTAAAGAGCAGTTTATTTTCATTTTCTGTCTGTCATAGGCTATAGAAAAGATGATGTACCGTATTTTTCGCTCCAAAACACGCACTTTTTTGCTCCTAAAAAGTAAGGGAAAATGCCTGTGCGTGTTACGGAGCGAATGCACTCGACTGGATCCATGGCTGCCGTCAGTCAGGCAAAGCGGGAGCCGCTTGCAGGGCTTTGCACGGCTCTAGCTTTGCTTGCTTTACAGCCAGGAGGAGGGGGAGGAGCCGAGGAGGGAGGGAGGGAAGGAGAGCCATGGCAGCAAAGCGGGCAGCAGCCGCTTACACGCGAGGAGGGACAGACGGGAGCCATAGGGAGCCGGAAAAGCGCCGTGTAGCCAGCAACAGCTGCTGCAGCCTCAGCTAGCAACGCTCTCTAAACGGAGCAATGAGGCTGCAGAGGGACGGCAGGCACAGGAGGGCTCTGAGCCACGAGCGTAGTGAAAACCAGTAAAAAAGTTTTTAAAAAGGCTGCTGGGGACAGGAGGGCACGGGATGAGGGAGAGGGGGAAATTACGATTCTCCCAGCGTCTCAGCTGATCCGCTGAGCAGGACTTGGTTGCAGGGGATTCGCCATTAGCTGTGTAAAGCAGCAAAGAGGGAGAGAAGGAGCAAAGCGGGAGAGGAAAGGAGCTGCTTACACTGCTGTAAGTGGCTGCTGTCCGGTTGGCTCCTTTAAAGCAACAGTGCTCTTTCCCTCCCCCCTCCCCTCTCAGCTCGCCGAAAAGCTCCTTTTCCACACACCCCACTCGAGCTCCTTCTCCCCTTTTACCCTTGCCTGCATCATTAGCCACATCCTTCTCCACACACCCCACGCGTGTTCCTTCTCCCCTTAAATCCCTTGCCTGCATCATTAGCCACATCCTTCTCCATACACCCCACGCGTGTTCCTTCTCCCCTTTAACCCTTGCCTGCATCATTAGCCACATCCTTCTCCACACACCCCACGTGTGTTCCTTCTCCCCTTAAACCCCTCTTCTGCATCATTAGCAGCATCCTTCTCCACACACCCCACGCGTGTTCCTTCTCCCCTTAAACCCCTCTTCTGCATCATTAGCAGCATCCTTCTCCACACACCCCACGCGTGTTCCTTGTCCCTTGAATGCTTTTCCTTCCCACTTAAAACGTGGTTACAAAGCACGTATCCACATGGATCCTCAGGATTTTTGCACTGGGTCACCCCAAGTTCACCATCAGATCACATAGCATATCCATGGCTACAGCCTGCGCCAAAAAAATCATGCACCCACTGTTTCATGGGGCTGCAATGGCGCAGAAACGTGGTTACAAAGCATGCATCCACATGGATCCTCAGGATTTTTGCATTGGGCTACCCCAAACTCACCGTCACATCACGTCTGTGGCCACAGCATGAACCACAAAAATCATACATCCAATGTTTCGTTTAGAATATTTTTTTCTTGCTTTCCTCCTCTAAAAACTACGTGCGTGTTATGGTCAGGTGCGTGTTATAGAGCGAAAAATACGGTAGGTTCAAAACCAAACCTTTCACATCTTGAAGGAGTTGCAAGAAGCTACTACAGTGGTACCTCAGGTTAAGAACTTCGTTATGGAGGTCCATTCTTAACCTGAAACTGTTCTTAACCTGAGGTACCACTTTAGCTTATGGGGCCTCCCGCTGCTGCTGCATGATTTCTGTTCTCATCCTGAAGCAAAGTTCTTAACCTGAGGTACTATTTCTGGGTTAGCGGAGTCTGTAACCTGAAGCGTCTGTAACCCGAGGTACCACTGTATAAGAAACCTGAACTACCAGGCAAAATGATGACCCCCCATATCTACCTTCCATATATTCCTTTAAATATGTGCACTTTGAGGTGGAAAGCTGCATTTTTTTTAAACCCTATTTTCAGTGCCTAGATAAAGCTTGTTGAGCTGGATTGCTTTGAGTGCTATGTATCTAAATATTCCTAGGGCATCGGGGATAAGAAGCCCTCCTCTGCTGCATACATGCATACATGGACAACAAATGTTTCTCTTACAGACCCATAGGTGGGTCTGTAATGGGTCTGTATGGGTCTGTATCAGACCCATAGGTGGGTTGCAAAGCCTCTGCAGGTGTGGGTCATAGGCTTTATATGAAAACCCCAAATAATTTTGCTTGCAATCCCTAACTAATATGATGAATACCTCATAATAATGTTTTCTTCGTTGCCATATTGTAATGTTATGTTGACACTTGAGGTAATAAATCACCATGCCTAATAAATTTGGACTTGTGGGTCACCATGCCAACAAGGTTGGGAACCACTGTCGTAAGCTACATTCCAGCCATGCAAAAACCAGATGCTCCTACACACACAAATAATATACCATATTAAATATTTGGGTCTGTGGTTGAATCCAGTGCATGGGCAGAATGATTTCTGCTTGTGTAACATAGTTTATCCTCCTCCTCCCATCAAATCTGCTCCAGAGGGTTAGAGGAGACCCCAGGGCAGATTTTGAGGGAGTGTGACGGTGTGGAGGGTAGGAGAGGCGAAGGGAAATTTGCTACATGAATGCAATGCGGTGGCAGTCAAGATTCAGCTGGAATCTTAGAGGGCGGAAATGAAGGGCCAGTTCAGTTTCACAGTTGTGTCACTGGCGCAATGACTTTGTTGGAAATAAGACTGTGCATTAAAGTTAGGAGTTTTTGTGACGTTTATAACAAGCTTCCAAAAGATGAATTTGGCGGTTCATAATGCTCAGCTGCATTCTGAACAAAGCACAGTTTCCACCCATTTTGTAACACAGATTGCAACCCAAGTCAGTGCATATTTCTCTCTCCCTGGTGCCATCAGGTCTCAAGCTTCCTTGCACATATGCTGTTGCAGAGGAGGCCACATGCACCTTGCCAGGTAAATGGATGTGCGACAGGGGCTCACAATAGGAGATTGGAGGGTGCATAAAGGGGTCTGTATTTTAGAAACGAGATGCTTTATTTTTTGAAAGAAAGGTTTGATTGCCTGAGCTCAGTTCTAATTGAGCTGAGGGAAGAAAAGTGTCCATCACTAATTAAAAGCTGGACTGGACTGTGGCGGTAGATAGGCTGGACTAGAATGAAATAAACAGAAGGAGCTCAACAGAGTGTGGGCAACAGTGAAATTGACTAACCAGGAAATGATCCCATTTAAGTGATATAACATATACATCATGATAAACTGCTGGAATCTTGCATGAAAAAAATTGTCACACACTTTGAAGTTTAAATTATTTTGTAACTCGAGAAACGTCAAGATTGGGATACATATTTGGGAATACTTTTTTTTTTTTACAAAATATGTTAGAAATAAAATTTTAATTCCATTACACTCCTTCTTTAGGAAATAGGATAGTACAAGTGCATGAATTAGTTGTGGCTAATTTAACTCACATTTATTTCAGTTGAAGTTAAGCACAACTAAGTTTCTCTGGATGTCGGCTTTTTGTAGTAGTAGTTGTTGTTGTTACATTCTTTACTAAGAGGAAACAACCTAAAGATCAATATATTCACCACTTAAGAAGGAAACACAGATTATCTTTCAAAGAATTACGTCTAAAAATATCAAGACTATTTGGCAGTGCCTTGTTTGTGCTGTAAGATCCTGAATGCTTTGATAATTGTAGCCTGTATTAGTTATGGTCTTGGCTGTATATTTTCTTATCTGCAATTGTCTTGAATTGAGGATTTATAAAGAATATATAAAAGGAATTCTTAGGGATTTGGGATTTACTTAATAATGTCCACTGGTAACACATGATGAATCATTGATATGAAAATTAGAATTTTGGAAGGAAAAGTAAAAAAGAATATTAATGACTGTACTTTTTTTAACAAAAACAAAACTCTGCTATTGCTGTTTGGGGACTGGTGAAGGAGGAAATCTATTTCTGTGGTTGTTGCCTAATAAACATCTACTCTGCCACTTCACATCAGCTTCTGTCCTTTCCAAGTAAATTAGTTCTTTGGGCAGCATGTCAAGAGGAAGTGTATTGTTCTTGGCAGGGCACTTGAATTTCTAATTACCAGATTCCTGCCTTAATTGCAATTACCTGGACACCCAGGCAGGGTGAACTTTTGGAAAAAGAATGTAATTAGTGCAAAAGAAATGTTGCTGCCAACTGCTTGTCGGAATACTTACAGTAAGCAGACCTCTGATAAGTTCACATCTCTAAAGATAGGCCGTCAGTCTATACAAAAGATGTTGAGAGTTGGTGTGTGCTGTTATGTAAACACATTACCCTTGTGCATGCACAAATAAAGGGAGGTCTTTCACTATTTCATTTCTCCCCAGGATTGTCTTACATTTCAAGGGAGCATTTGTATTGATAGAACAGGGAAAGCCAGCATAAAATAATGGATGCACTATAGACTTCCCAGCACCGTAGCTCTCTGACTAACAGATGCCACTGCTCCAGGGTCCTTTATTTTAGCATCCCTGAGCTGATGTATAGTTTTGCTTTCTAAGACAGATTAGGGTCTCGACTCGCAGGCCAAAGTGGACAGGGGTGCTGTGTCATCAGGTGATTGGGCTTTTTGAAGTCCTGAAGTTGGAACTTCAAAGCACCACACAGGGCTTGCAAAGGGGTTTGGCTTTACTGCTTATCAGCACATCCGAAGCCCACATTCTACTAAGCATCAGCTGCATGGGCAAGATTCCTGCAGGGAATCCTCTAGCCAATCGAGAAGGTTTCAGCTCTACCAAAGCCTGCTTTCCCTTGCCAGTGCAGAATTAGGACATTTTAAAGCTCCCAGTTGTGCAATGGCAGCCACATCTCTACCTGCCTGTCACCTGACATCAAGTGTGGGGCAGGTGTGATGGTTTAAGGAAAATGACTGCCCTCCCCCCTTTTCCAAGAGAAGGGAAAACACTACTTTTCACAATAGTCATGGCTGGGAGTCTTCAACATTATGGCCCATGGCTTAGCATGAATGAGAAAAAGTGGACCCAGGGAGAGGAAATTGTGCGCTCTTTGTTCCTTGTCTGGTTGTTCTGCTGTATTGAAGTGGGCCATGGTTTGGCTTAGTGTGTCATCTAAACCCAGGCATGTGATCTAGTTCTTTCCAAACCACAAGTATAGCCAAGGTTTGTCGTATTGTTTAGTGCTCTTGGTTTGTCTGGGAGAGCTAAACCTCAAGCCGAGGTTGAGATGACAAACTAATCTCTGACTTTGCTCTGTTCAGTGTAGCAGCAGGACGACCAAAGGGGGAGTGAACCTCACATGCTCCTTCACTCAGGGTTAGCCATGGTTTGCCTTAGTATTTTTTTCACTAATTGATACAAGTCATTATCCTGTCTATAATCTTTCCCAAAAAAAATACAGCTGATTTCCCCCCCTGAAAAGAACGGTTAGTTTGGCATCAGAAGCTATTATTTCTTTATGGCCAAAATATCAAATTCCCAATCTTTATTCTTTTTGGGGGGAAAGAATTGGGATCTTGAATAGGTAGCCTTTGGGCACAATCCACCAAACACTGCTGTAGCACAACTTCTTTTCATTTAATTGGTATTTGTGTGGGGCTCCTATTAACATGAATGGCAGCTGCACAGCAGTAGTGCTTAGTGGATTGCTCCTTTTCTCTTCCTGGTGACGGGGAACTGCAGAATATTTGTGCCTCTTATTGATGGGCTGAAAATAAGAAAAGCTATCAGATAAAAGTGCTTTCTGTTTTATAGACAAATGTATAAAACGGCTTTGTTCTTTAGAAAATCCAGTTAAGAGCACTTCAAACAAAGTGCCCAAGTGATAGGCTCCCCAAGCACACGTAATGGCAAAATGGAAGTGTTGTGATGTGAAGGGCGTTGTAATAAATTGTTCCCACTGCTTGTAAACAATGAGGAGTAGAGGAATCGGAAAGCAAAGCTGATGTAGCAAAATACATCTACTGCTGAAAGTCTCCTCTTTTTTGAATTCAATTATGCTGGTTTCCAAAGCATTTACCAGTACATTCATTTTTCTTTTAGTCATAAAACCTTCCACAATATATATATTTCACACATACACAGATGCATACACACAAGAAGATCTTCTGATGTAAGCTGTGTCCAAAGTATTTGCACACAGATTTCAGGGAACTCAGGACAGACCAATATTCCTTTTGGGGAAAAGTTTTTAATCTGACCTCCAAAATCACTAAACAATCTATCCCTCCTAGTTCGGCACTTGCCTTATTATATTAGATTTGGCCCCAGATTTTATCCTTATTTCTAAAGAATTAATTTCCTTCCTCTTCACAGCAGCTTGACTAGTTACTGCCCAAGGATGGAAGGAATCTTCTAAAATACCAATAGAGGCTTGGATTATTAACATCTGGAGTATTGCTCTATCAGAAAGTATTGCATACCATCAGTGGCTAATCAAAGGCATCTCTCCCCCCCAAAAAAAAAAATACATTTGACATGATCCCTTTTTCTCTTTTATTGAAGAAAGCTAGGGTGTTTAGCTACTGAAATGTGTTGTCCAAGCAAAATACCAAGAAATAATAAAGACAGCCTCAGATACTTTGCTGGAGTTTCAGATATTTGGTGTTTGTGAACACACACATGCTCATTGCATCTCCACTCATATTTAGAGTATCATGGGAGGTATAGCAGCTAGAGAATGCTAAAATGTAGTGGGAGAATGGAAAAAAGGAGGTATGGCAAGAGGAAAGTTAGAAGTGGTGAAATGTGGGAAGGAATGGAAAGGGCTTTCTATGCTTTTAAATTATATTTCTTTGCATAATCTATATCATTTCAGCATAGGTTTACAGAGTAGCAAGAAACAAAGAGTAAATGTAAAATAAGAAGAAGCAAACTATAGAAACCAATACAACAAATTCAAACAGCCACAGCCAACTTGAATTTTAAAAAATCAAACTATAACAAATACTTACATTAGAAGTTCTTAAAGACTTGGAAAAGGGAACTGTTTTTGCTTGGCACCTAAATGATAGTAATGAGGTCTGCCTAAGCTGGCTTTCTGCATTCCAAAGATGAGAAGCACCACAGAAAAGACACTTTGGAAGAATGAGCAATTAATCTAAATGTGAAACTGTTTGTAGTGCTTTCCTGGGGCTGCAGATTTTTAATCGTTCCACGATGAACCTGAAAAAACTGAGACACCTAATATTTCTTAGTCAAGTGGCCTGGTTAAGCTCTACATTGAACAAGCAAGACTGCCACTTGCCTTATGACCATCCACAATGTAGAAAGAAAAGCAGTCTTCAAATCATTGTCAACAGATGTAATTCATCCTTGTAGAACTTGCTTATGTTCTTGAAGCAGTTCATAGTGTGGCTTACTCTTACTTTTTTCAGATGCATGATGCACTGCCTACATTTCTCCATGTCTTATTGCACTTTGATCCATAACTAGTTAAGTGAACCCTTTAGGGAAATCATTAGAGAATTGGAACAGTTGTGGTGAGAGACTGAAGGGTCAAGCCACTACTTCCACATGGGACCATCTCCTTAAAATGAGCTTACTTCTCCTCTAAAAGCAGGTCAGGTGTCAGGGAAAGTTGGCATAGACAGGTCACCAGTCCAATGCTTTGCTTTAATTTTAGAATAAAAGCATTCAAAGCCTGCTAAATTTTGCTCAGATAAATAAAATTAGTTTAAATCATGCAAGTATAAAACTTTCTGATTTGATCTTAAACACACTTATATGGAAATAATTTCAGTTTCCTTTGAGATTGAACTTCCAAGTAGATGTGTTCTGTACAGAGGTTGTAGCCTGCCACATCAAGATCAAGTACGGTAACTTTCTGTCTTGAAATTGTTGTCAGTTGGTTTTTATTTTTCCAAATCTTTACTCTTTTATCTTACCTCATTGGAAGACATTAAGGAACAAGGTATTACTATTAGGTTTTTTAAAAATGATAAAAGTGGCTCCTCAAAACACTGTCCCAGAATTTGACTTTACCTTTTCAGAGACTATTTGATATAATGTCTGGAATAGGCTGCCCGGTTGGCAGACTGCAAGGCAGATACAATGCCACCCCCACCCCCCACTTCTGTCTGACACACACCAACCGTTTCCCATATTATACTGTTTTCTAGCAGTTTCACTTGGAAAGAGAAGAAGAATATTTTACAGTTGTGAAAAACAGATTACACACTTTAGTGTTCCGTGTTTTCTTTCTGGTTTTATGTGTATGTAATCTCACATAGGGACGCAGGTGGCGCTGTGGGTAAAAGCCTCAGCGCCTAGGGCTTGCCGATCGAAAGGTCGGCGGTTCGAATCCCTGCGGCGGGGTGCGCTCCCGTCGTTCGGTCCCAGCGCCTGCCAACCTAGCAGTTCGAAAGCACCCCCGGGTGCAAGTAGATAAATAGGGACCGCTTACAAGCGGGAAGGT
The DNA here is from genome assembly GCF_964188305.1 of Podarcis bocagei. NCBI lineage: Eukaryota > Metazoa > Chordata > Lepidosauria > Squamata > Lacertidae > Podarcis > Podarcis bocagei. The sequence continues at coordinate 55,031,760 of NC_138127.1, forward strand.
AAACGGCGTTTCCGTGTGCGGCTCTGGTTCGCCAGAGCAGCGATGTCACGCTGGCCACGTGACCCGGAAGTGTCTTCGGACAGCGCTGGCCCCCGGCCTCTTGAGTGAGATGGGCGCACAACCCTAGAGTCTGGCAAGACTGGCCCGTACGGGCAGGGGTACCTTTACCTTTACCTTAATCTCACATTATTATTATTTTTTTAAAAAAACTTTGCATGCTGCGCAACGCAGGTGGACCTGACATGAAAAGAGCTTTTAATCTCTCTGCCTTGCTTGTGGGGCAAGGCCCTCTTGGAGTGCTGGGATGCTCTCGTGAGATCTTACAGGGCTATCAAGAGTTTTCACGTGAGCATCTGAAGCTGGCTCAGCAAGCAAGGCATATATTAAAAGCTATTTTTGTGCCTGGTTTTCCTGGCTTGAAAAGCACTTTTAACTTCTCTGCCTTGCTTGCTCAACACACTGGCCCCAGAAGGCTGGGGCTGCTCATATAAGATCTCACAGGAACTTGGAAAGCCCTGTGAGATCTCTCGAGAGCATCCCAGAGCCCACGTGCTGTGTGGGCCTTAAATGCTCTCTGCCTTGCTTGCAATTAACATGTAGTATTTCAGCCAGCCAGCCTTCAACCATGTATAGTTGAAATTGTGCAAGTTAAATGCACGTAAGATATGGTTTTACTGTGTATTGTAATCTTCCTCATGATATAGATAGCCTGGTAGCTTTGTCTGACATGTATTTGTATGCAGACTACATGTCCTCCATAATGGGAAAATCCTCGCATAGTGGATTCTGCCAACTTTGTTTTGGAGCCTTTTTAAACTTCATGAGGCAGAATATACAGGCTCGCTGTTTTAAAGAGTAATGGGGCTCCTGAGAGTTGGACATCTCTGATCTAAAGCTATAGCTACAATGTTGATTATCTAACGCAGCTTTCCCCGCTTTTAGCAAGAAAGACCAGCTTTCCATTTCATTAATACTTCAATCCTCAAATGCTCTCATAATTTTACCAAGTTTGCATCAGTGCAGAATGTAAATAATCGTGCAGTAAATGAGACAACTTATTGGATGGTAGAAATATGAAAGAGACCCAGCAGGCAACATTCCAATAACACTTTCATTTCTGCTTACATCTATTATTTTATATATTGTATGTACATATACACAACCATGAGTTTCCTTGTCTATTAACGTCAAACTCTATTTAAAATTCTTCATGTTTGGATGAGGTAGCTCTGATCAGTGGTTAGCAAGTAGGTTGGAGTAAGCTTGATAACAGAAGCTGAGATCATGGTTGTAGTAACTTCCATGTTTTAATCATATGAAATGGAATATTGGTTCTGTAGCAAAGTGACAGACTGATAAATTTAGATGTGCAAAATAATGGGGGAAATTTTGGGGTTTTTTTTTGAAGTTGTGGTATTTCTCAAAAATGCTTATTTGATGTAGCTGACAAATCAAAGCATCATCAAGAGCTCACAGTTTGAGAAAGCATCATGTTAAAATATATAGGGACCCATAATTTGATGAGCATCATGTTAAAATATATAGGGACCCATAATTTGATGAGCATCATGTTAAAATATATAGGGACCCATAATTTGATGAGAACTGTGCTAGATCACAGATGATCTACTTCATGGCTTATGATTTCACAGAATGGCCTATCTTCACAATTTGGTTCTCTTATATATCACTTTTGGGAATTTTGTGCATAAGCAACAAACTGTAAAAGCAACTTTTATTCCCTAAGAATTGGTTATGGTAGATTCCTTATTTTGTAGTTTACATACCCATTTACTGTTATATGGAAATGGCCTAAGCAGGATAATTATACCTGTGGGAGTGAGTGGGGAAAACAAACCTAAAAACAGAACATTTTGTTAGGTTTCCCCATGTGTATTATGTGGGGTCAAGACCCAGTCTTATGCCGCTTAAACAATTGGATCCTGTTGACATGTAACAAATAATCAGCTAATTTGTTGCTGTGGCAATTGGCTTTCTGCCCAAACTGAATATAGATACTGCTGAAATCAGAAGTTCATATCATTTCAGTGTGAAATCCATGCACATCAGTTGTTATCATTACCTCAAAAGAGAGGTGTGCCACTGGACTGAATCAGTGCACAGGATCAAACTAGGCAAAGAGATCAGAGCTTATAGAAGCCCCTAAGAGTTTTAACCAGGGCTTTTTTCTGCACCTGTATAGCTACAACACTATAGTGGTGCAGAAATGCACCAAAGAGGTGCTGGAACTCAGTTCCAGCAGTTTTAATGGTATCGTTATTAACATTGTAGCTCCACTTCCATACTTTGGGGGGGGGGGATGTAGTAAGGTAAGCAACAAGAGTGTGCAATGTGCTATTTGCAGGGTTTGAAACACTCAAGCCATATACTTTCCCCCATCTAACAGCTGTCACATTTGTCTGGTGCATTTTGGAGGAAGGGTTAATTTCTATTTTGAAATGTAATGGATGAGATTCAGAATATTCCCTGGCATGAAAAGCATTTCTTTTAATGCAGTGAGTAGAGCCCTTATTTCTGCCATTTTCCTTCTCTAGCTGCATACCCCGCCCCCATGCCAACACTGATATATGTGCCACCTCCCACACCTTTGCAGCTTGAACTAGACTGATGTTGTAATCATGTCTTGCTTGTGGGCTTCCCACATGCATCTTGTAGGCCAATGTAAGAACAGGATGCTGGGCCATTGCCCTGATTCAGCAGACTCTTCTTATGTTTTAGATGGCCAGCCTACTCTCAGGTGGTACAGGGAGTGGGAAAGCCCATTTCTGCAGCCAGAACCCCATTTATGCTTTTCTAGATCTGTGCCTATATATGTAGCTCATCCAAGATCTCAGTCTTTCTGTTTTTATGTTTCTGCTACTGGTTGCTAAATGAGATGAGTTGTAGCATGTGCTAAAAATTCAAAACCAGAGCTCAAATAGCTTGTACATGTGTTTTAAGTGACTTGATTTCTAGGCAGTTGTTGGTTTGGGGAGATGGATTCTCAGTTGATTTCTCAGTTGATTCACACTTAACAAATCCAAAGTATAAGAGCAGCACGACACGTCCACCAGCTTTGGCTTCGTCTTCACATCATTAATACAAGTGGTATTCTAATGGCGTTAATTGTTGTTGTTTAGTCATTTAGTCGTGTCCGACTCTTCATGACCCCATAGACCAGAGCACGCCACTGCCTTCCACTGCCTCCCACATTTTGGTCATACTCATGCTGGTAGCTTCGAGAACACTGTCCAACCATCTCATCCTCTCTCGTCCCCTTCGCCTTGTGCCCTCCATCTTTCCCAACATCAGGGTCTTTTCCAGGGAGTCTTCTCTTCTCATGAGGTAGCCAAAGTATTGGAGCCTCAGCTTCAGGATCTGTCCTTCCAGTGAGTGCTCAGGGCTGATTTCTTTAAGAAAGAAATGACGTTAATTACATATATCTGAACCACAGATACTAGTAGGATCCTCCCAGCACTCATTATTTTTACATTGTAGTAGTCAGTGGAGAACAGGTTGCCTACTGTTGCTGTAGTTTGTGCTGCCTTTAGTCTCTACACATTGTGGATAGGGACATGAACACTTGCAAAATAAAAGACATTATAATTGCGGGTGGTTTTGCAGGCTTTCCAGCAGCTTTGTCAAATTGTAATCCATAACTGAAAAGTAGACAGTTTCTGCTGCTGCTACATAAAGAAATCTGTTCCTGTAACACCTCAATCTGCTTGTGAATTGAATGTCCTCTGAAATAGAAAGTACAGCTTGCCTTGGCAGTAACAGATGTCCAACACTTACACTTTGTTTCAGGACATCTACAGCTCAGAACCCATTTTCTCTGCCTCTGGATGTGTTGTTACTAATGGACAATCTTGTTCTGAATTCTGAGACGATATAGAACAATTTGGCACTCTTTAAAATAAATACAGAGAATCTTCACTTGGAAGATGCTGCTCCATCTACTGACACTGAAAATGATGAGTGGTGCGTAATGAAAGGCTGCAGAGCCTGGAGAAGCAATTATTTGAACGCTACTCCCATCGTTACACATCAGTACTAGCAGCATAACTTCCTTGACTGGAAGATAGTCAAAATAAGACTGCAAGAAGGGGTGAAATTGATTTTACTTAAGCTGTATATAGGAAAACATAGCTATATTTGTTAGTGGGATTCTCCCCTCCCCCGTTTCTGGACACAGAAGTTCTGTTTTGAAACATTGGCTGCTGAAAATGAGATCTAACCTTGAGCATCATGAAGTAAAAAAGGACTATTGTGAGCTGATGTAGCCAGGAGATTCTGAAAATGAAGAGTTTTTTTTGTCCTAATAAACTGAAATTGAAAAAATATTTCAAATTATGAGGCTCCATCAGCAACTAAGATTCCCCCCCCCCCAAAGCCTTATTGTTGAGTGAAAACTGGAACATGTTCTTTGCACGGTTATTCATTGTAGTTGGAGATGGGGAAGAAGAAGAGAAAATGGGGTCCCAAATTTCCATTGAGCCTTCACACTCTGCTCACACTAGTACTTCTGCAATTAATCATTGTACATTGATATACAAAGCATAAAATAGAAAGCGTTAACTCTGTGGCTGACCTACGGCTTTTACTATGGGTACTGCGTAAAGCAGCCCATGAACTAATTTGAATGCTATATTGAGCATACTCAAAAATAATTTGCACCCAGTCCCTGTACTGATATTAGTATTAGTGTTATTAGGTTGTAAATGGCTTCAGGACTTTTTAAAAGTGGGAAACAATGTATAAGTTTAATAAACTTAACCCAAACTACTGCCAGGCTGGGCTTAGTTTTAGCTTGGTCTGTACCTAAAATAAACAGTTAGGATTATGCACAACTGAAATACAAAGTCTAATTAAAATAAATTATGTAAAGTGTATTTGATGTTTTCACATTTTGCATAATTTACTGTGCTTACAGTTTTCAGAAAAAATACTTTAAAATTATTTGCAGTGGGTGGGGTGATAAATAGGAATGCAATGAGGTTTATTTATCTACGGGGGAAACATTATAAATTCAAGGTATTAAAGTGCACAAAGATTGAATGTTGGAGGACAGAAAGAAGAAAATGAGCATCCCAAGAGAAGAATTAGGGCCATGCCCTAGCACAGGGGTCAGCAATCTTTTTCAGCTGTGGGCCAGTCCACCTTCCCTCAGACCATGTGGTGGGCCGGACTATATTTTGAAAAAAAATGAACGAATTCCTATGCCCCACAAATAACCCAGAAATGCATTTAAATAAAAGCACACATTCTACTCATGTAAAAACACACTGATTCCTGGACCGTCCGCAGGCTGGATTGAGAAGGCGATTGGGCCGCACCTGGGCCTTAGGTTGCCTACGCCTGCCCTAGCAGCTTACTTCAGAGTCACTTGTACTCAGATTTACTCAGAAGTAACTCTTACTATGTTTGATGAGACTTACTCCCTAGCAAATAACAAGTCGGTTTAGGATTTCTGTCACAGATTGTAATCTTATCCCAAGTTTCATTGGAAGAATCTTCAAGGAGTTTGGTAGAACTTACTTGTGAGTAGAAGTGTATAAAATTGTGCTATTAGATATCTTACATTATGCTATCGTAGTATTACTTCTTTATCTCTGCCCCCTGAACCACCCTGGAAACCACTAGCAAAATGGATTCCTTCTCTCCTTCTAGACGTCTCCAAAACTGCAAAATCTCTTCTGAATGGACCTCACTGGATTTCACCCTTTCTGATTATTGAGTCTGTACCTGATTACCTATTTATTTTCAAGGTTTTCCACAGCTCTTTTTAACAGAGTGAAAGCTAAGATTCTCAGGGTGCCAAATCATGTAACATGACAGCTTCTTCACTCATGTGAAAACCACACATTTATATAACACATATGGTCCCTTGGTTTTGTGCTGCCTGTATCTTTCCACCACAGAGTTAGGGATCATTTGCTGAGAAGTGAAAGGGGTTTGATTCATACACATATCATCAGGAATCAACAGTTGTGTTGCTTGTTGTCTTGTGCTAATATTACCAGAGATTCAACACCAGGGAAAAGAAAATGAGTAGTACAGGTTCTATAACACCTGTACAACATTACTGTCCATGCAAAGCCTTAAAACATTCTGCTCACCTTCACCAATATGTAGAAATGTGGTTTGGAATATTATATAGTTTTTTTCTTCCATCTCCACGTTTCAAATACTACTATTATCTTTCACTGTAACAAAAGTAAGTTAACACTAAATGTCATTTTATAATTGCATTAATGATCACGCAGCTGTGCTTTCCTGGTATTATAATGGATGTCAGGATCAGTTTAGGCGCTCAGCTTCATTTTCTGCTCAGATGTAATTCTGATGACCATTATTGTAGTAAGAAAGTACAGCTTCTTGTTCATTATGGCTGAGGTCTGTCAGAGGCGTGTGAGTTATAATGAAGGCCACAGTGAAAGAATGTTACAGTTCTGGCTTAGCGTTTGCCTAAATTTCAGCTTCCTCTGCAGTGTGTGTGTGTGTGTGTGTGCAAAAGTCTATCCGCCCACCCATTCACACATGCACGCTCTTTCATTTCCCAGGCTAAGAAATGCTTTCTTTATTTATGAGCATGTGAAATTCTGAGGAGGAGCACTTATACTTAAATGAACCTGCAAGCAGCCCATAGAAAAGCAAGTGCCTGCAGCGCTAATAATGAGAACTGACAAGGCAATCCTGCTGTGTTTATTTATGACCTTCTGCCTCTGTTAGCTCTTGTGAGAAATTCCTCTCTAGCCATAACAATATTGCTGTAGTTTGGCACTATGTTGAGAAATCCTATGGAGCCCCAAGGCCCACTAACTGGCAGTGGTTCAGCTCCTAGCAGATTGGCATGATTGCTTCTGATTTTACATAGCTTTTCATTTTTATTTACCCCTTTGCTTAATTCAGAAGTCTTGCTTGTTGCTTCAACACACGTTTTAATTTGGAAAAGCACAATTCAAAATAGGAGGTAGGAAATTGGCGGAATGCACCTTTTGTAATTCCTGATATTTGTTGTGTTATTTGCAGGAAATAATTTGGCAATGTTATATATGGGGCTTCCTTAGCTGGAGCCTATAAAGTCACAAGGCAAATTACATTAAGAGAGGGCAGGACTACAATAGGAACTATGCCTCACTTGCACAAACCTAATCCCTTTATCATGACAAGAGCCATCAAGGGGTTAGGGGCAAATGTTCAAGCAACACCTCTATTATGGAACAACAATTGCCAAGCAAGTGAGCATGTTTGCCCAGCTCCTCAAATTCAGAACATCAAGAACAGGAGAATGAAGAAATGTGTTTTTATTCTGTTTTGCTGAAACTTCCTAATATTTTATTTTGAATGATGTGTGGGGTGTTTGATTATTAATTTATTCCTAATCTTACTTATCACCATTTACTGTATATCTAATAGCTATTTATTAATACCTGACAGCATTGGGCAGTTTGATCATATCTTACTCCACTTTGTGTTTGGTAACAATTGATAAAAATATCAGTTGACATTATGTTAGTGTTTGTAGTTGATAGTGTGTAGCTTGTAATGAATTTGTAATGTTACAGTGTAAATATTATTGAAATAAACGGTTGTATATTTGGATTGCTATTTTAAGTATTGTAATAATTGTGGATTGCTATTGTAATGCTGTTTGGTATGTATTCCTCTCACTGTATTAATTACTAGAAGGGTAACAGTGTTAGGCCCTTAAAGAAAAAGAAGAATTTTTTTGTGGCATCTTAAAGACAAACAAATTTATTATGACTTAAGTGTTTGTGGAGCCAAGCCTACTTCATAGGATGAATAAAAAAATGGTTAGTTTTTAAGGTGACGAGAATCATTGCTCTTCTTCCTGTGGTGTGCTTGTTTAACAATATTTATTGATTTTCAAATATAACACGGCTAAGGAAATAAGTCCAGCAACAAAATGTTGCAGTACAGAATGCTCCCAGTTTAGAATTACAAACATTCCATTCTTCCCTGTGCCAGTTTTCCATTCTTCCCTCAATCAGCATTCTGGCGGCTACTGAGCATGCTCAGTCTTCATTAGCCTGTTTTTGGATTCCCCCTAAAAGTTTTTTCCGACTTATTTTTGTGCGTCTGCAAACAAGAATACACAAGCAGAATCATACCTGTGTCTTGTCCATCAGTAAGCGTGATTTTGGCTTCATAGCACCACTCCTGTTTGAATATCATCAATAAGGGGAATGAATATATTTGTTAAACCCCCCCCCCCATGCCATCATAAACATTATATGTAGCAGGACTTTTTGAACTTTGACCTAAGAAAAATCCTTAAGTTGAAAAAGAAAAACTCTCTGGTAGATTAGTGAAGTGTTTAGACCTTATCCTGATCATTTTTTTGCTGTAGTAAAGATGTCTTCACTGTGTCAAAAAGTAAGATGAGGCAATTGTGCCTGAAAAATAGCTCAGCCACTGATCTGTGACATTTATCCTGATCACTGATCCAGAATTACATGAATAAAGGGGAGGGTGCAGGACCATGCTGTCCTTCAGTGTGCTTTGAGGTCCATAAAAGATAGACATTAAACATTAAAAGAACCCCCCCTCCAGAAGCCTTCCCTTTGTGAGCCTCAAATAACACTGCAAGATTCCTGTTCAAGGGCGTCTGAAATCCTACAGAGAAGCACTCCTCTTAAGGGCTGTGGGTGCACTACAACAGTTTGCTGCAAGTCCACACCTGGTTCTTCTAATACCGAATAAGATTACCCTATTCCTAGCAATATGACAGTGATTTTATGCTATGCACAGATGTCCCCAGCATCTTGTAAATTTAAATTTAAAAGAAAGAAAGAGGCAGCAAATAGCCCAGGAGCCATGGAATGTTGAGGGTGCCTGTCAGAAAAGGTGAGAGTGGCTTGGTTTCAGTCTGCAATACCTTTTAATTTCTTGGTCATGAGAATTAGACTTGAGTGATTTCTTTCTGTGTAGGGTGGGGTAGGGTAATAGAATATCCCAGTATAGCACGGTGAAAGAGGATTGCTTGTTTCCACTATTTGGTCATCTGTGTCTGCGAGGTGAGGTTCCATTCTACCTATTGTGACTCATACTCGTGATAGGCCATGAATTTGTGAAATCCCTTTAAGCATTTTTGCTGGTGACTGACCATCTCACGTCATTTACTAGTATAAATCTGATAACAAAGTGTGTGTACATGCACACACACACATATAGAGAGAGAGAGAGAACAGGGGTTGGACTAGATGACCCTTGGTGTCCTTTCCAACTCTATGATTCGTGAGAGAGAGAGAGAGAGAGAGAGAGAGAGAGAGATTAACAAAGCAGAGTATTTTTTATTTATTTGGCAAAACCTTTCAGCTTCCACCTCCATTAGCTGCTCCGATCAAAATGGAATGATGCTGTTTTCAAGGTGGCAGTTATAGAGCTTTGAGGATGGAATGCCCAGAAAGGCTTCATTCACTGAAGCTAAGCAATGCTGGCACTCTCCTCCAGGTTATATAACACACCTGCATCTAAGTAGATTTTCTGTGTTTTTGGTAGATACTGAGTAAATTTTTTAATGTGCTAATTTGTTTGCAGTTGCTATAGAATACTAGTTGTGTCTAGTTTATAGTATGTTGTTGTAATATAATGTAAAAGAACACATGATTCCAAATGATTCATCCTATTGTTATTATTTCCAAAATTGTACAGTGGTACCTCGCAAGACGAATGCCTCACAAGACAAAAAACTCGCTAGACGAAAGGGTTTTTTTGTTTTTTGAGCTGCTTCGCAAGATGATTTTCCCTATGGGCTTGCTTCGCAAGACGGAAATGTCTTGCAAGTTTATTTCCTTTTTCTTAACACTGTTAATACAGTTGCGACTTGACTTCGAGGAGCAACTCATAGAACGCGGTGTGGTAGCCTTTTTTGAGGTTTTTAAAGACTTTGATGATTTTCGAAGCTTTTCCAAAACTTTCCCGACACCGTGCTTTGCAAGACGAAAAAAATCGCAAGACGACAAAACTCGCGGAACGAATTAATTTTGTCTTGCGAAGCACCACTGTACATGATAAACAGGGGTTTTTTTAGAAGTAAGACTCTACTTTGAAACATATTGTGCTACTGTTGTTTTCTACTTTAAATGTGTATTCTTTATACTTTCTAGTATTAAAAAAGGGATATATGTCAGGCAGTACTTAAATCTGGTGTGCTTATGGTTCTTAGTAGGCTTTACGGATTTGTTTTTAATAGCATATGGGTCATAAGAATTTATTGTTTCATAGGTTGGAAGCTATGTTTTCCAAGTATCTTCTTATTTATGTACCTCAAGCCCTTTAGAATTCTCTTCTCATTGGGTTCCAGAATTCTGGACAAAACTGTAGCAGAATCAGAGCAGCTCCATAAAAATATAAAAAATAGCTTAATTTGAGCCAGTTCTTACCATTGTTTAGTCCTGAATCTGTTTTCATTGTTAGGCCAACACTACAGAAATACAAAATCCAGATAATTATTTGGGTTCATAAAGAAGGATAAATTATTTCTTATATTTAATATTGCCCCTCCCAAAAAAGTGTAAAAGGAGAACATCTTTCTACAGAAACTCCCTTGTGCATTTCAGATACAGTGGTACCTCGGATTACATACGCTTCAGGTTACATACACTTCAGGTTACAGACTCTGCTAACATAGAAATATTAACTTGGGTTAAGAACTTTGCTTCAGGATGAGAACAGAAATTGTGCTCTGTTGGCACGGCGGCAGCGGGAGGCCCCATTTGCTAAAGTGGTGCTTCAGGTTAAGAACAGTTTCCGGTTAAGAACAGACCTCCGGAACAAATTAAGTACTTAACCCGAGGTACCACTGTGCTCTCCAAATGAATCATGACTAAAGAATGCCCCTGACACAAGGACCATTGGTGGGATCATCATACCTAAGCCTATATGTAATTCTTGTTGAGATCTGTAAGATTACCAGTATAACTGCAAGGTACGCCATGGTATCTTTTTCCTTCTAAAATCTATAACTGTTTCAGTAGGTATGAAGAAAGAGTCCCTCCCTGGATATATATTCTAGAGAATTGGCTCCTGTGGATGAAATTACACATTCAATTTATTATTATTTTTTTAAGGAAAAGGAAAACCTCACCACATAGTGAGAAATCTGTGTACATCTTCAGTTTTTAATTTTAATCAGATTTGTAAAAATGTTAGAGCAAGGCAGTATATCTAAATTTATGATTTTCCCGCTTGCATTTTTGAATATTTGTATTCCTTTTTTCAGTTGCACAGGAGATTAAAAATGCTGTTAGCTAACTTACTATCTAGACAATTAAACCAGAAGGGTATTTTAAGATTTCTCGACAAACACTGTTAGCTGCTGCTTTGTAGTAAAAGGTGGCAAACATGGATTACAAACATGGATGAATTTAAATTGATTTATTGTAGTGTTTTCCACTAGGGGTGTGTGCTTGTTAGCTAAACTGTCAGCATTAAATGAGCACTACATGTGCTGGTTTCTGTTATCTCTATGACTTCTAAACATTACTGGAAAGATCCTGACTGTGTTTCTATTTCTGAATGCTACAGACAGCTTTTTAGATACATATAAGGGTTAATCTGAGTTTATTTAATATATACTGCCTCTCTGGCAAGGCATTCAAATGCTAACTTTAAATAATGGTTCACAATCTCATGGACACAGTACCATTTAAAAAAATTATAATAATAACGAGTGGACAGAAGAATGTCCATAAATGCTGACTACAGAAATTCATAAATACTGAATAATGACATTCAGTATCCGGAGAGAATTTAACACATTACCGGGTCAGTATGGATAATGGCCAACAAATGTTGGAAAATGTGAATTGATCAGAAATGTTTCAGAAATAGGAATAGCTTTCCTGCCAATTTTCTGGGAAATATAAAAAGTTCCCAAGTAGAGAATCCATCCTTTGACAGGTCTCTGTGTATATTACTTAATTAAAGTTGTCAGCTTTTGTACATTATCTGATATCACTTGAAGACTACGCTTCTTGACCAGTCAAGGTGCAAAATTCCCTGTGCATATTCTGGTCACATTCTTTGTGCCTTCATGTGAATTTGTGCTGTCACTAGTATTTGTACACATTTGCCATTGAACTTGAAGTATACATAAAGTAGAGTGTGACTGACTTTAGTGATGTACTTGCTCAATACCATGTAGAATTAAATTCTTAAATCAAAAGAGATGCGGTAATTTATTGTCTGTGATGAGGTATTTCTGTATAATTAGGCTGATAACTGTATATTGGTGCTGAAGGCAAATTGGTATTGACCAAATGCTACATGGCTAATCATGGCTACAATCTTATATTTAATCTTTTCTAGGTGTTGTGCTTTCCTTATTATGTAGGATGGTATGCTGCTTTGTTTATGGCTGATTTTATTTTATAATGCACTGAATTGTTTATTATTACAAACATGGAGAGCACTTCCTTCCTTCCTTTAAAAAAGGAGGAGAAAGCATAGTAACAGTGCTACTGCATTTGGCTGGCTTCAGTGGAAATGACTTATTACAATGAAATGTAATCAAGGCGGATTTCTAGGAATGTTCTTTGAGCATGTTGCTTTACTTATCATAAGAAGTGTGTTTCTGTGTGTTTCTGTGTCACTTTCCCTCCCCTCAAATTCTCTGGTGAGTAACCTTGGGTTTCCTGATTCTCTGTACAGTGTTTACTGCCAACAAACTTCCCCTGCTGACTGTGCTACAATTGCAAGTCTGTGAGTTATTTCGAGAGTGACTCTCCTGTTGAAGTCTGATAAGATCATGTACCACCAGGAAGGCATAATATTATAATCCTAAACGCCACATGATCCTCTTCTTTTTTGCTCTTGTACTTGTCACATGGACAAGAATAAAGGTTGTGCGTGGTTGGAAGCAGAGGAGTAAAGAGGAGATAGCCGAAGATAACACCCTTACTAAGAAGTATAAATCCTGAACAGGAATGGCTTGGTTACAGTAAAGCTTTTATCTGTAAACTAGCTTTGAGGACCTGGTCATGGTATAATGACTAACATAAAGCACAGGCTGACACATCTTTGGGGTAGCAGATAGATAGGTAGGTAGATAGATATATACCCCTTCCAACTCAGTCCCAAAGTTTTAACCCTAAGCAAAGCACTAAAATAAAATAAGAAGAAATGCACTGTGTACATGAAACAAACGGATATATATAAAAAAAGAATAGTAGTCAGCAGTTCTTATTCCCAGGAAACCAGTGCCTTGCCAAATGCATCCTCTGAGAATCAAGCAGACTCTTCGGGCATGCCTTTGGGGATATATGGGGACTTCCTTCCCTTTAAGGATCCCTGCAATTACCCAATCTGCCAAGTTTCCAAAAAGATAAATGGAAGCACTGTAGCTTGAAGGTGTCTTGGTTTGAATGAGATGCAGTAAGTAAGGTCTCTTTGTTCTTTACAGGCATTGTAGATCTGATTGTACTTATAAAAGAAGAATAGAGTTGGTGCCCTGCTGACTAAATTGTCCTCTGGAGAAGTATTAGTTACAAAGCTTCTTCATTAACAAGGCTCCCTGTTTAAGCTACTGTGGAGTAGCTGAGTGCTTAAGCTACTTCTCTTATTTGCTTCTTTCTAAACATTAACTTGGCACACATATATGGTTAAATAGGTTTGTGACAAATAAATATACTATTGATTTTGAAAATGTATGTGTGCATAAAGAGGCTAATACATACAGTGACAGAAACATAAAAACAAACCTCTCATATTGAATAATTTGATATGTTCACCTGTTATGTTACTATAATCATTGTCAACAGGAAAGAATTGTTGCTTTTGCTATTCATATCTCTGAATTGTAAATGTAACTTGACTAGGTGGCAGTGTCATTTCTCTCTATATAGTGTGAGAAACAGAAATAGAATGTCAGGTTTTTGTAAAGTCACCATCTTGAAAACAGTAAAGGCAAAATGCACTTAATTTTGAATATGGCAGAGTACATAAAAAGGTGAAAGGAAGTTTGGCTGATGTGTGTATTCTGTTTTTATTACATATTATATGTGATTGTGTGTATATGTGACAGAGAGAGAGGAGGAGGATAGTACTAAAGGTAAAGGTACCCCTGCCCGTACGGGCCAGTCTTGCCAGACTCTAGGGTTGTGCGCTCATCTCACTCTATAGGCCGGGAGCCAGCACTGTCCGCAGACACTTCCGCGTCACGTGGCCAGCGTGACAAGCTGCATCTGGCGAGCCAGTGCAGCACACGGAATGCCATTTACCTTCCCGCTGGTAAGCGGTCCCTATTTATCTACTTGCACTCGGGGGTGCTTTCGAACTGCTAGGTTGGCAGGCGCTGGGACCGAACGACGGGAGCGCACCCCACCGCGGGGATTCGAACCGCCGACCAAGCAATCGGCAAGTCCTAGGCGCTGAGGTTTTACCCACAGCGCCACCCGCGTCCACGGAGGATAGTACTACTATATGTATATTGTTTGTTTGTATGTATAGTACATATAACTGCTGCTGTATGTAGTACTATATGTACACAGACATTTAATTTTCTTATGAAAGTACATGTCTAGGAAATCATACGAGTAGGTTTTCATATCTGAGAAATGCATGTATATCAACTTGTACACAATTTTTTGGTAATAGTTTACTGCCACATACACACGTGGCAAGCATGCAGATGTTTATAATATGTCTTGAATTGCACATAGGATTAACACAAATATTATTACCATGTGAGGAATTTTATCTTGTGCAGTTGTGTTTCATATATGCCAGTTTTACATTTGATCAGGAGAGGATAAATATATTGATTCACTTGTGAAGAGAGCTGACTTTTTTTTCCTTAGCAAAAAAACCATGCTTTTTTCTGTACTAATTTCTTTCCATGAGAAGTTAAATGAGCTGCAAGTTAGCCTTGTAGTTTTATCCAGTGTGGGAAAGAAATCCTTCTGGTTCATTTTTATGGAGAATGACATACCGGTGGGTTGGATAGTGATAGTTTTTAAAAGAGAGCATAAAGCATTTGAATGCTGTGCTTGCTTGCTTGCTCTTCACTCCCCAGCCCCTGCTTCTTCTTCTTTGGACACAGTATAGCTCTTCATGCAGAATGGCATCACGTGTGCCCCTTTTGATTTTATGAATGAGCTGTGTCAGATTTGTGAGGAAATCCCTTGAAGGCAGGCACTTGAGGAAATGCCTGGGACTTGTCAGTCACTCCACCCCCATGGGGGATTAGTAAAATGAGAAGCCGTAATGTGACCTGATGGGGGGAGGAAAAAGCCACTCTATATACCTTCCCCCTCCCTTCAAGCTTTCCTCCTCATATGCGCTCACTGAGGGAGTCAAAGATAAATGGTTGCATTACAGTGGACTCTTGGGTATTGCCTTTATCCCTGAACTGCAAATCATTTTATCCTTCGGTATGTTACATACTTAATAACATTTTCAAACATTACTTGGCCTTATAAAACAGGTTACCTGCAGTTCAAAAAAATGTTATCAATTTCTTGGATGCTGTCTGAATGGAATGGCTACCCTAAAAGCCATATTGTGCATTATTGTAACATGTTTCCCTTGGGGGCACATGATTTCTTTCTTTTTCTTTTTTTACAATGCACAAGATCGGTATTCATTTTAAGCAACTGAACCTATCTAGAGGGAGTTTGTTTTCATATTTTATTATATTCTTTGTAGCCTGTACTTGTTTTATCAGCAGTTTCTGTTGCATTTGTTATCTATTTGACTTTGTCAAAGAATGCCCTTTATTACATGAAAACAAAACTTAGTGTAAATGTTTATCAATAGGCCAAATATTCTTCTCTAGAAAAAAACACCCCTCTTCTTTATCAAAGTATTCCATCATGATTTTATACATAATAATTAGCAATCATTTTTAAAATACATACTGAACATATATCTCTTAATATGCTGAAATTACTGCTTCATGAATTTCTGACTTCACTGCACCTGATTGCCAAGTTCAAATAATTCACAAAAACTCATTTTCTTAATTGAATTGATCCTGGCATATACCACAGCTCTGTCTAAAACACTGCATAATAACTTTAAAGTATCAATTGTAGATACTTCAGTATTCCTATTTAAAAGAATAAACTTTAATTACAAAAGAAGATCCTGGGTAGAAGATTCTGTGAGGTGAAAATGTGTCTTCATTACAAATGAAACTTGTTAAGGCTTAAAAAGGCTTTTTCAATAGTAGTACACATTCATCAGAGTTTTGTGACATGAAGAATGTTACTTGGATTTTGCATTTCACAAATTCAACAAAAATATTTTCTTTATCTTCTTCTACTGAAAAGCATTCCCAATGTGGCATGCTAACAATGTTTACCCCTTTGGCCCTATAGTGTGTGCTACTCATACTCGTATTGTTGTATATCCTAGTGCTGAATGCATTGACCCCAACCCAAAACAGGTGCTCTTGTTCAGGGGTCAGCAAACATTTTCAGCAGGGGGCCGGTCCACTGTCCCTCAGACCTTGTGGGGGACCGGACTATATGAGAGGGGGTGAACGAATTCCTATGCCCCACAAATAACCCAGAGATGCAGTTGAAATAAAAGGACACATTCTACTCATGTAAAAACACGCTGATTCCCAGACTGTCTGCAGGCCGGATTTAGAAGGCGATTGGGCCGGATCCGGCCCCGGGCCTTAGTTTGCCTACCCATGCTCTAGTTCATCAGCAAAGCGCTTGTGTGAGCTGGCTTCACAGATGCATCACTCTCAGGGGAGATTCATGAATGCTCCACAACATCCACAAGGGCCAGGAAACAGATAGTTTGGCCACCATTGCCTGCTGTGACTGACATAGGCACAAAGAGCAGTTGTGTTCTCATTTGATGGCACAAGATAGCCTCCTTAGATAGTGCCCATTAGGTGGAAGTAAATATACTGATTTTAGTGCTGAACCTTTTTTTTTTTTTTTAAAGAGCATTCTATCCACTAGCCTACCTCATGCACAATGCTAAATCATGGTTTAGCATTTTGAGAAATATCAGGAACAGATGCTGGGCTTGCAGAGTCATAACCCATTTCTGTACACACACAAGCAAAGAATGTTTTTTAAATCAGGAGTGGCTAACCTGTCACCCTCCTGATGTGCCGGACTTTGTCTCTAACCAGGCCCAACCAGCATCAACAATGGTCTGGGATGCTGGGATTTGTAGTCCTACAGCATCTGTAGGGCCAGAAGCTAATGTTTCTCCCTGTTATATCTGAATACAAATATAATGTGCTGGAATCCTTTAACACTATGACCTATTTACTCTCAGCAGCAATGGATTAAGTAAAACAGTGCCAATAGAATCTGCCAACTCCACTGGCACCAACCAGCCATAGCTTTGCTCATCGACAGTTTCCCCAGGGTACCTGTGCATGGAAGGCATTGTACGACATTAGTTGAATTAGGGGAAGGGCCATAATTCAGTGTCAGAGCACCTACTCTGCATGCAGAAGGTCCTAGGTCCAATCCCTGTTATCTCCAGGGTGGGAAGTATGCCCTCTCTAAAACCTTGGAGGGGCCACGTAGTTTAGACAGGGGGCAGAGAACCTCCAGCCTGCGGACCTGATTACCAAAGCTGTTTCCTCCAAACCATGCCCAAATCCAGCAGGGCTCTTTGCAAACCCTGTGCTCCTTGCAAAGGGCTGGCTCAGCACTTTGATGATCTGCTAAGCCCACCTCTCAAGCTTAGCCTGTCAGAGTAGGGGATGCTTCACTTTTGCAACCCCAATTACAACAATGGAGATGAGGTGCGTGGTGGGTTAAAACAAAATCCAACAGAGTACCTAAATGCACCCTAAGTCTTCTCATGCATTACGTTCCCTGTCACCATGTTTTCCATCACCAGAGCTTTCATTTGTGCATTCACAGCCACATGCCACAAAAAATTCTATATGAGATCTGTTTTTTCTTTCTGGTACTCATAGATTGGCTTCTGAATTAGTCAGAATTGTATCCTTTGATGTGGCTGGGTGACAGACAAAAAAATGAGGAAGCGTTTGCATTTGATTCTATGATTCTGTGATCCAATGGAATGTTTTTATTATGCCACCATTTTCTGTTATGTCATCGTTAAGAGTGAGAATAACCTCTGAAGTAACATAGGACTCCACTCTGACAGCTCTGTGCATTTTTTCCTATTTCACTGGCATTATGATTGTACACCACTGGTGCAACTGGCATAAATTCACTACTTGCCATAACTTTGTGTTCTGTTGGTATAGCAGAAGTGATTGCTATGTTTCCAATATTATGCCTTGTGGTTATGGAAAATAAATAAATAAAAACGGAACCCCTGAAGCCTGAGGGGTATTTTAAATGAGCTCACTGTATTTACTATAGTGGTATGTAAGCAGCACACCAGAACAAATCTTGCATTGATGTAATTTGCTAAGGGATTTGGGTCTTACTTTTTCTATCTGATTTTAAAGTGAATAAAAGTACTGTACTGCAGCACCAGCATCATATTCAAAAACTCACCATGTATAAATGGGTTAATAGGATAAATAATTGTACAGGATAGTCATCTAATAAATGGCAAAATAAAATACCGAGAACACTAAAATATGCACAAATGGACATCTGTAAGTGTCCTAGAAACCCAGGTAATATATATATAGAGCTCCATGAGTGATTCACTGGAGTTTTAGCAAAGGTCTAACTTGCAGCCACATTGTAGTAAGAAATAAGGTAAATTGAAATGTGAATGCATTTCCCCTCTAACTGCCTTGACTTCCTGGGAAATATGAAATATCTGAGTGTGTGTTGCACATTTGTTATGCCTTTATATTGTGGGGTGGCGTGAGGAAAATCCAAACAGTGCCCCATTTGTTTAAAATTTTAACCCCTTCTTTTCAGCTCAAGACAGTGTTTCCATGACATCTGTCTCAAATTGAAAAATGTCCTACCGTCACCTGCTGTTCCACATACTTTGCCTTGGATGTTGGTTCCAACTGCTCCTTTACCAATTTCCCCCTCCCCTCTTTTTTCTCAGGATTTATCGGGTTCCATTGATGACCTGCCCACAGGAACTGAAGCAACACTGAGTTCAGCGGTTAGTGCATCAGGTTCCACCAGCAGTCAAGGGGAGCAGAGCAACCCGGCACAGTCGCCTTTCTCCCCTCATGCCTCCCCACATCTCTCCAGTATCCCTGGGGGGCCTTCCCCTTCCCCTGTGGGCTCTCCCGTTGGAAGCAACCAGTCAAGATCTGGTCCCATTTCTCCTGCAAGTATTCCAGGTAAATGGTGGGCTTTAAAAAGAAAATAATCCATCTAACCTCTACTGTTTCGTTTTTAAAATGTTTCCTTCAGCATTTGTATACGCTTTGCGCTTTCCCATCATGGGCAAAGATCACATTTTCAATGTGCTAAATTCAGACATTAAATGAATTATCACGTTGTGACATAAGATTAAGTATCACACTGCCATTATAGAACTGGGTTGTGCAGGAGGTATTCTTGGTAGTTTGCTACACAGACTGGACTCCGGCATCTCAAAAACATTGATTGTGGGTTTCCACTATCCCAAGGCCTTGAATGAAGGGACTCAACTTGTCTTAAAACGTTCCTGTCATGTGACCTTTCTCTACCTTCAGTCAGGGCTGGATTAGCCATTAGCCCAAATAAGCACGTGCTTAGGGCATCAAGGGAAGGGGAACACCACAGAAATCTTCTGTTGCCAGATTTTTAACATTAATGGTCACAAATTGCTCAGCTGAGCATTCATTTTCCCAGTTGAAGTACATTTAAAATACTAACAGAACAACCATGCAGCAAGGCAGGCTGAAGACCTTATCTCTACTAAGTATAGAAGCAGATGTGTTACATAAGATTAGTTTTGAGAATCTGATCAAAGGTTTTGCAGTTAGAAAAAGTAGGAGAAAATTCTTCAAATATAAATAAACTGGAAGTATACAAAAATAAATATTTTCCATTGTATTGTAGGTTTTGTTTCATTTCAAAAAGCAAAATTTTATTTTACAGTTTGTTATTGTTTATATTTTGAATTAGATCTACTGTATATGGGGGCACCACCATCTTTGAAGTTGTTAGAGCCTCTAAAGGTCTTAATCTGGCACTGCCTTCAGTGAATTTTCTCTTCCTGCTCATCCTACCTTATTTGTTCTGACCTCAATGCTCTTGTATTACCACCTGTTATGTCTTGCTATGAGCATCTCCATGTGACATAGATTGGCTTCCTCGTATCATTTTCTCTCTAGCAAGTCATTGTAAAACAAGCAGCTGTTGTGTTGCTGATAGCTATGACAAGACAACGCCAAAATGTAGCAGGGGGTTCCTTTCTGGGAAGGCTGTTAAAATAAAGGTGTATTCCTAGGGCTTGGTGGCACGAAAGAATCCTTTACTTCTTTCCTTCCTCAAATGAGATTAAATTGGCAGCTAAAGAAGCATCAAAAGGACACACACAACTAACCTGCCACATGATCTTCCCAGTGGCTTGTTCTGTCACAGGTAATGTTTAAATGCTTTTCTCCCCAATTGCAAATTTTCTCTCCCATGTTGTTCATGATCACCCATTGCGAGTATTAGAATACATTGGCACAGCCCCAATACTAGACTATCCCCTAAAACTCAATAGGCATTTCCCCCCCTGTGCAGACCAAAAACTGTATTTCTGATAATAATTCCCCAGAGTGGCTGGGGAAACCCAGCCAGATGGTTGGGGTATAAATATTATTATTATTATTATTATTATTATTATTATTATTATTATTAGTCTCTATAATTGTTCCCTGACAGCATTTCCACTCTGGGAATAAAATACAGAGTGGAGAATTACTATTAAGGATAACAACATTTACAAGTTTATGAATAAATAATTTATCAAATCATATTCCTTATAACAATGCCACAATGTATAATTTGTGTTTTGGGGACATTAGCAATCTGTAACTTAGATTTTGGTTTTAAAAATTTTCTTTCTAAATAAACACCCAGTGGAGGGGAGAGAGATCGTTCATATATCTCTGTACAATCTATACTTCGGTTTCCTCATTTATGATTCGTATTTTACTAAATTATTATGCTATATGTCCTGGTATATTAATACTAGTAAAAAACGATGCATGTCATTTAGGAGGCTTGTACACTACTCTCTCTAATTCAGCCAGAGCTGAGGAGTGGAAGCTGACACAGCAGAACATCAAAATGCATTGCTGATGCCAGAGAAGTGAGCGAATGCTAGCTTGGCTTGCCTCCTGGGCCAAAACTCCCAATTTACTAACAAAGCAAAAATGTAAAAAGGAAGAGACTGGGAGTGCATGATTCTATGGCCAGCTCTCAAGCCCTAATATTATATGTTCACCAGGTGCTTTAGTAGCCACAGAAACACCCTGATGCAAGCCCTGATTATTTTGTGGACTAACTATCCAAAATAGTAAACACTACCCCCACTCCCAGTTGTCTTGGGAGTGCAAGCAGTCTGTAATGGAAGAGGATGTTGTTAAATCTTAGGAAACTATAAACTAAGACCCATTCCCATGCAGCCAAATCAAAGAGTAAATAGCACTTATACGCCTTACCCAACCAGTTTTGTTTAATATTCAAAGGAATAGACAGCTCATTTGAGAGGAACCTTTTGAGTCTGTTCTGGTTTTGCTGTTATTTTAACCCACTCTAACAAAGGGATTATGCATTAGTGAAATTGACATGATCGCCCTTTTAAAATCTCTCATGTTTAAAAAGGTTTCACTTCTCTCCGGAGTCAAATGTTCTACAGCAGCTTGTTTTGTTTTGTTTTGTTTTTTGAGATTCATGAATGACATTTATTGGCCTTGGCAGTACAACAATTTAATTGACAAAGTTACACCTAATGCACAAAACAGTTACTTAGCAGTTTTACAAATTTCAGAACGTCGTCACAGCAATACAAGGGAAACATTTCATTTGTTCACTTAACTGTAGCTTTATTTTTCAATTCTCTGACACTATGAAGAGCAAGATGAACTTCATATAATGGTGTGTAGTATGCCTACATTTTATATGCCTGTCTAAAAGTCATTTCTTACTTGTATAGATGTGGGTTTGTTTGTTTTTACTTTTTTATTGATTGTGTTTATTGTCATTAGTGTTTGTATTTCTACTGTGTCTGAAAGTGACTTTAGGTCATTTCCATGAGTAAGGTGGCTGATAAATAATAGTAAAAGTAATAGTAATAGTAATAGTAGTAGGCTCAGTTTCTGCCTCTGATCCAGCCAGCTTTTAAAGATGTGAGCACCTTGTTGGGAGGAAAAAAGGTTGGCAGCCTCTGAGTGGTTGGTTGCTTATATAAAGCTTAATGCTAATTCAGCCCTGCTGTAATCATATTCAGAGCGCTCACCTGAAAAAGCTCCAGAATTGGCCCTGACTGTTTAGTTTTACAAATCAGATTGGTATCATAAAGTTGAGGAGCATAGAATGTGCAGATCTGTGAAATGGTGAATTAAGATATATAGAATTACAGTCCATGTTGCCTTGTGATAATGATAATAAGGGAATTCAGTTTCCAGGCTTCTCATTCTCTGTGTCCCCAACATATAGCAGCAGTTCATGAGCAGCAACAGGTTCTATCTTACCATTCAAACAGAACAGGTAAGCACCAGGCTTCTCCACAAGGGAAGATAGCATTCCCTACGTACAGGAATCTACACATATCAGCTTGGCTTTACTACCCAAGCCTCTGCCTTTGTGCCTATTCCTATCTACCTATTTGAGGAAGAGTCATCGCTCAATAGTAGAGCACCTGCTTAGTATGCAGAAGGCCCCAAGTTCAATCCTCAGCATCTCAAGATAGGCTAGAAAGACTGAAATCCTATTTGAAATCTGTAAGCCACTTCCAGTCAGTGTAGACAGTAGTGTACTAGATACAACCATGGTGTCAGCTTCCTATGTTGCCCTCTCACCCCTTGGGCAAGCCCATGGAGTCTGGTCTTACTTGCACCAGCAGTGGGGAGAAGGTAAAAAGTGGCAGATATGTCTAGTATTTTGTTTCTTTTTTTGAACCATTTCTCTTCCAAGCCCGCTATGTTTGCTAGAAGCCAGAATGGTGGGGTCTTCTCTGTTGGGATACTGCCAGGGAGACAAAAGCCATCATGCCCCCACGCTGTCTCCGGACGTCCATCGACCTCCCATAGAAACGCAGTATCAATCAATTAGCGACATGAGCTCCAGAAATAGCTTGCCACATTCCAGAGCTGATGCACGCTCTATCAGCAGACTTTTGCACAGTGAAAGATGCACTCAGAAGAGCATATTTACAAGTTTATTCAGCGTTGGTCAGAACAAAGAAAAAAACATGACTGCCTGCTTCAGTGTCTCAGGCACAGAGAGAAAACGAAAGCATAAACATCCTGTGAACAGGAAATACGCAGACTCTGTGACTCACAAAGCCTGCTCCCTTTTAAGGTGGAACGGAAATATCCTAACATCCTCTTCTTTGCAGAGGTGCTAGCAAATGGAAAGTTGCAGCACGTGTCTCTTTCACTTTCTGCCATTCTCCAAGGCAGGGGAGATTCTGGTGGAATCTATACACATATTTTTAAAAAGCTGTGGAAATGCTTTTTTAAAAAAAGTTTTGAAAAATAGATTGAATTTTTCATAGCTCAGTTTCGCCATCTAGTGTCACATTTGTATATTGCATTTTGCAACATATTTAAAACGGTTTATTTGCAGTTGTGTAGCTGAGTCTTCTGTCTTCTCCTTGTGGGCCTCTAGGAAACACAATAGGTTTCAAAGGGGGACAAGGTCTTGTCCTACTTGCAGGAAGATTTGAAGGGCTGGTACTTGTCTCTGTTGCCAACACTTCCTGCTCACTAAGTACTTTTCCGCCTTTCCCTTTAACCTTCCATGCTTGCTAAAGAGAAAGGCAGAGCTTTCCCCACCTGCAGAAAGCTTTGGAGGGGAAAAGAAACAGGTGTTTCTCAAGCTGATTCTATCTTTCTCCAAATCACAAATGATTATGTTGTTGGACTCCAGCTCCCCATCATCCCTGGCCACTGGCCATGCCAGCTGGGAATTGTGGGACCTGGAGTTCTAAAACTTCCTGCAAGTTAGACAAGAACCCGCCTCTTCCTCCACCTATCTATCAAGCAAAGGTGGGGCCTTGCCTTACTTGTGGACACTTGGCTAAAAACATAGCCAAACTATTGCACGAGCCTATCTGAGACTGCTATGAGTCTTTCTTGTCCAGTTATTTACGTCCAGCAAGGAGGCAGGTAGATTTGTCAGTGCCTGCCTGTGAAGCAGACTGTTCTTCATTTCATTTCAGTTTTAATTTGTATACCTCTTTTCTATATTACTATGCACAAGGCAGTTTAAAAGCTGAAGAAACAACAAAATAGACAGCAAAGATCACACACGTAATAACAATCTGATCTAATACAAAAAGTCACAATAACTTTAAAATAAACAATTTATATCAAATAAAGGAATCTGCAATATTCTTCATTCATTGCAATCCTTGGTAGATTTACTGTGATAGTGAGCAACACAATGGTTTTTTTCTGGTTTGGAAGAAATTTTAGCTTCGAAGAAAAGATAAATCCACCAGATTATAGACATTAATTGGGTCTCAATCCTGAACACCTTTAATGATAAGTAATTTTTGCTGAATTCTATAGTTGCAATCCTGCAAAGTAATGAGCTGCTCAGTAGGACTTCAGCCACATAATTCAATGCAGGATAACAGCCAAAGGGCTTACTTCACATAAGGTATTAGCACCATGAGGATAATTCCTATTCCCTCTTTTTCAGAGCTTTTAATTTCTTATGTTACTATTAAGTAACTTAAACCTTTAAGACATAGGGACATAGGTTACCCATGAATAAATGTGTTGCACTAATTTAAACTACCACAAATAATCAAATCATTAAAACCATGTTAAAATAATTAAACTATGTTTAATATGTGTCTAAAACTATAGACATTTCCTTGTATTAGAGGAGACTATGACAAATAATTACAGTATTTTCGCCCTTGTTAGTCGTAAAAGTGTTGTTTACCTGCAACATCTGTTGCTTAATTCACGTTGCCAGTTAGAATTTTCTTTTAATTTGTAAATGTTTAAAATCTGGTCCTTTATTGAAGTAATACTTTTTATCCCATCATTCATCCACAGTTGTCACATTCATGAAAAATACTGTATTTTTGATTATTGCATTATGAAAATATGAGTTTTATACATGTCTAGTTTATGGTCTTACAGATGAAACAATTTACATTCTCCTCTTTCCATTTCATGTGTTCTCATCATAAAATATTGATGTGAACACATCATAAATGGAAAGGTATCTCTTTTTCCTCCATCAGATGTTTCAATATTAAGAAATGATGGATGCATTTACAGGGCAATTCAGTTAGTCTGCTCCCGCTTTGTCAACTAATTTTTGTTGTTGTTGGCTGCAGGGCTTTATTTCTTGGTAAAACTTCTTATAAATCGAACTCTGGCTGATGTTTATTTTCTGAGCTGCTATAGACTGTCACCACTTCTATATAGATTAGGGACCCTGCAGAGCCCTGTCTTCCCCACTGTCCTCCGACGCAAACGCATGGAGTAGAAGTAACTTTTAAGGTGTACACAAATCTTCTATTCCCTACTGTCATTGGCATGAAATAGAGGAAACATAGTTCTGTGGAACTTGCAAGTGTAGTTGCTGGACTGACACTTCAACAGTTTCTTTATATATTGTCACTGCCACTTCTGTGAGAGTATAAGAACTATGAGAATTGTGTAGTCTATCCAAGGAAGACAGTGTCTATTCATGGAAGACATAACTGTCAAACCACTGTACCTGGACAAAGTCACTGAAGAAGAAAAGTATTTGCAGGGGGCGTTTATGAGCTGCTCCTATTATCTTCTATGGCAGAGCTACAATTTTGGAAATTAATTCAAAACCAGAATTATTATTTACTAATTTATTAATTTCCTTTTTCAAATTACAATTTCCACAATTAGTTATATTTGTAAAGATGAGAAGTGCTTAAAAATTCTTTAGAGGTCATTGATAATGGTGTTTCTAAGGATGTATTCAAATAATAACAAACTCTCCTTGTGGATTTACCCCCCTTATCCCCAGATAGTGGTGGACTCAAATTATTGAGATGTGTTGATTGATTACAGCCGTTAAGTTTCTTAGTAATCAGTTTCATCGCTTATTCTCAATTCACACTTGTACCTTTGATTTCTCTTCCACAACAGGGTGATGTAGGTTGTCGTTGACTAATGAAGAACAGAATTGGTTTCGGCATGAGACAAACGGAATGCCGACACCAATCCTGAAATGCATTAATCTTTAATAACCCACATCTGCATGTTTATAAATGATATAACCAGGAGTTATTAATGCTGTTACTCCCCCTTGCAAACAGAAACTGACATAAGAGCTGGATGTTTCCAAACCACATTAAAGGCATGTGGCTAAGTGTTGTGTGTGACCTTGTGGAGGATTCTGAATTGATAAAGGGTTCATGTGGATTAAAGATGCATGGAGAATTGCAACACTCAAATACCAGAGCTAGTATTCTAGATTTAGCATTCTTTATGTATGTTCAGATTTGTCAGGAGAGGCTTTGTCTCCTCTGTTACTTAACTTTCTATGGTACTTGAAAATGAATGGATGAATCTTTACTTGCGTCAGCCATAGCAATAAAACAACAATACAATATACAAAAAAATAAAAAGTCAATTATATAAAATACATGTTAGGCTTTGAATCAATAGTCAAATAGTGGAACTTATTCTAATTGCCCCAGCTAAAAAACCTTTCAACCTTTGCTGTCACCTGCTCATCTTGATCTGCCAAGAGAAAGGACACTGTGGCAGTGGCTGGGCGACCTGGAATGGACAATAAAAAAGGGGTGATAACCTCATTCCTCAAATCTTTATAAAGAGTGCAAGCCAGAAGGGCATGCACCACCGATTCGGTACTGCCATCTCCACAATGACATAAGTGTTTTTCGTGTGGAATCTGTTGGAATCGTCCCTCAAGTACAGCCGAGGGCAATACATTCAATCTTACGAGAGTAAAACTTTCTGTGGTTCTTGAGATGTTCCAGCCTGCGGGTTTCTCCTCTCTCCATTCAGATTCACTTATTTCTTGGTTTGAGCTAAACTAGCAAACCATGTTTTGGCTTGCCCTCTGAATTTCAGCTTGGAGGGTATGCACAACCCTATTTCCCAGTTCAGATGTAGCAACAGACTGTGGATCACCTTAAAATAGGAAGTAAGTGAATTAAAAGTAAATGAATCCCCCAAGTGAGGATGATGGAAAGGAAAGACATGAATCTGAGGCTCACTCATGTAACATCAAGCCTCTGCTAGTTTACTAGGAGTAAATATTTACTGTGATTTTCCATGTCATACAGCATCATACATGTCATACAGCAGTCAAGTTATACCTGTTTCTACAGTGCTAACATATGTGTCTCCAAACACACAGTGGAAATCTGCAGCAAACTGTGGCCAGTCATGATTCTCCAGCATGTGGCTAGTGCACATACCTGACTCAAGGTGTAAATCTCCCTTTCACACCTTATGTAACAGAAGGAAAACATAAAAGCTGCCAGACAATGGTGGCAAACAGGAATGTGCATACATTTGTGGAAAGGTAAAAAGAAACAAGTACACAGGGTGGACAGACAGGTCACACAAATCGTTTTAACACTAAAAATTGATGTAATAATAAAAGTAAACATAAGAACATAGTAAGGATCCTGCTGGATCAGTTCAAAGGCCTATGCAGTTTCTCACTGTGTCCAATCAGATGCTTCCTGGAAATCCCCCCCAACCTCCGCCCTTAAGCTATTGTCTCTGAGAAGGCAACAATATTCAACAAAACAGCTAGTGCAAAATAAAACAATTAGTGTTCTGGTCTGGTCTGATGCTAGACACCACAGAGAACGAGGCAAGGCTGGGCTGGAGGAAAGGCAAGGCTACCATACCATGGAGAACTGCAACTTCTTCTTAGGCATTGCAAGGCCAAGGCAGTTACCACCACCTACCTGCAACAGCATTATCACACTTCACTCAAAGCTAACAAGGGTCGGGAACAGACAGGCCTTTTGAGCCTCTTGTCTCCAGAACACCATCTCCAGACTCCACCCCTATCTAGAGAATGCCAGACCTTTAAAGGGCCAACCCTCTGGCCTGAAGACAGGGACTCCTCCATTCCATAGAACTCTTTCCCGGTGCACTCCCTGCAGTGCCAGACTGATGATGTGTGGTGGGAGGCATTTGGTTCTTCAGGCACAGGGCACAGGGCCTATGAGAGCCCAGGCTCTGGCCCTATATGTCCTGATGCTCTGGGATGCTTCTCTGGGTGTTCCTAATTCCTGAACCTGAGAACCAACAAGCTACAGCATCTGCATCTTATCAGGATGAGCCCTGATCCAATTCATACCAGTGTGACCAGTGTTCAGTTCAGAACTTGCTCAACCTCCCCTGACTGATGACCTGGAGAAACAGAGCTGAGTTTCATCTGCATACTGATGACACTCAGCTTCAAATTTCCTGATATCCAGCAGCTTAATGTAGATGTTGTAGAGCAGAAGGGACAGGATATAATTCTGAGGGACCCCACGGGCCAGTTGTCATGGAACCAAGTTGTAGTAATCAAGCACCACCCTCAGCAACCAGCCCTCTAGGTTAGTAGAACAGCACCATAACCCTGTGGCTTCATGCCAAACCCATGGAGCCAGTCCAGTCACTGTATTAAAAGCCAGTGAGAGATCCAATACAACAAGGTCACAGTCCCATGTTTCCCCCAGAAGGTCATCCTTCAGAGCAACCAGTGTCATTTCCGCCCTCAACTAGGACCTTAAACCAGACTGAAATGGATCTAGATCAGGCTTCCTCAACCTCGGCCCTCCAGATGTTTTTGGCCTACAACTCCCATGATCCCTAGCTAGCAGGACCAGTGGTCAGGGATGATGAGAATTGTAGTCTCAAAACCTCTGGAGGGCCGAGGTTGAGGAAGCCTGGTATTATCAGTCTCTTCCCAAAATGTCTGGAACAACCTGGCCCTCCACTCTCTTGAGCACCTTACCCATAGCCACCATGATTAAGTTGTAAAAGATGCTATGAATATTAAGGACTACATCCCAACTATAGATAAGTTTCAGTTATGTGTAATAGTAGTACTAAATTTGATTTTTGATTTTGTAATTTGTATTGTATGATGCATTGTGCATTGTGCTGCTAATTTGAGAATAATGGGGGAAATAAAACAAAAAAGAAATAAAAAGTAATGTGACATATACTGATTTGTCATGGCAGGGACATTTAGAGGCAACATCTAGCCCTCTCCATTAGATGCAAGAAATAGACCGAGAAGGTTTTATGTATGTGTGTGAGCATGCATAAGCATACACCTGCATGGGCAGAGATACGGCTTGATTCTTTGGGCCATCTTGAGCTGTAGCAGAACAAGCAGTGTTCTTATATCCGGAATGTGAGACTGAGACAGCTGCCTCTGGCATATTTTCCAGGAAGCCTCCTTCTTACTGGTACTTTTACATTTGCTGTGCAAGTTTTCTCTGGCAGCTTGTTGGTCTGACCTCTGTTCCCTTTGTAAAAATAGTGAGAAGAAGGGGGGTTGTCATTATTGTGAGCCCTTTATATGGCTTAGTGGCTCCCTTGATAGCCTGTGAATTTCCAGCCATCCACTGGAAAATAGGATTATAAGAAAAACAACAAGGGTTTTGAATCACCTCTGGGTTCCTTGCATCTTCTGTGGTGTCATTTGGGTTTGAAGACAGCCATTAATTTACTTGAAAACAAGAGAAATGCAAAACAACAAAAGTGTAAAGTGATAAACAAATCTATTTAGGGTATAAATGGCATGCTTCTTAGGCTCTTCTTCAGTAAATTTAATTTGCAGGTTCAGTGTTTGAAATTACTTTCAGGCCAGAATAGGTGGCAATAAAACATCTCCTTCCCTTATAGTTACTTTCAAAATGCAAACCACGTAGCTGAGAGGCATACATTGCAAGACAGGGGTTGTAGAGGCGATTGCGTTGGCAGATGCCCATCCCTTAATCTCATAACCTGTGCCGCCATGGAGTTGATGTCCATCAAGTTAACTGTGTGTGTATGTTTACACTGCAAGGTAGAAAGGAAGAGGTGGTTGTAAGAGGAAAAGATAAAATGTCCCTTCCCTGGCAGTCATTCCCACAACCTGCAGCAAACATTTCCAACAGTTTACTAGGCATCTTCTTACTGTTTGTACACTAACATTGAACATTAATCTAAAAATGTAAGATTTATTCCTATTCTATTTTAGGTATGTATGTTGGTTTTTTCCAATTATTTTATGGCATTGTTGCATTTCGTATTGGACATCTCAGTACATACCCAGCATAACTGCCAACAAGGACAGCCATACTTCTGCCCAGGGTTGGTGGCTTTCTAACTAACTTGGCAGCCCTTCAGTGAACCACATGCTCCTTTTTACTCTCCCCCACCCCCTTTCTTTTTTAGTCATGGGGAGTTTAAAACAATTGGGCAACTTGTGAGGCGAGAGTTGAAAAGACAACAAAAACACCAGGTGCACACCAGAGTCAGTCACAAACGTTGTGAATTTTTATGTAGTAAAAGGATGGCAGCAATTTATAAATCACTGTAGAAATACAATGGAATTTGTGGAACATCATACATTGCCTGCCTGCCCGCCACTCTAGTTTTCCCATTTTAAATGCTGCACGATTCTGTGCATTATTCCCAGGGACACTGGGGAAATTGAAGGAAAGCTTTTTTGAGGTGGTCAAATTAGACCTTTAAAAATGCAGTACCTCAGTTCTGAAAATGCCTAAGTATAGAGCAGAGATGAAGTGGGTAATAAAAGAGCAAGCTTTCATCTAATCTTTCTCCTAGAGACCCAGGTGGACAAATTGGCAACCCTGTTCACAGCCTTTCTCTCCCCCCTCCTCTTTGTACCATAAGAACTACTAATCGGATCCATGCTGCTCTAACTGTGGTTAGTTATTAGCAGAATAAAAGCAGATTTCTTCGAAAGAACAGGTTGGGGTGGGGTGGGGGAAACGACTATACAAAATTGCAGGGTTGTTAGAATCTTAAATGCACAGCAGTTGATTCTCCCCCCCATTCTGAATTATATGATGAATAAAGTCTTTCATCTGTCACTATGCCCATTTCCTTCAAAAGGCAGCTAAATATTAAGCTTTTCAAACAAAAAAAAAAAATCACTAAAGGAATAAATAATGGGGAGGAGGAATAATAGGCAAGCAGATAGCGGAAAGCCAGGCTTGTTTTTATTAATTTGCTTTAGAAATGTAGAATCATAGAATTTTAGAGTTGGAAATAACCCCTGCTCTAAGGTAGCACACTTCCATACCAAATGCATTCCTGTCCATGCTTCTCTGCTGTAGGGGGACTTCACAATCTCTCAAGCAATATGCTCTGTTGGTGAACCCTTAGCCTAAATCTGCTTTATAAGCACTCAGGACCTCACTTCTAGTTCAGTCCCTGATGAATCTGATGTTCAGTCCTTTTTTATATAGATTATTTTGTTTGAGTATTGGCAAAAATAACAAAACTCATGAAGTTTCTTTCAGAGGACATTAATAATTCAGCCATAGATACATCTTGCCCAGTTAGTTACACAGATTCCATCTGCTGTGATGGGTCAATTTCTCCCACACTTCCTCCTGTTTCAACCTACCTTTAACTTTTAAAATTTGAAAACTTCATCATGCTTCCCTTGAGTTTTTGTAATATGGCTTGCCCACTGGAAAGTGGCATTCATATTGGTAAGCTCCTTTTGGTTCGATTCTGAAACGAGCAGTTTCTGCCAGTGTTCATATTGTGGAGCGTTTTATGAGTCTGTTGTTCAGCCTTAGAAGTTAAGATGGAGTGCCCTCGTGGATTGTTTTTAGTGGGGCAGTTTTCTGAGCTTGCTGTCAGCAGGCGAGCTTGGCAATATGCTCAGCAACCAGAAGGTGAGGGGGAGAATATCTGAACATCCCCTCTAACAACTGCTCCTCTTTTTTCTTTTCTTTTTTGCAAGTGCTTATGTCATTTGAGTGCCCAGTGAGGCTGTTTCATCTTATGATTCGGTCTGGTTTTAGGCAGAGTCACATATATGCTGTTTTTCCCTTCTGCAAGGCTCCAGCCCCCACAGCATCCTCCTCCAGAGAGGAGGCATGGGAAGAGGCAGAAGGTCAGGCACTACAGAGAACTGCGAGGAGCCAGAGTGTCTCTCTTCATTACTGAGTGAACATAGAGCATTGGCAAGAGGCAAAAGGTGGCGAAAGAGGAACTGGGCCAGGGGAAGGTTTCTCCCTGTGAAGATTCATTGGCTGTCTTCAGTTCCTTCCAATCTTCCTTCCTCCTTCTTCCTTCCTTCTCCAAAGTGGGTTTCTGACCCTAAAGCTTCCCTTCTGTAACTAATGCTCCACTTCCTCCTCCCCCCAGTTTTCTTCGTTCTGCTGTTCTTCTGAATTTTACTAACTGGCTTTAAGCATTGTTTCCCCATTCCCTACTTTGCAGGCACCTATTTTGGTTTCCTTGTAATTTTTGATGCAAGTTCATTATGATGTGTGGCAGATTTACTGTGTCAGTAAGACACATGGTTGTGATCATTTATTTTTTTCTTCACATTCTAAGCCCTATGCACATTTACTTGGGAATAAACTCTAGTGAATCAAGTGAACCTTACTGAGTAATCATGGGAAAAAACTGAATTTTATGCTTGACATCAGGGTTCAGGGATGAATCCAGAACACTCAAATGGAGAACCTGAGTATTCAAGGGGAGTAGAACTTAGTCCAAGACAGATCGACCCACTGCTCCCTGCTATGCCTTTCTTTTAACCAGGAACATCTCTTTTACCTGGATTAAGCTTCACTTTGTTCACCGCATCTAATCCACTGCTGGTGTCAGACACTGATTCACAACTTCAATGACTTCCTTGGATTTAGATGAAAAGGAGAAAGAGAGTTGGGTGTCATTGGCATATTCTTCTAGGGCAGGGTTGGGGGACCTATGGCCCTCCTGATTTTGTGGGGCTATGGCTTATCATTCCTGACCATTAGTCATGCTGTCCGGGGCTGATAGCTGTTGGGGTCCTTCACCACCCCTGCTGTAGTGGCACTTGTAATGACAACTTGTCAAATATATTTTATCCAATCTGAATATATTCAGGGCCTTCAGCTCTATATACAGCATGCCTTCTGGATATTTCATCATCCATCTCAATGTTGTTCTTGAAATTATTAGCATAATAATGACAATTGCAGGCCTGTGTTGAATTGTATTTTCCCAGGTTTTAAAAACCATGCTTCTTTGGATATGAACTAAAACGGGCAGGCAATGTGGTGCCCTCTAGATGTTTTTGGATTTACATAGGCCACAACCAGCATAGCCAGGATATGGGGAGTTATAGTCCAACAACATGGTGAAGGCACTACATTGGCCATGCCTGTACTAAAACAACATGGATATTTTGTGCCAAGCTTGCAACTGTTGACCTACTTTTCTTGATACTCAGCCTTAACTCATAAATCCATCTCCTCAGTGTTCAAACTAGACATTTATCCCCCTTCCTATAAGTAATGCTCTTGGTTTTTATTCTCGTGTGTGACATCATACATTTGTCCTTGCTGGATTTCACATTACTGCTACCAGCCAAGGCTAAACAACCTGTAAACATTTTGGATTTTTAGTCAATGTGCTCTTTTAAATAGTCTGATGTTATTTCTGTGCCTTTTCCTACTTCAGTTTCTTGAAATATTCATTTATAAAGATTGAGCAGAATTTTTTGCCCTGATCTGTCACCATTTCTGGCATGAAATTTGAGGACTTCATTCAAGCATCCTGAGGGCAAGAAAAAATGAATCTTGTTTTTTGCTTCTCTTAATGAAAATAGGGGTGTGGCTAGAGTGTACAGATGTTATAGCTGGCAAGAGATCTACTTCCTGCTCTATAACTACCAATCTAAGAGATGGTGGATTAGTATTTGAAACTCCTAAGAATGTGCTTTCTTTTGGTGCTATTTTGATAATACCAAGCAGTCAAAATGTGAATGAGGTTTCACTGTGCTAGATACTGCACAAACAATGGGGGGAACTTGCTCAGGCATTATGTTTTTTTATATATCAATTGCTTTTACACAGCAAATGTGGCAATTCTATTCCAGATCTATCAGCACACAAAGCAACCATAAACACAGCTTAAATGGCCAATTTCACAGGGTTTATGACTGCATTGTATTGTCGCTATGACACCAATCAGCCAAGGTGTAATCTGGCCCTTAGAAGGCTGTTTAGTCTGTGTGTAATGCATTGCAATTATCAAGGTCCCAGGCTTAGTTCCAGGTGAGCAGTAAAACACTGTCGAGGGAAAATCTATCCATTTGGCTCTGCAGTAGAATTAAAGGAAGGGCAAAAGATTGGCTTCATGGATTAATGTTGGTAACACAGTTCACTGTGCAGATTAGGGTGTCTCCAGGCCAGCATTCTTATGATATTTTATTTTGTTTTGTATTTTCCCTCACTGTACTAATTTTTTCATGCCTTCTGTATGCACACACGTCATCCTCCCATAATTGATTTTTGTAAAGCGATGCTTGATTTCCCTGGTTGCACATGCAAATACACACAGGGACACATTGACATGATAACAACTGATGCAATGTGCTAGGGAGACAGAAGGTGAAGCAGGAGAGGGGAACCTCATGATGGAATCTGAAAGTAGCCATTTTAGTTTGTGTGGAAAATCAGTAACCAGAATAAATGATCAAAGGCTTGAATCCCAAATTACACCTCCAGGAATGGAAAAAGCTCCTCCCATTTACAGAACAGCCTTTGATCCTGCAGAATCTCCCATGGATGAAGGAGTGAGGCAGTTTTTGTCATTTCCCCTTTTCCCATGCAGCTACCTGTTCACAGGATTCCAGAGGATCCCCCCAACCCTCCATAGCAGATTTTAGGAGAGCACAGGGGAATTACAGAGAAATGGATAACTGGTTAACATTGCCTCTCCCTTTTCACTCGCAAGATCTCAGGATCCAGAATAAAGTGATTATAATGGCGTGGTACATGGGTGTTACGGTGAAAATGGAACATTCCTTTTAAATAGATAAAATGAAAATGTTCTTGACATCAGTAATATAGTAGGAAGCAAGGTACAAAGACTGGGAAGAGGGACGCTAATGGATTTTATGTCTAGATCAGTCATGGAAAGATTCCTTTCATTGATGTACAACCTTTCATATAAAAAATAAGTAGTAACAGACTATTGTTACTCCTCATCATGTATCAGTAGCAGATAATGTAAAGCAGGTGTAGGAAAAACCTTTGGCCAGCCAGATGTTGCTGGACTACAACTCCCATCATCCCTGACCTTTGGCAATGCCAGCTGGGGCTGATGGGAGTTGGAGTCCAACAATATCTGAAGGGCCAAAGGTTCCCCATCCCTGATATAAAGGATTCCTTTTTGGACATAACTTCAGAGTTTGTACCAGAGAACATTCTGCTGTTCAGTTGGTAAAAGCACAGTATTGAAGGAAAGATAAGCCATAGCATTGCCATGGGCCTTTTTAGCCATGGTACAATGTCGTTGTTATCATGGTTACTACTATTATACAGTGCCAAAGAGAGCAATTCATTGCCATGGCCAGATGTGTTGGGGCAGAACGGAGCAGCAGATCCACTGCCATACCTCAGGCTCTGCTGCTGGCGCTGGCCAGGGCAAAAGGAAGGATATGCATTGGGCCCCTCCCTGGAAAATGGGTCATTTTTAATCCAGCACCAGTCCTTGTCCCTCGCCTCCCTTGTAACACCCTGCTTATGCTTATGCTGACTATTGCTTGTGGGACTGCCCCTAGTAGTAGAGTGCAGTGCCCTGCATTTTCAGCATGGCCACTGAGACCCTCTATAGCAACTGAGCTCCTGCCCCTTCCGGCAGCACAGTCCAGTGGTGAGACCGCTCCATGTCATCTTAACGTTCTCCAGCAGTGCAGATTGGGGGTTAGGATTGTTCAGTAAAATGGTTAGACCCTGTACAAAAATCAAAAAGAGCACAGATGCTACCCACATTTGTGGAGGAAAGGAAAGGAGACTAAAGAGGAAGGAAAATCAATCTGGGAAAACCAAGGTTATATCTATCAAAATAGGCCAGTGATGAGACCTTTTCCTTCGGCCTCTTGGAACAGTGGCTGATGGGAGTTAAGGAGGAAAGTAATGGGCAAGGTAGGCTAATGGAAAGTATCAATTAAAACTTAGCCCTTTTTAAAACAAATATATGTTTTAATCATTATTTTCCTCATCCTAAACTTCACAAGTCAGGGACTTGGTTTTTGTTTTGCTGCATTTTGTTTTGCTGCATTTTGCTGCAAGTACTATGAACACTGGTGACAGTCCACAAAATAATATTTGTTGTTGTTGCAGTAGTAGTAGTTGCTGCTGTTGTTATGCCTAGAATTTATTGTGGGTGCAGAGATTCCAGCTTTTAAAATATTAAAACTTGAAAAATTAGTGAGACAAGAATCAGAAATGTTCTGATTTACTTGGCCACGCTCTGCTGCCTGAAGTACTAAAGTAAAATGTAGCCTTTTAAAATAAATTCCATAGGGAACAGTTCCTACGTTGCCCTGTTGCCAACAGTTATTTGTTCACTTATATAGCAGCTCTAGCAGCATGATATGGAGCTAAATTCTTTGGGTTGTTTCCAGTCCCATTATGATCAACAACAATTTTGCCATTAAATTCAGTGGCAAGTAGATTGGGACCTTTCTCTACTGAACTCAGAATAGCTTAACAGCACCACCAGTTGACTAAACATCCAAAATTATTTGCTGGCTCAGTTACAAAATTCCTCTCGGTTTCTAAATCAAAAGTGACTTCTCCCGTAAGGTAAAATAGCAAAAATTGATTTTAGTGGAGCTCCTTGAAAAAGAAAAAGAAAAGCCAAGATAGCTCAGGAACAGCATACCTTCATGGTGATTTGATGCAGTCAATTCATGGATTGGATTTACATCAAAGTCCAAAGTAAAAGACTTTCTGAAGGTCTAATCAAACCAGACTCTTTCTTTTCAACATGGCATCCATTCCTGTTATGTGCAGATTGATTGGGTCTGAGTGCCACACCACCTGATAAATATTAAATAATTTGATTGCATTGATCTGTTATGTGCTTTCTTTTTTGTAGTCTATTTGAAATCTCTAGATTCCACTTTTTATGTTTAGAGTTTACTCATTATATTTAAAAAACTATTACTGAATTTTAATTCATATTGGCCACCCTTTGGTGTCTGACGATGGTGTAGTGTGTTAGTTGATAAAGTGATGTTGTCTACATCATTAAGTGATGTCATGTTGGATTAGAACCAGAGTTCCAGCACTGTGGGTTGGAGCTCACATTTTTGTTGCATTCCCTGAAGGGAAGTTTGCTTACACAATGGGGCCTTCCATTGGTGGAAGAGATCATTTCATAAATTCTGCTTACGTATGTTTTTGTGAAAAAGAGGAGTATTGGCCAAATCAAGTCCAACTCTCCCGGAAAAAGCTCCTAATTAACTTGAGAACTATATTTAAAAGGGAAATATTGAAAGAACCAAGGAAACCTGTCAATAAAAGAAATTTTGCAGTCTTTTTCACAAGTGCAAGTATGTTTCTGAACACTTTATAAACCCTTTTCAGTCTCTCTTCACTTTTACCAAAACATTACTTGGGATATAATTAAGGCATAATATTGAGTCCTCCTTTTAGGCATTATCCCAACAAATATGAAGAGATAGTTACCGTATTTTTCGCACGATTGGACGCACCGGACCATAGGACGCGCCTAGTTTTTTGGGGGGGAAATAAAGGAAAAAAATTTTCCCTTTATTTCCCCCCCAAAAGCAGGTCAGGGAAACCGAACCAGGTCGAGGAACAGCGGGATAGTGGCGCTGCGCCTCCCTGCTGTCCCCCGAGCTTGTGGGGCTGGCTGATGTCTGCCTAGCGCGCGGGGCGCTCTGCTTCAGGGCGCCCTACCCGCCGGGCGGCAGGCTGCTATCCGCAGCTTGGGGAGCCTTGTGGGGAACTGCTGCAGGGCTCCCCACGCTGCGGATGTATGCCTGGCACGAGGGGCGCTCTGCTTCAGGGTGCCCCACCCGCCGGGCGGCAGGCTGCTATCCGCAGCGTGGGGAAGCTTGCGGGGAGCTCCTGCAAGGGTCCCCATGCTGCGGATGTGTTCCCAAAGCGCCGGGAGCTCTGCTTTCAGGGCGCCCGACGCTCCGGGAAGCAGGCTGCTATCCGCAGCCTAGACACGGCTAGCGGAGCGCTAATCCCGAAGCTTGGGGCGTGCGGAGCTCAGCGTGCCCCAAGCTTCTGGGCGCCGGCAAGGTCTCCGCTAGCCCTGGGAGAGCCCCGCGACGTCGCGGGGCTCTCCCAGGGCTAGCGGAGACCTTGCCAGCACCCAGAAGCTTAGGGCGCGCTGAGCTCCGCACGCCCCAAGCTTCGGGATTAGCGCAGTGGTCCGCTAGCCCTGGGAGAGCCGTGCGACGTCGCGGGGCTCTCCCAGGGCTAGCGGAGACCTTGCCAGCACCCAGAAGCTTGGGGCGCGCTCAGCTCCGCACGCCCCAAACTTCGGGATTAGCGCAGTGGTCCGCTAGCCCTGGGAGAGCCGCGCGACGTCGCGGGGCTCTCCCAGGGCTAGCGGAGACCTTGCCAGCACCCAGAAGCTTGGGGCGCGCTCAGCTCCGCACGCCCCAAACTTCGGGATTAGCGCAGTGGTCCGCTAGCCCTGGGAGAGCCGCGCGACGTCGCGGGGCTCTCCCAGGGCTAGCGGAGACCTTGCCGGCACCCAGAAGCTTGGGGCGTGCTGAGCTCCGCACGCCCCAAGCTTCGGGATTAGCGCAGTGGTCCGCTAGCCCTGGGAGAGCCGCGCGACGTCGCGGGGCTCTCCCAGGGCTAGCGGAGACCTTGCCGGCACCCAGAAGCTTGGGGCGCGCTCAGCTCCGCACGCCCCAAACTTCGGGATTAGCGCAGTGGTCCGCTAGCCCTGGGAGAGCCGCGCGACGTCGCGGGGCTCTCCCAGGGCTAGCGGAGACCTTGCCGGCACCCAGAAGCTTGGGGCGTGCTGAGCTCCGCACGCCCCAAGCTTCGGGATTAGCGCAGTGGTCCGCTAGCCCTGGGAGAGCCGCGCGACGTCGCGGGGCTCTCCCAGGGCTAGCGGAGACCTTGCCGGCACCCAGAAGCTTGGGGCGTGCTGAGCTCCGCACGCCCCAAGCTTCGGGATTAGCGCACTGGTCCGCTAGCCCTGGGAGAGCCGCGCGACGTCGCGGGGCTCTCCCAGGGCTAGCGGAGACCTTGCCGGCACCCAGAAGCTTGGGGCGCGCTCAGCTCCGCACGCCCCAAACTTCGGGATTAGCGCAGTGGTCCGCTAGCCCTGGGAGAGCCGTGCGACGTCGCGGGGCTCTCCCAGGGCTAGCGGAGACCTTGCCGGCACCCAGAAGCTTGGGGCGTGCTGAGCTCCGCACGCCCCAAACTTCGGGATTAGCGCAGTGGTCCGCTAGCCCTGGGAGAGCCGCGCGACGTCGCGGGGCTCTCCCAGGGCTAGCGGAGACCTTGCCGGCACCCAGAAGCTTGGGGCGTGCTGAGCTCCGCACGCCCCAAGCTTCGGGATTAGCGCAGTGGTCCGCTAGCCCTGGGAGAGCCGCGCGACGTCGCGGGGCTCTCCCAGGGCTAGCGGAGACCTTGCCGGCACCCAGAAGCTTGGGGCGTGCTGAGCTCCGCACGCCCCAAGCTTCGGGATTAGCGCACTGGTCCGCTAGCCCTGGGAGAGCCGCGCGACGTCGCGGGGCTCTCCCAGAGCTAGCGGAGACCTTGCCGGCACCCAGAAGCTTGGGGCGCGCTCAGCTCCGCACGCCCCAAACTTCGGGATTAGCGCAGTGGTCCGCTAGCCCTGGGAGAGCCGTGCGACGTCGCGGGGCTCTCCCAGGGCTAGCGGAGACCTTGCCGGCACCCAGAAGCTTGGGGCGTGCTGAGCTCCGCACGCCCCAAACTTCGGGATTAGCGCAGTGGTCCGCTAGCCCTGGGAGAGCCGCGCGACGTCGCGCGGCTCTCCCAGGGCTAGCGGAGACCTTGCCGGCACCCAGAAGCTTGGGGCGCGCTCAGCTCCGCACGCCCCAAACTTCGGGATTAGCGCAGTGGTCCGCTAGCCCTGGGAGAGCCGTGCGACGTCGCGGGGCTCTCCCAGGGCTAGCGGAGACCTTGCCGGCACCCAGAAGCTTGGGGCGTGCTGAGCTCCGCACGCCCCAAGCTTCGGGATTAATGCAGCGCTCCGCTAGCGGTGGGAGAGCTGGGTCTCCCTCTGCTAGCAGATAGCTTCCTGAAGCCTGGAGAGCGAGAGGAGTCGGTGCGCACCGACCCCTCTCACTCTCCAGGCTTCAGCGAAAGCCTGCATTCGCTCCATAGGACGCACACACATTTTCCCTTGCTTTTTAGGAGGGAAAAAGTGCGTCCTATGGTGCGAAAAATACGGTAAATTTAAAGAGCTACTATTGTGTAAGCACCAGTAGCTGCTTTTCATAAAGATTTTTATGGGCATTCTGTTTCAGATAACGTATTATTTAATAAGGACTTTATAGCCAGCACACAATGCAGTCGATTTGAGTGGCACCCGTTCTACCAAGATCTATACCTTATTCTGCTAAAATATCTTGAACTGTTGTTTGATATTTTATTCCTCATGTATTTTCCATTCCTAAAAATGTACGGTGGTGGTTAGCCTGTGTAGCAGATATAATAACTCACCATTGTACAACCATGGTTAAACAAAAGTGGCAGAGCAATATTAGTATTGTGAAAAGTTCTCTTTTATTGCATTGGTCTATAAACACTGCCAGCAGCTTTCCTCTTATGTATAACGATAGTAATAATGATGATGAATATGTGTTTGCTGGTTGAAACTGTCCTCGATACTTCACCATTGCAATTTGTCACCTAGGCGCTCGCTTATACATTTATGCTATGGAATGGCTGTGTGATACCACATAAAAACCAAATAAAAAGGCAAATCATCCTTCTCCCTATTCCTTTAGAAGTAAATGTAATATTTATTGCTACCCACAGGTGATTCTGTGTAGCGCAATATAGTGCATGGTTTCTGCACCTTGCATACAATTCAGGATACATGGCGAGTTTTCACTTTCTTTGGCCCCTTTTACTCAAATTAAAAATGCAAATGCTACATATTGTTATCTATCTGGAGCACTCCTCTTTTTGCGCGCAGCTGCTGCTTCCCTTACATTGCCTCCCCACAACACTTGAAACCTGTGGGCAGCTCTC
Organism: Podarcis bocagei; assembly: GCF_964188305.1. Classification (NCBI taxonomy): domain Eukaryota; kingdom Metazoa; phylum Chordata; class Lepidosauria; order Squamata; family Lacertidae; genus Podarcis; species Podarcis bocagei. Next base: position 55,073,040 of record NC_138127.1, read on the forward strand.
AAGAGTGTTCATAAGGACTCGGAAAGATGCTTTGTGCCAAATCAGTGCATTTGCTCAGTATTCTCTACACTGACTGGCAGCAGCCCTTCAGGGTTTAGGGCAAGAGCCTTGCCCTGCTTTACATAGAGGTTCCAGGAACTGAACCTGGGGCCATTTTTGTTCTCAGGAAAGGAGGACATGCATAGGAAGCTTTCCAGTATAGACAGTAACTCCCCAGTGTACATGTGCAAGTCTTGGTGACACAACCATAAATTTCGACAAGTTTTGTTAATTGCTGATTTTTTTTGTTCTGTTTTGAAAACGTATATCTCACCTACTTTCTGTGGAACTCAAGGTAACAATCCCTGAGTTAAACCCCATCATAAAACTACCCAAAAATACAGCAATAATTTCAACATAGCTATGCACCAGAAAGAAAAAATAAAGACCTTTTTTTGAAAAGCCGTAACTTACCAGGCACAGCAAATCATATAGTGAGAAAACCTGAAATACCTCATTAGGCGAGATGTTTCACGTAACATTATAGAAATTTAGAAGATTGTTTATTTAAGAAAACAAAACAACACAAAACATTCCTTCCTCTTCTTCCCGGTCTTTGGCTAATTAACATTCTGTCCCCTTTTAAATGTGTGGGAAGAGGGAGGCGATTATTGGTTGTGTGGGCGGGTTGTTGTTGTTGTTTTTGTTAGGAATTTTGTGTTTTATCTTGTGTTTTTATATTGTGAACTTCCCTGAGATCCACGAATGGGAGGACAGTATACTAATTTAATAAATAATAAATAGTACTAGCATTTTCAGAGTAAATAATTTATCCCCAAATTTCCAGTAAGTACTTTAAGCAATTGTACAATTATTGTGTGTATTTCTTAATACTGCATATCACTCTAGCATTTTTCCTCAAAAGTCAGCTGTGGAAACAGTTGGCTAATTACTTTAAAATGATGCAACGGATGGAGCAGGAGAAACATATAGTTCTTTGCAGCGATTTACAGTTTGCCCCAGAACTCAACAATGACAGTTCAGAGTAGCTTTGAAGAAAGACACATCATCATGCTCTGGCTTCGACAGACAGAATACTCTTGCATAAAAGTTAACATGGGTTTCACTTTGATCAACTATGCAGAGAAGGTAGCATTTTTAATAGCTTAAACAAATCATATATTTTATGTGCTTCCAGTTGTTGAAAAGAAAAAAATCTATTGCAAAGCGAAAAATGTGTGTTTGTCTTTGAAAATACTTCGGTTTAATTTGATGTGTCTACCATTTATACCATGTTCGCTAACATAGCTAATAAACACCTATATTGATAATACAGTATATATTTGTTGCCTAACCTGAGGTGGTACCAGCTGTTCTTGGTAACCAGACCAGCCATTTCTCAAATTAACAGTGAATGAAAGCCTCGGGAGTTACTCTCCTTCCTCCTGTGGCAACTTGATTGCTTGGCACAAGGCAGTCACCACAATATAACAAAAAGAGAGGTGTTCCTGTGCTGTGTGTTCCATTGTTTGTCACAGAGAAGGGCTTTGTGTGTGTGATTTTTTAAAATACAACATTGCTGAAGGAGAAATTCTGTGCCCCATGTCTAATGAGTTTGAAAATAGACTATTAGTAGCCACAAAAGGAAAATTAGACACGTATGATTTGTGTGTTCAATTTCTCATAGTAAATATAGTGTGATTTGTGCATGTGGACTGTACAAAGGTCTTTGGAATAAGAACCTAAACTAGCTTATCTATTCTTTGTATTCATGAAAAATTATGTGGGTATTTTATTTTATTTTTAAAGTATTGCCTATCCTTTGATTATTTGTTTGGATTTCTACCCTGCTCAGTGTTGTGGGCTCAGTGTGGGTTAAAACATTTTGAAGCTACAATATTAAAAATACATGTTGGGAAGTATGTAGTTCTTTCAGTATGGAAATACAATTAATAATAATAGAAAATTCTCCTTGGTCACAAGTAAATGAAACTAATACTATATCCAAGACCATTTTTCTTCCAGCTTTAAAAAAAAACAAAAAACCACTCCAAACAATAAACCCCTTAAAAGATTCAGAGGATACTTCATATTTCAAGTTTTAAAAGCAGGCGTTTATGCTGGTGTTGGTGATTAGATTCAAGTCTCTCTCGGCATTTTTCAGTGTTTATCAGTTTTTGGCTGACTACCACTTTTGAAATGAATAAATTTTTAAGCCTGAGAAAACCTGATCACTATCAGTATATACAGGCGCAGCACAAGGAATTGTGCTTCCCATACTCTATGCTTCATGCCGCCACTGCTCTTCCCCCATTCTCCTTTTTAGGGTGGCTACAGAGCTACTGCCATCCTCCTCCTCCCAGTTTGTGCTGGTGGCAATAGTGCTGGTGGCTTCTCCACCATTTTCTCCCTGCATTACCCTATTCTGAGAAGGCACCAAGGGGATCGCTCTTCAGAGCCCAGCATTCTAGAAATCCTTTTCAAACCTAGACATTTTCCAGGAAAATGCCTGGAGCCAGAAAGCCAACTCAGTTTTTTAAAAAGCTTAAAAAGTCATTATAGCCACCACCTGTGAACCATGGCAGTAGCACAGCAATTCTGTTGTCCACCTCACCCCAAATGAAGAGATCTGAAGAGGACCCTTTGACCCATTCTCAGAGTAAGGTGAAGTACGGCAGAGAAAGTGGTGGCAGAGAGCCTTGCCTCACTAACTGCACCGTAATGAGGAGGGGGGAGTTTGGCCTTGCCCCCCTACACACACACACTTGCACCTGAGACCATTGTCTCATTTCACCTCTATAATGAACTAGCCCCGAGTACCTATTTTATTAAAATAATACGGCCCTTTGTTACTCAGGAGCACCTCTGTTTTTAAAGTTCGTTTTTAAAACATGAATTTCTTGACCCAGTTGCAGAAAAACCCTTGAAAAGTGCAGTGTGTGTTACAATGTATACCCATATTAGCCTTTGCTTATAGCTGTAATGAACTGCACTGCTAAAAATGCACATTTACTAGGTCAGCGCATGATAAGTAAACAAGGGCAACTGCAAACTTCCTACTTGTGAGGCTACTGTTAACATAAGACTGTGGAAGCTTTGCAAATATAATATGCTGTAAAAGGCTAAGTTATTGCTGACAGTTCATTTCTGCTATCAGTACTCTTTGTACAAGGTTTTTCGGGGAGAAGAAAGTGCTAGATCTTAAACTCTACGAGAATTTTGTAGCAGAGCAGACACATGGGGCTGGAGCAGAAATGGAGTTGAGTTGGACATCATCTTAATGACTTTTTGGCTTGTTGCAACTGGCATTGTCAACACAATGTTACGGGAATTATGTAACAAGTCATATGGTGAGCATAGGAGCCAAGTCCTATGGGCCAAGGTCCCTTTGCCCCTCCCAATAAAATATTTGAGGGAGCCACCCCTCAAGCTGATGGGCATTGCCATTCAAATGTTTTGTGCATGCTTTGTCTTGTGATTAATTACATGGGGTCGGGCTTACCTGCCCCCCCCCCCATATTTTATTCAAGTTGACACCCCTGGTTGTGAGTGCGACTGACTGGCAGCAGGGCTATAAACCTCTTTTGCAATTCACATCACAGCTATTTATTTATCATAGGAATATCCTACCTTTTCTCCCATGAGCTCAAGGTGGATGTTTGGTCATCCCTCTTTTTATCCTCGCAGCAGCCCTGTGAGGCAGGTTAGGCTGAATCTTTGCCAAATAGAAGTTTTAACCTAGTAATTCTGTTTCATGTTTTCTGTATTATTGGTTATGAAAAACTCAACAATAGTCCCCCGCTGCCAAAAAGAACTCCTCCCCCTCATACTATTCTGGATCCCGACATCCTCCCTGCAGCTATTAATAGTGGGAATAAAGAGAAGGAGAATCCTTATCATGGGATTCCAATATACATTTAGTGTAGTTTGATCCTCACAGAGGTGATGCAAGCAATTCTGTTTGCACCGTTGCCCAGAGCTATCCAAGTCTTTGGGTCAAGATGGCATTCTGCTGCACTGTGTGTGATTCCATTTATGAGTCTCCTTCTCCCTCTCTTTCTCTTTTGTTAAACATTAACTTGGATTCCTTCCCATGCCAATTTATATGTTAGCTCTGTATTTTTACCAGGTGCAAATTATGAATTAAGCTCTTGTTTGAATAACAAAGTGCACAACACAGGCTTTACAGACATACCAGTTTTATTGCTGTGTTACACTTAGAAGACACCAAGATATCATTAAAACCTCAGATTCTTTACAATATTCTTCTTCCCAAAAAGCATTAATGGAATTTATCTTTAGTTGCTGTTGTTGGCAGCTGTCCATGTGTTCCTGGCTGGCGGCCAGTCCATGCTCAACAGGATGAGTCCCACTGTTCAGCAGACTTGGATTTTGTTAGAACGCCCTCATAGAAATATATGTCAGGAGATTTCCAGCTATAAATTGGATCATGTCAGTAAGGATGGGAACAGCTCGGTACAAAATTGAACAATTCGGCATGCCTGATGTTAAATATGTTTATGCATGCTTTCTCCTTAGGTTACGAAAACAGAAAACATTGTGAAATAAACCTGTTGCAGTATCTCTGATGTTCACACCACATTTTTAGTCATTTGCAGTGCACTTTCTAGGAGTATGCCCCGCTGGATACAATGGGACTTAAGTCTGAGGGAAAGTGCATAGGATTGTGCTGTAGGAATAGGTTTTATTTGCATATGTTACTTCACTAAGAACTAATTATTTATTTCCCTTCCCCATTTGTGTTGCAGGTAGCCAGATGCCATCCCAGACTCCAGGTAGCCAATCGGAATCCAGCTCCCATCCTGCCTTGAGTCAGTCCCCAATGCCACAAGATCGAGGTTTGTGCTGGAGGATGAAATTGCCACAGAGCATAAAAGCCTGAAAGGGGCAAAATATTTTCCTATGTCCCCTGTTTCTTGCAGCAAGGAAATTCCACTTGTAATTGTCTCTCAGCAAAATACTGTAAGAAACTTATTTCCTGAGGGAGAAGTAAATAAAAAAGGAGTATCTACAAGAACTTGGTTAAAAACAAAGAGCTTAATGTTCCAAAAACATTCTTTATCAGAAGATCTTGCTAGATTCTTAATGGACTTTAAAAATCTGGATACAGGAAACATTATTTATAAATATCTGACATAGCATTTGGTCTCTGTAGGATAGAAATGTTAGCTGCTTTACAGTCAACAATTTTCCCACAGTTATTAAAATGTTGATGAATTCCTGTGCTTTGGGGTATAGGCCATAACATATATCTTCCTATAGAAGCAGGATTGGGGTCAGCAGGCTGGAAATGGCCACATTCCCAATCCTCTTGTCTCAAAAAGTATCATGATCACAACATGGCCTGAATATGCTTGTAGTGCTGCTCTTTAAGTAGAGTTTTTAAACCCACAGGAAGAACTGAGATTTCATGACTTGATGTGTAAGAGCGTACTGCTAGTCTATATATCAGCATTAGCAGCTATTAAAGCATTAGAGAGGTGAGAAGCTATGTGAGCTTTCCCCTTCCCTTCCAGGCTCTTCAGAGGACACTTTCAGTGAAGGGCATGCATTGCTGTGGGCCAACTTTGGAAATGCTCACTGGAAGATGTGCGCCTTCCCAGCACACCTGCTTGATAGCTAGAGAGTAGTGTAATGTTGGAGGGGTAGGGGGGGAAGATTCACAGGCACTTAAAACGACAAGTACTAGGGAGTTACAGGCTTCAGTCTATCTATTAAGCAGGATTCCAGTAGAGTGGGTGAACCATCATCACAGCATGTTATGCATTTTCTTTTCTTGCTGGAAACTTCCTTTTGTGTATTCTGCAAGATATTCTGAAAGCCGTTGATCAGCAACTTCGCCATAGACCCAGCATCTATTGAACTTCCATTTTATCTGACCCCGCACTCCTAGGAGTGCCAGGTGGCTGGATCTAGCCACCCTTTTAATTTTATTTAGTGCCCCCAACATTGTGTCACTCACAAGCACCAGAGGAAATTGAAAGAGTTGCTAGGCACAGCTGCCCAGTGCTGCTTGGAATGCTGCCACTATCATCAGGTAGGTGTGCCAGGACTCACTGACAGGAGCGAGCTCACCAGAGGACACTTTGCCCAAGGCCCTCTCAAAACTGGAGATAGCCCTAACAGCACTAGATGAAATACCCCCTCTGGTACTAACTGGAGTCATTTCCACCAGAAGATATTTAGGAGAGGCATTCAACATGCGTTCCAGAATTGTTTTATGTCTTGGAGATATAGTAAAGCTTTCTCTTTATCCACAAATAATAGTGGCATGAGTTTCTTGGAGATTTCCCATTGTACTGTGGTGGTTTATAGTGTGTGGGAGGAGCCGTTCATCTCAATGCAGCAATGAGGTTGGGACTATGCAGATGCACCTATTAGCTCCAACAGCACATCTGCACAACCCTGGTCTCACCACCACCCTGCCCTTCCCAGTAAGTGGCAGTTACATCACCGCCAGGAGGCTATTGCTGTGGCTCCGTCCCATCAGACAAGTGGCTCCTGATACATGGACTATCCATTCCTCATTCCATCCTTGGAATCTGACTTGTTCGATATGTCCCAGTGACTCTGTTGCAGCAACTCTGTTCTAAAGGATGGGTGGTTTAAGAATTTCACCAGGAGTTGACTCATCTAGTACTTCCCATGAACTAAAGTTGCAAGCATTCCTTATCACATCCTACATGCTGTGCATGAGGTCCACTTCAAGTCAATTAGCTTTCAGTTCAGCTGGGGCACTGGCCACCCTGACTTGTGACAGAGCTGCAGTGCTTAATGCAGTGGAGTGTTTTGTGCTGAGTGGTGGATCCCATGCTGTTGATGAGTTCCAAGTCCTAGGACTTAAATCTCTTTCTGCTGTCCATTTCTGCACCCTTGGGAATGCTTCCAGCTGAGTCATTGATTGGAGCCAAACATCAGTGTCTTCATTGCCTGACGTAGAATCTGATGAAGTGTGGTAAAGAGAGGCATCCAACTGTGAATCACAAGGCCAAATAAAAATGGTCCGTTTTTTAAAAAATGAATAATTTATTGTAACCTGCAGTTTGAGAATTTAGAATCTAATCTTCAAATTGCTCTGCTGGCACTAGTCTCGGTGCCATTTTGTTTCTAAAAAATTCTTCTGATGTTTGCCTTCAACAGACCTGGCTTTTTATTTAGAGTATTTATTGAAGCTCCTGTCATGCTACGGCTAATCTTTGTGACCTAGCTTGTTTAAAATGTACATTTGTTTCATGCAGCAGATACAAAATTTGTAACCAGTGAGGCCATATTGATTTTGCAGAACATGTTTCCCCAAAGCTTCTGTAAGGTCTGAACAGTGCGCGGATAAGCGGATAAACATGCGTGCATTCCCTTTTGTGCCCTGTCATTGATTAGAGACTTCTTTGAAATGGAAAACTTCACCTTTTAAAAAGGGTGTTACATTAGTTGATTCTTTTGCTTGCTTGAACTGCTTTTCCACTGAAGTTAGAGAGGGGAGGGGAGAGCACAAGGGCTCAAAGGGAAGGTGCTTGTCATTTACTGATAAAAACCCAAGCAGAAAATCGTTCCTGCCAAAGACACCTGATCCACAGGCATCTGTTACAGTAATTTAAACACTTGGCTTACTGATATAAACGTTTCCAGCTAAAAACACCAAGTGACCCTCTGCTTTCAGAGTGTTTTTGTTCCTTCTAGCACTTGGTGAAACATATTTCTTCTTCAAAGAAATGAATGAATGCATGAAGAAAAGACCACTAATATGTTTATTGCTCCTCAATATATTGTTAGTCAGACTTTCCGTGGAATTTGCTTGGCTATGTAAGATCTAAGTTTCGCCGTTCTTAAATGAAAGCCACACAAACAAATTATTAAGTTTACACATAATATCATTCTGAAAGTGTGTGCATTTATTTTACCTTGTTTTCAATGGTGGTTCAGCACCCAGTTGGGATTTTTCATCTCCCATAATAGAGTAGAACTTTCAAACAAACAGATTTTTCCTTTGTGCAGTTTGCATGTGTGTGGCACAAATGCATGTATATAATATAGTTCAGGATTTTTTTGGGAGATTTGGACAGTCTGGTCCCTTCAGGTTTTCCTTGGCTGGTAGTAAGAGTGATAGATTGATGGCTTTTACAGAAGTTCAGGGAGCAAAGTATAGGTGGGATAGTCATGCTTCTTATCTCCCAGTGGTTAAGAGCGGTAGTCTCGTAATCTGGTGAACTGGGTTTGTGTCTCCGCTCCTCCACATGCAGCTGCTGGGTGACCTTGGGCCAGTCCCACTTCTCTGAAGTCTCTCAGCCCCACTCACCTCACAGAGTGTTTGTTGTGGGGGGGGGTGAGGAAAAGGAGAATGTTAGCCGCTTTGAGACTCCTTTGGGTAGTGATAAAGCGGGGTATCAAATCCAAACTCCTCCTCTTCTTCTTCTTCTCCCTTTGTGCGACATTGGAATAATTTCTAGAGCTTTATTCGGTGTTCATCTGCTTGATAGTGTTGGTGCCTGAGCCACATCTTACCTTCTCATTGCGTGGTCAGGTCAAACAGGAAATATGAGACATGCCTTACAAGAAAGAGGTAGACACTCAGGGTCATCTCTGACTTCAGTAGGTACCATGAGTTGCTGTTGCTTACTGGGAGGGGCAAGATGGTGGGAATGCACCAGCAGAGCCAATCTGACACTCCTGGCGTGTGCTTACATCACCCTCTTCCACCTGGTAAACAGTGACACCCGCCCCCATGCTGGAAAGCTAGCCCCACCCAGCAAGTTACTCTGTTGGCCTGAATATAAGCCTCACTTTTTTCCTAAATTCCAACCGTGAAAAGTTTAAATGTGGCTTAAATTCACAACCTTACAAAAATTGGCTTTTATGATATCGCTGCGGAAACCGAAATACGATAAAACAGAATGGGTGTGAGTGCCTGCAGAATTTTAAGGGAATGGCTTATATTTGGGTATTGTCTTTTTTTCTTTTCCCCCTTGACTTTTAAAGATGCAGCTTATATTTGGGCCAATACGGTACTTCTGGTATATCCTTTATCATGCCTTGCTATACCTGGATATATTCAAGGCAGCACCTAAGTTACAACAAAATTAATTAAAATGCAGTGTACGATATATTTTCTCTATATGCTAAAACATTCTCATTTGGCATCCTCAGTGCTCTTTTTAGTTTGAAATAAGTACACCCTGGTTCATCATATTCAGATTAAAATAGTAGATAGGGAACTGCTAAAAACACAGACTCTAATGGAAGCATTAAATGGTCTCATGCTGTTACTCTGGCACACACTATCATGAAGGGGATGCTTAAAAAGCCTTTATTTATTAAGGCAAATGTATATGGGTCAGAATTAATTAAAAAAAACTTTTAATTGTTCTCCCATTATAATTTTCACAGCAGTGTATAGTTAAATATTCATGATAATGCTGATGATATGCTAAAGGTCTGGAATAGGTCTGGAGTTTCAAAATCAACACAGGTTATTTAACCCTTTTCATCTGATATACCATCAGAGACTCGCTCAGTAAAATCCCAGAGCTCTGGAATAATTAGAAGAAAGTAATGAGGATTTAATTAGTCCTTGAGATGTGCTGAAACAGGACCATTGAGAACTTTTTTTTCTGTTTGGACATGGATTGCAAGTAGAATTGATGCTATTGCAGTTGCTGTGATGTGCTGGAAAATGTATTCTGTTGCTAGAGGCAGTTTCATGGCACCATTCTGTGCCTGTCAGATCTGCATGGAAGGTACCCATCACGAGAGCTTCCGAAAACCCCTTGTCTTTGCCACCCTTTGCCAATATCCTGCTTTTCATCATTTCTCCTCTAGGGTCTTTTTTTCCTTCCCGTCATTTACATGTTGCATCTTGTGATAGTGTTTCATCTTGCTTTGTTTCTTGGTTTTTAAATGGAGGGGGAGAAAGGGGGGTACAAGTAGTGTGTTCTGGGGGGGAAATGTATTGCAAAGAATCACAGTGGGTAACAAATTGCAGCCTTATAGAATCCAGGTGTTGAGCTGAGCGAAACCTTGATCTATTTGACACAGCTGCATGTAAGCATTATCTCAAAATCAAGTTCTTATTTAGTATTAGATCTTCACAGAAGTGATATTTATCAGTAGCTACAATGTAGTAAATTTAAATGGCTTTTTGGCAGTGGAGATTGTTATCCAGTAAGAAGCAGAAACAGATGGGATGTGATCAGGCATTTTGATGTTCTCTTTGTGCTTTCCTGCACACACATACTAAACAGCAAACTGAATTTATGTAACTACAAGCTCTTGCTTTCCTTATTCCTTTTAATGTTATTTACTTCCATCATCTATATCCTGTCACTTCATCATCCATTTATTTTCATTTAATGAAACACAAAACATATTTATCTCTTTAGAAGTCATACGTACCACTTAGGGAATTTCCCTTCATATTTCCTATTCAGATACAATTATGACTTAATACTGACATTTGATAAAGAGTATCTTTTCTCTGACATCTATTTGCTGTCTTTAAAGAAGAGACAGAAAGAAAAATCCTAATCAAATTGCAACCAAAAAGCACTGTGAATAGTTTTAAATCTTAAAAGGATGTTCTTCCTCCATTTTTATTGCATTTTAGGATTTAGAATATGACCCACAGAAAAAGAGAATAACACTGTTCTTGTTATTATTTATAATTTTTCTTATACATTTATTTTGTATATCTATCTCACCTTTTCTGCTACCCAAAGCAGCAAATAGAAGAAATACAGTAATATAGCATTCATTTAAAAAACACAAGTTAAACCTAATAAAATACTGGATCATTTGTTTGAAAGAAAAAAGTGGGATGGCTCACAACAGACAAATAAAGTATGGTCAGAGATTAATGTTTTTCCACATCTGACACACAGAGAGAGAGAGAGAGGAAAAAAAACATATATAAAGCCTCTTTCTAGTAGTGTTAGCATGTTCATCCACAAGGTACCAAAGCCAATTTTATACTTTCTGTGTGTACTTCATGATTACTCAACACTTGAATGGTATCAGTGCATTCCTAGAGCAGTATGGAAGCCACTTCCCGCTTGTCCAATCCCATTCTGCTCCAGGAAAGTCCATAGAGAAGAGCTGTGAGTGTCTGCTGAGTGATTTGAACCTTCCCACAGCAGTGTTGTCCCTCTCCTGGCATTTAATTGGAACCATTTTCCTTTCTACATATATTACCAGAACGGTGTAGCACTAGACTACTGGGAAGAAGGTTCTATGTTGTTCCAGTAGCAAATAAACCTATAGTGAAACCATGCATTATTGTTAAGAAGTCCTAGCTCACCAAAAGGGATGCCTGTTTTTTAACATGCAGGGATAATTTACAGCAGCTTTCTGGACGTAAATGACACGCAGCATTGATGCAACAACAAAGGAGGCCCTGCTCTGTTTCCCAGCTGTTCATCCCTTGTACAGAATGATGCAGCTCAATTCAAGGAAATATTTGTGTCCTTCTTCAGTCTGAGTTACACTGATTTGAAGCAAGTTGGAGATTGGGGTTTTGTATAACTGCGTTCATTTTTGTAGGTGCTGAATTTGCAATACCAAAAGATACGTGGAAGGTCACCTTTATTAAAGTAATCCCATAAAGCAGTTGTATCTTTATGTTTGAACTGGTTTAAACCTATTTCAGCTCCTAGCCTGTGAAAAGTTGGGAGTGATGTGGTACTTCTTTTCCTAGTGGGAATAGTATCTGGTTTGGGCATTGCCCAAATAATGTTTGGTCCAGTTGCAGAGTACATATCAAGGGCTGGGAGTTTCTTCCCTTGTTCTGCAACCTTTAAAAGTGGTGTAAGAGTGCCAAACCAGCTCTATTCTTGGAGAATCTGAGTGCCAATTTCAGCACCTGATGGATGTCATTTTCAGATTGAATGTTGAATATCAGGCATATTATCCTCCCCAGCCAACTTCATATTTAGACTGAGGTGATTAGTTTTGGCATATGCTAAATATACAGCAGCTATGCCTTATTTCAAGAAGACATGAAATCGGCAGTGTCTACCTACAGAGAGAAGGAGCCACCCTCATAAACTGCTCTGTGGCAGAAGACAACTAAATAATCACGTCAGCAGAATCAAAACCTAAAATCAAGTCTCTAGACAAATATTATCGTCTAGCAGCTGGTTACTGGGGTTTTTTCCCCTTTGATAAACGCAGTTATATTCTTGAAGATGAATTTTTATTTACTTTAGCTAAATTGGGTTTTTTGTTGTTGCTGAGACTGGGGAAAGGATTTGATTATATTTCTGCCTGTATACAATTGCTAACAATAAGACACCTCAGTAGAAACATTTGTACACTTTTTTTAGTGTCTGAAATCTCAGCCCCTAGGCTAGTACAGAAATAGGTCAGAACCATTCATTGGTAAAGGGCTTAACAAAGTGACAGTGAATGTTCCTATTACCAGGCTTCCAATAAAGTTTACTGAATCTGGTCGTTGTCCCTGGCACAGGTGTCCCTCATGAGCTGTGAAATTCATGGTTTCTCTATTTTAACTTAAATAGGTAATACCTTGGATGATCTTTGTTAGGAAAGCGTTCTTAAAACTATTGAACTATTTATTGAGGATCTACAGCAATGGATTTAAGCCTAAAACAAGGTGTTTTTTAAAAGAATACCAACGGATTGCAAGCTGTAATACATTTTTTTTCGTGGGGGTTGGAAAAACCACTGAAGTATGCGGGTGCCTCAAGGGGCCAAGCAAGGGCCTTTCCGCTCAGTTCTTTTCTGACTGCCACCTGAGCAGCATAAATGTCTAAATTTGAGCTCCTCTTTGAATTTGAGGCCCCCAGCCAAATGAGGCCCCCATTGACCCTGCTCCTGTCTGAACCCCTAGACAGCCACTGCCTGTTAATATATTGAATTAGATGAGTCAATGATATGAATCAGCTTCCTGAGTTCCCAAAAAGTAAGTTTTCTATTCTGTCTCTTCTGTCCATCTTTGATGCTGGAAAACATTTATTGGGAAGGTGGTCTCCAGTCCTGTTATGCATCGTCACAGGACACACTTATTATCCAAGAAGACAGAGGATAGTATTCCTTTGGTTCTGTGAGAGTTGTAGAGCTTTCTTCTCTGATCATTTCAGTGTGCACATACATATTCCGCAAAATGGGACTGCTCAGTAGATAGCTGGATAATAGTAGTGAAAGGGAAACAGCTCGATATTCAAAAGGATGTTCCTGTTAGATCACTTTACATGGCATGGCAATCCATTGCACATGAGATAGCAGGCTAATGGCTTCAGGTCTGTCATTTCTTTGCTGCTTTCATTGTATTGACAAATGTCACTCATGTCTTTGTGTCTGTGCCCTTTGTGCATCACGTTACAATGTCTATCAGACAGCATTGGGCAAGATTTGCATAAGGAAAGGTTTCCAGGCTACCATCTGGGTGATCTGTCTAATCCTTCCCCCGATTCCAATTTATCAATGATAGATGATATTAATTTCAAGACTAGACAGGAAGAGGGTAAAGAAGGGGGAGGGGATATATTTAAACATCATTGCCTGCCTTACATAGTTGAGGTTTTTGTCATATCAGAGAAAGAATTGGGAGAGCGATTCAGCCACTTAGCTTAATAGCACAGCTGGTGGAACAGTAGGGAGTCTGGGTTAAAGCTTTAGCTAGGTCATTATTTTCTGCCTTCACCAAAGCAATTCAGTTTGTGAAAAGAAATTGGCAAACAAACACTAAACATAGTATACAGAATTTAAGCGTGTAGGATCTTATAAGAAATGAAGCATACTTCTCAAGTCCCTAGAAACTTGGAACCTTGGAGAGAAAGTGAGTTGGTATTACCAGCCTTTATAGTGGGAGACAAATTTGCTAAGGTGACAGGTTGTGTGACTATTATTTCACCCAAGCAACAGAGAAACATCTTTTGTTGAACTGGTGTGAAGAAACATGTCAATCATTCTGCACACAACAGCAGATGCAAACATGAAAATAAGCGGTTGCAATGCCAAGTAGAAGGGGTATTGTGTGTTATTGCAGTCCAGTGAACCTTCACTACTTTCATACCGCCCAGTAGTGGCCACTGAAGTGCTTGAGTTTATATTAGCTAATGGAACTGCTCACCAAAAACACTCTTCGTTTCGGTAGCTGCTGTAGCATCAAAATAAAACAACAGCAAGTAGTGGGATTGTTTATAAAAATTAATGTGACAAGTCAGGTTTGCATTAGCTGGTTTTCTTCCCATAGACATTTATAGGGGCCCCCTATAAATGTAGTATTTGACATTTTGTGAAGTGGAAGATGATGTGTTATTAGGGGTAGTTAAGAGAGCGCCCTGCCTTCACTTTCTACTGCTTCTTTGATTTGGTTCCAATTGATTTTGTAATGCTTCTTCCCATCTGCTGAGATGAGTGCATTGGTAATGCAAATATTTAAAGATGGTGTTTTGTTAACAGTCCATTCTATCTACTATAAATATCATTCCCTGCACCCCTTGTATCCCGAGAAGATAAACTCCTGAAAATTTGAACCTCTCTTACTTACAACTGGCCTATCCATCTCCTCTTACATTTAAATTTACTTTTTGTTCTTTGACAGCAAGTTAAACAATCAGCTTGGCTTTCAGCTTACATATCAGTCCAATAGATCCTTTGCATGAAAGTTCATTGCATTTGTCATTTCATTACTGTTAGAGTGAAAAGTGTCTTATTACCAATATCATCTCAGTCTTCACGTTGTTCTGATTTGAACAGATTACTCTTAATATAATTCCTGTATCCACACACCAAATAACACTGCACTCACTAGAATATCTTTATCACCCTCGTGTTTGATTCTGCTCATCCTGGAAATACAGTCATAGTCTGTTGATACGATCAGTAAGAAAAAGCAAATTGTCACTGAATACTGTTTGCTAAACATTGTCAGATTTGTTAGAGGCTGTGACTGTACTTGACAGCCAGACCACTTATTTATGTCCAAGTGCATTGTAGCATTGGGGAAATGTTTGTATATTGAGGCAGTAATTTCTTCTAACTTCTGTCCTTTTGCTTATTCCATTTCTTTCCTGATTTCATAGCCTGTCTGTTTCTTCTTCCCTTTACATTTCCTTCCAAATCTCTATCTCCCATTTGTAATATTCAGTCCCTAGAGAGATTAATGCTAGGAAAGTGAAAATGCACCTCCCCTCTGGGAAAGTTGTACAAATTCAGCGTTTATTGGCACAATCCTTGGAGAAGAAAATATGAGTTCTGGTCTGAGCGCATCCTTCATTTGAACAATTCTCCTTTCGGACTTATACTTCCAGTGACTCTTGTCACTTCTGTTTCTACAGAAGCTTTATACCTTCACTTAATGTTTAAAGTACTAGTTTCCTGTTTGTTAAGACTTGTCTAAAGAACAGTTTTACTCATGGCAGGCTTGGTATTGCAGTTCTAAATAAGGTCAGAGGCAACAGAGTGGTGGTGGGGAGGTACCAGGTAATCAGGTTTGAGCAACAGTTATTCTGTCAAACTGTGCCACCTGTGCTAATCCTGCTAGTCCTCTTTCAGTTTCTTGGAGTAGCAAAGAGCAGACTAGTGCAGTCACCCTGAGGATTGCAAATTGCATCTGGGCTCCTGCCATGCACTTATATAAACCCTTCCTCTAGAAGCACTCTCCTCAGCATCAAGGTGAACCCATTAAACATAAGCACCCAAACTACTTTTTAAAAATTGATTGGATTCACTGAAGGTCACAAGATATTTGCCTTAGTTCTCCTCCACAAAACAAAATAATAAATTGCTGCATCAAAAATACCGTACCTTTACTGTTAGTTAAGTACTCTTGAGTGGTGCAGGCTGGTTGGTGTCTTAAATATGACCTTTGTGATCAGCTGCTACAACCCTAAACTCTTGGGATGACTCTCCAGAGAGCAGTAAAATGGCTAGGATAGGTAAAGCAGGTATTGGTATTTGATTGAATATTCATAATTTGTGTCCATGTCCATTAGCAGCTGTAGTCAAAGATATTTGAATGCTTCTTCCACCACTTTCACAAAGCTTACAAGAAGTACCCTTGTGCAATCTGTCTTAATGTCAATCTGCCTAGAATACTTAGTCCATATAACATTGATTGTTCTGCCTTCAAGGTAATTGCCAATTCCTTGTTTTCTCAGCTTGTTTTATTTTAATATTAATCCATTATCTTACTATTGAATTTTGCACAGCTTTTACATGTGGAGTAAATTCCAAACCGCATAATTAGTATTGTGTTCACAAATGATGCCCATAATAATAATAATAATAATAATTTATTTATTTATACCCCGCCCATCTGACTGAGTTTCCCCAGCCACTCTGGGCGGCTCCCAATCAGTGTTAAAAACAGTACAGCGTTACATATTAAAAACTTCCCTGAACAGGGCTGCCTTAAGTAATGTCATGTGTTATCTGTGATTTGGAATTCTGCCGTGGCTTTCGTGCATCAGCTCTCCATATATAATGATATGTGATACAAATAACCATTGCCTTAAAATAATCTTCCCTAAGCTGGTGTCCTTGAGATGTTTTGAGCTACAACTCCCCTCAACCCAAGCCAGCAAGGGATGGGAGTTTTAGTCCAAACATCTGGATGGAGGACACTAGGTTGGTGAAGGCTATCTCAAACCAAAGTTTTAATGTTTTGTGTGGTTTTTTTTGGTAAAGAAATGTTTGAGTTTTCCATGTGGAAGTCTTTAATTTGTTCCTGTGTTGTGTTTATTTCTCGTTTAGGTTTCCTGGCAGGCATTCAGAGAAATCCTCAATTGTCTCAGTACACGCCTCAGCAAACTGGACCATCTATGTCACCCCATCCTTCACCCGGAGGCCAAATACATTCTGGAATTGGTAGCTTTCCACAGAGCAATTCAAGTGGTACTTATGGAACTCAGATGAACCAGTATGGGCCACAAGGTAAAACAGATAACACATAAAATAACCAGCTCTTAATCAGTCTTTAATAAATGCTATAGAACATTTCTTATCCTGCAGAAATTTGTGTGTTTTTCTTTTTATATTTTTATAAAAAGACTACACACACACTCCTTTTATCTTTATTATTCCTTTGTGGATGTATTGAAAAAGAGTTATTATGAGAGATATAGTCTTAATTTTAAAAATACTAGTTGAACATAATTGAAATACAGGAGTCTACCCCCCATTTTTATTCTAAACAGATAGCAAGAATTCATAAGTTCACAGCCTGCACAAAACAGTACCTAATATGTACCTCCGGTCACAAGTGTGCTTTCAGTTGCTTGTAAGAAGTTGGTTTAAGCCTGTTTCAAAATATCACATGGATTAATCTTCATCTCAGAGTCTTCCTTGGAAAGTGAACTCAGTTCTGATTGCCTGCCTTACATGAAACTCTATTCCCCTGGAAATACCCCTCTCCCATGTGGACATTGGGGGCAGGGTGGAGGACAAACTCCCACATTCTACCTCTACAACTTTTTGGAATTAATTTCTAGGAATTAAGATGAAGGGGTGTTCCAGACAGAGCCAGCATTAACTTTCTTGGGCACCTTACAAGATCCCAGGAGACCCAGCATTGATTCCATTCCTGCCCCACCTACATTGTACTTGACAACTGGGTGTTCGTGCTGCCCATTATTTTAAATACCCACAATGTCCTGGAGTGAAGCTGCAATGGCAGGCACCTAATAACTGCTCAGCAAATATCACAGCAGTTCTGCTGCTGCTGCCCGCCACAATCAGTGGATGAAATCCTATGATCCTGCTGATTTAGGACAGGACCCACTAGACGACACTTTTTCAGGGAACCCCGTCAGAAAAAAGAATATAATATCAATCAGTCTTTATTGTGGTCAAAGACCAGACAGCAAAGTTAACAACAACAAAAACATAAGCCACAACAAATAATATAAGAATCAAACATCCATGTGAATATTTAATTCCAATACAGTTCTTCCTCCAGAAGGATTTTTATAAAACATTGTTGTACAAGAAAATTTAACATTGGGCCAATATATAGAAGACGTCATGTAGTTTTCTGGTCAGTTTTTATAGACCTTTGCAGTCACCAACAACATTCACATGTCATCAGGTTTTCAGAATTACAGTGTTGCCCGGCAAGACGAAATTAATCCGTTCCGCGAGTCTCTTCGTCTTGCGGTTTTTTCGTCTTGTGAAGCACGGCTATTAGCGGCTTAGCAGCTATTAGCGGCTTAGCGGCTATTAACGGCTTAGCGGCTTTAAGAAAAAGGAAACAAACTTGCAAGAACTCGCAAGACGTTTCGTCTTGCGAAGCAAGCCCATAGGGAAATTCGTCTTGCGGAACGACTCAAAAAATGGAAAACTCTTTCGTCTTGCGCATTTTTCGTCTTGCGAGGCATTCGTCTTGCGAGGTACCACTGTATTTTATTTAAAATAAAGGCCATATCTTTTGGGGCAGGGTGAGTGGAAAAGTAGATACTCATAATTTTTGTGATGAACTGTCCCACAGTTGTTAGGATCATAGAAGAACAGATTATGCAAGTCTTCATCTGCACCTCCCAGGACTTTTCACTCCTGCTATTATTCTAGCCACGGGTCAGCACCACTCAGTTCAAAGAAATGTTGCCTTGATATATTTGATCCTAAAGTATGCTCATTCATTTGTGAGGGGAAGCTAGCTAGCTAGCTGGCAGCTAGCTGGTGTTGTTATTTTTAGCCGACCAGAAGCCTGCTTGCATTCAAGAGCTTGTGGGTGAAACATGTTCGTTAGCTCAGATCTTAATATCTGAACATCAGTAATTGGCAATAGTACAGCTGAAACTTCCAAAATGTAGCAGATTTTTCTTGTAGAGTAATAGCCACTACTAATGCACTTAAGAGATATGCCTGGCTTATATCCATGTGGCTATAAAACGATAGCAAACTGAAAGAGGAAGTGTCTATTGAAGGAGGTTGTCTCTTTTGACTAGCCCAGATGGTTCAGTTTACTGTTAGTTCATTGGCAATCACCCCTTAATTCTGAAAAGGTATACTGCTTCTGTGATTATTCATGTACTTCTGCATCATACATAAGTTCATCCTTCTTATATGGGTTGTGGTGGTGCCAACTCATTTTGAGTAGCTACTGGTTTGTCCAAAGCATAGGACCCAGCTCTTTGGAACCAAGGCCCCTTCAACCCTGCCCCCTAGTAAAATATTTGAGGGGACTACCCCCAAAAAAGGTTGATGGGCACTGCCATTCAAATGATGCATTTGTGCCACATCTTGTAAACGATTATGTGGGGCAGGGCTTACCTGCCCCAGCCCCAATATTTTATTCAAGCTGGCACCCCTGGTCCAAAGTGAGCAGCTATCTGTAGTTAATGCTTGTAATGTAAGTGAGGCGAAGTAACTCAGTTCACAGAATAAATATAGTAATGTTGGTGCGCATGTCTGTAGTTCAGTCCATGTTAAGTAGACGAGGAATACAGGTTGATTTCTCAAAAGTCTTGACAGAATGCAAAAAGATCATACTTGTGGATCATAAACTTTGGTTTGCCTTGGGCAAGATAAAGTTACTAACAAATTTGATACATAACTTTTTTTAAAAAAAGAAACTTCATTCATTGGTAAAGTTAATTTAGAGATGTGTGAAGTTAGTCAGTTTGAAAGTGTCAATCACAACTGTCAAACAATTTGCAAGTTAAAGTTACCTCTTGTGAGATTTCCAGGATATGCTGCAGACTAAAGATTTTCAAGTTGTGGCCAGCTTTTTGAATAATGCAGACAATTTCAGCTGAGTGCTAGAAGACAGTAGCTGATATCCAATTGTTACAGCCAGCTTGTGCAACAGCCATTCTGCTGCCAGGAGGCCCTAGTTTACCGCAACAGCCAAATTCAATTGACGTCTTGTACTTGTGAAATATGTTGCGCAACCCCTAGCACAACTTCTGTAGTTTTTATTATTATACTTGGTGACAGTTAAGCCTATGTGCATAGTTAAGCCTATACAGGACAGGGGAACAGGGGTGAGGAATGTCAGGAGTTCAGCCTACACTCGAGTAGGAGTGTAGGCTCTAACAAAGAAGTTCCATTGCACAAGCAGAGGTTGTTCCACTCACACTTAGTTAAATATGCTCCTCAGACTTTAAACTGAGGAGCATGGATGAAATCAAAAGGTACCAATGTGAAAGGAGCAATAATGAATTTTGCATTCCACTAGATTTTATATTTCACAGTAGAAAGCAGATTAAAGATGCAATCATAACCCTGCTTATCTGGGAGTGAGCCCCATTGAATTCAATGGGACATTGGAGTAAATATGGTTAGGATTGCAGCCTTAGCACCTATAAGCTGCCCCTAGAAACAAAGTCAACTCTCAATCAACACTGCAGAAGAAAGACAAGCAATGGAGCCCCTTATGGGACAGCAGGAATTATATATGATTGAATATGTAAACAGTAAAGCAATTTGCATCTCTATTTGCATATAATGTCCACTTGTTTAGAAAAGCATTTATATAAGAATCCATGTCAGCTCAATGGTCCATTTTCAACAGATTCCTCCAACATTCTTAATCTCATCCAGTGGCATGGCTACAATACATTTGTTTAGGCCAATAAAATGGGTAGGTGGTTTTTATGGGGTGGTGGTCCTGTAGACCATTCTGTGCTGCTTGGAAGAAAGTCAGGATAAAAAATAAATAAGTGTTGAATTCTTTCTAGCAGACTTCACATGAAAGCTGTAATGTTTAAATTGGCCCTCAGAGGCATTGTTGAAGAACTATAGCCAGTCATATGAAACCTTTGTTTTTGCAGTGTTTCATATTGCAACTTTATTGGCTCACCCTCTGTGGGTTTGTATGCTTTTCAGGTTTGTCCAAAACGTTAGATATGAACGAACACAGATTCCAGTAAAAGTGCATGTTGCTTGCCAAAACTCACCTAGCTTCACTGTAAAACTTCCGAAGAGGTTGCCATAATTACTGTATCCCTTATCTTCCTGGCATATACTGAGACCTACTGATCTTTTCCCAACAGCTTATTTGGAGGAGAGATTTTTTTTAATGGTGTGGTTTCCTGAACATAATATACAGTACTTTATGGTTTATTATTCTCAACCAAAATGTCATTTTTGTCATAGAGCTGTTCTTCATCTTAAAGTTTTTTCTCTCCAGGCAACATAGATCATAATTATTTACTGGAATATTTCATCTTAAAATATTGTTCCTTTAGTGTGAACAATAGGTATAAAAATAGACTTCATTGTAGATTAATTTTACTAGTACATAAAGCCTTTGGTGAATGAGATTAAACTGATACTAATTTTAAGCTAGTTTCTATGTGGATTTTGATGCTCCTAAACTACTGGTCCAGTTCAGACATCATGGCCTCTGACTCACATGGCCTCCGACTCTGGTCTCCTGTTCCCTCCTGCAGTTGCTTGTTTACAATAGCTATAGTTAATTTTACTTACAAGCCGGGGCTGAGAAGCTGAGATCAAGCACAGTGAGGCAGGGTCTAGTAGCAGGGTCCTGAAGTCAAACACAGCAGAGTGGTCCAAGGGTAGACAAGGTATTAGCAAGGGTTGGTAGTAGCAGGTCAGTCAGGATAGGAACAATAAGCTGTTGTTCAAGCAACTAGGAGTTTATGTATCTGGTCACCCAAATCAGCTGCAACTGATTAGCCTAGCTTTCAAAGTTCCCTGCTCCCAAGTAGGCCCTTATTCCTGAGAAGTCCCATTCTTACAAACCTAGAGTGGGGGTTGAATGAACCTGGGAATAAGCTAAGTTCATTCAAATAGTGCCTGAATATATCACTGATAGTTTGTGCAGTTTGCACTTCACTCTGTGACCAATCAAACTAGGGAACTCCTTTTTTTAAAAAAAGCATGAAAATCAACATACTCTTAAACAGTTTTTGTATGTTATGCTTTTTTGAACAAAAAATCCTGATCCCAGCTCCTTCTCTTCCATTATAAGCACTGGTGTGCCCCCCACCCATGAACATAATGTTTTAGTTGTGGCATAAGTATTCCATCTTTTGACTTCTTGATCTGTATATAGACATGACAGGAAGGACCTCCATTCACTTTCGTCTCATATGGTTTTAAAGCAAGATGTAATAAAACAGACCTTTGCCTCAAATACAGCTTTTGTAGTGGGTGCTTTGAGTTCTGCCGTACAAGGATTTTGTATCCATTTATTTCTCTGCTTCACATAAAGACTTTCCTTCATTGATGGAGGATGCGGGAAAGCCTGTGAGGATTCAACATTGTTTAGTGTGTATTGTAATATATTTACTGTAGAGAGGAAACATAACATTTGTGCTGTTTAAAGAAGCCTTCAGTTTCTGCGAGCTCCCTTATTACATGTTTTAGAATTTTGGGGGAATATTTTAAAGAGCTTTAAAACTCTTGTTGACTCCTATTGAAGAGATGATGCCAAAGACTGCTTTGACTGCTTTGTTTTCCATGAGCTAGGTTTAAAGTTAATAGGTTAAATCCAGTTGTGTCCCTCTACTGGCAGAAGGCTATTTAATCCAGTAGAAAGGTAGAAGAGACTGTTTTTAGAAATTTCACCTTTCTTCTGCAGACCCCTCTGTGACACCTCTCACACTGTTCGAATCTAAGGGGTCCCCACCTTAGAGGGGTGCAGAGAGCAGCAGATGTAAGGGGGAATCAGCAAAAATAATCTCTTCCCATTTTTTCCTCATGGAAACCTCCAGTAGATCAAAGAGCATTCCACCAACCATTGGATGCAACCATATTTCATTAAGTGTTTGAACTTGCCAACCATTTTAGCAAATTCTTCAGCTGCTTGCAAGGATTTTTGGACACAAGTGTTGACAATAGTTCTGTTCTGTTGTGAAATTGCTTAATTGGGATAGTAATTTTAGTCTACTAGATGGATTATTTCATCTGCTTGTTTTAGAAGCTATTTGATTGCCTCTAATTCCACATTAGTTACTTTGCATGGTTGCTTTTGGTGCCTGCATGTAATGATGCCACTTGGAAACAACAATGGTTGAATCCTCTATGGGCAGATTCATCCATTTCTCTAGTTTTCTAAACTGAACTGTGAATTGGGTACATTGCTGAATGGCAGCAGTTTTGAGAATTAGCTTTCCAGCTGGTGGAAACCTTTTGGTTTGTAAAATATTATGCAATTATAAGGTCCCAAATTGTACGAACTGTGCAATAATTAGCTGCTAGCTTATGTTGTAAAGAAGAAGAAAAAACCCAGATTTATAATTTACCATAATGACCTACCCATATTGAAATTATTGAGATTCTTGTCTGAAAATGGTAGCTTTCTTCTTAGTAAAACATTAGCCATTCAAACTGACTGAATGGAATTGATTTTAATGCCAAAGCAATGCTCTCAGATAACATGCCAAATACTGTGTCCCTTTTCCTGTTAAGTTCTGCAGTTCCTTGTTCCCCCACTTTCTTTATACTGCAAGTGTCTCTGCAAATGAATTTCTGGGTTTTAGTCAAGAATTGGAGCTATGAAAGCATTGGTGTATCAGAGATGTACCCGCCTGCCAAATCATACAGAGGTTTGTTGATTCCATTCTTTGATGATCATACAGTATCCTAAAAGTTGCGCTGAATAAGTGACAACCTTCATTTTATTCAGTGGCATGTTTGGCATGTATCTAAAATGGTAGACACATGCACTGGAGTTGATACATTTACAACTAGAGTTTTGTTTTTCTGTCTATTAAGCATAACGTGACATACACACATAAGCAATATAAAATGGCTGGATATGTGCAATTTATTTTATAGGAAGAAACACTTCATGAGCAAATGGTTAGTGTCTTCAGTTAGCCGTATTAGAATTGATTCGGAACAAGCTTGTTATCAAAAATCTGTATAGAAGCACTCGGTAGAATTAAAATTCTGTTTTAAATATTTTATTTAAAATATTTATTTGTTGAGTATCTAAAGAAGAACTACACACTGTACAGAACATGTAAATAAGAAGATAGGCTTTGTCAAAATAGGTTTATTGTTCAGCCTTAAATGTGTTTGTATTTCTTGCCAGATCATCTTTAGGACTGTGAGTATTCCCAATGACACTGACACTGAGACAGTTTCAACTTAAACCAGAGTACAAATGCTTCTCTGGATTTGCTGCATGTCACACAGTCTGCTACAATCTAGGCATGAGCTCGAGGATCTTGAAATATTTCTGTTTTCAAGCTTAAACGCTGAAGTCTATGTCTCCATTCCTCTATTTTAAATTTGGTTTAATAGGGCCACTGCTTTCCCCTGTATATAAGACTCTACAGCTCCTGCAATTAGTGATAATTCACTGAAATGGGCTGGAAACTGAAATCCATTGGCTGAAAGGAGAATGGGCTGCTTGTTAATGTTCCAAGGCTGCCACGCCAACCGGTACCCACTTGAAAAGTGTGGCTCTTGCACTTGGCTGCTTGACATGTCCAGCTGATGGAGGCTGGCTCAGCATCTGCTGCATTCATTGTATCTAATGGTGCATCCATCTGTTGGCTGTCAAAGCCATTGCCAGCAAATTACTAATATATTAGAGAAACATGGAAATAAGTTTGTAATTCTCATTCCTGGCTTTCTGTCTCGTTTGTTGCTATTTATTTATTTATTGAGGTGTTGAGGGGGGGAAATCTACATCCCCCCCCCAAAGGTTATTGTGTTCTTGTCAACCTAGCCTATTCTGACTAAACCACTTTGATAAAGAAGATTCCTCTGTGTTTGTGGGTGATGTCTATTCTACTGCTGCCCTGCACGTAGCCCCAATAAGGAAAATTGAGAACAAGTGTTTGTGTTTTTTAATACCAGAAGTTTACAAGGCATTAGAGATCTATACTCATGCTTCTCTGTTGCAAATTAATTTTACAGTATCATATGAGGGGCTTCAGACAGGTCAGTGTGTCTCTGAGACAAACACACACACATGTATATACATACACACTTGCAAGTGTGTGAGTTGAAGTTCAACAACATCTGGATGGCCACAGGTTCCCCCTCCCAGCTTTAGATGAGACTTCAGTGTCATCCCATGGAGACACTTTTCCTTTCTTTAAGATAAATGATTTACATTGGAATGGTATTATTTGGATTAAATAAGAATAGAAGCAGGAGAAGGAACAGCAACATCATCTCCCCAAAATCAGAACATGGGAAGACACCCCAAAATGTCTAATGTTTAATTAATTAAACAAAAATGTTTAATTTGGAATGGAATAATTGGCTTTTAAAATTGTATTATGATTTGGTATTATATCAATGTGGCTTATATTGGATTATTATTAATGAAAAATTAATTCTTTTTTTTTTTAAAGAGACATGCTTTCTTACCTGAAGCCACAAGACATTTGAGAGATCAAAAGAAAATTGGGGGTTTTTTTGTATCTCCTGTGACTCATCTTGTTTATGAACAGTAATATAGCACCTTTGTGTTTAACAGCTAGGATAGATCCTCATCCTTGTATAAAGAAACTGGGAGACACTTCTCATGCTGTTTCAAAGACTCAGTTACAATCTCATATTGTGCAGTCATATCTGATAAAGTTCCATTCTGAATTCCCCTAAGTCTTGACCAGTTTCCTAGTATAGCATATATGGGTCAGATCTATGCTGACGATTGGAATTATATACATTATATTATATATGTTAGAAAGATTACTATGTAAAGCAGAAGTAGATAATGTTAGATTTCTGAGGGCTATTCAACCTGCAAGGTTTTTTCTCCTGACCACAAAGTCCTCACTGCTGCCATGTGATTACTAGGCAGGTGTGAAGAAGTTTTTCCAGGACAAAAGACCCAGCAGGTGTTGATATCACATAAAGATTTTCCTGTTTCACATAGAATATGAATGGGAATGTCTGGTTTGTGTTCCACAAACACAGCTGCATAATAAAAATAGATATGTGTAGAACAAACAGTGGATATACCAGTGAATTTATATCTGAGTGGAAGTAAAATGTCAGCAATAAAGGCTGTTGGTGAATTGTTTATGAATTATATTAGAAAGCTTGATTACCTATGGCTGTGCTGGGGTGGGGATTAACAAGTTGTACAGTGGTACCTCAGGTTACATACGTTTCAGGTTACAGACTCCGCTAACCCAGAAATATTACCTTGGGTTAAGAACTTTGCTTCAGTATGAGAACAGAAATCGGGCTCCAGCGGCGCGGCGGCAGCAGGAGGTCCCATTAGCTAAAGTGGTGCTTCAGGTTAAGAACAGTTTCAGGTTAAGGACAGACCTCCGGAACAAATTAAGTACTTAACCCGAGGTACCACTGTATTTAAAATAGCAGCTAAAACTGGAGGCTGGCATTTCATTTTAAGCACATAGTGGGAGCGCTTGTTGTCAGTTCCTAAAGCGAATGCTCAGTGTTACAGTGGTACCTCGCAAGACGAATGCCTCGCAAGACGGAAAACTCGCAAAATGAAAGGGTTTTTTGTTTTTTGAGCTGCTTCGCAAGACGATTTTCCCTATGGGCTTGCTTCGCAAGATGGAAACGTCTTGCAAGTTTGTTTCCTTTTTCTTAACACCGTTAATACAGTTGCGACTTGACTTCGAGGAGCAACTCATAGCACGTGGTGTGGTAGCCTTTTTTGAGGTTTTTGAAGACTTTGGTGATTTTTGAAGCTTTTCCAAAACTTTTCCGACACCGTGCTTTGCAAGACGAAAAAAATCGCAAGACAACAAAACTCGCGGAACGAATTAATTTCATCTTGCGAGGCACCACTGTATTTAATTTCCTTTAAAATCACAAGATAGAACTTGTAAGGCATGACTGAGTTAAAAGTGTACGGAAGAAGGAAAAAGAAATAGACATGATGTAACCGGGCTTGCATATGAACCTATTATGAAGATACTATGACAATACCAATCTAGATCTTTATTTGTTAATGTACAAAGGGCACGGGGAAGGAATTATATATGTTCTATGTTTCTTATTCTAGAATGTGGAGAATGAGGGGAAAGGGATCTAATGTTTGCATTTCAGTGAAAATTCTGCTTAATGGGAACACTTTTTCAAAGTGTAGGAGCAACAAAGAAGACATGCCACCACAGCCTGCAATTCACAGTACTCACCCAAGCTAGATTTTCTTAAGGTCCTTCCTTGTTTCACCCCCATGTTTCTACTTCCCCACTCGTTTCAACCCTGCTCCTGGTGTTGCAGGATGATTATGCAGCTGCAGCCCCCACCTCCCAAAAAATCCTTCCTTCTCCTGTCCACCACATCTCCTTAGTGAGGCAAGTCCACCACTTTCAGAAATCCGTATCTGCAGAACACCAGTATTGGATAATAGATAGGGAATCCTCCATTTGTGTCTTGCACTGTTTGGGTTACTTCATTGAACGAGATTTTCCAGCAAGCTGTTTCTCTGAATCCAAGGTTGTAACTTTATTTTCCTCTGTTACATTGTTTTGTCTAGGAAACTACTCCAGACAGCCAACGTACTCTGGAGTGACCAACACGAGTTACAGTGGCCCAGGACCTGGAATGGGTATAAATGCCAGCAGCCAGATGCATGGACAAGGGCCAGGCCAGCCTTGTGGTACCATACCCCTGGGACGAATGCCATCAGCTGGGATGCAGAGCAGACCGTTTCCTGGAAATATGAGCAGTATGACCCCCAATTCTCCAGGCATGTCTCAGCAGGGAGGCCCAGGGATGGGACCACCCATGCCGACTGTGAACCGTAAGGCCCAGGAGGCGGCTGCAGCAGTGATGCAGGCTGCCGCAAACTCCGCCCAGAGCAGGTATGAGTCCAAAGGAAAGGATCCAAAACCATTTCAAATGTACTTGCTTATAAAGTAAAGGAGGTTTGTGCAAAGGACAAAACGGTATAATTGTTAAAAGAAACCCAAATGACAGTGGCAGGTGTTTACCATTTCAAGGCATGTTTTATATCTATGAATATAAGTATTTAGAACAGGAAGTCCCACAGTTTTAATATGACGTAAAAAGTAAAATCCCTACAATTAACCCCTGCAATTCTAAAAGGGTAAATTTAGTACACACAGGTGTGGCATGAATTGTTGGGGAAAGGAGGGTGGAAAGAAGCCCCATTGCTGGGATCATTGTTGTCTCTTGGGCATTTGAAGTCTCCAGAACATTTTCAAAATCCATTCGCCAATGGATATGAGCAGTTGTGGGCAGGGGCCACCCTTTTTAAAGCTAACCAGAATATCTAATTTATAACTGCTGTTCTGAGGTGGAGACTGAAATATGGATTGTTAATCTCTAGTCTTGTGGTTTTTGCAGTACAGGGAGACCTTCCTCAGGTCTTGAGGTAGCACCATAAATTTATACTCCAGGGCTAATATGTGCAGCCTACTATCCCTGGGATGATATCTCCAAGACCCTTAAAGGAGAATACCTAGTTACTGGATTGCAGTATGTGCCTGCAGTTCTAAAAATCTGTGGAAATGCAAATAGCATCTTCCCTTGTACTGCCCATGGCAGCCATGGGGATCACATGCTCTCACGTTTCTTGAGATCGTGTTGTGTTTCTCTGTTTCATAGTGTTGAAATAGACTTTTCCCCAGCAGAAAAATGAATTTCATTATTGTTTTGCAAGATGGATCTATATGCATGTGTATATTAAGTGCATGCATATATAAAATACATATTTCTACACATTTCTAGAGGCATATACATTGCATTTGGTTATATAATATACCATTGATGACCTTACGCACTAATTACTCCAGATGTTTTTATGTCTACTATGCATATAAAGGAAAAGGTATACACAACTTGTTTGTACTATGGAGGATTAGGGAGACCTAAAACATCTTTTAAAAACCCCAAAATACTACTATTTTAATAGGATAAAATCACTTTACCTTTCTAAATTACTCACCTGGGCTCCTGTGAAATTCAGTAGATCAACAGGTTTTATGCATTTTTTTTGTTTTGCTTTGAGCAATTGGTATTTTACAAACATAAAAGCAAGTGTAGCAAGAAAAAATTTAATTAATTTTAAACATTAATAATTGCCAGTAAAATAGAGTTCATGGTTGCAATTCACATTATGAATTTGGATAAAGTATTTCATATTTGATTTAAACACAAACATAATACCCGTAGATTGCTTTCCCACTTGAAGCCTAACTCTCAAATCTATTTTGTAGACTTTTCAGTTGCTGTATCTCCATAATCAAAACACAACATTTCAAAACCTCTTCATCACATTGTGCGCCCCAGGTAATCTAACACCTGTAGGAAGATTATGAAGTCATTAGTCCTTAATTGCAAAAGGAACCTTTTTATCCAAGAGGTTTGGAAGCACAGCATTTTTCTCCTTGGTTCCTAATGGAAAGCTATATGGCTATTTGCCCAACAGTAAGAATCCTACATGCTTCAGTATGGAAGGATTGTAGCTGACGAGGTGGTTCATGCTTGTGATCCAATACAAATCCAAAGAAGCTGTTCTTTTGTTCTGCTTTAGGCCACCATACATTAGGTCGCCTGCTTATCCCAGCCAGTCTGGGGCTGGCGGACGCCCCATGTTTTCTTCACAGCACCCCAACTATGGCAGCACTCAGGCTCCCATGATGCATCAGCCTGACCAGTACGGGTAGGTAGCCATGTAAACTGGACTTGCTGTGGGATCTTCACAGGGTTTTTTCTCCTAAATGTTATATGCCATTTGGCTATTGAAGACACCCCAGATCAAGTATAATGCTTGCATCTGAAAAGGAATTTGCTTTTTTGTTTTTACTAACTATGTCAGATATGATTTTTAAAAAGACAAACAAAAAACTGCATGTCACCCACACTGCATGGCTTGTGGCATGGCTTTGTTTCCTTCATGCCTGAGAGGGAAATGAAGATCTCCATTGGCTGCAAATAAATTAAATCTTGTGTTTTTCTGCACCGTTACTTGTCCCTTCCTCCATTTTTTTGTCGTTGTTGTCTAGGAGCAGAATCATGAGACACTGAAATTACCATGGCTGTCTTGTTGTTATCATCACATTAAGCTTCTCCCCAAAAATACGCTATGTATTTATGAAACTGATTGCAGAAGCAATGGCAGTAGTTAGTAATGGGGCTTATAAAAGTTTCCATGCTATCATAATTTAAACAATTTATGAAAGGGTGACAGCCTGCTAACACTTCTGCCAAGGGGTTTAAAACTTGAGGTGTCTAGTATGAAATTACCTGAACTACGGGGGATTTTGTTCCAGTTAATTGTGTTTTCATCAGTATTTCCCTACTCTTTTTTTAAAAGATTATGTCACTGTGAAAGTGCTCCCACCATTCAGTTCAAAATTTTCAGAAGTAATACACACCCAGTCAAATTACTGCTATCACTGGCCAACTGGAAAACCCCAAAGTTGCAGTATTCTTCTCTGGATGCAGGGAGACCAGTGAGTCCTGATTTTGCTAACATGAAATATTTAAAAGACTTGTGTGGCACCCCTGAAAAAAAATGAAGCAAACTATTAGGACTCTAACACTGTGGAAGTTTATAGTTCCTTTTACTTAAGATTTCTGATAGTCAAGTTAACATTTTGGTCAGCGTCTACATGCATTTGAACGTAACAGTAAGCAGTGGTTTGGCACTCCAAGCATGAACTGGAACAAGCCCAAGCAAAGCCTTAGGCACATTTGCCCCCCTCGTCTCCTTCCACGTGACTACTAGTGTCTACTTCTGGTTTCACAGAATTTTGGCTTGTTATATATGAATCAGAGACTGTGGTTTGAAACAAATTCTGGGGTGTTAAAACATGCCAGCTACATAACCCGTAATTTGAAGTTGGCTTGTTTTGAAACCGATCAGAGTTTGTTTAAAACTATGATGTTTAGTTTGTACACAACAACAAACCAGGATTCTCTGTAACCAAAAATAAACACATATTTTCCCCAGCTGCATAGAAGGAGGAGGAGGAAAGGCAAAGTTTATGAGCCCAATAATTTGCTTGGGCTTGTTCCAGCTCAAGTACATCGTACTTGTGAGCTGGGCCGTGATAGGTAGTTCTTGTTTTTAAAAACAAAAAACCCTAGAACAACACACTTATAAATGTCACAGAGAGTGAACGCGCACAGTGCTTTTCTACCACATCATTAGTTTTGAAGGGGAAGCCTGTAGTGTTCGAATGTCATTGGCAATTGAAACAAAATACCGATCTTTGGCGCCTTGATTAAAATAAAATAAGAGAGTGCAATCCACCTCCCTCAAAGTTCCTTGGAATGAATGAAGTGTTGAACTTGCTTAAGTGAGTTGGGTGGGAGGTAGTTTTATGAAACGCTTTTGATGGCTTCCAAGTCATATACTAAACTGTAACATGATCCCAGTGTTGAAAGCACAGATTTCGTTTTTTCTAAACCACAAGAAATGCTCTTAGAAATTTAGGAATCTTATTTAGACACAGAAAGCTAGTTTGGCTTTGCTGTGCCAAGTCACATTAAGCAACTGTGTAAAATGAATTTAAATGGCATGCATCAGAGCAAGCTCACTTCTGCTGAGGCAGAAAATCAATGCCTGCTAAGCAGAACTTAAACAATCAAGATCAGGGATTCAATCGGTTATAATATCCTGTATTCTGGTGCAGAATGCTACCCTTCTAATTAAAAAGAAAGGTTAATAGTGCAATCCTAACAATGTCTACTCAGAAGTACTCTTACTGAATTGAGTAGGCCTTACTCCCTGGTAAGGAGGGTTAGGATTGCAGCCTAAGACTTTTAGAAGCAACATCATTCCAACATCTCTACAGAAGAAGTAGTTACCCTCTTGAATGGTAACTATTTTTTGTTTTAATAACCCAGATGGAATATTATGTAGGAACACTATATTCACTACTATTCAGACAAGCCTCTCTCTAGTGTGGTTTGGACTTGGTGCCAAAGAGTAATACCATTCTTGGAGATCAGCAAATAACCCTGAAAAAGCAGGAAGCCATAAAGAGTTAAAGCACTTTCCTTTTCCTTTTTCTTGTTTTTGTCCTGGCCAAGACTTTCAGAAGCTGTATGTTATGGATAAGGAGAGTATGCTCACATGTGACAAATCTCTGCAATTACCATGGAAGGATACAGTGAGTGCACTATAAAAATGAAGGATGGCAACAACAACTGAGCTTCAGACTTCCTCAACGGGTTGGATATGAAGAAGTAATAAAGGCAACAAATAAACTTGGGATTAAATTTTAAGGGGTTTCCAATTTTGAATGTCTCTTGATGGGTGCCCAAGTTGAGACACATGGGCTCTGATAGACGCTGCTGAGCACACACATTGTAGCTTGTAACACTTCGAAAAAGGAGTGTATTTGATGGTGTGTATTTAATAAAGGCCTTCAAGCAGTGGGAGGCTTACATCTTTTGGGGGTCTGTTTGTTGAAATGGAAGGGGGATACAATCTGCCGGCACAAAATGCTATAGCTTTCTCCGTAGCAAATCAGTGAGCACAAAGGGGACACACAGCTTTAGTTCACTTCCTTTGTGTTTATCTTGAAACTGCTAGAGAAGTAAAGGAGGGGGAGAGTTAAAGCCATATGCATTCCTGTGTTAGTTCTTGTTTCCCTGTTTTCTTTTTGAATACAAGGAGACCTAAGAAGAGATTCACAGATTCAGGTATTTATTATTTGTGGTTCTAGCTCACCCTTCACTGCGTGGTCCCAGGGCAGGTTACAAAAAGGTACCATAGACACAAATTTTATTTATTTATAATTAGCGCTGCCTTCCTGCCATCAAGCATAAAGATACATGTCCAAATGTGTCACTGTAGGTAATTTCTGGTAATACGTTAAGTGATTCCACTCCACCAGAAAGTAGCTGCCGGCTATGTTGGATGTCAGGGTATTGCCAAGTGTCTTAAGTGAAATGACTAATGCTTTCTGACACTTGCCTGTATATATAGTAAAATATGCTACATATACAAAAATTGCAGGAATTGGTATGGTATTCAAATATGCAAACCCAGTTTTAAGTGTGAGTAAAACAGATATTCATCACAGTCCAGACTGGACAAATGTAGTATTGCAAAGAATACTATATTTTTTCATATGTCATAGGTTTGGGGGGGCATACAATGACCCAAACTATTGTGCGATGTGATGTGTACAAGAGGAGGTTTTTACAGAAGGAATTTCACTTTACGCCATGCTACCACCACCCCAATTATATTTCAGGCAATTGGTACAAAAATGTTTTAATGTGTATGCTCAGAATGTTGTTTGTTCCTTCTCTTAATAAAGGGGGGGTAGGCACTTCATTTTAAAGTTTGGAAGTACTAGTTGGCTAGTTGAGACATACCAGCAATTAGTGGTCAGGTCACCATGTGAAAACTCATAAGCGTCTGAATATTGCAAATTTTTGTTCAGATGCTGAATGAGGGCTTCTTTTCTCTTTATCTGGAACTTTTTAAAATATTTTTTAATTTTGTGTGCTGCCCTGAGACCTTGGTATATAAATCAATCAAACAAACTTACTAAATGCATGTCAGAAGGGCTCCCTATGGGCACAGTCAAAAACAGCTTCCATGAGAAGCCATCCTTGCATATTACATGGCCAACACTTATATTGGCTGACTCGACTTGCAGGACATAAGGGCCGGAATTTCCCATGCTAGACCCTATATTAGAGCTGTCAATTAATGCTGTTATTTTGTCAAAAGGAAATGCACAGTTGCAAAGAGAATTTATTTGGCCTTTGGATTCCTTGATACTCTACCACCTAAGACACTAAGCCTTGGATAGAGAGGAATCTAAGCTTGCACTAAAGTGTTCCTCTTTGTACACAAAGGTAATGGCTCATTTTGATGTCTGTTGAACATGCAGAACGTTAATCCTTCAGATAGAGCAGGGATTTCCACTGGAAGGTAGATTAAAACATCTCATATTTGAGCAAATGGAACCTCACACTTATCTGGATCTAAGGCTCAGTCTTTCATAGTATCATGAACTGCAATAGACAATAATAATTTTAATTGTGTTATGTTTCAGTTTATTTCATTCTTCGTAAACCCGCTGCATTCTCAGCCTGTACTGCACTATCTGGGTTCAGTAGTGTGTGCACTTATTTGCAATTGAGGTGCATTGAAATAATTGGCCTGGTTTGCATAACTTGCTAAACCAGACTTTGATTTAGTGAAACCCACAGCTACTTGGCTTTTCCCTGGTCCTTTTTGTTGCCCGCCACATTCTGAAGTCCAAGTTTGGTTTAGTGTGTAATCTGAAATAGGGCTCGCTCGTGTTTAATCTCTCTCCACACTAACCACAAACTGTAACCAAGAACAAACTTTGGTTACATCTCATGGTTAGTGAGGAGAGAGATTAACTATGAATCTTGGTTTGGATGATATGCTAAACTGAAGTTTGGCTTGGTGCAGGGGAGGAGTCTTGTGGCTGCAAGTTCCTTTCAGAGCTTGCATCTTCATGTGGTCTCTCTAAGGCAAGGATTGGCTTGGTATGTCATGCATACCAGTGACACTTACTTTTGAGTAAAGCTGACTTTTTATCATGTCAGGCCGTCAGTCTACTTAATGTACCTGATGAAAATCTCTTTATTTGGCGATCACTCGTAGCTGAGTAAGATTGTCTTCCATAAACATGGTTTTAACAGTGTGTCCGTAAGTGACTGTGGAGGCCAGTTCTGGATCCACACATCTTTCCACAATGGGGACGTAGGTTTCTGGGTGGGAATTGATCATGGTGAGGATTTGCCAAGCGTGCCTTCCTCGTAGCACGTTTCTCCCTTTCATCTTGAGTTCAAGCGTATTCAAAGCTGGTAAAGGCTATTCTCCAATTGGAGCGCTCGCAGGCCAGTGTTTCCCAGTTGTCAGTTTTTATACTACATTTTAAAAGATTTGCCTTGAGAGAGTCCTAAAACCTCTTTTGTTGACCACTGGCTATACTCATATATGGCCATCATGTGAATATTACGTTTCTGTGAAGCACTGAGAGAACCTGGGGTGGGTTCTCTTTTGCTGCCTGTGTTACACAGGCCAGTGACCAAAATGGTTATGACTTAACATGGCAGAGTCAATGAAGTGGGGGATATGATTGTTTCTGCTTTGGTGAAGTTCAATTCAGATGATAAAAGGGGGGGACCAAGTAGCATATTTTTTTTGGATTTGTACTACTGTAAATCCAGAATAACTGTTGTTCTTCGTATGGATGGGTTCAGAATATAGGTTCTCTTAGCAATGTAAACTGCATGAGTCTGAATACATATAATCTTTTACATGCAGCTGAGTCCTCCATCAGCATTTTCCAGTGCTATCTCTGTATTTGTAATTCATTTTTCATATTGCTAGTGCTAGCAAAGCATTTTCTCCATATTTCCTCCAGAGCCTTGAGCATGCAAGACTGCTGATGGACTAGGAGCCACTGGCAAGGAAATACAGTTAACAGGCATGATGCATTAAAGTGTCAAGCAGGAGAAAACAGGGCAAAAGATTTCAGAAGTCAAAATGCTTAAGTAAAAAATAATAATTCTTGGTAGGGCTGGATTTCCCCGTAGCAAATTTAAATATTCACACAGAGCATGCTGAACTGCTACTGCATTGTCTGTATGTTTAACCCATTTGATCTTGAAAGCTTGATTTAAAATTATAATAATGTTTAAAAGCACACTCGTGGCATTCACATCTTATACAGCAGAAGGGGTTGAAGCAGCACCATAAATCCTCTTTTTAATTTTATCTCTTCCTGTGTTTTGAAGTCTGGGGTTGGTCTTTGTTTTTAGCCTTCCCTCTGAGCTGAGATATGATGATTTCTCTACTTGCAGCTGCTGTGCATAACAAGAAGGTTAATATTCCCATCCACGTTTGTATATGTATGCAAGCCAGGACATTTGTAGATGTAAGACTGCCAGTTGTGAATTCCCCACAATAAACTAAACTAAGGTAGTGATTTATTTATTTTTCAGCCTCATTTGGAGGAATTGGAAGTGCTATCTTTAGAACAAATCTGACTCACAGTATCGAATTTAGTGTCCTGTGGAACGTTGGTGTAAAACTTTGCCTGCTGGTAATGAAAGAAGCAAGATGTGTGGAGGGTGTTTCATGTTAGGTGCAGCAGCATCCTAATTTCTATAATTAATTACTGTTTTTGTTTTTGTTATGCCCCTACCAGAGCAGCTAGCAACAATATCAAAGCACAGTAAAAGATCACAAAACAATAATTCAGTAACAAATCAGAGATAATACAAAGGACTGTTAGTCATTCCTATTAAAGTGTGCAGCTAGCTACCAGGTCTTACAGTGGTTCTTCCTTTACACTGAATCCTCATCCTAGTATTTTCATATTTAGTGATCCAAGGGATCTTAGTAAATAAAACTGAAATACATCCATTAGTATTGCTTGGATACCCAAGCAATAACTTCCAATCAGAGCAGCTATGTTTCAGCTTCCAAAAACAAATCCCCTTGTAGACTCAGTTGGATGAAATGGAGTTTGCTTCTTGGCCTAAGTGATTGCATAGTGTTACTATGAACTGTTAAACAGCTGCTCCTCTTTGCCTCAAAGCTGGCTTCAATTCATTAATGGGTGGATTGATTCCTGTAGTTGTGACTTTTGAATTAAAGATAAAATATATATCCTAGTTGCTATTTTGTTTTTCAGCTGAACAGCAAGCAAAATTCATGGGATTTTTAATTTTTTTTAATGTAACCCACGCCTTTCCCTTACCAAAAATACCAAACTATTTTCTTCCAGCTGGAACTTTCCTTTCTGTTTCTGGAACATCTCTTTTGTTTTTTCTTTTTCTTTTTGTTTTTTTTTACAGAATACATTATGAAGTTCAAGAAAATGCCATAAGGCAGTTTTAGCACCTAAAAATACATGGAGTTTTAGATATAGCAGCATGATAGCTTATTTTGATTTGTTTTCTATTCTAACAATGTTTTTAAAACATCTTGTTTCAGATTTGTATGCTAGGTAGGAAGGTAATAGTTTTATTTTATTTTTAGCTATAAGCCATAACAAAACAGAAATAACTCTGAATGAGTTGAGCCACAAATTTAGCTCTTAATTTCCTGGCCACTAGCTTAGGCAACTTTATATGAGTTAAGGCAACATGAGGGGCGGGTTGTATGCCAAATTTTGGGCTCTCCCCACCCCCCGCTCCCCAGTGCAGTGTGTGACCCACAGGTTCTGTGTCAAAGTACTCTTGCAGCCCATTTGACATGAAAGGTTAGACTGCCCTGATCTAGAGGAACCCTCCACTTTGTCTTGTGTGTCTTGTAACTAAGGGGGGAAAATAAGTCTGCTCTCTGTTTATATATTACTGTTGTAGTAGTTGTAGCCACTGAAGTATACTGCTAGAACACTGGGTTTGATTGCAGGAAACCTGGGATAAAACCCTTCTTTGTCCATAAAGCTCGCTTGTATGTTCTGTTTTTGAGAGATGGCCTCAGGAGTGCATAGTAGAGGCTTCAATTGAACCCTGAACAGCTAAATGCAGGGCTTCAGCTGGACTCTCCATAAGAACAGGGCTCAGACTTTGTTATTACAGCAGCAGTCATCCTTAGTCTTAGCCTTAAATGGGAGTTGCAGCCCTGTCTTACTAGCTACCTACTCCTTCTGTGAGATGAGCCTCTTTATTTAAATAGAGCAGAGAAGACTGTGGTTCTCTTAACTCTTCTGAGCTGGAGTCCTTCATTCCCTGAAGAAGGGGGATTTGACTCCAGAGTTACTTATGATTTATGATTTATAGCCTCAATCTAACCTGCTTGACGGGATTATTGTGATGCTACCCCTTGCATAGCTGTACAGCAGACCAAACAGCCTGCATTACTAACTACCAAACAAGTGAAAGAATACACAGCTGGGCTGTGTTTCTGCAACTTTTAGGTATTTAGGGTAGCGTTTTCCTTTCCATGTCACTGCATCAATTTTATTGTGTTTGCTGTGTTGGCAGCCAACTAAAATTTACTCTGAAAATATTTGAGTCTTTGACATGCTGGCATGAACAGATCACAAGTGTTTGTATAGGTTTTTTCCAGTGTGCTGAGATCACAGTGGCCAACCACAAACAATGCAATGAATCCATTTGAATTGTATGACTACTGATATGAGAAATAGGACAATGGTAAAAACTCGCAAAAAATGTACATTTCCTTAATGAAAACACTTCTTTAATTCCTTGAGAATTGAATAATAAAAATATGTGCCTGTGAGCTTAGCTTCACATTTCCCTGACTGAACTCACCCCTTGCCTAAACTAAACTAATTTTTCTATAAAAAATGATCAAATAGAAATTATTATTTTTTTTATTTACACTTGAGATGTGCGTTTTCAGAACACACCCTGTTGCTGTTACTATAGGCCAATTGAAATGGTTTTTAAATTCTGAATTTTAAATTGTTGTGACCCGCTCAGGGACCTGCTGGTGGAGGGTATATAATAACAACAATAATAATCTCCTATTATTGTTGTTATCATTATTACTATTATTTTGTGTGGTGCTGGTGATCCATAAATGAACATTCTTGACATTAGATTTGCGACAGTGTTTCACCAAATTTGAACTAGCTTGGTCTGGTTCACCCATCCTATAAGTCAGGAAGCACTGGGTGCTTTGGGAGCAGGGGTAATATCTGGCAGATTCATTACTGTCTGCATTGAAGAGCACATCCCCGTATGCATAATGCTTAGTTCATGCTGCACAGGCAAAGGGAAGGTATTGCTTTGTAGTTTTTGTTTTAAAACTTGTTGTTTTAATCCTGCATTTTATTTATAGCTTGTGACGAAGGGCGGTATATAAATTTAATAAATAAAAATAATAAATATATTTGGATTGTCAGAAGTAGTCTGAGAGAAGCTGCTGTGCCTTATTTATTTTCATTACAACTGCAAATTAGTGCACATTTCTTCGGTGCATGGTCACTAAGCCACCTGCTCCAGGTTAATTCTGTTTACATACTGTCAAGCGTAGCTCTAACTTGAATGTCATAGTAGCATCTACATCTATCACACCTGCTGTCAGGCAAACCAGCTATGGTGCGCCCTAAAGCTTTGATCCTCTTGCAGGCGCAGGAGTTCCCGAAGTGCATACACAGGGCTTCATTTCAGTGTAGTGGGCAGCTTTCCCATGTCCAAAGGGATGTGCACATGCTGCTGTCTCCTCTCTAGCTCAGTGGAAGTGTGCATGCTTTATCTGCATAAGACCAGGTTCAGCCTCCAGCATCTTCAGTTAAAGCATCTCAGGTAGCAGGTATGAGAAAATAACTCTGCATGCAGCCCAAGAGAACTGCTGTGTTAGACAATATTCATTTGATAGATGGCCCAACGGTCTGAGTCTCCATGAGGCAGCTGCATATACATCTGTATCATGAGGAAATATACACAGCCATGCAGGGGCTTCATGAGCGCATTAGAGGGCGCATGTAGCTCCGGCTTCATTGCCTGCTTGCATGCCTGTTCTGATATATTTTAAACTAGCATTCTGTTCTTAAGAAAATCAGTTCTTACAATTCATATTTACTTTCTGATAGCATTGTAGTTAACAGAGTGAGAGTTCGTCCTCTTCTCCTTCTCCGTTCTCTCTCTCTCTTGCACACACTCATAAACTCTTGCACTCCACTGCTTTCTTTGATAGCAATATCTTCCTTGGAAGCTCATGTTGTGGCAAGCAAGTAAAGCCATAGCAAAATTATACGTGCGAGAGAGCGTAAGAGAATCCCAGGAGGAAAATATGTTTGCAGATCTCACCCCCTGAATTGCTCTCATTATAATAGCCCATTTGATGTCAGGGTATGACAGATTATAAGCTTTTTATGGCGAGACCCAGCTCAAGAAAGATTTAAATAAAGTACTTCTGGTTATTGTGCAGGTCAGTGTGTTTAAATAACAACCCTTCAAATCATCCTTTGACATTTAAAAGAGAGAGGAAATATTGTCATGTGGCGGACCTGGCGCAGATAAAGCACAGGGCAATTTGGTCAGTACACTGATTTGTGAGCGCATCCTAACAGTCATTTTCATGGTTTGTAATCAAGTGGGGCGCCCTTGCAGTGTGTCAATGTTTTTCAAAAACACCCCTGCTTAAATGTTAACACAAATTACCCTCTTGAGATGCTGCGATCCAATTCTTTGGTGAAGCTGGCACAAGCTAAACATTTCAAGCAGTAGGACAAGAAAGAGACGGAGCAAATACTATCCTGATAGCTACAGAGAATAACGAAAGTTAAGGCACACATGCAGGCACCAAAAGGTTAGTCTCTGATACTGTACTTCCTTTCAAGAAGTATGTTTTTTAGTTATTATTTTTGACCTTCTGAGTAGCTTAGCTGCTTGATGTGAATTAACTGTGGTCCGACTGTTATAGCTGTCCCAGGATGTAGGTCATGCTGATTTCCTGGCAGCAGTATCACGTGTGGCAATAGGCATGTGCAGGGCAATAGCATCTTCAGAACTCTGTGCACTGTAGGCCCCTATCTTATGTCATCCTAGGATTGCGGTACTTTAGCACATTTCCTCCTTGCACCACTCGAATAATGCAAGGAGTCCTGGACAATGCTGCAGCTACTCCGCATTCCTAGGTTAACCCAGTTTCCAAGAGAGGGTAGCACGAGTGGGGAAAAGCTGAAGCATAGCTTCTTTGCATGTCAGCTAGGTCTTCTCATATTACCTCAGCTGTGTGAATAGGAGCTGGGTGGGCGCAACCCCCACACTGTCAATGTAATATACAAAGGGGACTGTTGACTTGTAATGCAGTGCTGGGGGTGTGCTTGCCAAAGACCCTAGGATGGCACTGGTGACTGGAAATTGGGTTTCTCATAAACAAGTCATGCCAGACAAAACTCGTTTTTTTTATATAGAGAGAGAGTTAAAAGGTTGGAGGAGCAGGGGAATGTACCCAGGAGTAACGTACCTTGATTTCACTAAGGGTTTTGATAGAGTCCCCCATGATATTCTTGGGGAGAAGCTGGTCAAATGTGGGCAGAATGAGGTAACTGTTAGGTGGATTGGTAGCTGGTTGACCTAACTCAAAAGAGTGCTCACTAATGGTTCCTCGTCACCCTGGGGGAAAGTGGCAAGTGGTGTGTTGCAAGGTTCTGTCCTGGACTCGTTGTTGTTAAATGTCTTTATAAACAACTTGGGTGAAGGACTTGAGGGGATGATAAGATGATTTGCAGATGACACTAAGTTGGGATGGGTAGCTAATGCTACAGAATCAGGATTCAATAGGCCTCAGTATTAACATCTTTCAGGTATTATAAGTGAATTTGTTTCCCAGGTGAATGGTTAGGCTTTCATCTGTAAATGCCACAATTGGTTTAGAAACTGGTTTTTAAAATCTCAACAACTAATATTAATTTAACTTCACATACCAATGGAGTTTAGGGTGCAGAAGAGAGACTAAAGGCATATTATCAAGTTCTTTTCAAGCTTTCAGAAAGAGTGGAGCAAATAGCCCTTCAGTTGAAACAGCAGTGACAGAAACATTCCTCCCTTTCTCCCCTTAACTCCAGTAACCAACAAATAATGCTATGACCTTAAGCATATATAAATATATTTAGCACTTGCTGTGCAACATATTTATTGGTGTTTAGTGGCCTGGAGGTTAATCAAAATGAGTCTGGTGATCTCAGCTTCTTTCTTAATGGACTCTACTTCATACTGTAGAATGATCTAGCACGTTTGTCACATTCAGTTATCGTTCTACTCAAAGCAAGAGTACCAGTGAGTCAGAAAGAAAAGATAAAATTCCTTCATGCCCTCAGTCCTGGAAGCTGCCTGTCACAGGCTATGCCATAGGACACTTTAGTCCTCTAGAGCTCTATTGTATCCGAAATCAGATTTTTGCATAAAATACATTGTAGGTCTCTTACCATTTCATGTAAAGGTCCTTCCAGTGCTATTTTTCTAGAAAAATAGGTGCCAGAACTTACCACAAATGCCTCCCTTGTTCTCTTATAATGGCAATGGCACCCACCTGAGAGGTG
Source organism: Podarcis bocagei (assembly GCF_964188305.1). NCBI lineage: Eukaryota > Metazoa > Chordata > Lepidosauria > Squamata > Lacertidae > Podarcis > Podarcis bocagei. The sequence continues at coordinate 55,114,847 of NC_138127.1, forward strand.
CCAGAATGGAGTTCTGGTGAGTTCCAGCTGAAAAAAAGCCCTGGGTCCTCCTTCTGTATTGTATGCAGAGTGTGGTATATGCAGTTTATATATAATAGGCATGCAGAAAATACATTAGTACCAAAATCTATATCCAAACTATTGGGCAGGTTAGATTTGGAATTTTACATTGTCAGATGATGTAGATATGTTGAGAGCAGGATTGTAGTTGCCTCATGCCTGGATATTTCTGGTCTTAAGAAGGCCTTAAGTATTTTAACGCTTTTGACTAAATATTAACATGGAAAAGCTCTTCTACCACTTCCTCCTGTATTTTGCCTATGGGAATTGGTGATCTTTCCTCAGCTATTGGGTCTCCTTCATACTCTCACCTGCTGCCAGGCACTCCCAACTAGGATTCTTGTCACTTCCATGCCCATCTTTGAGCTCTGCATTTTGAGCATTTTGCCATCATCCACTCACATCTGGCATGTAGCCACATCTGGCATGTCAGACTCTCAATTTTATCTTATCAGAATAATCAGACATGTCCCTGTACCAGTAGAATCTCTTCCTCTGTGACCTAGTCTTTCTTTCATAGTTGTAATGGGGCCCCTGTTGCTCCTTTTGCCTCCATCTTTGCTAGCACCAGAGCATTGCACATCAAGGTAATACCTGTTGCTGCTACAACAAGAGTAATACTCCTCTTCAAAGCACTGCCCTATACAGCTACCTAGGAACTTCCAGATAAGAGATTGGCTTTGTTCTATAGTAAACTTTGCCAACCTGGTGCCATCCAGAAGACTTTGCCCTCGCAAGTTATCATCTAAAATATCTGGAAGTCCAGGTTGGTGAAGACTGTTCTATACTCACAGGAACCTAACCATAATGTGAATATAGTTGGGAGAGTAGGTCCTGGATTTCCTCTGGGACAGGGGTCTGCTTTTACAGCTTCTAAATTGTATGGGTGACCAATGTGGTTGGAGTTGGCTCAGGGAGAAGTGTGGCCATGCCCTGCTAAGCCATTAAGCTCACTCCATTTTCTTGGACCATTCACTATCAAAAAGGACATTTTATTACTGTGTGTTCAGCACATACCACATTCATGCTTTTAATATATGCCCCAAAATGTAAAATTTAGACATCTATCCTTTAAAAAATTAAAAACAATTTTATTTACCTGTGTGTTACATGACTGATTTATGACAAGGGACTGTTCCTCTGTGCTTTGAAAATCAGTACTTGCACTTTTGAGTTGGACTTGGAAGCAGAAAAGCAGTTAGTGGGGAAAATTTAGCACTGGTAGAGATATGAAGTGAATAAGTTATGCTAATCAAAGTTCTGTCATCTGTAACCGATTGAAGCTCCTGAACCTTTTAAGAGGCAGCCCTACTTTTAATATATTGTAGTTATCCAGTTGGCAGTTTACCAGGACATGGTAATCCAGCAGGCAGATTACCAGGACATGGGTAGGGAGATACTGTGTGCAGTCAGATGTCACACTAAACCATAGTTTAGTGTGACAAGAACAAGCCACAGTGAGCCTCAGGGTTGTGCAGTCTCCCTTTTCTTCTGGCACAGCTGCAAGGAGGACTTTGGGAGCTTTCACTTCAGATTTCTCTTATCTGTTAATGCAGTACCCAAATTGTGTAAGTAGGTTGTGTTAAACTTGTTCTAGCCTTGTACAAATCAGTAGTATTGCTGTCAATAACATGTCCCGTATTTTCTGCTTGTGGTACACTGTAATTTAGGTTGTATTTTTCAAATATTCTTTCTGTGTGTATGTCTGCCTCCTTGGTTTGAACTGGTGAACCCTCCAAATAGAGTACAGAAGATAAAATTGCCTTTATGATGGTCTATTTCAGAATTGTAGTTTCATAATATTATTACACATTGAGTAAAGTTTTGCTTCTCTATTTCTTTCTTTAAATGTGCCTGTGAAATATTGTCCTTTTATATAGATATCCTACCTCCATATCCTGTTTCTTTGACAGGCAGTTTCAGTCTCTTAGCTGAAATAAAAAATTAGGATCACCAGATGAATAAACTTTTCTGCCTTACATGGCGCCCCATTGTTTAAGAAGCAGTCTGGGGGGAGAGATATTCACATAACATATCAACAGTATTAGTATATTCATACTGGAGTAAGCAGGTGCAGCACGTCCCATTTCACCACTCGAGGTGAAACAGGAAGTACCGCCTTGCCCCGCTGCTGCTGCTTCTGCACACGCTACCACATCTACGGCTGGTGAAGAAGCAGTGCCAAGACAATGGGGCAAGCAATATACCTGCAGGCATGAAACTTGGGGGACTTCTGCCACCTGAGGCAGTGGCCTCACCCTGCCTAACAGCCAGGCCAGCTCTGGTAATAAGTTAATGCCTGTGTATTTCTCTTTAAAAGGCTTTTCTGCTATCATGGAGCCTTCCAAGAAGTTCATATTAATCCATTGAAAGCCTTATATACCCGAAAAGCTATTTGCATAAGGGCTGTACAAATGTAACAATAATGTCACATGCTGCTATTGGTAGTTTCCCAACCTGGTTTTCAGCAAATCATAGCTTGCCATTTTATCCAAACAGTCAAATTGTTTGTTGTTCCTGCTTACAAACTATGATTGCAAACTATAGTGTTATTTCCAAAGAGCTACATTGAGTTAACTCAGGCTTCCTCAACCTCAGCCCTCCAGATGTTTTTGGCTTACGACTCCCATGATCCCTAGCTAGCAGGATCAGTGGTCAGGAATGATGGGAATTGTAGTCTCAAAACATCTGGAGGGCCGAGGTTGGGGAAGCCTGAGTTAACCAGATCTGAGTTTACATGAGGATCACTCACCTTTTGATAACAAGCATTTTCAGATACTGTAATGTGTTTTCTGTTTGTGTTTTTGTATGTAAGGTTTGCCTTTACCACACAACTTATTTCAAGTATATAACTATATAGCATTTGTTAATGCAGAACAGGCCTCTTGTTACAGGGCAAGGAGATTGTGTCAACCTAGACTCCTGCTGCATAACAGTTTTGCCTGTGTTTTTAGGACAATTTAAAAGATACAATATTTACATAAGAAAAACTTGATTTCACGACTGTCTTTCAAAGTTATGCCAAGTGGTCCTTTTCTTTTCCCCCCTCCCTTTCTCATTATCCTTTGGAGAATTGCACAACTGTGCATTTTTAATATTTTTCCCTACAAGTCATCACAAGCTTCGTCAGGGGAATGGCATTGTATGTCAGTTGTCTCCTTCATATCAAAAGAAATCCTTTGCCTCTTTACAGAAAATGAGGAAAGTTTGCCTTCCACAGAGCAAAGAACAAAACTGACTTGGAAAGAATTCTCTTTGCTTATGCCACATGTTCTTTACATCTTGGGAAGTTCCCAGGGTATCAAGAACAAATTTAACCTAGTGTTAACTAGAACACATTTTTACCTACTCCAACATTAAAAACAGTAAAAACATAGTTTCCTGTTTATCTCTGAATGTTCAGTTGCAATGTTCACATTGGTACAAGTATTTGGGGGGCGACGGGAATCATGTTGCACATGTTGACTGCATTTACAGAGTAGAAAGAAAAATTGCATATTTATTTTCTCAATCATACATGCAGTCCTATACCCCAGAGGGATATATTGGAATCCTGTGGAACCACATTGTAAACTATTCATCTCCTGCATAATCTTCTGAATTTGGCTATCCAGATAGGAGCAGAACCACTGCAAAGCTTCCCCAATTTAAAAAGGATTCAATGGTTGAGGATACTGAAAAGGGAAATAAACAACATCACCCACCCACTGTCTCTCTCCTAACAAAGGTGATCATACAGGGTGATCCAAGGCAGTCTCAGTGCCAAATCCAGGCCTAAACCTCAACTGAAATGGACCAGAGAATCATCCAAACCCAAAAGAGCCTGGACCTGGAGCTCTTGCCCAGGCAGGGGGCTTTTGCGGTTGGTTTATGATTATTTAGATTTTCCAGGTGCAAATAAGGATTTTTCAGAAGTATCTGCACCACAACCTTTTTTAGGCAGCCTGGGACCACTTCTTCTCATAATAAGGCATTAATCACCTTGGCCCAATCCGTCATCCTGCCCATCCCAGATTTCATAAGCTAGGAAAGGCAAGGATCAAACATGCAAGTGGTTTCACAGATCTGCTCAAACATCTTGTTCACATCCTCAAGCTGCATCAATTGGAACTAATCCAACAATACTGGACCAGATAGCACATTGAACACCTCAAGTCGACCTACCAAAACTCTGGAGTCCAGATCATAGTGGATGCAAGCAAATTTATCGTGCTTTGCAAACAAAATGCAGGAGGCAATTGGTGATTCCAAAATCTTATTAGGACTAGAATGCTATAGACCACCCAGAGAAGCTTTGCTAAACAGAAGTGAAAGTATGTAATGGAGGCAGTGAGAAAACATGTGTTCATCTTTGCTGCCACAGAGTACCATTGAGAATGAGCACATACTAGTGATCAGTTTCATATGTCAGCTTGTGTTCAAGTAATCTCTCCGCTTTCTTCATCATCCTCAACTCTAGGGTATACCATGAAGCTACCCAAGCTTTTCTAAGTGAGGGAGGACATTTGGGAGGGATCATGTCAACCATTCGGGTCATCTCTTCATTCCATAGGAGCATTATTCATTTCAGCCAGGAAATCCCCCAAAGTCCTCTGGAATCCATAAGGATTCATCAAGCTCCAGGGCTGGACCACCCTCATTGTTTTCATTCTTGCAGAGGGGAAAAGTCACTGTCATCCTCAGCAGGTCTGAGCATGACAAAGAAACAGATGTAAGATTCCCCACTCTCAGAACACCCTCTTAACTGTTGGTCTAATCACATTTTGCGACAGCCCATGATGGTAATAAAGTCTTGACCCACCCTAGATCTCATGGCCTTGGTGTGAACATTTATTACCTCCAGGACCAACAGCCTGGAAGGCCTCACCAGAACATTCAGTACCAGCTCTGTCAGCTCACACAAGAAGGCTGCTAGGCAGTGGGATATGTGGTACGCTCACAGAATCCCTAATCTGTTCCATTCACCCAGCACAAGATTCAAACATTCCAGATTTGCAGTTAATTGTATAGGAAACCAGGACAAAGAGAGCCAGTGTGGTGTAGTGGTTAAGAGCGGTGGACTCGTAATCTGGTGAACCGGGTTTGCGTCTCCGCTCCTCCACATGCAGCTGCTGGGTGACCTTGGGCCAGTCACACTTCTTTGAAGTCTCTCAGCCCCACTCACCTCACAGAGTGTTTGTTGTGGGGGAGGAAGGGAAAGGAGATTGTGAGCCGCTTTGAGACTCCTTTGGGTAGTGATAAAGCGGGATATCAAATCCAAGCTCTTCTTCTTCTACTACTGACTTCCTGTTGACTACACAGAAGTTCCCCTTCCCCTTTCCCCTTCTAAATCTTACCTGTTGCTAAACCAACTAGCCAGGTGGGCACAGCTAACTCTGCTTGCCCCCATTCAGGTCCTGGTTATACAGGCCAGGTCAGCCAGTAGTGAATGAGGGAGATCTTATTATAAACTGACCTTGCATTTCAAAGCAGCATCTGAAGACCTGACATCTGGCTGATAGGACAGCCAACACACCTCCAGCTGAAGGAAGGACCAGAAAATGGAGCAGCCCTTAATTGACTGAACCACATATCCCCAACCCAGCTCAACCCTGTCCCCTCAGAGGGCCCTTCTATCTCCACATGATCCAAGTAGAAGATAGGCAGGTGGCACAGCATCTGGGCAGATTGTGTGTTCTTCTTCTCCCTATCCTGCTTGGGATGGGGTGGGGTTATTGGCAGATGTAGACCACGCAAGCATTCGGTAGAAGAGCAAGGAGCGGTATTTCTGTGATTTCATCAAAGACTCCATTAAAACAATTTTGGATTAATGTGTTATAGCTCCACTCAGTTTGTGTAACTGCATCTCTTTCCATTGCTTTTTTATTTTTGTTTCATTGTCTTCATGGCTTGCTTTTGTAGTATGGTAGGCAAAGTGGAATCAAAAGAACTTTTCTTTTTAAGAGCTATCTAGCCCTGGCTTCTTCGTCTTCTTCTACGTATACCAATGGCAAGCACTTCTCTCTCTCTTTCCTGTGCTTCCATCACTTTCTACATGTCAGCAACACAATGACTTGAACCTCATATAATATTAGGCTGTGTCCATTTTAAATTAACATGTATTTTCCATTTAAAGATCTGCATGGTACTTGATTGTAGCTTGGATTGTAGAACGAGCCCCAAAATGTTAATTACTAATTCAGTAATAAGCTCCCAACAAATCGGTCCCCTCCTCATGCAGGCAAAGACTAACTGGCTGCCTCTTCCTTAGGTGTTTGTGAATGCTAAAGTATGAATTCTGTGACTAACCAAAGTGTCCTGTGCAGTAAGAAACATAATAAGAGCTTGTGCACGTGTGTGTGCTTTCTCTTCACTCAGGCAAGGCAGTTTTCCTGTCATCAATCAGAGCGGCATTATGGGATCCAGCTCTCCCTACACCCAGCCAATGAACAACAACTCAAGCCTGATGAACCCTCAAGCTCCTCCTTACAGCATGGCACCTAACATGGTGAACAGTTCCACAGGTAATGGTTGGTAACTTTTCAGGAACGGCTGTTTTTTTCAAGGTAGACACCCTTAAGGCTCCTATTCCATATCCACTTACCTGGGAGTAAGCCCTATTGAACCTGGTGGGACTTACCTCTGAGTACATTAGGTTGTACTGGATGGAGCAAAGGGTTTCTCCTGTGCAGCTGGTTCTGTGTTCCTTAAAACAGGAGTTTCCTGTTATTGTATCAAATCCTGCATATGTTACAGCCTTAGGTTGTCTTCTATTTTTCCTTGAAAATGTGAACATGGCATGTTTGAAAACTGACAGGTCTGAAAGAAGACATGTTTAAAATGTAGTAAGTTTTCTGAGGCTGGTGCAGCTGTAATTAAGCAACATAACTGACATCATCTTAGGTTAGGAACCTGACCAACAAGGTACCAAAAGTCACTCACTGTGTTTAGAATAAAGTATAACTCTCTGGAAGTCCCAGTAATTATGTTCACAAACTGAAATAGACAAAAAAATAGACTTAACAAATAAAATTAACAAAGGGTCTTTTTCCATTTATATTTCTTTGCAGGAATACCATGCCAGGGATCTGTTTGTTGAGGGGATTGTTCAAGTGCTCATTTGCATTTGATGTGGACTCAAACCGTTCTCCCTAGCAGTACATTATTTCTTTTCTCATTCCCATCCCCAACTATTACATTCATGAATATGTTGTAGTGTGCAATTGCATAGTAACTAGATTTCCTTTAATTACATTTAAGTCATACTCCAAATAAGCCCACTGAAATCAATGGACTTTAGTTAGTCATTACTAACAAGACCATTGATTCCAGTGGGACTACTCCGGGTGTGACTTAGTACGATACAGCCATAGAGGGCAAGGCTATCCAACCATGTATTGCTGTGATGGATGGCAAAAAAGTATAATGTGTATGCAAGACAGAGAGAGTAACTGGGTTTAATTGCTGGGTTGCGGATGACTTCTTAACATTATGTCATGATTATTGGAGAGAGGAACCACTGTTACTAACCTGCTTTCTGCAGCAGCACCTTTAGATTTCTTTTTCTTTTTAAGGCAAATCTAGCAATGGCTTCTTGTGCTTATCTGCTCAGGACACCAGTGCCAGCGAAAATGGAGTTCAGTTACCTTTTAAAACAAAACAAATCGGTTGCTGCTCCTGCTTCTTGCAACAGTTTTGGTTCCTCTCTCCTCTCCAGGAGCCCAAAGTAAGGCTAGTGAGCAATCCTTTCCTGCTGCTGCTGCTGCTGCTGCCGCCTCTACTTGGCTGCTGGAGGAAAGAAGCCTATAGTCTTCTCCTAAGTTTCAAAAGGGACAGGGGAGCACTTGAATACAATCATTTCCTCATTAAAAGAATAATGTGAGAACCAGCTGATTCTGTCTTTACTGTTTATAGTGATTCCTCCAAAGTGTTACATGCTGGTAGATATTATTATCTCTCCCCCCTGCCTTCCCACCCCCATTCTATCTTTCAGATGATTTACCTGTTGTTTAAGCAGCATGTTTATGTCGACTGTGAAATTAACTGCCTTGTAATAAAACTCAGAGGGTTTCCCCCACCCCACATACACATATTGAAAACATGTACAGCTTCTATGATTCTGCTCCACAACGCAACCAGCCACCCAGCTCTCTTAAACATTTTAAAGTTTTTGATTACCAAACATTGGTCCCGTTTAATTCTTTTTCTGACAGCTGAAAATGCACATTGTTGTCCTAGAGTCTCATTATACCTGTTTTTCTACTCTCTAGACAACAGTTTAGCAGAGGTATTCCCACATGTCTTATTTATAATGGTTTTGTGCTGTGTCTTCAGCAAGGGTAAGAATACAGATTGTTAATCAGGGAGATTTTTTAAAAAATATAAAATAAAATTGCTTCCCTTAGTGTTAGGCAGGAGGTTGTTTGTTTGCCCATGCAGCACACTTTTACTTCAGTTGAAAAGGAAAAAATCTATTGAACAGGCCATTAGATAATAGCTTACTCCCCCCCTCCCCCGACCAGAGCTGTCCCAGGTAATACTGTGTTTGGGTTATGTAGTAATGTGTTTTGTCTGCCTGGATGAAATAAAATTACTTTTGAGCATTGAAACTGCACTATAAATCCTGGCTTGCTGTTTAGCAGCAGTAATTTTTTGCCCCTTTTACTCTGGCCCCCAGAGCTGGAAAAATAACCAACAACAAACAGATGGCAGAGTGCCCTGCCTAAGAAGATTTATGTATTGCAAAGGAATAACCAGTTTAAAGGAAGATTCACAGAGGGGTTTTTTTGTTCAGATAATTCAGCCATTCGTTATTTCATACGGTGGAAATCTGTTCAGTGCAAAATCATTTATCCTAGCAGTCTTTTGTATGGAGTAGTCATAGTATTTTTATTGTGTTCTGCATTCCAAAATATTGAATTTTTAAAATAATTGAACCATGTATCAGAGCTTTCTTTATTTCTTTTTTATTTTTGGTTTATGCATTTTTGAGGTTTTCACTTCCATATTTATTAATCCATGGTGTGTCCTGTAAAAATATAGTACATGCACTGGTAGTAGTGCTTGTTGTGGTTTATTTGTTTCAGCCATTGACCCTAAAAAAAGAACAGACAAACAATGGCTTTAACCAGCAATCATAGTCAAGATCATGCAATCAACCCAGAAAAATGTACTATGTTACAATAATTCATTCTATTTTAAATAAAACTCCACAGCCAGTTTCCAACCCTCAGTCTACTACAAGAAAATAAAATAATTTTATGTTGCTTTCCAGAAGTCCGAGCTTGTAACTTCTCTATTTTTTTTACCACAAGAAATTATTCCCCCCTTGTAGATCTAACTTATTTCATGATTTTTTAGTAACTGCTGATAAAATCTATTACATGCATGTTCAAAGATGACACAGGCATATAGTAGATGTCTTCGTTTATCTCCTTCCTAAAAAATTACTGAAGTAAGCAAAAATGTATGTTGCAATAGCGCTCATCCAGAATCACTGAGGGCATTTGAAATCTTAGCAGGGTCAAGGCTCAGATTGAACTTAGGCAGATCAATTAAATATTTTTTCCAAACCATGAGCACATTTTGATCACATATCAGGTTGTTGAATTGACTCTGGCCAATTGAGAAGGATCACTTTGCTCAAAAGTGTCCCTGAAGTGTAAACTTTGATTTAGCAGCTGGCAATTCTGTACCCTTGATATCATTTACAGAAAAAGGCTTCCATCATTTTAGTTGTGGAGATGGGACAAGCAATCTTGGGGTACCAAATATTTAATGGGATAGAATTAATTGAATCTGTTCATATAAACCAGTGTTTCCCAACCGGTGTTCCGCGGCACACTAGTGTGCCGTGAGACATCGGCTGGTGTGCCGTGGGAGGGAGGCGGGCGAGTCGGGCGGTGAGAGGCGGCGGCGGCGAGGATCCGCGTCGAGCCGGGGGCGGCTCCGCGGTGGTGGTGCCGAGCGGCGGGGCAGCGCGTGCAAATGGAGGAGCGCGAGACAGCGGAGGAGGAGGAGGCCGGCATGTCCGGGCAGCAGCAGCAACAACAGCAGCAGCAACTCCCGCCGCCGCCCCCTCCTCCGTCCGCTATTGCCGCCACCACCACAACAGCCGCCGCCGCCTCAGCTGCCGCCGTCCCTCAGTCCCTCGCTCTGCTGCCTCCCCACCCCCACCCCCAAAGCTTGGAGGTTCCCCGGCAAGGGGGAGGGAAAAAAAGTGAAAACTTTCACTTTCGTGCGGTCCTCCCGGCGTGACGCTGCGCGCTGACGTCACGGGGCAGTAATGGTGGTGTGCCGCGAGATTTTTTTGATTAAACAGGTGTGCCGTTGCCCAAAAAAGGTGGGGAAACACTGATATAAACTAAGCTTCAGAAGTCTAATTTCTGGCATATGTTTTACATTTAACCAGAAGTTAAGTAAATTTAAGTAGATTTATAAATAATGTGATGTGTAGGGGCCTATGATGTGTACTCTGCAAATTGTTCTACACAGTACAGCTAGCTTAAAGACACAAATTACAGCCACAAAACGACTTAACATACTCCACTGATCAGGAAGTGTTGAGAGGAGGATATTTCATCAGCTGTGAAAGCACAGCATCACAAAACATTACAGTTTTTTGTGCTCCAAGGAAATATACTAGCATCATTATAAGGAATGGTACTGGTGCACATAGTTTGAAAATATTTTACTGGTGAGCTATTTTACCTTACCAAATCCATGATGAGAAACAAGGGCAGATTCAGACAAGCAGGAGCCTCATGACAGCCATTTAAGAATGTCCTATATGGCAGCTGCCTGCTGGCTTTAGTCATTTGGTGAAGCCCAGCATTACCATCCCTGCACTTCCCATATTTCCAAGCATATATAAGGATGCTAATGCTGGCTTCAGCCATGTGTCTGAAGGCACTAGATAACTGCCTTGGCATGTGGGTGCGGGCAACTTATATGATAAACTTTTATACCAGAGAGTAGGGGAGCTGTGGCCATCCAGTTGTTGCTGGGCTACAGTTCACCTCATTCCTGCCCATTGGCCAAGATAACTAAGGCTGATGGGAGTCCAGCAGCATAGGGAGAGCCACAAGTTGCCCACCTCTTTTATTCAGTGCTGAATTTTAGAAAGTGGGAGGAGAGGGAGATGTTAAGCTCAAGCTTCCCTAGATAGCATGACCTGCTGCCTGGAAGCCTCAGTCCCCCAGATCTTGAGTGAAATTATTCAGTGAAGAAGGAAGGCCACTCTATCCCTAATCTAAATTGCTCTCTTTATTTATTATTACTTATGTACTACAATTGAATTTAGCATTGAAAGCAGTTTCCAGGATTCAACCATGGTGGTGCTTGGCTGTACTTTTAAGTGGTGACTCTATGGATTCTGTATATCTGGTTTCATCTCCAGAAACTAACTTAAATATAAGTTTTGCCATCATTCATGTATATAATCAAGTCGCTTTCCATCAAGATCTGAGAAAATTGTTATCCCTATCTCCCTGTTCCCAAGCTTATTCATTCATTAAGGAGCTCAGGATGGTGTACAAGGTTCTCTCCCCCCCCATCCCCCCTTTTATTCACACAGCAATCCTGGGGGGTAGCTAGGCTGAGAGATAGTGAATGGCCCAAAGTCACCAAATATTGCATTTTGATGCGTGCACACACCCCCACAGCTTCAATACAAATTGAGAATTGCTCATCAGGTAAAGACATACTTGCCCCGTCTCAACTCAGTGGTGTGAACATTGAGCAGGCAACTGTGATACACATCAAAGTCTGCTGACATGTACAGTAATGTGCAAACACAGCAAAAAAGAACAATTTTGATCTGTTTTAAGCCAGCAATGTGTGCACAACCTGAGTCAGACCAGTTCTAGTCCAGTATATCCCCCCCCCCTTTGGGCTAATGGTCTTAACCACTATTAGCACATGCTGCACATTATAGAAAGATTCAGCTACATGTAGAAACATAGTCCTCAGGATCATGGCCAAACCTGAAACCGGCATTTGTCCTATAACCACCCATGCCCATATGTACTATGAATGGGCACAGGAAAGATGACCAGCATTTTCAGAGAGGTCCCTATTGCCCCAAATTGTAGCTCTGGTGCAGGAAACAGAAAAATCAAAAGATAATAGTTGCAGCTCTGCCAGTGGAATTTAAACAGTGTTGCAGACACTGATTTAGATGACTGTCATTTCAGCCATCTCCCTGTTCCGTTAAGAAAACATGGCAGATACAGAAAATGTCTCTTAACTAGTGTAGAGCCCCGATGCTCTGAAAGAAAACCTCCCTTGTGTAACAGGCTTCAGTGAGCAAATAATTATTTAAATAGAATCAGTGTGACTATGAATATGACAACTGTTTCTTCAGTTATAATGCCAGGGGGAGGGGGTTTAGGAGAAAGCAGTGAAGGAATTTCTTCAAAAAGACAGATGAACAGAAGGCTTCCCCCTTTTTTTGTTAACAATGGTGGATATTAATTTCATTTTTGAATTTTAGTGAAAATGGTAGTGCAGTGTGTAATATTACGAAGTGTGTGTGAATATACCTGTAATGCAAGTAGGTATTTATGATCAATTTTTATTGCAGGCACAAAAAGTGTTACTCCATCTACTTTTTCTTTAAAATTATTATTATTATTATTATTTACACTTATGGTTTTCTTGCCACTCAATCCAGTTGTGTCTCAACCAAAGCACATTTGCAGTTTCTGCAGCCATTTGCCTCAAACCAAAGCTCAGTGTACCCTCGGATATACAGTGCAGAAATCCTCAGTCTTTTACGGTGGTAGGCTATCCATGCACAGAGTCACATTTGGGCAAATGAAGCTGTTCCAGACACAGGGGGGAAACTAGTGACTGCACGGTGATCCTTTGCTGTGAAAAGCTGGTTATTCTGGGCAGTCATGCAGTTTTGCATAATCTGTCTCCTACTGATTCAGACTTCAGAATCCATTTTTTAAAGATGGCCTTACATTGCAGAAATGTTTGGGGGGGGGTATTTCTGGGCATATACTCTGATACGGAGCTCTGCTGCCAAGCTCATATCACTGGGCTTAAAGTGAGCCTTTGTGCAAGGACCAGATATCAGGAGCTGAAATGATATATGCACAAAACTGTCCCATACAGCTCCATTCAATATATGCCTGAACTGGAGCTCCAGCAAAGTTTTGGGTCAGGCTGTCCCTTTTAAAATAAAGGGCAGGTGTGTGTGTAACATTGTTAGATTCTGCTGCAGATACACATTTACTCTCCTCACAGCAACCTTGCTTTTTCTGTATGTTTTAGTCCACAAGACCAAATGACATGAGCTATTCCACCCACCAACCCCCCTTTTTAAACAAAGCAATGAGCACTCACCTCTCTTTCTTTCCTGCCTCAAAGCCAAATCAACCCTTTACTTTTTCTAGCAGATAGGGTGTGATTTTCCACGTTTCACTTGATACAACCCAAAACACCTTGGCACAGAATCACAGTTAAAATCGAAGGCCACAAACCGTCCAAACGTTTTCTTACAAAGGCTTAAGACCACATTGGGTCGGTGGCAGCTAAAGTACTGGGCTGCTTGGAACATAGGTTTATACGAAGTCTAGCATGTAGTCTTGGGCAGATCTCTCAGCCAAACTACCTCACCAGGTTGTTGTGACTTTAAACTCATTGTGTGGTAGTGCACCCATGGTTTGCACACAGACAGTTGTACCTTCAATCCCCAGATGGAACGGTCTTGTTTAGGAGAACTGAAAGGGACTCCTTCCTCAGTCGGAGAGGACAGTGCTAGGCTGGTAGTCTGACTGCATTAGGCAGCAGCATCTGGAGGAAGAAGGGGAAGTAAATGTAATCAAATATTTTTACTGGTTCTGGTGGATTGGACCCAGAATTGTTAAGTCCCGACCTGGGCTCTTCCTGAAGAATCCAAAATTCAGCCTAATGATTTGCTGTGGGCTGTTTTCCCACAGACTGATCACCATTGCCTCTCCTATAGGACAAGCATGGCATCTAGCCCAGGAATACAGATCCCTGACTGTAGGACAGTCTTAAGATACTCGACTGCAGTTTAACTCACATGTGAGCTAAGTTTGGTGTGGTGTATAGCTAGAACAGGACCTTGACCCATATTTTCTTTTTTAAATTATTCTGACTTTCAACTTCTTATAATAAAGCCTGGGGCTAGTTCTTGGAACCTATTCACTCTACATTGCAACTCTTTTTCAATCACAGATTTCACTGTTATCTTCTTCTTTTTAATGTTTTATATATTTGTAGTTTGTGGGCAGGATCATTAGGGTCACTGGAGAAGAGAGCGTGTGTGCGCACGCACGTGCCTTAATTTGCTGGAATTGTGACAATAGTGTTCTTTCACTGTTTGAAAAGGGGTCAAAATAATACCCTCAGTTTGTCATTGGACTAGAAAGCAAAGGGATACCAGCCGCAAATCCCTTGGAAGCATTCTTGTAAGTCTTTACAAAGCATTTCAACAAAGGATAAAGAAATACCTATGGATGCTACACAAAAGACTATAGTAGTACTTCTTTCCCAAGATGACATGGTAACTTAGATCCAGCTGTTGTTGTGAGCAATTAGTCCTGTGCAATGCAATGCAGATGTTGATGTGCAACTGGATTTGCATCTGAATCTGCACCAGTAACGCACATGGAAGGCTTCTTATACACCCTGTTGCTTGATTGGGGCAGCTCATAAGAAGTACGTGTCAAATGCTCTATACCCCAGCCTTTTTCTCTGGATCATAATCACTCAAAATTTTATTTACAATTTTCAGATTTTATCACCCTTGCAAAATCTTTCTTCAGGCAGCTGAACTGGCCACCTGAAGATTTCACTGCTAGCACAAACTGCTGTTCTGCACAACCTAACCACTCCAGCATCATTCAGAAAGCTTGCAATGGCATCACACAAACTTGCAGCTAGTGAATTGGCAACCAAATTCAGACTTCCCACTACTGCAGTTAAATTCAAGTAGGAAAAATGCTGGCCACAAGTAGAGTGGTCTTTTGCTTCTGCCCTAAGTCCCACAGCTGTCTCCAGAGCAAATGGGTGAGGTCAGAAATGCAACTTGGATGACCTTGTGCATTTAGTCACTCTTTGGTTGCTTTGTTATCATTTTACTTCCATTCATAAAAAACACTGGCTGTTTCTCACTTATTGCATTGTTTGGAAATAGACATCTTGTTCCCATTTTTAAATATACAAGACTGAAACTACTTTTTTAAAGCCAAGTACTGTAGTAATTTCCACATTACAATATTTCAAATGCCTTGTTTGGCCTACAAACGCACCACAGCGACTTACAAATAAGCCTATGGCAGTTCAGAGATGAGTATTGAGTATATAGTTAGCTGTAAACTCGTGCGGCACATGGCTGGGTAGGTTTTTTGGCAGAGCCGTTCTCCCAACCTGCAGTGATGTGATGCTAAAGATATTAGCAAATTAGCACCATGAAGCTTGCCAGCTTATTCGCCAGAGTCTTGCTTGCTCTCTCACTGCTGTAATTAAAACTAATTATTTTCTAAAACATAGTAATACATGAATATGTGCAATAATCATTTTGTAGTGGGCAATCTGTGAAGTTTTTTTAAAGCTCCCCCCTTCCCCTTTGGCTTGTTCTCCCACATGTTGGCTGCTGAGTAAAACACTGCATTATCATTTTACAGAAAAGCAAAGCAGCCCAATAATAATCAGGCTAGATTTTTATTATTCTGCAATATCCATCATATTTTATTTAGCCTTTCCTTCCCCGTCTACTATTTTTAAACACATTTTGCATAGTTAACAAAAAGGTGTTGAGCTTAGTTAGCTATATGTTCTATACCAAATGTGGCGCTCCTTTTGCTCACATACATTTGTGACTGCATTGAGATCTGCTGGCTTCTTTTTATTTTGGAGGGTAATAACAGAAATGGAAGTTCAACTAATAATATTTACCTATTATGTAGCAGAAACTAAAAATGTTCAAAAATGCTTATACTTTAAAATTTGGTTTAGCCACTGTATATTCCATGGAGATTGCAAATACTCTTAAGAATACTCTCTCTCTCTCTCTCTCTCTCTCTCTCTCTCTCTCTCCCTCTCTCTCCCCCCCCCCCTTACGGTGGCAACTGTATACATAGTACTCTGCAGAATTCTTAAGGGGGAAAGTGAAATGCCCCAAGGCTTGTATTCTAGAATAGTAGGAAATAGACCAAGTTGGGGGAGGCAGAGACAAGAATAGGAAGGACGGAAGGAATGTAAACAGCAAATTTAAAATATTACAATTCAATCATTTACACATGTCCAGTCAAAAATGAGTCCCACTGAGTTCAGGGGAGCTTATTCCCAATTGAGCGTGTATACGGTTAGGCTGTAATCTGAACCACACTGACCAAGGAGTAAGGCCCATTGAACTCAACAGGACTTAGATCTGAATCTTAGATCTGCAATTGCCTTGCAGCAGTTTAAAGCAAAGGCCTCTTGGAAAAAGTGAGAGATGACACTATGCACATATTGACCAGGGACTTTGATGCATGGGGACAGCAAGGGGAAATGTGTGAAGTCAGATGAGAGAGTAAGAAACATTTGGGTAACTGACGATGGTAGAGTTGGAGGGTATAATAATTGGTAATAAAGGACCAAAAGATTTAGGCAAGGTTTTGGAGACCTATAAAGGTAAGTCCAACCTGGATGAAGGAGGGTATGGGAAACCATGTACAGATTTGAGGAGGGGATCAAGCAGTGGGAAAGGCAAATGATTTGTGTAGTGGCATTTTAGAGAGAAGTGAAAAGGCTGAGACATGACAGGGAATGCTGAAAGGGATGTTTCTTGAATCACATCATTAAGATGTTTTGCTCTCATTCAAACCTTTGGGATCTGGTAGGCTGAGAATTTAAGAAATTATTCCCCCCTCCCCAAATAATTTTACTGGTTTTCATGTAAATACAAGAACAACATATAACTACAGTAACTTGTCCAGTGGCACATCCTTAGAAATTGTTGTTTTTAAAGTATTCATTCCACAGTGTGAGCTTGCACTGTTTGTTCACACAGTTTTATACTGTACAGAGAAAACACAATATACATAATTGATCTGAATGTTTCTTTTGACTTTCGGCTTTGAAACATGAAATTCAGGAAAAATGTGACAATAGCTCAATACTGCACTTTTCCCACCTTCAAAACAATGAGAAGAAAATGAACATTTCTTTTGCACACCTCTGGAAAGTGTCTGCATAAGTGTTATCTCTCTTCTTCTTCTTCTTCTTATCTGAACAAGAATGATCAGCATTCAGCTATGTTCCCAGCTGACTTCTTTAAGAAGGAAAATAGCTGAATACCCACATCGGCCACAGAACAGATCTACAGAATAATTTACAAGTTGAAGAATGTAGTTGAGTAGGTTGTAGGCTTGGGAATTGGCAACTAAGAGGCTCAGAGAAATATTATGTGATATTTTATAGTGTAATCATACAGATTTTATTGTGGTACTCAGATAACATACCACAAGGGCCAATTCAGACCTTAATTTATTAGTTGGAACAGCTGATGTGAGAATCATTCGCACTTCTGTTTTTCCACTAATGAAGTCATATATGAAACATTGCCACATGAATCTGACCCATAAAGGAGTTCCATGGGCACAAGAGTTTGGGTCAGAACACAACTCCGCCTGCAAGATCTGTTTATCAGTGATGGGGACATTAAGAGGGAAACAGAAGCAGGAGTATTTCTTGTGTTTGTCGTTCCCACTTATGATAGGTTGCCTTATTTCAAAAAGTGAAAATTTGTTGAGCTTTTTTGGCAAATTTGTTGAGCTTTTTTAGACAAAAGCTGGGTTTTTTAAAATTCCAATGTGGGCCGCCATATGCCCGGATTTTCCCAGATATTTTAACAGATTTCTGAAAATTCCCCTGGACGCTATTTTCGGCAGACAACTCCCAGATATGTCCAGGAAATTCTGGACGTATGGCAGCCCTAAACTTATGAAGTAAGCATCCAAATTGACCATAAGTCAACTGGTGCTTGTTCACATCTATGAAAGTACAAAGGAACCTGTTCCAGCACTGGTGGCACTGAAAATGCTCTCATGAAACCAAATCATCAGTTTCTATTATACTGCCCCTTTCCAGGTAGCTACAAACTCATCCTTGGGCCTGGATACTCTGGGGTGCTGTATTATTGCATAATAAGTATGCATTATATAGTGACTGCTAAAATGCTAGTAACCAAAGTAGCTTTTCATAATGAAAACATTTGTGCTTGAGAAAGTGACTTAAGAATCAAACATAGTTTGTTACTCCACAAATCCAAGAGGTGCCTAATGAAGTTGTCCGCAATTTTTCAGCATTACCATGGCAAGCATGTATGGTTTGGATTATATTGCTGTCAGTTATTAAAGTGAGTCACTCAATAATTAGATATTAAAATTAGACCTTAAAACTGTGTTTCAGGTTTGTAGAGTGATTATGTGGGTGTACTAATTTGGAGACATTTTCTCCTATTGCACATATAGCACTTAACTTGTGAGATCTAAAGGACTTTTCAGCCTCTGTAAAAGATGGAGTATTGATATATTCCAGTTTCTTGTATCATCAGTTTTCGACACACCGAGAAGTCAACCTTGATGCTAAATCGTACCTCCTGTTTTTGATTAGCCCCTATGGGTCTTGCAGATATGATGACTCCAGGCGAGTCCAAACTGCCCATCCCTCTCAAGCCAGATGGAAAAGAAGATGGGCCTCCTCAGTTTGAGAGCAAAAAGGTACTTCCCTCACCTGCATGTGATGTTGGTTTGGCGCAGCAGAACTCTGCTATTTTGTCCTTCATTCTCTGATTTGAGCTTGCCCTTTTCTGTTCTATCCCGCATGCTCTTTTCCATTCACATGCAATCTGGTTTTTTTATGTTGTTTTATTTTCTTCCCCTCATTGTGTGGATCTGAAAGTTACTAGTTCTTATGGCATTGTAACTCGCGGGGGCAAGGGAACATATGGAAAACCTTGTGGGGAAATTGAGCTACGCCACTGGGTGCGCGGGGGGCGGGGATGGGTCTTACCTTGGTACTTACAGCCATTTCCTCTATCTTCGGTTATAGCTTCCTGTTTTGGCCGTTTCAGCAGCAGCATACTTTTGCTTTCCTGCCTTATTTGATAAAAATAAGGTGAACAGCTTTATTTATTTTTTTCTCTTTATTTCATAAGGGGAAACCCATGCTTGATACTCCATTTAGCTTGAGGGAAGCATGGTGGCATAGCGACTTCAGCCAAGCATCCAGCAAACTTTCCAAATTATATAATAATGTCGTTTTGATAATTTACGTATTATCTATCTATATATTTATTTATTTACATGTATATGTGTTTTCTGTGTGTGTCTCTGTGTGTTTCTCTCTCTCTATGTTTTATATAGTTAAAAAGAAAAAAAAATGGTCAATCTGTTTAAACTGGATGTATTTTTTTCATTTTTAATAAAGTTTGCCCTGCCTTTGTCCTCTTTTTTTATTCCTCTACCACAGGATAGCTACATCTCTCAGGGTATTTCACAGCCCCCAACCCCAGGCAACCTGCCAGTCCCTTCCCCAATGTCCCCAAGTTCTGCTAGCATCTCCTCATTTCATGGAGATGAAAGTGATAGCATTGGCAGCCCAGGCTGGCCAAAGACTCCATCAAGCCCTGTAAGTGGCTCTGGCTTTTGTTTTGGTTTTTTTGTACTTATTATATTTTAATGCTTGCTTGTTTGTTTTATAGATTCTTTCCTTCATTATTTATCCACTAAAGGATTTTCTTTCTTTGTAATGACAGAGGAGGCTAAATTCTGCCCTAAGTTATGTTCCTGCAGCTCATTGTTTGACTCGGTTCTAGGGGGGAACAGAGCTTGCTTGGCTGAGGGCAAAATTTAGTCCAGTCCTTTTATATAAAAAGAAGATTAAATTTATGTATATCACAGAAGTTGGCTTTTCTTGTAATACAGCAGATGTTGTGAAGAAAACATATTTCTCATAATGCATCAGCTTACAGAGCATGCTAACTGTGTTGGTTAAGGACATTTTGTCTCAGTTACTGGGTCCAAACTCTTTGCAAAATTGTTTCCCCCCCATTTGGGTGTTGAGTAGCATTACCATCTAAAAACAGGAATAAAACTCTCCTTTCTTGAGGAATTGGGTGATTTCTGAGTGTACATTATAGTTTGGAGCAATCATAATCTCCAAATACCCAAACCTGTTTGCTGTCATAAAAATATTATACAGGATAAAATTGTATTTATACATTACAGGAAAGTTACTTTTTCAATTTGACAGTATCCACTTGCACTTAAAAAACACATGTAGTCTTCAGATAGCATTGTAGTTTCAGAAGTATTTGTTCATTAAACACAAAATGATTTTGAATAGGATGATGCTGAAATAAAACTGCTAGCACATTTTTCAAACCTAAGCAGGGTCTGCTATGGATTCAAATTGCATTGCAGGAGGTTGGACTAGATTACCCTTGGGATCCCTTCCAATTCTACAGTTCTTTAATTCAACTAAACAATTGTTCTAGTGGAAGCCGGCACAAGTCCTGCTAATGCAATGGGGCTTCCACCCCATGTTCTCCTCTTGTACCCACCATGCTCCCGACCCAGATTGGCTCTGGGAGGTTGGGAGACACACACACCCCGGAACAATGCAGAGGGGAGGAGAGGGGAATTTGTTCCATCTAGCAACCCAAAGTGCTTTCGCTGACAGAACGATCATAATGTTGAATTCCTCCTAAAATCTTAACATGTTTTATTTAACCACTGCAATTTCGTTAGACAAATAAATAACTTACTTTAAATAAATTTTGGAGTCCTGACAGCATGAAGAATGGGATGTTCATGTCATCAGTTGCAATGATCACTAAACATACTGAAGGGTCTTCAGTTAAATCCTAATTTTCACCAGGACACCTTAATGGAAAAGAAAATTCCAGAAGACAATAAGAGAAAATATTGTATAAAGGGTTTGGAGGGGGGAATGATCTCTAAGAAGATATTTTTGTTTAAAAATATTTTATTAGTATCTGATTTCATCAGACAAATACTTGATCCAAACTTAGAAAAAGACATGCAGCTGACTCCCAAAACAGCAGCACTTGATCTAGTTTCCACCTCTATGCTGTCTAATACAAGGACATACCAATTCCCCGATTTTCTAGTCTTCTGCATTTCCCTGTACCACTCCATATCACTGGTGGCCATTGGCAGAGAGACACTGAATATGATTATATTAAGGCACATGTACTAGTGGGAAGCTGCCAGCCCATGAACCAGATGAGAACTGAGGGGCTTCCGCAACCAAACCACACACACAGGCTTGAAAATAACCTTCCATTGGAGCCACAGGAAGGCTATTCTCAAGCCTAATTGCCACACCAGAAGGAACACACTACAGCTCCACTTCCCAAACTCACCACCTTCACCTGCTGCAATTGGACTTGAAAATAGCCTCCTGCTGGTGCGGTGCCAAACAATGGCTGTGTTCAGTCTCCATCAACCCAGCTGCAATCTCCATTAAGATCACTCTCGCTGGCAATCAGGCATGTAAAAACTAGAATTCCCCTTTTAAGCCTAATTGCTTTGGGCTGGGGTGGGTGTGATATATGGTCTACATTTGGGTGCCCACTGTGACCCTTACCCACTTTTGTTTTGACAACACTCGTGACTTCCAGAAGGTTGTCTATGGGATAGCATACCCTAGGGCTGAAAAAGGTTCCCCAACTTTGTATTAGACATTATGGAAAAGGTCACGGTTGATATACATACAGCTGCTGCTTTTAATGACAGCCATGTGTTTATCTGGTTTGGTTCGTGAAGATTAAAACAATCCGGTGTCCCAAAAATGAAAAACAATATTTCCAGGCAAACTGTTTCTCTTAACAGTAGATTGCTAAGCTTTTATCAGTGGGCAAAATGAATACCAGCACAAAAGTCACATGCAAAAAGAAAAAGAAAGGTAACTAATATTTTAAATAAGTGCATTATGTTCTGGAGGGTTTTTGGAGATATGTGCTCGTAGCCCTTAGTGTGAAAGCATCAACAAAAGTAGAGAGGAACTAGGGAAAGAGGGCAATGACTTTGAGTCTCAGAAGGCATATGGTGGTGTGTGTTCCCTCTAATGTCAAAACTGGCCATGCCTGAATGCTTATCTAAATGGACAACTCTACAAAGAAGAAATTTATTGTATTTTCTTGAGTATTTTACTTTTTCTTAAATGGGCACAGAGAGGCATTAAGTGCATAGACAGTCTTTTTAAATATTTCTGGAAATGCAGAACATCTTTACGGTAGTAAATATGTATTCATGAGTTCTTTAAGCTGTTATTCATCCCCAGGGGAGCCTGTTAGAAATGCATGTTTTGTTTCCGCATAAATTAAAGAGAACCATTTCAGATTTTTTTTGGGATAGAGAAGGTGGGAGTAATTACCTTTCTGTTTTCAATTTAGAGTAAACACTTCAGATATAGTTCTTAGAATTTATTGTAAAACTTTTTCCGAAGACATATCTATGATTTGATTGAGTTTAAAAGTAATAAGGAACCAGAAAAGAAATAACTTGGGTTAGGTATATATTCTTCCTTTTACCATAATCCTTTGATTTCAGTGAAAATTATTTCAAAGAAGCAAATTTCAGATCAGGGTGCTAAACTATATAGATATATTTGGGCTACCAAATTATCTGGTTATCAGATTTTACTAACCTTATCAATTATCAGATCTGGGTGTTCAGGATAGCAGCTTTGTATTCTTTATATCAATTGGCTGGAAGATACCAAAAACATCTGATCAGATTCTTCACATATTTCTAGCAGAGAGTGAGTTCTAGAGCTGGCATGCTTTTCAGGAAAATATGAAGACACTGGGTTGAGTAATTATCTACTGAGAGAATTTCAAACTGGGTATCTTCAATTCTGCTGTTAATAGGATCAGTTTATGTTTACTCTGTGTACATAAATAGAATAGCAATAAATGGCATATTTGAGAGAATATGTGTGTGAGCACACAAATTCGGAACTCTTAAATTCTTCACTGTGGGTATCATCAGTATACAAAGCCAAGTATCTGTAGTACCCCGAAGGCATACCGAGAAGGGCTGCTAGTCAGTGGCACATGATTTGCATGCAAAAGGTCTCATCCCTAGTGTTTCCAGGTAGAAGTGGGAAAGACTCCCACCTGAGAGCTGCTGCTAGTCAGTGTTGACAATACTAAGCTACACCTGGTCTTAATATAAAGTATCTTCCTATATTTGAAGAGATACACATTGCTTCCCTCCAGGGGCCTCTGCCGTACACAGCCTTTCTGTGTACACAGATTCTGCCTCACACAATGAGAGTCATTTCCCCCATTAATATATAACTTAGAGTGAACATGTAAGATAGCCAGCAATCACCAAGGAATGTTAACAATACCCCATGTGTTCAATTAATGTCCAGATATACAGAGATAAGTTAGTAAATGTGGACAACACTATAATAGTTATAATAAACAATTACTAGTTTAGCTACCATTCTGGAAATTGACCAGATATATGCAAGATAGTCTATGGATTTTGGCCATGCACAATAACATATACAAATTACAGGATGGTAAATGCTCCCCCAATGAAGGCTATGCAGTCTTCAGAATTTTTCAGGCACTCAAAATTTGATGTGCACTGAACTTTGCTATAGTTCACCTGTGACTATTTATTGCTAGATGCACATGCTTGCAGAGGTGTGTTGCATGAACACATGGGAACAAATGTTCACTACAATGTAACTGTTGAGAACAGACAGGTTTGGAATAATAAATGCACAACTACTGTCCACGTACATCAGCATACTTTTCCAGTCACAAATGTTTTAAATACTGGATAACACACATCTGATACAGAAATTATATTATTTACTCATCTTGTTTCAGAAGGCTTTCATCAAGCAATACTGTACTTTTGGTTAACTTAATACCAGCACAATGACTTTACTTACCCTGCTGTACATCAACAAAACCATTTGAGGCTACATTCATTATTTTTTACTATTTACTCCCGCTTTAATTTTTGCACTGACTTCAGTTCATAGTTTATCGATTTTACAATGCAATAAATATTAGAATTGTGAAGTATAAAACTTTACTTGAAGGAAGTATGTTCTATAGGCAGAATCTGGCCATACAAAGCTTCTGTAATCTGTGCTTGACCAAGCAGTTGCACGTGCAAAATGTGAAATTTTTAATGTTTTTAGCTGTGGGGTGCAGACAGCAGAAATCAAGCCCTCTGTGGAAAGATTTTTTCCTTATTCTTCTGAAGTTAATATTTCATTTTAGAGGAAAATTGCACCCACTTCACTGAGCTTGACAGCCTGAAAGCTCCTGCAGTGAGAAGCCCTTCTTTCCTTCTGTAAATAGTAATGTTTTCAGATTATGTTGTCACTTTGTGGCCTGTTGCCATCTCTTTGAAAAGTGACTTTTCTTTATGTAGACAGTACAAGTGCCCAGCAAAGAAAAGACGGTAAACTACTTCCCCTTTTTTGATGATATAGCTTTATAAGAAGAAGTATTTCACTGTGTAAAATTGAAAAACCTTTGTTTGGCCATTAAGTCTGAATGTTTCTTGTAATAGGCAATTGGAATGGCAGCTGAGTGAAAAATTATTAAGGGTTATATTATTAAGGGATAACATGTGCTGCAAGTATTGAGCATGTGGAATCACAAGTAAGAAAATATAAAAAATAATTAACAATAGTAGTGTTGGCTGCAATAATTAGTTGTTTGGGGACAATAAATCATTTCTTTGTTTGCTTCCCTGCATTCCAAATATATTGACGTATCCAAAATGATATTGTGAATATATGTGAAATATCTATAGCCCTTTTTGCCTTTTTAAAAATTCAATAAAATAGCTTACTATGCAATTGTTTTTAAGGGCAAAGTTGATAAAGAATTAATATCCTCCTAAATTAAGCAGTAGGAAAGGCAATAAGATGTGCCACATTCTCCTGTTGCAACCCTCCATTTGCATCTAGTAAACCCCAATTCAACCTAAGTAATTAATAAGTGTCCCTTTGGTAAATATGCTAAAAGCAAATTGATACTGTCCTTTATTTCAGAATGTGACCAACAACTTTACATAAGAAGCATCACTGCGAATAAATGAGAATTTTGTATATAAAGCAAAAAAGTTTTATAGAGCCAAGGTGATTTGGTTAATTAAAAACAATGGACTCCATCCCAAGCAGGGAAGTCAGTGAAACAAGATGAGACCTTGGCAACTGCCCCAACATCAAGCAACTATTGCTGTCATCATTTTAAAGAGTTTTTGCCCCTTCAGCTTCACATGCAGGTGGTACAAAGGGATGTAGGGGAAGAAATGATATGTCATGTTTGAATGACTCGAGACAGTTAGGGTTTCATAAACAACACAGAATTAGAATTGAGCTCAGAAGACCATAGGAAGACCCTAGAAAACTGATAAAAGGTACTTTTGACAGCTCATGCACTGCAATTGAGTGAGAACATTTTTAATAACCGTGTTGACTTACTTTTACCAACTTTTTAGCCAGATATAGCAAGAAACCAGATTTGGCAAAATTGATTTGACCTGTTCCATTCTACGATTATTTCTTCAGAAGTGTAGGTTTCCCACCCTTAGCTCTTTACTCTCATATCTGGTGGCATTCATTTTAAGGTGAATTTCCAAGCAATCTTTTTTCTTTTCCTCCTATATCATATAGCTTAATGAAAGTACGTTATGAATGACTTGAGGCATCATCAGAAACTTGCCTTCTGAGATCCAAAGTTCATGTATAAGGGCAAAACATAAAAAATAATAAAAGGGGGAGTTTGGGCCCTTTGTTTTACCAAATCAGATGAGCAAACTGCAGCATGTGGACAGAATGTATTGTATGTGCCTGAACTAGTAGCCTTCATTCCTGCCTGTTGTGTGATAGCTTTAGTTTAACATCCTCTCTTTGTCACCATTGTGAGTTTCTTACTATCTTTTCCCTTCTTGCCCCCTACCCCAATGCTTTTTTAAAAAATGCTTTTGCTTTAGAAATCAAATTCGTCTACCACAACTGGAGAGAAGATCACAAAAATGTATGAGCTGGGAAACGAACCAGAGCGCCGAATGTGGGTGGATCGGTATCTCAACTTCATGGAAGAGAGGGGAACGCCTGTGGCCAGTCTACCTGCTGTAGGCAAGAAGCCACTAGATCTTTTCAGGCTGTATGTCTGTGTTAAGGAGATTGGAGGTTTAGCACAGGTAAGAAATTCTTATGTCTTGGTGTTCGTTGGCATCCATCTGTCTGGTGAAGTCAGACCGCTGTGTTAGCAGCACCCAGGTCTAAGAACCAGGGCTATTCTGGATTTATTAAGCATATGTGCGTAAGAATTTTCTTGGCTAGCATATAGATATTAGAAACTATAAATAATAATTATGTCTTTCCACTACAGCTATAGACGATACATCTCAGTATACCATTTCTGTGAAAAATGCACAAGTGTCTGTTTTGTCATATGCACCTGTGTTTCAGAGCAGTATTGGAATTTAGTTTGCAAGAATTCACATGGTATACACTTCTTTCTCATCACAAGCACAGAAAAATGTCATTGTGCAGCTCTAAGACTTACAGGCTTTGATATCGTACGGCATAAAGCAAGATTCATTCTAGTCGGCCACCATATGTAAGGCTTTCAATAAGGAAACTCACTGAATCACCTTAGTATGTTCAAAATTGGTTATAATTCATTTTGAATCTTGTTTGACTGTATATTTTGTTCTGCAAAGAGACCACAGATCTCCATCACAAGAAGCCCTGGCATTACAGCACCTGAATTAGGAATTACTAGCTAAATGATCCTTCAACTAGTGGCTATTTTAGAAGAGACACGGCCTTTCGTTTTTATTTTTTATATCAATGTCAAAGCACTTCAGCAGTGAAAAAAGGCTTTATTATTGCCATTTTAAATTAGTTTTTAGAAACTGTTGTTTATAATTGGAGTCTGCATGCTTGTTTGAGTGCCAGAGTGAACGAATAAGTACATATTAGTTGGAAGATAGATTGGCTAACTGCACATTACAAGCCCCAGCCCTCCCCAAAGTGTAAAGAGTAGAGAAGGGATGCCTGGCAGAAGATACTGTGTTTTGTATAGCTATCAACAGGTTCTTTAATGGTTTTATAAGTGTAAATGCTGTTTGTGTGTTACAAATGAGTGTGGGAGTAATGAGCATTAGTTAAAAGAGGCAAATAAAACAAATAAACCAAGGCATTAAGTGCTGTGTTTTTTAAAATGTCTCCTGGCTTTCATCAGTCCACTTGGTTTCAATCCACTGATTTTGCTATTTATTTATGCTAGGTTAATAAAAATAAGAAGTGGCGTGAGCTGGCAACCAACCTGAATGTTGGCACTTCAAGCAGCGCAGCCAGCTCCCTGAAAAAACAATATATCCAGTACCTGTTTGCCTTTGAATGCAAGATTGAACGAGGAGAGGAGCCCCCTCCAGAAGTCTTCAGCACGGGAGATACCAAGAAACAACCTAAGATTCAGCCGCCATCTCCTGGTAAGCAGAAGAACTGCAGGAACATTGGTCATTTTTTCTTAAAGGGTAAGGGAGACGTAGTTACTTTTTGCTCTAGACCTCCAGAGCCTCTGTTTGATTGGGATATTCCTATTGAATTTATCAAGCCCCTCTGTTAATCTTCAGCAACCTATATAACCTATATGCTTTCATATTGACATTTGCAGAAATATGTTGTGTGTTCACCTACACTTCATCATTTGTACAGAACATGGTGACATTTTTGGTGGTGATAGGCAACAAAGATTGCACTTTAGAGGAGGGGAAGACCCTGGAACAAAAACGTACAGTAGGTTGAAGTTTGAGAGAGAAAGCAGCAGGGGAAGGCAGAGAAAGTGAATGAGAGCTGGCAGAAAAGAAGAAGAAGGAATAGAGGGCTGAGGGAAGGCGGAACAATGGTTGCTTCAATAATGAATATGTCAGAACAATGAGGAAAGGATATTGAGGGAGATGAGTTGAAAGACAGGGAGGAATCAGGAATGGGAGCAGTTAGTGGATGCAGAAGGAAGTGAGAGGGTTGTGATGGTAGAGATCACATGGGCAAGGAACAAAGAGACCAAGAGCACAGGTGGGTGGCAGAGGCATCAGCCCTTGTTTTTTTTCTTTGAGGACTAGTGCTAGCTTCTGTTTGGCACTGTAGAAGTTGTTTGCTAATGTCTCAGAATATATTATTTACAGTTACAAGAAATGCAGAGGCCAGGTTTAGCAACAGATAGCTTGACACAGGAGCTCGGTCCCCAGGTTTTCCCCCCAGATGATAGTATTAAAAACAACAGCCCATATGATCAGTGGCTCTTATCTACTCCTTCTTCAGTATTATTTATATGTGAGGTGTGTGTGTCAGAAGTTCAGCCTACACTCGAGTAGGGCCCTGGCAGAGACACATGCCCAACTGGCATGTTCCCTCCCTCCTGGTCGATTGTTCTGGAGCTTCATAAGCTTTCTTCAGCCCAAACATCACATTGACCGATGCCAACCGACACTGGCACACTTAGGGATCCGCAGAGTTTGCGCATCGTGCGTGACAGACCTCAGCAACTCAGCATTTTGGCTAATCTACTTTATTTACATATAAACACACAGAGCACATGTCTCTCTCTCTCTCTAGCAACAGACAGCAAAGAGAAAAAGGACAAAGGACAATAGTCCCACTTCACGGAACACAGTAACACAAACATCCTGTCTTCGTTACTTCCCACTCTGTGGAGTCAAAACATACCATGTCATGTGAAAGACAAAAATCCCATGACTGCAATTATGGAACAGGAATTCTAACTGTGTGTGTGTGTGTGTGTGTGTGTGTGTGTGTGTGTGTGTGTGTACACCTGCCACAATTCCCTTTTGTGGCCTGTTTAGAACTAAGAGGTCAGTTTCTACACAAGAGAAACTGGACACAAATCTGACAACAAAAATCTCAACATTCAGAAACCAGCAGGAGAACATTTCATTTTCCCATGTCACTACACTGCTGACCTCTCAGCATCGTCAAAGTTAACATCCTTCAACAAAAAAGACTTAACGCAGAGGCTCCAGTGTGAAACTGCTGGACCAAAATGTTATCAGTAAAGTAGATTCTATTCAATTTGGGCTTAATCAGTATTCTGGATTTCTTTCCCACTACAGTTCTTAAATTACAGTAAAAAGATAGTATTATCACAGTGGCTGCTGTTATGAATGGGGTATACTGTTCTTATCATATATACATCTGGGCTCTGTATAGGAGTGTCACAGACCTACTGCAACCCCTTATATTACATGACCACTGCTTTAAAAAAACAATTTTTCCTCTGTGCCCATGCATGTGTGTTTGCATGTATGTGTGTCTGCCAACTGAGGGTAACGTTTCGTTCATTTATTGAAGTGGGCTGAAGCCCATAAGAGCATATGCCATAATAAAACTAAGTCTTAAGTGTCCTAAGATTTTTTGTTCCAGTGTTGTTTATTCTTTTCCTAAATTAATTAAATCACTGGCAACAAATTAACATATTTTGAACTAGAGCAATTTTGCCTTTTTTGGTATGGGATCGTATATCCATTCATAAATACCTTCAAATATACCTTCTTGTCCATTTTTTAATGTGGTGCGCATTATGGTAGGAAAATTCATTTCCAGCTATGACGAGAAGTATTATTTTTCCTTCACAAAAATTAGGAAACTTTGATAGCAATTTAGTGTCCTTTTATTGCAACATATAAACCCTCTGGAAAGACAGAAAACCAAAGTAAAAAGATACAGTTGCATGCCATCCCTATCTCCAAGTGGTGTGAGATTCCAGGTGCCTACCCAGGGTTCTTGTTTCCTTCTGGAAATGTGGCACAGCGGAGACTGTGGTGTCTCAATGATATATGGTTTATGTACACATATATACAACCTGAGCCTACGATGGAGGGGTTCACAGCATCACCACACCAACAACAGTATTGTGTCTCCAATTGCCACAATCTTGGATTCAAGCAGAAATGAGCCATGGCTTTCTCTCTGCCTTTCCAGCCTGCAGCTTTTTCCTCTTCGTCACATCACAGCAAACTGCCCTCAGACTTTTTGCTTCTCACTATCTAAAAGGTAGAGGAGGGAGCCCATCCATTTGCTGACTGGCACAGAGCCCCCTTTCCTCTGTTCTCTTTAGGGCCTATCACATTTCCTTTGTTCCAGTGGCCCATCACCCATGTGGTTGCCTCAACACAGGAAGCTACCCTTGCTTATATTTTAACATTTGCTGCGTCCAGGGGTTAGAATGGGTCTGACACCCACAAACGTACAACAAGAAGAATTAGTGTTAGGATTCCCCACCCCACCCCTGTGCAACTGAACCTCTCTTTACCTCTTATCACCACTCCTTACACCTCTATACCCTCTTACTGGCATGAAACTGACAGATTTCAAGTACAAAATATATCATCAACAGCACTGTACTTAGTTCAAAGAACTTGTTTTTGGTCAAAATGGAAACTTCTTCCCACACACCCCGAAAACCCCCAGAGCTTAGGGACTTGAAAAGGAAGGTGTGTTTTGTTTACTGTGGAAGAGGGAAATGTAAAATGGGTCTACACCAAGAAAGACTCTTCTAGATGAAAAAACTTTAGCACATGAAATCCTGCTGAGGTATAGATTCTGCAAAATGCAATAAGGACTGGTCTCCTAATTGCCAGCATTTGTTCTTTTCAAACAGTTTATGAACCCATTGGCACTGTAAACCACACAAAAGAACTCATGTTGCAAGTTGGGCTAGATAAACTTGCTGTGGCTTCGGAGCAGAATAATATACGACTAAAAACAGGAAACAGTCCTGTCGGTGTTTCTGCTTTCACTCCTTTGAACTACGTTTTACTAGTACAAAGTCAATTACCAAACAGATTTCTCATCAGCATCTGCTGAAAGTAGGAAAGAGAATTTATATATGAGACTAAATTATGCTCTCCAGTTTCCTCCTAGCCACTTCACTGGCTGTATTTAAGATATAATTAAATTTCATTTTAAATACAGTACTAGTGTTTGAAATGTCTCACTTTTGATACTGGTTTACACTGTGTTTTGAATCTTCTCCCCCCACCCCTGTTCCACTGAAAGTGGTTTTGGGGTCTAACTTCAGCCAAATAATAGTGTCTTACAATGTACATTGTATGTTTCATTTTTACATGTTCAGTATTTAAGACTGAAATGCCAGCACACTATTTTACAGCTGTCCTGGGCTCTTTGAAAAAGGATGCTAATATTTCAACTTGAAAATTAGAAAGGTGTTCTAAATATGGATGCTAGCTTTCATATGTTTCATTATATTAAGAATATGGACAAATGAGTCTTTGCCATGAGCGTGGCAATAAATTATTTTAAAAAATAATTAGATTTATTTATTTTTCATTACAATATTGAGTACATCACATCATATACAGTGGACGCTCGGGTTGTTAACGTGATCCGTGCGGGATGCACGTTCGCAACCCACAGCGTTCACAACCCACAGAGGTGCGTTTGCGCATGCACGGGTTGCGATTCAGCGCTTCTACGCATTCGCAAAGCGTGATTTAGCACTTCTGCGCATACACAACCCCCAGAAGTAACCCGTTCCGGTACTTCTGGGTTTCGGCGGGTCCGTAACCCAAAAAAACGCAACCTGAAGTGTCTCTAACCCAAGGTATGACTGTATTCCCATTTTAAATGGAAATAAATTCTGATATATTTGCAGCAAACAGGTGAGGGAGTAGAACTGTGGTTCTAATTTAAAATGTAGAATGTTATCCTGAATATGTGTGCCAAATATCATTGTAGTATCTCAGGAGTAAAGGCACGTCCTTCTCCCTCAAAAAAAGGGGGGGCGATATCATGCCACCCACAGCAAATGCAACCATGTATACATAGTACTTTCATACACGTTGCATGCTTGTGCATGCTTTACAAGTGCTTAT
The DNA here is from genome assembly GCF_964188305.1 of Podarcis bocagei. Lineage (NCBI taxonomy): Eukaryota > Metazoa > Chordata > Lepidosauria > Squamata > Lacertidae > Podarcis > Podarcis bocagei. Next base: position 55,146,844 of record NC_138127.1, read on the forward strand.
TCTGCCACTTGACATAAAATAAGTTTCTAGCCAATGTTTTCTGGTTTTTTTTTTCTCCCTGTGGCTTTTATGTTGTTCACCAATTTGTCAGGAGGAATTGGACTGCTACACTTAGAGAGCAAGACAGAGAATCTTATTCAGTGGAGTGCAGACTTTCTCATATAGCAGCCAAGATGCCCTCATTTTAAGGGTCTGATCCTAACAATCCTAACTTGTTTGAAAGTGGTGTGCAGTGCTGTGTTAGAATATTTCTGACCCAATCATTACCATCTGAATGCATATGTGCAGCATCTGCTGCGATTCACGAAACGCCATTCACTCCTACTCAATAAATCCTATCAGAAGGGAACATGCCAAGGTGTTGCCCCAAGGTATGAGCTTTTGCACACATCCCTGCATGCTGCGGGGTTCATACGGCCCCATCCTTGGCTGATATGTGGATCTGTTGGTTGTTTTTCTGTTTCACCAGATAGTCAGAGAGAACTGAGCCAAATACTTCAAAGACTCCTGCCTCTGTGATGTTAGCAGAGGGCTCATTATAGCAAATCCGTAAAAGTTTGAGACTCTGCTACAACCGGGAGCACTGAGGAGCTGCTCCCTGGGTTTCCTTGGCAGCTGAGATGCAACACAAGGAGGAGGGAGGAGAGGGGAGGCGGGTGTAAGCCAGTCATTTAATTAGTAAGTCTGTAACCAAAAACCCATCTATCTTTGCTGGCAGGTGGCTGACTGAATTTCTATTATTAGCTGACAGGTGATGTCACAAAATCTGTCATGCAGCCAACCAGGGAATCCCCAGCGGAAGATAAACGAGAGAGGGGTCTGGGTTATAAACAAAGGTGCCCTTTGATTGACCTCCATTCACTGTGGACATGTGATGCATCCTGCGAAACCTCCCACCGCTTCCCCCACCCTTGTCAGAATTAGGGCACTGAGTTCATGCTGTGTAAATTATGTTCCCAGCGTGGCGTCTGGCTGTTAAGACTGAAGTATGTGAATGTACTTAACCTTCAGTAACCTTTCCATTGTTTACTTTAGAGTATACATTTGTAGCTTCTGGCAAAAGGTAGGGATATCCTAGAGAGCATGTTAGGCCTCTTATTAATGAAGTTCCAAGAGGTTATAGTCATTTCCCCCCCATTTCCAGCCTGAATTTTTTTTTGGGGGGGGGGGAGGGGGAATAGCCAGGAGACTGCTGGCAAGTAGAAGAGGTTTCATTCTCTCCCTCCCCTCTCCTTTTTATTATTAACTGGATAGTATGATTAGGTGCGAATGGCAAATGAAAAAGATGTCTGAAACTATTCTAGCAACTCACCAAGTGCTGCTGTGGTGCATCTGCTACTCATTGCACGGTGACGGTCCTTTCCACATTGCACTCCTAGCCATAAAGAGTTGATCCCAAGCTTTTGACGTATTACAGGATCCACATTCAGAATTTGTTACTCGCTTTTCGGCCTGCTCCTGTCCTTTGGGTGATGTAGCTAAGTTTGATTCAGGTCACCTTCTGTCTGATTTTTATTACTTAAAAAGAATTGCTTGCTTTTTTAAAAAAAGACAGATTCAGCACAGTCTTTTCTTCCTTTTCAGCCCTTAATTCCTTGTCACATCTTTTCCCCCCCACCTGCACATGTTTATGGGTATCCAGTCAGGCCTAGATCTTACAGGTAGTCATGTATGATGAGCAGCAACATGTTAAACAATGACATCCACAGCCCCACAAAGATGTAACTGCCACCAACTTGTTGACTTTGAAAGGGGATTAGACAAAACCATAAAGGATAAGCCTATCAGTGGGTACTAGCCATGGTGGCTGGGTATTACCTCCAGTATTGGGGACAGTGTGTCTCTACAAGTTGCTGGGAAGCACAAGTGGAAAACATTGTTTTGTACTCCTCCTGCACGCAAGTTTGCCATAGGAATCTGGGTGGCCACTGGGTGAGATCAGAGCCATTGTTTAGATGCAGCAGGGCTTTCCTAAAGTTCTTAGCCTGCTTTGTCTTGAAGGGATAGACATTAGGAGCACAATATTCAATTAGCTTTGCTTGTTCCTGACAAACAGAACCCAGAGTGTGGTGCAGGGACTTCTTCTCTTCCCCTTGGTTCTGAGATTCCACAGGGCTCCAATTGCCCAACCGGGGTGGGGGTGGGGATTTTTTTTTTTTTAAGCATTTGGAAAGATCCTAGTGTGTTGAGAGCAGCTAGGTGCATTTGTGCATGCACATCCATGCATGCACAGACAGCAGGAGGGGACGCATGAATGCTATATCCTGTAGAAATCAACTTGAGTTACACCAGATACTCCATTAATTGGGTTTGAAGGCCCTAGCCCCTCTCTGAGAGGGAAGTATGGGATTGCAGTAAGGGTACATTTTGGATGTGAGGTGGACGTCCTTTTCTGGAGTGTCACTATGGATTTTCCTGTCATTTCTGCATCGGCATTACTTCTGGTAGAGCCGGGGTTGAGAATGTTCCTCTGACTACCCATCCCTTTAAAAGCACTTGGTTCTGGTTATGGACTCTGTATCTTAATGGTTTAGAGTGGATAGGTGGGAAGTTGGGAGAAGGAAAGGCAGGGAGTTTAACAATTTGTAATTAAAACTGCCCCCCAGTGCTACTTTAAAAGTAATTTTTGGTTTTAAAAGTGTTGATTACATATTTTAATGTCACAAAAAGTGGTAGTGGCGTATAGAGTAAGTTGCTTCGGATCAATGTGAGACAACCGACTTAACAAATATTAATACTAATACACCGATGACTTCCCTCAGTCTGCCTTAGCAATAATTCAGGGGTCATTGACTAACAAAGCTGTAGACCTGTTGTGCACCTGAGTTCCACCATGACCTCCAAGATCACTCTTTGATGTATTAGTTCTGTGCAACAAATTAGAAACATAATGGGGGGAGCTCTAGTCCTCCTGATGCTCATCAAAACTTCTTCCACAGACCCTGTTGGACCTTGTTTATTTGGATAAGTCCCCACCCACCCACCCAAAAGAACCCCATCATCATCATCATCATCATCACAGTAAAGTTGTTGCCTGACCTGAACCTCTCCAGACTAGACATATTATCAGTAAAAAAATTAAGTATTGGAAAGCAATACTTCAAAATCCTTTGAAATACACTCAGGCCCTTAGAACTGGCTCTTCTGTTTCACAGTTGAGGCTCAAGCCTATGGCTTCCACTGCATGCCACATTTTGCAGCTGTTTATTATAGCTAGTAGTTTCAAAAACAACAACCAGCAGGTAGAAACCTAGCCTACAAATTCACAGTTGGGTATCTTGTTTTCCTTTCTCTTTTTATGTCAGACATATTTATATGACTAGACACTGTGAGAGAGATCATTATTTTGCCCCCAAAACAGAGTATATTCATGCCTCCTGTAAATGTTACAAGTATGTTCCACAAACAATTAGCTTTTGTTTCTTAGACTGAATTTAGTTAGAATTAAGGTACGGCTAAGCAAAATTGATGCTTAATGAGCTGAGGAAAGGTTGAAATATAGTGTGAGATGAGTATTTGATATTTTCTAGTCAATAGTTTATGAATTCTCAGCTTTTTTTTTTTTGGTTTTGCATTTGTTGAATCAGAAATAGCCATTGCTAATGGTTCCAGAATTTCAGGAAGCAGTAAATGGACAGGACAAACCCCAAAGATTCAAATAGCACCTATTTATAGAACTGATTTAGACACTATTATATTCATCTAAGGATAATTCTATAATCTCAAGATACCAGGAATCTGTCAGTTCCCATATTTATAGGCTACTATAAAAGTAATTTGGGGTTCTACACATAATGAGGCATTAGGATCACTAGCTTTGCAGAAGGCATCTCATGTCTAAGCTTTATTAAAATGGGAACTTTTCTTCCACATGCGTCACTTGAGATGACATGGTCCTTGGAACAGTCATCTAATCAGAAGATTAGTTCTGCCTTTTTTGTTGGTGTCTGGGGTAGGATGAGGGAGGATCAGCATTCTCTCAATTTAATTGTTTCTTGTGAGGCATCTAGTGATCCAGTGAGAGGATTAGACATAGGGAATGTGACCTATTATTTAGAGGTGTGTTCAACCACCATCCTGAATCCCAACCATCTTGGCTTAAGCAGTAGACTCATCTCTTAGATACACAAAAGACAGGAATTTAGTAACATAAAACATCTCAGGCACCAGGTATATTCAGAGAAAACAAAATATTGATGGGCACTTGCTCTCTGTCTCCCCCTCTTGGTTTCATAGTTACTTATTTAACCAAATACCTAATATTTATTCTCCTGGTTTGAATCTTCCAGCAAATTCGGGTTCCCTTCAAGGTCCACAGACACCTCAGTCAACTGGTAGCAATTCCATGACTGAAGTACCAGGTGACCTCAAGCCTCCAACACCAGCATCTACACCTCATGGACAAATGACACCACTGCAGGGCAACAGGTAGTATATTTTCTTTCCCCTTTCTTAGAGCCTGTCTGGACTTTGTGCTGTACAGTGGTACCTTGGGTTAAGTACTTAATTCGTTCCGGAGGTCTGTTCTTAACCTGAAACTGTTCTTAACCTGAAGCACCACTTTAGCTAATGGGGCCTCCTGCTGCTGCCGCGCCGCCGGAGCACGATTTCTGTTCTCATCCTGAAGCAAAGTTCTTAACCCGAGGTACTATTTTTGGGTTAGCGGAGTCTGTAACCTGAAGCGTATGTAACCTGAAGCATATGTAACCCGAGTTACCACTGTGTCATTCTTTCAGGAATGCTTTCTTGTGGCTCAAAATTCAATGTATTGTTGTTGTGGAAATCTCATTGGTATCTATGACATGATTGCATGCCATGGGAATCTAAACTCCATAATCCCTTGCCCCACCATGTTTGATCCTGACCCCAGTGCCCAGCCATGAAAGAGGGTGCTATCATGAATTGCATGGACTCAGTGCAAAGTGGGAGGAAGCTTCTTATAATGGTCACACACACACACACACACACACACACACCCATTGAGTGTTCAGGCTTTGTCTTGAGATTTGCACTCATTGCTGAAGTCAAAATACAGAAGGTTTCTCCAGGCTCTGTCTTGAGACTAGCTAGTTTCATCTTACATGTGAGTTTGCAGGCTGAGTCTTTTACTCTGGAACTCATATCACTTGCATTGCTTCAGGACACTTATGAAAAGGTGTGTGTGTGTGTGTGTGTGTGTCCCGCTGCCACATTATTATTATTCTTGTTAAATTTCTGTAGCACCCATCATCTGAGGATCACAGGGCAGTTTACTATATGAAAACACAAATGCCTAGAATGTTTTTGAAACTGGGTTTTGAAAGTGGGCTGTCAAAGTAAAATGGTAAAAGTGTAAAACCGATGGAGTTTTTTAGAGCAATTTAACTCACTGAACTACATGGCTCACCATCTAATAAGGTATCACAATGTGTGTTTCTGTTTCCATGACATTAATGCTTTCTTTTCCTCTGTCTCTTTAGAAATAGTTCCATTAGTGTGCATGATCCCTTTTCAGATGTAAGTGATTCGACATTCCCAAAGCGAAACTCCATGACCCCAAATGCACCTTATCAGCAGTCTATGAATATGCCAGATATGATGGGAAGAATGCCCTATGAACCGAATAAGGACCCTTTTGGTGGGATGAGAAAAGGTATATTCTGTTTCCTAGCTACCTTATGTGTACGTGTGTGTGAATTTAGGTGATTTGTTACCTTTGCATCCCAGAGATGTGAAGGGGGAAACCCTGTATGATACTGTTCTCACTGATCTCTGCTTTTTATTACATTTCATAAGCTATAGGTGCTCTTTCAGGGTTTGGTGTGGTTTAGACGGAAGGATATTTCTATAAAAGGGGAAAGGATTGTCAGCAAAGTTTTAAAAACGCACTGCTAGGTTACAGTCTACGCACATCTATTTGGGAGTAAACACCAATTAATTTCAGGTGCACACCTGTTTTCTTCTCTGCTTGCAGTGCCTGGAAACAGTGAACCCTTCATGACCCCTGGACAGATGCCCAACAGTGGAATGCAAGAAATGTACAACCAGACTTCCTCAGGGGCAATGTCCAATATGGGCATGGGCCAGCGCCAGCAGTTTGCCTATGGAAGTGGTTATGACCGGAGGTGAGTGACTCTGTCTTTTTTTATCCTCCCTTACAATGGCGTTCTATACTGATGACTTCACACCATCTAGGCCAGGGATGGGAAACCCATGGACCTCCAGGTAATGTTGGACTATACCCAGTTGCAGCCCAAAAAACTTTTACAGGGCCACAAGCTCCCCATCTGTAATGTAGCAATCTCCTGAATCAATTAGAGTAAAATCATTAGTAAAAACTGAGTCTGTCCTCTCCCCCCCCCCCCCCCCCCTACAAGGAATCAGTAAGTGAGGGGTGTGGCTGCATAAGGAAATTTAGGTATGTTGTTGGGTATATTTGAATTCTTATTTGGAGTGGCGTTATCATAACTGAGCTGAAGTGTGTTTGCTCTTAATGAACATTTTAGCCCTGACAAACTGCACTCTACTCTTTTGGGTGATTTTGCAGACTCCTTTGCAAAAAGGTGTAAAAATGTTCATGAGGAGGTGGGTGTCAGAAAGAGGGAGCAGGTCTCCATTGCCAAAGCATAGTTGACTAATGGGGCAAAAGGCCTGACTACATGTCCCGTTGAAAGTAATCCAGTGTATATCCAAACTTCGATCTCTGCCATGTACACAGCACTACTTTCAGTAGGATGCATATCCTCATCTACATTCTGACCCAACAAGCTCAACTACATGTAATTGGAATAAAAGTCTTACCTTGGCAGCCAGAGAAATGAACAGCAGAGCAAGACAGAGAGTGTCAGCATGGTTACTTGTGCAATCCCCTCCAGCTATTTAGAGTCAGGTCAGTTGGAGAGCTTTCTTTGCCCTAAGTGATATCACCACGTAGCCAGGTCTGATTGTCTATATGATGGTGATTGCTTGGGATCAAGCACAAAAGTCTTTTTAGGTAAAATCATCATCATCATCATCATAATTGCACTCAAATAGTTTGGGGAGGGGAACAATGGCTCGGCACAAATATGGCAAAATGCATGAAAGAATGGAAGGTACAGGGGTTTTTGCAAACCTTTTTTCTCTCTCTTCAAAATAGTGACATTTGCAGTGAATTTGGCACAGCACTAGTAAAACAAAAAACAAAGAAGCCCCTTTTTCTTCTTTTCAATAAAAACAAAGCATGCAGACTATGTTTTGCTCCATGTCCCAGTAATTTAGCTTCCTGCCGCTGTCTTTGAGAGGCACTGCTCCTGTAATGTGGTTATAACTATAATCCCATTGTCAATGGTTCAGTAGCTAGAATGGATTATTTCTTAATTATATTAATAAAGACTTTTGAAAAAGCTAGTAGTGGAGATTCCTTCATTGGATGGGGTTGGATTAGATGACCTTCAGGATCCCTCCCGATTCTATGATCTATGATTCTATTATAAGCTCTGGATACCAACAGAAAGGATCAGTGCAGAGGAAAATATATTTTACCGGTTAGAAGTGTTTTGTCCCACAACTTCACTAAAGAGCTAAATAACAAATTTGCCTATACACACACACACAATATTTAAAAAAAAACCAATGTGAATCTGCAACATGAAACTCTAATTACTAGAAATAATCTCTACCAAATATTCTCAAAACATCCAGTGTTTGATGGCCAAACTAAAATTAAGCTAATTTCAGAACATCTTGAATTTTTTCAAACTAAGTTGTTTTGTGATTTTTTTTTACTGTTAGGAATAGAAGTCACAGAACTGTAAGTGGCATGTCATTTGTCCCTCCCCCTCCCAGTTATGTGTAGCTGTTTCCATGTTTCAGGTTTCAGTGGGCTGAATTTCATAATCAAGAGCATCATAAAATAGGTGCCATACATTTATTCCTTGAAGAAATAAACTGCAGTGGTCCCAATGACACTTTGAGTCCCTGAGAGGTCTGGAGCCCAAACCGGCTATGCCTTAATTTTTTAATTACTGTATTTTTTGCTCTATAAGACTCACTTTTTCCCTCCTAAAAAGTAAGGGGAAATGTGTGTGCGTCTTATGGAGCGAATGCAGGCTGCGCAGCTATCCCAGAAGCCAGAACAGCAAGAGGGATTGCTGCTTTCACTGCGCAGCGATCCCTCTTGCTGTTCTGGCTTCGGAGATTCAGAATATTTTTTTTCTTGTTTTCCTCCTCCAAAAACTAGGTGCATCTTGTGGTCTGGTGCGTCTTATAGAGCGAAAAATACGGTATTTTTTTTTTAGCAGATTGAGAGAATAAGTGCTTTTTACAGCATGAGGTTTCCTTTGTCATTTTTAGGTCGGATCATGGGCTGGGTCCTGAAGGCAGTATGGGAGCACCTGGTCAAAGCAACATGGTGCCTTCAAACAGTGACCCAAGCATGTACTCTCCTAACCGTTACCCTGGGCAGCAAAGGTGAACAACAATTTAATTTGTTTCAAATGCCTGTGTTAATCAGATAATTTTAAATCTTGAGAGCCACTGGGCAGAAGGTGCAATTTACCAAGCATTGTTGCTGTGTAGCCTTTTTTCTTTTAATGGGACTTCTGCTGTTCCCTGGCATCATCGACTCCTTTGAGAACAGTAGCAGTGGCTCAGCAGCCATGTCGATGGAGTGTTTCCAGAACTTACAGGAGCTTGATGTCTGGCTTTTCATTATTTCAGTTTTGGATTATAACAGTATGTTCATTTTGAACTTCTAGAGAACATGGGATTGCAAAAGCCCTTCTACTTCCATAAATCAAAATAAAACTGTTATTTTGCTCATATATACACATGAAGTACTGTTCTTAACCTTTTACTTTAAATTTAGTCATTAAATGTTGAGGCTCCCATGTCTTTCTTTGGTTGCAACATTTTGTAAACAAATTAATTGAGATTCCTTGAAATATGGCTTATGTTTTTAAGTGGAACCCTCTAGGAGCTAGAATTCCAGCATATATATGCACAGACTTCTCTCACTTGCAGACATCAGCATGAACTGGGTCTACTCTCTAGGGTGAAAGCAGACCTTTGACTTTTCCCTTAAACCTCATTCTGTCAGACATTTTTAAAATCAAATTTTACAACTGTAACTCACTAAGAACATTTAAGAAGTGCTGCAGAGATATAAAAAACCATCATATATTTGTATAGCCAGTGGATCCTCTATGAATATGACATCTATACATGCATCCAGTGCCATCACCATACATGGCACCTTACAGTTACATGGGCAAAATAGGCAAATCCCTACCTTCAAGGAGCTTAAAATAGACAATGGGAGGGAAGACCATAGAGGGGAGGGAGGAAAGACAAAGGGAGGGAGAAAATGATGCAAGCAAATGCAGTTCCATGTGCTTAAAGGTTGGGAATGAGGACTGAGGTTTGAGAAGGGATTTGAAAGAAGGGACAGAGGTAGCCCAGTGCAGTATACCTTGAACATAAAAGAAATATGTCACAGTAAGAGCACACAAGGTGGCTTATTCCAGCCTTACCAAGGAGGCATCCTTGGTTTATCAGGTAAAGAAGCTTATTTTTCTTAGGTCTGAGTATTAATATTCTAGTTGCTAATTATTGCCTATTTTAGATTTGTGTCTGTATGGTTATGCCACTGTAAGGGGCTCCATAGCAAATTAAATACCTTAGGTCATATTGTTTGTTTATATTAATACATTTCGAGGACAATTTACAAATTTTAAATAGCAAAATAACAAGTTGTCACCTGGCATGGGATTGATATCAAATTTGGTGCTGTGTGAGCTAACTTAGAAAAAGTATTCCACAGGCAGGGTCCCCTGGGAAGTATTCCATGAAGTATTTCCATCAATTCAAAGACTCGCTGCCCTGTTCCCCCCCCACACACCCTAAATCTGTTTTGGGAGTTCCTCCAATTCTCTGTAGCAGATTTGGGAAGGGCATAGGGGGGTCCATGGCATCACTGCACTAACTGACCAATTGCAAGAGCAATCCTAGATGTTTATTTGCTGGATAAATGAGTCTTAAGGTTGTGCTTTTAATCTGAGACGAGATGGTTTGGATGTTATATTATAGCAAATTACGTTATATCCAGTTTGGGGTCTCCCGTCAAAATTAGATACAGTACTCTGCACTGTTACCAAGTTGCAAAGGTAAGTTTCCAGGTGTGCCTACAGCTCTTGAGTTCTCAACATAATATGTAATAAACATAATCATGCTTACATGAAGTTCTCACAATGCATGCATTCACATGTAACTCTAACCCAGGGTAGTTCAAGTCCCACCAGCCTCAGCAAGCATAGCCAATGATCAGGGATGATGGGAGTTGTAATCCATAACATCTGGGGTACATCATGCTGGCTACTCCTGTACTAAACCATAATTTAGTGCTAAGTTGATGAACCTCATGAAGCTCAAGCAAAGCATCAGGCTTACACACTCCCCAATCTTCCTGTGCAACAAGGAGGACTTTTGCCAAGCTTAATTTCACTTCCAAAGAAAATTGGTTTAACTTTATGTATTCCAGTTCAATTATAAATTTTCCTTAAACTTCTGAATAAAATATTTCTCCTGTTTACATAAATAATTTTATAAAAGTGTAATATTCTAACATTATTGGCTAACCATAGATTTCATCATCACTGTGTGACTCAACGCAGAATCAACTTCAGCCTCTTAGTTGGATTTGTTTTCACTGTAGGATGGGCACATAATTTTGACTTCAAAGCTTTCAGCTCATTCAGATATTTGCAAGTGAGGTGAAGTGGAAGCTTGGATATTGGAATTATATGTCCCCAGCACTCTAAACAGGAAGTTGCACATGACCCTGGGATACCAGTAATTCACTCAGTTGCTACAGTACTTCCATCTCTCATAAGAGATTAAAGGAAAGCAGAAAACTTGTGAATCAGGCATACATCCATGTCATATGTTGCCTCCTACCTGCAGCAGTAGGTATGTTCAATTCTCAGATCCAAGCCTACACAACTACTTCTACATTTTTTATAAGACTGAAATAAATGTACTCTGATACAGTGCCACTGAACCAAACTGAACTGCAGCCCAAGCACACACCCCCATGAACAAAACTTCTGTTTTAACAAATAACATTTTGTTGTTGACAGGCGGTATGATGGAACAGAAGGGAGGTTCTGTGGAGAGCTTCAGGACTTCTTATAAACAGCTCTCCGTTTATAATTGGGAAATTGTCTGTACTAATTAGTAGCTCACATTCCTCATTGCAGGCATGAACAATATGGGCCGCAATATCCAGTGCAAGTACCTCCTTCAGGACAGCCACCCTATGGGGGACACCAACCTGGAATGTTTCCACAACAGCAGGTAAACATTTGTGGTTGTCATTTTCCCTCCGCAAAGTTCATTCTAGAAATCCATGCATACGGACATTGAAAAACAGAATGCAACATTAGGATGAATTCCACAGAAAAGACATTGCCAGGCCTATGACTGCATGTGTGTGGATCCTTTTGTATGAAATGTTTCATAGTTGTGAATAGCTGATTCAGTGACACACGGGACAAGGTGGGTTTGGTGTTGTTGTTTTTTACTGAGGGAGATTTGATGCCAGTGCATAGACAATGTACAAAGACAAAGGACATATCCCCAATAATGTTGGTAGGGGGAGGAGGGCTGTTTCTATGTTATCTTCATGCACTTCAGATAGCTACCGTATTTTCCCCTCTATAACACGCAGATTTTTTCTCCTAAAAAGGAAGGGGAAATGTCTGTGCGTGTTATTGAGCGAATGTGTGGTCCCTGGAGCCGAAAAATCAGGCAAAAATAAAATTGCGCGTCACGGAGAAGGGAAACCTGAAAAGAGGAAGTTGCTGCTTTCCTGCATTCTTCCTCAGGGTCTTACTGCCCACCCCCTTGTGTTTCGTTGCTGTGTTTACTCAAACGGAACAAAGAGCAGGCAAATCCCCTCCCCTCCAGGCAAGCAGAGGGGAAAGCAGAGCGTCCTTCCTTCTAATTCCTCTCCGTGCTCCGGTGCTGCTGCTGCTGCTGCTGCTCGCAGGCAGCCAGAAAACATGCAGATGGGAGAGAGAGGGGGGGCTGGCTTGGGGGGGGAAACTTTTGCCTTTCTTTCCTCCCTCCCGTTAAATCCCTCTCCTGCATTCTTAGCCAGCTGCTTCTCTGCACACCCCTCTCGTGCTCCTTGTCCCTTCTGTGTTTTTCCTTACCTCCCCACTTAAAATGTAGTTACAAAGCATGGATCCACATGGATCTTCAGGATCTTTGCATTGGGTCACCCCAAATTCACCATCAGATCACATAGTATGTCCATGGCTACAGCCTGCACCAAAAAAATCACGCACCCACTGTTGCCTGGGGCCGCAATGGTGCAAAAACGTGGTTACAAAGCACAGATCCACAGGGATTCTCAGGATGTTTGCATTGGGTCACCCCAAATTCACCATCAGATCACATGTCTGTGGCCACAGCATGAAGCACAAAAATGATACATCCACTGTTTCATTCAGAATTCCCCCCCCCCTTATTTTCCTCCTCTAAAAACGATGTGCGTGTTATGGTCAGGTGCGTGTTATAGAGCGAAAAATACGGTAAATCCAGTGGGAAAGGAGGCAAGAAGAAAAACCCCACCTCTGTTGAAACATGAAGGCTAGCAAGAGAATGAAGGGGCCAAGTGAATATTTACAAATTGCAAAGTTGTTTGTCTTAAAACTATCCAAAAGATAGGGCAGAAAAGTTATAGCTGAGGCTGCCATTGCCACACAACAGCCAAGTTCCAAGTTAATTTGTTGGATAATGTTTATATCCCATTTCCCAGTAAAACTCTCAAAGCAGCTTTCTAGTGGGAACTGCAGCTGTAGCATTCCTTTATCCAGGGCCGCAGCAGCCAGCCAACCTTTATTTCATTCTGTTCTTCCTCTCTCCCAGTTAACAATGTCCCCGCCCCCCTCCACACACAGAAAAAAATGGATTCTTAAGTCCTACTGATTCTTTTGTCTTGTACACAGATGATACTCTTTTGGCTACATAAGGACTGTCACCCAGAGATTGGCTTGCTCTGAGCATACAAACATCATACCTATATATATATCTTTCTGAAAATATCCTTAAATATATCTCAATACAAAACAGTAACCAAGAATCATAGGATTTAATCCAATGCTGCTGTTCCAAAAGTGGAAATGTATTCCAGAAGGTTAGGGGACTCTCAGGGCAGTTTTGGGGGTGTCTGGGGAATGCAGGGGGAGGAGAGGAGGGGGAAGTTAGACTGTGCTCGATACAACCCATAGCCAACACAACACAGAGCATCCAATTACTCCCTTACTCCCTTCACTTAGAGGCAAAAGTCTCCTAAAAAGCTTAGTCTGCTGTTTTCCTATATGAGAAAATCGGGATGGTTCTAACCACCTCCCCCTGAACATCTGGTGGTGGTAGCACCTTCAAGAGGGCCTCTGACATTCTAAAAGCATGTGGGGAAAGTTCTCTCTGTTTTATTTTAGTGTTTGTTGAAGACATCTTGCATCCCAGGTGCTTTTACTCATGTGATACATTCATACCATTTTATATGCTTTATTGTGTCTCGTTTTCTGAAAAGAAAGTTATAGCGAGCTTCAAAATTATAGAGACTATCAGTTTTATGTATCTTAAACAAAAGTCTTAAAAATGACCTTACTAATAAAGAAACATTGTTTTTTCAAACTTGGATATGTCAAAAAATAACCAATAACTTTTTTACCACGCTTCACTGGAATGAGAACTAACATGAGTTGTATTAGCCTTAGGCTAACTATCTTTTAAACATAAAGTTATAAACACATCAGAACTACCTCCGAAAATGAAAGGGCTGTCTCATATATCACGCCGGGATCCGGAGGGTGGCGCAGAGCTGCAGGAAGCCCGGGAAAGCCTGCATTCGCCCCATAGGACACACACACATTTCCCCTTCATTTTTGGAGGGGAAAAAGTGCGTCCTATAGGGCGGAAAATACGGTAAAAAGGCATTATATGTTAATGAAAACACTAATCAAAGTATGTTATATTTTTACCAAAATCTGTATAATGTAGCCTCAAATGCTTCTGCCATAAGAAATTAATAAGAGCCCTGCTGGTTCAGACCAAAGGTCTAGCTATCTGTTCTCACACTTCTCAAAGAGATGCTTATGGGAAGCTCACACACAGGACATGAGTGCAATAGCACTATTCCATTCATAATCCCCCAACAATTGGTACTCAGGGGCATGCTGGAGATAATACATAGTCATCAGGACTCGGTAGCCTTTGATAGCCTTATCCTCCATGAATCTGTCTAACCCCTTTTAAAAGAATCAAGTTGGTAGCCATTACTATGTCTTGTGGTAGCAAATCTCATTGGTTGGCTGTGGAATATGAATCTTCCTATGAAAAATAATATTTTCATTGTATTTTAAAGCTTATTCATGTTGTTCCTCCTTTTCAGAACTACAAACGGCATATGGATGGCATGTATGGGCCCCCAGCAAAACGCCATGAAGGAGATATGTTTAATATGCAGTATAGTGGCCAGCAGCAAGATATGTTTAACCAGTACAGTGCTTACTCTGGACCAGACCGAAGGCCCATACAGGGACAGTATCCATATCCTTATAGCCGAGAGAGAATGCAGGCACCGGGACAAATGCAGCAACATGGAATACCTCCTCAGATGATTGGTGGTCCTATGCAGTCATCAGCCTCCAGTGAAGGCCCCCAACAGAACATGTGGCCCACAAGAAATGATATGTCTTACCCATATCAAAATAGGCAAGGCCCTGGAGGCCCTGCACAGGCCCCACCTTATCCAGGGATGAACCGCACTGAAGATATGATGGTCCCTGACCAGAGGATAAACCATGAAAGCCAGTGGCCTTCTCATGTCAACCAACGTCAGCCTTCTTACATGTCATCTTCTGCCTCCATGCAGCCTGTCACTCGACCTCCTCAGTCATCTTACCAGACGACGCCGTCGATGCCAAACCACATCTCTCGAGCGCCTAGTCCTGCATCCTTCCCACGCTCCCATGAAAACCGTATGTCTCCAAGTAAATCCCCTTTCCTGCCCTCCATGAAGATGCCGAAAGTTATGCCCACTGTTCCAGTCTCACAGGTCGCAGGTCCTCCAACCCAGCCACCACCAATTAGGAGGGAAATAACTTTTCCTCCAGGCTCTGTAGAAGCATCCCAGCCAGTCTTGAAACCAAGACGAAAGATTACCTCAAAAGATATAGGTAAGTGCTAGACAATGAAAAGGAGTCTCTTTTTAATTACAATATTTTAAAGGCTGCAGTTTTGTAAACTTACGTTGAGAAATTACCTTTGTTAAATTGCAACTATGCCCAAATTTCATAGCAGGAGTGACCATTTTCACCCCACCACTTAATCTACTTATATGAAGAAGGGCACTGCATACTTAGGCAAGAAGTTACTGTAACTGTGTGTTTTATTAAAGTTTTCATATTAGGTGTTGTCCTCCTGCTGTTTCTGACATTTGGTTTCTTCCTGAAATAAGCAGGATTTATGTGATTTCATTTTGGCACGGGGGAGCTAGAATCCAACGACTAATGAAGGGGACACCGTTTTGGTTACTTCTGGATCATTTGGTTACTTCTATGGCCATTTTTCACCCCCTCTTCCCCAAGAGGAAATTCAAAGTATACTTTGGAGAACCAAAGTATACTTTGCTTACTTACAAGAATGCATTTTGAGTAGACATTATGAGGGCTCAGAAGATAACATATGATTATGCAGAAAAAAGTATCAGTAGAGCACTCAAAAAATCCAAGCTGGGTCTGAGAACTGCAAGATTAAATCTGATTTTCCTCAAATCCTAACAGTTCTTCAAAAGTGGTTTCAATCTGCACCCAGAACTGGGTGTGACATACACAAACACGCACCCTTGTGTACATTCCTTAGTTAGCTTGAAAGAAAGGATAGCCAAAAGCCTTATTAATCAAACATATTTTGTTCCTCTCAACTCCTAATGCTTAAGAGTGGCTCATCTCTTCAATTTGCATAACGGAGCATGATAGCTAACGACCATGTTTGTTAGCCACAGATTAACCTTCTGTGCTGTTTTATTCAGCCAGTTCTCAAAATAGCAACATGGCTTTTTTCATCTTAAATAGGCAGTTTTTCCTGCTGTATTTAATATAATTCAGTGTTGTGTTCAGTGGAAGACATGCTAGTGAATTCTGCATATGAGAGTTGCCATTCCTGAACCTAACAAAGGAACTGTGACTATTCATACCATAATCTGGAATAAAAGCATCCCTTCTTCTCACTGATCCAAAATCTGTATGCCATTTGAAATCTAGCTTCTGGATCTCCTTTAGACAGAATGCTTATTAATGCTTTGTGTTCTTATTTTCCAGTGACTCCTGAGGCTTGGAGGGTGATGATGTCACTTAAATCAGGCCTTCTTGCTGAAAGTACCTGGGCTTTAGATACTATTAATATCCTTCTGTATGATGACAGTACTGTTGCTACTTTCAATCTCTCTCAGGTAGGTTTGATATTTCTCCAGAAGTCTGTTTATCTGAAACCTCCTAATGCCATATAGATAGATAGATAGATAGATAGATAGATAGATAGATAGATATTTTCCTTCATCTAAAACAGTCATAGGGCAGTTGACAACAAAATAAGGCAGTACAAAACATGTTGCATATGAAGAAAAAGCATTAGCAATTCATGGTGGGCCATAGCTCAGTGGCAGAGTATATGCTTCTTCTGCAGAAGGCCGTAGCTTTCTGTAGAAGAAAGCTTTTCCATGTTGGACAGGGAGTATCCCCATCTGAAACCCTGGGAGAGCTGCTGCCATTCAGTGTAGGCAATAGCTGGGCTAGATGGACCAGTGGTCTCACCTGATATAAGGCTGGTCCCCATGGAGTTCAATGGTATGCTCTTCCTTACAAGATTAGCAATTCACATAAAATACGTGTCACATCATTAGCAGCACCATAACTTTAAAGTGATTTTACCCCAACCTCTAAAGCTTAACAAACAGTTGAATTTACCTGCCATTTAATAAATACAAAGTGAGGCTGAAACATAGAATCACCACTGGAAACACCACTCAAATGTCCTAGTCATTCAGTGTTCCAAAGACTGACCCTTCAAAATTAAATCAGTATTTTTTTTATCAAAGCTCTCTTACAGCAGCTTGGTTCCTAAGATGTGAGAACAGACCCTTTCTCACAGCAGGGTTTTCCAGTTCCCTCTTTCCCTCAGCTCCTCAGCCAAAAGACACTGTTGGGAATCAAGGGGCCTTCTCGAACAGAACAGGGTACAGGAAGCTGCACTCAGATGGAAGAATCAGTAAAAAGTGCTTTGTACAAGAGCATCTTTAAATCCAAGCCAATATTTTTTTTCCTGGTTGAACATTTATGCTGCATATAGCTTTCACTAACAGCAGGAGGAACTCAAGAGTGCCTTGGATGGAGCACATCAGTTGGTAATAAAAGCCTTCAAGAGCTTATCACAGTCATGAAAACTATATTGGCTACTACTGATATATTGTCAGCTCTTCCTTAACTTGAAGACTAAAGTGCATCACAGAATTAGGAAAGGTGTGGGAGATGGGAGAGGAAAAAATATTTAAATAATTATTTGCATATGACATAAAAGATCACTATTTGTGGGGCCATACTTTCAAAAGACTTCACCTCTTCCAGAACCAAGCCTCTTACATTCACCTTCTTTTTGCAATTTAATGTTATATTTCAAGTGAAAGTAAATTTCTACTAGATTCCACTAAAGAAAGTTTCTACTAAATATCACAAGATATCACTAGAGAAGACTGATTTCTTTGATGCAAAAGACTTGCACTATAGGGATTAAGAAGCAGTATGAAAACCCTTTTGTGATCTGCCACTGCTGCTAGATTCCTTGCAGGGTGAGAATTGCAAGTGTGGCAATTATTCTGGCTTGGTTTTTTATTCACAAGTAGTTATGAGTGCATCATTTCATGCAATATGGAACAATGAACAGGTTTGTAAATAGCCACTTGCTTGATCACCTGAAATGAGTAGTAATCATTTCCAGGACACCAGACAGGAAAGCTTTTGTAAATTAGAAAAGAATTGTTTTTACTTTTTTTGCTTTTAGAACACTGAAGTGCTATAAATCACGCTATAGATATGTATGTTGAAGGGCTACTACCAACATTTATGAGCTGGAAAATAGGGATTATGAGCCAGCTCAAATACATACAGTGGTGCCCCGCAAGACGAATGCCTCGCAAGATGGAAAACCCGCTAGACGAAAGGGTTTTTGCGTTTTTGAGCTGCTTCGCAAGACGAATTTCCCTATGGGCTTGCTTCGCAAGACGAAAACGTATTGCGAGTGTTCCAATTTTTTTTCCGCTTTCCCCCCCTTTTTCTAAGCCGCTAAGCCGCTAATAGCCTTTTAGCCGCTAAGCCTTTAATAGCCGCTAAACCGCTAATAGCGCTAATCCGCTAATAGGGTTGCTTCGCAAGACGAAAAAACCGCTAGACGAAGAGACTCACGGAACGGATTATTTTCGTCTTGCGAGGCACCACTGTATTCAGTATCTATTTCTCCATCTAAGTTCCTTCACATGGTTAGTGTGTGGATAAATTTAGATGGGGACATGCTGTAGCCTGTCCAGAGACTTTGTGGGATAACGTGGGTGGGGGAGAGTGGGAGGTCTGGTTTCAATAAATGCATGTCTTTGCAATAATTTCAGCAAAATAGAAATTCATGAATTTTAAGAAGCAAATGGCCATGGCAAAGTGGCCTCACTCACCCTGACTTCAAATGTACTCTCCTTGTACTCCTGTATTTAGCACCATTCCAGTAAGAAAACATTACAAGGACACAGTGTAAGTGGAGTTGTATCTATAGGTTCTCTTCCTCTGAGGGCAGAGGGAAGACCCTTTATTCCAGAGGAACACTCAGTTTGTGTGCCTGTGTGTGTTTAAATAATTGTGACTATTTTGTAAGATCCAAAAAGTTCAATTGTGGGATAAAATAAAAAATAAAACAATAAGTAATAAAAACTTTTAATATTAAATTAAATATTAAATACAGTTTGGGGATTTCCTTTAAAATGTGCGAACTACAAGGGTTATAAATACTTTATATTTTTATTACTCCATTAAATCTTTTTAGTATTCCCAGATCACTAAATGCCTACATTTAGAGAATGCCCCAACAAGGTTTGTTTTATGTGTAAAATGAAGAGTAAATTAACATCTTTCTGAAAGTATGCCTACTGCTGCCAACACAATTCTGTTTCACCTGAAATGTTCCTCTTAACGTTCTTATGTTATTTTTTGTTTCTTCAGTTATCTGGTTTTCTTGAGCTTTTGGTGGAATACTTTAGAAAATGCCTGATAGATATATTTGGAATCCTCATGGAATATGAAGTCGGACATCCAGGACCAAAAATACTTGACCATAATTCAGCCCAGAAAGAGGATGCCCAGTCTGCAACGCAAGAAGCCAGCAAAGAAGAAAACAATGATGAATGTATTGATTATTTTGGTGAATTTGAGGATGAGGAAGAGGAAGAAGAGGAAAATGAGAACCCTGAAGAAGAGAAGAGCACTGTTCTTGCTCCCCCTGGTGCCATTGCTGATCCAAGTGAGAGGCCAAAACAAGCCAGTAAGTTTGACAAGCTGCCAATAAAAATCGTAAAGAAAAACAACTTATTTGTTGTCGACCGATCTGACCAGCTGGGGCGTGTTCAGGAATTCAACAGTGGACTCCTCCATTGGCAGCTGGGTGGGGGTGATACAACCGAACACATCCAGACCCACTTTGAGAGTAAGATGGAGATTCCTCCTCGCAGGAAACCGCCTCTTCCATCCAACTCTTCAAGTAAAAAGAGAAATGTGGAGGGGAAAAGAGAACCTGAGGAACAGCAAGACAAAAGCATATCAGCCACCATTGATGATGTCTTGTCAGCTCGTCCAGGAGCACTGTCTGAAGACTCAGACTCTAGTTCTCAGACAGATAGCAGTAAATTTCCATTTGGGATCCACCAAGCCAAAAGTCATCGGAATATCAAGTTGCTAGAGGATGAGCCACGGAGTCGAGATGAGACTCCTCTATGCACCATAACTCACTGGCAGGACTCTCTGGCCAAACGTTGCATCTGTGTGTCAAACATTGTCCGCAGCTTGTCTTTTGTGCCTGGCAATGATGCTGAAATGTCAAAACATCCGGGCTTGGTGCTAATCTTAGGAAAGTTGATACTTCTCCATCATGAACACCCAGAAAGAAAGCGTGCACCACAGACATATGAAAAAGAGGAAGAGGCGGACAAAGGGGTGGCCTGCAGCAAGGATGAGTGGTGGTGGGACTGCCTTGAGGTCTTGAGGGATAATACATTGGTCACATTAGCCAACATTTCTGGGCAGCTAGACTTATCTGCTTACACGGAAAGCATCTGTTTGCCAATTTTGGATGGCTTACTGCACTGGATGGTGTGCCCATCTGCAGAGGCACAGGATCCTTTTCCAACTGTGGGGCCCAACTCAGTCCTGTCGCCTCAGAGACTTGTACTGGAAACCCTGTGTAAACTCAGTATCCAAGACAATAATGTGGACCTTATCTTGGCCACTCCCCCATTCAGTCGTCAGGAGAAACTCTATGCTACTTTAGTTAGGTACGTTGGGGACCGCAAAAATCCAGTCTGCCGAGAAATGTCCATGGCACTCTTATCGAACCTTGCCCAGGGGGACACATTAGCAGCAAGGGCGATTGCTGTGCAGAAGGGAAGCATCGGAAACTTGATAAGCTTCCTTGAGGATGGGGTCACTATGGCCCAGTACCAGCAGAGCCAGCATAACCTCATGCACATGCAGCCCCCGCCTCTGGAGCCACCTAGCGTAGACATGATGTGCAGGGCAGCCAAGGCTTTGCTGGCCATGGCCCGGGTGGAGGAGAATCGCTCAGAGTTCCTATTGCACGAAGGACGTTTGCTGGATATCTCAATATCTGCTGTCCTGAACTCTCTGGTTGCATCTGTCATCTGTGATGTACTTTTTCAGATTGGGCAGTTATGACATAAGTGAGAAGCCAAGCATGTGTGAGTGGAGATTAGAGGGTCACATATAACTGGCTGTTTTCTGTACTTGTTTATCCAGTGTAGGAAGAAGGAAAAAAAGAATCTTTGCTCCTCTGCCCCATTCACTATTTACCAATTGGGAATTAAAAAAATATATTAATTTGAACAGTTATGGAATTAATATTTGCTGTCTATGTGTATAAGTACATCTTTTTATTTTATTTTTTTAACCAAAGTCTGTCTAGTACATTCAAAGGTCACACTTCTTTTCCATAGATATCATTTTCAAAAAAACCTATTTTTTATTTTTTTGCATGTTTGTATCACATATTTTTTGGGAGGGGAAGCAAACTAGGGATACTGAGGGTTGAAATGTTGCAAAACATGATTTGAGAGGCGGGGGGAAGGCTCACCACTCTGAAGCGCAAAAGTGGGGGAAATATACTAAGTTACTGTGTGTTTTATTTTTGAAGAATGAAAGAAAACCCAACCACCCTTTATGCCGTTGCCCAAAGCACTCTGTGCAATAGAAGAAAGTTAGTGATGTAGGTGTAGCGGATCAAGGAAGGGGGTCGGTCCATAGTCTGCATATGAAATTATCTTGGTTTCTCTGCAGGAGAATGGTTACATTAGGCTAGGAGCAAAACAAATTCTTTAGGAAAGTTAAAACACAAACCTGAAGACGATCAACATGAATTGCTTCCTCACCAGAACTGTCACATCAGTATCTATTGTTTGACCTTCCACAGTGACAGTTCTTCACAATTCCTTTTAATCATTTTAAATATTTTTTTATTGCCTAAGGGCCGTGATGTATATAGAAGTTGTACATTAAACATACCCTCATCTCTCTTTTTTTAAATACGTACAAGGATTTTTTTTTTCATGATGTGGTAACTACAAAGTGATGGTAGACTTAATTTTATTATTATTATTATAATTATTATTATTATTATTATTATTATTTTGTTCGGGCCATGTCTCTAAAAAACAGTAACAGAAAAACACCACCACGAGGGTAATGTACAAGTTTCTGTATGTATAAAGTCATGCTCTATTTCGGGAGAGCAGTTGCTCACAACTTGCTTTATAAATCAAGATGTGGAAATGGTTACTTATGGATTGATTTAAGAAATTGGTTACCAGTCTACAGGAAAAATAATACTTATACAGGAAAAAAGGAAGAAAAACAACTTCAAAGATTTTTCAGTGAGAAGAATCCGCATTTGTATTTCAAAATAATGTAGTTTAAAAAAAGACAAAAAAACTTGATGTAAATTCCTCCTTTTCCTCTGGCTTAATGAATTATCATTTATTCAGTATAAAATCTTTATATGTTCCACATGTTAAGAATAAATGTACATTAAATCTTGTTAAGCACTGTGATGGGTGTTCTTGAATAATGTTCTCATTTCACCATAAGGTCAAACCAGTTCAGTTGGTAAGAGGGAAGCTTACTATTTTCCTCTTAGCCGTGATGGTTGAGCATGAAGTATTTTCATCTGATGTTGCAACAAGCACAGAAATAATGGCTGCTAGTATTTGCAAAAAGCAGACCAAAATGGTGGAATTTTTTGACTTACAAAAAGCAAATGAGAGTTACCTGCTGATCATTTCCACTGTTTGTCCATAGAGGATGCTACATTCAAGGATGGAAGTAAGTTTTTGAATAAATAACCATTGGTAAAATATATTTATATCTGGCAGTAATTAGTAGGAAAGAGCCAGCTTATACTCTGATTATAGCCTTTATAGACATCCAGAAGCTTGATCCAGTGTTGTTTTTTTGTTTATTTGGTCAAAGGAGCTTCAGTAATAATTCACTCACAACAACTGCCACATGCATCTTAATGGAGGAAGCACATTTGCAAGCATATTTCTTTGAATGTACAAATTTGGTCCTCATGGAAATGAATGAGGCAGCAGCAAAGGATACACTTTGCAATGTACGGTATTCTTTCCCTACTGCTCCAGAAACATTGGATGAATACAGATACCATCTCAACAGAAAGTCCATTCTGTACGGTGTTGGAATCAAGCCTTCAGCACTTACCCTTTGGAATTTCCTCAAATTCGGCGGGCACCTATTGAAGACCTTCCTTTTCCCAGAACACATTCTAAGTGAAGATTTTTGTCCCATTTTTGTATCTGTATTGAACCTGAATTTGTTTTATATATGTCTTAATGTTGATGCTTTTATTGTTAAATGACTTCAGATTATTTTATGGGAAGCAATTCAGAAACCATTGGTGGCAAAGCCAATGGCATAGTTCCTTCCCACACTAACATCACCTTTTGTAAGAATGGCATTCATCTGGGAAGGAAGTAAATCACTGGTGGTTATTCATCTCTTTCCAGAGTTGTAGCAACAGAGAAGTGACTTTCACATTGCTGTGGCAAAGAATGAATTGCTGCTCAGAACTCTCACCAAAAGTGTTAAGGGGTCTTACAGAACAGGGCCCTAAGGGGCATATCTCAAGAATTACTCCTTTCCTATAAAAAGACACTCTGATTGCTGTTTCATCTTAAATGCTGACTTGGTTAGGAGTTCCTGCATATTTCTCAATTTTTTCTCCATTTTTAGTCACTATGGGACTCCTGGAAAATATGTTATCCCAGTAGGCATCCTGATAATCTTGTTCGTATAACTTGCTCTAACACATTAATAAAGGAGATAATTTAATGGACAGGCAAAGTACATACTATTATCATCCAGGTTTGAAACGTGACTCCCTTGTGTCACAAAAAGTAATTTTTCCTTCTTCTGCTGTAATCTATTCACTCTTATATCGCCCATAGTAACAGTCTCTCCTCTTTGTCTCTTGCATAACAATGCATTCAGAAATATATGTTAAATTATAGCCCACTTGTAACTGCACAGAAGCAGATTTAGGCAGCTATTTTTAAAAACCACTCAATGGTGGGGAGCTCTATCTAATGCTCTTCTGACTTCTTAGCTAGGTTATACAAAGAAGTTTTGCATAACTTCAGCCTGTTTTCAGAACCTCCACTCTTTCTGTCTTTGTTATGTCTGTTTGTACTGCACTGATTAAGTAGTTAAGATATGACCGGGGTAAAAAAAAACCCTCAATGTGCCATTTAAACATGGCTAAAAACATTTGAATGGTGCTGACTATGAAGAAAGAACCATATCAATTTCATCAGGGTTGCTGGTCCATGGAGTAGACTTGACCTGCTCCACCACTCTATCATTGTGGTCAAAATGGTTTTAACAGATTAGCCATCAAAAAGTGAAATTGTGAAATGGCACCAACTGGAAAGAAAAACATTGTGCAGTGTGTGCTCTAAATAAAGGGGCTTTTGGGGGGATGCTGTAATCGACTAAACATGTTCTGTAAGCTGCTGGTGTGTGAACTTGCCTTCCCCAACTTGGTGCCCTGGAGAAGTATTGGACAACTGTCCCTGACCATTGGCCATTCTAGTTTGGGCTGATGGGAGTTGTAGTCCAAAACATTTGGAGAGCCCCAGTTGGGAAAGTCTTATGTATCACCAACAGTGGATTGGAAAGAATAATTATAGGATGGTTTCTGCTTATTAATTGCTCTTTCAGCTCATCTGAGCAAGTTTGTATAGATGATCTAAAATGCTGTATAGGGCTGCCAGATAAATTGTTAAAAACTAAGGTAAGTGTTTTTTAATATGTGTTAGGATCAGGAAGTTAATTCTTTTAAGAAAAGGAGCATTCCTTCAGGACAAACAAGATATGAAGGAATTGATACATGAGCAAATTCACTGTTTAACTGTACAATAATTGTGTTGGCTTTGAGCCAGATCGTTTCCTACTCATTCACAGAAAAGAAGATAATTTTGCACACCAAGACATCACTGACCAGCAGGAAGTCCGGAGGTGAAATGATTTTCATTCGCTGCTATTGTAACCTGCTTACATTCTCTTTATGACATTTGACTTTCATGTGTTAAGAGCAAAGGAATCTACCTCTGTATGCATGCGTCCTTCTTTTTCAAGTGCCCAAAGAAGAAAGGGAAGACAACAAAGAAACAGCAGAGAGATACCTCTGAAATAATCCAATACCAACAACACTTACACTTGAGTCTTCTTGGGCTGTGCCCTGAAGCCCTTTTTTGCCACTTTGACAAAGCAGGATCTCTCAATAGCAAACACACGTCTCTTCCTATATCCATTTTTCAAATAAAAATAGAGCATTCTATGGCAGTCACTGAGAATATGTTGTATTGAAGGAAAGTGGGTGAGGGATTAGAACAGGAGACAACTGGAGAGATGATCAAAGCTTTACTTTTTGAACTTTGGTCTTAGGATCAGGCTGTATGTTCTATCAGTCCACATAGAGGCCGACTGCCAGTACTTTCTTATGAGATCACCTCCAAACAGAAAGTTGACATGTAAAATGTTTCTAGTCATGTCATTCACCATGCTGTTTAGAGCTGCCCATGCCACCGCCAATGTTAACTGGTTGTGGTATGAATATACTCCACATGAATTAGCCTGATCCAATGGTGAGGGTTGCTGGTCAGTAGCGTTATGAAGAATATACTTATTCAATTGCTTTAGCTTGGTCATTTCTCAAAATTGCATTTTGTTTTCCAAGACATTAGCAGATTCTGAATATTTTGTTTAATTGAGAGTTTTGTTGCTTTGTTGAAGGGACCTATGGGTGAACTCCCTTAAGTTTTGGTGATGAGTTGTAGTGCTACACTATAATGGACACAATAGGTCATCTAGCCCAGGACAGCCAACATGGCACCTTCCAGTCTCTGTTGGACTCCATTTGCATCTGCCTCAGCCAGCATTGCTAATGGTCAGAGATAATGGCTACCCCGATCTAGTCTAACCCTTTCCCTAATATAAGGTATCCTCTATCCTGTAATTCATTGCTTTGCTCTTTTGTACTTGAGTTTTCAGACTTCTGTAAAATTGCTTATTTATCCTTATAATTGGCCGTGGCATCATTAGATTTCATTCTGTTAAATCATAAATCATTTTAATCTATCACAGGGAAACTCCAGGAGTTTCTCTTTATGTGTATATACACTTAACATCCTGTTCTATGAATCTTTGAGGCAATATTCCTGTCTGTGTTGCCACATTTACTCTGCAGCAACCATATATTTTCACTTTTTAGATAAGGGATTAATCCCACTGACTAGGTTTCTTAGAGACAAAATTTCATCTCCGGATTGCATTTCCAAAAAAGCTTAGAAAGCACTGAATTAGATATATATTGGATTGTATGTTTTCTAAAGCCTAAAAGACAATTCCTACTAGTCCCAGTGTGAGCTAGCTCCCTTAGTACTTGCTGACCAAAATGACGACTTTGGCTCCAGTATGGATCCTGAGTTGAGCTGCTCCGCCCACTGAATAGGCACTGAATCTTGCTTTAGTATTGCAACATTACGCTTTACAATACTTTTTTCTTCTTCCTACGGAGTTGATTGTGGGGCAAAAGACATGGCAGCTGAGGAAGGTCTGGTTTGGAACAATTCCCCCTGGGATAATAAGGATGAAGGTGATCAAATTGTGGTGATTTAAATAGGGGAAGAGTAAAACTAGACTTTCAGAGTGCAGGGGCACATGATATTCAGAGAGCCAAAGCACTGTAGCCTAAAACACAAGTGCAAAAGACACTCAGAGGGACTCAAAAAATGAGTCCCTCTAAGTGTCTTTTGCACTTATATAGCTTATATGGTAGGCTAGAAGCCTCTAGGCCAAGATGAGTGAACTTGGTCTTAGAGCACAGCACTGATATAGCAAGCATAATGCAATCCTGATGGGATGCAGGTAACCAATGAAATACATTTATCTCAACAAAAATTCTATAGGAAGGAGAAAGAGGAGCATTGTGGGCATGGTGTTGCCCTATATGTATGTCAATGAGGGCATTGAGTCTGACAAGCTAGAATTTGTAAAAGGGGCAGACTCCTCCACAGACCGAACATCACTGGTATCTCTGCCATGAGCCTTTTAGTGCTGCTCTATTAAATGTGTGTTAAGCCTCACAATTGTTGTTTCAGAACGTTTGTTTGTTTGCTTTTACCAATTTCCATACTTTTGTCTTTAGCACATCTATTTGAATGTAACATTACAATTAGCCCTTAGTTGCTTAGCTGACAGGCCTACCCACCTCAGAAACACTGTATACTAACTAACATAATTTAAAGCAGACAGCCCAAAGATGTGAGGAAGGGAGACCTTTTGAAACAAAAGTCTAATTTTGGCAGTATTATTCTGGGCAGAGCCTACCTCGTGCAACCCTACTTTATGCAGTTTAAAAAAAATTATGGCTGTATAAAATCTGATTAATTATCATAGTTAAGTCCTGAAATGCATGGCATTATCTTTTTTGATATTACCCATTATGAAATAAAAGCCTGCATCTCCCTTGTTATGCTCCAGATGTCTCACTTTTAAAATCAGTGGCCTCACCTCATGTTCCATCTCCACTTTACATATAATTAAGCACATTGTCCTAGCATATTAGCATGCCTCTTACCACAGAATTTGAAAGGGAAGATTTGCTTCTCTCTTTTTTTGTCTTTTCCTCGCACCTGTTAAAGAAAGCCTCGCTCCCCTCTGAGTCATCTTGCAGCAAAGCAGCTTTCTGATATTTCGGAATACTGTACCTAACTATATTCATTTATTAATCCATGGATAATTACTAACTCTGTGGCCTCTATAATTTAGCACTTGCCTCTGGCCTCCACGCCTCTTGGCACATCCCCACTGCTGCTGTTCCACTCTGACAGCGGAGCCACACGGCAGCCATCTTTAGTGGTTTGGAAGCTGTAAGTACACCCACATCGTTCTTCCTTTTACCCCAGTGACATATCCAGCCTTAAAATGCCTGAAGGAGGAGAATATGCAACTGTTAAAAGTCCAGTGCAAATATCTCTTCTCTCAAAAACCCCAATTCTTTGTACGAAGCATTGCCTGACAGAGCCCACTAAGCTACAGAGGGGAGGCACAAAACAGGAGTAGGCCGAAGTGCAGGATGAACCCTGTGCCAAAGCCAGGCGTGTTTAGCCTCTCCAGCACCATTGCAGGGTGGGGTCCACTTTGTAGCCCTGGAGAATTGCTGTCTCCTTAAGACTAAAAGGAAAATGGAAATCAATGTTGGATGGTATGGTTTGGTTATGAACAAATATAGGAAGGCTTCAGCGGCTGACTTGGCATTCTCAGAAAGGAGGGAACGGAGGAGAGGAGGAGGAGCTTCTGCTCCTTGCCTCCTTCAGTTGCTTTTGCCCTCAGGAGCTGTGGCTATATATAGTACAAAAAACGTGGTCCAACTCCTGAACCTAAGGAGAAAAAGGTTACCCTTGTTCAGTGCTTTTTTTCTGGGGGTACGCAGGAGTACGCATACCCCTAAACATGTTGTGAATCTAAGTTTGGCCTCCTTGAGGGGCAGTATTTCAATACGAGTAGGAAAATGAGAGTACAGTGGTACCTCGGGTTACAAACGCTTCAGGTTACATACGCTTCAGGTTACAGACTCCGCTAACCCAGAAATAGTACCTCGGGTTAAGAACTTTGCTTCAGGATGAGAACAGAAATCGGGCTGCAGCGGCGCAGCAGCAGTGGGAGGCCCCATTAGCTAAAGTGGTGGTTCAGGTTAAGAACAGTTTCGGGTTAAGAACGGACCTCCGGAACGAATTAAGTACTTAACCCGAGGTACCGCTGTACCCCTAAACATTTTTTAGGGGGGAAAACACTGCCCTTTTCCTCTTCTGAAACTTTCCCATAGAGCATAGGAACCACAAACCCGATGGCATGCATCTGCCTGACCCTAAGCACCACCTCCCTGCTCTTCAATTATTTAGAGACTTGAACAGACCAGAAGAGAAGAGAAGAGAAGAGTTTTGGATTTGATATCTCGCCTTTCACTCCCTTTAAGGAGTCTCAAAGCGGCTAACATTCTCCTTTCCCTTCCTCCCTCACTCTTCTTCTTCTTCTTTTTCTTTAAACTCATCTACTTCTGTGTATCTTAGGAGTCCCCTCAGTATGCCGTGTCCCTGATCTATTCTTGGATTATCCTGTTTGGCTTCCTAACCAGATAGGTACAGAATCACTCAAGTTTAATATTAAGAGGGAGCAAGTATAGCCCTCAACAAAAGTAATAATAATAATAATAATAATAATAATAATAATAATAATAATAATAATAATAATAAAAAAATGTTGTGTAGCACCCTATACCCACAGGTCTCAGGGCAGTTCACAGGATAAAATAAGAACATAAAACCACAAAATATATAATAAAAATAACCCAATAACTCCTCCCAACACATTT
Organism: Podarcis bocagei; assembly: GCF_964188305.1. Classification (NCBI taxonomy): domain Eukaryota; kingdom Metazoa; phylum Chordata; class Lepidosauria; order Squamata; family Lacertidae; genus Podarcis; species Podarcis bocagei. The sequence goes on from NC_138127.1 coordinate 55,176,142, forward strand.
TAAAAGGGCAGAGGATGTCAGTTAACGTTAAAGAGGAACGTTTTTGCCTGGCACCTAAGGTGTATAACAAAGGCACCAGGCAAACCTCCCTCGGGAGAGCATTCCACAAATGGGGAGCCACTGCAGAAAAGGCCCGTTCTCGTGTTGCCACCCTCTGGACCTCTTGTGGAAGAAGCCCAGGAAGAAGGGCTTCAGAAGATGATCTCAGAGTCCAAGTGGGTTCACATGGAAAGAGGCGGTCCTGAGCCATTTAAGGCTTTATAGGTCAAAACCAGCACTTGGAATTGGCCCACCCAGAAACGAAAATGCTGCACTGTATTCCCAACCCCTAACAGAAGCTTCCGCGTTCAGGATTTCAACCTGGAAAAACTGTCCTTTAAACTTCCATTTCTTATAAAACATTGCCATATAATGTGTGGAGGTGAGGTTTTAAACTCATCCTGTGCATCTACCGATCCTTAATCACCCATCCAGGAAATAAGTAATAAAAACTGAGGACTCAACGCATCCAGTTCCCCCATCATTTTCTCCTGCACCCCATCCAACTGACACCCCCAGCTGTCTGTTGCTCAACTGCCCCCAAGCTTTCTATAGATCTTGGATTCTCACTGGGCCTCTGGGCATAAGGTCCTTCCTGGGTTTTTTTAAATTGGATTTTTAATTTACAGACTAGTTTATTTCTGCACACCTACAGCTATGCAAAAGCAGTTTTACCTTATATTCTGCTTCCAGATTAATAGGCATAGAACCACTCACCTAGCAAAGGAATAAAAAAATTACCACATTTACTCAAATCTAATGCACCATTGAATCTAATGCACACCTCAATTTTCAGAACCTTTAAACCAAAAAAAGTATTTGCTGGTGAATGAAAATGTGCTATCGAATCTAATATGCACCTTAATTTTTGCAATGAAATTTGACCCAAAAAAGGTGAGCATTAGATTCGAGTAAATACAGTGTATATTCAAACACCAAAATCCAGAAAACCATAAGCAAATTTCAGGTCAGTGTATCCACTGATGGCTTCACAGTGTCCAACCCATCTAAGCTGTGGCTAGCATTATTCAAAGTAGCATCGTTGGTCATCTGTAAGTAGGGATGGGGGGAAATTCAGTTCAATTCAATTTGTATTTAAAGATGAACTGAACTTTCCCAAACAATGTGCATTCTAAAACACAGCCATCTTTCCAAATTCATGCTTCTCTGATTTTTTGCAGTGCAGCTCCAGCCAAGTAATGTGTAGAAAAATGCCTATACTAGGGTAAAATGTCCCTTAAAATGTATATATTGGTGCAAAGAACTTACAAAAATGCATTTTATTGGGGGAAATTGTTTTGCAAAAATGCATTTTATTGGGGGAAATTGTTTTGCAAAAATGCATTTTATTGGGGGAAATTGTTTTGCAAAAATGATTGTATTGGGCAAAATTGAATAAGGGAGAAAAGTATTTCATAAAATTTATACACCACCTTATTGCTTTTTTAAAAAAACCCCTCAAAGTGGTTTACAATTCACACTAAAATGCTGGTGATTTTTTTTAGAGCTCTTTAAAAAGAAAGAAAGATCAAACTGGTTTGGAAATGTGGATCTGCACTTAAGATTTGGGGGGAAAAGAGAAACTGAGAGAAGTCAAAATTGACAAACTCATCCCTCCCTCCCTGTAAGGAAAGTAGGTGGTTAAGAGCTAATGTTTATGCTAGGGCCATTATTTGCTTTCATCTTGCCCTATCAGAAGTTACTTGAAGCTATCAACATTACTTGAAGCTAAGACACATTGACAGTGTCTTAATCAGGGCACACAGTGTGCATGCTCCATGTGCCGCCACCATGTGCTGGATGCAGCCTGGCCCCCTGTAGAATCACATATTCCTTTGGTTACAGATCACCTGAGCCATGCAGTGAAACCTGTTTCTACACACAGGTTGGCTTATCCAGAGCAGGCTGATATTCTCCACAATCATGAATGCTTTCACATTGTAAACTGGCCTGAGATCTGTAGATGAAGGGTGGTAGCAAAACCTCCCTCTCCTAGCTAGGCAGCAGAGCCCACTTACCACCACTGAGATATGGGAGCACAAGAATTGCCCTTCAACAGGACAAACCAGCAGGCATCCCAAATGTTCCGAGCTACGAGATAAAGGAAATGGTTCTGCATGCAATAAAACAAAACCAATGAAAAAAGTTCTTCTTTTCAGTAAATTATGGTTCTAGGGATCTCCCCACCTCCTCGACTGCTCGGTGCTTGGAGTTACATTATGTCTCAAGTAACTCTCCTGATGACAGTAGCTATCATCGGATCATTAAGAATTTGCCATTGCCTGACCTTACATGGAAGGATATAGATGAAGATGCCACGTAAAAAACCAGCCCATTTTCATTTCTTCACCCTCACAAATCACTGTTAATTTAAAGCTCTGCTACCTTTATTCAGAACCAGGAGACCTGTCATAAGGCTATCAGCTACCCTTTGAGAAGTGCATAGGTAGTTTCTCTACTAAAATATATTTAGATCTGCCAACTGGTCTTTCTTTCCCCTTTCTGCCTATCCTCAGTTCCTAGCTTTCCAATTATAGCTCACAACTAACCTGCTAGTGACCTGCACTCCATGCTCTAGCACACACTTTGCTTCCTGCAAAATCAATTTCCCCAACTAATTATAGCCACTGGCACCTCCCGTAATGGGCCCATAATAATAGAAGAACCATAGCTGCAACTGGTATTCTGTGTTTCAGAGGAGAAAAATGGGCACATCTTTATAACCATTGCCAATAAAAAACCAAATTTGTCATCTAGAGAACCTGAGTTCTGTGCCAAGAAAAGCCCACTTACGTGATTTGAGTAAATTTTACAAATCTCACAAAGCTGCATCTATTTGTTTATTTTGCAGGCTTTATTCTGCTTCTCATGTTATTGAGGATGGGATTAGAAACTCCACCCCATGACAACTAGAACTCATTTTCTGCCTTACCATCTGAGATTTCATCAAACAATGCCCACAGGTTTTTCGAGCTTGTCTCCACTAATAACTAGAATGCTGCTTTTTTTAAAAGAATAAGACTGTCAGTTGAGATTCATTATCTGCACAAAGCAATCTACAAAAGAAACATGGAGTTCTGTCTCCATGTCCAAACACTGGATAATCTCTGGATGGACTCGGCTACGATGCCAGACAAGCACCTGGTAGACCAACTCCCAAATTCAATGCCCTACTCAGGAAGGATAGAACTCTAGCTAACTAACTAACAACTATTGGTGGGACCCAATAGCTTACCACGGGCCCTTTAGATCTGCAGGTGCAAAACTATCAGTGCAGTGTCATCCCAACCAGAAGCCATAGTGGCTTCTCCACATTCAGATGGACTTGTGTTGATGAGTTTGAACTAGAAATAGCTCAGAGGCAGGGTACAAATGATCTCTTACTAGAGGTGAAAACACATGTCCTTCTGCAGTCTGTGGTACACATTATTTCTTATTTTCTGTATCATCCCTGTGGTGATCAAACCACATCTTTGTTGTTTCATAGTGGATATCTGCTAAAATGTGTAACAAAGTTAAGCCGAGCCAGCATTGTTAAGTTGATGTCGTTGTACCTCTGCTGGATAGTGCCTGAGACGTTCCCAGTGATGAATGAAACACTCCCCATTTCAATAGAATTTATACTTTAAAAATCCATCTTGGAAATTGAACTTGCCCCTGCTAGAGGAATCCTATTTGGAGGGTCACCTGGAGCTCCCAAAGGCAATGATGAGCAGTCCATGTTAAGGAATTGTGAGGCAGAGCAGGAGGCAGATATGCTACCTTGTGTAGACTGCCTTCCATTTGTCTCCTCCTCTGCTCAATATTTGTTGCTGCTTCCACTTGTAAGAAAAAATATTACAAATATACCATAGATCTCCTTGTCCAAAGGGAAAAAAGAATCTCGGGAATGTCTGGGAATGGTTGGGAAGTGGGAGCTTATAACATTTTAAGTCCTACGATACAAAAGTGGCATAAAAAGGTAAAGGTAAAGGACCCCTGACAGTTAAATCCAGTCGCAGACGACTCTGGGGTTGCGGTGTTCATCTCGCTTTACAGGCCAAGTGAGCAGTTGTAGGTGGGAAGGGCAGAGCCAGGGTACAATTAAGCCATACCTTTGAATGGCCTGTTTGTGTCCACACAGGAGCAGAATCTAGGATCAGTATAATCTTCCCCTACCATCCTGGGAACACTAGTTCCTTCCTCAAAGAACTATAATTCTCAACACTCTTAACAATGTGCTTTAAATGTATGGTCTAGATCAGTGGTTCCCAATTGGTGGTCCACAGATCTCAAGGGGTCTGCGTAGCCCACCGAGGGAGTCTATGTCACTATTTACATAGCAAAAACGTACCACTGAGATATCAACATTTTCAAAATTTTGGCTTGGCTTTTGAAAAACAGGGGGTCCACAGTACTTAGCTAATTGGGAACCACTGGTATAGATCCTTTAATAGAAGACTGGCTGAGGTTAATCATTTTGTATTTGATCTTTAGCTATTCTGGGTAATGCCCAAGTAAGTCAGAGAAGACCAACTTAAATCAATGGACTTCGATATTGCTTCCAATGGGTCTACTATGAGTATAACTAAAGTTAGATAAGAATAACATTATTCTTATATATGGTTTATTATATACCGCTGCTAAATTAATTCCATAAAAAGACACTATCAACCCCATAGCTGTCTATCCACGTGTATGCTCTCATGAGGCAAGGAGTCTCTCTCTCTCTCCTCTCATTCACCCCAGGTATGGTTTCACAGAGGCTTCAAACGAACTTGAGGCTAAAGGAACTAAACCATAATTGATATCTTCAGAAATATAGTCCTCAGAATATTATTGATGGCAAACATCTTGCTAGGGTTGGTCAATATTCTAAACAGAATGCAGAGGGAGGCAAATACTTTGCAAGATGCAAAGATGTCAGAAGCTAGTTTGTTTTTTAGAAGAATTGTATGCTGTGCCAATTCATTTCTCTATGGCAACCTTTTATGGAACTTTTCTTAATACACACAGTGAATTTAATCTGCTGAGATCTGAGACATGTAACTCCTCCAGGAAAATTATAGATTGCAATTTTAATTGAAAAAGACTGGCTATAAACTGATCTCTAGCATTATGATGACTAATTACATTTCTCCTTTCATAATTAACAAACTTTGAAGTAGTTTATATATTAGGTGCTTGCCCCCAGCCCTTGTAGGAAAAAGTGTTTTCTATGCTGGGAAAGGGAGAAAAAACTGTTCTCTTAAAAAAACACAACCCAGTCCTATGCAGTGTTGGATATACCGCAGTTACCGGTAGGTTGCAGTCCTGAACACAATTACTGGGATTAATTCACACTGAACGTGGTGCATTGGATTCGAGTTAATTACACAAGGGTTTAAGCATAACTAATTCTTCCTGGGATCGCAGTCCTAATCTTTTTACCTTGTACTAAATTACCTGGGATGCTATGAAAAACTGCTTTTGGGCAAACAATGCTGAAACAATGTGGCGATGCCATTACTAGGCCATCTAACTGTCAGCATACTGGAAGAGAAGTTTCCATATTATATAAAGCAGGGGTGGAGCACATGTGGCTCTTCAGATGACAGCAGACTCAAACTCCATTCCACCCCAGCCAGCAGGGCCAACGATGACTTATTTATTTATTCAAATGTGTATATGCCATCTTCTACATTAGATCTTGAGGCTGCACAGAAACAGAAGCTGGGAATCCAGCAACGCCTGGAGGGACCAGGCTTCCTATCCTTGCTATAGCATAATAACATTTATACCAATATAATACAGATGACCTGTAAAATTAAAACAACAAAGAGTCTTCTAGCTCCTTAAAGACCAACAAATTTATTATGGCATAAGCATTTGTTGGTTGGAGTGCAACAGAGGCAATACCCCTCTAGAAATTTTAAAACTAAGTGTTTGTAAGCCACTGGTGCTGATGCTGGCAAGAGAGTGAAGTGTACAATAAGCTCATTTCCAACTAAACGGGCATGGGCATGCTGACATCACTCGCACATACCACAGGGCATGCTGCTGATATTGCGCTGTCCCACCCCCCTCAATTGCAGGGGCAAGGTGGTGCACCTGATTCCCTGGCGCCACCCCATAGTGACCTCACTCTGCATTCTCCTAGGGTGCTTCTGCCTGGTTGGAATGTGTCCCTAAAATGTGGTTATGGCTCCTGCTTGCCTGGATGGAGGATTGAGAGATGTGTTAAGCTTGTGGCTCTATGTAGAAACCTCTGACTTCTACAAAGGTAAGAGTCTCACCTGATGCTCCACTTACTTCGGCCTCTGCACCCATCCTCCACTTGCATGTGGCCCTAGGAAGCTTGCTCATGTGGGAATATGGCCCTGGGGCTGAAAAAAGATCCCCCACCTTTTCATAAACGGTTGTTAGATGTTGAGGTGAGTTGTGAGCCCTGACAAGAGATCCTGAAAGGAGGGGTGAATTCTCCCCCCCCCCCAACAATATATTATTAAAAAGATAAGGAGGCACAGAAGGGATAATGAAGAGCAGTATATATTGATGAGGTTGCAGAACAAGGTCAATAAGCAGAAGAGGCCTATTAATAACTGGAATATGAAGCCACAGAAAAATGTCAGCATACCAATCTTAATAAGGCAATAATAGCACCCCCGCCTTGAGTCCTGGCAGCAGTACAGACCTGGCAGGTCCAATGCATGTTACAGATACTTTGGAGATAATGGTGAGTTAGCAAGCTGGCCGCAAAAATCCCCTGCACATTAGATGCAAAGGCAGGTTTAACGCCACATATTGTTGGGCCCTAAGTGTGATGGGTTACTTGGAAGGAAATGTAGAGTTTTGATTTTACTAAGAGCATGAGCTTTTTACTCTCTCGTTACACACAAAATGAAACCCAATTTGGTGAAGGGCAGTGTATAACTATTTTGAAAAGGAAAGTCATTTGAAGACTACCAAGAACATTGTGTGGAGAAAAAGATCACTGCCCTCAGCGAAACATGGGGACAGCCATCTTTTTCTCTGTGAAATTCCCCATGAAGAGGCTGTAGGTTACTATGTATGGTAGCTTTCTGGGAACATTTCAACATAGTTTGAGGGGTATTTTAGTACTCAGACACAGAACTGCTCTAAGCGACTAAAATGTTGAAAAAAAGAGGCAGCCTTTGAACCGTCTCATAATACAGTACATCTCGTGCAGTTTGGTTTGTTGATTATGTGACTTAATCTGCAGATGTACATTCCAATCCGTGCATAGTGTCTGAGGGGGATGAAATTTAAAAGTTGTCCCAAGACACAGGCCACCAACCCCCCTCCGTCCGTACCTATGAGTATGTTAGGCAGCGATATGGTGACGTACCTGTTTACTTAGGCTTTTTAGGATTTTAATGCTCCTCTCAGCTCCTCTGCTTAGCTGTTTTTAGTTGCTTTATTTGCTGGTGATTTAAGAACTGCCTTTTTGTTTTACTGACTTTAAAAACAACAACAAAAAAACCCCTTCTCTCTCCGCCCCCTCAACTGGGCCCGTCATTGGTATCAATGAAAGGTAAACTATAAATCTTTAAAGCAAATTATTAAACGTATGTGGGAGGTGATAGAGCCTCCCATGCCTGATAGGGCAGGTACATTGTGGAATGTGCCCCCTCTGATCAAAGGCTGCCAATGAAGAATAGGTGGAAGGCTCCCTTGAACTTTGTGGGGACCCCCTTGTTCACAGAATAGATCATAGTCCTAATGCTTGAGAAGCAGAACTGTCAATATTGAGCCAAAGGGATTCTGATATTGTAATTCGGCACAGTAGAGCAATAAAATAATGAGTACTGGGACTGTCACATTTTACAAGTTGTTTAAGAGAGAATAATGATTTAGCAATGAGTGAAGAGAACTATCTGAACCTATCTGTTCTGAACAGGGGCAAGTAATTTTGTCTTGATCTTTGTTTCTACTTCCACAAAATAGAGATAATTACTTACCACACAGGATTACTTAGTGAGCCTCTTAAAATTCTTTACAAATGAAAAAAAAAAATCAGCTCAATATCAGTGTATTATTCTAATAAAGATGGCATTGGATTTATGGTGCCTCGTGGTAATTTATGGAACTAATTAAAAACTGAGTAGGTTGTGCAGAGTTTTAAATGCCTAATCAGTTACTTGAAGACCACCTACCTTTGCGAAGGCGCACACTCCACACGGTAACATCCCCCAAGAATTTATGATTAAAATAATAAAAGCCATGAAATAAAGTATAATCCTGATGTTAAATTTCCAAGATAAAACAGTTTGCTGAAATTGGAAAGTAATTAGAACATATTGTTTGATAGCATTTTTAAAATTGCAAGCTGTTTCATGTACTTTTGTGCCGACTCTTTGGAAAGCACTTTTGGAACATGGCCCAAGTGCAAACTGCAGCATGAAAAATAGCTCCAGTCCTTTGGGTTGTGTGGCCACTATGAATTGGATGTGCTAGCTAAGTTCATTGAAGCCGAGCTCATAAATTAACTGGATTTAGTTGGAATTCTTCAGGTGGCACCTGGAATGAGAGACAAGATTTTAGGACACACACACCCCACCTCCATACACAAAAACCCTTTTCCAGCTCAGATCAACATCCAGGCCAGAAAAGCTTCCCAGATTCCCTTCTCTTGGCCAACCCTGACCATCAGGTCCCAAAACACCTTCCTCATCTGCAAATGGAGACGATGGCAGAAGGAGCATTGGAGAGCAGGGAGGAGGGTTTTTTCCTTCTGTCTCCATCACCTTAGTATATGCCACAACAAGCATCACCACTCTTCCTGCAGCATATCATGGCTGAGAGAACTGTGTTGCCTGAAATGCAATGACATTTGGATAAATTCCATTACCTATGAGGCCACTGCCCTTTCAAGCCTCTTAACATGCCATGGAGTGTGTCAAGACAAGGAAAGAAGGGAATGCTCTCCTCTCTGCTGTTGCTGCTACTGCCAGCATCCTGACTTTTGCAGGTAAGTAAACAGAAAGATAGTGAGGGATCTGTTAGGGAAAGGGGGCTCATTTCATAAACCCCTCAAATTGTATCAGGAAATGAACTAGTCTGTTTCTGGTTGCAGTAGAGGAATCAGTTCATTTGCGGATCATTTTGAGGAGAGCATAGGGAAGGCCGAGGTTCACTCATTTCTACTAAATACATATAAATAATAATAGCGAGGAGGAGAGCAGGCCAACAAGGAACAGGAGCAGAGACAGGTACCAAAATCTCACCAATCACTAAGTGCTTTTTTTATTAGAGACCACATTTTATCCTCACTCCCATAATTTACTGGTAGATATAAAGTTTTGCTAATACATGCCGGTATATTCTAGAACCAGCATGGCTACATGATACAAAGTGTGCATAACTATGCAGAGCAGCAACTTGGGCTGTACGGATCAGGCTAACAGTTGTGTGGCGAATGGGGACCAAAAAGGGGCTGTTAGGTGCAGTACTGCACTGTGCTAGCATTTATTTCCTGAGTTTTGTATGTAGAAGTTTGCTTCCACACCTCTATGACCCATTGCTAGATCCAGTCATAGTTTTGAGTTTGGGGGAAGGGCCATAGTTCATAGGTAGAGCATCCCAGATTCAATCCCCAGCATCTCCAGGTAGGGCTGAGCTGGATGGGCCTAATGGTGTGACTCAGAGTATAAGGCAATGCCTTTTGTTCCTAGTTGCAGTAGACTAATGACTTACCTCTTATAGAGCGCACTATGGCAAGCTGTGCTTTGGCATTGGAATGGTGAAGATAAAGCATGGCACCTAGTCTGATCACAAAACTGTTGCTGTGGCAAATCCATAATTCATTCCCAGACTAGCCACATGATCCGGCCCTGAATGTCCATGAAAAAGGCATGAAAGGTATTAGCAGAAGAAAGCAACCAACTGCAAAGCAAGGACAGTTGGTGCTTGATGCTGGTAATCCCATGAGGGCTACCAATGGCCTGGGATTCAGGCTTCTCAATAAGGGGTTGAGCCAAGGTTGTTGGGTGGGTCCCTGTGTGAATTCTAGATACCCTAGAAGTCTGCCTTGTGGCAACAAATACATTTATTCTCTACCATAGGCAGAAAATACTTTGAAATGGTGCTATTTTGGTGTTGACAGCATATCCTCATCATATGGGTACGTCTGAAAGAGCACAAACCAGAGCTGTCAACATCAACCACCCATCCAAACATTTGCCTGGGCTTTCAGATCCTGCAAAAAAATACTATGTTGTAAGCCACCGCCGCCAGTGCTAGGCATGAGGGTTTCATCACTGCACAGCACCCTGTTGCAGAAGCAAACTTCCAAATACAGGCCCTGTTCCAAAAGAATGGTCTGCACCTGGGTGCCTGTTTTCATATGGAGGTACCCCTTGCATGGGCCAACAGTTTCACAAAGAAAACAAAAGCCCTAGTCTCTCACCATGATGGAAATGGAGAATGAGGAACAGAATGAGATTGCCACAAGTATAAATTAGTTTTGCATTTTTGATTGTCTAATTTCCCCCCCCCAAGGCGGCTTTCCTAGTTGGCATTCTCATAACTACACTGGTGGCACAGAGATATGTAATTAATCTCCCACTCCCCCATCCCGTCTCTCTCTAACCCCCCTCCCCACCCATGCCAAAATAATGTATAGCATAGCCAGATTCCAAAAAAAGCATTCTTGCTGGCTTCTGTAAACTCACCTGTAGTTTGCTGACACACTCATCACTCTGTTTCAGAGCTATCAAATGGTGTTTCAGACTGCATGAGAAATTAATAATAATCTTGCAATTCCAGCTCCTGATGAGTTAGCCAAGAGGAGGCATAAAGAATGTAATGTCAGGAGAACCCCCCACTTATGGAGCATCACTTCAAAAACTGCTGAGACTGGTAAGAAAAACCAATAGGATTTTACTTTACTATTATTCTCTCATATGCTGGGGAGAGGTTGAGGCAGTGGGAAAATGGTAAAAAATTGTGATTATTCTGTACTTAGTAAAATACGATTGATATTGGAGTTTTTGTTCAAGGTCTATACCAAAGTACTATTGAGTTCTGAGACATGTTCCCTTTCTCTGGCTATATTTAAAGCATTTTCATTGGAAATAGCATAAGAAATCCAACAGCTGTCTTAAACCATTTTGCTGGAAGGAAATCAGCAGGGTAACGTCAGTCATATTAATTACTTGCAGGAGGAAGGTAAGCGGAAGAATGAATTAAAAACAACAGGTTTTATTTTCTTCCCCCCTCCGTTCTGTCCCCACCCGCAAGAAACCTAGAAGAGAATAGTTGCAATTTCATTTGCTTTTAAAGCACAGCACTTGGTAATAAACGGCCCCTGCAAATGTGCTGAGCAAACACCTTCGCATTCATCAATATGCGGGAGCTGTTTATTGCCTCATAAACTTGGAAGCAAGTGATATTGTCTCTTAAATCAATGGCTGCCTGGACATCCTTGGCACTGGAGAAGAACAGTACATCCAGACAATGTTGATACTTAAATTAATGACTCTGGTAATGACTGAAAGGTGCTTAGTCACTGATGGAAAAATTAGGCACAGATCTAAAATGTTCTCAGCATACTTAATATGTGTACTACAAAACAAAGGGAATGGATGGGTACAGGTGTGTGTGATTGGTGTGTGTGTGTGTGTAGGTGTGTGCATCTCACTGCAATGACCATAACCAATTTTAAGCAAAGGTTAGTCTGTGAAGACAAACAGAACCAGGCTGACTTTTGTTTCTTCCAAGCTAATGCCAAAATCAGCATTTAAAATTAATGTTAAAAAACAACTATGGCTGGTTTGGAGGAACGTAAATTGAATTAGCTTTTTGCCACTTACAATTAGATTTAAAAGCCCTTAACTATTTAAATTGTAGGACTGAGCTGGTTGTTGTAACACATTAGATCAGACCAATACCAAACGACTATATATACCTCAACAGCTGGGAAGTCAGAGATCAAGATCATCACAATATGGTCTTGTGCTGGCCATAATCCAAAGTCATAGCATAATGAAAAGTTGCCTTTATTCCAAGTCAATTTAGCCAGGTATTTCTACTTGGACTGGCAGCAGCTCTCCAGCCCCCAAGAGGCAAGTCCAGTAAAGGAGCAGGACGCAGAAGCTTGGCACAATAGTTTCACTTTTCCAAAATAATCCAGCTAGCCTGTCAAAAATTTCACTAGCCTGCAGAACCAGCATTGTCTTTTGCTCTTCAGTCTCTTTGTTAAACCCCACTGTTTTGTGGGGTTTAACTCTCCATGCAATGTTTTTGAAATATTCTGTTTATGCAAGGAGAAACCAACCCAACCTTATTTCACCAAAGGTTTGTTGATGATGGTGAGGGTGGTGGAAAACCACTAACATAATTTTATCATTTATAGTGTATATGACCAAGAGTATAGAGCAGTTCATAGAAACCAGAAAGTCTTGTTTAGCATTTCAAAAGGTCTAGACCTTTTTCCAGTTTTGTGTTTTAGTATTACTTACTTGATTAAAATGAAACCTCTTGACACATTAATGAGGAAAATGCAATGAGATGCTTGCAGTTTGCCTTAAAAAGATGAGGAGTTGCACTGAAACTTCAGAGCAACAACACCGAAACTTGTAGCAAAGCTCTTATATTGGGAGAAGCCTGTTTTTTTTCTTTTTTTCTTTTTGAAGCACTTGTTGACAACCATACTATCAAAACCAAAATTAATAGTCTTTGCCAGGCACTGCATTAGCCTAAATTGTATCGACACATTAGAGCGGAGGGAGGGGACTTTCGGAGGGGTGTGAGAAATTATCCCTGCATTTGAGAAATTAAGAGTCCTAGATGTTTGGCTCAGTGAAAGAATTACTGAGATTCTGGCGGTGTCCTGAAATGCTTCTAAAAAGATAAATTATTTTGTTAAGGATAGCTGTGAAAGGCCAGCTTTTCAACTGAACTTCATAAGAGAAGGCATTCTGATGGAACCCAGCAGGGAAGAGTTCATTCAAAAGTAGTTGCAATCATCCCTTTTCCTAATGAAGACCCCAGAATAGCCACCAGACATTGTAAAAATGGCATTCCGTTTGACACCAATGACCTTGCTACTCTCATCAGCAAATATTAGCTTCAATTATATTTGTTTATTAAATTATATCCCACCTTTTCTCCAAGGTGCTCAAGGTGACATAAATGGTCCCCCCACAGCTTGATGTTACATTCACAACAAACCTGTGAAGTTGGTTAGGCTGGGATGTAGTGATTGGTCCAAGGTCACCCAATGAGGTTCATGGCTAAATGAGGATTTGAACTCTGGTCTCCCCAGTGCAAGTCTAGTGCACCACACTGGCTCTCATGTTTGTCATTTCAACAACATCAACAGGTCACATTTCACTTCCGTTCTGCATATTAACCTAAGGATGTAAGGGTTCTCCTCGGTTTCTCAGAGCTGAAATTAAGAAACTGCTTTTTCTTCTGCCACCACACCTCCAAGGATGAACAGGACCAGCCTGTGGCCCAACTAAACTGAACATAATCCACCAGCCATGTAAGAAGGCCCAGCAGTGTTTCAATACGTTTTGTACTTTTGCTGCATGGTTGGGGGAAAAACAGGATAAAGGAACACCAGGGCAGAGGACAAAATTATACCACAACGCTTCATTCTTGGTAAAATCATCACCTACTAATTTTTTGTTAGTTTTTCCTTCATTCCCTCTCTCTCTCTCTCTCTCTCTCTCTCTCTCTCTCTCTCTCTCTCTCACACACACACACACACACACACACACACACACATTTTAGCCAATCATGGTCCTTCCTGAGGCTTCTAAAACAGCAGTTAAAGAAGCTGTCAGAAAACGTGGGTGTGGGGGCTCTGTGCCTCCCTTCTAAGTGGCACACCATGCAGCAACCTTCTTGACATCTTGCCAGAGGCTGTGCTTTGTGCCATCAGTTTGGTGTGCTGCTTTCTGCTTCCCTCATTTCCCTCTTTCCTCCTCCTTTCAACATAGGTTCTGATGTCTGTGCATAGTGGAAACAAAAATGGACTTGTTTTCATTATCTTAGAGGCAGCAACCATTCAGTTCCTTCTCACTGACAAACAAGGTTGCTCTAGGAATCCAAACCCCACTTGACTGTTCAGAAGCTTGTGTGTAATACGTAAAGCCTTTAAAAGGAACAAATGGCAGGAGCTTGTGTCTTTCAAATCCTTCCTGGGATGTGTAAATGTTAAACTGGTTTGGCTATGCAGAGCTGTCAAAATTACATTGGCAGATTTACAGCAAAGGTTAATGAAACTCAAATAAATAAGATGATGATGTTGTGCTCAGACACTCTTATCATTCCATTATGCATCTTAGAAGTACAACATAATGTTTCAATGCAGAGTGCTGCTTTTCAGAGTTCCACCCCAACTAGCCATGTCCTCTTCCAGGATACACCAGGTCACTTCCCACCCCACAGGTTTTCGTCTCTCCCTCCTCCTTCTCCTCAGTCAGTATTCTATGGTTCCTGAGCATGATCAGTTCCCAATGGACTATTTTGGAAAATCGATGTTGTATGTATAGCGTATTCAGGTGGTTTGCCAGGCGGGGCAAAGGGATAATTCGACCTATAGCTCTTCCTGATTTTTTAAATGCTGGCCAAAGAAATGCCGACTTTACTCCTTCTAGCATTTCTTAAGAGCGATCAGTAGTTTTAAATGTATTTGCCAAGTGTGGCATGTTCCTCTCTACAGCTGCAAGCCTAGGTACACTTCCTTGTATGTAAACCCTATCAAAATCAACAACTTTCTTCTGCAATCAAAGAAGGCAGGGTCAGTTGCCGAGAGGCTTTTTTTTTTACCTCTCCCAATTTGTGTCTTGATTGGCAGAAGGAAAGGAGACGCTGCATTTAGTTATTATTACCACATTTCTCCAACCACTTCCAGCCTAATGTTCCCCATCCCTACTTTAATTTGATGGAGGAAGGCTGGGGGGCATGTGAAACCATGCAAATTCAAGAGGGTCTGTTTTTATTCTACTGAATCCAACTTCTACACAGACCCCTGGGGGAGGGGGAAACAATTGACTGGGAGGGGGTGCCCATGACACTTTCTCAAAATTCCAAATGAGCCTTTGGTCCTAAAAGGTTGCCCACTGTACAGCGTTCAGCTCTATGCTGCTTGTCAGTGCCAGAGCAAGGGAGGTAACAGTCGACCAAACACTTATTTTGGTCGTAAATTGTGCTTCAAAAGGGCATACCATCTCAGTCAGAGATACAACCATGTGAGCGGCAATCTTGTCTAAGCCTGCAGTCCTATGCACACCTACCAGGGAGTAAGTCCCATTGGACTCAGGTGGACCTAGATACGTGTAGGGCTGCACTCATAAGAGCCAACTCCCAAGGGCCGAGGTCCCTTCAGTCCCCCAATAAAACACTTGAGGGGTTTGGGGGCTCCCAAAGTTGATGGGCATTGCCATTCAAATGGTGTGTGTGTGTGCCATGCCTTGTGATCAGTTAAGTGGGGCGGGGCTTACCTGACCACACCACCCCCATATTTTATTCAAGTTGGCAACCCTGGTTGCATTGCAAGTTAATGAATTGAGATTTGACTTCTATGACTAAATAAAAATAAACAAAGAGGTTTGTCTCGCTTTAGGAAGAAGTGAGGCTCAATGGGCATCTGGACAAGATAAGAGTACTGTATTGGAATGCTAGTTTAATCTTTTCCCAATGAAATAACCATTCACTTAATCAGGACGGAAGCAGGATGAAAACGTTCCACTCAGCAGATAAATCCACCAGCTCCCTTATCCTATCTCCACCACTGCAAATGCATTTAGTTGTCATCTGGTATTTCTGTTTTCATTCTAATTCTTTCTGCCTTGTTATTCTGTCAGTTTCTTAATCTATTTACACTGACTTTATTTTTAGTATGTCTATTGTGACAGTAAATCCTAGAATTGCCTTCGGTGTTGTCTGAAAATGGCCATTATCAAATCATAATGCCTAGCCAGATGAAGTCCTGTAAGGGCCCTAGGCAATCACTAGGCATCCTCAACAGCTGCCTGCATTTGAGTCCTGCATATCAATTCTCACCTTTGAAGGGGCCCTGCAGTATTATCAGGAGTGGAGGAGGAGGTAAGTGTATTTATTAAAATTTGGATTACAGCTCGGCAAAGTGCTCCTTACTTTATTTATGAAAGCTTTTTAGTCTGCACATTAATAAAGCCGCTATCTCAATCTTTTATTGGTAAACTATGTAAAATGCAAATGATCTGGAATCCAATTAATTTCTAGAAGGTTGCAGCTGTTTTGAGTCCTATTCACAAAGACATGTGTGTGGATGTGGTTGAATGTGCCTGTGTTTGATTGCTAAGAAAATCAGGCTTTATTATTGAAGCACCGACTTTCAAAATTTGAACTATTGTTCATCAGTAGTGCTAAATGCAAACAGATAATATCCAAACTGCACTGCTTGTTATTAAAAAGGCTGTGAAATGTGGCTAATTTAGGACTAAGGCAAAGTATAGGAATTGCAAAAGAGTTGTTTCAAAATTTGTTCATTTGAGCAAAGCCAAAGTTTGATTTATGGTCTTCAGCGATGTATTATGAGATTTGCTAGTGCACTAGTGCACACATTTGCATAAACAAGTATCTTACATCACAATAATGTCAATTCTGGAGACTTAGCAATACTACTCTTGAGATTGTACTGTATGCAGTTTCACTTTGAAAGAAAGAATTGCATTGGCTTTGATAAACTAGCTTAATTTGAGGATTTAGCATGGGCCAGAATTAGTCCGCTTGCTCCAAAGATTCAGCAATAACCACACTGTTACCACAATTCTAATACTTATTTATAGATGAATAGAGGTTTAAAGGTGTTACTATGCCAATATAAAATGGTTTATGAGCAACAAAATGGCTTTAAATACGATTGATTGATTGATTGATTGATTGATTGATTGATTGCATTTCTATCTCACCTCTCTTCCAATTGAACTCAAGGTTGCATACATTGTTCTCTTTCTCCCCATTTTATCTTCACAACAACCCTGTAAGATAGGCTAGGATGTGAGACTGTGATTGACAAAGTCACCCAGTGAGTTTTGTGGTTGAACCCTGATCTCCTAAGTCCTAGTCCAACACTCTAACCACAACATCACATAGGCTCACTTAATAATAGAGGGGGTAATTGCACCACAGCAGTAGGTACGTCACTAAATATAAATGAAAAAAGTGAATATTCCCACAGTTAAAAGGCTGAATACTTCTGTTCTGAGGGAGCGGGTGGCGCTGTGGTCTAAACCACTGAGCCTCTTGGGCTTGCTGATCAGAAAGTTGGTGGTTCAAACCTGCACGATGGAGTGAGCTCCTGTTGTTCTGTCCCAGCTTCTGCCAACCTAGCAGTTTGAAAGCACACCAGTGCAAGTAGATAAATAGGTACTGCTGCGGCTGAAAGATAAACTACGTTTCCATGCACTCTGGCTTCAGTCACTGTGTCCCTTTGCGCCAGAAGTGGTTTAGTTATGCTGGCCACATGACCCGGAAAGCTGTCTGTGCACAAATGCTGGCTCTCTCGGCCTGAAGCAAGATGAACCACAACCCCATAGTCGCCTTTGACTGGACTTAACAGTCCAGGGTTCCTTTACTTTTTTTACCTTTACTTCTGTTCTTCCGAGTCACTATTTTTGGCTCAAAAATCAAAATAGGAGAATATTCAGCGTTGCCTTAGCTGTGGAACACAGTTACATTTGCTAGAGGTAATAAAACTTCCCAAGTGCAAATTCAGAGGAATGTTATAAAGAATAAGATGTTGACAGGGGTGAGGGGCTCAACTTTTGTATTAACTGGAGCCATTTAAATACCCTATAGATGAAATTTGATGAGCTTATGAGTATTTAGGAGGATTTAATGGACTCAAACCTCCCTTTCTCTCCCTCCTCCCGAAAGCTTCTGTTCTTAAGCCCATTTCTTATTTCATATTTTGGAGGGTTTCAAAGCAGCTAGACTAATTTTGCGCTTCAAAACAATTGTGTTAAAATGCTTAGGAAAAAGAGATTACTTTAAATCATTGCACTAAAACCTGATGAATATTATGCAATATAGCTGATATTTACTATAGAAAGAGGTGTTTATATAGTTATCCCGAAATTCTCTCTCTCTCTCTCTCTCTCTCTCTCTCTCTCTCTCTCGGCAGAAATATACATACATATGAGTTATCTCATTTTATCCCCACAACCACCCTATGAGGTACATTAGACTGAGGGAGTGTAATTGGCCAAGTGAGCTTCGTAGAGTTTGGATGGGGAAACAGATGAAGTACTTCCTTGGGGTAAAAGTAATTGATTTGGGTCTGCAGATAAATCTCAATCCCTAGAGCCCTGCAAGAAAAAAACAAACTCATTCAGTATTTTGCTAAGGCAATTGTTATGTCAGGGTAAGCATTTTGGTTTGCCATATGGAATGATTCATCTGTCTCTTTTCCCCATGCATTGCCAACCCCCCACTCCACCTGAGCCAATTTCAGGAGTCGGGGTGGGGGGTGGAGGGAGGAGAAGCCTGTAGCACAAGTGGAAGACCTTGCTCAGCATTTCTGCTGATGGGTGCAATTGGCTGAATCCTGCTCATTTTTTAGAGAGGGAGCAAGAACAACTCAGGAAAACTCAGCCCAAATTCAGTCTTGCCACTGTTATGATGTCATGTTTGGCTCCTCTGAGCTAATGAGTATGCTTTGCAATATTCATCAATGGAAAGTAGTAAACACTTGAAGCACAAAAATGTTCTATATTGTGTTTTTAATATTATGTTGGGAGCCACCCAGAGTGGCGGGGGGACGGGACGGCCAGATGGGTGCGGTATAAGTAATATATTTTTATTATTATTATTATTATTATTATTATTATTATTATTATTATTATTATTATTTTCTACCCACATCAGGATCTGTTAAATTTATCCAAGGATGCACAATAGTTTTTGGAAAACTTCCATTGACAATGTCATGTGGGCATCACATTTTGAAGGTCATCCATTGCCCAGTGGGCTTAGAGAGTCAAAAATATCTAGTTTTCTGCTGAGCACCATGATTTCCTGTCAGCTTTCTACATCTCTGTACCCCCCCCCCCAATATGCATCTAAGAATATATGTGGATATGAGTGACACTCTGTGGAAAGAATCAGACACTAAGGACATAAAATACAAAGAAAAATAGCTGTGCCTAGCATTCAGGTAGCACACTAAAGTCATGTTCATTTGATCAGGACACAGGAGCACCTGTCATTCTCTAGAATGTGCCACTTTTTGGAGGCCATTTTATTACTGTACATAGGTAGGCTATGGAGTTGGATGGTGGTATTCTTTATAACAGGGGTAGCTAATGTGGTGCCTTCTAGACGTTGTTGGACTCAAGCCTCATCGTCCTTGACCATTGGCCACAGTGGCTGGGGCTGATGGGATTTGTAGTTCAACTACATCTGGAGGTCACTCCATTGACTTTCTGCTTGATGCTATATCTGTATAAACAAATTATCTTGATGTCCCTAGTTTGTGTAAACGTGACTTGGGATGGGGAAGGGAAGGAGTAGGAAGGGAAGAAGGCTTGAATCTGTTCCTGTTGAAAATAGAACAGCAACCCAAGAAACAATTGCAGTCATGATAATAACTGCTTACATGCTTTATTAACAATTAGGCAGTATACAGTTCTGTTAATCCATGCTTAGTCATTTTATAGTGTTTTAACTATGCATCAAGCAATATGGTGAGGCAGTTTAGAGAACGACATATGAAGTGCAATATCTGAAATCCAGATTTAGACATTCATTAAACACCTCCATAAAATCTGTGGTAATTCAGTTTAGCTTGGTCAGAGTGGAACTTGGGGTGATGACATGTCATTTTCAATAAATGAACATTTTTCAGTGAGTCCATTAAAAGAGAGAGAGAGAGGCAGATTCTCCAGCAAACATGCTAGCTTTTTCCAGGACTGCAATTTGTTTGCCATTTTGTGCAAATATTATAATAGAATCATTTCACCCTTGGTGAACAGGTAAAGACATGCTTATCTGTTTTTAAATCTGGATAGAGGAGTCTTCTGCAAAGAAAAAAAAGGACATTATTATCCCTTTGATCTTTGTCACTTACAGCATTAAATGAAAACCATTTTAAACAGTGGCATTATATTAAATGAATCTAAGTGCTCATGTAGGGCTCAGACTATTGTAAGAGCATGGAGATAAAATCATCCAGGTTGGCTATAAGCCACCCAGTTCCAGCACCTAGTCCCTGCTTTTTGGTAACATGTCCCAACAGTGGCTTCATCAGGGTCATCTCTAGATTATAACCCCTCTTCTGCCTGGCAAAAAAGTCATCAGCGGGTCCCCTTAGCTTACTTTCTAATCACCTCCTAGCCTCTTTGCCTTGAAAATCACCACTCAACTGAGAGGTGTGCTATTTGACCTGAGAGGTCAAATAGAGAGAGTGAAGGCTTTTAACCTCTCAGAGTGTTTGCTATAGTTGACATTCATTTCCCTGCCATGAATGGACCACTGCTTCTGCTATAATGGACCACTGCTTCTACTATAAAATTGTTTTCTCCCAGAATAAATACTGAAAGTGCACACAACACTGCATCTGCTGGCCATGTATTGGTGACTGCCCATCAGCTGTTTGAGCAGGCAAGCCGAAGCACGCTGTGCTGCAGCTGCAGTTAAAGGCTGCATCCAGGTTCCTCAGCAAGGGTTACTATGAAGGCTCTGAGAAGCAACAACAGCATCTAGCCTCTCTCATGGCAACAGCAAATGTGGCTTTTTCAGGATCTTTGTCTTCATTTTTACCTACCGTGTAGCTTAATAGTAGAACCCATGTTGTTTTGCACACACAGAAACTCCCAAGTTCACTTCCTAGCATCTCCAGGTTTGGGGGGGTCAGTTTGGGTGTATGAAGGTGATGTGAAAGTTATCTGCCTGAGACCCACTACCAGTCACAGTAGATGACACTAGCAGCCGCTTACACATTCCTGCCAGGTGCCCAAGCCAATGCATGCTTACTCAAAAGCAAGTTCTCCTGTGTGAATAGGACATTATGTGAGGTCACCCAGACCCCTTGGACTGGCGTATTTCTACCCTGTGTTGCTATTGTGCCTATAGAAAGAGTTGTGGGTCCTGCAGTCACCTCACTGACCCTTTCACCAGCTAGTTCTTATTCTTCTCTTTCGTTTCTCATTCTCTTCAACAACAGTCTCCAAAATGTGGAGCTTTCCCTCTCTGCTCCATCCTCTGAGACATAAAGGCCCCTTCCACGTCCTCTTCTCTGACAGGTGAGTTTCATGGCACAATAAAGGCCCTCGCCAATCAAAGCATCCAGAATTAAGAGGGGAAGCAGGATTCTCATTCAGAGTTATGGGACGATTACAACCTCCCACATTACTCCTGGTTCATTTGCAATCAGCTTTTTCATTATCTTTCAGCTACACCGGTCCAGAATTATGTTAATTGCCTATTAACTACAGTTGGGTGATTCATTTATTCTTTTAATTTAGAGTATCGATAATGGATCTAACCTCTATTTTGCTTTTAAAACTTTTTGATACAGTCTGTGCTGTCAGTGCAGCGACAGTGAAAACACAATGTCAATACCGTCACTACTCCTCAAGATCATGCAATCTCTCTAGGCAGCATCGCATCCTATATCTTTGGCGTCTCCTTGGACAGCTTTAAGTGGCACTTCGGCAAATTGTAGGAAAAAGTCACCCTACTCCCCCCTTTGCTGTTCCTTTATGTTTAAAAATAGGTTTCAGCTGGAGTGTTTTCAGAAATCTTTCTGACTTTTCTTTCAGCCTGTAGCATTCTTATACTTTTCAATATAGAGTGGCTTGGATGGCTCAGACATGGGAACTACAGTCCTTCCCAGAGATGTTTACATAGCTTTTGGAAGCAAATGGGATTTAGAAAAAAGTAACTGTGCTTGGATTATGAGCTCTTCTGTGCCTTTGAAGAAAGGGAAACTGTGCATTCAAAAGGGGGAAAGGCTGTAGCTCAATGGCAGAGCAGCTGATCTGCGTACCAGAAGATCCCAAGATCAATCATCAGGATCTCCAGTTAGGGCTAGGAAGGTCTCCTGCCTACCTTTGGAGAGCTGCTGCCAGCCAATGTAGTACAGAACTAGACGACTTGCTAGACAACCTCCTATTTTCCTATGGAAAGATTCCATGGAATGATACGTCATTATGACTTGTAAGGGGGGGAAACTGCAATGGGATAGTAGTGTGAAACTCATAGGTAGCATTCTGCTTGATTTTTCAAGCCCCAAGCAGCAGCTGGCAATTGGAACTCCATTTGTTGGTTGCTTTTGCTCTGCTGTCTAGTGTCATTATTTAGTATAGTCACTAAGTGCAATGGGGCTTTATTGTATTTGGGTGAGTCAGGAGTTTCTTGTTACCGTTCTATTGGGGACAAATGACAAAGATCCTATTTACCTTCCTGACTCACAGTATTTGGGTGAGTCAGGAGTTTCTTGCTACAGGTCTCTTGGGGACAGATGACAAAGATCCTATTTACCTTCCTGACTCATAGCCTTCCAAAACATTGTCAGTTGCTCACTCCAGTTAAAGACTCCAGTTATTTGTAGAGTATTATGGGATATATATATAAACAGTTGTTCTTGTGCCACTTTGATTTGGCACAGAAATCAGACTAAAGATGGTTTGGTGAAAGATTTAGATTATTGTGAGCATACAAATGATTTGGCACTAAATGATATGAGAATACAGAAATCACAAGAATGCATAATGCTCATTTCTGTGGAATAATTCATGAATAGATTCATGAGAAGGTTGGCAGGTTGCAAAATGGCAACCATAATATTTCAGATCAGGGTTTGTTTACAGAACTGCACTATTCAGGCCTAATTACAACCACAGACACTTTTTTAAATTATTTAAATTGTATTTATACTTTCCACCAAACCATCTGTCAGTATTGTAGCCCTTCTATTAATCAGAAACATTGGAAGTGGTGATGACGTGCACCTCCACCCTCAACTGGTGTCACCTCCATGGAGAGACTTTGTAAATGCCCAAATAAGGCTTTGGAACTTTGCCTCCAGTTATTCAAATAGTCCAGGGATATTTCCAGTGTGGTATATGAACATAGGAGCCAACTCCTAGGGGCTGAGGGGTCTTCAGCTCCCCCATAAGATAGCTGAGCCCCCACCCAAGTTGATGGGCATTGCCATTCAAATGGTGTGTGTGTACTGCTTCATGTGATCTGTTATGTGGGGCGGGGCTTACCTCCCCCTCCCCCAATACTTTTTCTTCAGGTTGGCACCCCTGTATGTGAACAAATTCTGGAAGCCATTAAGATATAAATAATTATGCTGGTGGTAGTTAGCATGACAATATGCTGGTGTTGCCAGGATCTCATTCTAATATTGCCTTTTAAAATTGTGCTGAGAGTTTTCTGAAGTATCTGTGGTGAATGCAAACCAGTTGGCATCATTTACCATTGTTCGGCAATCTTATATACTGTATTTTTTTGCACCATAACACTCACTTTTTTCCTCCTAAAAAGTAAGGGGAAATGTCTGTGCGTGTTATGGAGGGAATGCCTACGGGTGGCATGCCTACGGATTTTCCTCCTCTAAAAACTACGTGTGTGTTATGGTCAGGTGCGTGTTATAGAGCGAAAAATACGGTATTTAATTGTGCCCAAGTAAGCCAAGGATAACAGATTAGCATTTTGCCTCCACATTGCATTTGCTTTGTATTGGTAAAAATGGCTATGCAGGGCAGTGAGGAATTGAGACTGCAAATCTAAATGCACTTACCAAGGAGTGAATTCAGTGCCTTGCATCCTGAATGGCCTTTCTGCAAACAATAGGTTGCTTTCTGGTCACAGAAGAGACTCTGGTCCAGTGTAGGCTCTCATTAGCTGAAAGGATGGAGGCAATTTTCACTTGTTCCCCTAAGCTCTCCTCCTGCATTGCCTTCCCCACTGTTCTAGAGGGTTCTTCTTCAACTGCCTAGACCAGATTTTAAAATACTGCTGGGGGTTGTAGGAAGAATGAGTAAAAATCATCTTCCCATTCCCCTTTGGCCAGGGGGAACATCCCATCAGAGGAGTTCCACTGACACAAACTTAGAATCCAAGCCTAGTGGATTTACTTCTGTACAAGAAACTAGGGCCCTGCGGGACTTGACATCTTTCCGCAGGGCCTGCAAGATGGAGCTGTTCTGCCAGGCCTTTGGTCGGGGTTCAGTCTGACTCCCTCTCCCCTTTCATAAGAACTTGCATGAAAGTGGCCTCCCAATTTTTCTCACAGGCCCATATAAGTTCAGCACAAACAATTGGGCCTGGTGAGCATTTAAGGTCCCCAACCCTAATCTGCGGGTTGCCATCTGATTGGATTCTATTCTGATCCTGATTTGATTTGAGGATGTATTTTAATTCATTGTCTGATTTTATGTTAATGTGTTATACATTTGAGGTTAGCCGCTCTGAGCCCGGCTTCGGCTGGGGAGGGAGGGATATAAATTATTATTATTATTATTATTATTATTATTATTATTATTATTATTATTATTATTATTATTATTACTTCCAAGTATAGTTCCTAAAAATTGCACTATACATCATATGCCAATTCCGTGTAAAAATTCTGCATGAATGTAACATAGCAATCAGATCATACATTGTGGAAAACTGATGAAGTATCTTATTAGGTGATGTGCGACTGAGTAATGTATTGGGTTTGTTTTTAAAATTTATATTTATTTGTTTTATTTTAAATTCTTTAAGATAATATTTTAGTTTCCTGTTAATTATGTTGCTTTGAATGTATTCTTTGTATCTGACTTTCTGTAGTGTTTTATTCTGGATGGTTTTAGTTGATGTTTTAACTTGTTGCAAACCGCTTTGAGGTTTTTTCTTAAAAATGTAAAGTGGTATAAAAATGAAATGAATAATGATGATGGTGCTAATGATGATGTGGGGATTTTTTCTTTTAGTATCATTTCATTCTATATAATGATGGAGGCCCTCTAGGCTCTCCCCATTTGGCCCATGAGTTTGCAAAGCCCTGTGTGTTGAGCTTTGCAAGCGCCAGTGATCAGCTGATCACTAAGGCTTGCCAGGAGCCTGTGCTTTTGCCCACAGGACTTTGTTTCATACCATGCAGGCATATATGGGTCACCTGATTTCATTGTGACATCAGGTGTCAGAATTGGCCCACAGGGGATGGGGGAGATCAGGATCTGGCCTGTGGCATAACAATCATCAATATCTATTTAATCATTTCTTTAAACATTTCTATTGTGCTTTTCTACACCAGAGTGTACTCAAAGCAGTTTACAATAAAACAACAGATAACAAAACTCAAAATTATAAAAATGAAGCAAACCTATTGACTGACTTTGATGAACTAGAGGCCACCTCTAGCCCATTAAAGCTTATGTCGCAATACATTGGTTGGTCTTTAAGGTGCCACAAAACTCATTGTTGCTGACACGGTGAACACACTTTTCATATTTTCCATGGAACATTTTAAATATTTTAATTAAGATTTATTCCCTTCATTGTGTTTTGTAACTAGCAAAGATAATTAGAGAAAATATGACTCTCTGTCTATTTTCAGAATTATTGTAAGCTGCAGGGACATCTTATTAGACAGTATAGAAGAATACACAGATAAAAGCAGAAGACTGGTGTTTTGGCTTTATAGCATACTTAGGTCACCCTCTGCTGGACAACAAATGAATAGCCATGGTTTTTCTGCAAAATATTTCTCCCCTCCCTTAAACATCTTGGTATAGTTTTAGGGAGTCCCTGGCACTTTCTGAATATCCAGGCATTTATTCTTGGCTTAAGTGCTGATAATGTTGCCTAGATTAAAAATATAGGAACACAGTATTTGAAAATATTTGTGATTGGTTTGCCAAGCAGTGAAACAACATCCACTGTGGCTCCAGTAAGCTCTTTATGGGGGTCAGAGCCTTTAATAAAACAAGGGCATAACAGAACAGTAGCAAAGGAAAAGTAGGATGTATTTGGAAGAGAAAACATAAACTCAAGCATTTTTTTAAAAGAGAGAGAGTTGTGTTCTTGCTCATTAAATATTTGCAAGCTGTCAAGACAGGATTTGACAGCTATATCCAAGAAATGTGATACAAGCATAAATAGCTCAAATCTACATCTCAGAATAGCTGGCTGGACTTCATAACCTCTATGTATAATGCAACTTGAGTTGGCAATATGGAAACACATGGGCAAGATGTCCAGATTTAGGCTTAGAGAATTTTCTTGCTAGCCTACATACCCCTCTGCCAAACCTCTTCTTTCCTGAGAGAAGCAGGTCTGTGACAGGTGTTTATTATAGGTTTTCAAACATGAAATTCCTTGTCTATTTAGCTCCAGGGATTTTTATTTTGCTCTGATTAACCTTCTGGACTTTTTAAAGGCATTATTTTCCAGGGCCAGCCCTACCATTAGGCAGAGTGAGGTGGTAATCTCAGGCAGCTAGTTGTGGATGTCATGAAAAAGCTGCAAATTGTAAGTTATTAAATTTAATATGATTGCGCTTTTCCTCCCAGGCAGAGGCATTTGTTATACGTTCTGCTTCAGGTGCCAAAAATAACTTGGTCAGCCTTGGGTACAATACAGCTGACTGGTGGGGTAGTGATTTGCTCCTCTGCCTCAGATGGCAAAATGTGCCAAGCTGGGCCTGTTTGTTTCTTATTTGTATTTATGAAAGGGAGGGAATGATTGAGATGCACCTTACTGGGCATATCCAAGAAGGAATGAGCTAAAGGGAGATGATAGTATATTTGAGTTGTGTATACTTTGAGACATATAAGGAAATTGATTAAAAAAACTGAATCTCTCTCTCTTTGTACAATTATTTTCCTTTCTAGAGAGAATGACCACTGGAGCTACACACAATGGGCATAACATGCAAATTTAATGCCACCTACCATGACTGACTAACAGCTTTGGCATAGATTAATGTCTCCCATAAAATTCACCCTCTCCAGTTCATGTTTTTTGTATAAGGTAACATGCTTTAGTCACAGTTTGAATGCAAAGAATTGAATCTGGCCCAGGGACACCATACGGTGGTGTAATTCATATATTGAAGCAATTCAAAGAAAGTGCAATTTATGTAATTCTAGTCTCCCTGAAGGAAAAGTTCAGTGGGATTGACTAGAAAATTAAGTTTCAAATAGGCTTCTTGGTCCATCCTATATAGCATATATGCACACTCGCTGCAGAATGATTAAAAGCATTGCAAAGGTTATAATCTTAAATTCAGACACAAATACATCAGCTGGAAGTCAGTTCTGTTGCAATCAGGCAGGCTTAACATCTGAGAAATGAGCCATTTGTATTGAGGCAACTGTATTTCTTCAGGAGCCTATTTATCTCTAGCTAAGTATTTTCAAAAGGAAGAAGACCTCTGGAATTGTTCAAGAGGCATAAATCCAAGATGGTTCATCCTGCTGTCTGCCGTCTTTATTCCTTAGCTCTGTTGCATGCTGTGATTAACAGAAGGAAGCAATAGAGTTGTATATAGCTTTTCTTCTTCCTTAATCCTAAACACTTCCTTGGATTTCAGTGGAACCTTTTCCTGTGTGACTTTAGAATTGGCATCTCAGTTTCATACTTGCTATGAACCCTGTTCAACATGCACCATTGGTGAAAACAGATTTAGACATTATAGAGGAATGTTGTCAGTGAAATTCACAGTAATTTGCACATTCAGCTGGCAGTAGATATTTGAAACATCCCAACTGGAATTTTCACCAGCTATGTGCAGTTTTACAGCCTGTGGAAGTGCCTTGCACAAGTTGGCCTTTTTGTGAGTGGTATTCAACTAAATAATTGTGCTAGTAAGGAATAACACGACTGCAACAAGACTCGCCCCCTCTTCCCCGATTCCCTAGAGAAACAGTCAGTTCTTTTACTTGTTGTTCATGTACCCCCACCACCTCGAAATCTGATCCAGAGGGTTGGGGTAGCTCCAGAAGAGATTTAGAGCATGCGCAGAGGGAGGAGAGGAATAATGTTGCATTGCACAAGGAGAAATCCTTGCACTGACGGAACGATTTGTGTAGCTTTAGTGCTACATTGAATGCAACCCTATATTTTCAATAAGTTGCTGTTGGACAAAAGCAGAAGTTACTGCACTGATGAAAGGTTGTACTTCTTTGTTCATTCATTCTATATTTGCATGCTGCCCAGGGCGACTAATGGACATTCAATCATAAAATAATTACAAATAAAACATATTTAGAACATCCAAAGTCATGAATCTGTGATAGACGGACTATGACTATTTTGACATTAAAACCAAGTTAGCCCAGCAATCCTGAAATAAATAATATTAGGAGAGTTTAGTCTCCTTTTTCCACTGGCTTTTTTTTTTAAAAAAGGTGTGAATTCATATGAGCCTAAATTAAAGACAAGATCCACAGAAAGCCCTGTGCATTATCTCCGATTCCCTAGAGAAACAGTTCTTTTACCTGTTGTTCAGATGTTCTTGCTGCTGTCTTTTCAAAGGCTTCGGGTTCTTTTGAACTTATCAGGCTCTTGGCTAAAAAATGCCAGCGCTCTCTCCCCCCACCCTCCCCACCCGCCTTAATGAACAGCAAAGAGTAGCAAAATAGGAAACTTTGAATTAAAGCCTCTAAAAGCAGGAGAAGTAACTGATAATATCCAGTCCTTTTAGTTTAAGCTCCAAAAAAAGACAGTGGGAAATGTAAGAATTTAGTAGACGGTAATGTTGCTGTGCAGTAGCAGCTGTTTCCTAAAATGAAGGTGGGGGGAAAATCAAATATGTTGATGCAGTAACATTTAAATGTTCCAGCTGTGTAGACTGGGGTCCTGCTGATGAGAATCAGGAGAGCGGTTTCCAACTGCACGGGAAAGATCAACATCCATGGGGCTGGATCATTTAAATGTTACCCCAATGGCACTGAAGCAACTCTCAGAAAATGGGCCTCCAAACCTCTATTACAGAAGCTGCTTCTCTGGAAGGGGACAATAATTTATGGAAATTGACAATATGTGGCTATTTATTTAATCAAGAACTACCAATCAGAAGCTCCATCTGAAGCTGACACAGTTAATTTGCAAATATTAGAGGTCACGGGTATAAGCTTAGAGCAGAATCTTCTCCCCATTCCCTCCTGCCCTGGCTGGCATGCACAGGCAGGGCTTAGGAACTGGTGATTTCTGCAGTGGCCTTACTATCTTAAGCAAGGGTGGCAACCTTTTTCAACCTGAGGGCTGCATTCCTTATGAGAAATCTGCTGGGGCCAGAGGCAAAAGAGGGCAGATCAATGGGTGCGACTTTTACCTTTGTACCATTGGCTATATCCCAGCCACAAAAGGCGTTTACTTACTCCCACCCTCATTTCTCTCCACCTAGGGAAGCAAAAAGCATTACCACAGTTTAAAGGCACATTGCAGCCTGGCAAGAGTATTTGAGGATGGCTGGCCCAGGATGAGGAGTGTGGTCTAGAGAGTTGGGTGGAGGCAGCCTGAGGAAAGGCCCAAGTGCTGGAAAGAAAGGCATGGAGGGCCCACTTCTCCTATTGGCCCAGTAGAATACCAGTTCCATCCTCTAATTATCATTATGTGTACAGGAGCCCCAATGTCTGTATGGAACTCTCCTGCCTACAGATACTTTTCCCTCCAGTGACGGGAACAAATAAATTCTTTACACCCTTTCTGTGCGATCAAATAGGTTAGGATTTACAGGTTTCAGTGTTGCAGTGAAATGGGCACATCATTCAAGTTCTCCCATTAGTAACTGGCAAAGTCAGGAATCTCAAAGAACAGCATAATATATATGGTGATCTGATTATTGGCCTGGCCAAAATAATAAATAAATAAATAAATAAAGGTATTTTCCTGGCTGAATATATTAGAAGAAGCAATGAAGTAACTCAAATGTAGTTAAGTGGTAAGACCTGGGCTGAATTTTCTTCTTCCCCGGTGACATTTTGCTGGAAATGACATGGCTCAATGAAATCAAATCCCTCTGTTTGCCAAGTAGTCTGCCAAATTTCATTCAAGTCCAAACATTCATAGTTCATTTGCATTTTTTTTAAAAAAAGCTCTTTAATCAAGGTAATATTTACTTCATCATTATGCCTGAAATCAAGACAGGATGTTCATCAGGGTATTTGGATCTAAACCTGCTTTCCCCATTGTTTCCACTTTAATCTACAGGAGTCTGCTACAGCTAACAAAACAGATATGAAAGCAGCATCTTTGGACCTTGAAACTAGAAATGATGGTATGGAAATATTAATTGCTCCTGTTGAATAATCACATGTGATCTGAAACACTGGTGTGGGTGAATGGAACCTCTGCTTGTACTTTAAGTCTGTATAGATCCATTTCCCAAGTGGTGGTGGTGGTGATGATGATGATGATTTATTTTGTGATTGACTCTGATCCTAAAATCAATAGGACATCTAAGTAAAGCTTGGGATGCTACAACATTAGAGAACTTCTCTGAAGGTACTTGAGAAGAGGTTGGCTATATCCCTTTCTGAGATGGCTAAGATCTGAAAAGCCCATCTCAAATGAGTCAGACCCACTGGTGTCCATCTAGCTCAGCAAATTCTGCACTGACAGTGACTCTCCAGAATTTCAGATAGGAAATCTCTCCCAGTCCTGCCTGCAGATGCCAGGGATTGAACCTGTGATCTTTTGCATGCAAGCAGATGCTCTACCACTGCCTTTCCCCCAAAGGTGTTTTCTTCCTCTGCCTGTTCTAGAAGGCTTGCAGCAGCTTAGCACCAACACTTAAGAATTATGAACTCATTCCTAGGACTGCCAAGCCAAATGTAGTTAAATGATTACTGGACCCAAGGCAAAAGGGGGTTGGCATCAGGCTGGTGTGGGTGAATTAAGGGATTTCTTGCATTTTTGTAAGCAGCTAGCTATTCTGTGAAGAGATGTTGTTATTAAATATGTGTTTCACTGTAGGTTTCCAATGCAGGGTCTTGAGAACATGCAGATCCTTATGCTTTCCAAGCAATTAATAATAATCTTGAACTCCATTTTATTGTTTATTAGAACCAGCTTATGGCTTGGTCTCAGAACAATTCTGAAAACACAATTCAAAGCTTTGAATGGTTAGTTCACAGTGGACTGAAGCATCACATGTCTGAAGAATGCAGGGTAAGAAGTGCTCAGAGTATAGCTATTCTCTTCCGTAAGGGCTCTACAGACAGATCCAGATCTACCACATAGGAACAAATATTGTTTGAAAACATCAATACTTTACAAAGGAGGCATCTGTCAGCATTAACACTGACTGTAAGACCCTAAAACTTTAGGAGTCACACTATATCAGCAGATAAAACCTTTCTATTACCATACCACTATAGAAGAATACAATTTTGAATTCATACACTATACCGCTATGCCAGGCCCCACTTGAGATCTTCATTCTTCCCGAAAAAAATCTTAGTGTTTCCAGAGCACTTAGCTATTTGTTTGCAAAATAGCATTGTCTCATTCTTTGATTAGTATTATTGTTCTGAAGAAACACATAATATGGGAAACTGTAATTGTTTTCATAGAATGATTCACTTCTCTGTGCAGAAATTATGTTGTGTCCTATTGGTAACTGTGTGCATCACATCCTTCAAACACCAGAAGGATATTGTCTCTGTAGTAACTGCATGATTGTTGTTAATTGCTGTTTTCCTGCAGTTACAACTATAGCAATTGCAATTGCTTAACGTGCAAAAGCATTACTGGGGAAGAATGCAGTTTACATTTATCTTCATTAATAGAATCCAGTATTTGGAAATGAGGAGCAACCATCATGCTGTGTTCATTTGTTCCTTTGGGGCGTATGAACATCTGCTTACTATGCTGTCCTATAGAGACAATTATTCCACCATCACAATTTCCATGATGTTATGTGGCAGAAAAATGCAGCACGTAAGATGTTTGAAGTTATTTAATCTTTCCATTCTTCGAGGAAGAAGTCTGGTACCCAGAATTCAGCTATGACTTCAGAAGGAACAGTTGTCTCTGTGTGCCTAATTGGCTACTTTTAACATGCTTCTGAAAGGTATGAGTAGGATAACATACAGTACCTAAAGATAACAGCAGAGAATATCAGGGGTCTCAAAGTTCACTTAAATAAAGGTAGTCAGAACTGTTAAATGCCAAGTTTCAATTAAATGTATAAAATCACTGTGTTTGAAAACTGGGGGAACATGTCCCCACCTACTTCCATATTTTTCTCCTTTTGTATCATTCACTTTTCTCTGAATGATGTAAAACTGCTACAATCCCGCTGCACTCGCACTGGATGGGGAACCTCAGTTCAGGTGAGCATAGACTAGCATCTAGTGCAACCTTTGCCAACCTGGTATCCACCAGAAATTTTGGACTGCAATTTCCATTATGGGAAACATCTGGAGGGCACCAGACAGACAAAGGCTGATCAAGTTAATCCCTATAAAATATATAACAATCAGCTCAAAAGGTCAATAGGAGAATTAAGTAAGTGTGTTTTTCTCTGCTTCTTAAGCATGATCCACCCAACTGTAAGCTTTCTTAAGGGTTCAAGCATATGCATAGTTAACTAGGAATAAATCCCATTTAATATAGTTTGTGTCCTGAACCTCAGCATACCCGGAGGTCAGTCCTGATGGTGCACATAGTCCCAAGGGTAACATTACAGAGTGGTCAGATGGTCCAAATGGTCAAATACCAGTCTAGGTCCAATACAACGAGCAAGGTCTGAAGTCAATCCATAAGGTCAGGTCCCAGCCTCTGCAGAAGATCCAGGGGGGATTGAAGCACCTGGGATCAGTCCCAAAGTCGCAATCTAGGGGCATTCCCAAAGCACCCAAGCTGTGGTCCATCAACAGAGAAAGTTGAACAAACAGCGTCTCTGCCTTGCTTCCCTTCTATCCTTCCCAGTCTTGATTGATGCACCTGAGCTTACTGCAACTGAGCAGCTGTGTCTCTCCACTTGACAAAAGCATGTGATCCTCACCTGCCCTGAGTTTAATCCAGCTGAGTGAACACAACCTCCTTTCAGATTTAATAAGTCCCATGATCTCCACCTGGTCCACTAGTGAGCTGGGCTGTCTTCCCTTGCCTGCCTCAGTCTCCTGGAGTGCACTTCCCATAGTTCCCAATGCCTTAGAAGCCTGCCCTTTCCACAGATATGGGGGGCATCTCTGGTTCTGGTGATGTGTCCCCTTCCCCTGGCTCCCGTGAACTATCAGCTGTCCCTTCAACGTCCTCCGATGTTCCGTAAGTACCCCCTAAGTCCCCAACTTCCCCTTCCCCATGTACAGCTTGTCCCGGTGTGTACCAGTTGTGGCTACACCCCTAGCCGGCATCCTCCGCCCCTTCCTTGGTGTCCTGCCAGGAACATACAAGAGTGTGCTAACTTCAATGCCTCTTAAAAGTGCTTAAACCTGGATGTGTCCTGCCCAGTAAGTGAGAGTTCTGCACCTGCTTAACTCTCCCACAGAAATCCATGGGACTTAGAAGTATTTAGCTGTGACTGGATTGCACCCCAAACTCTTAATTGCATCTAGAGTCCATG
Organism: Podarcis bocagei; assembly: GCF_964188305.1. Classification (NCBI taxonomy): domain Eukaryota; kingdom Metazoa; phylum Chordata; class Lepidosauria; order Squamata; family Lacertidae; genus Podarcis; species Podarcis bocagei. The sequence goes on from NC_138127.1 coordinate 55,209,671, forward strand.
GATGAGTAGACATAGTATTAACACTAGGATGTAAGTATATTATATAGTTTTCTGCTTTAATATTGTAAACCTGCTCAAACACCTCATGTCATTTTAAACATGGGGAAGAATAACTGAAGCACATGCAAATCTTACTAAGTGCTTCAGAAAGGCCAATATTAACTGTTCTTAATGATATTCTTAAAACCTTGCTGTCTCACTGCAGATATCTCATACATAACCTTATGAAAACAAGCCAGTCGGACTTAGTCATAGTTGATAATTAATGTGCAATGGTATCCAGCCAGGATTAATTTCGTGCTAGAATAAAACATATGGAATAATGCTTAAGCTTACATCAAAGTCAAATACTGAATACATCAGGATACATTATCTCTTCGCTTTCTGGAGTATATTATGTTCTATTAAGATCTGATGTGTGCTGAATTTATGCCCACGCTTCCCTGAGAATTTGTGGCGGCTCACAAATGTGTTCCCCAGCGCCTTTCTCTGTAGCATCTTTACAATTCTGCTTCTCGTTCTTCACATGAAGATTAAAACACTCATTATCTGTCTGAAGAATCAGACCAGGAGTAGATGTTAAATAATAGTTTTAAAATCCTTATAAGAAGACACCTAGAATATTACCTACTGGAGAAGCCTTCAAAGCAGCGAGTTTAAAAATCCAAATTATTATTCCATGCTGATTTGGACAACAAAGAATTTACTGGGATTTTAATTCAGCTGTATGTGTGCGCTTTTTGAAGCTGTTGCTTGAAGTGAATACAACCATAACCATTATAAAATATTCAAAGCCCTCATACATATCAAATAGATGGAGGTACAGTTACAGCCTATTTGTTGTGAGCAGTACCAAACTACAGCAAAGCATGCTGACCAAACTCTACCTGTTAGAAATCCTGTTCCAGCTGGATTTTTCTGATGAGCATTTCTCAAATGACCTTGGTGGGAAATGGAGGTGGAGGGGTTGCACCCTTAAGAGTTAAAAACGGTGTATAAAGCTGCATAAAAACACTATGTTGGAACCATAGTGACAAAGAAAGAAGTGACCAGGGACACAAAGAGACATATTATATGCCAGCAGCCAGATTAGCAGTGAGGGAAATAGAATGGAATTTCTAGGGAATTGGAAGGAATAGCTACCATTGCTGGTTTGAGAAGTTCTACCAGAACTTTGGTAACTTCCACCCCAACATCAAGTTGAGCCTAGACTAGTCCATGTAGAAGGTGTATGTTCTTGTCACTACAATTACATAATGGACATAGAATCATAGAACATATTGACACAATCTTATATTGGAAACCTAATGACCCCTACATATATCTATATGCTTCCAGCTTCCACCTAGGACTCACCACAAAATCTATTGTCTACAGCTAAGCCCTGCTATACAACCCCATCTACTTTAGTTTTGCATGTAGTTTTGGACTACAACTTTCAACAGCTCTAGAGCAAGGCCAGTGGCCAGGGCTGATGGGAGTTGTAGTTCACAACATCTAGAGTGCATAACATTGCTTACACTTGCATTAGACAAGTTTCTACTCACAGTTTAAGGTTTTACACCAGACTTTCCTAAGTCTACAGAACCCACCCACACAATGAAGTGATAAAGCAGAGTTATGAGTTCAGATTGAAACCCGTGAATAATTTAGTAATGACAGACCCAGAAATGTCTGGGTAGTATCTTGTTGCCAAATACATCATCAAGGATTTACAATACTTCTCTCTTTCAGACTGTGGGTGGTAGGCCTTTTATTGCTTCCAGACACACCCCATCTAAAACAGCTACCATTCCTCAATAACAGAGACATGTGTACAAGGACCAGACTTTGCAACAAACCCAGATGCCAACCCTTCCATTGTGTCAGATTATTGGTCCATCTAGAACAGTCCATCTAGAACACTGATTGGCAGCCACTGTCCAGGATTTTTGATTTGAGTATAAATAAAGACAATATTTCCCTTTCTAACTACAGAAGTTAACTCAGCAGCGCCAAGTTGATTTATCACTCGTAACTGTTATTGTAAAGAGTCACTGTAGTTATTTTACATAAATTCTAGGTCTCATTCAATTGTCAGTATTTGTACATTTTGCAGGTTATTTCCCTCTGACCTTACTGTTTACAAACTCCTATGAAACATTGTATATCTTATGAACTGGACTCTAGTCAATGAAAATGTGTGCCATAATAAGATCTGTTAGTATTTAAGGACCAACATAACTTTTCATTGTTTTTGCTGCAACAAACTTAACATAGCTATTGCTCTGAAAATTCTTACAAAAATGATTCCTTTGAGAGTTCACAAGCAATCAAGAAGTAAATGTGATGCATTAACTGAATGCATGGACAAGGTCACGCCAATTTTCTCTTTAGTTGTAACAAGTTAAAACCAAATTGCTTCTAGGAACAATGTTAAGATACTCCTTTCAGTTGCTGTGATCTCCTGCCATAATGTGATTATTTGGGATGCTTTAAAATGGTTAAAATATGTTTGCATTTAAGAAGATCCAAAAATAACTCTGTGAACAGAAAAACACTTTTCTAACTAGTGCAATCAAATATTCTAGAGTGAATTACTGCTTTCTTAAAATTTTACAGCAAAGAGATTTCACTTAGGAAAGTTTTTAATATTTGATGTTTTATTATGTTTTTATATGTGCTGGAAACTGCCCAGAGTAGCTAGGGAAACCCAGCCAAATGGGTGGGGTATACAACAACAACAACAACAACAACAACAACAACAACAACAACAACAACAACAACAACAACAACATGCAGCAGCAGCAACATGCAGCAGCAATAGTCCTGTTGACAAATCTTAACCACTTACAGCAAAGTGGTTGAAGCAAATAAGATTACTTCAAAGTAAACACTCTACTGCAACATGGCAGTACTGCACCCTCATCTGGATCTGTCACACTGATCTGAACTTTAGGAACCCAACAATCCTCCCCCCCCCCCCTTCTTCCAAGAGCTAAATAATGGAATCCCCAATTTCCCCTGCAGTATGCATATGCATTCTTCCTGCCATGCAGCAGCACAGTGATTTAAAACAAGGCTATTTAAAACAAACAAACTTCCACCAATACTGTACAGGCTGCAACGCTGCTGTAAATTCACACAGAGTGTAGCATCACTCGTGCATAGTATGGATAAAGATCTAGGGTAGTGTACAAGCAAAACAACTGAGCTAGAAATCACCAATTCTCTGGCTCAAACTTTTGATGGAGAAATCACTAGTAATTATTGTTGTTGTTGTTGTTGTTGTTGTTAATACCCCACCCATCTGCCTCAGAAGCCAGGTTTCCCCAGCCCCTCAGGGCAGCTCCCAACAGATTAAAAAGTGAATAAAACATCAAACATTAAAAACTTCCCTAAATAGGGCTGCCTTCAGATGTCTTCTAAAGGTCAGATAGTTGTTTATTTCCTTGACATCCGATGGGAGGGCGTTCCACAGGGTGGGCCCCACCACCGAGAAGGGCCTCTGCCTGGTTCCCTGTAACCTCACATCTCACAATGAGGGAACCACTTTAGGCAAGCCATTTTTTTTCTTTTAGAACTTGTCTAGCCTTTTCCTGAATCCAATTGTGTTGCTATATATGAATAAAATTTGGTTCAGTTGCATTTCAATGCAACCCTACCTAATTCACTCTTCCCGAAACAATACATAAACCAAAATGCAGCCATTAGTCAAACTTTGCACTTCTCTGAATCTTGCAATGCAGTTCAACAACACCAACAAAAATGGTTCAAAATGCATATCAACAGGGGAAGGTATGCATATGAATGCATAGGTTAGAGGCATCTTGCTTCAGGCCTTCTTTCAGTCTGGCCTAGAAAACCCTAGTTTTTCTGCAGCTCCCTTTAAAAGCATTTGTGCACTCTGGAAGTAATGGCTCTCTCTTCATGTCCTAGAGCAGCTGTGGCAAATATGCCCTCCAGGTGTTTCTGGACTCTAACTCCCATAGTCCCAGCCAGAATGAATGGTGAGGGATGATGGGAGTTGGAGTCCAGCAACTTCTGGAGGGCACAATGCTGGCTACCTCTGTGCTAAAGAAAACACAAAAACAGGACTAGGACAAGGTGTTGCATCTATAGTAGGAGTGTCCTTCCTTTTATGTTTGTTAAAATTTGTGGTCCGCCTTCTGCTGAATGTTTTTTAACTGCCTTAATCATTGGTCTCTCTAGCTAAGTAACGACTCCTCTAGCACTAGCTCTCTGGGTCTCAGGATGGGTGTGTTCTGTTTTGTTCTGAAAACCCGAATGTAGCCACTGAAGCTGCAATCAGAAGTGGAAATCTAGGACAGGAGAAGTGGCCCTTCTTAACTCCATGCCATTTTTTCTACTGGTAAAAAGTGGGGGAAGAACACACTCAGCAGTCTTTGCCTCCAGTGAAGTAAAATAAACAAACATACTTGCATATTTTCATTTGTGGGAATGAAAACAATTTAGGGGGTGATTTTCACTGGGGAAACTGTGTGAGGGTGAAGAGTGAAGAAGTGTCTCTACAGCTTCCCTGTAGCCATTGCCCTTCAAGTTCAGTGGCCACAATGTATAAAAAAAAGAAATATAAAACTGCCTGAAGTCCTCCCCCCAGCAGATGTTTCTCTGTCTTGCTGTCCAAGATCTATTATACAGCAGATGCCATGGACTGAACCTAGGAACCATGTGCTCTTTCCCATTATATTTTTGTGGCTTTATGTTAGGTAGCTGTGGGAGCTTGAATTACTTATTTCTATGACCTTTCTTGATCTCTGGCTATATGTGGAACACATCAGGGGGAATGTGAACAAATGGCCCACTTACATTTTAATGAATTGACCTCTATTTATTTTTTTAAAACCCACATGGTAATGATAATGGACCAAGAAAATGATTTGGGTTTTGCATGCATGGAAAATCAGTGTAAACAACATTCTTTTGGTGTGTATTTTCCTCTGTTTAATACACAGAAGCCCTTTTGTGCACTAAAGTTCATAGTTTCAGGAATTTCAAAGCTTCCAATATAAAGATGTTTTGTAATATTTTTATCTGGACATGACTCTGACCAACAGTTGCCTTAAGTTTCAAGTGCTCAAAATTATATTTACCACTTATAATGTGAAGTGTGTTCTTTGTTAAGTCTCTGAAAAAATGTATTCCTGGTTAACAGGATACTTACAACTTTTAGGCTCCTATCCTATACACTTAGGAGTGTGTCAAACTCAGCTCAACTGAACTTACTTCAGAGTAGGTTCAAGATAAATATGATTCTCTGTACAAGATAATTACAGTAAGGCAGGCAACGTTGAAGTTTATCATTCCTGTTCTTTCATAACCAAGAACATTCAGAATGCAAAGTACAGATGATGCGCTACAAAAAAGGGAAGGTTTGCTTTTAAATGCACCAGTCCTAATTTAACAGCGAGGAGAACATTACAGAAGCAAAACAAAAACCTTACCCTTTCATCAAATTAATCATTAACTGCTAAAATAATGTGTTTGGCCAGATGGCACTATCTCAATGGCATAAATTTGAAACAGTATTTTTAGAACCACAGTTTTCAAACTCCCATGGTGTTGAGTCATCCATCTTTATTGACTGAACTTCCTCCATATACCTACTTGGGACTCTTAAATAGAGGCATCAAAGTGAAAACGGACCCAGGTTCCACTGGGGAACAAGCTCAGACCTCCACTGTATTTTTCAGAAATGCTGAGTTAGATCCTTTCCTCTAATAAAACAAGAATGTAGGCTATAGCCTTCCTGGGTATGAGAAGACAAATGGTCTTGGTATACCACTTCTGACAGAGGCAAGTTCTGTTTCTTCCACAAAATTGTAAAAACAGTCTTTTGCCCACCCCACCCCCGTCCTATCCCCTGAATTGTGCTCCAAAGACCTTAAAGCAGAGAAGAGTAACATGTGGCCCTCTAGATGTTGCTTCCACCAGCTCCAGCCAGCCTGGCTAACAGTAAAAGATGAAAGGAATTGTAGTATGGGACATCTGAAGGGACACAAGTCCTCCATCCCTGTCTTAGAGCACATCAAAGATCTACAGGACCTTGTTCATTCTTTTCCTTTGGCTCTTGGTCACCCACTGACTAAAAACAGAAATGAGCTGTGCCAGGCAGAAGCATAATATTACATCTTTGTTTTCAGTGGAGGAGTTTTAGCTAGCGCTAATCCAGCAGACGGGGACTAACAACTATTTTAGTGTATTTCACTGATTGTGATTGCCCTTTTTAACACCTTAGAACTGCATTGTATGAGACAGAAAAGCAAGCCTGTACTGTTATCCATCTGCTTGTCTGGTAGTAACAACCCTTTGTCAGTAAACAGTGGCAACCTCTGTATTCAAAACACATTGAGATCACTGCTTCAGACAAATTCTCATCCATATTTTGATCTTTATTTACATTTATTATACCTGTTACCATCATCCAAGTTAACAACTGTGATCAAACAGCACATTTTACTCTTGCTGCACAAACGTATGGCTCACTGTGTTCCATACAATTGACTTTGAGTGACGACCTTCTTTCTCCCTGTTCCTTGGAATGGACATTTCCTCCATACACTCTACTTCTCTTATGCTTTTAAAAAAATTCAGTCAGAGTTCCTTCATGTGCTGCTCATTTGGATTTCAGAATGTCCTCCCATTCAACAGGCAGTGCTGCATTTTTGGGAATTGATGGAAATATTGATTGCATTTTGTTCCGAAATTCATCCATCTACAAGAGAAGAGTGGAGAAATACATTTAACATAACATAACCCACATCAAAGTTAGGGACACACTGCAACTTTGGCTTAATCAAATAATTGCTTTTTTCTTTGAAGAAAATGCGAAGCTCTAAAACACATAATAATATTCTCAGAGATATTTCACAACTGTATTTTTTAAAACCTTTCTTCCTTAGAAGAAGAAAATCCTAAGCATGCATACTCTGCTCTTGAGATTCTCACACTGATACATGTCAATGCAGATGGACTGCTACAGTAGTCCAATCTTGGGGCTACCAGAGCATGAAGTACAGGAGCCAAGTCATCTCTGTTCAAGAAGAGTGAGTGGTAGCTGGAAATAGGCACTCCTAGCCACCAATGCCACCTTAGCCTCAGTGGTACTGTTGGAATCAGGAGAACACCCAAGCTATGGACCTCTTCCTTCTAGGTGAGCGTAGCCCTATCCAGAACAAGCCATCACACTTGACTTAGGATCTTGGCACATATGATTTCTGATGGCAACTTTCTGAAACTAATTTTACCTAGCAGAACTTTTATTTTCTTCACACTGCCTGAAAGCGGGGGATGCAGATTATCCTTGGTGATAATGCACAAATAGCAACCATTGCACTTCAGACTGTCAGTCTTTTCACCTAAAACAGATACCATCCACTCCTGTCATGGCAAATAATCCATAAAAGTCAGATGATCACAGTCTTTTTCTAATCATAGCTAATGATCCTGCATCAGCAGGAAAAAATAACAAAAAGAGCTCTGAAAGCACCTATCATTTCATGTTGCATTTTAAAATGTTTACCACAGACAAGTTGTCACATGAAAAACAAGACTGCGCTACTGCAAAGTACTTGGGCATCTGTTCAAACTAATCTGAATTGGGAGAGGGGAGAGAAAGAGACTCGTCTATAGACTATAAAGGACCCCACCATCCCCAAAGAAAATCCTTGCTATTTTGTGTACTCTTTCAGATCTCAGTAAGTTCATTACTCTTTAACTTAATTTTTATTTATTCAGTTAATTCAGTTTCCATTTATCTAGAGTTTGGAGAAAATAACAGGGTTGTTGTTGCTTTAAAACACAACAACCCCAAGATAAAATAAAATATTCATTAAAACTAATTTTTTTTCCTTGAATTTTTATTAAAACTTAAAAGAACAAAGAAGAAACAGTATATAGAAATAAGCATCAGATATCAAGCATTTTTAAACATAAAAACTGAAAGAAAATAAAGGAGAAAAAAGAAAAGGAGAAAACCTTACATCTGCTGAGCCCAAATGTAAGACCTAAAGGGGAAGCTTCACTACTGTTCTTCTGGGAAATGTCAGGCCCAGACATTGAGTAACCTCTAGGACAGGGGTGGGGAACTCCAGAGACTGCTGAACTTCAACTCCCATCAGCCCCTGCCAGCATGGCCAATGGAGAGGGATGGACTACTTCTGTATGGAAAACACAAAACAGGCCAACAATATTTGAAGGGCCACAGGTTCCCTCCCCCAGCTCTAGCTGAACAATGTTCCCCAATTGCAGGGCAGCCAATGACACTGTGCGTCTATGTTCCTTTGCTGTTTCAGCTTGGCACATGGACTACTGTATTTTAATATTTTGTTGGAAGCCACCCAGAGTGGCTGGGGAAACCCAGCCAGATGGGCGGGGTATAAATAAATTATTATTATTATTATTATTATTATTATTATTATTATTATTATTATTATTAATGATATGGTTAGGAAGACACAAAGGATACAAGGAAGACAAAGACCGAAGACAATTTTGTAAGCGCATGATACATGTTCATCCAATACACTGGAATGGGCAATGCTGTCTCCTTGCCACCAGCCACCCATAGCTCAATTTGAGACAATCTGTTAACACGAAGAGTAGAAGATGCCTAGCTGATGCAATCTACTCTAAACTATTATGCAAACCTGCTAAATCATGCTAAATCATTGCATATGCATGGAAGGTTTCTGGTGGTGGTACATAGGGTGGTACATGTTTGTTATATGCATTTGGGGGAAATGAAAAATAAAGTTAAGGGGAGGAAAGAAGATGCCTTCAGCAGATCTTAAAATGCAGAGGAAAAGGCAGTTTCTATGGTATTGGTTGGCCCAAGCTACCTGGGACTTTATAGATTAAAAAAAACAACAACCCAGCACTTTGAATTGTGTCTGAAAAGTAATAGGAAAGCAGTGCAAATGCTGGTGCACTGTCATGACATGCCTTCATTTAATGTCTGTGACACTAAAGAACTGCTTACATTTTACTTCTGTAGTTCAAAGAACCTCACCTCCTTTCAGAGTCCTGACTGGCAGTGAAAACAGATTATGAGCCTTTCGTTTTCTGTACTGCATAAAGATGAGAGAGGGAGCTCTCCGCTGAATTTGGGAGCCCTGGGTTTGATGAAAGCGTTATGGGGAGATACTGTTTTCTCCGCCCAAATGACAGATGTGATCACTGTCACACCAGCTATCAGAATATGCAGAAATACTGAGTTAACCTTATGAAAACAGGCTTTCTTAATAGCCAGGGCATTGTTCCAAATATTCATCAAAACTCCAAAATAGACATAATGGGTCGGCTACTTGTATTTTATACAGTACACGTTTCTGCTTCCTTCACATCTGAAGCATAGTTGGGTTCTTTTTTCTTTTAACATAAACAGCAGTGCCAGGGAAGTATCCCAATCCAACCTCACTACTCTCCACTGCTTTTAAGCATTTTTTTTGCTGCTTGGGCCACTAACTGATATTGGAGGTGGGCTGGGGGAAAAGCTGTTCTTAAAAACAGCAAACCTCAAGGATTATTAAAAGAGGATTTGACAAATTAATTGGGGGGGGGGAAGGTCTATCAATGGCTGCTGGGGTTAGGATTTATTATTATTTATTTTATAGGATTTGTACCTCACTCATCAGCCAAAAAGGCTCTAGGAGCAGCTGATATACAATCAATTAAAACAACACAGTCCCTGCTGCCAAGCTTACAATCTAAAAGACAGAACATAAAATATGGGGGAGGAATGGGGAGGTTAAGAGGAGGAAACTCAGATACCAGTTCCTAAAGCTGAAGGGCAGTTCTCACGATAACCGGCTGCAATAGTATGGTGGCTATATGGAGCTTCCAAGTTCAGGGGAAGTACGCCCCTGTTCCATCTAGTTTGGTCCAAAACTCATTTATCCTAGGAAGCCGCCTTATATGGAGCCAGACCGCTGGTCCATCTTAGTTCAGTGTTCTCTGCTGACTCTCCAAAGAGCAGGGACTCTCTCACAGCCCTACCAGAAGATGCTGGGGACTGAACCAAGAACCTTCTGCAGGCCAAACAGATGATCTGCAGCTGAGACATGGCCCTTCCCCTATGAATCAAGTAGGCCTTTCCAAAGCGAATCAAGCTTTAAAAATGGTGCTTATGCACTCTTTTTATTCTCCATGGGCGTTGCCATCTAACCTGGCTTTATAGTTACTTGGTGTATTCGTATGACTTATGCATTCCTTTTTATATTTTTGAGTTTGTTTCTCTAACTGTTTAGTTTAATACAAAAGTTGAGCAGGACATAAACATTTTGAATACATAAATACATTAAATTAATAGTCTACATTTTAATTATACATGATGAAAGCACACAAAGCCAGCTTATTCTTAGCATTTTTAAAGGTTAACATATGTGCAGAGCAAAGAGACTTAGACATTTTGTCACGAAAATTATAAATTATAAGGTCATAGAATTCCTCCCCACAGTATTTTTCTTGGTTCACATCCACCAGCTGTATACATATTAACTACAATTCATTTTTTTTAGAGCACAAATATCCTTTATGACTCATCCTCGCTATGAAAAACAAAATCGTTTCTGCTTTCTGAAGTGATAGAAAATTGATTTATGGCGGACACCCTGAACAAAGGGCTTTTATTTCTCAGATGATATAGCTTGTTAATTGCCATGGATCACTTCAAATTCTGAACACTTCCCCCCTCTCTTTTTCTTTCCTTCCCTCTTTTTCCCCTCTTTTCTAAACAAAAACATTAGCTGGGAGTGGCAAATAGACAAAGTTATGTTGCCATGGCTGGAAAGTGTTGCAATTGCAGCTTTAATTAAATATAAAGATACACCGCTTATTACCTCTGGCTAAAAATAAATTGCCACAATTCAGCTATTACTGCTGGAAAACTATTACATATTTATGTCAAATCGCTTCTCTGCTGACATAATGTAGCTATTATCATTGTATGGGAACTGAAATTAAAGCTGGAAAAGAGGTTGTCATCATTAGATGCGTTCCTTTAGAATAACTGATTCGTGAGGATACTTGCAATTAGGCAAAAATTATTTGGGGGGGCAGGGAGGACAAGACTTCTGCTCCCATCTGCTGACTCAATACACAAGAACTCTTGTGAGGCGGGAGCGCACGCTCGCGCGCACACACACACACACACCCCTCTCTCTCTGTCTCCTGAATGTTCTCTTTGTGGAACAGAATGACTCTGTCTCCATTATTATCAGATGGATATTTCTGGAGCGCAAAGGGCTATACCAGACATAGTATAAATAGGGCAAATTGGTAGTGTGTCACAAGGAAGAGAGTCCAGCCTTTCTAAACAGCAGATACAATCTTGATCCTAGCAATACAGCATTTATTCAGAATGTTGGCCTCATAAGTCTTTTTAACATCCAGATCAAGGGATGGGGAAGAAGGGCAGGAATACTTGTATTTTTCCTGCTTTCTACGCCAGCAAACACACCAGTGCTGGCATGGAGAGGCTAAAAGAGAATGAACTAAGAGAAATGATCCAAGAGACTTGGTACACTGCCACTTCATATGTGATGAATGCAACCTTGCAAACAGGCGTACATGCAGTGAATGCCACAGCCAATCCTTAACACAGTTCCTTAACACATGTACTTGGCTGCTACATGTGGCTGGAAACACATGTTTGCTGTACACACATGCCACGGTATTTACAAGTTTAGATGCACACAGAGCAACCTGGAGAAATTTCAATTGAACTGTGCAGCTCCCTCTCTGATTTACCTATAACATCCTTTAGAAACAGCAGGAGACATTCAAATCAGCTAAAGAATGCATTGAAAGGAAAACAAAAACAATAAACCAATCGTTGAAAATATAATAAAATACAATGTAATACACCAGGACTTAAAAAACCCAAACCAATAGAGCCAGATTATTATCATAATCTAAAGCAGGGTGGGGAACCTTCTGAAAGGGAAGATGAGTAATATCTCCCCCCCCCCCCAGCCCTATCCTGGCAAAACTGCCCATATGAAGGTCAATGGTACTGAAAGGCACTGAGTAGACCAGCAGAATTAACTCTCCCAGTATATTTCTTCATGTGGGTCATCAGCTGCAGTGACAAAGGCTGCTTCAGTCCCAAAACTGGCGTGGAAGCCATAATGAAAGAAATCAGTATGCTCTGATTTTGAGCAAGTTATACAAATTCCTGGGTGAAATTGGTTATTATAACATTGACAGGATAACAGAAGAACAGTGGGATCCAGATATGGTCTCTTCCAACAACAGATGAACTATTGCCATTTTAAAGCAGGTAAGCCTGGTAGCCTTGACCAACCAGGATGAGCCTAGGACTAGGTGAAGCAAGCAGGGGTGTGGGAGCTGTTTGGAGGGGACTACTTGATACAGGACTGGACTGGATGAATCCCAAGCTGGAATTTAGATTGCCGGAAGAAATATCAACAACCTCAGATACGCAGATGACACAACCTTGATGGCAGAAAGTGAGGAGGAATGAAAGAACCTTTTAATGAGGGTGAAAGAAGATAGCACAAAATATGGTCTGAAGCTCAACATCAAAAAAACTAAGAACATGGCCACTGGTCCCATCACCTCCTGGCAAATAGAAGGGGAAGAAACGGAGGCAGTGAGAGATTTTACTTTCTTGGGTTCTATGATCACTCCACATGGTGACAGCAGTCACGAAATTAAAAGACGCCTGCTTCTTGGGAGAAAAGCAACGACAAACGTAGACAACATCTTAAAAAGCAGAGACATCACCTTGCCGACAAAGGTCCGTATAGTTAAAGCCATGGTTTTCCCAGTAGTGATGTATGGAAGTGAGAGTTAAACGATAAAGAAGGCTGATCGCCGAAGAACTGATGCTTATGAATTATGGTGCTGGAGGGGACTCTTGAGAGTCCCATGGACTGCAAGAAAATCAAACCTATCCATTCTTAAGGAAATCTGTCCTGAGTGCTCACTGGAAGGACAGATCCTGAAGCTGAGGCTCCAATACTTTGGCCACTTCATGAGAAGAGAAGACTCCCTGGAAAAGACCCTGATGTTGGGAAAGATGGAGGGCACAAGGAGAAGGGGATGACAGAGGACGAGATGGTTGGACAGTGTTCTCGAAGCTACTAACATGAGTTTGACCAAACTGCAGGAGGCAGTGGAAGACAGGAAATATGGTACAGGAAATATGACTCCCCACTGCTTCGCTACTCTAAAATTCCCTCCTCCCAAAGCAGGTTTTCTTTTAAAAAAATTACACATAATATAAATTAATTTGTAGTCAGTTCCTTAATCTGTTTAGAAGATGGATGTTAGAAGTGCAAGCACATTCCCATTAACTTAATACTTTTAAAGGGGAAGTCAGCAAGGAAAAATAATCTATCAAGGGTTAACACTACAAACAGAAAAAGAACAGCTAAGATTGTGGTGAGAAATGGCCTTTTAAGAACTTTTAAAACTTGGCACATTTCCTCTCCTGCCACCAGATGTAGCTGTGCAGCAACAAAGGACTTTCCAGGAAGTCTTCTCCAATTGCATCTTTAGAGGGCACTCTCCTGGGATGCGTTCCTACATCATTATTTTTAATCCTCATTAATCTGTTTTACTGTGTCACCTTCTAAAGATTTCCCTTGCTAAAATCAGGATTGCATGTATTAAAGGGTACTTAATGGCAATACAATATTGCTTGATGTTATTACTATGACCCTGCAGACCCAAACTTGTGCAAGACAACTATAGCCCCTATTTTAGTTAATGTGCTAGCATTAATTTATCCTTCTTTACCTCTTCAGTTCAGGCACTGCAAGCAGTGCATAGATAACTTGGGAGTTATAACCAGACAACATGACTTTCAAATGTTCAATGTGTTGTTTCACATAACCCTTCCCTCAAGAGTCTTCGTAAGTTCCCAATAAGACTCCTTGCAAGATGTACTTACAGATGAGCATGTCATCAGATTCATCTGGAGATTAGTGTATGCAGTCTCTCTGTTGATGATATTTTCGTGGATCATTTTTCAGCCGAGTATTTCATTTACTGTACAGAATTATATGGCACTTAAAGCAAAAATGCCAAAGCAGTAATCAAAAATACCTAAACTAACAGTTCCTAAGCTCCTCAAAAGCAGAGCGGCTTCTGGGATTTCTTGTGTCTGTTACCACACTTACTGTCCCAACAGATGGCCAAAATTGAAAGCTGACTACTGAAGTCTGGCTTCTTTGGGATCTATGAACCATGGTTCACAAAATACAGGAAACTATGGATTGACTGCGGCTTCTTGGTTTGCTTCCTCACTTGTGTCAAGGGAAGAATGAAGTACTGGTATGCAAAGCATACGCATATCCTTATTAACTCATGATTTGATCATGAGAACATGGCTGCAGTAACACTAAGTATGTAACAACACTATCAACCAGTGCTTAGGCCAGAGCAGCTAGTGCACCTGCCAGTTTGTCAAAATGTATGCATTTATTTATTTACTTACATCCTACTTTATAGCTTTGAAAGTAGCTTATGAAAGATTATCAATTTTGAATCCACATTTGACTTGAGTGCATAAATATGACATGCATATGGAACAAGGATTATTCCAGCATTTCCTGCTCTTGTCCTTTCCTAGCAGCACACCAGGCATGGGAATGGGGCTGAGCAGCTGGAACGGCTATTTGGTTCCAAGTGCAAATCTCACCTCTTTCCTCTTCTCCATTGATCCCATAGAGTTCACTATACAAAACACAAATGGTGGTGTCTTTGACACAGCTAATTTCTGTTAAATAAATCAGAAAGTAAGTGTCTGACTCTAGCAAATCTCTTCAAGCATATATTTTTCTCCTACTTTTCATATCTGGTTTTTAAAAAATCGTAGTAATGTCTTTTTTTCACCATGGTAATTGAAGTAATGGGACGCGGGTGGCGCTGTAGGTTAAACCACAGAGCCTAGGTCTTGCCAATCAGAAGGTCGGCGGTTCAAATCGCCGCGACAGGGTGAGCTCCCGTTGCTCGGTCCCTGCTCCTGCCAACCTAGCAGTTCGAAAGCACATCAAAGTGCAAGTAGATAAATAGGTACCGCTGTGGCAGGAAGGTAAACGGCGTTTCCGTGCACTGCTCTGGTTCACCAGAAGCGGCTTAGTCATGCTGGCCACATGACACGGAAGCTGTATTGGCCGGCTCCCTCGGCCAATAAAGTGAGATGAGCGCCGCAACCCCAGAGACGGTCACGACTGGACCTAATGGTCAGGGGTCCCTTTACCTTTACTAATCGAAGTAATAAAAAAGTATTAAATTTTCAGTAAGAACTCAAAGTAACTTCTGATGGTAAGACCACCTGCTAATTATCTGTTAATAGCTTTTGGTGAATCTTCTGTTTGTAACAAGATAGGGCAACAAGACTGTGTTCAGACGACAAGGCTGTGTTCAGGCGATCATATCTCGCTTTAATAAGCAGAGTTGTGAATGAGATTTGCACCCACAACACACAGCAATTTCACTTCATGTGAGCCACTTGATGAGTTATATTTAACTGAAGACTTCTGCAATTGCTGTCTCATGCAAAGGGAGGAGCTGAGAGAATTATTCATATCTTCTTTATGTGGCCAGTGACTATCTGGATCGCTGAAGAATTCAGTCTGAAAAGGAGTAGGAGAGGCCTGATTCCTTGAACAACTCCCTAACCTCCTTGCTTCTACCAGGACACCCATCAAGTTTTATTCCTAAAATGAAAACTCTACTGCCAGTCCATGAACCTCAATTGTAGGACAAGCCTGTCCAACCTGTCTATTGCGATCTACCAGGCTGCCCCTGGCGGCCAATCCTTGCCGATCGCGTAATCTACATAGATCGACGCAAACCAAAAAAAGCTCAACAACTCTGGTCAATCCAATGGGTAGATCACTGCCAGTTTATTTATACAGCCATACCTCGGGTTAAATGTGCTTCAGGTTGAGCGTTTTCAAGTTATGCTCCGCAGCAACCTGGAAGTAATGGAGCGTGTTACTTCTGGGTTTCGCCCCTCGTGCATGCGCAGATGCTCAAAGTGATGTCACACGCATGCGCAGAAGCGACAAAACACAACCCGCGCACCCGCAGATGCATCTTACGTTCTATTCAGGATGCAAACGGGGCTCCGGAACAGATCCCATTCGCATCCAGAGGTACCACTGTAGTGAGAGTAGATTGCAGCCTCTTGGAAGTTGGACACCGTTGCTGTAGGAGATTCAGGGTTGATTAATAATGACACCTTATGTCTTCCAATTATTTTTCTTTTTTGTCATCATGGATGGAAAACTGTGGTGCTGACAGGCCAGCATCAGTATCAGGCCAGCTCCTGATTTAGTACCCAATAGCTTATATATTATGCCCAGAGGAGAGAGGTTAAGAAAGACAAAATCACCACTCATGGGGGAGAGCCCAAGCATTTTGTGTCAATTGTATTTTCAGGTCCTATCCAGCATTATGAAACATAAAATACAGTAATATTTACAAAACAAAGTCTCAAGAGTTGCATGTTCACCCCTTGCTCTCTGTGTCTCTTTTATTTCCCCTTTTCTCCATTTATTATCTTTGCCTTTCTGTTCCCTCCATTTTGTTCTGTCTGATCTTTAACAAAAAGTAGATTGTAAGATTCTAGGAACAAGAGACTGGCTTTTTCTTTTCTTTTTTTTAAAAAGTATGTTATTATAAAGCACCAGGCTCACACATGATGCAATATAAACAAGCATAAGAAAGTGTATAAGCTTTCGGGAATTTCAAAAGCATAATGATTCATAAAGTAATGCTACTTACACTGTGAACTCCCAAAGCCTTCCAGATGGCAAAACTGATGAGTCCAACTCCACACCAGGCATAAAGTGAACCCCATCCTAAGGCACGTAAGGCAATGGACGAACCACTCTCTGGTAAAGCAGCTGTTGCAACCACACCCTAGAAGAAGGTTTTTTGTTTTAATGAACAGAAATATATCATAGTGAACCAACAAAGAAGCATTTTCAGTAAGGTAGGGCAAGTTGCTTTCTGAGAATGTTTTCTTATCACATATGTATATCACTCCTGGTTTTCTAAACATTCAAGTGATTAACAAAAGAATGGTTACTGGAGAGAAGCTTAAAACACTAATTTGGTCTTGCTTTATCCAGGGATACTTATGTTCAAAAATGTCTGAATGTTTGCATACAGATTAAGGCAGATAATAATAATAATAATAATAATAATAATAATAATAATAATAATAATAATAATTTTATTTATACCCCGCCCTCCCTGGCCAGAACTGGGCTCAGGGCGGCTAACACCAATAAAATTACAATAAAACATAATAGGGGGGGAGAGGAAAAAATAGTTAATTTAAATATGGGTTAAAATACAATTTAAAATGCAGCCTCATTTTAGTAGTAGCCCATAAATCAGAACCATAAGGGGAGGGAAACATAAGGGTCAGACTGAATCCAAACCAAAGGCCAGGCGGAACAGCTCTGTCTTGCAGGCCCTGCGGAAAGATGTCAAGTCCCACAGGGCCCTGGTCTCTTGTGACAAAGCATTCCACCAAGTCGGGGCCAGTACTGAAAAGGCCCTGGCCCTAGTTGAGACCAATCTAACCACCTTGCGGCTCAGGACCTCCAAAGTGTTGTTATTTGTGGACTTTAAGGTCCTCCGCGGGGCATACCAGGAGAGGCGGTCCCATAGGTAGGCAGGTTGAAACTGTCAGTTTCCTTTCAAGGAGCTCTGGCAAATTGCAGTGCCATTAAGAGTGAAAGGGATTTCTAAAAGATAATTCAGATGATTTTCATAAGGCTACAATACCCAGAATTTTTTGGCTAGTAACAACAGGGCACTAGTACAAAACTACTCTACATTTGTATTTGTAACAAGACATATGGGCCACCATTCACAAATGTATAATCCATGAATGTTTTCGTACTTTCAATTTCTATTTTTAGTAGCTAATCTTCACTGGAACTTTGTGCAACTTTTTAAACAGTCCCAACTTCAAAAAGTCCAGAGGTTCAGCCAAGGAGTGTGACTGAGGTAATACAAACCACCTAACTGGATTGCTGTGCAAATACTGTATTATGCCCACATTACATTACACTCCTGCAGGATCTTATTACAGTGGTACCTCAGGTTAAGTACTTAATTCGTTCCGGCGGTCCGTACTTAACCTGAAACTGTTCTTAACCTGAAGCACCACTTTAGCTAATGGGGCCTCCTGCTGCTGCCGCGTCGCCAGAGCCCGATTTCTGTTCTCATCCTGAAGCAAAGTTCTTAACCTGAAGCACTATTTTTGGGTTAGGGGAGTCTGTAACCTGAAGCGTATGTAACCTGAAGCGTATGTAACCTGAGGTACCACTGTATTTATGAAACATCTCATGAGTCTTTGTATCAGTTGTTAAAGATATCCACAGCTGGTTTTTGTGTGAAATTTGCTATGTAAAAGAATCCAAACAGAATGTATAAAATAAAGATTCTTTCTACTTTGTATTATGAAAGGATTCAACAAGTTTTGGAATGAAAATACATTCAGGGTATTTTTGTAAAAATGTTGAGCAGAAAAGCCTTCAAAGAGCAATAATTGAAGACTATGAATCTGGGTATATTGGTTCAAGAGCATTTGCACATGAGGTAATGCCTCAAGGGTATAGAATATTCGGCTACACTGTGTTGTTTACAGACAATTTTTGTCATATGATGTGTGCAAAAGCTATTTATACCTTCAAGACAAGTAATGAACTAATTGCTAGAAACTTCACTAAAGAAGAAAAGATCTCATTGATAAAAAAGGGAAATGCTACTATTTTAAGAGAAGGGATGTTGGTCACATGTTTATTAACTGCTGTTTTTACATTATAGAGTTTCTTTTATTAATTTAGGGCACTTCTCTGTATATGAATAACAACAAAATCCTAACAGAATATGTGCTGTGGAAAACAGAACTCCAAGCATCTTGGAAACATTTCACATTTTCAGGGCTTTGTTTTGGACAGAGGTGACAGACCATGGGAATGAGTAAGTTGGAGAAGAAAGAGCTAACTTTATTAACTATATTGATGCTGTTAATCTAAACTACCAATTCTGCAATAACTTTAAGAGAAGTGCTGTTTAGAAATCTGCTCAACTACTGCCTAGGGCATAATGATCCTGTAGTTATAGGGTAATGTTTAACATTAGTCATACTCAGAATGGACCGACTGAAATCAATGGACTTGTAAACATGCATCATATTGGGCTATAAATGCTCAGAACATTGTACAATCAAGTTACTCAGCAAAGCAGGTTTCAAGGAGATGAAAAATAAATGTCTGCAGTGTTTGATTGGTTGAGTCATACTAAGTTGAGACTGATGGCATAGCAGAGTTAGGATATCTACGCTGGCAAGTCACAGAACCAGTTTTAACATTGATTATAAAGGGGGATACATGAACAGAGATAGCACTTAAATGCCTTTGCTGACTAGAAAACAGCAGTTATTGCAAAGTACAATAGACAGAGAGCATCTGGAGTCAGTACTGTGCAGCCTCTGCTGCTGCTGTTTTAAATTAAAAACTAAAATTTAAATTTTAAAAACCACATTGATTTTAACCTACCACAGGCCTAACTGTATTCTGCCGTTATGGCCATGCTATCTTCTTTAAACAATGACTCTATTTTCCAAATGATTGGTCCTTAAAAGGAACCTGGCAATAACACCATTACAAGGCTACATTTTTATCACAATTGCAAAGAAATTTAAAATAATCAAACCTTATTGAACCAGTTTGGGTTTTTCTTTTTAGCCATGGCAAGTGTTGTACCAAAACCTGCTAGAATTCCTGCAGTAGCAACTGTAGTAAGAAAAATTCCACCTGCCAACAAAATGAAAACAAGAGTAAAACAACCAGACCTAGGTCACCTTTGCCTAGGTAAAGGCAAATAAATGAAATACTTAAAAAACCATTTGAACTTAAGGACTATCAGTGCTTCCCAAAGGAAGGGAACAGCCATCAAGCTGCTTGGTAAACTACCAAAATAAGAGGTGTATTGCTGCTCAAGATCACAGTGGCATCTTAAATTTCTGAATAATTCTGGTAGTAGTATTAGGTGACTGTCCAAAATTTGCCCATGGTACAAATTATAAGGACAGAGATATACAGTTGGTCCTCTACATCTCACAGTTGTCAAGACAACCTGGCACATTCAAGTGCCTCTGGTGCAGATGCTCCACACCACCAGCTCCCTTTTCTGAGAGGAGGGCATAATGCAGCATTTTACAGCATTAATTACTTCAAGCTGTCACTTGAACATGTGTTGGTATTTGAAGATATGCCACATACAGCAGATGAGTCTCCAGCTCTGGCCTTCTTAAGTCTAAGAGATCCACTCTTCCAAATTCTATAGGGTCCATCACAATAGCTCTAATATACAGAACCAGGTGTTTTGAGTATATCCAATTCCCCACAGTGGACCCAGGTAGTTTATGCTGATATCTCACTAGTTCATACAGCGGGTAGGACCATTCCAGGTGCAGCACAGTTAGCAGGGCAGACATCCCGCTCTGAACACTGAGTTGTGAGGGATACATAACAAAAGCTTGCACACTATTTTTGGTTACAGATAGGTAGCTGTGTTGGTCTGCCATAGTCAAAATAAAAAAAATTCCTTCCAGTAGCACCTTAAAGACCAACTAAGTTAGTTCTTGGTATGAGCTTTCGTGTGCATGCACACTTCTTCAGATAGTGCGCATGCACACGAAAAGCTCCTACCAATAACTAACTTAGTTGGTCTTTAAGGTGCTACTGGAAGGAATTTTTTTATTTACACTATTTTTGGTTGGTCCTAACAAAGGTATTGTTCAACTGTGCAGTTTGCAATCTTTTCTAGGGACACTTCACGTGCCACCTGTCTATGCAAGAAGCTGCCATGTGTGTGTATGTCCATAGACCAAAATTCCTTCACGGAAATCACTTCCAGAAAGAAAATAATGGGCAACTTTGGTGTAGATTAACATATTCAGCCCTTGCACATAAACACACTGTGTAGTATGTATACTTGGGGTACAGGCAATAGACAATCCCATGTGTACACTTGGCACGCATATGCACAATTTTGATAAATTATACACAGACTCCTCGCTGTTACTTAACAGGGAAATGTAATCGGTATAGTAATTATTTTAGTTCAAGTATTTATATACCGCTTTTTATCCTAAAAGGCAACGGTTCCCATCTCTGACATTTTAGTAGCTCACTGTTACAACTGTGGTAATTTAAATGCTCTGCCCGCCCCCGCCAAGTTTCATCCAGGAACGTGAACTTTTATACCTCCAAAATACCCCATGCAATTCGTGTTTGGGCTGCACAAGTCTGCCTACTACTATTCTCCTCATTGAACCAGACCCTCTCGGATTTTAACCTGGATGAGGTTCAGCCTGGGTTTTAATTTATAGGCTTACTTCCAGGAATATGGGGAAGTGAGCATGCACAAAGTGCCTTTACCTCACCACTAACTGAGCAACCACAACCGGTACCATGAAGCACAGACATACACACGGGCTTCAAGCGCCGGAGAGCGAGCGAGCGCGGCCCGGGCTCCGGACCCCGCTCCCTCCGTCCCTCCCGTCTGTTCCGAAACCGAGCGCGCAGGGCGGGCGGCGGGACCGTGGACCTTTTATTAAGAAGAGGCGGCGCTGCGACTCCTCCGTCTGTGCCGCGGCGGGCTGAGGGCTGCCCCGCAGCTGAGGCGGCCCCGCCAGGCCCACGGTGCTCCCCTGGGCCGCATCCCGGCCGGCCTCCTCGGGGCCAGCCTGCCCCATCCTTCCACTCGAGCCCGGCTGAGGGACCCTCTCCCGCTTCGCCGCCACCCGGATGGAGATGCCGCTGGAGGCGGACTCGCTCCGTGTGCTGCCGGATCAGTGGCGGAAGCCAAAGCAAGGCCGGCCCACCAGCCGGGCGGGTGTCTCCTCGCCGGGCGTCTTTTCGGGGGCCGAGGCTTACTAGCCCCGGAACCAGTTTCCAGCTGCAGGTTTGCTCGGGAATAAACGCCGTTGAATTCAGCGAGCTTTGCCTCCGAGCAAGCGCGTTGCACGGAAGCAGCCCTACCTCCATTTGGAGGAAGTTTCGTTGGACGCTGCGGGAGTTACTCCCGAGTAAGCGCGCATTGGTTCTGCCCCGGGTCTGACCTTGCCTCGCTCAAAGCTACGGCCTGTGCAAGCAGTAGCCCTTCTTTTCCCGAATACTGTACTGTATTCTCCTGCGCCTCCCTCTTGCACTATTGTTAATCGATATTAATTCCTTTTTTTGCTTTGATAAAAGTTGAGGCGGGTTGTTTTGGGTTTCGTGATGCTTTCCTTCAGAAGCGCCACAGCCAAATCTTCCTAACGAGGAGGAGCTGGAAACTCTGATAGTGCAAGGAAAAGAATAGGCATATAGAAAGGAGAATTCCTGGAGGTTAAGATCCAGGTTTGGGGCAAGTATTCTTTGGTACTCGTTCCAAGGTATTGCGTGAAAATCAGATTGTGACTCCTGGGGTTGACAGTGCTGCTGGCCACCACTGTTACAGTCAAGTAGGCCCACCAAAGGATATTAAATGGCACTTTTTTGAGGACCCTTCAGACTTCGAGCTGGCCCCTGACTCTTCTGAACTGATTTTTTTATTGTAACAGTGTGATTTTCACAAGAGCTGTTTAGCAAAGATTTGTCAAATTTAAAACTCCTTTGTAGCTGTGTGGTTTTAATGAGCTTTGTGTGGCTCTGTCCTTGATGGATATTTGAAAGTACCATATATTTCTTTATTAGAAGATTTATATTGCATCTTTTAGAACAAGGAAGCATCAATAAAGTATATATAAAAGCAACAGTTTTAAAACATAAGTCATAAAAAAGAACAAAAGACCCATGGCAGGTAATAATAAAATGCTGATCAAAAGAAACATGAGAGTATTTTTAAAATGACTAAAGTTGGACCATGCATACCTTCTGGGGATTCATATTTTATAAGCATAGTGCCACTATCTTTGGTACCTGCTAGCCAAACCTCTCCTATTGATGGACCAGAGAGCAGAGCCTCCAAGGCCAATCACAAAACTTGGGCAAGCTAATAAAGGAGCAGGATGAATTTTGGTAACATGGTTCCAAACAACTTAGGGCTTTAAAGACCAAGATCAGGACCGAGCCAATGTAAATGGTACAGAATATATACATATACATTGTGATCATTTAGCTCCTACAAGCATTCTTGCTGAACAGCTTTTAAAGGCAGCCCCACTTAGAGCACATTACAGTACAGTACTCTAGTTAGTATATAAACAGAGTATGTGCCTTTAACTAGGGCAGAACAAATCAGCCTGCCTCTTTACAGGAATAGCCTAAGCAACCATTTCCCCCAAGAGTTACATTCCCTTGGAGAAAAGTGGCTGGGGCTTTGCATACCAACAGTGGTTGGGTCCAACAAGCAACAGTAGATGGGGCCAAAACATACACATATACATGCACATACATACCTGATTTTCTGTCTCTAACTTTCATACATACACACACTCACCCAGAATACACACCACATTCTCTCTAATACATACTCTTTAGAGATGATAGTAATAATTAAGCAGTATATGAATTGTTTAAATAAATAAAATAGCTTCTATGCTGTACCCTGACAAACTGTCCCTTTCTCCTGTCTAATTCCACTCCCTTCATGACTACAGCAAGCTAGTCACCAAAAAAAGTTGTCGTCCCCCCCCTCTGTGGACAATTATATCAGGCTGCAGAGCTCACTACCCCTGCTTCTCCAGCCTGATCTGCTTCAATACTGACTGGAATCAGACTAAAGCCTCTTCTTTTGCCGGTACAGAAGCTGAGCTCTTCTTCAATAGCAAGCTTGGTGTTATAGTCAGAGTGCTGAGACCAGATTCAGAGGCCAGGCCAGTGAGACATAACCTCTTGAGGTTTTCTCACCATGCTCAATAGCGACAAACCAACCTCTCGAGCTTCACATCTGCGTACCAAGTCTGGATAGGAAGTAAAGACAGACATATGTTATCCGTGGCTTTACTTCATTGTAGAAGGCTTTCCCCTGGAAATTTTCCCAAATCAACAACTTTCAGAAGAGTTGTAAGAGTTCTTTCCCTGTGCTGGCTTTTCACAGTTGGGGTTAAGCTTCCAAACTGTGATCAAAAGGAGCCCCACATAAAGTATATTATACAGTCTAGACTCAAAAGGAAGAATTTAGTACTTAAGTTTTATATACCTAATTTTAATTGGACATTTTATGTATACATCTCTAACTTATTGTTATTCAGCAGGAGCCTTTGGGGTGTGGAGTAGCCTGGAAATTATTGAATTAAAATGTATAAGTAAATAAATTATGCAGTATTCCTTTCCATCAGCCTTATCTTTTCTTATGCAGAAGCCACCGTGTAAACTTGCCTTTTTTTCAGTGAGCCTATCTTTCGTTTCCCAGAACCTTTCCTGTTTCCCTGGCCTAAAGATTCTAGTAAACATTTCACTCTGGCATTGATCACTGATTTTATAGCATCATAAATAACACAATGCTTCACTCAGTTAAATGATAAGGCCCCTGCACTAATGTGTTGATGACAGATGAGTTCATCCTGTAGCCTTTACATATACATGAAGACCTTACTCATCTTCTCTTGTGGCTGGTAATAATAATAATAATAATAATAATAATAATAATAATAATAATAATAATAATAATAATAATAAAGTACACAAGCACAGATAAATCAGGTGATACCCAACATCAGAGTAGACCCATTGAATGGAACGCAGGAAGCTACCATACTGAGGCAAACCAGTTGGTGCAGTTCTCCAAGGTTTCAGGCAGGAGTTTCTCCCAGTCCTACCTGAAAATGTCACAGATGGAACCTGGAACATTCTGCATGCAAGGCAGATGCTCTCCCACTGAGCTACGACCTTCCACACTTAATTTCATTGATTTTAATGGATCTATTCTTGAGTATGTCTGGTGGCTGATAATCACCCGTTTATAGTTAAGGGAGACATTATATAGCAGTTTGCTTAAATGAATATATTTGTGTGTTTATTACTTCTCTACCCCACACTTCCATGATGCCTCCAAGCATATCACAGAAATACTACGGTCAAGCACTTCACAACGCATCAAACGGTTTAGCTACAATCACATGCCACACAGGGCTGCTTCTGACATAGTATGTTATTGTAAGTGCATCACCAATTGCTATCTTAACAAGCGCCTCTGATAAAGTGACTGATCCTTCCCAAAGCAGAATTCTGATGGCATATATTGCATTGGAAGGCGAATAAATGAAAGAACCCTTGGTGTGGGTGCCATTATTACAGGTGGCGACTATTTTGTGCAGGGGTTCCGTTCTTGGCCCCCACGCACGCATAAGCCCTTTCTGCCCCTGTTCTGCCCTCTTCTGGGTGGTGGTCACACATTAATTGGATGCCTGTAATATGGTCGCCACCTGTAGAACCCATCACCAGACCCATGCATTGCTTGTCTGCAAGGGTCCCCAGTCAGCTGAGAGGCATCGGGAAGTCTTGCCATGACAGTGTAAGATCAGCAGGTCCCTGCGGGGGTCCCGGCCAGCTTAGCCCTCCAAGGCCTGGAGCAAGTGTACCCAACTGCACACACCCCCATTCAGCATGGACCTGCTTGTAACTGTGTTACCAGAGTAGACATTGGTAAAGAACCGGTAACATAGTGTGACACAGGGGACTATATCCTGTGTTCATATCTGTTGTATGGTCACTTTTTGCTGATAAGTAGATGGTTTGAGGGGGGCTGGCTGTAAGCAAGTACAGGCCTACCACCCAAGACCTGTGAGAGAGAAGTGTAATTCTACAGCATAGGCTGTGTGTAGATCACTGGTGATAAATTTGGCTTCAGCAGGAAACTTGGAAGTGACAACAAGTGGTGTGGTATGGTTTTCTCTACTAGGTCTGCCCTGTAGTTCATTGTTCTTGAGTACTACTATACTTTGACCTTGTTGACCTGTTTTTTCACTGTGTTGGGTGGGTATTGTAGTTTAAGGAATGCCTAATAAAACTTCTTAAGTTGTTAGTCTCTGTCCAAAGAGTATGAGCAGATGTGTTTGTAATGTAGGGATTGGCTATAGACAATGGATTTTCTAGTGTTCAAGTATGTGTAGCAGTCAGTTGATTTTCTATGTAAAGTGGTTTAATTCTATAGCCATTATGTAGTTGTACAGTCATGTCCAGGAAAAGGAGCCTCTTCTGTGGACTGCTCTAGCCCCAGGTTGGTGATGGGTTGCTGAAATTCAGAGAGCTTGAATTAGCAGAGTGCTCTGAGGATCAGAGCTAAAACATCAAATTTCAATCTAATTGTCGTCATAAAACATGCCTTGATAACTTGCTGACATTCTTTATAGAACCTGCCAAAAGAAGCTGCAGCTCCTACACAGATTCATTACTAACAGAGCTGTATTGAAATCAGCCAAGGACTGCCAGCTCAAATGCATTTAGGACAGTAGTCATTAGCTATTACATCATATTATGGAGAAGTGATTTTTCCAGAATGGTAGTGAGGTACATTGGCTGCACCGTGCCACAAAAGCCTGATAGCTGTTGCTGCCCTTGCTAAACTACTTGTATGGAGAGAGGCTTTTCAATCACTATGGTTGTTAATCCACTTTTTAAATTAAATGACCTTGATCCTGCAAATTATTCATGTGGGTGGATAGCCTTATTGTCAGTCAGTGCCCTGGTCCCTGTGCTGCTATTGGACATTTCGCACAGTTGGTTTGGCTGCTATTCTCCATATAAACATCCTCAGATGTATGTGGGACCACAGTGAAGTGAAGTAGAAACATGTGTCAGCTGGCCGTACGTGGAATTTTGTTGGCAATGTACTGTATTCCACAACTGCAGGATAAATCCCCAGAGACCTATTATGCAGGAGTTGGGGGGTCTGCCAAGGAACAGTCTTGCCTTAGTCCCAAAACCAAATATGAACCACACATTTTGTTCACAAACCGTTGATTGGCGCCTCTAGTCTATGTTGTTGCCACATAGGTTGCTTTCAGAGGGACTTATTGCATAGAACTTATATACAAATCTCCGGATCTGAGCCAAAAGAATTCAGATCCTCTGAATGTGCTTTATTTTCTGATGTTTAAAGCAAATATAAAATTAATTCCTTCAGCAACTTTAGAGAATACAGAATCCATCTTTCCCCCCTAATAATTCTTGGATTGTAATTATTGTTGTTGAGAAAGCATCAAGTTTGTTTGCAGATATATTACTTTGTTTATGTAGATGGCATTGTGTCTAATGAAACGACCCTTGCTGCATGAGTTAATGGTGTGATCTGAATAATGTTTTTCTGATTTTCTTGACATAAGATCTCTAACAGCATTTGGTTTCATGTGAGAATTTTAATTCACAAGGTGCAAGCTAAATCAGATGTTTATATAACACACAGTCTTTTTAATGAGTTTAATAGCCAGCAATGAGTTTAATAGCCAGCCAAGTCTTCTGCACTATTGGAATGGCTTGAATTCCCAAGATATATGCAAAATTAATGTCCGCGTAAGGCTCCTTGGCAGGGACTCTCAATAAAAGCAAGGGGCTAAGATAAATGTGAAGCAGATTGTGAATCCTCTTTCTAAGGAGGGGTTGCATATAATTTTCTTATTATTTCTGATGCAATTCCTTAAGCCTTGTGCTCTGAAAGATGATCTATTACCTCCAATGTATTCACTTGCATGCCTGTCCTTTAGCAAACAGGCACCAGCCTCAACTTGCTGATAAGTCTTTGCTGTATTGGAAGTTGGTGGATCCACCCATATCTATTTATTCCTGTTTCATGCTGACCTGAATTGTGGAAATTTATTATAGTGACATGGGCAGAACTACTTTGTTGGTTTTGAGTACATGATGTTGTTCCACTGCAAACTGCCCAAGTGTGAAGAGAGACAGATCAACAAACCTATTACAGACTAAGTAAATGGCTATTTATGAGTCATGTGGGAGTGGCTGCTGGGACCACATAACTCCAGTCTTGAAAGATCTACATTGGCTCTCAGTACATTTCTGAGAACAATTCAAAGTGTTGGTGCTGAGCTTTAAAGCCCTAAATGGACTCAGCACGGTATACCTAAAGGAGCATATCCACCCGCATCATTCAGCCCAGGCACTGAAGTCCAGCTCCAAGGATCTTCTGGCTGGTTTCCACAATGCGAGAAGTGAAGCTACAACGAACCAGGCAGAAGTTGCATTTGCCTTATGGAGTGCCCTCCCATCAGATGTCAAAGAATTAAACAATTATATGACTTTTTGTAGACATGTAAACTGGAATATAGCTGGCTCTTTTTCTTCTTTCAGGCCATCAGTGTGCCACACATTATTACAATTGGTATGCTTGGCCAGGTGAGCTAGTGGAACTTTGTGTAGGCTTGCTAGTGAATTTACAAGGCTTCCCTTTGGTTAGTATAAAAATACAATGAGCAGAATGTAAGAGAACCTCTGCCTTCTGCACATCCAAGCACTTACATCTGGATCTTATTCACCATTGTGCAGAGGTGGAGAATCCGGAATAAGATTCCCCCAATATGATGCTTGGATCCACCTCCTTTGGATCCATCTGTCACTGTGGTCCAGTGGCTGCAATGGCAGCATGAAATTGGACTGCCCCAGAAATTAAAGTAACTGAAACTGTATTAATTTACTGGGTGATGCTAAGCCATTACAGCCTGTAACCTCTTGTGCTTTTAACTGTATGCTAAAGAGTTGCTTTAAAGGCCGGTATGGTAAACAAGTCAAACAGACAATTTGCACTCATCTTGATTGTGCAGAAAGGGTCTTCTTGATAAAGGAAATATGTATTAAATAGTTGCTGGGATAAACTGATGGCTTGTTTTTGCTTTTTTTAAAAATGGTTTAAAGTACAAGTGAGTCCTTTAAAAGAGGCCCCGTGGATACAGAGTACACATGTTCCATGGGGCCTCTTTTAAAAGACTCACCCTGTACTGTACAAGCAGCTGTCATTTAATAAAACTGGTTAGCAAAGTCACTCCCAAGACCAAGCAAGAAGGTGGAAAAGTTCACAGGCTTATGATAGCCTGATAAAGTATAATATTGCACTTTTATGCCCCAAAGCATATTTATTATCATATGTAAAATATTTGTCTCTCATTCTCAGGTGGTCTGTAGTAGAATAAGAAGAGCTTATATGAAAAATTGCCCCATATCAACCTTCCTCAACTTGATGTCCACTATATGTTGCTGTAGCTTCCAGATCTAAGTAATATTTTTTATCACTTCCATGACTTCACCATCACCAATCTTAACTAAATCAAAAGATTATGTGTTGTTGTTTTTTTTAAAAATGTGCATTTAAAATAAGGCGCATAAACATTTATGGGTTGAAAACAAGCATATTTTATTTAATCCCTATTAGTTTGTGTGGAGTTAATGTTCCATACAATATGTGTCGTTGTCCCCGAAAGTTACAAATTGAAATTGCTGCCTTATATTTCCTCTCACATACTTTCCTCCAGAAATACTGCAGCAATAAAATCAATATAACGAAAATGTGCTACATTAGTATATTAAAAAGAGCCGTGACAAACCAAGTGAGAATGATCCCATATTTGCAGAGAGCCATATTGTTTCCAAAAATCACAAAGCAAATTATGCAGTGAATTGCCATCCTTTATTATGATGACACCACTCAGATTATAATTACACAAAAAAAAACCAGTTCAGTGGCTGAGTTAGTTTCCATAGCTTCCATGTTTTCCCTTTCTGCCAGCTCCATGCTAAATTACTGTACTGTTGTTCCCCTCTCTCTTCTTCACCCTATAATTCTCAGAATCCCCAACCTTGAGACCTGATTGTCCATAGTACACAAATACCATATCATACAGTACAGATTTCTTATTATATTTTTATTGTCTTAAACCTCTTGTGTGCTGCAACACAGAGCACACACAGGCACCTGAAGGAGAGAGACATAACCCCCTTTTCCTATGAAAGCTTCCTGAGTAATGCCAGCTAGATAAATGGGGCCTAAAGGGAAGGGCAGATTTGAGTTTTTGGAGCAATTGGAATTAGTTTCTCTTGCCTTACAGGTGTCACAGGAATTGATTCCATTCTATAACTCTGTCTATTATTCTATTAAAATGAAATCAAAGCGCCTAAGCATATCTTTCTGTACTCCTGAGAGACTGTGTTCCTCGGTTGATTCTTGATGAACTTCAAAGTGGATAAGAGTGAATAGGAATTTGCTGACTAGGTCAACCATATTATAGCACCAGTCAATAAATTTTATCACCACATAATTTAATAGCAAATAATAGCAATCCTGCCCTATTCTGGCAAGCTTTCCTCAGTACCATTTGACATAAATTGTCGTTCTGAATCACATAAGTGATTCAGTTCCATAGGTGTTTTTTTCTTTAGCAGATAAGCTCTCCCAGGAATATCTTCAGCTGATGGAGCCGCTTTAGGCCCAGCAATATGACTCAGTGGATGAGAACAGAAGAGATCAGTCATTTTCACACGTTTAATAACAGAGTCTATATAGAAATTCCTTAAAAATAGCTCCAAAACTTCTCTTTTTTTTAGATTTTGCAAAAAGATCTCCGCAACTTTGAGCAAAACTAAAAAAATCTCAACAACTTTGGCCCAAAAAGCTTTGCCATCCAAAAACTAGCTCAAAACTCCAACTGCATCCACTGGCCCAGAAAGGTTGGAGACACCTGCATTATCTAGTTAAGTTGCAGTCAGTTTTATTACCCTCCATAACACATATTGAAGGAGGGGACTGAGCTGTAGTTACCGTACTTGCCTAAGGCCATCTAGTGAATCTACAACAGAAGTAGAAGTACCTGGTTTACAGCACAGTCTTTTAACCCTGTAAACTACACAAACCCCATTTGCATTTATGGTGTTTTATAAACATTAAATAACAACAAGAAGAACAATATTTGTGCTTGCATCAAGTTAGGGAGAGCACTGCAAAGTTGGCAAAGTAAATTTCAGGAATGTGATGGAGAGGATTATCACCAAGCTTGTAAGAAAAATACATCTGAGGATGCACTCCTATGCACTGAATCAGTTGACTTATTTTAGCTGTTCGGGAATTTTGTTGGGCAGTTGCTGAGGTCTTCTGTCTTTGTTTTTATTGTTTCTACTATTTTTGTTTTGTTTTAATGCTTCTGGTTATTTTATTTTTCAGCAACTCTAAACTCTGAAAAGGTGGCCTAAAAACAAACAGGTATATGAATAGAGAGCCCACCCTAAACACACAGTTAATTGCATTGAAATGGAATTGTATGGGACCAGCTTGTTTGAAATCCTGTATCATGTCCTGTTGAAGCCAGGATAAATAAGCTACAAGTATAGACTGTAAATAATAGTCTTGTGGACAAAAGGAATTAACTGTATTTGCATACCTAATGCTGTTTCTTATTTACAAAATAGCAGCTTGTGGAATGGGGTGGGGGCAGCAATTTGGAGCAGAGCAGTCTAACAACAGAATACTAAATAGCTACAGAGAATTCATTAATACTATTAATATTTGAGTTACCAACACTCTATGGTTGTGGTGCCTCCATGCAGAGCTGCCTGAACATATGGGGAAGCTGTTTGCTGATCAGAGCTATTTACATGGAAAATCTCCATGGCAACATCAGCAGCCTGCAGAAAGTTGTTGCATGGGTATAGAGTTCCTAAGTACTGGTGTGGAGACTTTCTATGCAATAATGCTGATACATAGGATACACCTCTTATATACACTACAGAAGTTACATGGAAATTCCTACGTTGTCTGCCAGCAACCACACCACAGGTGTGATAAGAAGCAACCTTTCAATTAGAACTTAAACAGCACATAAGATTTTACTTTAGGCTGGATATCTTATCTTATGGAATTCCCTCATGCTGCAAAACATTTAGTTCAGGGAAAAGGGCTAACTGAATAGGAAGGTGCTAATCTAGTACTAAATTTTGCAGCACAGGATGAAAAGGAGGATATTTTACCACCTTCCCTTGCCTGTACAGAATGGAATAGTTGCAAGAAGGGAAATGGGGTCAAAGAACAGGAAACTCTTGGTAAATATCCCCTTAACTTATTTTCATACCCATCCCAGGATGTTTTAGGTTGCTAGGGGCTTTTCCTGCTATGCAGCTGGGGAAGAGGGAATTAATAAGGATTGGAGAAAGCGCTTTTCCTCTGATCCTATTATATCCCCTCCCTGCAAGCCAGGCAGCAGCAGCACCTGGCATCATTGGGTAACCCTGACAGGGTCCACGGCTGCTTATGCCTGCTATGAGTCTCCCATTTGGCCCCTTTCCAGGGCCTGGGTTTATGAAGTGGGAGTAGCAGACAGCTGGGAAACTACTGTTTCAAATAACACGCAATGCCCCCATAGTGATGCTATGTCTGGGCATTACAGTGGTACCTTGGTTCTCAAACTTACTGTAATCCATTCTGGACATCCGTTCCAAAACCAAAGTGTTCCAAAACCAAGGCACAGTTTCCCATAGAAAGTAATACAAAATGGATTAATCCGTTCCAAACTTTTAAAAACAACCCCTAAAACAGCAATTTAACATGAATTTTACTATCTAACAAGACCATTAATCCATAAAATGAAAGCAATAATCAATGTACCGTACTATAAAATAAATAAAACAGTATCGTAGATGATAAAAATTAAAATTATTATTATTTCCTTACTTGCACTGATAATAGTCATTGTTTGGATGGGGGGCTTTTATCCATTTCCGCAGTCACACAATCAGTCAATCAATCAGTAGCTGAACTGGGATGCACACAGTCACAAAAACAAATTAACTGAAAAAGCCTCAAAACAAAAAATGCAAAATAAATAGCAAAAACAAAAGCACCAAATATAACTGCAAATATGACCTTAGATCACTGCAATCGGAAACGGAAGGCTTGAATTACAATGGGGAACGCAAATTAGCAGCACAACAAGAAACACAGGGGGACTCAAAACGGAGCATGTTCGGCTTCCGGAAAAATGTTAAAAAACCAGAACACCTACTTTCGGTTTTGCAGTGTTCGCGTTCCATGTTGTTTGTGAACTAAGCTGTTTGAAAACCAAGGTACCACTGTATAGGTAATTACTGAGACGGGTGCCTTGCAGCCACCCAGCACAGTAGTGCATCTGCTTGTGGTAAGCCTAGGGCAGGAGGAGGGGCGTCCACTGAGGAAGGAGAAGACTCCACCAGAAAGCACTTTTCTTATAGCATCCTGGACTAGAAGGGAGATTAGGGCCAGAATATATACACCTCATGGCATACACCCCCCAATTTCCTGCCCCACGCCTTCCCACATACCCTGATGCACTGCACTGCTTGGGTTCAAAGCTAAAGAAGCAGATTCCTCCAGGGGGCTGTAGGTTTATTGCATGCACTATAAATAGGACTGGACTCCGGTCCGGCCAGAGACATTTTGGCACCTGAGGCGGACTCCAAAATGGTGCCATGCTCCCCACCACAGAATATCTACATCAGGAACAAGGTGGGGAGAGAAAGATTGGCATCGGGATCTCCTGCCCTAGTGGATTCTGCCACCTGAGGCAGTCACCTCACCTTGCCTCTTGTGTGGGCTGGTCCCAATTGGACTGCTTACTGAACTGCTGATTATTGGGATAAACGTTATACACAACTGTGCTATCGGGAAGAGAGGGGATCCCAATAATTTAACACACAAACACCATTTTTTCCCCAGGACCCCAAGTAACATATTAAATGCTAGTCTATCAGAAGGCGAACGCAAATAATATTGCAATATCGTCATTAATAGTAACACAGCATTATAATATATATATTCCAGATGAATTGTTTATTTTTACAAAAAAAAAAACTCCTCCCCGCTCCTCTGCTTCCTACCCCGCTCCCCTTTTTCTTTAAATTGCTGAACTCTCTCCGTTTCCGTTCCCAGCTCAGAATTCACCGCCCTCGCGATTATTTACATCAGCAGACAATCGTAGAGGGCGAGGAAAGGGGGGAGACCCTGGGACTTGTAGTTCTTCCCCGTTTCCTCTTCGGCTAACCTCACTTCCCCTTATGAAAGCTGTTTTTGTTTTAACATCTATGTAGTCTGGTTACACGCGGAATGCAGGCACTGGACTACATTTCCCAGATGGCCGTGCGCTCGAGAGTGGGAGAGGGAGGGAGGCGGGAGATGGACCTTGAGCCTTCTTCCTCTTGAGGCAGGAGAACATTGGAGGGTGGTGGGGGAATCTCCGCTTTCGCGCCGTCGCGTGGTCGGGAGTCGGGACCCAGCTCAGGGCGCGGGGGGAGCTTGGAGGAAGAGAGTGAAAACAATAAGGGCAGCGGGAGCACAAGCCAGCCGTTCCCGCTGCCGCCGCTTGGGGTTGGCGAGAGGAGGCATCGCCGCCGGCTGCCGAGAGGAAAGCGGGCTGGGAGGCGACGGGGAGAGACCCTGAGAGACCGCGAGCGACCTCGGCGCGCTGCCGCTGCTGCTGCGTGGCTTGTGGGCGGCGGAGGACGAGGCAGGGAGCACCGGGGGAGACGGAGCGAGGCGAACAAAGGCTGCCCGCCTTGCCCGGCGAAGGGACCGGAGGACCGCAGGCAGAACTGGGCGACCTTCCCTGGCCGAGAGGGAGCCCCGTGAGGCGGACGCTCAACGGG
Source organism: Podarcis bocagei (assembly GCF_964188305.1). Classification (NCBI taxonomy): domain Eukaryota; kingdom Metazoa; phylum Chordata; class Lepidosauria; order Squamata; family Lacertidae; genus Podarcis; species Podarcis bocagei. Next base: position 55,244,272 of record NC_138127.1, read on the forward strand.
CAGAGTTCCCCGCTGCCTTCCAGCCATGAGACGGAAGAGCAAATCCCGAGGAGGGGCTTCTGGCGGCTGGTGCTCGCTCTGCCGCGGCTCTCAGTGAACCCTTGGCGAGGAGGCTTCTTCCAGGAACGGTTCGAGCCAAAGAAATCTCTCCCTGCTGCTGCTTCTGACCCGTGTAAACGAAGTGACTCCTGGTTCTCCTCAGCAGCAGCAGGAGGAGGAGAAGAAACGGCGCTGAGGGAAGCGTGTGTGAGGGCGGCTATTTTATAACCGTGCCTCCCTCTTCCTTTCCCTCCCTCCTTTCGCCTGCCTTTGCCAAGCAGCCTCCATCGCTTTTGAACGGGGGCGCGTGGATGTCGGGAGGCGAGGGGGAAGCGGGTGCTGTCGCCGCCGGGCGCTGTTTTCGGGTCGCTTCTCTCCCACACGCTGCTCCCGGCGATGAAAAGCGGGATCCAGGAAGCTGCTTCTGCTTGGTCTGGCTGCTGGGGATAAATAAACCCAGATAGAGTGGGAGGCGGAAAGTGAAGCACCCGCCGCTCTTTTTCTTGACATCTGCTCTGTTCAAGTGGAAGGCAGCGCTGGGGTTGTGAGGGGGTCGAAGACAGCTTTAGGTCCGATGACAGTTTGAAGGGAGCCGGGTAGGTGGGTGGGCTGCCAGCCCGATACCTTCTGGAACGGGAGACGAATCTTGGATGGCTTCACTATCTGACTAATTCCTGTATCGAAGCTGGAATGAGTTTCAGAGAGCAACTCCTTTATTTGCTTATATAAAAGCCTGGAAGTCTCAATAAGTGCGACCGAAGGAAGAAAAGCGGAAGGGATTTATAATATAAACATTTTATTTGCATCTCTTTCCCCTGAAATCAAGTTGTTTTTTTCTGGAGGAAAGGGAGGGTGAACTGGATATTTGTTGGCAAATAGAAATGAAGGCTGGCTTTTAATATGTCATGTATTATTTTTCCTCTGGCAATGGATATTGACCACCACATTTCTGTTATGTTCCAAAAACTTTCTTTTCTATAGTGAGAACAAAGAGGAACTAATAGTCTTTTGTTGTCATTCAGAGCAACGGCCAGAAAAATACAGGCAGCTTACAGAGTCTAGGAGAAAATTGGATATTATGGATGGTTTCTCAACTGCTGGTTTTGGATTTGGATATATGTGCTTGGAACAATTAATAGGAATTTTAATTTTTGTAAAATGATCTGCATAAAGGATCTTAACAAACTTATATGAAAGGAATCTACTTGGTTACAAAACACTCTTAACCATTTTTAACCAAGACATGCTTAAGGATGTGGATTTGATGTAAAAACTGAGCAGCTTGTTAAACAAAAGGAACAATGCTTCAAAATCCTTTTAAAGCGCTATTTCTTCGACAGTTGATTTATATTTTAGCTATTTCTAGTTCCCATTTCCTTGTATGATTACATACTTTTAAGGAACTGTTTTGAACTGTTTCATTTCATTGTGAAGAAAGGATAGACTACTTATGACTTCTGCAATGACAGCTTTGGACACTGAACAGTTAACTGGGTGTTGTATAATGCCCTGATAAACTAAAGTACTAAAAGTGGCTTCAAGGAAACATCTTACCCAAGAGGTGTTTTGGGGGTTACTCCCCTCCTTATTCCCCCTTGATGACTCCAGGAGGTGGTGGAGGAGGGCCCATGAAAGACTGTGAATACAGTCAGATCAGCACTCACAGCTCCTCTTCTCCCATGGAGTCTCCTCATAAGAAAAAGAAAACAACTGCCAAGAGAAAATGGGAGGTTTTCCCTGGAAGAAACAAGTTCTACTGTGATGGAAGGATCATGATGGCTCGTCAGACTGGAGTCTTCTACCTGACCCTTGTTCTTATTTTGGTTACCAGTGGACTGTTCTTCGCATTTGAGTAAGTGGCATTAAAGTTTTCATTTCTTTCCCCCTTTCCATAATGATACAGCTTTTTGAAAAAGGTTTCTATTTCCATTCTGTTCTATAATTACCAAAGATGGTTTGTAGTCTGTAGGCATGGATAAGTGAGTTGTACCTATATCATGACTGATATAGTTATGTTTACAGTATGTTGAGACCTTGAAGCTGAGATTGCTACTATTTTCCACTGCAGCTATATTTAAAACAGCCATTCTTTCCTTATGTCCAGCAACTTGGGCTGCTACATATGAATGAGAAGACTAGTTATTCCTGTTTTTTTATTTTTCAAAACTCTTACTTGATTGTACTTTTTCACACAGCTTGTACTAAGCTGAACATACTTGCATTTTTAAAAGAAATTTTAAAAAACCTGATTGAGTCTAGCTGAATGATTTTTAGATTACTTTGTCAAATGTTTGCAACAGGCTGTTAAGGAACCAGGTGTTTACATTTACAGTACATCCAACTATGAACTACATTTTCCTCTTTCTCTGATCAAGTCCTCTGTGTAAAGGTATGTATGTATCAAGTTGTTAGCCTGCCAGTGGATGCAGTCTGTAGAACTGCAGTTTGTACGTGGTAGCATGGTCTGTTCATTATGCTGCTGCTTGGTTTAGTTAGATGAATTTTAAAACCTCATCCAAAAAGTAAACTCTGTATAATAAGGCTAACTAGACATTTCACAACATTCCTCTTCTCAGCTATTGTTCAAACTTCCTTCTTTTTTGTTGTTAGGCAATTCTTCCTTTAAAAAAAGAAAAGAAAAATATAAATCCACCTGTTCATCATAAATACCTTATTCACTTCCCTGTTTGAGAGGTGAAGGATATTACTTCTGACTTTGTTCAGTCTTTGTTAGCTTTAAAGTCTTCTCCTCACCCCACAGCATCTAGTATTTGCAACTATGTGAGTTTGGTATTTAAAAAAAGAAAGGGGGGGGGAACTGTGACTGAGCAAGAAGTAGCGTATAAATATGAGATACGTACAATAAGCCTGTGTGATGAAAGTGATCAAGGAGCACTCGTGTACACACCCTTTATTGCTTCCTCTGTGGCTCATGCCTAGTTATGCTGTGGTGTCTTAAAGTTATGCTCATGGAAGGCTAGTTGGGTTTCCTATACATATCTAGTTTGCCACTGTGAGAACTGGGTGCTGGACAAGATGAACTGTTGGCCTGATCCAATAGACCCTCCTTATGTTATTAAGTGGACCTTTTAATGTACAGTGCAGTTTAGCATCCTATGGAGAAATTGTGTAAATTATGAATCCTGGGGGAAATGTTATTTGATAATCTGTTTAGCAGATAAGTTTTTTTGAACTGAGTCATGATCCATTCTTCCATGCACTGAAAACAGTGGAGCCTACTTTTGCATATAAACACACATGATTGCGCTAAAAGTATTTTTTTGTGCTTGGGGACAATTTTTTTCACAAGGGCAGGTTTTGGGTCGAGCCACTGAATACATGGTGTGTTTACATGATCCATTTCTCATTGAAAGAAAGAGCTTCTGTTTCTGGTTAGTTTATATAAGTATGAATTAGATAAGGGGTTTTGTGGTCCATGGACCACCAGTGATATGTGAACTTCATTCAGCTGGTTCATGGCATGTCCACATTAAAATTTCATATTTATTTTTTAGTGGTATCTTCATTGTTTCTTTTATTTCTTATACTGTATTTTATTGAATTACAATTCAAATTCTATGAAATGCAAATTACAATACAATAAGATACAACTTTAGAAATGAAAGAACCAATAAAAATACCATAAAAGCATTATAGTTGCTATGGCATGTAGAAAAATAATTAAGTATGGTAGTCTGCTAAGACCACCAGCAGTTTTCAAGCTGTCTGTGGCAGCGGGCAAGGAGAAATTGGGAACCACTGATCTGATCTTCAAAGGGCGAAATAGAGGCTGAAAGAGATTCTTGGTGAAATTAGACTTTCTTACATCTCCAGATACTTGCTCATATACACTTGGTAAGTTATCATCTTTGATTTGTAGAAGTTGAAAGAGTTCCTTAGAGAAGCATAACTGCAAATCTGCATAAATAGATGGGGTTGGTGTTTTTTTTTTTGTACCTACATATTTAAAATATGATGCTTGATACAGCACTGGAAGCTTTTGTCCATGTAAATGGGTGTTATTGTTGGGAGACCATATTGTTTCCATACGAAGTAGGAGGATAGATACCATGCCCAGTAATTTCACCTGCTGGAAGCATTTTCAGGACTCACTTTAAAAGTTCTAAAGCAAAATGTTAGATCTTGTCCTTACCTGTCAGTGGGTATGACGTATTGAAAGAGGCTAATCAGAAGTGAAGTAGATTACAAATAACCTGCATAAGAATAAAATGGTACAGCAGCTCTGGGTATTTCTGCCTCTTCCTGATGGCTAAAGAACAAAACATGTTTTGAGACAATAATCATGTGATAATCAATTTGTTGCAAATGCCCTATATACAGAAAGCAAAACACTGTTGCTCTACTTTTGATCTGATGTCATAAGTTTGGCAGTTATTTTTATCAGCCTAATAGGCTGTCATTTATTGAGCTGCAATTTAATTTGAATTAGGCATATTAGAATCTAAAATCTTCTCAAACCACATCACATAAGTAACTTATTTCTATTCTACATACTTGTGCAAGACTCCATAGGTTTTTGTGTATTTGTACACTCTGCTTGCTATTATCAAGAACTTTTTGCAACAAATACGCAGGCGCATGCTGCTAATTTTTCATAAGAGACACCATTTAACACGGGCATAATCTGTTATTGGTTTACTTTATTACATAATATTTAATTAAATAATATTAAATATTAAACAATCTGCAGGTGTTTCCCTATATTTTTAATACAAAATACAAAAAGCTGTGCAGCTGTAATTAAGTGCATGCATGTGGTGGAAATTCTCCTGAGCGCTATTTGTGTGTAATTGTATAGTTTGTACAGTGGTACCTCGGGTTACAGACACTTCAGGTTATAGATGCTTCAGGTTACATACTCCGCTAACCCAGAAATAGTACCTTGGGTTAAGAACTTTGCTTCAGGATGAGAACAGAAATCTCGTGGCAGTGGCAGCAGGAAGCTCCATTAGCTAAAGTGGTACCTCAGATTAAGAACAGTTTCAGGTTAAGAACAGACCTCCAGAACAAATTAAGTTCTTAGCCCGAAGTACCACTGTAGTGGCTTACAAGGAGGTATATATTGCCATATAGCATACCAATCAGATGTTAGGGTTCTTTTTGATAGGATATGGTGGATATCCTTTAGAATTGTGGACATGTAATAATTAGTATTATTAAGTTTAAGGCTCTCAAAGCATGTGTCTCACAATGTAAATTATATTCTTATTCTGCAGAAAGAAATCTAATGCTCTAAAGCAGGTTTTTTTTGGTCTCATGTGCTCTAGTAGAATGCGTATGTCCCAGAAGATTCAGTCAGAAGCAATAGTCTTTTGCTCTGCCCTTAGCAACAGCATGAGGAATCAGCATCTTGAGCTATTATTACATGAAGTGCTTGAGTATGGAATGTTGAAATCTTGTGTATATGCAAATGCACAAAACTGGCACAAAAATTATTCATATGCAGTTTCCCATGGCCTTCTTCATTTTATGGTTTAATAGTTATTAAAGCATACTACGTATCTACAACACAGTTTGTAATTCTCTTAATAGTATCATTATTTCATCACAATAATTATATATAAATTCAGGATGCAGAACCAAATATGTAATTAGTTTCCCCCCTGCTGCACATACTTTCAGATTTGAATATGCCTGATGATGTGGCAGCTAATTTTTCAGAAAGTTTATAGGGGCCAGTAAAAATACTGAATATTCATGTAGAGTTTGCCAGCCTTAATAAGAAGGTGGGCAGGTCAGGAAGACAGAAATCTTGGATATCATAACAAGTTAAGCTTGTTATATAAAAACAAATGGTTGCTGATCTGGAAGAAACAACCAAATGACAAACAAATGGGTAGATCTTAAGAATCACTCTTGGAAGGAAGTTAATGGGGGAAGGGAACATTTCCACCCCTTCAGGTATCTGTACCTGGTCAGCAGTGTCTCCTGAGGATCTCTGTCTAACATACAGAAAGCTCCTGAAAGCAGGTAAAGTTCTCACTTTCAGCTGCTTCCTACTGGGGCAGAGAAAGGCAGACTCCACTCCAACAGATAGAGATTGTTCTTCCCCCACCCTGCCAAATAACTGTTTGGCAGGCTGAGAGGAGCATGTTTTACTTAGGGAGGAAGGCACACACAGATGACTGTTTCCTTCCTCATTGGAATTGTGCTCTCTTCAGCCTCCAAGCAATGTGATGGTAGGTGGAAGGCATGTTAAGGGATTCACAGCAGGCGTCAGAAAAGACCTGTGAAGTTGCATGAGAGCTGCAGGCCACTACATCTGTCTTAAATGGATCCCTTAGATGCCTGCAGTACATCATTTGATCATGGAAAGATGATTAAAAATTACAAATGTTTCTTACTCCCTTAAAATGTTATGATAGTAGAGTTGGAGTAATTCTGTTACAAAAAATAGTTTTAGGATATTGATTTCCAAATTGCACATTAGGCAAACTAGTTTTTCCCCCCCTTACTTTGTTTCCCCTTATGAGATTGTATCATTAAATTATTTTATTATTATAAAATAGTCCTGTGGAATTCCGTTTCCAATCTGGAATATTTTTCTAAATATGGTCCGCCCTCCACTGCAAGATGCTCTGTCACATCCTGTTGTGTGGTTACTTTGGCTATGTTAGATTCTTTAGTGAGTGAAAGTCCTAGCCAGATATTCTAGTTCCTGTTCAGCCCCAGTGAGCATGAGCAATAGTCAGCGATGATGGGAGTTGGAGTCCAGCAATATCTGGAGGGCAGCAGGTTGGAGAAGACTTTATTAGTTGTTGTTTTTAAAGTCATACAGCTTCTTACTAAACAAGCCTGCTACACAAGGGATAATCAGACTATTCCAGTTCCCTCTAATAACCCTGGATCCCTGGTGCTGATGTGGGAAGTAGCCATGTCATCTGCCTGATCTGTTGGTTCCTGGATGCAGGTGATACAGGCTCTCCTAGGCCCAATCTAATTGCATGGAGAACAAGTTGTTTGCATTTGCCTTGAAAACTGTACAGATATAGGTACTTACAGCATGGTAGTGATCTGATTCAGATGTTACAGTCTTCTCCTGGTTGTATATTCTTTTTAAAGCACTGTTTGAGCCACAGTTACCCAGTTGTAATATTATGGGGATTGGTTTAAACAACCCCCAATATATTCCTTGAAGCTGGGGATGTGTGGGGTGGGGAGAGGGGAATGTATGATCACAAGGCCAATAAACAAAGTTTATTGTGTCTGAACCATGCCAGTATCTTAAAAGTAGTAATGAAGACTGTAAAGATATAGTCATTGTGTCATTTTGAAATAATACCCCATTGATGTTCTATAAATACGTGATTTCTAGATTACCTTTTTTACTACATACAGTATAGGAAAAACAGTACATTCTAATGACACTTTCTTGTAATGGAAACAATTACAGTGTGAATATTTTATAGCATATACTCAAACATGCCTTTTGAGACATTAGTAGAGACATACTGTACATTAGCAATGGATATTTCCATATCTTTGTTGCTTACCCAGTGGTTCTATGCTCCTAGAAAAGTATATCTTCATCTTGAAAAGATCGGGGCGGGGGGAGCTGCAACAGGACAGTGTCTGGTTTTTTTGCCCAAATAATGCAAGAGTATTTTATCTTTTTTGACATTGGCCTACACTATTATTTTCTTCCTAAAGTATAGTTTTTAAAAATCAGAATATTGGTGATATTTTTAATACAGAAGTAAGCTATGCACTTTAGACCAGTGATACAATATTGTTTATAAAGTTGTTTGCATTATCTGGAAATGATATAGAAATCCTGTTTCTGGGAATTTGGTAGTGAAAGCCCCTAGTAGTGATTAGCTGATCGGATATCACAGAGTAAGAAAAGGCAGCTAAGCTCAAAGTGGTAAGCGGAGAACAAGCATGCCTGCATCCCTCCCCCAGTTCATGCACAGAAAGCAGCAGAATAAGAGAAGTAGGGGATCTTAGGAAATGACGGTTGGATCTTGTGAAAGGGAACTGGGGGCAAATGTGTGTTAAACTCTCAAAAGTGCTGTTTAAATACATGTGCTAAAAGAACATTGCATTTGCAAAGTAAAACTATTGCACAAAAGATTGCACTTCTGCATAAATATCTCACTGCATGTCTGATAAGTAAGCGTACAACATTTCCTAGCCTGCAAAAAACGTTATTAGTCTGCTGGGGGCTGGCAGAGGAGAGATGGATAAAATCAATCCACACTTCTGCACTCTGATTGGTTTCTGTGCTGAGCACAGAGGAGAGAGAGAGTGCTCCATCCCTGCACTGCCAGACCTCTCTTCACTTTACATGGAATTGAGTACACTTGCTGGCATGCAATTCTTGCCACCTGTGGCTACCATTCTAGTACAGTGGTACCTCGGGTTACATACGCTTCAGGTTACAGACTCCGTTAACCCAGAAATCGTGCTTCGGCAGCACGGCAGCAGCGGGAGGCCCCATTAGCTAAAGTGGTGCTTCAGGTTAAGAACAGTTTCAGGTTAAGAATGGACCTCCGGAACGAGGTACCACTGTACTTAAATACTGTACTTAACCTGAGATACCACTGTACTTAAATACAAAGCCAAGCTGTAATATGTTGAGAAAAGTGTTTACCGTATATACTTGAATATAAGCTGACTTTTTCAGCATATTTTTTATGCTGAAAAAGCTTCCCTTGGCTTATACTCGAGTGAGGCGGGCAGCAGCAGAGGGATGAGCCCTTTCTTGCCGCTCGTTCCTCCACCGCCGCCTGCCTCTTGCACGGGAAGGCACAGGAGCCGCAGCTGGGAGAGGCGCTGCGCCGCGCTGCGCCTCTCCCAACCAGACTCCTATGCCTGCTCTTGCAAGTGGCAGAGGGGGTGGCAGAGGGATGAGCGGCCCAAAAGGAGCCCTTTCAGGCTGCTTGTTCTTCCTCTTCCGCTGCCACCACCACCAGGTTTGTGGTGTGAACCGGCTTATACTCGAGTCAATAAGTTTTCCCAGTTTTTTGTCCTAAAATTAGGTGCCTTGGCTTCTATTCGGGTCAGCTTATACTCGGGTATATATGGTATATTCTACCTTTGTGTCATTGACAGGAGTCAATTCACATTAAGAAATGAAGTATTTAAAACAGCTTACAATGGTTGCTGGACACAACTTTATTTATCCTTATGCATTTGAAACCAATTTTATGTTGCTATCAGTGATTGGGTAAGTGCAAGATAACTGCATCCCTGGAACACGTATAATGTAAGCTTTGTGGAACAATTTGTGCTGATTGCAAAATTTGTGTTATAAATCAGTATCTTGAATTATTTCTAATCCACAACATTAAAACTGAATAGAGAAATATCAGGCAATGAGATTGTTTCAGATTTAGGCATATGTTGTTTAGGCATAATGCATTAGAAGAAGAGAAGAAGAGTTTGGATTTGATATCCCGCCTTTCACTCCCCTTCAGGAGTTTCAAAGCGGCCAACATTCTCCTTTCCCTTCCTCCCCCACAACAAACACTCTGTGAGGTGAGTGGGGCTGAGAGACTTCAAAGAAGTGTGACTGGCCCAAGGTCACCCAGCAGCTGCATGTGGAGGAGCAGAGACGCAAACCCGGTACCCCAGATTACGAGACTACCGCTCTTAACCACTACACCACACTGGCTCTCAGTGTGCATTAGGCATATTAGCCATGTTAAAATAAGAATGATTCATACTTGGCAATATACATTAGATTCCTAGATACTTAACATTTGTTGTGGAGACGTACACATGCACCAGTCACAAAAACACCTTAATAAACTTCTCCATTTATAACTAGCATAGAAAGGATAGATTTCTTGTAAATCAAGAAAATCTTTAATTAAAATACATTTTTAAAAAGGATAGATTTCCTGACAATTCCATTTTTGTCCACAGCTTAGAAGAACACTATTTTTAAAAGGGAGGAAATAAGGATGTCTGGGCCCTGCTTCCTCAGTTAGTAATCTCAAGGAAGGAAAACTTGCAGAATTAAGTCTTGTCACACTGACATCCAAGCATTGACAGGCAATGAAGGGGTGCGCCTTTGCTGTTGCATGGATTGGAACTGGGCAAATTAACACGCTGATCTGTAGCCCAGTCAAGATACTTTTCATCAGGAAATGACATCTTCTTGAGGATGTACTCCTGAGCCCTAGATTTTTGTAGAGATGATTCAAATGCATGGATGAGGGACACTTGGATGGTAAGGAGGAAGGCCCCTTAACCATTCCTATTCCAGACAACTCTTGCTGGCAAATGCCTCTGTCAGGGAACTGCCATCGGAGGGACAGGTGGTGGAAGGGCTCACGGAGGTTGGGAGAGACCCAGCAGCTGAAGCAGGAACCAGCAGGGGGAGAGGTGGGTCTCTGAGGGAAAGCGAGCAGGAGGGAGGGCTCAGGGATACTTCCAGCGAGAACAGTGGGGAGGTTTCTGGACCTCCCATAGGGAGACCCACTCCTCGCCGGAAACTGTCACGCCGTGAGTCCAGAAGACGTGTTTCCGTTAAGGAGCTTTTATGTTGGAAGCGATTCCGAAAGCAGCCACTGTCGGAATCTGCTAGTGACTAGAGGAGCCATGTCTGAGGGGCTCCGTCACAGACAGAGATTTGTGGACTTGAACAAACTCTGAGGGACTATGATTTTACGCACAAGCAGCTCATCATCCCATCACAGCCTCATTTCTAAGGCTGTTGTTCTCCCAGTTGGATTGGGTTGTGGTTTTGGAGTCCACCTTGAAGAAATGATAAAACATATATGCGGGGGTGGTATTTTGCAGGGGAGGCCTGGTAGGCCGTTCTCTTTAGCATTATGAGGGAATTGCTCTTTGATTTGTCCGGTATCTCTCCCATGGTTTCTTCCCTGAAAATGGCTGAGGTTGACTAGCAAAGCACAAACAAGTGGGCAAACTCGAGCTGTTCAGATATCTGAATCAGCCGTGCCTGTAGCAAGGTTTGGCCATAACTCTTTATGATTGGATAACTGGATTTGCGGATAAAAAGCTTTCTGATAGAAGCCTCTGCATGTATTTCCTATTCCAATGTAGCCATTCAGCATCCTGAATTTTGTCTTGTTTATTAGCAACTCAGTAACCATAAAAGGAAATGTATGTTCAAACTCCTCTTTTGTAAGGAATGAATAACTGTTCTTGTTTGTAAGCTGCCTTAAGTCCCTCGAGGTAGTGTATATATATATATGTTACTGCATGCATATTTACTTAGACATAAATCTTACTGTGCTTCGTGGGACTTACACCCAGGTATGTGTACATAGGATTGCTGCTGTAGTTCCTGAGGATAATCTGTATAGCCCAACTATTATTTTTATGAAACAAGATAACATTGCCTTCTTGAGAATTAGCAACCAGTGTAGGAGCTGCTTACCATGGCTGCAATGTCAATAAAGGGTCATGGGAAGAAATTTATGAGATTTTCTGAATTCTAGAAATAACTGCACCGTCCATCCCCCCTCCCCATCCCTTAAAGGATTGTAGAAATTAAATGTTCATGAATCATACACTTGTAATGTACAGTTGCTGTATGTTGCACCGGTCTGAACATTTGGGGTATATTCTGTATTCCTTCTTTGCATGTGACTGCAGTGCTCATATGTGCAGGAATCATCTTGGGACTCTTTAGAGTTTACGCTGAGCCTTGTTTCTTTTTCCTTCTTCCCTTGGCCAATGAGGAAGCAGTATGGTAGAAATTTGTGGGGAACTCTTCTTCGCATTAACAGTTACTCCAAGCCTTCTGTGTACACCAAATGAGGAAAGTGGGAGGGAGGTAAAGAGTGGAGCTCCTGACATTAGCATGTGTGTTTGTGTTCCTCTGTCCATTGATGCTGTACCCAAAGTCTTGTTTCTTTAGTGTTTTAAGAATGTGCAAGAGGGAGGCTTTATTTTATATTCCTTTTAGTGAGATCGTTCAGATGGTATTCACATGCGTGCACCAAAAAGCATTTGAACCATAGCTTGAAGCTGGTTTTTAAAGCATAGTTTCAGCAAATGATGGTTTGCAGTTACATTTGAACTGAGAAACCGTGTTTGGGATACTGTTCTGTCCTTGCAGATCATGATTTGGGATCAGGATAGCCTCTGGGGATTCCGATTGTAGACAGAGGAAGAGGGAAACCACACAATCCATGATTTGCCTATATGATTTGCCTGTAAGTCTCTGGAACGCAAATCATGGTTTGGAATACTTAGTGTTGTACTGCACTTATGTTTTTTTTAGCATGTATGAAAGCAATTAATATTATTTGGGATATAAACATTCAACTCATGCAATTAGTTTCTGCTAAAATAAACAGTATAGCTACATCCAACTCATAGGGTTAACATGCGTTTTGGGGTAGAAGGAGGGATCAGTTCTAGGATATATATATCAATCTTTACATTTCCAAATGTGGAGTCCATCTCTGACCGTGTTATATTGAGGACAGAAGAGAAGGAAACACATGGTAGATTGCAGAGTGTACTTCTGCAAAACAGTAGCAAGGTCAGAACAATTCTGACCCAGAGTGCTCCAAACCAAAGCAGGTGTTTGTCACTCTTGACCTTGGGGGATATTCTCAGCAGTGGAGGCTAGCCTCATCCACTAGGCATCCTGAAGAGAGTGAGAAAATTGTGATCCAATGAGTTCTTCTCCCCCACCCAAAATCTCTTTAGTGGTCAAAGGAGGACTTCCCCTTTGCCATTTTAAGAGTTCCAAGGGAAGGAGGAACTGTGTTCCTGATATGCATATTCAGTAGTACAAGCCCTTGGAGTCCACTTTGATAATTAATGAGGGTAGCACCGCCAGCTCAAAGCAGGTGAGTGGGCAGAAGCTCATCTCAGGCCTCATGTTCAGCTTCAGAGGCACTTGGAAACAGCAAGCAGTCTTGCTGCTACTTAATGCTTCTGAGGCTCAATACTCATGCAGGAACAAGGCCTCCTTCTCCCAAGGAGCAACATGGATGAGTAACATAGGGAGTGACTTCAAAAATTGGCAGGCTGTCAAAGCTAGCCCAAGTTTGAAAACTGTTGACAATTGTTTTCTCTACCATAGATTCTATATGGTAGCAATCTAATGATACTCTTGAGGCCCATTCTCAGTAGTAAACCATCAGAACTGTTTACTTACACAAACAGCGTAAGCCAATAGTGGGGGTGCATCTGTTTGATGTGCTGGGTATCTAGGCATCTGTTGGCTTAGATAATTGTAAAATGTTGGTAATTTATATTTTAAAAAAATATTGTCTTTGGATTTTAATGGATTTCTGAAAAGATAATTCTCTTGAACTTATTCAGATGCTCCCTAATTGCTGCTTCCTTATTTATCTTATTGTAATGGTAGTTTCTAACATGTTTTTACTTTGTATGCAGCCCGGACAGTCAACTCTTTATTATTGTGTGGCTGATAAAACTGAAATAATAAATAAAGGCACAACCACTTTCTTTCTAATGCCACACATCAAGATTGCCAGTCTACTTTATATTGAATAAAGTTGCTAACAAAGTGATTGATTTTTCTTTGTAATTACTTTTTCTTCCTTAGCACTTTGTGGTACAACTGAACAAATATATATATATAATTCAAGCATTTCCCCCTATTTAATTTTCCTCTTCAGTGATACACCTTAAAGAAGGGCATCCACAATCGAGTGTTCTCCAGCTGTTGTCGGACTCCAGCTCTCATTGTTCCTGACTATTCACCACACTGACTAGGGCTCATAGGAGTTAGGAATCCAACAACATCTGGCAGACAGCAGATTGGGAAAGGCTGCCTTAAAGGAACTAAAACATTTGGTTACATTAGTGTTAGCTTAGTGCCAGCAAGTGCAGTGTCTTGACAATATGTCAATGTTTGTGGTTTAGATCAAAAGCAAACTTCTTTAAAAGCTGACTAATTATTTTGCAGAAAGAATGCACGTGAAGTTAATGTATCTTTGAAAATGGAACGTACACAAACCGCTTCTTGCATGATTTATGAGTGTCTGTGTAACTGATGCAGCATTTGAGACTACGTCTGTCCAGCACTGTTTTTTCCACGTGTTCAGTAATCCCAACATAAACCTTTTATGGATTCTGATACCCAGGTTTCCATGAATTGTGACTGAAAATTAAAGTATTGCCTAGACAAGTTCAGTCTGTATATAGTTTATAAACTAGTTTAAAGTGGAAACGAAATAGAAGTGTGTTAATGTGGTACGATGTACAATGTGATAATTTAGGGCAGGGTCCGCTAATGTGCAATTCTCCATATGTTAGTTACTTAACTTCAGCTCCCATCATCCCTGACCATTGGCAATGCTGGCTAGGGCTGATGGAAGTTGTAGTCCAACAACACCTGGAATGCCACAGGTTTCTCAACCCTGAGTTAGGGTATCAGCGATAACTGTATTTGTGAATTAGCTATAACCATTTCTCATCTTCAAGCATCGGGATATTTCATTACATTTCTAAAATATTGGAGTTGAGATAACAAGCTACATTGTTTGAGATCCCAGGCTATCATCTGAAAGTACATAAGGTCATCACCTTGCTGAAGCTAAGCAGGTCTGGAGTTGGTCAGTGCCTGGCTGAGTGATCTTCAGGGAACTACATGTAACTGCCTTGGGTTTATAATGGAAAGCAGATGGAATATGAATTAAATAAATAAAAACATATCCTGCAGTATAAACTGAAGATGTGTGTTTATTCTCAGGGAAATCAAATTCTAGCTGAAGCAAATTAACTTGGGTACCATCTCAACTTCAGAATTTTTACATCTAAAAAGCTTTGTGCCCATCAGATTTGTTATGGTGACTTGTAGGTTCTTGTACATTTGCTTGATTGACTACCCTGATTTTTATATGAAACATTTTTTCTGTTCTGGAGGTACTGAATAAATAGCTTTTGTGGCAGTCCAACATCACTTTTTCTAATTCTTTAGCTACTGTTAGCTTTAGAGCTGTATGCATAGACTGCAGTTTTGGTGACATAATGCTGCTTGCCTTTTCCAGGCAAAATAATAATATAATATGAGTAGCTGATTTCCATCCTTTTTGGCACACACCAACATGAGCTGAAAATTGCTTGAGGTTTTTAATGGCACTTTCTCTTTTGAACACTGCTAATTTTCCTTTTGCAACTGTACAGCAGTATTTCAGTGTCAAATGAATGTTGTCATTGACAAAATAACCAATGCAGTTGTTTCATCTGTAATCCTAAAATTTGGTTTTTGAATGAAACTTGCAGTGATCAAATTCTTACAGATGAAGTATAATATATTTCTCTTAGTATTCTTTTTGTAATTCTTCTGTATGTGAATTTTTAAGATAGCTTCTTGAAATAGAATGCAATTTACCGGTAACTTCTTCACTTCCTCCCACTTCTGCCTAAGATCTATTCCCAGATAGAGTCCTAAAGTAAGCATTGCTAGGGGAATTATATTCTTGCTTTGTTTTACCCTTGATTGTGAATAGACTTCAATGCTATCCTACTACAGTGGTTTACAAATATTAATTTGTTGTTTCATCATTGCCAAAATTAGGATTAAGCATAATTTAAAATTTGGCCAGAGACCATAGCCACAATGTGTGTAAACATCTGGCAAACATCTCATAGTTCTGAATAATGAGTTATTTTGGGCCCCAATCTTGTTTATCTAAACAAAAACATTTAAAACTTTTCTACACATGTTACCTATTTCCTGTTATACAAAATTGTTCATTTCTGGACTAAGCAGTGTACTGGGATTTCAAATACTTGATAATATCTAGAAGAATTAGTTGCATGTTTTCATCTTGTCCTTCTGGGATGACAAGTTCTGGCAGAAATGCAGTATTTTGCTAAAAGGACACTTGTGTTGTAATTTAGCAGGCATCTCCCATGGTTCCTGGACAGTATCTGCTCTTAGGTGTTCTGTTCAGCACTAGCATCACATTGTATGATAGCTTGCATGATTGAATTGTGTGCTTTTTCTCATAACTGTCTAGAGTATGACAATATAAATTGTGACAAGGAAATAGTTTCCCTTAGAGTGAAAGGCCATCTTACAAGGATGGTCTTATGGCATTTTTCAAATACTTGACTCAAATCTGTCTTGGGCTTTTAAAAGTTACTTTGAAGTTGTATTGGCAAATTAGTTCTTTTCTGTAAGTAAGCGTGTGTTAAATTACAGGAATATAAAGGATTAATGATATTTAAGAAATGGGAATACTGTATTGGCCTGAATATAAGCCTCACTTTCCCCCCCAAATTCCGACCATGAAAAGTTAAAGTGTGACTTATTTTCGTGACCTTATGGTATGCAGCCAGGAGCACGGGGCAAACAGCGCCAGGAGCATGGCAAAGTGGCACCCGCCCCTGCCCCCAAGGCTCCTCCCCCGTCCTCTCCCCCAAGGCTGGGAAGGGAGACAGCGAGGAAGGGGAAAGGCTGTTGGCAACGCAGTGTGCCCCCCCACAAAAGTATGCAGCCAGAAGCAGCGGGGAATGGAGCAGCTTATATTCGGGTATTTTTTCTTTTCTTTTCCTCTCTCCAATTTTAAAGTTATGGCTTGTATTCAGGTGCAGCTTATATTCAGGCCAGTACGGTCAATTTTACACCTTGTATATTTTGTAACACCTTAAAAGTTTAGCAGCTGTTGTCTATGGCAGTCTTTCAATTCAAGGGCCATACAAGGGGTGCCCAAACTTTTTTCAAAGGGGCCAGATTTGATGAAGTGAACATGTGTGAGGGCCAATCAAAGTTTTGAGCTTTTTTTAGGGTTGAAGTTGCTGAGCTTTTTTTTGGGGGGGGGGGGTTATCCGTTCCGTGAGTCTCTTCGTCTAGCGGTTTTTTCGTCTTGTGAAGCAACCCTATTAGCGGCTTAGCGCTATTAGCGGCTTAGCGGCTATTAAAGGCTTAGCGGCTTAGCGGCTAAAAGGCTATTAGCGGCTTAGTGGCTTAGAAAAAGGGGGGGAGCGAAAAAAATCGGAACACTCGCAAGACGTTTTCGTCTTGCGAAGCAAGCCCATAGGGAAATTCATCTTGCGAAGCAGCTCAAAAACGGAAAACCCTTTCGTCTAGCGGGTTTTGCGTCTTGCGAGGCATTCGTCTTGCGGGGCACCACTGTACTGTATACTGCCACGAGGGCCGGATTAAATCCCCCGGAACAGACTTTGGACATGCCTGGGCCATACCAAAACTAATATATGGGAGATGTGCAGGTGAGGAAGCCGAAGCATTTTTAACATCTAAGACAAAGGTGCTAAAGTGGACCATATATGGACCACCTAAAGGTTTTGGGTGGCCTACCAGGATCCCCCAACAATTCTGTGTGATCTTTGAAAAATATATAACTATTACTGGTAATCCCTACACACACACACACACACACACACACACACACACTTTCCCCAATTTTTTCACAGCTAATTACCGTAATTTCCTTTGTTGGGCTTCACCAAGTGCTCTCAGGTAATTTTTGCCATTTTAGAGTCAGTTGGGGTTCCTGTCCTCCCCAACGCCATAAAATTAATTATTTCCTCTTTCTGCTTCTAGGTGCACCATTAATAGTACAACTTGGTGGCAGCCTATTCACTTCATTTCTATTCACTGTTGTTTTTTCTCCAGCTAGGTTGCCATCAGCAGCTGATCATTAATAATCATCCGCAAGTGCTGCTGAAGGCATCAAAGCAGGAGAAACAATGCATCCAGCAGGGAATAGAAATGAAGGAGAAGCATTAAAGTTAGCACCTCCTGCTGATCACCTTAGTGAAAAAATGTACTTGAAGGAATTTGGGGTGAGGAAAGAAGGACTTTGAAGAACTTTGACTTAGAAAAAATAAAAACAAAGAAAAAGAATCAGTTAAAAAGAAAAGAAAATATAAATAGAACTAGTTTAGGGAGATTAGCAAAGGGGACAGACTGATTTTTGATGGGCAGTGAATAAATGGTAACATTCTTGTATGATTTTTAATGGATGCTAAAAAAACCACTTATGAGATGTGGTAAGTGAATGAACATTTATTATGTTATGCCAACATTTTAACATACATGTTATCACACAGGATTAGCAAGAACTTTCATTATCATAAAGATTCTTGAACTGTGCATATGTTATGGATGTACAGTGAAAATGTATAGATGGGGAATTGAGATCATGCCTGGTTGCCCTATGGTCTTTTTCAGCTGTTCTTCATTTTGTTTCAGCTTTGAAAGAATAAAATCATTTTATTTTACCACTTTGTTTCAATAATTTTAACCTTAACATTCAAACAATGAGTTTTATAAGATTTAGTTTGTTATGTGCATTTTTGACTAACTTTCTTTTTTTGGAATAATTTTTATTAAGTTTTCCATTTTAACAATCCAATCAAATCACATTAAATATTCCAAATCATACAAATACATTTCATAAAGTCCAAATATTTTGCCAAATTATAAATTTTTGTTGGGGCTTCCCATGCTTCAAGTTCAGTGGGGTCCAATCATCTTATGGTTCTACTGCCTTGAGTTTCCAATTGTTCCTTTCATGCTATGTTGCAAGCTTCACAGAGGCATCTGGGTGATCACTGCTGAAACCAGATTACTGGTCCAATTGGACCTTTATTGCGTTCCAACAAGGTATCCTCAGGTTCTTTTTGCATGATTACCGCCTTTTAAAACACATCTCGCCATTTTTTACATACGCATGGGCATTTCCAAAAAACCTGCTGATGAAGCATAGTTGTGAAGAGATTTAATTACTAAACAGGTTGTTCCTGGTTTGAATGTCAGCTCCGCCATGAACTCGCTAAGTGACCTCTGGAGCATGCTACTGTCTTTCACCCACAGTTCTCTCATCTGCAATATGAAAGATGATAAAATTGTCTAACCTAACAGGGGTTTTGTAAGGATTATGTCAGAGACATGGCTAGCAGAGAGGAATCTGCAGAGGGGGAGGAAGAGGCAGAGGAAAAATGGAATTTGATTCGTGCACACGAAAGTGAGATAAGCCCTTCTCACTCTGGATTGCTGCCTGTAAGTTTTCGCAGCAGCAGAGAGATGAAGGATAAGGGTGCAGGTGGTAGTAGGGGGTTGTATTAAACTCTAGAGGAGGAGGAATTGGCTGCACCTGAACCTCCAAGAAGTAGGAGGTGGAGCAAGCGATTAGAACCAAGGAAGACCAGCAGGAAGCGGGGGGGTGGGGGTGGGCTTGGCGTATATCTGGCCTTGGAAGGGGCTGGAAGCCAGTCGAGTCAACTGACTCCAACAGTGTGGAATGAGTTGTGGGAAGCTGGGATTGCTGTAAGCCTGTTGTTGATAAATAAACCTCAATTAGTTGAATTGCCAGTATGTCGTGTCTTGTGTGAGAGAAGTGCTAAACCTGACCGATTATGCCTAGACGATGCATGTGAATTGTTTTGAACACCTATACAGATATTAAGTAATCCTAGTGCAGGACCCATAAACCTCCCCCCCCCCTCCATGCAGACATGTATCACCTTATTCTGAATGGTTCATTCAGATTTTGTTTACATTTGTCCTTAATAGATTACGATGCATTTTACATCTAAGTTTTAAAAATGAAACTGGATTTATATCATGCTCAATTGTGGTTTATTGTGACAGGAATGAACCTAGTCAACCTTTAAGGCTTGTGTGTCCTTAAGAAGTGCAGACGTTTTGCTACTTTTTTATCAACCATAGCTTATTGTGTCATCCAAACCTAACAAAAGGAGTGAATCCATTACAGTTTGTATGAAACAAACCAATTTAAAACAGTAGATTATAAAGCTGCCTTTTTTCAGTATGTCAGTTAAAATTAACCACAGTTTAGAGTTCAGATATAATGCTTAAATGTGTTTAATTAAAATTGGAAGCAAAAACTTCAAGTTGTAGACATGCTCGGGTAGGGGAGGGGTGGGCAAATGAATGCAGAGGGCACCTAAACTCATTCCTAGCATGATAAACCATAGTTTATCGTTACGTCCAAACCTCCCCCTTGTTTCCTAGGTCTTAAACTTGAAAATGTTATTTGAGAACTGCTAAACATATAGCAAGCAGGAACTGAAGAAGGTTTAGAATGTGTGGGTTGTTACACAGAGAGAGTCTTGGATACCTGCCTCATACTTTTTATTTGAAGTGTGGTACATCTTGTGTCTTTAAACATGTGAGAAATAGTTCCATGCTGATCTGAAGTGTCCATGTTTTCAAGTTTTATTTTCTAGATATTGGATGCAATCTAACCAAAGTTGAACACTTTAAAGTTTAAAGTTCTGTTTCAATGTCATCATAATACACCGTTATTTTAAGATGACGCACCTTGCACTTCATTTATAATGTAAGTCACAGAATGTGGAAATCAACACAAAAACCATTAATTAATTCTCTTATTGTTTAGTACCCAGCAGTTTCTTCCATTTAGTCTTTTCAGCTATAAACAGAGCATGTATAAATTAGATTGGGACTGAATGTCCTCCTCTTCCTCCCAATACATACATACTTTTGGAGTGCTATTCATGTCTCACAAAAGTGCAGGGCTTTCTTGATGGCTTTGCGGGTTTTGCTCTTTTGTTTATGAAATCGATTTATTTCTGTTGAAGGAACTTTCTATTCTATCACAGGAGGCAGGTTCTTTGTACTTTCCCCCACTTTGTTGTACAGTAAAAAATGCCTTTGTTTGGTGGAAGAGCTGCAATCTGTTTGCCTCATGGTGTTCCCATTTGTTTCAGAACAGCTCAGTTGAAATGGTACTACACCATGATGTAGCATCATTGATGGGACATACTTTGTGGGGTGGTGGTGTCTACCATCAATTAAAAAATTGTTTGCTGGTGGTGGCTATGCTCAGGAAAGGGTTACTCTCTTAGGCACCTTGAGGCAAGTTTGAAGGTGAGGGGGCCGCTAGTGTGGGCACAATTCTGGCAGTGACTTCTTTAAAGCTTTAAAGCTGTTCTGAAAGACCACAAGTGGTTCTTGATGTGCTATATCTCCTCAATATAAATTTTATTTATTTGCCTTCTTTCTTTACATTTATATCCTGTCTTTCTTCTGTGCTGGAAACCATAGTGGCATACATGAAATTCTTAGGCAGTCACCCATCCAAATCCTGCCCAGATGTAGATCTGCTTAGCATTAGCAAAGTAATGGCCTTGTGTTTTCCGACCATACCATATCCTGATCTAAAGGTACATAACCTCTAGGCAATTGTTAATATGGTACACTTGTGCTCACAATAGGGAGAGGTGGGGCAGATTGATGCAGAAACATTCAATCTCATATTTTATGTAACAAAGATGGGTCAAATAAAAAAAAATTGCTTTATGCATGGCATAACTAATCAATATTATAATAATAGCAATCAAAAGAACCATTAAAGTTAGAAGATAATAAACAACAGTAGTAAACAACAGTTTTTTTCTTTCCAAATCATTTTCCAGAAAACAGAATGACTAGTTTAGAGATTTCATGCAAACTTGTATATTGTACACTAGTGGGGCACTTTTATACATATCAGTGTGCCCCGTGTCTTAATGTATCAAAGTGCCCCAATGGACATTTTCAAAAAACTAACAATTATTAATAAAACCACTGAACTTATTTTAATATCACGTGTAATCCATATTACTGAGTGGAATAACTTTCCTTTGGTATTTTTAAATCTTACCTAAATGACGTAAAACAGCATTGGAACACTTCTACATTTCACGTAATTTTTTAGTTGGCCATGCTAAAAACACACCTACTCTCATCAAACGCCAATGGCTAACTGGCGGGCGGCACGGTCGCAACTGTTGTATAGACACGTTTTAGTGATGTCGCGACACGAATAACGTTTCTTGATATTGATATATTGTTGGTGTATCAATGTGCCCCTTGCATCAATGTGCCCTGCCTTCCCCTAACATTCTCTGGTGCCAAAATAAAAAAATTCCTTCCAGTAGCACCTTAAAGACCAACTAAGTTAGTTCTTGGTATGAGCTTTCGTGTGCATGCACACTTCTTCAGATACACTGAAACAGAAGTTGCCAGATCCTTCTATATAGTGAGAAGGTGGGGAGGGGTATTACTCAGAAGGGTGGTGGGAATGGGCTCATCTCAGCTGTCTGCCAATCTCCCATTCCCACCACCCTTCTGAGTAATACCCCTCCCCACCTTCTCACTATATAGAAGGATCTGGCAACTTCTGTTTCAGTGTATCTGAAGAAGTGTGCATGCACACGAAAGCTCATACCAAGAACTAACTTAGTTGGTCTTTAAGGTGTTACTGGAAGGAATTTTTTTATTTTGACTATGGCAGACCAACACGGCTACCTACCATTCTCTGGTGCCCACAGGGTTCCTTCCCCCTGCTAAAATAAGATTTGAAAGAAATATTCTGTTGTAACCAACAGAATAGGCTGTTGTGTGTGCTTGGTTGTGGTTTGTGTGTGGTGCTCACAATAGTTTCTCTGGTTTGCAAATGTGTCCATCGGCCCAAAAAGGTTGGTGGCTATATAGATTATCCCTGTTTTGTATCACTCCTTAGGTGTGTTTAGTTCAGATGGCTTGACCATAATCTGTGCTCAGTATAGCAGTGTTTTTGGTTTTTTTAAACCCAGATGCAGCAGATTAAAATCTCTGGCAATTTCTGTTTCCTCCCATTCTCCTGTAAGCCTTCAAACACAAAGTATCTGAGTGTTAGAGATAAACCGGGGAAGGAAAAGCAGAAGAACATGTAGAAAAGCTTACTGTTAGCTTAGTTTACTGGTATGTTTGATATTTGTAGTTTTCCAGATTCAGATTAGAATCTTGGTCTTCTGCAATTTAGCACTGCAGGTGGCAACAGGATTTAGTCTGAACAAATGATCTTTTTTTATAAAGTATTTTGTAGCCAGTTTAAATGAGTATTTTGCAGTTAACATAGTGACAGTTGCAGATTGTTTCAGGAATAGACAGTACTGTCAGTTCACCAAGATCAAAGAGAATGTGTCTGTTCTGGCTGCAGTCCGAAGCTCAGTACAAACTAGTAAAAACTGTCCTTTTTTCTAGGTTTCCTTTTAATGAGTAACTTTAAATATGTGAGCTCCCTGTACCCCTGGCAATGTAAAGTCCTATAATTTCTGTTGGTTTTGACACTGACTTGATGCAAGTGTCAAGTGGGATCATGCCCACTCTTTCCTCCTGTTTCCCACCCAGATCCACCTCTCCTTTCCCTTTTCAGTATTAGCCATGGTGTAAAACCCCTGGTGAAGAACTTGTGTCCCTCCAGATGTTGCTGAACTATAAGTCCTCAACCAGCATGGCTAATGATGATAATGGGAGTTGTATTTCATCAACCTTCATCAGAGGTTAGCTAGCCCTAGTGTGGACTTAAATCAGCACCAAAGCTCTATTATTACAGTGATGCCTCACAAGACGAAATTAATCCGTTCCGCGAGCCTCTTCGTCTAGCGGTTTTTTCATCTTGCGAAGCAACCCTATTAGCGGATTAGCACTATTAGCGATTTAGCGGCTATTAAAGGCTTAGCGGCTATTAAAGGTTTAGCGGATTAGTGGCTAAAAGGCTATTAGCGGCTTAGCGGCTTAGAAAAAGGGGGGGAGCGGGGAAAAATCGGAACACTTGCAAGACGTTTTCGTCTTGCAAAGCAAGCCCATAGGGAAAATCATCTTGCGAAGCAGCTCAAAAACAGAAAACCCTTTCGTCTAGCGGGTTTTCCGTCTTGCGAGGCATTCGTCTTGCGGGGCACCACTGTATTATTATTATTATTATTATTATTATTATTATTATTATTATTATTATTATTATTATATTTATTTCTAAACCACCCTTCACCTGAAGATCACAAGGTGGCTTACCATATAAAAACATACATGAGCTCAGCACGCCCCAAGCTTCTAGGTGCGCGCAAGCAGTCCGCTGCCGCCCCAAGCCTCGCGCACCCAGCGGGACCTCCTGCCGGGTGCGGGAGGCTTGGGGCGGCAGCGGACTGCTTGCCGGCATGCAGAAGCTTGGGGCGTGCTGAGCTCAGCACGCCCCAAGCTTCTAGGTGCGCGCAAGCAGTCCGCTGCCGCCCCAAGCCTTGCGCACCCAGCGGGACCTCCTGCCGGGTGCGGGAGGCTTGGGGCGGCAGCGGACTGCTTGCCGGCACGCAGAAGCTTGGGGCGCGCTGACCTCAGCTTGCCCCAAGCTTCTGGATTAGCGCAGCGCACCTGGGGGGGAAATAATTTTTTTCCCCTTTATTTCCCCCCCTAAAATCTAGGTGCGTCTTATGGGCCGGTGCGTCTTATGGGGCGAAAAATACGGTATATGCACAAACTGTCTTGCCCTAGTGAGTCACTGAATTTTGCACTGAGAAAGCTAACAATTGTTTCCTTTACACTAGAGTTTGAAAGCAGGATTTGGTGCTGGTTTACTAATGATTAAAGAAACCGTGGCACAGAACTATGCTACTGTTGATACTGAAAAGGAAAAGGAGGGAGAATTTCTATGAGTCAGCAGGATGCTCCTTGTCTGCTAACTATGGTTATTGTCTGTGATCATACTTGGCCAATTCTGCAACAACTTCACTGATTGCTAGCTTGCTGAATGCAAGGGCCTGGTGCTTAATTACTTTTAAATCTGGTCACAGTCTGTGATCTACATACTTTAGAAAGTACTTCTCCCTCTGTTACGCCCCTTGGTAGTTGTGATTGCTACACTGGACTCTGTTTTCAAGCACGTTTGATATGGAATTATCAGCTGTCAGAAACAGGGTCTTCATTACTGTCACCTCATGGCTCTGGAATATCCTCCCAGATGATATATAGAGTCCTTTCTCTCTCATTTCTTTTGGGATAGTTCTTATTCCAGATGGTATTTGGTTGTTATGATCTATTATGCTTTTGTTATAATTGTTCTCTTCTAAGTTATCTGTTACGAATTTCCTGTTTTAGTGTGATTGTTGCATTTAAAATATGTGTGTTGATATTCTGAGTTGCCTTGAATTGAGGACAGTAGCCTATAAATACTTTAGTGTAATACAAATAATTAGGTGCTACTTGTAAACACACAGATTGTGAAGTGTAAACCATGCCTGTGAAGAGCTGCTTGGATTGATTGTATCCCGTGGTGAATTAGTTCATCATGAAAATACATTCCTGTAGTTCCTTGTGAGGGAATTTACACCATTCATCACAGTGAATCATTTGTTCAACTCTGTGCACACAAATTCAGCCTAGACTGGTATGCATTCATTGCAATAACCCTGAAATTCACCAAGTAAACGATATATACCCATGTGATCTTAATAATTTAAGCTTTTAAGAAGTTCTAGTTCTTAAATTAGGATACTCCAGAAATCAAATTAAAAGGTTTGTATTTATTTATTTAGAATACTTATGTCCCCTTTTATTGTCCCAGAAGAGACTCAAAAGTGGTTTGCAAAAGATTTTGTAGTATTAGGAACAGAAATAACATCAAGTCCATATGGCACCAGATTTATAAGGGCAGCATTTCCTGCCCTCATCTTTGGTCTTTCCCAGTGTTATCAGGCAGCAGCTCCCACTGAAGCAAGAAGTGTGGTTCAGCAGCTAGACTTCATTCAGCCCATGATAGAGGCAAGTCTCGTTTGTCAATTGCCAGGGTTATGCTGTATAACAGCATGGATACATTGCAGAGGTCATAACTTGCTTTTCTGCAGCTGTCTTTTTATGCAGTATAAAATGCTAGGCATATTGTTAAGTTTTTTAAAGCTAATATTTAAATTTCAAATAACTGTCAACAATAACATTTTTTTATTAAACATATTTATATATCTCTAACTCATATAAATATCAAGGTGGTATACAACAATATATAAAATAAAATAAAATATAAAACACCATAAAAGCTATACAAAACGATCATAAGAATCATAACACTGGCTAATCAAGAAGTTTAGAAAGCTGCATAGAGCTGTTGGCATAGAAAAGTATTTAAGAGACGCCTGAAAGTCAATGGCAAGGCTGCTCTTCTGTACATAGAAGAGTTATTTATTTTCCAAAGGGGGCTTGAGTCTTCAGAAGCTTATCTTGTAATAAATCCGTTAGTCTTTAAGTTTTTGGTTTTGCTGCAAGTGATTAAGATAGTTATAACTCAGGAAACATTTAATTTTTAAAATCAAAGAAGGCAGAGAGTCTAAATAAAACTGGGAACTATATTACATTTTAACCACACTGCTATACATACCCATTAAAAGAGATGCCATTTATACAAGGCTTTGCATCTCTTATCAATGCACTCTATCCTTTTTTTGTTTTTGTACATAACATCATTCTATTGCCTCACTTTAAACAAACAAATAAACAAAGTGGGTGTTGATTTTGCAGGAAATGTTACTAAAGTGTACAGAAGGGTTCTTTTACTGCTTCTGCTCCATTTGCTCCAAGGAGAAGTGAATGACTGACTCGGGAGATCCCATGTTACCACAATAATTTACTGATGCCTAGAAAATAAGGTGGGAAAATAGAATGTGAGTCTGGACCTGCACCGGAGCCCTCCTTGAGTACAAAAATGTTGGTGGTGGTGGAAAATATAATCTGAACGCACACTCAGAAATTTTGTGAAATAAAGAAGTTCTCAAATAAAATTTGAGATTTTTAGGTTTTGTGCATCGTGGGGAAATAACTTCTCTAAGCTGGTTATCTGGAATGGCTTTCCAGGAGTTCTCTCCCCCACACCTAATTCCCTTACAATATTGGAAATTACATCAGCAGCCTTATTACTACTAATAATAATTTGATTTTTTACCCTCCCTTCATCATAAGGTCCCAGGGCGGAGTATAGCAATTTAAAATTCAATCTTAAAAAGTTAAATTACATTTATAGGAATAGGGTGGGTCCTGAAAAATACCTCAGGTGTCAAAAACTAGGGTAAAAGGTGTATTATGTAGTATTAATAACCCTTAAACTTTCAATTTTTCTCTGTTTTACAGTTGTCGATATTTATCAGATCAGATTACACCTGCTATTCCTGCAGTAGGAGCTGTTCTGTTCTTTTTTGTTATGGGGACCTTGCTACGTACTAGCTTCAGTGATCCTGGAGTCCTGCCTCGTGCAACACCAGATGAAGCAGCAGATCTTGAAAGACAAATAGGTAACACTGAAGGTCTGTTGTTGTCCCATCATCTTCTTTGTAACTGTGTGTGTGTGTGTGTGTGTGTGTGTGTGTGTGTGTGCGCGCGCGCGCACGCACACACACACGTGCGTGCATGCTGAATGGCAACATCACATACTTGTTCTTTTTTCTAAAAGAATGAGTTTTGTAATTTTTCAGTTCTAGGACAGTGTTAACTGGAATGGTCTGTCTTGTAGATTTTCAAAAGAAGCATTTGTGTTTGCAGTGATATTGAAAAGGAGCAACAATGACTTCTACAGCACACTCTCAAAATTCAAAATGTGACTACTGGTCCAAAACGGTTACCAACCGCTGATGTGGAGTGTCTGGACAAGAATGGAGTGCTTATGTTAGGGGTGCCAACTTGAATAAAATATTGTGGGGCCCAGGTAAGCCCTGCCCCACATAATCAATCACATGACTCAGAGGACACAAACTGTTAAACTGTTTGACTGGAAATGTCCACCAACTTTAGGGGAGGGCAGCTCCCTCAAATATTTTATTGTGGGGCCAAAGCCTGCACGGCCCCTAGGAGTTGGCTCTTACGGGTTATGTGAATTCACTTTCAGGAGACACAGGCATATAGCAGTGTGGTTTTAATCTCTCCCTGCTGATGGGCAGGTGGGGACCCAGAGGACTGGAAGAAATCCAGTAGTGGGTCAAGGGTTCACCATCCCTGATCTACACAGTTGGGGGTCTTTGTACATCTGGATCCATTGCTGTCACTTGAGGCTCAGGTGGCCATGGTGGTGCAAAGTGCCTTCCGGCAGCTTCTGCCAGTAGTCCAGCTGTACCCTTATCTGGGCAGGGATAGCCTAACTTCTGTTGTCCATACTTTGGTAACCTCTAGGTTAGATTACTGCAACATGTTATATGTGGGGCTGCCTCTGAAAAAGGTTTGAAAACTAGCTACTGTATTGCAGATTTTGGCTGCCAAGTTGCTCACTGGGGCAAGATGGTTTGAGCATATAATGCCAATCCTGGCCCTACAGCACTGGCTGCCTATTAGTTTCTGGGCCCAACTCAAAGTGCTGGTCTTGACCTATAAAACTTTAAATAGTTCTGGACTGCATCTACCCCCATGTGAATCAACCTGGACCTTGTGATCAGCATCTGAGGCCTTTCTTTGTGTGCCTCCTCCACAAGAGGTCCAGAGAGTGGCAACACAAGGATGGGCCTTTTCTGTGGTGGCTCCCTGCTTCTGGAATGCTCTTCCCAAGGAGGCTCGTCTGAAACCTTCGTCACATACCATTAGGCACCAGGCAAAAACATTCTTCATCTCCTAGGCCTTTGGCTAAACAATCTATGGCCTTTTAAATTGGGGGGAGGTGTACTTGTTTGTTATTATTGTATGTATTTTTGAGTTTTTATATTGTAAACCACCCTGTGATCTTTGAATGAAGGGCAGTATAGATATTTAATAAATAACAATCTAAGTCATGAAAATGCTCTGTGTATTAGACAATGGTGGCTTTTGGTTTGTTTGCTGTCATTTTGGTGAGATACCTGAATGAGGGTGATCCGTGTTAGAAACTGATATATGTAAGGTAGGAGCTAAATGGCACCTTAAACCTAGGTTACGGGTGCAACAACGGAATGTCTTGGCACACTTTTTTAATAACAAGAATACAAAGCTGAAAATGAATGAACTGCAGTTAAAATATCATGTTCATTTTTTACATAGTCCAGTCCTTCCCCTGCCCTCCCCCTAATATTCTTAAGGGAGAAGTGGGGAGGTAGAAGGGTCCTCCTTTCCTTCCACTCTGCAGTTTTAATCTGAAATCTCAGGCGCAGTACTGCATCCAGAGCTCAGAAACTGCTTGCACTAATGAAATTCCCTGTCGCAAAATGCACCTAGAGCAATGGGAGTTTCAAACACTGAGGATAATGTTTTGTCATTGTTTCATTAAGTTGTTTGATACTTTTTCTTTTTTATTACTGTCCCCAACCCTCAAGCATTCCATGAGCAAATGTTTAAATCACCCATAAATTAGCATATGGAGTTCACCATCTCCGATCTAAACTGTTGAAAAGCTTTTTGTATTTGTGTAGTGATGGGCTAAATTCATTTTTTCTAACAGGAGGTAATGTCAGTTTTTACATTAGAGGTATTCCTCTGTTTTTTATTTATATATCTGCAGATTTATAAATTCCTTCACAACCAAAAGTTACTGAGGTGGTGTACAAACAGTACAATACAATAAATTAAAATAAGATAAAATACAAAAAATACAAAACCCAATAAACTAAAAGCAATATAACAATTCCTGCAATTGTACTGTTATCATTTTATTTTTAAAAGCCTTCTCGTACAAAAATATCCTCAGTAGCTGCCTAAACATCAAGACACAAAGGGGTTGGGTAATTTCGTTTGATAACTGGAACATAGACTTTAATCCAGCAAAAGTTCTAAATTGTTTTGCCAGGCTCCAATATGGGCCACTTCAGAAGTTTCAAAAAAGCAGCATTGGAGGAAAAGGAAGTAGTTAATTCTTCCATTCCCATTTCCTCCAAGACCTATGAGAAATGCACATTTTTGACATCACATTGGGCAACATGTATCTGCCCCTGTCATCAAGAAATGACTGAAGTGCAAGTCATTCCTACTTCCTCTCTATCCCTGCTTCATTGAAACACCGAGATAATCCCTTAGTGTTTGCTTCAACTAATTTCCTCCATCTTCCAGCATATTTGAGATCAAATCTGTAAGACTGGGTAAATATCCAATGCAGCACCATTGGGGGCTTTTTTGTAATTTTTTCCCTCCTGGAAGAATCTTGCAACATTAAAGCTTGCTTTCAGCATTTTAAATGTAGATGGTCCAAATAAAGTGTTCGTTTGCTTGCTTTGAATGAGCCAACTGCTGTTCCCTCTTTCCAGCTATAAATAATGAAACTGCATAATAAGCCTTTGGAAACAGCTGTTAATACAGTATAAATAAGTTAGAAGAGAATGTTTTATGCTGAAAGGTACTGTCTTGCATCTATTCCTGTAGTGGTGAATCCAGATGAAGTTACAGGTTAGGAAACCAGGGAGAAAATTGCACGTAGTTTTCTTTGCTAAGAGCACAGCCTTTTAGACTGATACCAGTATTTATGAACACTTGCAAATGAAGGGATTTAGCATTTGTTCACCGTACAAGTTTGAGGAAGGAGATAAGCAAATAAGTTCATCCTCTAAATAACATTTGCATATGTATTTGTATATATATTTATGTGAGGGCTGAATTAAGAATAGAGTTTGGAGGACTTGGTCAAGGACCTTTTTCATTAGGTTGGGGCATGGTTAATTAAGGTCATACTGAATCTTATTAACGTCAGGAACTATTCAGGGGCTTGTAATTCCTACCCTAATATTACAAGGCATAAGGTTTTATTGTGCCACTCTGCTTATTTATGTGTGTACTCTGGCAACCAAGACTGCTTTCAGTTGGTTATTAAATTTAAAAAGATCCAACACATTGTGATTATCTTAAAGCATAATGCAGAATAAATGTGTTAGGTGCTATCTTGCCATGGCAAATACGAGTATCTGGGAATTTGTAAAATTCTTTGAGCAGATGCACTGGAGTGGATGCTGTCTGATCATCTTGGATGTCATTACATTTATACTTCAGCTTTAATTTGATGTCTTCAGTTCATTTAAGGATTTCTAATTTAATGAGTTCTTCAGTTTGGGCACAAAGTACTTCTATTTGGGATAGTTAATTGCACTCATGGTATTGATGTGGACATATTAGTAGTTGGTTTAAGTGATCATTATGCAATTTGATTAAGTTTCTGTTCTTACCAAACAGAGTGGCAGAAGTATAAAGAGCCTTCAGATGTTAGCTAGTCACACAGAATGCAGTGTTTGTTTTTTAAAATCCTTATTAATTGGAGGATTGTCACAGATTTTTCCTGTTCTCAGGTACTGCAAAATAGGCCATATTAACTACCCTTACAAAGCATGCTGCTTTTGTGTACTAACACTGTGGTGTTCCTGCATAATAAATAAAGTCATTTTCCCATTTGTTCTCAATGTGCGTGCCACGTTTTTATAGAGTATTTTAGGTCAGGAAGGGATAATGTTCACACAAGTACATGCATTCAAAATTGCTGTGCCACAGATTCCCTGTGATGCCCTTGTTTTCTAAGGGAACCTGCTATTACACATTACAACATTGCTTTTGAGAATTCCCAAATGAGTTTCAGAGCTTAATCTGTCCTGTAAAGTTCAGAGTAAGTGATAACTAAAGAAATAAGAATTCTAGATGCCAGATAACCCAGTTTGTTCTGGTTTTCTTCCCATCCTCCTCCCTTGCAAAGGTATGGATACAAAAGCATCACATTCAACTAAATGAAACGGTGTTTGACCTTGGTTTATCAATTGTGAAAGCAGGGACCCCTTCTAGTGTGGACTAATGTCACAATAACCATACATTACGCAGAAGTAAAAAGGTAAAGGTACCCCTGCCCGTACGGACCAGTCATGACCGATTCTGGGGTTGCGTGCTCATCTCGCTTAAGAGGCCGGGAGCCAGCGCTGTCCGGAGACACTTCCGGGTCACGTGGCCAGCGTGACAAAGCTTCTCTGGCGAGCCAGCACCAGCGCAGCGCACAGAAACGCCGTTACCTTCCCGCTATAAAGCGGTACCTATTTATCTAATTCCACTTAGGGGTGCTTTCGAACTGCTAGGTGGGCAGGAGCTGGGACCGAACGACGGGAGCTCACCCCGCCGCGGGGATTCGAACCACCGACCATACGATCGGCAAGTCCTAGGCACTGAGGTTTTACCCACAGCGCCACCCGCAGAAGTAATCCCCACTAAATTCTATAGGGATGGCTACCAAGTAGGCCTGGAGCCTGAACTGATCAATCTTAAAGGTGTCACACAGAACTGTTAACAAGGGCCCCACTAAACTTTCAGCCCTATGGAAAAAGTTTATCCCCCCACCCCAACTTTTTCGCTTCTATGGCTTTCCCCCCCATACTGTGGAAGGATAATAAATGGACTAAGGTGTAGGAGACCAGGGTTAAAATCATGGTTCATCTATGAAGCCCCCTAGGAGACCTTGGACTATTCATTGTCAGCTTTTGTCTCAGGGCTATGAGCAGAAAATGTGAAAGAGAATCCCAAATGCCACCATAAGTTATTAGTAGTACAGAACAGAAATGTTTTAATTGGAGGATATATGTCCTCAAAGTATTTAGAGCAAAGTGCAAATTTGCCACCACCAACAAAAAGTTGCCTTGCCAGGAAAAAGGGCGCTTCAGAAGGTGCCAAGTGCTCTGCTGGAGTTAAATCAGGTCACTGAAGGCCTCTCAGGGCCACAGATGACAATAAAGATGCAGCAGAATTAACAGCATTAGGAAGAGCAACAAGGGTTCTAAGTATGACTTTGTGTAGCTACACTCATCTAACAGATCTTTATGTGAATGACGATCGGACTCACTTGTTTTAAGTCAACACACAAAAACTGGCCGTATGAAGGTAGCAACATGAATAAGCAAATTCTTTTGGGTTTGGTTGCTACCTTTCTATTCTGAAATAAGTATTACTGAATTCAATGGAGCTTACTTCCAGGTAATAAATTAACTCCATCTATATCACCTGTCTGAGTGTCTCCCAAAGTACAACAAAACAATTAAAACTATTAATTAAAATAAAAACACAATTAATATGTGATTTAAAACATTGTTAAAAGTGTTCTTCAGGTTAAAACTTTTTCAATACACTTTTAAGATAGAGATATTGCAAATAAATAAATATTATGGGTAAGACAAATATATGCATATAACAATATGCATGTAGTTTAGCACTTTATGCAAGGGTGAAACTAGGCTTTATTTCACCCAGGTCAGAGACCCAGTTTGGCATACACACTCCCCACATACATTTGTGTACACACACACACAGAGAGAGAGAGAGAGAGAGAGAGAGAGAGAGAGAGAGAGAGAGAGAGGCTGGGAGTCTCAGTGGTGCCCTCTGGAGGCTTTACCCGGGGCGAGAAACCCGGCTAGCCCCCCCCCCCCCCGCTACAGCACTGCTTATGGTTGGCACAGAGGTCTCTTACCGTGTTTGTCCTTAGAGAATGAAATCTACAATCGGAAAATAATACCTATGCAGGTTAACTTGGAAGTAGGGCCCATTGAGTTCAGTGGGGTCACCCCCCAGTAAGTTAGCATAGGACTATAGCCTCCTGAAAAGAATCACACAGTACTGTATGGATGCAGGAATGATCATAATGCATAAGATGTTTGGGCTAAACACCTTCAGGACTAATTTGCCTCCCAAGGAAATGTAGGAATTAACAGATTTTTCTGCATGTCATCTTGGTTGTTGACACTGCATTTGGGACAAGTAAAGCTTCTCATATAACATCATGTTTTCAATCAAAAGAAGACTTAATATGGTTCAGTTTGTTATATATTACCCTCCTTATTTATAAAAAGGATTTAAAGGACAATTTTAGTTAGCTATTTCCAATTCATATAGATTATATTAAAAATTACAGTAATGTACTTATTCCAAATATACTGGATGAAAACTCAATCTTTTGACTTCTTGTTTTTATTTCCATATTTAGAAATTGCAAATGGCTCCAGTTCAGGAGGGTATCGTCCACCTCCCAGAACAAAAGAAGTAGTCATCAATGGGCAGACAGTGAAGTTAAAATACTGTTTTACCTGCAAGATTTTTCGCCCACCTCGTGCCTCACATTGCAGCCTTTGTGATAACTGTGTAGGTGAGTAAAAACACACACAAAAATAATATACAGATCTTGCTAGCTATAATGAAAGATTAATATATACTGGTCAGTATATTTTGGTGTTTCTCATGATGAAAAGGAGATTCCAACTAAACAGCAGGAAGAACTTTCTGACAGTAAAAGCTGTTCAACAGTGGAACAGAATCCCTTGGGAGATTGCTGACTCTCCTTCACTGGAGGATTTTAAGCCGAGGTTGCATTTCAGGGGGTTGGACTAGATGACCCTCAGGATTCCTTCCAGTTCTATGATACTATAACTTTTTTGTGTATTTTCGGGCTTGATAGAGCCAAAAATAAAGTTTTCAACCTGCTAAACTTTTCTGTTTGTGCACTATATAGATTCCTTTTCAATTCAGTTTTCCTGTTTGAGCATTCCCTCTTGTTAAGAGTCACAGTGATTCATCTCTCAATTCTTTGTTCAATTTGAAATAAAACCATGGAGCTTTGGGTTGATTCAGAGCCACAGGCTACACCTGTCACATTTATAGTAGGAATCTTTTGTGAGTCAGAACACCTGGAAACCTGGGGCAAAACAAAGAAAGCTTAAATGTAACATCTATTTTAACAGGGCATACATTTTTGCAGTAAAAATAAAAGATAATGCACTGTCCTAGCTTTCTTACTCGTTTGCTGTGGAATATAATGGCTTAACTTTGGTGTTGAATACACTGCCCTAACTTTGGTGTTGAAGGCTAAATAAGAGGAGATAATGTTTAAAGTTATGTACTTCAAAATATAGTTTGTGAAGCAATATCTCTTCTGTATTATAGACTGAATCTGTGTGGTGCCTGTGGAAACATATTTCATCCATAGTTACCCCCCCCCCCCGGCCACTTTAATCTGTGCTTAAAAGTAGTCTTGTGTAAACAAACAGAGAGAGAGAGAGAGAGAGAGAGAGAGAGAGAGAGAGAGAGAGAGATATTCTGCTTGCAGAGTCTAGAATCCAGAATCTATTGGCAGAGCCTGGTAGCGCGGCGGCAGCAAGAGCTCCCGTTCACCATTTTGGAGCCCTTGGAGTCTTTTTTCTGGACTTTTGGCTCACTGACGTCCTCTTTGGGCTCAGGGAAGCTTCTCCTCGCAAGCCACAGGAATTTCAGCTCTCCCACCATTTCAGGTTAGAACTGATTGACCCTGGTGCCGCACATATATGTGGTTGTGTGCGAGTTGATCGCGCGTAAGTGGGAGGATGCCTGCATTGAAGATTCTCTGTAACTCAGACAATATAATACAGTATAGTATATACCTAATTCAGAATGGGGGTGGGTTACAGTTGAGGATTGAATGGGGAGCAAAGGTTACTGCTTGTCTGCTGCATATTATTGTCCTCAGGTGCTCTTTTTTAAATATACAGTGGGCCTGCCACTGACCCAAGGGTTCAGTTCCGTGGGTCCGTGCGCAGAGGCAAAATTGCACAAAGACAGGAACCTCCGGAACTGCCCCCTTCAGAGGGGCTGCTTACCAGGCTCTGATTGAGAGAGAGCCCTATCTCAGGTAAGCGAGGAAAACCCACTGGGCATACAGGTAGGGGGAAACAAACAGAGAAAAAGGATGACTTCTCTTTATTTATTTTTTATTGCCCCCACCTGTGTAAGACTGTGATAGTGTAAGTTAAGTTACATGGTATGTAATTGTGATTAGGCCCCTAAGGAAGTTAGATTGGCTTCAACCAGAGCCAGGGCCTTTTCAACTCTGGCTCCAGTCTGGTGGAACGCTCTGCCTCATGAGACCAGGGCCCTGCAGGATCTGATTTCTTTCCGCAGGGCCTGTAAGACAGAGTTGTTCCTCCTGGCCTTTGGCTTGGAGCCAATTTGATTCCCTCCCTCTCTTTCTTTTTTCTTTTCCTTCTCCT
The DNA here is from genome assembly GCF_964188305.1 of Podarcis bocagei. Classification (NCBI taxonomy): domain Eukaryota; kingdom Metazoa; phylum Chordata; class Lepidosauria; order Squamata; family Lacertidae; genus Podarcis; species Podarcis bocagei. Next base: position 55,279,945 of record NC_138127.1, read on the forward strand.
GCTGCGATGAGGCTACATTTTAATATTTTAATGTTGTATTTTAATTTTGTTTTTAAGTTGTAATCATTCAACTTGTTTTTATTATTGCTTGTAAGCCGCTCTGAGCCCGGCCTTGGCTGGGGAGGGTGGGGTATAAATAAAAAATATTATTATTATTTATTTTAATATTTTTTCTTAGTTTTATTGAACACTCTATAATTCAGCTTCCCAACTTTTGCAACATTTACACAATAGTTGTATACATAGTATAATACTAGAATAAGGAAAATAATTTGTACATAAATATATTTTCCTGAAATCTCTTGTTGCGCACAGTGTCTATAAACTGTCCAGCATTCTCAAAATGCATTTGTTTAACCATTATGTGAGGGTTTGATTAGCTGCTTGTGCGTGAAAACGTGCTCCCTCAGAGTTTGTGCGCCCCCACAAACCTCCGTGTGTGACGGAGCTCCTCAGACATGTCTGCTCTAGTCACTAGTAGCGTCCGACAGTGGCTGTCTGCGGAAGCGTTTCCAGCAAAGAAGTTCCTTAACGGAAACGCGTCTCCTGGACTCACGGCGTGACAGTTTCCTGCGAGGTATGGGTCTCCCTATGGGAGACTCCGATACCTCACCACTGTTCTCGCTGGAAGCCTCCCTGAGCCCTCCCTCCTGCTCGCATTCCCTCAGAGACCCACTCCTCCCCCTGCTGGTCCCTGCTTCAGCAGTTGAGTCTCTTTCATCCTGCCTGAGTCCCTCCACCACCTGATGCTCTGATGGCAGTTCCCTGACATCCACCTCCCCTCCAGGGCCCCCCTCACCCCCTCCCAATTCCTCCCCCCTGGGAGGTGAAGGGCTAAAACCCCGAAACGAATCTTCCTCATCTTCTGACGTCTCGAACAATTCTCTCCATCGATCGTCGTCCTGGCCAGCTGAATCCTCCTCCTCTTCAGAATCTGGGAACCCCTCCAACTCCTCTTCCTCGTCGGTGGTGGCAAAGTATTCCCTTCGGAACCTCGCTACAGGCTGAGGTTTACGTGGGAACCTCTGATGAAAAGTCTCTATTAAAACCTCGTCATTGACATCCTCTGCCCTAACCCAGGTGTTTTCCGACTCCGGTTCCCCTTCCCACATTACCAAATACTCTACTTGATCTCCCTTCCACCTGGAATCGAGGATCTCCGCTACATGGTAGCTGTGTTCCTTCTCCTCCATTGCTGGTCCCCTAGTGACCCTCCCCTCACTGTCTCCTCTATACGGTGACAGCAACGACCTGTGAAAAACTGGGTGCAGCTTCATGTGGTTCGGTAACCGGAGCCTGAAAGCCACTGGATTGACCTGCTGTATGATTTCAAACGGACCCAGCCTTTTGGGTCTTAATTTCTTACAACCTCCTTTGAATGGCAACCCTTGGGTTGACAGCCACACCTGGTCCCCCACCCTGATGCTTTCACCTTCCCTTCTGTTTTTGTCTGCTTGCCTCTTATATTCCTCCTTAGCCCTGTTTAAGTTGAGTTGGAGCTGGCGATGGATCGCTTCCATTTCTTCCACGAACTGTTCCGCAGCTGGAACGCTCCAGTTCTCCCCCTCCCCCCCTGGGAAGGCTCTGGGATGGCACCCGTGATTAGCCAAAAAGGGGCTCATCCCCGTGGACACGTTCTCTGCATTGTTGTAGGCAAATTCTGCCAACGCCAGCTTCTCCACCCAATCATTCTCTCTGTCATTAACATAACACCTCAAATATTGTTGGAGAACCCCATTTGCTCTTTCCGCCTGCCCGTTGGTTTCAGGATGACGGGCCGTCGAGAAATTAACCTCTACATGCAGTAAGCTCATGAGCTTCCTCCAGAACCTGGAAGTAAATTGTTTCCCTCGGTCTGAAACCACCCTCAAGGGGGCGCCATGCAACCTAAACACATTCTCTACAAACAATTTGGCGGTTTCTTCTGCTGTAACCGCATGTGAGCAGGCTATGAAGTGGGCCATTTTAGTTAACAGGTCTACTACAACCATGATGGCTGTTTTCCCTCTAGACCTTGGCAGATCAGTCATGAAATCTATTGCCACTGCTTCCCACGGTCTCTCAGGTGTGGGCAGTGGTTCTAATAAACCAGCCGGCGCCTGCCTCTCCCCCTTGGCTCTTTGGCATTGTTCACACCCTCTCACATACTCCCGCACATCTTCCCTGACCTTGGGCCACCAAAATTCCCTGGTAACCAGCCACATGGTTTTGTGTTGCCCAAAGTGCCCTGCTGTGGGGCTATCGTGCAGCTGCTTGAGTACTTTCTCCCTCAATTCCCCTTCAGGTATATATAACGCTCCCTTATAATACAATGCCCCATTTCTCTCCTCAAAACCACCGGGTTTGTCTTCCTCCCCTCTGAGATCCCTGAGTTTCCCCTGGGCGTATGCATCCTGCACCGTACCCTCTACCAATTCCCTTTGCCCCACCAAAGTCGCCCCACACACCCAGCGGTCCTCTGGAATGATATGGGTTTCTTCGGGTGCTCCCTCCCCCTCCAAATATTCAGGTTTGCGTGAGAGAGCGTCCGCCCTAACATTCTCTGGGCCTGGCACATAACAAATCTCAAAGTTAAATTTGGAGAACTCTTGGGCCCATCTCAACTGCCTTTGGTTGAGCACTCGCGCCGTTCTCCAGTACTCTAGATTTTTATGGTCCGTGCACACTTGCACTTTATGTTGTGCACCAACTAGCAGATGCCTCCATCTCCGGAACGCCTCATGAATAGCAAGCAGTTCTCGGTCGTACACCGTGTAGTTCCTCTCGGATTTGTTCAGCTTCCGCGAGAAGAAGGCACACGGACGCCACTCCGACTCCTCCTTCCCCGGCTGCAGAAGAAGCACCGCCCCTATGGCTCTGTCAGATGCGTCTGTTTCAACCCTTAGCTTCTTTCGTAAATCCACATGCAGAAGTTGTTCTTCAGAGGCGAAGGCCCTTTTCAGTTCCTCAAACGCTCGCTCCGCCTCCGCCGTCCATACAAACTTCTTCTTACTGCTGAGACAGTCAGTGATGGGCGCCGTCAGATGGGCGAAGTTGCGGATGAACTTACGATAAAAGTTTCCAAACCCTAGGAACCTCTGCACATCCTTCTTGGTTTTGGGTGTTTTCCATTCCAGCACTGCCTGTACCTTGCCGGGATCCATGGCCAATCCCTTGTCTGACAGGCGGTACCCCAGGAATTCCACCTCCTTGGTATGGAACCGACACTTCTCCAGTTTGACCCACAGCCTGTTGGCTTGCAGTCTGCTCAACACTTCTCTGACGTCTCTCACATGTTGCTCCTCATTCTCAGAATACACCAACACATCATCTAGAAAGGCAACGCAATTCTTGTAGAGCAAAGGGCCCAGCACGTGGTTCATAAAAGATTGAAAACACGCGGAGCCTGCTTGTAATCCAAATGGCATAACGAGGTATTCAAACGCCCCCAAAGGGGTAAACATGGTGGTTTTCCATTCATCCCCTTTCCTTATGCGTATCAGGTTGTACGCCCCCCTTAGATCCAGCTTTGTGAAAATCTTTCCCTTCCTCACCATGGTCAAAATATCATCAATTCTGGTCATAGGGAACGCCACCGGTTCAGTCACTGCATTCAGCCGCCTAAAATCACATACAAGTCTCGGCTTGTCCGCATTTTTTTTGTCCACAAAGAACACTGGGCTCCCCCCTGCTGCTTTGGACTCTCTGATGAAGCCTCTCTTCAGGTTCTTGTCAATGAACCCTCGCAACTCCTGCATTTCCCTGTCTGACATGGCATACAACTTGCCCACGGGAAGCTGTGCTCCAGGGAGTAAATTGATCTGACAATCAAAGGGTCTATGAGGTGGTAGTTGGTCAGCTTCCTTCTCGCTGAACACGTCGCTGAGATCTGCATACTGTGGTGGTACCTTCACCTTCCCCATTACTTCAGTCCCTGCTAGGGTGGCTTGGGCCCCTACTGAACCCTTCTCCCCTTTGCAGTGTTCTAGGCAATGTGCTGAACCAAAGGACACCACTCTTTGATGCCAGCCAACCAGCGGATCATGTAGAGCTAGCCAGCTCATTCCCAAAATAATGGGAGCGCCTCCCAGGGTGGCCACATTAAACGCTATCCGTTCTGTGTGCCTTGCCACCCTCATTATCATTGGGACAGTCTGCAAGCGGACTCCTCCTCCCAACAACTCCCTGCCATCAATCGTGGTCACCTGCAGGGGGTTGCTTAAAGGGATGGTCTGTATCTGGTGTTCAGCAGCAAACTCCTTGCTCATAAAATTGCAGGAGCTGCCTGAGTCCAATAGCGCCTTTATTTTTAGGGGATGCCCATTCTGCAGCTCTAGCGACACTTCAATCACTAGAGCAGGTCGAGGAGCTTCTGGCACGGGCACTTTCACTGCTCTTTGGCCTGGCTGCAGTGCCCCAATTGTGGCAACCAGGCGTTGGCTTTTACCTGCTCCGCTCCCCCTTCTTCTCCCCCCTCAACAGCTCCCACCATCCCTTGCCATTCCTTCCTCTGGGGGCAGACTCTGGCAAAGTGGCCTGGCTGTTGGCAGAGATAGCATTTCCGGGGGCCCTTTCCCTCCTTCTTAGCTCCCTCGCTGGTTTTTGAAAATGCGCGCGCGCGCGCTGTTCCGATTTCCATCGGCTCTGCCGGCGGGAAAGCTGGCTCAGGAATGTCTGGAATGCGGAACTCCTTCCAACGTTCCCCTCTCCCTTCCCGCCTCTCCAAGGCTCTTGCCTCCTGCCGCGCTCCTATGGTCAGCGCAGATTTGGTCAGCTGATCCATAGACTCCGCCCTGGGGCTCCGTGCCAGCTCGTCTTTCACCCCCGAAGAAAGACCTTCTTCAAATAGCATTTGAACGGGTGCCGCCGATAAATCCCAACTCAGTCTGTGAATCAGCATGGTAAACTCAGTCCAATATTCACGGACAGATCGACTCCCCTGCTTACAAGCCATTAGCTGTCTGCGCACCACCCCTTCCTCAATATCGCTGGAAAACATGATATCCATTGCACGAAAGAACTTCATTGTGTCCTTTAGTATGTCATTGTGCGTTGCCATTAGGGGTCGAACCCAGTCTCTAGCCCCTTTCTCAAGATGCCCAATTACAAAAGCAACTCGCGATTCCTCATCAGGGAACTCATCGAACTGCACATTAAGGGCATATTGCATCTCTGTCCTAAAAGCATGGTAGTCCTTGGGGTCCCCCCCAAATTTCTGCACCAATCCTGGTACCTTTCTGGGGAATTGAGTGGCTCTCCCCTTCTTGTCTGCATCCTGAGCCCTTCTCTCCTCCAGCCTCGCCGTCTGCAGGGCCAGTTGAACCTCCAACGCTCGGTATCTATCTTCCAAGCTTGGACCAGCTCCAGCCCCTGCTCCTCCGGTTCCGGTTGGTTCGCTCATGATGCCTTCTCTTGCACAGGCAGCGTACAAAGACTGTCGGACTGCTGTGAGGGTTTGATTAGCTGCTTGTGCGTGAAAACGTGCTCCCTCAGAGTTTGTGCGCCCCCACAAACCTCCGTGTGTGACGGAGCTCCTCAGACATGTCTGCTCTAGTCACTAGTAGCGTCCGACAGTGGCTGTCTGCGGAAGCGTTTCCAGCAAAGAAGTTCCTTAACGGAAACGCGTCTCCTGGACTCACGGCGTGACAGTTTCCTGCGAGGTATGGGTCTCCCTATGGGAGACTCCGATACCTCACCACTGTTCTCGCTGGAAGCCTCCCTGAGCCCTCCCTCCTGCTCGCATTCCCTCAGAGACCCACTCCTCCCCCTGCTGGTCCCTGCTTCAGCAGTTGAGTCTCTTTCATCCTGCCTGAGTCCCTCCACCACCTGATGCTCTGATGGCAGTTCCCTGACACATTATTTCCTCTTCTATATTAATTTTATCAATATAACAATAACCCAGATTCTTTCAAACCATTCTAAAATAAAAGGGGGTGTTCCCCCCATGCTTTTGCAATGCTTATTTTTGCATCAAATAATAGATTTAATATTACCTTGAAATCCTCCTCTAATAATCCTCCTCTTTAAAAATTTAATAAAACTGTTTTAAGATTCATTCGTAACTTGTAACCAAGCCTTTCTGTAATAAAATTCCAGATTTAAAATACATACAGCTATATAATTGGGCAGCTCTGAACTATATGCAAGAAATCTGTTTGAGGCCCACTACATCTCCAACATAAAAAAATTCCTTCCAGTAGCACCTTAAAGTCTTTAAGGTGCTACTGGAAGGAATTTATTTATTTATTTATTTATTTATATATATTTTTGACTATGGCAGACCAATACGGCTACCTGTCTGTAACTGGAACCATGGAATACATCTCCAACAGTTACTTTGTACTGGTGAATATATCCTACTAAGTCTATAGGGAGTCAAATATGTTATAAAATTATTCTTTTAACTCCACAGATGTTGTTCTTGCTAGAATCTTAACCCAAATCCAGTTGTATCCCTCAGTACTTAATTCCTACTGTAGATCACTAGCCGATATCCTCAAAAGTGTCCCTGGCGTGTTATCAAATTCCAAAATAATAAAACAGAACTGACTTGTTGTTTTCAGATATAAATAACATTTCATCTCTAGTCTCTGTTACCTCAATGTATTCTAATTCAGGCTATTGATGCTTCTCTCGTTGGAAAGTACAGTCATACCTCGGGTTGAAGTAGCTTCGGGATGAGCATTTTCAGGTTGTGCTCCGTGGCGACCCGAAGTAACGGAACGTGTTACTTCCGGGTTTCGCCACTCGCGCACGAGCAGACGCTCAAAATAATGTCACGTGCATATGCAGAAGCGGCGAATCGCGACCTGTGCACGCGCGGACGTGGGTTGCATTCGCTTCAGGATGCGAATGGGGCTCCAGAACGCATCCCGTTCGCATCCAGAGGTACCACTGTACTGGAATAGTGGAGTCCTGTGCTGCCCACTGCCAATGAAATTTCAGCTAATGATTTTACATCTTGCTCAGATATTAAATTTTTAGCAGAGTTCAATCTTGTTTGAGATCATATTGACAAGTCACCTAACACACCATGTTTACTTGTTAAGAATTCATTATGAAATGGTAAGGTATATGGTGAAAGTTCTAGACATAGTTTCTTTCTTATTTTATACCTTACGGGTATCTAATGTATTTATTGATTTTCTATACTACAGGGTATATAAATAAGAATTAAATTAGTACACCTTTCCTCCTAATCCCTCCACCTCCCCTATTTTTCTCTAGATTTCTTGTTACCTTTATATTTTATACTATACTGTTATAGTATAGTATAGTGTGTATGAAAAAATGGAATTTTATAAGTAATTTCCTCTTGGTTTTCTTCATGATATCACAGCATTGATTTCAGTAGTCTCTTCAAAACAAGGCTTTCTGCTTCAGTTACTAAGCCTTCCCCATACCATTCGTTTAAAATGTATAGTCTTGCAGCTTAGTATTGTAGGAGTCTCCCATTTCCCCATATTTTGATTTTTTAAAAGTTTTTAGTTTTGATTTTTTAAAAGGTATAAATAATTGAATGCACAAATATGACTTTTAAGGTTTTTTTGTACTTGCTTTCTGGAATAAATGTGAATTGATTTGTTTTACATCATCTGGGATACGGACACACCCACCCACACCCACCATAAGGGTGGGATTTTTTGGAGCCTACTATTCCTATATCCTTATCCTTGTTTTTTGATAACTGTTCTTGCTGAACAAAGCTAGGTCTAATTCCAAGGTAATTTCTACTGTTCAAAGTAATCCTTGAAGAGTAATCCTTTAATGCCTTTATAATTAAAGATGTGAGGGTGATTACAACAGGTGATCCTTTTGTATTTCATGGTTTACTGACCATTCAAGAGGTATTCAAGGAGCTTGAACTATTCATGAAACAGATTTGTACTGAATGTGGCATCATGGTAAGCAACCATTGTTTCTTAGGTAGAAGATATAGGATGTGGTTTATGTGTCCTTAGCCCAGAGAAAAACGTAAGATAATCTTGCAGCAATTTATCTGAAATGGGCCTTGACCAGGCTCTTGAACAGACAGACAGATTTTCCCCTCCAGGATACAAAAGCAGGGCAAAATCCAATAGGAACATAAGAAAAGCCCTGCTAGACCAGGCCAAGGGCAGTGACCAACCAGATGCCTGTGGAATAACTGATCACAGCAGCACTCTCTCCCCTTGCAATTCCCAACAACAGACATTCAGAGGCATATTGCCACCAACAATGGAGGCAGAACATAGCCATCATGGCAAGTAGCCATTGATAGCCACCTTGGGGGAGAGAGAACTTTTCTGAGCTGTTTTCAACCAACTGATTCCACCAACACAAGGGTTTCTGCTTCTGCAAGAGGACTTTGCCCCTCTCCACTCCCTGAATGCACCCTGCACCCTCCCTAAATCTATTCTAGAGGGTTGTGGGCAATGCCAGAATAGATCTGGGGACATACGGGGGGAAGGAGGGGGAGACGTTTTGTTGCACAAGTGAAAATCCTTGCACTGACAGAACGACTTAGTTGAATACTGCCCACTGTGTTAAATCCTGCCATTAACACATAGTTCTGAATAGTTCTGTCATCAAATGTTCTCTTTTAATGCTATCTAATCCTAATTGAAAACTATTAATATTCTACTTAGAAACAGAGAAATTGTATGAACAACTGCAGCTGGGAAACAGTCCAATATTAAATTTTGATAGAGCCCTTTCAGTTTCCTTTTTGGTTTTCTGTCCCTGAGTTTGAAGGTACATATTGTAAGGCCCATGAGCCGGATCAAGTCCACACAAAGTAAAAGAGAGCAAGGGGCTAATCTCAACTTGTGGCCTGAGATTTGGGGCACTCCCAAAAGCCCCGCATGAGGTCAAAGGTCTCTGCAAAATGTTCCCTTCTTCTTAGATTGAAATGGGGAAGATTAGGTTCAGTAACAAATACCAGCTTGCTACCAAAGCCATGTGAACCTCTTCCCCTCTCACCTATGAGACAGTTGCTACACAGTGCCTGCATGAATTTGTTTAGGCTATGGAAACAGCCTTGGAAGTCTGTGTATACCCCAGGGGCACTATTCTGTTCCAATTCTAGTAAAGCAAGTAAAAAATTTGCAGGAGCAGTTGACTTGCTAAAAATTAGTCTCTTAGTCTTAAACCCAAGTTCTTTGAAGGTGCTATGTATCTTTTCCCAAATCTGCAGGAAATGATTACTAGCATTGAAATTGCAGGATTCGTATGTTCCTGCATTTACAGATGTTTCAAATGCAGGAAAAGACAGTATGTACTGCAAGCATCCACACTGGGTTTTTAACAACAACAACAACAGATAAATGAAGAACAGCCCCAAAATGGATGCACATAAATTATGAAATCATAGGGGCTACAAAGGAAACCACAACATTACATATTGCCAAACAAGCACAGATGTGAATGATATCAATTGAATTAGCCACGCTGCTGGTATGTTATACAAAGGCCCCTGTATCTTCTATCCCATTAGTTTTTCAGCAGTGGTTTTTGACAATACTGATTGGATCTTTTGTGTACAAAAGCTGACTCTACCCATCCTCCCAACTAGTCATGAGAACTTATCTTTAACATATCTGATTCTGAGCTCATCCATACTGTCATCTGAGACTTCTTGTGGGTGAGCTGCGACTTTGCTGAACCCTGGGTGAGAACCTGGAGGCTGAGACGGAGGGTGTGTCAGAAGGAACATGAATTGATATAGATTTATATATGTTAGTAACCTTGTATTAGTGTTGAAGCAATGATTCTTCAACATCAACTTCGTTGGGCTGGTCATGTTGTGCGGATGCCTGATGATCGTCTTCTGTCCCCGCTGTGGAAGGATGTGTGGATCCAGAATTGGCCTCCACAGTCTCTTACAGACTCATTGTTAAAACCGTGGTTATGGAAGACAATCTTACTCGGCCACAAGTGATCACCAAAGAAGAAGATGATTAATGTAACAATTTTATATTTATCTGTGTATTTTTGTAATATTATGTTGAAGTTGTCTTTTGTTCAGTTTTCTGTACACTGCTTAGAGATATTTTTAATATATTAAGCAGTATATAAATTAAATAATCAAATTTAATGTTGATAGTAAGCTTCCTGTACCTCCATTCTCTCTTGTCCATATGACGTTCTCCTCCAAATCACTACATTCTCACACTCCCTGGACTGAGGCAGAATCATAGAATTGTAGAATTGGAAGGGACCATGAATGTAATCTAGTCCAACCCTTTGAAATGCAAGAATCTTTTTGCCCAATGTAGGACTCAAACTCACGACTCTGAAATTAAGGGTCTCGTGCTGTACCAACTGTGCTATCCTGCAGAAAAAAGTGTTAAATGAATAGAGAGAAATGTAATTATTCCCTTTCCCTCAATTCCCTGTTCCATTCATGGCTTGTAAATTAACTCTACTTTGAAAGAGATTTATAAAAAAATAATAGACTAAAGACAAAGGACTATGATAAAAATATGCATTTAAACATCCAATTTTGGGTCATATTTTTGTCATTTATATTCAAGCATTCACATGAACATGTGATAGCAAAAACTGGGGATGGGCATATATGTGTGCCAGCAGCTCTTAAGATCATTGTATGATTAGTGCAAAGGGCATTAGAAGGTTTTAAAGCATGTTCAATTGATCCCAGGCTAATAAGGGTTTCTGTTCTTGAAGAGAGCTTGAGTGTGTTCAGTTGAGCACACTTTAAATTCCCTACTGTAGTTGTCATGTGAAGATCTAAAAGCAGTTCATGTGGCCTTGGGGGTGGGGCTTGCACACACATCTTCCCCATCACCAGTTTTAGCTTGACTGCATCTTCAGGTAGACATCTGAACATGGCTGCAACGATTTTCTCAAGCAGGTCTTTGCTGTTGTTTTTGTAATTGCGTTCCATTTTTTTCTGCCTTTTCTTTCAGAACGGTTTGATCACCATTGTCCCTGGGTAGGCAACTGTGTGGGGAAAAGAAACTACAGATTTTTTTATATGTTTATTTTATCTCTGTCTTTTCTGACAGTCTTTATATTTGCATTCGTTATCACCCACATCATCCATCGTAAGTATGCTAGTACAATCAGATTACATATATAGCCATTTGCTTGAAACTCTATTTTTCATTCTAATCTTTTGGACATTCAGGATATACCCAAAATGGTATACCTAGTTTGATCATTAACAAGACTTTCAACTGTTAAGCTTACTTCTTAATTCAGAAACTTAAGGCAAATGCATTTTATTCAGCTTTATTTGTTGTACTGCTGAACAGTTCATATAAAGGGAACATTCTGGCCTGCTCTCAGTTTTCCTGCAGATTGGTTTCATTGGTCTGTGACTGTTCCTTAATTTGTGGCCTGCCTTGCTGACTGGAAAACCCTATTGGCAAACAGAATAATTTCCAAAAGTTGATCAATGTTCACAACCTGTTGTATTTATTAATTTGCATATTTTATTATTAAACTTATATACCACCATTCATCTGAAGATCACAGGGCAGTCTATGGTATAAAAACACAAAGATACATAATAACAAACAAACAAAAACCCACAGGTTTTGAAGGCCACAGGTTGTTTAATTAGCCAAAGGCCTGGGAGAAGAATGTTTTTGCCTGCCCCCTAAAGATATGTCATGAAATTGCCAGGTGATTTATATTCCTATGACAACCTACAAAGTAGTAAGAAACACAGTTTTACAATTTAATAAATTAATTAATAATAAATCACATAGACTAATACAGCAAATTAAAATGGAAGTATCAGCAGCCTGTTCAGTAAAATCAACCACTCTAAATGCTTACATTAGCAGTTGTTGTTTTTTAAGTCTGTGAAAACAGAAATGTTTTTGCCTGGTGTCTAAATGATAGCAAGAAGGTCTCTGAGTAGGCCTCCTGGCAACGTCTTTCCAAAAGCAAGGAAGCAAAGTGTGTCTCCAGTTTCCACCTGCCACACTTCAGATAGCAGGAGAACCTGGAAAAAGGCTGCAGATTATGTGGATTGATAAAGAGAGATGCCTCCAACAGTTATCTGGGTCCTAAATCGTGTAGCGCTTTAAAATTAATACCAGCACTTTGAATTGAGCTCAAAAAAATTATGGGAGGCAGTGGAGTTGCTTCAGCACAGGCAAGATGAAATCTCTTTGCCTGCTCCATGTTCACAGCCTAACCACAGTGTTATGGACTAGCTCCAATTTTCAAACTGTCTTCAAAGGCAACTCCATGTCAAGCACATTGCAGTAATCGAGCTTCCAAGTTACCAGGGCATGGGTACATCTGTGGCAACAGAAGATCCTTTGTGCTCCCATTTCCAGTCCAGCATCTTCCTGCCTAGTTGAGAGCTCCAGATCTTCATTGTGACCTGCCACATAGGTTTGGCCATGACACATTGTGACAGCCCCATGGTTATCATGGCAACCATGAAGTCCTGAATATCTTCTGATAAGACTGATTCTGAAATAATGTTGAGGTCCCTTAAGAAAATCAGTTTCAACTCAGCCAGCTCAGGTGTGGAGACTGCTTGGTAGAAGGGTGGTTGGTACACAAACAACAATCCCGCCGTGTCCCTAGTATACAACACCAAGTACAAACACCCCAAATCAGCACCCAACCTAATAGTAAGCATTGGGAGGGAGATGGAATCCCTGCTGACCATAACTATATTTTTTTTGCCAATCGTTTTTATAAACCATAGCAATGTTTCTTCTGCAACATGGTAGATAGCGTAAAGTGTAAAGCCAGGAGAGACTGGCTTTTTGTGCCCTGTCAAGTGATGATGAGATAGATTTGATGAGTCTCCATGACCAGATAATGATGTCTTACTGTAAACTGATCTTGCATTAAATAGCAACACGTTAAGGAATCCTGAGGTTATGTTATTGTGGATGAGGATGGCACTAGAGTAGAACAGACCTTATATGCTGGCTTCTCCTTCTCAACCAGCTGGCACTTACCCCACTTCTACCATACCTCCCTCTGCCTGTAACCACTAGCTTATGTTTACAGACTCTTGTGTTTCCCACTCCCCCATTTAACGCAGAGACATAACACAAAACTAATAAAGCAGATAAAATATTTTTAAGGGAGCGTATACAAGAGATTGTCATAAACATATGTTTAAAAATCCCAATTTCAATTGCACTTGAAATGCAAGAATTGGATAGCAGATAGGTCCATTTCACCAGCTCCTTTGACATGAACTAATGCTGTTTTTGAGGCCGACAGTCCAACAGATATTCCCTCCTGGAAGTAGCCTTAGAAAGCCCTGTGCTGTTCAGTTAGGTGGCTGGGACTTCTTGCCAGGGCACAGAGTCAACACAGTGCCCAGCTTTCTCTGTCCCTAAATGTCAGCAGTTAAAAATAGATCTGGACCTTAATTTGACAATTGCTTGTCATTCTTCTTTGCTGAACAAATTAATGAGTTAAAGCTGGCTCCTTGCATCATGTCTCCTAATTGTATCCAGAGAAATCCGTAAGCAGCTTGGAATTTGGGTCATATTATGATGCATTTACAGGATTTCCTGATCCAACAGAAACATTTTTGTGTGAGAGAAAATATATTTATGGATACCTTTCATGTTGAATAATAATCTTGCAGTGTTTTTTCCACCATAATAGGATAGAATGAACAGATTGATAACAGAAAACTTATTTATGGGGAACTGGTGTCTGCAGACATTAACGTGTTACTATTGAGAAAACATCCAGCATATGTTAATTCTGGTTTTAAAACTTCCATTTTTGCTGAATAGTTTCAGTAAAATTTCAAGGCTAAATTTAGCAAAATTTGTGTTGTAGTTCTTTGAAACTCTAACTGTATATTGGATTTTGAGATTTGTTTTTATGTGGACAGTATATATTATCGTTTAATATTTACATTTATTCTTTCTACAGGATCTCAACAAACAGGGTTCTTAAATGCACTCAAGGACAGTCCTGCAAGATATCCTTTCAACTGGAGTGCATTTGCATGCTCTTAGTTAATATTGTATAAATTTTAAAAGCATTGCTATCTAGATTTATTTGGAGTTGTTTACTCTTTGACAAACATTTGGGTTATGCAGTTATATGAACTTCAGACATACTTCAAGTAATCCCTCTCTCTGGATTTACACACAGCAATTTGGATAGCCCCTATTTTATACTGTAAAATAGTGTGTATAGTTTTAAACATTCATTACTAGAATATGAAAATGGTTTTCGTTTTTTATCAAAGCAGTTATACAGTTTGAGCAAACAAGTGATTTTATCAGAAGTAATAAAAAGAGAATGTATGTTTTTAGAATTAAACTTCCTGACAGAATGATTTTGCATTGGGTGATAATTTACCCAGTTTACTTCAAGAGAACTTCCAGCATTAGCAGCAGAAGTAGCAGCAAATCCAGAAACAAAATAGGAAGGAACCTAACAACAAGTTGTGCCTCTCTTTCAAATATTTGGAACTACTGTTGCATCTTTTACCTGACTGTTGCTCCCCACTCCCCAAGCCTATACCTACAGTGCTGATCCTAGCAGAGATCAACAAAGAAATTGTATGTGGATTATAAATTCCCATCATACCATTTTGAAGACCTGGGAGTGCAGGAAGAAGCCAACAAGCAGCATTCTGTTGACACATAGAATGCTGTTTTTTAGTAATGGGTGTGTTGTGTCAGTTCAAGAAGAAGACAAACATAGGCCTTCAAACACAGCTTTGCTTTATCACAGCATAACTAGATTGAGGCAAATGCTCTTCCCAGCAGCAAGAAGTGGAAGAGAATTGCAAGAGCACAGTCAAGCTAAAAAGCACTAACTTAACTCACTAGCATACAAAACAGAGTGCATTTGGAAATACCATGACTTCAGTCCTGCACAAAATTGTGAACATCTAAGTGCCATTAACTTAGTGGAAGTTATGCACAAACAGCAGTGAAGATAGCAGCCCAGGTGCTTTAAAAATAAAGAAAATATTCAGGTATAACTTCTACTATGTTCACTTACTTATATATTCATTGGGTAGAAATGCTAATACACAAGTACCTCTGTGTTGGAAGAGCTTAGGTTTGAACACAATGTTCATAAATAACACAACAATAGCCTCCAGTTAAAAGAATTACAATAGCTTCTAAGAATGTTTTAGGCTTTTCAGTTCTCTGAAAATGAAAGAGTCTTTCAGTTATTTTAAAATCAAAAGGTAGTTGATTCCACATTTGTGGACTATTCAGCCACAACAATTAGCTATTTATTCATAATTTGCATTTAAGGGTTGGGCAGTTGGGGGGAAAAATCAGGAAAGCATCTAATAGGAAAAATCCCATGAATACAGTGTGTTTGATGATGCCCCTTCAAGCAGGAGTGGAAATGGTGGTGTGTGGTAGTGACTCTGAGGCTAGAATTCGTGTTGAATTTCTGAAACTGCCAGTAACTCATAGCAAGGCCTTGGGCAAAATTTTGTGATTTCCTGATGCCTTCTGTTCTCACTATGTCCTAATTTTTGTGTGTGCAGTTGTGTCATGTGAGCCGAGGCTCTTCTGAACTACATAAGGAATGTTTGTTTAGGCTTCTACGTGCAAAAATGTAGGGATTAAAAGCTATCTGTGTACTAAAAATCGTGATGGAACAAGCGAAGGTCCACTTAGTACAGCATTCTGCCTCTTCTAAATATACATTTTCTGGATGTTCACAAACTCAGCATGATAGTTATGGCTATCCTAGGCATTTCCAATTTGGAGCAGTATATTCATGGCCTGAAATTTCCATTTAGCCATAAATGCTAATAGCATTTACATTCATTGACTTCTCGGTTACTATTCCCTTGACGTTCAGTTACTGTGCTGGAAGCTGTGGTATGTTTCTTCTCCGTTTGGTCCATTGTTGGGCTCTCAGGTTTTCATACTTATTTGATCAGCTCCAATCAAACAACAAATGAGGATGTAAGTGTTTTTAACCTTTATTTAGTAACTATGTTTGTCATGGAAACAGCACACATGACAGTGTTTTCTGCTAAAACAAAGCACTGGGCTGGACACATTGATGCCCTGTAGGGAACAGCCCCCTGGTGGCATTAATGTTTCATTTGGGCCCAAATCTTGTTTAGTGGTTAAAAATCTCCACTTCCTTATTCATAAGAATGGTCTTTAGGTCATTATGCATTAATGGGTGTTCTGCAAAAGCAATATTTTTGACTGGAGAGAATGCTTATTGAGAACGCTTCCTTCTTCAGCCTGCTTGTGCAGCTCTGTTCCAAATTTTGGAATAATGAAGTGGGAACCTAATGGCCAAGATTGTGTTCTCTGGGTGGCATACCAGATTCCCTCTCTCTGTTTTATCCTCTTAGTCCATAGTGTTTCCTGCTTGGCAGGGGGTTGGACTCGATGGCCCTTGTGGTCTCTTCCAACTCTATGATTCTATGATTGGCTCAAGGTCACTTAGTGGGCTTCATAGCAAAATACAGATTTGAACCTGGGTGTTCCCAGTCCTACTCTGGCTCTCTAAATTGTTTCACTACTCTGGTTATCTGACCTTGATGGATTGACCCAGACAGTGTTGCTTCCCAAGGACTTGCACAGGAAACAGTGGCCATGCAAGGGCAATAGCTGCATATGAAGTTTGGATACAGATTCAGTCTTTCCTGAGCTCTGTTCTTACAAGCTTTTGGAGAGTATACAAGACATTCCCCTTATAAGCCTATGAAGTTCACAGAGGTTCTGTGTTTTTAATGGGTTATTGTTTTGGTATTTCTATTTTTAATCATATTATTGTTGGGAGCCTCCTCAGGCCTTAGAGAGACTGGATACAAACCCTTAAAAGTAATAAATTAGATAGCTCAGGGACCTCTGCATCATTGCAGAGACCCTTTTGAGCCAATCTGGCAGCATTTCAGCCTTCTCAGAGCTCAAATCCCCCAGAGGCTCTTTTGTGACGCAGAGATCTCTGAGGCATCTCTTCACTGAGTGCTGGGAGGATTGAAATACTGCCAGTTGAATCAGAAACGATGCCTTGCACATAGCTGTTGGCCCCAGCAGTGCCATTTCCAAGCAAGTTCTTGAAAAATAGTATGCTGTCTGGGCCAACATCAGTGCTTGAAACAACATTTCAAGCCAGCAGATAATCCTCTCAGAAGAAAAGAAGAGGATGCCGCTGAGGCCTTACCCTGGAACATTCTTTCCTTTTGCTTTGGATGCTTCCTTCCAGCATCCTCAGCCAGGGGAACGGAACCCTCCCCAACCAAGTTGCTCTGAGGGGGAATTATGTCACCACTGGGAAATAGCCTCCCAACTGCTTGGCAAGACAGTGCCCAGCCTCCGCAAACCAAGTAAGTTGGTCACTGCTGCTTTAGGAGTAAATAGGCTGATTCGTTCAGGAGCTGCTTGTTGGGAAGGGTTCCAGTTTTGAAAAGAGCACGTTGGAGCTGTCTGGGAGTAAATCACATAGCTTGCCAGTTTAAGTTGCAAACTTGTGAGAAACAGTGTTACTTGAATGTGAAGATGGGGAACCTGTGGCCCTCCAGATGCTATTAGCGTCCAGCTGCTGTCAGCCCCAGCCAGCATGGCCAGTGGTCGGGGACAATGGAAGTTGCAGTCATCAGGATAACCACAGGCTCCCCATACCTGCTTTACTGAGATACTAAAATTCCCTGTTATAAAATATAAGACTGTTTTTTTAGTTATGTTTATTTGATTTTTACATTTAATTTGCTTTATTCCTGTTACAAGCAGCTCTGGGAATATGATTCAAGAATAATATTAAAACATTCATAATATATAAATAAAAAGTGGAGCTGTCACCAGTGACATCCCAGGATGTGAATAGGATGGAACCAGCTGTTACATCCTGGAATGGAGAAACAGCTGGCACAGAGTATACCTTTGCCCTTGGAGGGTATATGTGACAGGGGAATGTGGAACAGTGAGACGTTGTGAATAAAGTGACATGTTTAGTTGTAGGTTTAGGTTGTAGGGTACTGTTGGGTCAGCCTGGTTTACCTTAGGAGAGTACGGAAGAGTTGTAGCACTTTGTATATTGAAGAGTGCTACAAAAAGGTGCACTAACGTTCCTTTCTTACCAGATCAAGGGATCTTGGTCAAATAAAAGAGGTAAAGAAAACTTCAATCCATACAGCTATGGCAACATTTTCACTAACTGTTGTTCTGCACTCTGTGGGCCCATCTCTCCCAGGTAAGGGGTAAAATACAATTGTTCAGTATCTTCTCTTCCTTTTGGTCCTTAGTGCTTGTTGGGTCAATTGTATGTAACTTGCAAGACCACATAGTTAATAATAATATAATGTGACATTTGAGTCCTCTAGTGTAGTGGTCATGTATGTTGTATGGTTTGCTGCTAATAGGACACTGGTACCACATAAGTCTGTTGTGTACCACCCATTCATCACTTGTGGAGCTTGCAGTAACTAAACTTTTGGAAGGAAGAACCTAAGCTATAATCTTCTGATGATCCACGACAATTGATTTGCTCTTTTCTCCAGATACAGCAATTGCATTGTAAAATTGCTAGCAATACATTTAAAAGCTTGATGTTGTAAACATTATTTATTGTTTATTTGATTGGAAATATATTAAAAATCTGTCAAGTGTGTTTCACACTTTAAAGTGGAGTACATTTCAGAATAAGAGCATGTTTAGAATGAGAAAAATGCTGCTACTGCTGCTACTCAGTTATGGTGTGGATATGCAACAGAAGGTTATAACATCCTTGCTTCCTGTTAAATCTACCACTTCCCACACATTTTATAATGCTTATTTTATGTAAATGATGGCAAACCCGTTCAAAGTTTTAACTTGCAGATGTTCTACGCTATTTTTGTTCTTCACTTCTAACTGCTTATGGTAAGTTTTTTCCAGGCACCAATACTAGGAATTTAAAAAAAATATTTGTCTAGTTAAATGTATACACTACCTTTTCAATTAGAAATATATACAAGGCAGTTTACAATAAAGTTAAAGTCTGACCAGTACACAACAAAAACTGAGTAAAACTATTGCAAACATGGTTAAAAAAGTATTAGGAGCACTGAAAGTCCAAGGTGACTGTTAAGAAGAAAATGCCTGTACCAACAAAACCTGTTCCTGAAGTTAGTAAAATGGACACGAAGTGAGTAGCTCTGGGGGAAAGGCTTCGAAATATGAGACATCAGTGTAGAAAAGGCCTGATTCCTGGTCACCAGTCACCTAACCTCTGTTGGGGGCATCCAGAGAAGGCCATTGAGGAAGATCTTAAATAATTAACAGTTTTAAGTGTGTGGTTATTTTTTTCAGCAATGATCTGTGGTAACAGAATTGTGTAAGTTCTCCCATTTCATGATATAACTCTGTTAAATTAACAAGCAGTTCCCCACTAGAAACTGAATAACCTTGTTATTCTGTAGAATGCATCCATAGTAAACTTTGATTAGAGTTTCTATTTCATTTTTTAAATGTTCCGGTCATTATTCTAACATAAGCACCATTGAGTTAAATGAGTCTTAGTCTCAAGTATAGGATTGCGACCTTAAGAAAACTTCAGACCAACTGTTCCAGAGTGACTTACGGATTGCAGCCAGTTTTCTTCCTCTTTTTATGTTTCTCCAAGTTACAAATATATTGCAAAAACTCAGAAATGCAGCTTCCGTTTTTGCTACCAAACTCTTGGGAACAAATAAATCTATTTTACTGTTCCATTAAAAGAGGTATTGAAGCTATTCTCATATGGTTCATTGTTCTTAAGGTGAAACTTTTTTCCTTTTAAAGCTGGACCAAAATTATCTAACCAGAATTTTTTGTAACAAAACTTTTTATTATTCTGTAGCTTAATTGACAGAAGAGGATTTATGCAGCCAGATACTCCACAGCCAGCAGCACCCTCAAATGGCATTACAATGTATGGGGCCACACAGTCTCAGAGTAATATGGTAGGAACCATCCCATAATGTTGATCAAGAGCCCTGTGAATGTTTTCCTTCTCAGGTTTCCTGTGAACTAATCAAGTCGCTAAACTAACTGGATGCTACTGGTACTCTCTGTTAGGGGATATTTCATTGTTGTACTGTAGTAAACTGCAACAAACTTACAGATTTTCATAAGCACTTGGGAGGGGGGAAGTAGTGTAATGGACAAAAGGAAAAGATTGTCTACCTCCTGACAGTTAAATATAGTGCCAAGAGAAGTTTTCATGTATGGTTGAAGTTTTGCCTGTCTTTGTTAGCCTTAGATGGACCTTGGATCTTCAATATAATATTTGTTGCTTTTAAATTACTTTTCCCCAAAAGTTGTTGATTGTGTTGCAGAAATCCTTGCTGCCTGATACGTTTCTACAAGACTTGTCATACCAGCATGAATAGAATATTTATAGAGAAGTCTTAGAATTTCTTGTGAACTTAGAGGTGGCCACTGTATTTGACTATTGCAAATTTCTGAATAATGTTTTCATTTTTATAAATTGTGCCAATTACTCCCATTGTGTCTTCTTGAGAGCAGTACATTTTTCTCCATGTGCCAAGAAGCAGAACCCAGCCTAAGGAAACTTTATTAACCAAAAGTCCTCATTGGAGTAACCTTCTTCTAACATGTATGTTCTGAAATAGTGCCAACATTCTTTTGTATTTTTGGCTTCATGGATTTCTTCCCAGTCTCGAAGGCAAAGAAATAAAAGCAATCCCAAGCATTTCCGATTTTTTGCACTTAACTGAAGCAAAGTTAGTTTTCATAGCTATGTGGATACTCTCTTAGAAATGAGAAACACATGATCAGTGGACTTATTAAGAATTGGTTCATTCATCATTTTTTCATATTTGTTAACAATATCTGTTTCTTAGATTTTAAAGATCAGACACATTTAACCGACTGCTAGTGTCAATTGTATCTTTGATAGCATTTTGAATGGTCATTCATAGTGTGATCCTTTATATGTGTACTTGAGTGACATTTCCAGTTCCGTGGATATAGGATTGCAGCCTTGTCTCATCTTGGCTGCTTTAATTTTCAGAACAACTCCAGAAGATTTTCTTTAAGTGGGGTGGCCTGAAAGGGGTGAATTATTTGCCTGCCTTATGTTTACACCAGTAGTTCTTAACACTGGGTCCCCTGGTTACTGTAGCCTTCAGAGAGCTTTGCCAGCTTGTAGGCAGAGATTATAAAACTATATCTCTAAGAGATTGCCAATAAATTGTTATATTTAAACGTTTTTCAGTTGTCAAATTATTGTAGTGTTTCTTTGCCTTATGGCAGTTTCTCTTCCTATATTTTTACATTGGGTCTTTACAGGGTAGTTTGAAACAAACCCACATGCTCCTGTTTTTAAGAAGTGCTGTGTTCAGGCCACTATCATGGTTCCCTGTGTATGAACTGAAAATACCAATGCACACAGGGAGGGCCACGTACAGACCCACTTGCCTAGCTCACAGTCTCCCTCAGGTCTAGAGACTCCCTTCCCACCGTTATTCTTCCTTTCTGGTCTACAGCTAGCCTTACTTTTTCCTCTACTCCTTACCTGGCTTTAGCTTTCCGGACAACTTCCTTGCTATTCTTTCCCTGCCTGCTGTGCCACCTCTCCTTTCAGGCCCTGGTTTAATTTGGCTGTATCACAACTAGATAATGTAATCAGGTGTCACTTAAGACTCTTAGCCAAATGGCCAAGTTCAGAAATAAGTAGCAACTACTCCCTCTTCTCATACATTCTCTTTGATGTTTCTTTCACTTGCATACTTCTGCATCTTCACGTTATGTGGAGGTGAAATCAACCCTGAGAAAAGTATGTGTGTGTCTGATGTAGCATATGTTGACCAGCTGCTGTTTCAACTATTTAGCTCTTTAGCCATAGTTACTCTGAAAAGTTAAATACAAAGGATATTGTGTTTATTGGGGTAAAGGATGAAGCATGGTCTTTTGGTCAAAGTGATAAATTCCCTTGCTAGAGAGCAATTTTTGTAAATGCATATAGATATAGATATATGCACATATATGCACACACACACACACACACACACACACACACACACACACATATACTGCATGTAAAAAAAGAAACTAATTCTTACTGTCATTTCATGTTTTGGGGAGTCTCCAGAGTTTATCAATCTTTCCACATAAATTAAATTTGTAAACTTAAATGCTTAAAAAGAGACTGAAAAAGAAAGCCAACCGAAATCTAAATCACCAAAAATCACAATCAGGATTTTTCTTCCACCAGATTTGAAAGAAAAGGCAAGTATATTTATGTCAAAAAAATTAGACACTTATGCCCATGAAATAATGCATAGTTATTACACATACCAGATTTTTTTTAAAGTCAATTATAGTTTCTCTCTTTTTTCAAAAAACAACCTAGTTATAATGAAATCTGAATTAAACGCAAACATGTTAAAGCTGACACTTAGGATCTCTTCACAGTCAACCATGATCACCTGTCAAACAGATTTGAGTTAGTGGCAGCTTACCTAGTTTATGAGATTACGCATTATAAGGACCCAGTAAGACAGTTCTATGTGTCTCCCCCCCCACACACCATTGAAACTATTGACAAGCACGCCATCACACACACTAGGATTTAAGAGATGCCATTCTGTATATCACCAGGCTCACCCACTGCCTCTCAGTTAGTTGCAACATATGGGCAACATGCAGGTGAACAGTATCTTCCTGTT
Organism: Podarcis bocagei; assembly: GCF_964188305.1. Lineage (NCBI taxonomy): Eukaryota > Metazoa > Chordata > Lepidosauria > Squamata > Lacertidae > Podarcis > Podarcis bocagei. Next base: position 55,302,521 of record NC_138127.1, read on the forward strand.
AAGTGGCATGGACTTCTGTGAGCAGAATGGGACCTCTCCCTTTTCCTTCTTCGCCTTGCAGTATTCAATCTGCTCTGGAGGGTCCCCCAACCAAAGGCCTGTTCTGGAGTATACCCAAAGGGGAGGAGCAGAGGAAGTGGAAGACCTATCATGCAAGCAGTCTTCCAATCACATAGCATCAGATATAACCCAATAGTTATACAACCAGTTAGTGGCCATGCTGGGGATTATTTCTAAATAGGGAACTTGATTTATAGCAGTGATTTTAAATTAATTAATTTATCTATTCTTCTTTATTTAAATCATGATGGACTCATTCAGAGTTGTCAATTTTCATTTTAACACTGATATGTAGAGTTGGTGATCCATTTTCTTAATATTCCTAAAACTAGGTACAGATATTCACCTGTGCTCTCACCAAACAACTCCTCCTAGTGATGTCATATGATGTAAAATTCCTTCAGATTTTTCCTCCTATAGGTATCCCAGGCTACATTCTAAAACTACAAGTTAGAGCCTGGATAGCTCAGTTGGTTAGAGCATGGTGCTGATAACACCAAGGTTGCAGGTTTGATCCCCATATGGGACAGCTGTATTGCAGGGGGTTGGACTAGAATGATCCTCAGGGTCCCTTCCAACTCTGTGTTCCTATGATCTATACCTTATTTTAATCTCTGCAGACTGATTTTTCATGCCTTTTGTTGTCATTGTTCTCAGTATCCAGGTCTGTTGTGATTCTGTGAATTTGTTGTGCCATTTGCTTTTTTATCATCTTGTGATCATAAAGATTTGTAAGAAGATTAGCTCAAATGGTAAACTCCATAGCAGCACTTTTAAACGCCTCTCCTCCCTGATAAATATTTTTAGCTCTAGCCTTTTTGCAGTAAATCAGGCAATCCATGTACCATAGTTCTTAATTCAAAAGAACTTGCTGGTGTGAAATTTGAAAGTAAAAGACAACTGGAATCTTTCTGATCTATCTAGTTTATGCTTTTTCTCTATAATGGCCTCAAAAAGCAAAATCTCTTTACTATACTTTAGTCACCACTGCTTTACTTCCTAAATGTTAAACAGTATTTGGTTTTTTATGTTTTCTCTCAATATTTCCGTTATTTTAATAGGGAACTGAAGTTAGATTAACCAGGTGGTAATTGCCAGGATCACCCTTTCCTTTTTGAAGGTTGGTAGTATATTTTGGTTCCCCCCTTTCTAGTACACATCCAGTTCTTCATCACTTTTTAGTAGTTTTGTGAATTCATTAACCAATTCCCTTACACCATAGAAATGTGCCATGAGAATCCACAGACTTGCTGATTATTCATTATTCCTAAACATGTTATCTTTTCATTAGAAGCTATGGCTGCAATCCACTTACACTAGGAAAAAAATTGCTTAATCGGAAGATAACTGGTGATTCAGTGTTGTGGATTGTGCCCTATTTCTCTCTTCATAACTGACCAACTCAACCCATTTTTCTTATTTTTGAAGAGAGTTCTGTGCAAGAAAGCATTTCAGCCATTTTAGAAAAACCTGTTCCTTCCACATTTCTCATTTGTATATTAACTGTTGCTGGGTCTACAATAGTTTCAATATTCTATCGTCCTTGCTGTGCCAATACCTTTCTGCAATATACTTTCTTCCTTTTTCCTTTTGCAACTTTATAATAATGTTGTAATAGAAACATTTATTCAATTTCTGTTTCAAGTTTAGGATATTTCTCCTAGTTTATTTAGGGGTGGGGATGACACAAATCTCTGAATGGTTAACCATGGTTAATTTAGGATTGAAATTTCCATACTGCCTTTCAATAGAAATTTCTATGGGAATTAAATTGCAGGTAAAAGCAATCAAGCTAAAATGTTAGCAAGCTCTTAAAAATAAGATTTCTTTAAAAGTCATAGGGCTAAACATAAGTCCTTAAAGTACAGGAAAAATGCAAAGATGTTTGTCTTGCATCAAAGTACAATAAGGAAGCATCAGGCAGACTTCTCTGAGAACAGCATTCCTTAATTTGGGGGTCACCTTGCTTTATAGATGATGGGCACCAGCAGATAGCCTTTCACAGAAGATCTAACCTATAAGTAGGAACTAATGAAGATAGGCAGCTCTTCCAATTATCTGGTCCTAAGCCATAAGGCCTTTCGAGGTTAAAAGAATCATTTTGGCATGGAAACTGACTGGGAGCCCATGGGAGCAGCATAACACCAATGTGATATGATGATAACACTCAAGTCTCGGTTAATTCAGTATGTGGCTCCTACAGTACCAACTGCAGATTGTCTGCAGTCATCAGAGGCAGCCACACATAGAAGTCCCATAGCTATGCCTTGCATGTCCCAGTTTCAGTCCCCAGCATCTCCAGGTCCCATTTTCAATCCCCAGCATCTCCAGTTAGGACTGGGAGAGCATCCTCTCTGAAACATGGAGAGCTGCTGCCAGTCAGTGTAGAGAAGAACTAGATCAACCAGCAAGTCTGACTCAGAAGACAGCTTCCTGTTTTCCTAGGACACATTGCACAAGTCCAACTTGGAGGTTAACGGAGTAAGAACCACTGAGGCTAGGCTCTCTGTCAAGGTTTCCAGCTGCTGCACCAACCTAAACTGGTCAAAAGTACTACGTTCTACAGGAGTAACCTGTACATCCAGAGACAAAAATAAGAGATTAGTATTCTCTCTTCCAACATTTTATTTCTCCCTGCTAGTCTTAACTGTGGTTAAGTGTCACACTGACAACGACGTTTGTGTGATTGGCAGCAGTGTTGGTGTGATTAACAGTCAAGTATGATTTAAAGCTGGTGTGACAAAGAGTTTAGTGCGTCCAACCAGGACCAGGGAGACCGAGGTTCAAATACCCACTTGGCCATGAGTTTTACTGAGTGATTTGGGTGATATTGGAACAGCCACTATCTTTCTGCCTAACCTACTTCTCAGGACTCTTGTGATAATAAAATAGGAGGAAAAATATGCATGAGCTCCTGAAAAAAATTGGGACACAAATGTAATCAATCAATATAAATAATAATCAGGGTTCACACTTAACTATGATGTAAGGTAGTTTAAGGTAGCAGTTCCTGCTAGGGCTGAGGAAAATGCCCCCTGTTTATGACTCCATACACAGATCATTTTGGGAAGAGGGGTTAACTTACAGTGGCAGCAGATGGCAAGCGTTTATCCTTTCCCCCTTTTCTTACACAGGCTTTAAATTTGTACTTTCATGGTCGCTGCCACAGACAGCAACAAAAATGCAAATTTAAAGCCAATGTAAAATGAGAGAAACTGCCGCTGCTCATAGCATGCTTGAATCAGCCACCATAAATATTTCTCCTACTGGCCGTTATTAGCAGCTATGTCAACATGATCCTTAACTATCGGTAAAGTTGGCAGGGGGAGATTTGTAAGTGAGAAGGTAGCAGCTGGCAGGACAGAGTGTGCAGTCTCACCACCTGTCTCCATTCTCTTAACTGTGGTTAATAGAGCAATAGCATTATCTCTGCAATAGCCTTAGGAGTCCACAACTCAGCTATGACCATTGTGTCTCAATACATGTGATAATTTATTGAGTTCTTGTCTCTCCTTTTTTCATTTTCCTTTGAGAATATCTGTTTCTGCAGAACCCTTTGTACATTTTTCTGTGCATCTTCTTACTCTCTGTTTTTCTATATTATGAACAACACTCAATCATATTTTTTTGCATACAGCCATTTGGTGGACATTATGGGGGATTTAGTTAATTTTAGTGATGAACATGCTGTTCTTTGTTTGATAACACTCGACCACACTAGTTTTAATTTTCCGCCCTTTATCTTTCTGAGTAGCACACTTCAGAAGACCACTGTAAAATCCACTGCTTCTTCCCTAACCATTTCATCCCACAGGTATTCTGTGCCATCATCCTACCTAAATAATACCCACCTAGACAGCATTCCAGTCATAGAAACCACTTCCTAAGTTATAGTTACTCCACTTTGGTCATAACATCATCTTGGCCATACAAATGTATTCTTAGATTAATGTTTAATTACTCCTATTTCTTTAAAAACCGTTGGATAACTAAATAACCTTGTACTAAAATTTATCAGGCATTTGCCAAAAAAAATCAATATGTGTAATGTTATTGCTCTTCGATGTTGCCTCTTGATTTAGATAAATAGTTGTGTTTCAGTGTTGTAAATAGGAACTCAAAATCTCTGTTAATTTGTATAATTGGGGGGGGAGATAAAATCAGATTTTTTTAAAAAATGAAACTGTTTCAAATTGATTTTTGTATCAGTTATATGACAAATAAAGAAAAGCACTGGAATTTAAGTATGTGTCTAACTTGCATTTAGTGTATGGCTATTGTACGGAAATAACATTTTAAATGGCTTAGACCTCATATCTGTATAAATAAAGGCAATGTTTTAACAGGGTAAAGCCCTTTAAAATTAGTTGGTTGGGTTTTTCTGACAGGGTGCTTCAGGAGTAGGCTCCTGGTCTGACATTTTATTTTGGCTGTGCAGTTGATATTTTATTCTAAGGAGGAATAGGTAATTCTAATACATTAAGAAGATTGCTTGAGGCAAATTTACACAATACCAGAGTTTAGATTTAAAAAAACAAAAACTAGAGCATACCTTATTTGGGCATATGTCAGAATTACTACTAAGCTTTGTGTGTTATTGTTGAGATCAGTTATTATTTCTGCCCTTTTTGTTAAATTCCATACAGAACAAAACCCTTATCATCCAAATTTGCACAAGGCAAGAGACTGAAAAGCTACGAGGAGTCAAGAATGCATGCTAGTGGCATGGGATACAGAACAGCATCTTGTTCCGCTATGTGATGTGAGCAGTCCAGGGCCACACAAGAGGAGTCCACTTCGCAACTCCTCTCCACACCTAGGTTAACCCAATTTCATGAGGGTTGAAACTGATGCAGAGAGGAGGGTGCAGTGTGGATTCCTTCTGTCTGATCCCTGGTTTATAACATTACCTGGCAGCAAAAAGTAAGAGCACTTCAGAGGCTTCCATACTGCAGAGGTAACTTGTGTACCAGTCCTAAAGTGTTAATAGCCCATGTTTTTCTTAAATTGCAATCTAATACTATGTGAGCTTATTGCAGGTTGGTCTACACTAGATACGCTGCAGTTCATCAGGCACAGTGTCAATTCCATAGGAGTTGTCAGGAGCAGTGTTATCCCCTGACACATTGTTCCTGTTAACTTTCTGTAGCCGTCTTTCTTTGGCTTCAGCAAAACTGGAAACACGATAAATGATAAGTAGGATTTTTGGAAGAAGTGCACCTAGAAGATGGGTAATGAAAAATCAAGTTAGTCACACATAGGAAATCGCACAACAACATGAAGATGCTACTATTAATGCATGTTGTCTGCCTTATTGCTTCTCCAGGAAGCAATAGGATGGAACTTTCCATTAAAATAATCCAAGCTCAAGATATACTAATCATAAATAAATTCAAATTATTTTCATATTACTTCAAAATTGACCCCATTTCTATCATTGTAATCCTATCGTACTGGAATAATCACAAAGCATTCATCTGTATTTGAAGTTAAGCACAGCCACTTACTGTAAGCCGCTATTTCAAAGCAATTTCTCCCTCTCTTTTAAAGATACATGCAAATAGAACATTTTGGATATCCTTTTCTAAAGGTTCCAAAATGATGTAAAATAAATTCCAGAGCGTATACATCTTTTGTTACATAACAAGGCATTTCTTGGTTTGTCACTTTCAAATTCTTGATTGTTTGCATCTGTCTCAAGAAACACAGAAGTGTGCCTTCAGTGGTGAAGTCAAACCATTGGAGAATCACAGTTATCAGCATCAGAATCACTTGTGACTGCTGCCTCCCTAGTAGCTAATATATGATGTTTCTTTGAAAGAAAGGTTCTTGCTCTAATGCTTTTTCAGTGCAGCCATAGTGGCGTTGAACGTTATGAACAGTGCTTTAAGAAGCAAGCTGGAACTTTAATCTGAAAGATGAAAAATACTTTGGCCATGATTTCATCTTAAGTACTTTACTGGAATGAGGCTGAAGTACAGTGAACTGCATTTAGAATGAACCACCGTGTAACAGCAAACATTTTTCAGAGTGTCAGTTATTAATGAGTAGCTTGGTCCAGACATAAAATATACTTGCCCAATCTGTCTCACATTCTATAAAGAATTCTGGAGATAATGGCCTTTAAGCATTCCCAAATTGCACCGATGAAAGAGGCATGCAGGAGGACGTGCCGACTCTGTCCTCTCCACCTCTGATGTGGGAAGGTCTGAAAGGGAGTTTGTAAGTCCATTTGGCTGAATGAGGTTACAGCCTTTGCCACAGTCAGAAACTCTGTACAATAGGAGTGCCTGGTGGCCAGATTACAAGGGCACAACTGGAGCAAGGGCACCAGGGCCCATACATGCAATGAGCTTTCATTTTTTTGTGAAAAGGAAGTCTCTAACCCCCCTAGACAGAAAGTTTTGAAGCAAAATTTCATCTTTAGCAAAAGTTAAAGAAAAGAGAAGTGGAAAAGAACCAAGGGCATGCATGTGTACACACACACATGCACACACCATACACATTCTTGTCTAGCTAGATAGAAGTGTGTAATTTTTTTCATTTCTGTTTTGTTGAGCTTGAATGACTCATTTTATTCATGGAAAACAAGGTAGATTTTGTGATAGGGTGGTGGCTATGGGAAGCGCCTATTTCAAATATTTCCATAGCCATTAATTCAAGTGACCTTAGGCAAGCCTCTATCTTTGTTCCAGTCTTCTATCCTGTGGAGATTAAGAAATAATATTAGCCCACCTTGAAAGAGCTGTTCCTACATATTATTGACATAATGCATGTGAAATGTTTTGAACGCTCTGGAAGAGTCCTATTTAAATACTGTTTTGATTTTTCTGGTTATTTTACAATGAATGCAACCTCGCTGCAAAATCTTACACCTCTTGTTTTGCCTTCAGTGAGTCTTCTTCCTTTTTTTTCAAAACTGCTTAAATTCAGAGAATAAAATTGTAAGATTCTGAGTATAATATAAACTATTACAGAAAATGCTGCTTTAAGTTATTTGAGGCAACTTCATTATGAGATGCAGATTAAAAAAATACTCCTTTTGCTTTTGTGTGTTAACTTTAGCCCTTAGTCTCGTTTATCTGAATAGTAGGATGACTGTTTAATAATCTCACTTTATGTTGTACTGATTACCTGATTCAAATGCCCTGTTCAAAATTGTAATCCATGTCCGTCTTTCATTATGGACAGGTTTGGTGTATTTCCATGTTAGCATTGTTCAATATCAGCAAAATCAAACAAGAGACAGTTTAACTGCTATCTACTCTGGTGTAGTCCCCACTAATTTCAGGATATAAAAATTATCCATGCACTTCAATCCTCTTCCTGAATTCTAAGAAAGATTGCAATATTTGCATGCAACATTTAATATGTTTGAGCCCATTTCCAACATATATGATGCTTGGCATTATGCCCATTTAAAATGTGTGCTTGCTGTATTTTCCTGCAATATTCTTTCCGCTTCATGAAGCTGCATCTTCTATAGCATCTTACCCAGATTTAACCAATGTAGTGCCTTCCAGATGTTCCTAGACTTTGGCTCCCATCAATCATTGGCCATGCTGACTGAGGCCAAGAATTGTATTTCAACAGTATGTGGAAGGCACTGCATTAGCAATCCGAGGGACTCTTATCAAAGAGGATTCAGTGCTATGTTACACAAGGCATGTTACTAGGAATTGTTAGAAGTATTGGCTTTGAATGTGCACCTGTACAAATGAGGCCAGTTATTCCATTTACAAGATCCTGCAACCTCCAGTGTGTTAAATACATGTAGTCCAAAGTAGTTTTCCAAGAAGTATTGAATGAAACACCTTTTCTTTAAACACATCAGGAACAGAAATGCTTGTGCCGCTGTCTTTGTTTTATGCAGCATTAATGTTGCTTATCTACTGGTTAAAAGATGCTCATGCATTAACGCTGCTATCCAAAGCAAATTCAAACCAAAAGTAACCTGTAAGGTCTGCACACAAAAATAAATGCAATTTTTAGTTGGGAAAAGTTAGTATCATTTACAGATTATTTTCTTCAAGAGAAACGAGGGCTCTGGCTCTCGCATACAGCAAATGATGGTAATAATGCATACTGTCACTTTCCTGGGTTGCACTAAGATGAGCATGCCCTATATGTTAAACTGACAAAGAAAAATTACTAACAACTCTTTTCTTTCTCTTCACACCCCATTCCTCTTTTGCCTATATCCTTCCATCTCTCTCTCTCTCCATCTCTCTCTTTCTTTCTTTCTTTCTTTCTTTCTTTCTTTCTTTCTTTCTCCCTTTCTCCCTTTCTCTCTTTCTCTCTCTCTGTGCGTATGCTTTGTATATTATTTTGGCACCCTTCAATACTTCAGTGTGATCAAGATCAGTGCATTCAGAGCACTAAATTCGTTTTGCAGGCTGCTGCCACACCGCTTCTCCAGAGTGAGCCCAGCATAAGTAGTGAAGAGCTACCTTTGCCAGGAAAGACCTCTATCGGTGCTCCCTGTGCCACATTAACACTAGGGCAGCCAACACCACCCTCCTCCATGCCAAATCTCACCTCAGAAACAGGTTTGACAGACATGATACCATTAAAAGAGGACTCTGAAAGTCATCAGTTTCTTACTCCTGAGGAAGCTCCATCACCACCTGGGATGTTGCCAATTGGGAGTCCTATGATTCACAGCCGTACCATGCATATCCTCAGCCTAGCCAGCCAGGACTCGTTGCACGAAGACTCAGTACGTGGCCTTGTGAAACTCAGCTCAGTCTGAGCAACTTTCAGGATGATGGTGATTATACAGCCCTTATATGCTAACAACAGAAACTTGCCGAGCCACCTTCGGACTCTGTAACATGCATAAGCCACTGAAACTTTGCTAGGTCTTCTTAAAAGGACAAGTTATTTTTGTGCAGTGAAGAAGCTATGGCATTTCTTTAATAGCCAATTTATGGCTTGGATTTGATGTGACATTGTCAAAATAACAGAAGTGTACATTAACCTTGTTTGGTGACTAATAGTGTCCAGCAGCTTGGAATCCTGGTACTTTGAATTTGATTATGATAATACTTTAAAAGATATTACTGGAAGTTAGCATCATATTCCATGTTTTATGAAGTTCTCATGTAATGTTGCCTTTGAGGCCATGCCGGCCACCCTTTTCATGTTATTACTCTACTAATATTTGAAACAAAAAAATTGCCATTCAGATAATACAAAACCAATAAATACTGCAATTGTGGATTTGCATGCCACGCTACAGTGTATGTTACAGTAGTGTTGGTATTGAGAGAAAGTGCTGCTTTATTATTTGTGAGTTTTGAAGTACTGTTTCATATAAAAGGCAGTGCAACAAACCAATGGACAAATGTTTTTTTTTTAATCAGTCAAAGTTGTTATAAATAAATGAACTGGTGGTACTTCAAACGTGGAGGACTACCATTTTTTGCATATCATTTCAGTTTGAGTGTCTAATATAAGATACTGTGTTGTGCCATTGATTTCTCTCTACCATCACCGTTAGATAAAATGGCACCCTCTGTTCCTTTAAATATGTATACAGTTAATACCCATACAGTGCGGACGACAACAACAGCTCCATATGGATTGCGAGTTACTTTTCCTCATGATAATGCAATTAAGAAGATCAAAGGAGTATATAAAGTCCAATTATGAATGGTTTATAGTATTGTGTGTGGTTTTGAAAATAGGCAGTTTAATTTTAGGACAAACCATGCCTACAACTAACCTGAGTATCAAAATAACTTGAAGTTAATGAGTTGCATCTAAAAGCCCTCTTCCATTATCTGGTTCTCACAAACAGAAGGGGTGTGCTATTAACAAGTACCCCTTGAAAATCTGATGTGGAGGGTTGAGAGACCCTGTGGAACAGCATAAGGTGGAGGCTGCAGGTATTAGGGGTAACTGGCAAAGGTCACCTTCCTCTCCTTCCATTTTCAGGACTTCTGCTAGTTGGGATATCTGTTGCATTCATGGAATGGCACCTTTGGATCCGATCTAATATCTTACTTAGGACCCATACCAATGGTGCCCAGAGAGATCTCCCAAGTAAGAGATTTGCAAGGTAAGGGTGCCCCAAGGTTCTAAACTTTGGGAAGAGGAAGAGATAAATTACTGGAACATAAGTTACATGTGATCCATAGCTGCCATCTAGTCATGTGTATTTTCAACTATATTCTATTTTTAATTTAAAATGGACATATTTATGAGACATAATTATTTGTTTTTATTTGAGGTTAGGACAAATTAGTTATGATTTAAAGAAAAAAAACTGCTCGGGGATAGCCAAAAAGAACATTAATGGTGATCATTCAAATGCTATGTATTGCTGCATCTTGCCTTGCTTTTAAGATGCTAGGACCTGCAATAATCTTTTCTCAGGACAAAATTTCGTGCAAAGTATTTTTTTTAAAATTCAAGCTTCACTGCAGGCAACTACTTTTGAAAACAAGGATCATGAAGACATGGATTTGTTGCATCTCTGAGACATGGAAAAATACAGTTTAAAAGAAAACAAAAGCACAATGTTTTAATTGGAATAAGGCCATCTCTCTTGTAGAAGTGCCAGACGACATACTGGCAAGAAGCTTCACACTGTGTACAATTTTATAAAAGATATTATTTTTCTCTTAAAAGTGATAAAATGTTCACCTTGTTTGCATGTATAGTAAATATCTAGAGGGGGGGATTATATCCATAGGTTCCTTGCTTTTTCTGTTTTGCAGAAAGCTATGCATGATCTGCAGTTATCTGGTTGTGAGCCATTCAAATGTTTACAAGCTTTCATATAAAGGGATATTGTCTCTTTTCCTGTCTGACCTCATAGGATTTATTTAAAATCCTGCATACATTATTTCCTTTAGCACAGGCTTATTCCAAAGAAAAAGCAACTTTGAGATGCATTCTCTTGACTTATTGTTTGATTACTGCACTAGAAGGAGCTATAAGAAAAATTTAAACAACTATAAGCACCAATATAACAGCAGTGAACACATTGATTTAGTGAAACGTTTTCAGTGGAAGTGGGTGAGGTTGATTGCCTTTGTAAATCTCAGTCTCCATACAACACCTCAGAGGCAATAGTCCTAAATCAGATTTTAAGTTTGTGAGCTAATAATGTTATGTCATGTGCTAGGAATACACAATTACACAATACATTCTAGAAAGTTGGGATACTCCAATTCTTTCTATCCTTCCTCTCTGCCAGAAGGATTCTGATTTTCCTACAAAACAAACAAACATTAGGGCAGGAGGAGAACTGCCTCTCTTTTTTGCTCATTACATTGAAATAGGTTTGGCAACATTTCTGACGACCGAAGGAAAGTATCACATTGACACTTATTTTGTGAAGTTCATTTCTTTAAAAAACCCACCAGTATTGAATTATTTCAGTGTACCTGAATATTTTGCTCCTTCTGCAGATGCCAGAACATGAAGCTTACATTCCCCACAGTGCGGAAAATAAACAGTGATAAATATTTTACTCTGCCATTATGACTTCACAACTGTGGCGCTTACACAAAGGAGTAGAAATGTTTAAAAATTCATCTGCTTACATTTTCAAAGAAATACTTTGGGGTTCTTTTTCAGTAGCAGCATTTGGATACCTTTGCTATTTGGAAATAGCATCACATGTCACTTAAGTCCACAATATGGTTCTGGTAGTATTTTTTACTGAGGGAGGGGCATGAGAATGCCGCCATGCTGTTGTTTTTAAGTGTCTCTTATGTAAAGCTTTAAAATTCTGCACTGCCACATTAGAATACTTTGGTTTTCTTAGAGCTTGAGGGAAATAAAATGCTTGATGACAGAAAAAGTACTGTGAATACCTATTTTAGAATGAATTTATTATTTCTGTTTGCATTGTTGTACAGTAATTTTTTGCTGTTTATAATATTTTTTGACTTTGTGTTGAAGAATAAAAAGTACAGCATTTTTAAGCATTCCCTTCTGTTTTAAGATTTTTCATTCCCCTTGGTGTTAAATCTCTTCTTACTCTCCACCAGCCCTAGTACATCTGTTTATTTTCGTTACCATGACATTTTAGAACTTTTACTGTTACATTGTGATGACATCTGCTGGAAAACAATGGAACTGAGCATATGCTTCTTTTAATTGCAGTTCTTCATTAATGGTATACAGTAGCTTTAGAAGTAGAACAGTTACAATTTCCAACAGATTGACCTCTCATGGTCTGTTTTACCACCAGTGAAATAGTTTAAATATTTTCAGCACAATCCTGGACAGCTTTACTCAGAAGTAAGCCCCACTAAGTCCACTGAGACTTCCTATGAAATCCATGTGCCTAGGATAGGAGTGAGTTAAAACCAAACCCATTTTACCACTTTATTTAACCATTTTGATCTGTTTTTGTTAGGTTCAAGAGACTTGGTCATGTTGAAGATAGACATCAGCTGTATGAAGTGATGTTTCTGATCTAAGGAATATGCTGGATTTTTTTTCTATTTTCCTTCTTATTAGGCTAGTAAATAAAATAGTGAATGTTCTTCATTGGTACTATCTGTGTACAATATATTTTTATGCAGATACTGGTTGCGTACAACTCAAGGTCTGAATGACTGTGTTGTGCAAAAATAATATCGTTTAAAAAGTAGGGGCCTTTTATTCCCTGGTGTAGTCAACCTTTAGGGTAGAACTTCATATTGCATGCATGTACACTTACTATTAGCCTAGTGGCTGCTTTTCCCAACTAAAATCATCCAGGGGGGATGGAGGAATTGGAGCAGAGAAATGGCTGGGTGGCAGGGTTCTTTAACCTTTTCCCCACTTGGCACTTTCCCAGCCTACCCTCCCCCCACAACTACTTTCTGTCCACATGCTTCCAAACTTGTGTAAAGATATATGTAGAAATGGAAGTTATATAAACATACGGTAATAAACAATTTTTACTCCCAGGGAATAAGTAAACTCAAAACAATATGGCAGTCACCTGACGTCATATGATGCTAGGTGCAGAGATATGTTATCTCTGATCTAAATGCCAAGATCTTGGCTTAGCATTTGATTGATTTCATGTGACGTCACTAACAGGTTGCCCCACCTACCTATCAAAAATGGCTGCAAGGGGTAAGTCAGTTCTGGATCCAGCCCTCAGGTTCCCCAGCCCTGTATTACAGGTTTCTATGGCAAAAGACAGCTGAGGACCAAAGACACCAATGGGACCAAAAAAAAAAAAAAAAGTCAAGTAATTAGAACTGAAAACCTCCCTCAAACCCTGGGGACAATAGTTTATTTTGTATTACATCTACATCGTGTATTCTAAGCAAAAATATTAATTGGCTATTTGTATATATTTCCAGACTTGCCTCAGTCTCATTATTTGTTGATTTATTGGGTGAACTTTGTAGCGCATTTTATCGTTCAGGCCCGCAGTGATTAATATTTCCACCTCCTGCAACCACATCAATTCTGTGAAGCTCACTGTTCAGTTTTGCAAGTACAGGATAGGGAAAAGGCAGACATGCACAGCAGGTACTAGTGAGACTGGTTGGGTTGGCATTTAACCCCAATCTCCCAGATCAAGCTCAATGTTGTCAACGTTGGTGTCGAGAAATAATGGAGTGTGCCTCCAGGGGTAAAGTCAAACTCCTGGAGTATCATAGTGTTTGCTGTGGCTGCAGAGACTGGTAACTCATAACTGCTGCCCCCGGCGTTGTATTTTATGCATTCTGTATTTTCTGGCCTCTCCAGGGCACAAGCCTGGGCAGTGTGTTTGGAGGCCCTGGGCTGCCCAGATGACAGGACACCCCACCGTCTGTTTTTAATCTCAGTTTTAGGCTTGGGTAGCTTGCATGTCCCCATACCCTCACAGCAACCCTATAATTTTAGGCTGAGAGAATGTAGATGGCCCAGCATCACCCAGAGGGCCTAATGGGATTTGAACCCGTTGATCAACACACACTGAATGCTGTACAGCATTTAGCCACTACAACACATTGGCAAAGGCTTTAATCCAGCCCTTCCTTTACTTTCATTAGCCCCTCACTACCGAGCCTGAGCCAAAGCAGCTTCAAGGGAGAGCGAGCAGCCGAGGCGTGGATACAGTGGTACCTTGGATTACAGATGTTTCAGGTTACAGACGCTTCAGGTTACAGACTCCGCTAACCCAGAAATAGTACCTCAGGTTAAGAACTTTGCTTCAGGATGAGAACAGAAATTGTGCGGTGGTGGCACGGCGGCAGCGGGAGGCCCCAGTAGCTAAAGTGGTGCTTCAGGTTAAGAACAGTTTCAGGTTAAGAATGGACCTCCGGAACAAATTAAGTGCCTATCCCAAGGTACCACTGTATACAACTACCAAGACTTTGCTTCTCTTAAGGTGGCATATGACAGTGTTAAAGAACCCTTCGCCCTTCTTGATTCTGATGGGATAGGAACATCTCAGCCTCACTAAATTTAAAAAAGATGACTCTTGTTAAAAATAGTTGCCAACCCAGGCACTAAGCTGAAAATTCAGGCAGGGAGAAAGCTGTGAGCGAGCAGCAGCAGTGCCTGTGTTCAGGCAGCCAGGGCTTCTGCACCATTGCACAAAATAAATAAAATTACTGTAGGGAAGTATTTGTAGGAATCGTAAGGCCAGCTGAAAAACCAAAGTTAAACTAACATTTTTCAAAATGAGGAAAGTCAATAGGATTCAATTCCCAAGCAAACTGTTGCTGCAGATATTTGATGGCTGTTGCTCACATCTCTTGGAACAGCCGGACTTCTGGTGCTAGCCTTGCCAGGGCAACTATGCTGGACACTGGCTTGCTTGTTGTCGTTCTAAATACCAATTTTGTTTTCTTCAGTTCCAACTGAACAGTCAACAATGCTTCAAGTATTCTTTTGTGTGTCGATTTAAATGCCACTACTGCATTTCTGTTTCTGTGACTGCAGGGAAATTGCATCACATGGTCAGTTAAGCTTTGCGTTAAAGTAAACAGGAAATACTAGTCACTGTTGGGGATCTGATTGTGCCATGCATGACTATTGTGTGTTGCAAAAATAATTTAGTTTGCTGGTGAAGTGGGGGAAGACAAACAACCCTCACCCAGACAATGAACTTATTAAAATTAATCCACAAGGTTAGGTTTCTGGTTGTTGTTGTTGTTTAGTCGTTTAGTCGTGTCCGACTCTTCGTGACCCCATGGATCAGAGCATGCCAGGCACTTCTGTCCTCCACTGCCTCCCGCAGTTTGATCAAACTCATGCTGGTAGCTTCAAGAACACCATCCAACCATCTCATCCTCTTTTGTCCCCTTCTCCTTGTGCCCTCCATCTTTCCCAACATCAGGGTCTTTTCCAGGGAGTCTTCTCATGAGGTGGCCAAAGTATTGGAGCCTCAGCTCCAGTGAGCACTCAGGGCTGATTTCCTTCAGAATGGAGAGGTTTGATCTTCTTGCAGTCCATGGGACTCTCAAGAGTCTCCTCCAGCACCATAATTCAAAAGCATCAATTCTTCGGCGATCAGCCTTCTTTATGGTCCAGCTCTCACTTCCATACATCACTACTGGGAAAACCATGGCTTTTACTATACGGACCTTTGTTGGCAAGGTGATGTCTCTGCTTTTTAAGATGTTGTCTAGGTTTGCCATCGCCTTTCTCCCAAGGAGTAGGCGTCTTTTAATTTCGTGACTGCTGTCACCATCTACAGTGATCATGGAGCCCAAGAAAGTAAAATCACTCACTGCCTCCATTTCTTCCCCTTCTATTTGCCAGGAGGTGATGGGCCCAGTGGCCATGATCTTCGTTTTTTTTATGTTGAGCTTCAGACCATATTTTGCACTCTCCTCTTTCACCCTCATTAAAAGGTTCTTTAATTCCTCCTCACTTTCTGCCATCAAGGTTGTGTCATTGCATATCTGAGGTTGTTGATATTTCTTCCGGCAATCTTAATTCCGGCTTGGGATTCATCCAGCCCAGCCTTTCGCATGATGAATTCTGCATATAAGTTAAATAAGCAGGGAGACAATATACAGCCTTGCCGTACTCCTTTCCCAATTTTGAACCAATCAGTTGTTCCATATCCAGTTCTAACTGTAGCTTCTTGTCCCACATAGAGATTTCTCAGGAGACAGATGAGGTGATCAGGCACTCCCATTTCTTTAAGAACTTGCCATAGTTTTCTGTGGTCGACACAGTCAAAGGCTTTTGCATATTCAATGAAGCAGAAGTAGATGTCTTTCTGGAACTCTCTAGCTTTCTCCATAATCCAGCGCATGTTTGCAATTTGGTCTCTGGTTCCTCTGCCTCTTCTAATTCCAGCTTGCACTTCTGGGAGTTCTCGGTCCACATACTGCTTGAGCCTTCCTTGTAGAATTTTAAGCATAACCTTGCTAGCATGTGAAATGAGTGCAATTGTGCTGTAGTTGGAGCATTCTTTGGCACTGCCTTTCTTTGGGATTGGGATGTAGACTGATCTTCTCCAATCCTCTGGCCACTGCTGTGTTTTCCAAACTTGCTGGCATATTGAGTGTAGCACCTTAACAGCATCATCTTTTAAAATTTTAAACATTTCAGCTAAAATACCATCACTTCCACTGGCCTTGTTATTTGCAGTGCTTTCTAAGGCCCATTTGACTTCACTCTCCAGGATGTCTGGCTCAAGGTCAGCAACCACACTACCTGGGGTGTACGAGACATCCATATCTTTCTGGTATAATTCCTCTGTGTATACTTGCCACCTCTTCTTGATGTCTTCTGCTTCTGTTAGGTCCTTACCACTTTTGTCCTTTATTATGGTAATCTTTGTACGAAATGTTCCTTTCATATTTCCGATTTTCTTGAACAGATCTCTGGTTCTTCCCATTCTGTTGTTTTCCTCTATTTATTTGCATTGCTCGTTTAAGAAGGCCTTCTTGTCTCTCCTTGCTATTCTTTGGAAATCTGCATTCAATTTCCTGTATCTTTCACTATCTCCCTCGCATTTTGCTTGCCTTCTCTCCCCCTATTTGTAAGGCCTCGTTGGACAGCCACTTTGCTTTCTTGTATTTCTTTTTCATTGGGATGGTTTTAGTTGCTGCCTCCTGTATAATGTTGCGAGCCTCCACCCATAGTTCTTCAGGCACTCTGTCCAGCAAATCTAAATCCTTAAACCTGTTCCTCACTTCCACTGTGTATTCATAAGGGATTTGGTTTAGATTGTATCTTACCGGCCCAGTGGTTTTTCCTACTTTCTTCAGTTTAAGCTTGAATTTTGCTATAAGAAGCTGAAGATCTGAGCCACAGTCAGCTCCAGGTCTTGTTTTTGCTGACTGTATAGAGCTTCTTCACCTTTGGCTGCAGAGAATATAATCAATCTGATTTCGATGTTGCCCATCTGGTGATGTCCATGTGTAGAGTCGTCTCTTGTGTTGTTGGAAAAGCGTGTTTGTGATGACCAGCTTTCACCACTCTTTTGTTGACTATGAGGGCCACTCCATTTCTTTTACGGGTTTCTTGCCCACAGTAGTAGATATGATAGTCATCCAAACTGAATTCGCCCATTCCCGTCCATTTTAGCTCACTGATGCCCAGGATGTCAATATTTATTCTTGCCATCTCATTTTTTACCACATCCAACTTACCCAGGTTCATGGTTCTTACATTCCAGGTTCCTATGCAATATTTTTCTTTACAGCATTGGACTTTCCTTTCGCTTCCATGCAAATCCACAACTGAGCGTCCTTTCGGCTTTGGCCCAGCCGCTTCATCAGCTCTGGATCTACTTGTACTTGTCCTCCGCTCTTCCCCAGTAGCATGTTGGACACCTTCCGACCTGAGGGGCTCATCTTCCAGCGTCATAACTTTTATTTGCTGTTGTCTTTGTCCATTGAGTTTTCTTGGCAGGGATACTGGAGTGGCTTGCCGGTTCCTCCTCCAGGTGGATCACGTTTGGTCAAAACTCTCCACTATGACCTTTCATCTTGGGTGCCCTGCTCGGCATAGTTCATAGCTTCTCTGAGTTATTCAAGCCCCTTCGCCACAGCAAGGCAGTGATCCATGAAGGGGAGGTTTCTGGTACTGTAATAAATTAGCATCAAAATGCTACACATTAAATATTTGCAGCAATTAATAATAAATATGTAGAAAAATAAATGGGTTATAATTTAAAATTGATAACTTTTAAGTCAGTTTTTATTTTAATTTGCTTTCTAGTCCTCCCAAAGGTTTTGCAAATATAATTTCCTGAAAGTGTTGCTGTAGTTTGAAGAATACAGAAACATACCCATACTTGCTGACCTGATAAGTGCTAGTTGCTGTATTCAAGTAAACCACATATTTCAGAAGA
Organism: Podarcis bocagei; assembly: GCF_964188305.1. Taxonomy (NCBI): domain Eukaryota; kingdom Metazoa; phylum Chordata; class Lepidosauria; order Squamata; family Lacertidae; genus Podarcis; species Podarcis bocagei. The sequence goes on from NC_138127.1 coordinate 55,320,846, forward strand.
AAAAGGAATGATTTTTAAGATCCCATGGCAGCAACTGACTCAGAAAATAATTATTTGTCATCTACTGAATGAATAAAGGCTACACACCTGTAATGACTGGTGGATTATGACTTAAATCCTGATATTGCAAATACACATCTGGTGGATTCCTGGTGGGCAAATGAAGGAAATGATAAACGTTGATCATGGATTGTCACAAACAATTGTCCCATGGATTGTCCCTTGTCAGAATGTATTGAAACCTTACAATAAAGACAAAACAAAAACAGAGTGTGTTCCTTTTGGACTGCTTTCTATCAGACCATTAGTGAAGGAGGTTGTATGTCATATTAAGTCCATGGTAATGTTATTTCTATACTCTCTATGTCCGTTTAGATAATTTAGTTTAGAAACAGGAGGAAATGCAGTAGCCTGACTCCTTTGTGAATCATATTATGTGATATTAGAACTCAGACCTCTTGCTCCATGGACTAATGACCTAATTCAATTAACAACAACACTTTCAGTTTAACATAGTAGGTAAAGGGCTTTCTATGTTCACTCAAACTCCAGAATGACAGGAAATTACAGCTGTTAATGGCCACACCATTAACAGACATGTCATTTAAATAATATGGATATAGTATGGTATCTTTTGCCGTAATTGGTTCAGGCTTCACCACTACTTTGGAACTGGATGATGGAAAGCGGCAGAGTGGATCTACATCACAGATATGTCTGTTCACTGGACTAGGCACATGGAATCTGTGTAACTGAAGCTGCTATTCCACACAACAAGTACCAAACTGGCAACCAATATTATCAGCAAAGAATGATCAGAGTGGTAAGGGATCAGGTTGTCTCACCCCCTGCCATAGATAAAGCATTTTAAAGCACATCTTAATAATGTCATAATACCAGACTGTATTTCAATTGGTCTGGAGGTCTTTGAGCGTCTTGGTCTACCTCAGCAGTTGCCAACATTTTGGGCCAGCAGCTACATTTGGAATTCTGGAAAAGTTCCACAAGTGTCATGGGGCGTAGCATAACATAAAATGGCTGCTGTGGGAGTGTGGCATAACACAAAATGGCTATCGTGGGTGGCACGACATATTGACATAACAGAAAATGGCTGCCACAAATAAAAGAGTGGTGGGGGACGATAACGACAGGACCACAAAATGGCATATGTCCCCCTCTTCAATGGGGAAAAGACCCCTATATCAACCACTATCACACTCACGGAGAGAATATATTTACACCTCTCCTCTGTTAAGAATGGAAGAAAGGGTGGGTGTCCAATCCTGGCATCCAATGAAATGTGACCATGTTTAAGGAAATGTGTTCAAGTATAGGCTAAACCCGTGTGCAAACAGGAACATGGCAGAAAGAGCAAACATATATTGTGGAATTTTGAGGGGCTATTTACTGAGATCTTTTGTGGGCAACTTAGGAGGTACTGGCGGTAATACTTGTGCCCATGAGCATTGCACCGGCCAGCCCTGCCCTATCTAGTTTTGTCTATAAACCTCTTACATCTGTTCAGCCCAGCTGAGCTGTTTATTCCTGAAGAACCTATGTAGAACTGAACCTTCAAGAAGTAAAGTCGTGGCAAGAGATGCCCTTCTTCCCCAGTTTCGGGCTGTTATGGTGGAATGTGATTCACCCACATAGTAAAAGTTGACGGATTTTTTTGTTGTTGTTTCTTTTGCATTCTAATGTTATCACTATTATCTCATCCATGAGCTCACAGTGAGGTATGTGGTTCTTTCCCCTCCTCAATTAATCTCTGCAACAACCCTGTGAGGTAGGTTAGGCTGAGAGGCAGTGACTTGTTTTCATGGCTGAGTGAGGATTTGAACCCTGGCCTCCCAGCTCCACAGTATGTTGTATGGATGCATCAGGCAAGAAATTCTGTACAATTTCTGTAGAACAGGGAAGTTAAATACTGTTAAATACGGACATTAGCTGTGGAGGTATTCTGACTCAGCTCCCCATTTTAGGAAGAATTTGCTGATCCAGAAGCTCTACGTACAGAGGCTTTTTCTACTTCCCTTGCCTCATGTGTCACAAACTGTTGTTCATGTTCTTTTAAATTCTATTCCTCTTTTACTTTCACATTTAACTTGCATCTTATCCTCTCCCAAACTGCAATTTTCTCTCATCTTTCCAATTATGTCCATATCAGTTTACTTTTTTTATTTAAAAAAACCCTCCAATTTCCTTCAACACCTCCTCTTGTCCTTTTCCCTCAGCTGGGGCGGAGACCAGCTCCCCTCGCCGGCAAACTTATCAGATTCTCAGCCATCTTTACTCACCATGCAGGGAGTTGCTGGTATAGTGGCATCAAAGGGCTACAGCTCAGCCGGCGGTTTCAATCAACCCTCACATTCTGCTAAAAACAGGAGTGAAACTAGGCTTTATTCCACTTGGGTCAAAGACCAAGTTTGGCACCCTCCCCCATGCACGTTTATGTACACAACACACAGGCTAGGAATCATAGAATCATAGAGTTGGAAGAGACCACAAGGGCCATCGAGTCCAACCCCCTGCCAAGCAGGAAACACCATCAGAGCACTCCTGACATATGGTTGTCAAGCCTCTGCTTAAAGACCTCCAAAGTAGGAGACTCCACCACACTCCTTGGCAGCAAATTCCACTGTCGAACAGCTCTTACTGTCAGGAAGTTCTTCCTAATGTTTAGGTGGAATCTTCTTTCTTGTAGTTTGGATCCATTGCTCCGTGTCCGCTTCTCTGGAGCCTCAATAGCACCCCTCTGGAAGCTTCATCCGGGGGGTAGAACCTGGCTAGTCCTCCCTACCCCCAGTTATGGTTCTAGCCATAACTTCAGTGCATTCAAACGGTACATGGTGTGGGGCTATGTGTGCTGTCCCTATCCCAACCATGGAGCGGCTCTCCAGTGTTTCAAACAGATGGTAGACACTTTGTGGCAATTGCTATTTTCTTCGAGGGTGGAGAATGGAAGAGGCTCAGGAGTCCTGCTCTGAGTCATAGTCTCATCCCAGTGAGTCTCCTTCCCTAGCCTAACTGGGGGTGCATTTTCCTTACAGCCCCAGGTAAAATAGCAAGTTTTAAATTTCCTGGTAGGTGTCTGGAGCACTGAGGCCACTATAAGAAGGTCTCACAATACAATAATTTGTCTAAATCAGGGGTTCCCAAACTTGGGTCTCCAGCGGTTTTTGGACTACAATTCACATCATCCATGACCACTGGTCCTGCTAGCTAGGGATGATGGGAGTTGTAGTCCAACAACAGATAGAGACCCAAGTTCGGGAAACCCTGATCTAAACCTTAATTGATTTTTTAAAAAATCCCCTGGGCTGCCCGGTATTTGTTGTTTGTGCAAAGTCCTCTGCTCACCAAAGTTTCCATCACCTAATCCCCACTTGTGCATTATTCTACTTGTGGTTTTGCAGATACAGGAGTGGCATGCTATCGTTTCCATTCTTTGCATTGCCTAAGCTGGCTGTTCCCCTGACCTGCTTTACATGGCTTTAGTTACAATGGCAGGGCGCAATGCTCATTTAAGGTAATGAAAGCCTAGTAGCATCTGTCATAAATTGAAATTATGTTGACATGCGTGATTGAATCCTATCCTCACCTAGCTAGCATAATTTAAGAATGGGATTGCATTGTAAATAATATATATTAAGTGTGGAAGTCTAATTATATAAAATGCATGTCTGAAAAATTGTACATCTCTGCTCTTCAGAGACAGTTCTTAGGATGATTTTAAAATATGCTGAAAACTTATTGTGAACAGCTAACTGTTTTGTAAGTGGTTTACACAGATGATTCAGCCAAATAAATGATTCAGTAGCATAGGTCCTGGAGAGAATGAAGTTGGGCTATACATTGTATAATTCAGAGTACATTTAACAGTAGGATGAGTATACATAGAGTTTTTTAAAACACCAGAACAGGGCACAACTTGCTGAGTATCATTATTAGTGTGTCAGCTATAATTCTGTTTGCTTCACAGCTGCTGTGTTTAGTTAATTTGGTAGCCAGCACTGAATGAGGAAAACAACTACAAACAAAACAACTTGGCAAAAACAATGACAGAAGGAAAGTTTGAGCTTTGTCACCTATCCTGCTTTGGGGTGTATGGGGTGTTAGGGGAGGGGTAGTACCTCTGGTGGGGGACACATTGTGCTCCTTCCAGTGTAATTTGTCCACCTTTGACCCTACTCTGCACTCAGCTGTCACCTGTAGCTCCTAGAAGGGGCAGATGGGGCTCATCAGCTTGGGAAGGTAGCCAGTCTAGGAGAAGGAAAACTCCACTCCTAAAGCCTTGCAGGATATCTTCAGGAGAAGAAACACTACACAGAGTCCCTAAAATGGCTGGATGGTGCTTTGTATGCCTCCTTCCAGCAACTCCTGCAGCCACGCTGGTGCCAAACATATTGCTCTGCTTTCCTTTTGACCACATCAGCGAAGCCAAGAGAGGGGTCTTGTCATCTGGGCAGCCCAGGACCTCCATATACACTGCCCAGGCTTGCACCCCGGGAGGTCATTTTGGTGCTGCTAACACAGCAGTTTGACTTCATCCCCAGAGGCACACTCAATTGTCTCTTGAGACGGACAGATACCAAACAATACTGCTCTGGTGAATCTTTTGTTTCCAGCGACTATCTCAGGGTAAAATGCAAGTGTCCTTGTTCTTGGCTGAGTGGGGCTGTTATGTTCAAATCAATGATTGAGTGTTAGTTCAGCACATTTGTCATTTTAAGGCATGGGTAGGAATGAGTTATGAGAAATAAACATAAGACAGTACTGTATGACATTTTGCCGCCTGGGAGGGGCAACTGTTTTTGTAGCAGCATTACCTGCAATAAAAGAAAAATGAAAGAACATAGTTTTTAAGTTCAAATGATTGATTCCAGTTCAGGAGGGTCCACCTGCAAAACTATAATAAGAAAATAACTGACTTATAAATCTCAAGTTGAGAAAATAACTGACTTATAAATCCCAAGTTTATCTTTTCATTTCCCCTCCCTTTCTTAATCACACCAAATATAGTCTTTGGCTGTCGTCCCCCCCCCCCCCATGGCTTTAGCATGCCAAGCTGAAATTCCTAGTAAATTGCTCTCCAAGTCCTGCCCAGAGGCCTTTTTAAAGGCTGGTTTCCTTGAAATCTGCATAGCTGCTTGCCTTTAGAAGGGTGGTTTAACTTATGTATTTCCGCAGGTTTCCTATTGTGGTTGGCTGTGATACATAAATGTTATTACATATGCTGTTGCTGTTTTCTATGTTTTAATATGATAGGTAGTATAATTTAAATGAATTGTTATTTAAATAATTTGTACATATTATAATTTGTACATATTGTACATATTACCCAAGTTGATAGCTCAGTGGGTAGAGCACAAGACTCTTAATCAGGGTTATTGGTTGGAGCCACACGGTGGGTGAAAAGATTCCTGGATTGCAGGGGGTTGGACTAGATGACTCTCCTGGTCCCTTCCAACTCTATGATTTTGTGATTTATACTTGTTAAATGGAGTTTATTCACCATAGTAATGGTAGCTCATGCATACATATTTCAGGCGTTCTGGCCAAACTACTGGAAGCTAGATTTAGCTTTTCCCAGGAACTGCAACCAAACACTAACGGACGTTTTGGAGACAGGGGTAATCTGACCAGTATCGTGGAAAGTCACCTTTAGTCTGACCTTACATAACTGTTGTGAAGTTCCATGCTGCTGTCAAAACAGTGCTGGACCATTAGTTTGAAATGAAAGCTGAACGGTAAATGGTTTGCTGTGAGCACCCATGTGCCCTTTAGTTAAAAAGAAGAAGTCGGGTCATTGCTGCTTTAAGAAGGATGATGGAGCCTTCCAGCAGATATAGTCATGGAAATACTTAGGACCTTATCATGTATAACTTTGGTTGCTAGGCATGAAAACCAAGCCCAAGGGCAGAAAAAGTATTGCGGAAACAAAAATCAAAGGATTTGTGTGATAGCTGGAATGTCCTATAATGACATGAATTCCAGATCAAAGTCTAGATATTTTTTATTATTTTGGCAGCAGTATTAAGCAAGAAGAGAGAGAGAGCTTGGCACGTAGGAGGAAGTTAGACAAATCCTGTCACTTTTGGAGCCTGTCTGACCTTTAGGGTTGAAACTCAAATGATAATAGAAAACTGCAGCTGCAGTTATTAGCAGAAATGTCCTTGAATTGTACCCCCATGTGGGCATAATTGCAGAAGTGTGAACTGGCACAAAATAGATCACAAGGCACAGGAGCTGGTGAAGGTTCAAGAACACTGGGGGGAGGGAGCACTCTGCAGAAGCTGTGGGTGTAACCCTGCCCAGTTGCGCACAATTTCAGTTTTGCATCCCCCACATTTACTTAGAAGCAGAGCCCAATAATTTTACTTAGATTTGAATATGCATGAGCAAGCTGCAGCAAGACAAGCCCCCCCAATCCAACTCACAGTCATCCCCCCCCCACGAGGTCTGGGTCCTGCAAAAGCAAGATTATGCCAAATTATTCCTTTCTGGCACCCTGATCCTACAGATCCTACAGATAAACAGATAAAGGTTCTGTGGTTCTGTTTGCCTCCCTTGGTTCCTTTGGGAGGAAGAACAGGATATATAGTCATATCAATATATAATAATAAATAACAAAACAGGGACAGGAGGAACATGTCTAAGAAAATTGCAATAATTGTAGACTTATAGAATCATATAATTGCAGAGTTGGAAGGGATCCTGAGGCTCATCTAATCGAACCCCCTGCAAAGCAGGAATTTCAACTAAAACATCCATGACAGATGGCCATCCAACCTCTACTTTAAAAAGCTTTCTTGATTTTATGGGGGACTAATAGTCTCGTGAAAGTGTCAGGGGTTGAGACAAACTGTGCTCAGTGTGATAATCTGTGAGAGGATCCTGACTTCTTCAACAAACCATAGTTAAAGCAACCTGTGGTGTAATCACAAGGTAGCATTATAATGGCTGCTGCATATTTGTACACTACAATAAACTTCAATGTTATGTATCAATGCAAACCACTGCAATACTCCCTTGGGGAGTATCTTATTTAACACCCCACATCCCCACACTTATTAATATAGTTTTTATTTTAATATTCGATATATCTCCTTCATATTTTAAAAAATCTAAAAATGAGTCCATGAACTACTTATGAAACAAATCAATTCCCAGTAAGCAAATTAGTCCTGAATTGGTGCCAGTGCTAAGGACACTAGAGTTCATGTATTTTGCAAAAAGATGGTAAATATTAGCCCCAGTTAAGGTTGGCATTTGCTTCTAGGGTTTTTTTAACAGAGAAATGTACTCTCTGGAAGGCTATATTTCCAGGTAAGTGCATTGCTACTTTGGTTTTAAGTAGGAGAAATTGTAGCAGGGAAAATGTTTCTTCTTTACACTTTAACACGAATGGGTGACATTTTTATGTCAGAGTCTGCTTTCTCCTGAGGGAAATAGGTCAGGGTCATATGCTGGTGAATGGAGCCAGAGCTGATGAAGAGCAGGCCCAGGGACAGAAGTGTTCTGAAATAACTAATCCAGAATAAATACCACCCACTTTAGTTTTCACTGTGGCTACCTCAGATTAGAATTCAGTCACCTTTGTAGGTTTAATATGGGATGGCTCAACGGCCCTTTTCTCCCCGGTGCTGTTGGGCCTGCCCTCACTAAAAAACAGTGTACCCACCTCACAGAACACCAATTCCACGAATTCCCACAAACTACCGGTACCTCAGATTGTCTTGTGGGGGACTATGTGAGGTAAAACTTAATAATTTGGAGTCTCAGGCAGCATTTGCTCAAATAAACAATAAAGATTTTATTTAACAATGGAAGTTTATGACATGAGTGGGTAAAACATAGGATACTTATTTCACTTCAGTGCTTTCTCAGTTGTTGCATAGCTGTTACTGCTTAATACTTTGGTTCTTAACTTAATATCTTGGTTCTTAAACAAGGTGGTATTTTCTGTCAGTTACACACCGCATAGACAACCCTACTCCTGAGGTACTCAAAGTAACAGACTCAAGGTTTCACTGGTTTGGAAGTCTTCTCTTTCTAGAATAATCTCTCCCCTCCTGGCTGGAATGAGACCTAAGGAGACTGTCTCTTTACAGCTTCTACTTCTCCTGTCTTAGCCTCAGCCTCCCAGTTAATTCCTGGCCTAATTACTCTGACAGGACACCACACACTGTCCTTCACACTAAGCTCAGGGACTCCTTTCTCTAGCTTGTGATATTTTCCTCAGAGTGGATGTTTCTACCCAGAACCAACTCTCTCACTCCCTATCTTCCTACCTATCCTCCCAACCTACTCCCTCAACTAACCCAACTGTCTCTCCAAATCCTTTCCTTTTCAACTCCCCACTCCTGGAACCTCGGCCAATCAGAAGCTGCTGTTCATTAACCATTTGCTGGCAGTAAAAAAAATAAAAAGAAAACAAACTTTTCCGTTGCAGTACTCACAAGTAAGCCGCATGAGGTTTGATGGGGTAGCTCCCAAATAAGTATAGAGGACTTTTCAACACCTATATGGACCAGTACACACATATATAAGCACACACGCATACATATATGGTAGAAGCCTGACAATTTGTTCTCAGTCGGCTGACTTCTTTCCCAAAGACATACAGCTAAGAACGAAGTTTTTGTAAATAAAGTTATTTTTCATCAGATTTAATCCTACCCCTTTCTTTTGTTCTGCAACCACACAAGAAAGGGGGGCACTTTAAAAGAAATAATAAGGGAAGAAGTCTGATGGGAGGGAAGAACAGGTGGCTTCAGGAGGTGTTGAGCTACATAAAATGAGATTGGGAGCTGCATGCGTCTCCCAGGTTGCAGGTTGCCCACCATGAACTAGAGCAATGTATTACCTGACAACACTATTCCACGTTGCTCCAAACTGCTGATGTTGTAGACAATCACAAAGCCAGCAGGGCTCAAAGCCAGAATCTCTTTTGAATGCGTCAGTGGGACGCATGAAGCAACAATAGTGCTTCTGACTGACAGTAGCCCCATGCTGTTTTCAACAATTGTGCTTAAGGTACACCAGTGACACAGTGTCCTTCAGGAACAATATGTGTGTGTTCTAACATACCTGAGTACATGCATTGGGGAGAAACAGACTCATTTGTAACCATATGTTTAATTGTTATTACATTTCCTCCAAAGAACTCACAAAGGCATACATGGTTCTCTTCTCCAGGATTTCATACAGGTGATATTTCCAGTCCTACCTAGAGATGGTGATACCTAGAGAGCCGTCTGAGACTTTCTGCCTGGAAGACGGATGCTTTTACCACTGAGCTATGGTGCTTCCCCAGTAAACATTGTCAGACATCCAGATTAAGTGGCATATTGCTCTGTAGCTTCTAAACCAGGGGTCAGCAACCTTTTTCAGCCGTGGGCTGTCCCTCAGATCATGTGGTGGGCCAGACTGGGTTTTTTTTGGGGGGGGGATGAATGAATTCCTATGCCCCACAAATAACCCAGAGAAGCATTTTAAATAAAAGCACACATTCCACTCATGTAAAAACATGCTAATTCCCTGACCATCCGCAGGCCAGATTTAGAAGGCGACTGGGTCAGATCCAGCCCATGGGCCTTAGGTTGCCTACCCCTGTTCTAAAACAGTTCAGAGCCTGAGTCCCTTAAAAAAAACCAAAAATCCTAACTGGTTGAAGGCTTATACAAAGTGGTCTTAGAGACATGACCTGAGTTTTGCTAGACAACACTGTCTGCAGATGTAGCGCAAACAATAGTTGCTAAATGCCACGCACATATTTACTCCAAGAAGTTAGCATGATCTCGACCAAGTTAAGCATGTCAAAGTCCCTTTGATTTCAGTTGTTACTAATTTTGCTTTCTGTTTAATCCAGGCTAAAGTTTAGTGCACAATCAACATTTCTGTTAGAAAATGTTGACTTTGGTGATCTATTATCTCCAAACAAACATCAAATGTCAATTCCCATCAACATTCTGGGACCAATAATCTGTGGTTTTCCTTAATGTAGCTTTTCAAATTTAAAACGTTTTTATGTCATTCAAAATTAAGATAGTTTCAGGATGTCAAATAGTTTTGCTTAAGAACACTGAAATTTTCTTCTTCAACATTTCTGAGAAACGTGCTCTCTGAAATTAATTTAACCCACTCAGTTTTCTATTATCCTCTGCAGTTAAAGCCACATAGAAAAATTTGTGCCATAAGAAGTTTCAGTTACTTAGCCACCTGCTTATTTGTGACTTGCAAGACAGATATTCTTGGAGTACTGTTCTCTTAATCAAAAAAGGAGACTGATCAGGTTTTTCCTGTTACCCCTTAGGCAATAAAGCTACAATTCTCAAATCATTTAGTTTTGGAGTAGTGCCATTATTACCCTCAGTGCGGCTGCTCCAGAGTAATGCTTTTTAATGATTATGGTATTTTTGTTTTGTTTTATGTTTTAAACTGCTTTAAAAGCATACGCTGAAAAGTGGTCTAAAAATTATCATTAAAAAAGGGGAATTTGATTGCAGTTTTAAGGACATCAGAATTAAATATTCATAAAGTGCCTATTGGATATACTAAGGTTCTGCGCAGAAGGAAAATTAATGTGTGCCTGCTACAATCTTAATAGTACAGAAAGGTAAGAATTTGAGGAAGATTCCAAGATTTTTAGCCAAGCCTGTGGGAATGGGAAAAGGGGGCAAAACTTCTTTGCTAGGATAAAGGAATAAACAAATGCAGGATACTATCCATCTTGTTGGGGACTATGACAAGTAAATTTCCTTTCCGGTGCTTGAAAAAGTATCTTCCTGAATTTTGTCCTTTCCATGACCTTCATACAAAACAGAGGCTGTGTTGCAATGTAAAAATTCCAAAATTTATAAAACAACCAGCATCTTTAAAAAGTACTGTATCTGAAATTGTGTATTAAATGGATTGTACCAGGGAGCCTTGGGCTTGCCGATCAGAAGGTCGGTGGTTCGAATCCCCACGATGGGGTGAGCTCCCGTTTGGTCCCAGCTCCTGCCCACCTAGCAGTTCGAAAGCACGTGAAAGTGCAAGTAGATAAATAGGTACCGCTCCGGCGGGAAGGTAAACGGCGTTTCCGTGCACTGCTCTGGTTCGCCAGAAAGTGGCTTAGTCATGCTGGCCACATGACCCAGAAGCTGTCTGCGGACAAATGCCGGCTCCCTTGGCCTATAGAGCGAGATGAGCACCGCAACCCCAGAGTCATCCACGACTGGACCTAATGGTCAGGGGTATCTTTACCTTTACCTTTGTATACAATAGTTGAATCCTTAAATGTAAAATAGCGAATTCACTTAAGAAGCAATATATCTATTGTGTATCAAGTCTTCTACTGCTTTGATAAACTGCTTAGGAACCTCAAAATGATTATCCTCTCCCTGCTCCCTTTAGAAAACATAATATTTACTGCAAATATTGCAAGAAAGATAACTAATTATATACAGATATTAAAGCAAATCAGAATACATCCCCACAGGATGTATTTTTTTCTTTTCAGGTATTTCTGTACATAAGATCAGGAACCAGACAGGGGAATGTTATCTGAACCACCAGGATTTTCCTTTTCACCACTTTGAGAAGAGAATTTGGCCATTGTTACTACTTTTCCAAATTCTATTAATCCACCCTCTGTTAAGAGGGTGAAGCTAAGCACTCCCATGTACAGTGGTGCCTCGCAAGACGAAATTACTCCGTTCCGTGAGTATCTTCGTCTAGCGGTTTTTTCGTCTTGCGAAGCAACCCTATTAGCGGCTTAGCGGCTTAGCGATATTAGCGGTTTAGCAGCTATTAAAGGCTTAGCGGCTTAGCTGCTAAAAGGCTATTAAAGGCTTAGCGGCTTAGAAAAAGGGGGGGGGAAAGCGAAAAAAAATCTCAAGACTCGCAAGACATTTTCGTCTTGCGAAGCAAGCCCATAGGGAAATTCGGCCTGCGAAGCGCATTGAAAAACAGAAAACCCTTTCGTCTAGCGGGTTTTCCATCTTGCGAGGCATTCGTCTTGCGGGGCACCACTGTACTTGCCTATACAGATTGGACTACCAGAAACAAAGTGCAAAGCAAAACCTCCTGCAAGGACAATGGACCATTTGGTCAAAGTTGTTTGAATGAATCCATTTTGGATCCTTAGGGAACGCAGAGCGAAATACATTATCACATTTTGCAAGCACTATAGTCCAGTGTTTCCCAACCGGTGTTCCGCGGCACACTAGTGTGCCGCGAGACGTTGCCTGGTGTGCCGTGGGAGGGAGGCGGGTGAGTCGGGCGGCGAGAGGCGGGGCGGCGGCGGCGAGGATCCGCGTCGAGCCGGGGGTGGCTCCGCGGTGGTGGTGCCGAGGTTTCTCTCTCCATTCTCCCCTCACACACACACACACAGGAAATAACACAGGATCAGCTGACAGGACCCGGCCAATGGGGCGGCGGCGGGGCAGCGCGCGCAAAAGGGAGGAGCGCGAGACGGCGGTGGCGCAGGGTGGGAGGGCGGCGCATTGTGCGTGCTCAAACCCGCCCTCCGTGGCGCAGAGGGGAGCTGGGCAAGCGCCTTCTTCAACCACGCGCTCGTTTAAAGAGGCAGCGCCCGGGTGGAACAGAACTCTGTGCCTCTCGCCTAGGGATGAAGGCGGGCACCGGCTTAAGCCAGTAGTAGCCTAATAATGCATTAACTTCCGTGGGACTTCCAAGTAAACACAGTAGCCCAGCGCCTCCCTCCCCAAAAGGAGGGGGAATTACAGCAGCGCAGGCGACTCCTGCGTCTCCCCGATATTTAAGGCTGCCATCCCTCGTGCACACTTACGCGGGAGCAAAACCCCGTGAACAAACTAGGGCTTACTCCAGAGTAAATACGGGTAGGATCTGGCTGCAGTTGTACAAGAAGAAGCAATTGATAACATTTTCTATCTCGCGCTTCAGCCGGAAATGCTGCTACCACAGTTTCCAGCCCCTATTGCTTCCCTTTCACTATATTATCTCCCCTTCCCACCCCCCACCCCGCTGGCCCGCCAAGGGATGGGGGGTTGTGAGCAGAATCATAATGGGTTCAGTCAGAGGCAACGGCTTGAGTTGTCCAGATCACGGCTGGCACCAAAGGGTGGCGAGGTCTGGCCCGCCATCCTAACCCACTCATGGTTCTCCTATAGGTGGCACTCAAGAAAATTAGAATTTGGAGGCAGCCCAAAAGAGTTCTTCCTGCCTTTTCCAGGTGAAGGGGGGGCACTGCCTAGAACCCACTCTGTTTAAATTTCTCGTCTCCTGTCTCACCAGCTGCTGCTGAAACAGTCATTTGGGAAATGAAAACTTGCAAAGCAAGCAACCAGTTCAATCTGAAGTACGTGTATGCTTAATATCCTGTATCTGAAACCTGTTCTCCCCCCTCCCCCACACTTGGTGCCATTTTCATCTACACATGCAGCAGAGTAAGTTGACCCAGAATAGTACCAATTCAGATGGCAGATGGGAGAATGACAGTGCTGAATGCTTTCCCATGTAGAACAGTCCCTGCAAATAAAAACCTAGCATATTTGGAAGAGGGATGCTAGCCTAACCATTACCTTCTATGCTGTTACTATTTTTTTATTTTTATTTTACATAAGTAAAAAGTGACCTTTCCCCATCTGGCATGGTGGTGTGCCTCGAGATTTTTTTCATGAAACAAGTGTGCCTTTGCCCAAAAAAGGTTGGGAAACACTGCTATAGTCTAACAATGGGATGCAGGTGACGCTGTGGTCTAAACCACTGAGCCTAGGGCTTGCTGATCAGAAGGTTGGCGGTTTGAATCCCCACGACAGGTTGAGCTCTCATTGCTCGGTCCCTGCTCCTGCCAACCTAGCAGTTCGAAAGCACGTCAAAGTGCAAGTAGATAAATAGGTACCACTCCAGCAGGAAAGTAAACGGCATTTCCATGCGCTGCTCTGGTTTGCCAGAAGCAGCTTAGTCATGCTGGCCACATGACCCGGAAGCTGTACGTTGGCTCCCTCGGCCAGTAAAGCGAGATGAGTGCACCAACCCGAGAGTCGTTTGTGACTGGACCTAACAGTCAGGGGTCCCTTTACCTTTACCTATAGTCTAACAATCTTGCATTTGTTCACATTCCCATCAAGCTAATTGTCCACAGACATCTCAACATTTGGAAGAGTACTTTGCAAGTGATTTTCTGTATTTTGGCATAAATAATAAACCACAGTTACATTTAAAAAGTTGTGTTTATTGGCAATTAGTGCACACTGTGTCTATGAAAGTACATTCTCCAGATTTTTTGCAATAATCATTATTCTGTTTGTTATTTTAGATTATGGTTTCAAACCTGGGAAACTAATGTATTTGTGGTAACTATACTATACTATATCTGAAATGCTTTTCAAACAAGAGCGAGAGAGAGAGAGAGAGTACATGTGTTTGTGTACACATCTCTCTATATGTATGGAGCTATGCAGGGCTTTTTTCAGGCACAACTCACTGGAACTCAGTTCTAGCACCTCTCAGGTAAGCACCATTGTGACTATATGAGAACAAGGGAGGCGTTCATGGTGAGTTCCAGCACCTCTTTTTCTAGAAAAATAGCACTGGAGTTATGTATGTCAATCAATTGTCTATCTCTTCACTTCTGTGAATAGAATGGGGTGGGGTGGGGTGGGGTGGGGTATTATGATGCCCTTTGCCTCAGGCAGCAAAATGTCTTGAGCCAGTCCTGAAAACAACCAAGGTGTTCAGAGAGATTTACAATGCATATTAATTTTATTGTCCCAACAACATTCTTTTAAGTCATTAATACCTAGGCCTGGCCCTATAAAATATGATGTCCCAATCAAAATGTAACATCTTAGAATTGATTATCCACAAAATAATGTTCTAAAAGTATATTGAGAAGGGTTATCGTTGTGAAAAGTTATTGCCTAGCTTTATATAGGTTTTGGCAGCAAGCCTATGCATGTATATCCTGGAATAAGCTTCACTGAGCACAGTAGGACTTATTTCTGAATAACTATGTATAAGATTGAGCTGTTTGACAGTGAACCTTCAAGCCTAACATTCTATTGCAGCAAGTAAGGACACCCACTTTGTTTTGCTGCCTACTGAGCAATAATTGATCAGTGTTAAAACAAACACACTTTTCCTTTCCACTACCAATTTACATTTCATGTAAAGACCAAAATTTAGTTTCAATCAATATCCAGTATCAGTACTTCTACTGAATGTTCTTGATCAGCCCTGGAATATGTAAGACAGTACCTTTGAGCATGGTTTTGTTATTTTATTTATTAAACAAAATTTATATACCACTTGACTGTAAAAAATCCTTTAAGCAGTTACAAGAAATATTAAAACCATCAGCAATATTAAATTTATTTGAAGGGCACATTCAATAATTTCAGCCCATCAAAAAACATTTGGATGCAACTGTTCTAGGTCAATAAGTGTGGCTGGCAGATTTGAACCTACTCCTTCACCCCCATTCTTCCTACTTCCATTTCCCATGTTTGTGGGTCTGAGAAGCTATATTGTAAGAATGGCAGAATGATTGTAGGGTTTGCAGAATAAGACCATCAATAACAGCTGGGATGAGTTGGGAGCAAAATTTGCAAGTGCATTTTAAGGTGGAAGACTAGACAGATTGTACATGTGCCATTTAAATCTGACAAGTTGTAAAGTAGATTGTATGGTGGCGTCATCTTTCTTAGGTGCACTCAAGCAGCAGAATGTTATCCAGTAAACTGCGTGCTGCAAGTTGTGGGGAGAGCGATCTGTTTTGGCAGCTCTTTTTGGCTGCAATCCCATGCACAGTTCAGCTACTTTTATCCCTCCAACTACAAAAGGGTTTTAACAGTCTAACTGTGCCCAGGATTATAGTTCTTGGGTATTACATTTGATGCAATTACTACTTGAAACTCAGGAGCATATTCTACATTTATAATACAAGAGGCTTCAAATCATCCTTTGGAGGGACTATTACAGCCATTTTTCTCCATAAGAAAACATTGTCAATGAGAACTTATTTGCTACATCACTACAA
Organism: Podarcis bocagei; assembly: GCF_964188305.1. Lineage (NCBI taxonomy): Eukaryota > Metazoa > Chordata > Lepidosauria > Squamata > Lacertidae > Podarcis > Podarcis bocagei. Next base: position 55,336,855 of record NC_138127.1, read on the forward strand.
ATAAGCATTTAGACAATTTGGTGGTGACTAGCATTCTTGGAAACAAAATTGGTATGAAAAAGCAATTCTGTTGGGTTCTACCTTTTCTTCGAATAGTTCAAAGTGGCAAACATCAGGTTATGTCATCTCCCCCCTCACAATTTCCTTTGAGGTAGTTTAGGTTGAAAGAATAGGAGTGGCACAATATCATCCTGTCAGCTTTGCCATTGAGCAAGTCCATCATTGTTCACAACACCATAATGCACAGTGACCACTGACATAACTGTCTCCTTCTGTCTGGCAGATAAGGTGAGCCCACAAGCCATCATTTGCTAAGGGCTGCCCCAAACCTGGAGCTTTTATTTGGGAATGAAAGAAGAGCTAAAGCTTGACAGCAACAAAAACCTAGAAGCTAGTTGAACCAGGTTTAGCAATATCCAATCTTAAAAATTTGCTCTAAGGCTGCTCAGAGTGGTTGGTTAATAAAACTGTTTCATAAAGAGAATGTCAGGGCATTGTTTGTTTGTTTGTTAAATTTCTATGTGCCCTTCATCCAAGGATCACAATATAAAAACACAAAAATACACAACATAATAACAAACAAAACAAAACACTCCCAGTTTAAAAGACCATAGATTGTTTAATTACCCCAAGGCCCGGGAGAAGAGGAATGCTTTTGCCTGGTGCCTAAAGATATCTAACAAAGGCACCAGGCAAGTCTCCCTGGGAAGAGCATTCCACAAATGGGGAGGCATTGCAGAAAAGGTCCGTTCTGGTGTTGTCACCCACTGGACCTCTCATGGAAGGAGCACTTGAATAAGGGCATCAAATTACGATCGCAGGGTCCACGTCAGTTTATATGGGGAGAGGCAGTCCTTGAGGTATTGTGGTCCTGAGCCGTTTAAGGCTTTATGGGTCAAAACCTGCACTTTGAGTTGGGCTTGGAAACTGATTGGCAGCCAGTGCAGTTGGGCCAGGAGTGGTGTTATATGCTCAAACTGTATTGCCCATGTGAGCAACAGTAGCCCACTAAATTTTGCACCAGATGTTTCTCATAACGTCTTTAGAGACGGCCCCATGTATAATACATTGCAACAACCTAACCTAGAGATTACCAGAACATAGACAACAGAAGTTAGGCAATTCCCATCCAGATAGGGATGCAGCTGGGCCATCAGTCAAAGCTGATGGAAGGCACTCTGCACCACCAAGGCCTTCTGAACCTCAAGCAACAGCAATGGATCCAAAAGTAACCACAAGCTACGGTACATACCTGCTCTGTTAGAGGGAGTGTACCCCTATCAAGAGCAGGCTACTACCCATCCGTCAAGTCTAGGGAACCAACCAACAAGCAGTGCCTCAGTCACATCTGGATTTAGATTCAGTTTGTTGGTTCTCATCCTTGGTATGGTATAATTTGGAGTAAAAGTATGTTTTATCCTTTATTATTGTTATCTGAGAGCAATCTGCATTAATATGGTTATACTTTCCTATTTTTGAACCATTGAATCTGTAAGTAAAAATTCTATTCCGAGCTATTTAGCCTTTGGCCTCAATTATCCAGGAGCTAGCATTAAACTTTAATAACAGATTAAGGATTTTTTAACAGATTGGAAGCTCAGAAGATAACTATAAGCTTTCAAAATTTCTGGACAAAAACTGCAAGTGAGATACCAAGAAGAAGCAATAATGTGAGGGCTTATGTCGAATACCATCTTAGAGGATGATGTGTAACAAAAACACATGGGTATCAGAACTTGTTACTCTAATTGTGCGTAATTTCATCTTCCATTATTGGAAATCTGTATACAAACATATTGGTTGTGTTATCCTTGAGTATAAAATGTTGTATCAAGAATATATTGTACCACAAAGACTCAATAGGTTTTACAAAATTATTTTATTGCTGGAAATTTCATGTCAATATGTTTATTTCATACATACAATGGAATTTTTTTTCCAGAAAAGGTATTTCTGTAATGATTCTGATTCTGCTGAACTTTATTATTTAAAAAACCTTATGTACACAACACTAACCAGTGCTTTTTTATGGGGGTACGCAGGGGTACGCATACACCTAAACATTTTGTGAATATAAGTTTGGCTTCATTGAGGGGCATTATTTCAATATCAGTAGGAAAATGAGAGTACCCCAAACATTTTTTTAGAAAAAAAGCACTGACAATAACAAAAACTGACAATAACCTGTGTTGGGCACAGGTGAGATTGTCCTGCAAATAAAATATTTCAAAATTACATGAAACACTGTCTCGTCTTATTTTGGAAATATGTAACAGCCTCCAGTCTCTACAATTAAAACCTGAATTTCATTGTGTAAGTTTGTCAGCTTATTAAAAATGCCTTTGTAGAATTGTTGTCATTTTATATCTGCATAAAAGCACAGAGAAAGGCAATTCATTAAAATGCAGACCAGTATTTGGATCCTTTGCAGGCTGTAATCAGGCCAACAAATGCCTTCTTAATGATGGGGGGAAATTATGAAAGAGGAAGATGGGGCTGCTTTGTACTACTGCTGCCCTATCTGAAAAGCTAAATTTACTCAGATGAAATACAGTACTTAAAAGGAAATACCATGACGTTAATGTTTCCTTCTGGGGGAGTTTTAAATAGGGTGACATACATGAGTGATTAGAGCACTGAATAAAAATAGTGTATTGTTACTAATAAGGAAAGTGTTCTTATTAGTAACAATTCATACACAGTTATTTTTATTCACAAAAATAAATAAATTTGTAACTCGATTTCACAACAAAGACTGTACCTGAAGGTAGGGTTGCAAAGATAGCAGGATCTTATACTTTTATAATATGCTTTAGAGTCTCATAGTATTAATTTTATTTATTTTTCTTCAAAAGGATGAAATGACTATATCTGAATGTTTATGCTTTGCATAGTTCATTGTATCTATTTTTAAAGTTCTGGTTTCTGTAGTGATGCAAATGCTTAAGGCTGCAATTATACACCATCATGTGGGAGTAAGTCCCATTTAACTCAGGGCTTACTTCTGAGTAGACATGTATAGCAAGACTACACTGTAAGTTACATATTACATCAGACAAAAAGAACATTCAGAGCAACAAATGGTGAAAAACCTGTACCTGTCTATTTTTGTCTTAAACTGGAGTGGTTTCGCAGGTATGGCTGCTACTTACATTCCCTCTTGGGCAGAGGTAGATGGTTAGTGCATGACTCTCAGGTTCCTTGATAAAATTAGTAACACCAAGTTTTGCTCCGCATTTTGCACTGCAAAACTCATTTTAACGGATTGTTATGTCTGTGTGATTAAAAGTTACAATCATCATCTTTAAATTACTGATCAGTTATTTTTAGCTTTCCCCACCATGGAGATGTGCTGACAAGAAATGCTTCACTTGGAGCCTCTAACATAGGTCTTAAAGACAGGAGCCCTGCCAGAAAAGGTGGGACTAGCAATCCTACACCTTCTCTGGTATCCATACAGCTTTCAACAATTCTGAACTTCCAATTTTGATTTAATTTTATATTTTCTAAAACCACTTTGCTCGGGGCACTTGAGGCTCTTTCTTCGCTTTGTGTTAAAAATCTTACCTGATTTTGGATGAATTTTTAAAAAGTCATTATATAATGATGTAATTATGTGATATCATCATGCACTGCACTATGTGTTCATCACATGCTGATGATGACTAGCAGATATAACATACCTGACAGTGTTTACTCAGCTCTCTTCTGCTTCTATAATCATTAGAGGCTGTAGAGTTGGTAAGCACCAAGTATCAGATTCCTCCACTGGATTAAATGGGCAGTGGCACGAAGTTAAGATTTTTGGCAGTTTTGATAAATCAGTGAATCACTTTTAACATTCCTCTTCAACCTGAAATATGAACCACAGAACATCCTGATATATACTGTATCTCTGTCACAACTTAACAAGGCCATTGCCACAAAATGGAGCAAGTAGGACACGTTCATTTATTTGCTGGGTGGAGAATATAGCCCCCCAAATCATTTTAGAACTCTCTGCTTTAGATTACACATATCCTATGATGTGCTGGTTATCATCTCAGTAGGCCACAGTGCTCCTGGACTAGAATAATTCATGTTGTGAAACATAAAGAAAAGTACCTCCACTATGTGTCCCTGCCCACCAAGTAGATTCCACCCCACGCTTCCATCATAAAATCTTTATGGAACTCAGCTTTAGTAGCAAAAGACTAGAAAGGTGGCAGGACTGAAATTGAGGCTTATCTGCTAATTACGGTACCTTATTTCAGCAGGGGAGAAATCTCACTTTCAGGAACTGTTATGTATTGGGTTTAACACATGTTTATGTTACAAGGCGTGTTCGTCTACCAACGCTTATACAATTGGTTAGAACGCGCCTTGTAACATAACATGTGTTAAACCCAATACATAACAGGAACAAATATGAAATTACATGAGATGAGGGAGAAATGTGGTTGCTTTTCCTGTGTCAGACCGGTTTCTCGCAGTTAAACTTTTTAAAAAGTTTTGCCTGTTTTCCACATTCTGCTGAGATCTGCAGTTGTCATGACTTTTTCGCCCTCCAACAGTAGAAGAGTTGAAGCACTCTTGGGGGGGGGGATGTCGTAAAGCTGTAATGAAATACATTAAAGGGAGTGTCCCTTCAAGTCACTGTATTTAAGATTAAGGAGCAAGCAATGAGCAGTTGATCAACTTATTTCAGGTGTTTTAGGAATACCTAACAGCCTAGGATTGAGTTTAGTTCATTGTAAGGAGCAGAGAATTGTTACATGCAGATGGAATCTAGTCTGTGAAGGCACTGGATTACTAGAGCACTCCTCAGCAGTCAAGGCTGAAGAAGAAATCGGGGCCCACATGTGAGCTGCCAGCCCACGTGTGCTAGAAGCAATGATGGGTGATCTTTTAGCCTTCCAGATGTTGCACAATTCCCATCAGCCCCAGCCAGCATAGCAAATACCGTAAGTCAGGCATGATGGGAGCTGGGATCCAGCAGCATCCGATAGGCCACGGGTCCCCTCACCGCACCTTCTAGGCTCCTCCTATGCAATTGACAAATTGAGGATCTGCTGTGCGTTTTCCCTTAACCCTGCTGGTGTCACGGGAGACATGGGGTGGGGACACTGCGCAGCTTTTTAGCTGCTGCTCGAAATCATTATTATTATTGCTGCTGCTGCTGCTGCTTGCTACGGGATCAGTACAGACACTTCGATGCTATGGCTTAACACTGTCGGAAAAAGTTTAGCCGACGAGTATTAGGGCTTGTCCTAACCACGTCGGCAGAGGCGGGATGTGGGGACGACGGGGACCAAAATGTGGGCGCTGACGGCTCTTCTCTGTGGAGAAGTTGCCCGCAGCGGCGGCGGCCTCGGGAGGCATCACGTGCGCGCGGCGAAGGGTGGGTCGGTGGGCGGGTTGCCTTCGGAAAGGGCTGCTCCGCGGCTCCTTCCCGTCCCTCTTCCCTCGCCTGGGTTTCGGGACGCCCTCCGTGAAACTCCGCCCCTGGATATGGGCGAGCGAACGAGGAAGAGGCGAAGGGAAAGAGAAAAGCAGGCGAAAGGAAGCGCAGGGGGCTCGGCTTTGTCGTGAGCTCGGGAGCTGCTTCGCCTTCCCATCTGCCGGGGGAGCCCGACCAACTCCGGGGAAGAGGCGGCGGCCGGGGGCTGGTTGGCTGGTTGAGGGCGCAGGAGCCGCGGCAGCCACCGCCGCCACCCTCCTCCTCCTCCTCCTCCTCCGCCTCCTTTCTCTCCTCCCCCAGCGCCGAGGCCCACTAGGAGGGACCCAGAGGAGCCCCCCGGAGCTCATTCCCTGCTGGTGGGGGTGGCACACGCAGCCCCGCCATGGCCACCAAGGTGAGCAGAAAGCGAGCCCTGCACGCGGCAGCCTCCCTTCCCCAGCGCCGCCCGCTTTTTGTTTGTTTTCAAATAACTCGGGTGGGTGAGGGGTGTAGTTTCTGAGGGAACGGCTCGCAAGTGGGGCGCGTTTCTCTGGGGGTTGGGAGGAACCGGAGGGCGTTTTGGCGGGACTCTTGGCTTGCCTGCCCGCCCGCGCCGGGGTCCGCTGCTGGCTTGAGGAGCGGGGCATGGCGGAGGGCGGCGTCTGAGGGGCATCCCCCCCCCCCAGTTGAAGTCACTTGGCACAGTTTAATCTATTCCAAGCAGACGGGCAAACGTGCGTTTGGGCCTCCAGCACAACTCTCCGCTGTGGTCTCAGCAAACGGGAGGAATGGCTGGCGAAGAGCAGCCTTCAAACTTCTGAGTGCCTCTGGAAAGAGTTTTCTTTCCACTGGCGATATTTTCATTAATCCGTGGTAAACAGTGAAATGAATGACTCGCTGTGTTAAAAGGCTCCTCTCTTCTAGGAGACAAACTCCTCCATGAGTAACTTTTCCCCAAGTTCAGGGTTTGAAGACAGTAATATGTGTCAGTGAAGAAAGAAAAAACCTGCTTCCCAACTCCATTCCTAGGTGTCATCACATTTTGTACACAGTGCGTGTTAACTGGTTGTCCCTGTGCTAGTATCTGTTCCGTTTTGTAATTCTGAAAAGTTGCTTGAAGTAATGCAGGCATTACAACTGGTAGTATCCCAACAGCCAAGTCCTATGCATGTTTACCAGGAAGCAAACCCAAAGTGTTCAATTGGTCTTTCCTACTAGTGTGTTTTGAGTTACAGCCTACATGTGCTTTCTGGGTTGCAAGAAAACATTTCAAAAATACTTTTCTGGGGCGGGGAAAAGTGCTAAGATATCTCAAGGGAGCAGCAGCTGATTGATGTTAGCATAGTCTGTGTGGAAACTTATTTTTAAAAATCAGTACTGTTTTCATACTGTAAATGTTTAAATTCTACAGCTACTTCATTCTGTTACTGTTTTTAGTTCTAAGATCAAGCAGTAAAAAATTGGCCACCAGGTGTTTTTAATACGTCCTTTTTCCTTTCCTTGATTACATCATATGTTAGTTTTGATCACGTGTATATTTATAACTAGTATTTCCAACCTACACATGATGAGGGGAAAATGAAATGTGGTGTATCTATCCTTAAAGAAAGAGACCATGTTTGCTTCTCAGTTTATGCATATGCTTTAGAATGGCATTTTAATGTTTAGTTTAGACATGCTTTTGGACGCTTCTGTTACCCAGATAAAGCTGTTGACTTTTTTTTAAGTGGTTTAATTCTTGGAGTTCTTAAATAGTCTTTCAGAAACTAAAACAAAAGACCAACAGGCCTAGCACTCTCTAAAACACTGTAATTATTACTGCTGTCTGTGATGTGGAATGCTCTAACTTTGCAAAAGTGTTTTTACAGAATTCATTATTATTGCAATATCCCTCAGGCAACTCATCCCATTTTATAGACGAGATGCCAAAGCAAATATATCTGTGGATTTACTGTATCCATGGCATAAGCAGGACTGAATCAGATAAATCACAATGGGCCTCAGTCCACTTCTTTATTGCAGACCAATTCAGGCCATATTGTGCACTCGTGTTACTTTTCTGACAAGTTTTTAAAAGTTGGTCCCAACTCCTTTTCCTTTTCCTGCTTGAATTATGAGTACTGAAAAAGGAAAGGTAAATTAGAGAGAACTTGGATATAAGTACTGATTAAATTGATCCTTATGTTCAGAAAGGCATCAAGTTCTTTGTAGTTTATCCTTTATTTTTGAGTACTCAGCATTCAAGTAGGAAAGGAAAAAATGAGTAAAGACAAAGTTTTAAAAAACTAGTCACAAGGAACAATTGCTGAGTAATACTCTTACCTCATCCATGGCTATAGATAGCTCTTTCCTTTGAAGTGGTGTTTTTAGGTATAATAACCACAGAAAGAGTATTGAAACTCCTTCAGTGTGGGTTCTCAGTTTAAAGTTCAGCATGAGTTCTCAGTTTAAAGTATATGACCAAGGTAGATTGTTTTCTTACACTTTCATTATGAAAATTATTGGTATTCTGTATTATTACTAGTCTAGGATGTGCAGTTATGAGGTCTTAAAAATAATTGTGAATAGAGCTGTGGAAATCAAGTGGTTTCCATTTTACAGCAAAAATTTGAATGGAAGAGTTTTTTTTTTAATTTGCTCCTCTGGTTTTATTTTAATTGAGTTCCTTTCCTTGTCTGGACCTAGACACCAGATAATATAATATTATAGTGTAATGACAGCTGAATAATCAACAAATCAACAAAAATAAAAATAACTGTTTTGATAGTTTTAATATCTTTTGGCAGTAGTTGAGTAAAAAGTTGATGAAGTAACATGCTTTCCTCCTTTAAGAAAAAGAAGAGCGGGAGAGAAAGGCCACTAATTGGAAATGCAGTTTTGTTTCACTTGCCACCACTCAGTGGAATTTGCTATAACTTTTTCTTTACTGGCTTGCTTTAAAATGGGGCATATGTAGATTTTTACTGAAGGACTCCAGACACCTGTGGAGAAGGAACTGCTGTAAAGATAATAAATAATCTGCAGTCATTCTTGTATGCATTCCAGTGAAGAGCTCATTGGATGAGTGGTACTTGAGCTTGGCATGAGTTGGGATGAGAGGAAGGAAGGAATTCCTGCTGAAAGTTTTTAGTCTCTCAGCCTCAATCTGTGAGTCCTTACGCAAAGTGGTGGACATGCTCACATGCACATGCTCACAGACTCTGTGCACTAAAACGCCAATCAGCTGAGGGAAGGGGCCAAAGGGTAGAGTAAGATTGGAAGAGAAGCCAAAGTTTGAGATGCACTGTGTGCCTGTTTGATAGAGCCTGGGTACAGTGACATGTCTATTCATAAGCTATTTGACTTGCATAGGCACTTTTTCTTGAGTCTAATGCCTCCTGTGGAAAAAAAATCTTATCTTAGTTATTCATCAGTGGAAGTATATGCCTAGATTTTGGACACTTTGAGGAGATCTAAAGCTATTGCTTGCTTTTGCAGATTTATAGTGCTGTGCTCTGTTGATGTCCCTTTCCAGTATGGCATGGAAATATATTTACAAAGCACTTTTAATACCAGAGTGCAATGTGAATTTCCTCTTGCCAGCTGTTGAAAGCCAAATCTATTGAAGGTTTTCCGCTTAGGCAGTAGCAGAAACGTAGTCCAATTGGTGCTTGCTTACTTCAGTGTTGAAAGGAAGTGAAGGATCATTGTTTCAGTGCCAAACAAATGCAACTTCATTGTGTAAACATAGAAGCTTGCTGCATCCTTTTATTTGGCTAGTTTTCTAAAGTCAAATGAGGATTGCCCTATCTTTTGCTTACGTGAAATTGTACTGTGAATAATAAATAAAAATATATATCTGAGATTCTGGGAAGCATTCAGGAATAATAAAAAGCTTAAAAATGAAAGGCTTGTGCTACATTGTTTCATAGTCTGCTTTGTTTACATTCTTGAATTATTGACTCTCAATATGAGTTGCAGGTACCTGAAGCAATGTTCACATTTTCAAAAATTAACTTAAAAAAATTAAAGTGCTATTTTAAACAACAAATTGGGTGATATTTAAACCTGGTTATTTCAAAAATTGAAATTCAGCATTTAAGTCCATGGATGATAAGATACAGGCAGTAAAAAATGCCAGGCAGAAACTTAAAATGGTTAGCTGCGAATATGTGCTTCTCAAAGCTGAAAAGACCAATGGCTCTGTAAAGCTAAATGACAGACAACTCAGTCTACCCATGTAATTCTCATTCACATTCTGTGTGAATTGAGTGTACTATATGTGCAATGATGTAGAATTTTCATGTAAGCATGTGCGTCCAGAGTTAACCTGAGAGAGGTGGGTGCAACTTGATGACCTGGCTCTTGCAATTGGGAAACTGTTTGCTTTAGGTGAGCAAGTGACATATAGAATAATAGAATTGCAGAGTTGGAAGATACCCGAGGGTCATCTAGCCTAAACCCCTGCAATACAGGAATCTCAGCTAAGACATCCATGACAGATGGCTATTCAACCTCTTCTTAAAAACCTCCTATTAATGAGGTAATGTTTCTCTTGCCATAATCAAGAATGGGGTTTTGCCCTTTTTGAGGACATGTCTTTTAGGATAGTCAGGATCTCATAAGGTTAGAAGAGACTAATACAGTGGTACCTCGGGTTAAGTACTTAATGTGTTCCGGAGGTCCGTTCTTAACCTGAAACTGTTATTAACCTGAAGCACCACTTTAGCTAATGGGGCTTTCTGCCGCTGCGCCGCCAGAGCATGATTTCTGTGCTCATCCTGAAGCAAAGTTCTTAACCCGAGGTAATATTTCTGGGTTAGCAGAGTCTGTAACCTGAAGCGTATGTAACCCGAGGTACCACTGTATAGGCTATTAGTCTAGCTGGTTGTTGCAAAACTGGACCATCGTTCCATCAACTCTGTCAGTAAATATAAGAATTTACACTACTGTGATCTGAGAGTAGGTGCCCCAAAAGCAAGCAAAGTCTCTTGCTTTTGTAAATAGCTAATTCTAGTGAGGTAACCATGCTAGTTTGTTGTGGTATAGTTTGATAACACCTCAAAACTTTGACATTTATTGCAGGGTTTTCCAAACTGTGGTCTATAGACTAAGTTTCATTTAGTTACAGTAGTTTGTTGTCTGTGAAGAACCTTTACAATGTCAATTCTATAGAATTCTAACACTAATACAATACAAAACAATACAACATAAGAAATAAAAGAAGTAATAAAAATGCAATTGAAAATCATAACAGCATCTAGCACAGGTTCCTGCAATTGTTGCAAGAGACAGAAGAACCATTAAGTTGTTTGCCAAGACCCCCAGCCAAACTCAAGTGGTCCATGGGGATAAAAGTTTTGGATCCTCTTAATTTATTGTGAATTCACAATAGTTGGTATATTTCCAATGACATGCTGAACAAACACAATACAGCTGGAAGTGTTGTGGCACACCGAAAAGCTTAGCTTGCCATGAACCACAATCCCCAGTTCAGACATAATGCTTTACCAAGGGGAGTCAACTGTGTATCATTAACTATCGTTTACAGTGAAATGTGAATTGTACCACATTTTGCCAATATCTTGTGGTCAGAGAATAACAAGCACACCTCATTTTTTTCATGATTGTTGAGAAATGACCATTCTTAACAAGTGCCATTGTTTGCATCCCTATGTAACAAGTTAAGGGGAAAGGGCATTTCCATTATTGAAATGAAGTTATTTTTCTTTGGCATAAATTTGAGAAAATTGGATATCATCTGGATAAAACATAATTATTTTTATGTAGAGCATTTTATGTAGAGCATGATTTCAGATGATACAAAAATAATCTCCTTGGAACATGAACACATGACTTCAGTTACAATCTTCCTTTGTTCTGGCCAGATGGTGACTTTATACTTTTCAATTACTGTATATTAGAACTCATGATGGTGAGCCCTCCCCTTTCCTTCAGCTCGATACGAATGGAGTCAGGGAAAAAAGGTTTTGAAACAAAGGAAAATCAAGCCCACCCTGCCATGCCAAAGTTCAGTTCAGTCAGGTTTCTGGTGATGCAAAGAACTGAAGGCCTCCTTTCTCAAAACCTAACTGCAGCAGTGTCAGGAATTGCGGCAGGGCCTATGCTAGACTGTTTCCTAGGACACATTTGTGATAGCATGCCATATTTTTCCCATGTCCTATAAGAACGATCAGAACTATTTCACATGGTAGGAAGCATAGGACTTTGGAATGCTCTCCCCAGAAAAGTACACTTGATGTTGTCAGGTAATGTCATTTTTATTTTCCTTAGGCTTTTAAATTTTTCTTTGTCTTTTCTACTCTAATATTAATTTTATCCTGCTTTTATAGATTTTCAGTCTTTAGCTTATTTTATTTCGGCTTGATATTTTATTGTAAGCAGCCCTCATGTACTTGAAGGGGAGATATCAAACTTAATGAAGGATAAATAAAAAGCTGTGTTGCAGTGAGTGAAGCCATTGGTCAATTTAGCTCACTTTTGTCTATTACGCCAGCTGGCAGTGCCTTTACAGTGTTTCAGAAGTCTTTTCCAGCCATGCCTGGAGATGGCTGGGATTGAACTCAGGGCTTCTTACTTACAAAGCATATGCTCTACCACTGAGCTATGCTACCCTTTCCTCATTGCTTGGGACTCTTAAATGATAATGGCTTGGTTTGCCCATGCAATAAGCCAAACTACGGCTTGCAGGGACTCTATGAACATCCTGTCTCTTGGAGGCAAGCTTGCATCTACTTTCCACCCTCCTGGTCCTTATTGTTCAAAGTTTGGCTTAGTTTGTCACTTGAACCCAGGATCATGGTTAAGCTCTCTCCTTTTTAACCATGATCTGTAACCCTAGGGCAATCCTTGACTACAGATCATAGTTAAGGAAAAGAGAGCTTAACCACGATTCAGATGACATGCTAAGCCAAACTGAGCTAAAAAAACTGGGGAACAGCAAAGTGACTGATTTTCTCCCTGGGAACAGTCTATTCACATTATGCCTTGGTTTGGCTTAGTGTTGTGTGTGAGTGTGGCCAGTGTTTAGTGCTTAATGGAAGCTTTATTGAGAGCCCCATTGTTGCTTCTACTTCATGTGGATGTACTATGTATCCTAGACAGTCATTCTTTTTTCTTGCAGTCTCTTCCTGTTGCAAGGATGAGCAAGAAAACAATTGTGAAAGTGCTGTCCTTTTTTGCTCCATTATGCTACTGACTGATAGAAATAGTATATTTTGCCATATGGGGTGTTGTTCATTCCTGAAAATGGTTATCTTCCCTGCAACTTTAATGGCATTACTTGCTGTGCTGGTAACCCAACATTTCCATAAACATGGTTGTGTGCTGGATTCCACCCCACCCCCCTTATTTCTTTTTGGTTAGGGCAAGGAATCTTTGCATGTAGGGAATGAAACTCTTTGCTTTGGCCTTAATTGACAGAACAGATTTCTTCCTTCCGTTTTTTAAAGGCTTGGTGAAGCCCAGCAGTTTTTTTTAAAAAAAATATTCTTCCAAGATAATTTAGAACTTAAGAAAACAATGTAGGAGCAAAACATCTTGGAACAGTGCTCATTTTATTGACTCATTAGAGCAGGAGTCTTCAATCTAGGGCCTGCAGGACCCAACTGAGTCCCCCCGCAGGGCCATTTGAAAACCCGCTGAGAGTCTGCTTTTCCTTAGCGCAGTAGGGGGTGGCAAGCAACCCCAACACGGCTTTCCAGCAGTGCGGGGACTGAGTGGACAGTCCCCGCACCGCGCTGAGGTAGACTCTGACGTGGCCTTTCATTCGTTGAGCCGCCGCTGACACACAGCTAGATATACAGTCCATTTGTAAAACAGTGGTTAAAACAGCATTAAAAAATATTTTCAGCAGGCATGTATTCTGCATAGTCAGTGAGATTTTAGAAACCATGTGGAAAAATATCATTCTGAGAATGTTTTTGTGTCTGGAAAAGACTTGGAACATGTTGCAATTACATTTTGCTGAAGAGTTTATTTCCACTCAACAGTGCTAGTAATTGTTTCCCAGAGTGGCATCCCTATTTGTTTCTGAAGCACCCAGGCAGGTTTCCTGACAGTAATCCAACCAGTTTTATGTGCTAAGAATGAATTCCTTACTACAATATGTTTGTATATTCATAATTGTTTAAATAACATCTGTGCCTTGCACAAGGCTCACATAATCATCCAGGCAATAAATGTGGACAATATATGGTCTACATAAAAATTAGGCAGAATTTATCATCTTTCCCATGCTACATTATAAAAGATGTAGTTAATTTGGACTCGTACTTTTCATAGAATCATAGAATTGTAGAGTTGGAAGTGAGCACCAGGGTCATGTAGTCCAACCCTCTGCAATGCAGGAATATTTTGCCCACCGTGGAGCTTGAACCCACAAGCCTGAGATTAAGAGTTTCATGCTCTACCAAGAAATTAGTTTTTGGTTTTGTAGTGAACAAATACTTTCTGAACAAAAGTTAATTCTAACAATATTTCATTTTTGAAATGTGCAAAACTAGGGCAAGTTCTGAAAGTACATATTTAATGAACTTAGTAGAGAAGGAAATTGGGGAGCTCAAGGCAAATGGAAAACACGCACGAATTACTGGTTTACACTACTAATACAAGCAAAAAGTCCAAAACAAGGGAAGTGGAGTAAGGACAACTTTCTACTATCACCTGATCTACTGAATTCTTTCATAGCATGATACCGGCAGAATGAGAGTCTTCTTGTTAATACTTTATACAACACAACAGCATTATCAGCATGTGTTTCTGCAGTCAAAATTTGACTAGCTAGCAACACTGTCCACCACTGTGTTCCACAACCCAATAGCTTTCAAGGTTTCAAACAGCTTATGAGAAGGACACTGCTGCAACTTACTTTTATCATGCATAAGGCACTTCAGTACAGTGGTACCTCGGGTTAAGTACTTAATTCGTTCCGGAGGTCTGTACATTACCTTAAACAGTTCTTAACCTGAAGCACCACTTTGGCTAATGGGGCCTCCTGCCGCTGCGCCGCCGGAGCACGATTTCTGTTCTTATCCTGAAGCAAAGTTCTTAACCTGAAGCACTATTTCTGGGTTAGCGGAGTCTGTAACCTGAAGTGTATGTAACCTGAGGTACCACTGTAATATGAAGATGAACTGCCCTGTTTTTCCTGACAGTAGAACACCCTCAGCGTTTTAGTCTACACTTAATAAAGAAGCAGTCAGGAATCTCTGACTTCTGGGCCTGGTCAGTTTCTTGGTAAGTGGGACTTCCTGTCATCACCAATCAACTGATTGGTGCTGCAGCTAGCCTTCAAAGCTGCTCAGTGAGCCCTTTTTAAGTTGTCATCTGCCATAAAAATGATTCAGCTGATTGATAAATAGGTGCCCACCGATCAAAGTTGGCCTACAGGGTTGGAGGAAACCTGCCAGTTGGATCAAGTTCCCATCCCTGACTAAAGCATGGAAATGAGCATGAATAGCACAGCCGTCTATTAAATAGTGTATGCCACAACTGAAGGCATTGTTAGGGCTCATTTCTAAGAAACACACCCTTATCAGGACCAGATGCTGTGGAGTCCAGCAGATGGAGGATGGGTATAAGATGGCCAGAGCAAGATATAATTTTCAGCTGCTGATTCACAGTAACTTCTTAGGGTGCTGCCAGTCCCTAATAAACATTGTTGCATTTGACAAAACCAGAAAACTGATAGTATATCTTATGAAGATTCAGTAAGTGGCTTTAATTTAATTTTTTTAAAACCAACTTATTCTTGTGTTTTTAACTGAGCAGCAACAACACAGAATGCACGATTCTTGTAAGCCACATTGGGGACCAATTTTGATTGAAACCAAACCTGTAATTAAGCCTAAGCACATGTAACTGAAACAACTGCATATTGCATTCCCATTTGCCTCCACCTCCCTTTCCCTCCCCTTAGTTGTTTTTCCTGTGTCCAATCTTAGATTGTATGCTCTGTGGGGCAGGATATAAGTATATTTTATAATAAAAAACAGAGCCCTGGAGTTATTGTTCCACTTCTTTGTTTGTGTGAAGTACAGTGGTGCCTCGCAAGACGAAAATAATCTGTTCTGTGATTCTCTTCGTCTAGCGGTTTTTTCGTCTTGCGAAGCAAGCCCATTGACGGATTAGCACTTTTAGCGGCTTATCGGCTTATCGGATCAGCTGATAAGCGGCTTAGCGGCTTAGAAAAAGGGGGGGGGAGGAAAAAAACCCGCAGGAACTCGCAAGACATTTTCGTCTTGCGAAGCAAGCCCATAGGAAATTCGTTTTGCGAAGCACCTCCAAAACGGAAAACTCTTTCGGCTAGCGAGTTTTCCGTCTTGCGAGGCATTCGTCTTGCGGGGCACCACTGTAATTAGTTCCATAGGCAGAAAAGAGACCTTGTTGACTCCTGTTCCCTACTCATGGTACATAAATGAGTGGAGAGCTGTAGATTTTGTTGATTCCTGATCTCAGCAATATTTTTTTCTGAATAATGCAAATAAATATTCATACAAAAACTAAAAGTGGAAATTGACATGCTATCTTCGCATACTGACACATTGCTAGTTTAAATAAGGATAGGACAGGGGATCAAATAGTTAATCCATTGCTGTATAGAAGGTGATGACTTCTCCTTATGGTGCTTGAAGCACCATGCATGACATTAAATTCCAAATACCAGAGATGTAATTCAATAACAACAAAAATCGCATATTTGAAATAATATGAGGTTTCCAGGACTAAATTATCTCTTCAACCACAAAGCAAAAACTTTCCTTTTTAACCAGGCCTTTGTAATTACCAAAACTTCACCCCATAAAGGTTTACAACTGGACAACTAGCTATACATCATGTGGATGAGGGGCCTTATTTCTGCCCCACACTGCTCATCCTTGGGGATGGAGAGCAATTTATGGTAGAGCTGTCATGCATCCATTAAGTACAAATTTTATGAGATCAATCCTCAGACTTAAGTGAGGGCATTTTGATATATAAGAGTGCTGTGAGCTACTAATTAGGTTGAATGTGGTATTCAAACTTCTGTTCTGGTCCTTGTGAAGGTGCTTTAAAAGGCTGGGTGGACAGTGTAGACTTGAGATTGTTGGTTGGTGGGTGGAGAGATTCCTAAATTTCCTCAGAAAATTAAGCAATAATCAGGTTTGGTACTTGAGACCTGATTGTGTCTTCAGTTTAGATTTTTACTGATAGCAGGTTTTACATAAATTTTTGGAGTTCCAAGTTTTTCAAAGTGCTAACCGTAACAAGTGATGTGTCACCAATTCCTCTCTGCTGTTACGTCATTTCTTTTGAACTCTGGTTTCCTACAAATGTTTGCTATGAACCTTTAACTAAACACAGAAGTGTTGTCACTGATATAGTTTTTGCACATCTACAGGCTCGGGTTATGTATGACTTTGCTGCTGAACCTGGAAACAATGAGCTGACAGTTAATGAAGGAGAAATCATCACAGTTACCAATCCGGTAAGATGCAGTCAGTGGAAATCAAAGTACCATACATAAACCTACTTCCTGGAATTTTGGTGTAGAAACATCAAGTATTTACCATATTATTGAACCTGAAACCTACAGATACACAACTTGCATTTTTCCCTTCTGTCTTAGTAGATTTGCCATTACCCTCCAAGTTAATAGATACATTACTTACTTACTTACTTAAAAGGAAGCCATAAAAAGAGTTGGTCACTGTTATGCATTTTTCTAAGGTGGGGAGACTGGAATTCTATAGACTTATTAGTTACAAATAGTTCTTTGAACTGTGCCTCAAAGTTGCAAATATATCTTGGGCAAACATACATATGATATAATGATATTGGAGCTATAACTTAAATGTAGCCTTACTTGGAAGGAAGTCCCATTGAATTCTGGACTTGCTTCTGCTTAAACATGCTCAGGTTTGTGTTTTGTTTGCATTCCTAGTGACAAAATTCATAATCTAATTTTTAAAAAAAACTATGGAAAAATTAATAGTTCAGTAGGTTTATCTTCTTCCATCAAATCTGCCAGCTAAAATTGCTGGCAAGTTTAATAGATCCAACTTGAACTGATCAAACCTAAACTCTGACCTGCGGGGTTTACTCCAAAATGAACATGTGTAGGACTGCAGCTGTATGTAGCTGCATCTGGTTTTCATAGAGCCAATATGATGTTGTATGTTGGACTCAAATTCCGAATTTCATCCAGCTATGAAATAGACTGCCTTCACTGTCTCTCAACCTGACCTAGCTCCTATGGTGGCTGTGATAATAAGACTGCAATGCTATCCCCTGACTGGCAGTGGTGGGACTTGATGGTGTGCTGCATCAACAGTTCCACCATTCATGCCAGCCAGGACAGAAGAGATGGGGGTGCAGGAAACAATGCCCTTTTGCTGTGTGGGCTCCTAGGCTGTCATGTTGAAGAAGCCTGGATCAGCAGTAGAGCCCCTCAGTATACAGCAAATCCTATGCCAGCACAGCCCCACTGCTGAAATCCTGAGTTTTTTTGGGGGGTGGAGAGGTCATCAACTGCAGCTTTTGGAGATAGCAGTGGCAGTAGCTTCTGAGTGGAGGGATACTTGTGCTGCATTAAAAACTTTCCAGCACATTGTATCAGGGGTTTAGATTGCTCTATTAATTGGGAGACCCCATTGTGCTTTGGAGGAAGCTTGGAACAAAAACGTGATACTAAGAAAACATGAATATGCTAAAAAGACATTTGGAATGCACTTCTTTAAAATAACTAAACTTACAATTTATTGTCTTCATAATTTTAACTACTTAACACATTTGTTTTTATTTGTTGTAGGATGTAGGTGGAGGCTGGCTGGAAGGCAAAAACAGCAAAGGAGAACGAGGACTTGTTCCCACAGATTATGTTGAAGTAAGTTACAAAATGATATTCATCGGTGAGATAAAATGAAATTATTACGTATTCTATAGATAGATAACCATTTTTTTAAAACTGGAAACATACAGTCTTGTAAGTCAGTAAGTGAGATACAGTATCACACCATTGTTTCTGTGTTTGTACATATAAGAGGCCTATAGTACACTAAAAACCAAATTGCAGTCTGCTTGGGGCTGCAATCCTAACTCCACTTACCTGGGAGCAAGTTCCATTGAATTAGGGTTGTTCTTACTTACAAGTAGTAGTTTGTTCTTACTTAAATGGAAGATGGAATGAAACAGGGCTTATTCCCATCTTGTATGTTCAGTGCATGCACATGGAGTGATACAGTAAGGCAGTGGTTCTCAAACATTTTTCACAGGGACCATTTGAAAATTGCTGAGCATCTTTGTGAATCATTTAATGGTTTTTCTGCCTCTTGTAGCAGTCACAATGTGTTGTGCTAGATGCTGCATTATTTTTAATTGTATTTTTATTGCTTCTTTAATTTCTTACATATTGGATTTTATTGTATTACAGTTTGAATTCCATATTTTAGTATAATAGAATACAATATAAGCAACAAAAGAAGCAATAAAAATACAATTAAAATCAATATGAGTGTTTAGGGTGATGGGTGTCCTGTCTCTTGTCTTCAGCCATAAACACACTATGCCATCTGAAAGCGTCTCACAGAGAACTTAAGTCCATTGAGTCCATTAAGTCACTGAGTGTGTTCAGAGTGTGATTTTTCTTTAATATAAAGTTGACATTTTATTTTAGAAATGTATTTTCAGCAGCATTCTGTTTTTCAGATTCTACCTGAAGGTACCAAAGATGGAATTTCAGTAGCTGACCAAGCCTTTTTTGATGGTCTCTCTACTGCACAGGCTAATTTGCAAGCAGCAAAAACCAATAGCCAGGTAGGTCTTGTTTCTTTAAAGCTTTTTAGAGCATGTTTTCTTGAGCACCAGAAGCATGACAGACTGTATTGAACCAAAGAAGCTTGTTGAAGTCCCTTGTTGTGAGTTACTCTAATCTGCATGGAAAAGACAACCTCAGGTGTTCTTTAATCCTTTGAAAATTAACTCCTCATTTATTGACATAGTTGTAAGGGAAATGAATGGAAAAGTTCTGCTAACATTACATTGGATCTCTTCTGGGTCAGACCAAAGCTCTGTCTAATCTAGAATCGCTTTTCTGTGACCAACCAGATTTCTTTTAGGAAGCCATAAACAGCCAAAGGGTCTCCTTTTTTTTTATTTGCACTCCAGGTACTGGCATTCTCTGGGCATAGAGATTCCATTTAGTTATCATGGTGGTTGATAAACCTATTCTCCATTAATGTGTCTCATCTCTCTTTGTGGTGGGCAATTATTTATTGTTCACTTGTATTAATTTTGCCACAGCTTTTGTTCCTTTGTTCTTGTTTTTCCTTCTTTAAAATAAGACTTCCTTCTTCTCCATGAGGGATAGCTTAGTCAGTAAAGAATGAGACTCTTAATCTCAGGGTTGTGAGTTTGAGCCCCATGTTGGGTGAAAGATTCTGGCATTGCAGGAGGTTGGACTAGATGATCTTCATGGTACTTTCTAACACTACAGTTCTATGAATCTGTATAGCTTCCTTTACTCTGCTCGTTACCATGCTGGTATCCTCTTGGACTTGTCTTTACCTTTCCTGATATGTGCGGTATACATTTTATCAGAACTAGTCTTAACAACTGTCTATAATCACAGAGTCATCCGACTGTTCACATAAATATGCGTTGAATTTGATAGCTCTTTGTCAGCTGTTAGCAGTTGAACATTTTGCACCAGATCTTAAGCACCCCTGTATGAAGATTGATCCCAGGTTCTCTCTTATCCCTGCTTGGATCCTATGTGTCTATATCACATCAACCAGCCAGCATCCTTGACTGTCCATGTTGGCAGGAAAGAGGAAACAAAATACAGTTTCTTGACCTGTTAGTTCCTGTGTGAGTTATTTCTGAAATCCATTTCCTTATTGGCCTTTCTGTTGCTCAGTTCTCTGTCGCCTCCACTTGTTCTTCCTTTCTATTGTAATGTATCAGCCGATTGCTGAGTTTGCTCTCTTCCTGTTTCTTCCCTGCCTCCAGGTACCTAACCTCTTTTCATTCAGCCTGCATATCTTGGCCAAGTAGCTCCATTTGTCGCTAGATCCATTGTCGCTGCCGCTGCCTGAAACTTTGTATATTCCATGTTACCCATTTGGTTCTCCTAAACATGAGTCCCCTTCTCCCATTAGAGCCTATACATCCCTTGTATGTGTGAGGCTGAAATGGAGCTCCACTGGCTAGCCATGCCACCAACTACCACAGCAGGCCCATTCCAAATTTTTAAATATCTGGAAAGAGCAATATGTATAAATGGCTGCTGACATATAGGCCCCTCTTCCTAGATGTCATTGCTGAATATGTGGACATCAAGGGAGCAGGCGTCAATTAAGGTGGGGCTAGCTCATTTGGTTTACATGCACATGTTAGGGGAACCTTTTTCAGTTCAGGGCCTAAATTTACTTCTGGGCAACCTTCGAAGGGCTAAATGCCGGTGTGGGCAGGGCAAACGGCCAAAGTAGGTGGAGCTATGAATGTACATTTACTAGTTTATATACACATTCAAGTGCCAGATGGAGAGGTCTGGTGCGCCACACCTGAATATACTATGACCATGTAAGCTCAAATGCATAAAAGTGCTTTGAAATGTTTCAGTATCTCATATCAGCCAAGATAAAGTTTTGGTTGGTTATTTCAAATACATATGCAATTCCTTGCCTCTCCAGCTCTTGGACATAAATCTCTCATTTCTCACCTATTTCAGTTTTCCTCTTCGCTAATGGCTTCTTCCCCCGTTCTTTGTTAGATTTTGAACGAACTGCTCAAGTCTGTGGCACAATATGTTTTAGCTGTTTCTGCATCCCAAAGCCCCTAATATGTCTGCCTGCATACTCTGGTTCCTCTGGACCCTTCATTCTTGCTCATCCCAACTGTGAGTTCTTAAGTCTCTACCTTGCTGCTTTTTGAGTCTCCCAACTTCTGTTTCCCTCAGCTTTTGCTGTGCTTGTCCATCTTGCCCCTCGTTAGGGCCTGAGCAGCTCAGTTAGTGGGAACCAGAGACCATGAGGCTCAGAAAGCTCAGCCTATAGCAGTAGACTCCTTTGCAGCTCTGATACTAGAGCAGTTCAACCAGGCCTCATGACAACTGTGACAACCCCCATAACTGTATTGTAATAGAGACTTGGATCTGGATAGGCATATCTTTCAACATGCCTAAATCTTTGTAGTAGTCCATAGGTCAGAGGCAGGTAGTGGTGGTCAAAGGTCTTGTAACACGAAAACAAACTTTTGAGTTGGTGGCAGGGTAGTTCATTCATTAATAACTGAAAAATTAAAATGTACTAAAATTCTAAAAGAAGCTTTTTAATTTCAGTGCAAGGATTTTTAACAAATATGAACGCTGCTGTTGTTCAGAAAAGCAAACTTGTTTGCACAGCTTTGCAGTGTAAATTGATAAGCCTGTTTGCTTAGCTATTTAAAACGGTGAAGACTGAAAACCGGTGCTTTTTCCCTAAAAAAAATGTTTAGGGGTATTCTCATTTTCCTACTCGTATTGAGATACTGCCTCTCAATGAGGCCAAACTTAGATTCACAAAATGTTTAGGGGTATGCGTACACCCAGAAAAAAGCACTGCTGAAAACTATAGCGAGTAATACTTCAGTATAGTAATACAAAGCAATCAATCACTTGATAGCCTTTATAAAATTAAAATTTTAAACAAGTTGACCTAGCAGAATGGCAGATGAAATGTAAATAACAGCCAGTGTAGTCGTATAGGTAGAGGGCTGAATTTGGACTTTGGACCCAGCCACAAGGTTGCTTCACTACTCCCTGCTAGAAAGGAAGTTAGGTTGACTGGGAGACAAATAGCAAAATAAATTGTAAACCAAAGAATTTTACAGAGATGGTGAAGAGGAGGTACATTAGACACAAAGGCAAGGAGTACTTTTGGACACTGCTAGGATCTGAAGAGCTTTTTAATGTATGCCTGGTGAAGTTACTGGCTCTTTCTCTAAACTGTAGATTCTCATACCCTATCACAAACTACCCTCAGTTTCAAAAAGGATATGGCATGTATGATTGCTATTCAAGGCACATAAATTAGCTTCTGTAGGCACATTAAAGTTATTGAACCTAGCTTAAAATTAAAATTACATAGCTTTTTGGATTCCAAACATTGTATTTTTGTTCTTGTTGTAATATAATTTTGAAGCAAGAAAACAAGCAAATCTTTTACTGTGGCTGCTCACAAAAAATCCTGATACACGAAAAAGCAACCAACTCATCTAGTTTTCCTTTTGAGGCTCAAATTGTACTGCATTCTCAGAAGTGTTGGGAACCCCAAACCCAGGCTGACAATGGAATCTAAGCAGTGAACCAGAATGAGTTAGTCCAGTGTTTCCCAACCTTTTTTGGGCAAAGGCACATTTGTTTGATGAAAAAAATCTCGCGGCACACCACCATTACAGCCCCGTGACGTCAGCGCGCAGCGTCACGCCGGGAGGGACGCACGAAAGTGAAAGTTTTCAATTTTTTCCCCTCCCCCTTGCCGGGGAACCTCCAAGCTTTGGGGGTGGGGGGGGAGGAGGCAGCAAAGCGAGGGACTGAGGGACGGCGGCAGCTGAGGCGGCGGCGGCTGTTGTGGTGGTGGCGGCGATAGCGGGCGGAGGAGGGGGCGGCGGCGGGGCCGAGGTGGCCGGCGGCGGCGGGGGAGGCGGCGGCGGGTGGAGCAGGAGGGCGGCCGAGGCCGGTGAGGGAGTAGGGTTGCCCGGGGCTTGAGGAGCCGTCGCCGGGAGTTGCTGCTGCTGTTGTTGCTGCTGCTGCCCGGACATGCCGGCCTCCTCCTCGTCCGCTGTCTCGCGCTCCTCCCTTTTGCACGCGCTGCCCCGCCGCCGCCCCATTGGCTGGGTCCTGTCAGCTGATCCTGTGTGTGTGTGAGGGGAGAATGGAGAGAGAAACCTCGGCACCACCACCGCGGAGCCGCCCCCGGCTCGACGCGGATCCTCGCCGCCGCCGCCTCTCACCGCCCGACTCGCCCGCCTCCCTCCCACGGCACACCAGCCAACGTCTCACGGCACACTTGTGTGCCGCGGAACACCGGTTGGGAAACACTGAGTTAGTCTATGAAACTTCTTCCTTGAGAGAAGTGGGAGCTGGCCAAAGCAAGTAAGCCATCTCAGGAGATCCAGAAGGTTGCTGACAAGGTGCAGCTTCAGATGAAGTCTATAAGCCAGTCAGTATAGGGCAGCCATTATGCTCTTAAATCTCTGCTCATTGTTTACCTTCTCTCACGTGAACACATTCCATTGACTTTGCAACTTTATCTTTTAAAGGAAGAGGTATACCACTGCCAGTAATACTTTTGCTACACTTAATAAGTTGAATCCTGCATGCAGTTTTCACAGACAGCTTCTTCCATTCATGAAATGAACTGTGATCAAATGCAAGTTTCTCCTTTAACCATACCTTTCACTTCCTGCAGCAGGAATGTCACAGAATCTAATTCAGTGTGTCCTGTACCAGTTCAAAAATGCTTATTTCAGACTCCCGAGCAAAATATTCAACTGATCACAAGGCAGATCTTATTTAATCATCGGACTGATAATGTAAAATATTTTTCTCCAAAATTTCTTAAATTGGAGCATGTCTGTTAAATGTGAAAAGTCAGATTTCATTTGCAACACATCTAAAATACTTCATTTCCACTGCTAATTGATGTGGAGTTAAATGCAAATAGTGAACAAAGTGGTAGTGATTTTCTTTGATTATAGAAGTAGGAACTATGGCCCTTTTATGATGGTGTTTTGCTTATGTTGTGTTCATAATTGGCATGTCTTAACATTTTCCCCATTTAGGCTTTAAGTTGTTTTCTTTTCTTCCATATAATTATTTGAATTTCAAAGAAATCTTTCCTGTTTTTTGTTTCATCTCTGATTTGTAAAAAATAAAAATTTTTAAAACTAAAACCACTGCAGAAGTAAGAAAATAGAAGTCTTGTCCAAATGTGGGGAACAAAACATAACATAAATATTGGCACAAGAAATACAAGCAGACAATAAGGGATACTACATAATAATTAGTGTGCTAAACAAGAATGCTAAAAATCTAAATACCAACAATAATAAAAAAATGTTAAATACATTTGGAGCAGGAGACCAGCTAGAGAGGTGGTTGGATCTATGGATGATAAGGATGTCAAAGGTGTGCTAGAAGAGGAAAATGAGGAATGGGTTAATTTCATCAATCTTCAGAGCAACATATATAGAGCTCAGGAAGGGAGACAGAGGAACTGAGGCAAATAGGCAGGAGACAAAGTCCTAGGCCTTGTTGACAAAATAAAAACTTACAAATCACTGTGTCCGTGTGGCATCCATCTGAGAAGCCTTAAAGAACTCATATGGGAAATAGCTGATCTCCTAGCAAAAGTATGTACCTGTAACTTGTTCCCAAGATCAACCTACATATCTGGTGACTACAAAGCAGTCAATGTGATATCATTTTGTATAAAAGGGATCCAGGGGAGGATTCTGGAAATTACAGATTAGTTAGCTTAATGTCTGTTCTGGGAAAACTGCTACATATATCAAAGAACAAGACTTGCTGAAGCAATAAGCAGCATGGCTTCTGCAAGGGTAAGTCCTGTGTCACTATGTATTGGAGTTCTTGGAAAGTATCTACAGGCATATAGATAAAGCTGATATTCTGTATTTGGACTTTCAAAAAGCTTTCAACCTCACCAAAGAGTCCTGAATAAGGTTAGCAGTCACGGAGTAAGATGAAAGTTCCTCCTATGGATCAGTGATTAGTTTAGGAGACAGAAGCAAAGGGTAATAAATGGACAGTTCTCTCTGTAATGGGATGTAGAAAGTGGAGTCCCTGAAAGACCAGTGTTAACCTTCTATAGCCATCTAAATGTGTCTGGGGAGGCTTGGGTGTTACTGGTTTGTTTTGCCCCATCTAATTGATCATGAAATTTGGCACACACACCATTTGAATGGCAGTGCCGTCAACTGGGGGGGGACAGCCCCCTTAAATATTTTAGGGGGGCAAGGGACCTTGGCCCCTAGGAGTTGGCTCCTATGCTACTTGGTAATAAGCATGATTAAGCATTACATTTGCCCTAAGGTCTAAGTACAGTGGTACTTAGTGGTACAGCGGGTTACAAACGCTTCAGGTTACAGACTCTGCTAACCCAGAAATAGTACCTTGGGTTAAGAACTTTGCTTCAGGATGAGAACAGAAACTGTGCTCCGGCGGCGGCAGGAGACCCCATTAGCTAAAGTGGTGCTTCTGGTTAAGAACAGTTTCAGGTTAAGAACGGACCTCCAGAACGAATTAAGTAAATAACCCAAGGTACCACTGTAATTGACTTTAGTATTGGTTGATGGCTTCATACATCATGTTTAAATTGTTTTTAGTACTCGTATGCTAGCTTTGTGCTAGCAGAAGCCAGCACTTGGATTTATGCTCCCCTCAATCCACTCTGGAGGATCAGGAAATCCCCAGAACGGCTCATGAGGGGAAATTGTTTGTCTTGCAAGCAGAAATGCTTGTACTGATGGGACATTCAGGAGAGATGCTGAATTCCTCCCAGAATGTAAATTATTCCCTTCCTTCCGACGATACTACTTTAGAGGAGATTGGCTTTGGACATGAAGGAGAGCAACAAGTACAACAACAATTTTTTTATTTGTGCCCTGTCCATCTGGCTGGGATACACTATCATTTCTAAATTAAACATGGTTGAACAATACACAGTGGCTATATAATTGTAGTTATGTCAATTCCAAAGTCTTAGAAAATACTTTTGTTTCAGGAAAACCTGTTAAAATTAATGAGGCAAGACATAATCTAGCCAAGTTACTCAGCAAATTACTTAGCATTGTGAGCTAAGCCTAGGACTTGGGCTCAGTAATTCCTGCATCATTTATATTTTTTCAGTAGCACTTTCAAGAAAATAGTATGTGTTTTGATTGTTATAAATGCGTGTGAACAAAGGCTCCCTTCATATGTTAACCCAGTGTTTCCCAACCACTGTTCCGCGGCACACTAGTGTGCCGCGAGATGTTGCCTGGTGTGCCGCGAGATGTTGCCTGGAGGGAGGCGGGCGAGTCGGGCGACGAGAGGCGGGGCGGCGGCGGTGAGGAGAGGCCGCCCAGCGCGGGGCTCTCGCCGTCTGCCTGCCTGGCTGCCTGCGAGCTCGGCGGGCAGCGCCTCCGTCCGCAGCACCCGCCTCGCGGCTCTCATTCCCTGCCCCTGCCAAAGCTCACCCAGCCAAGCCGCGCTCTCCTTCCTGCCTCGCTTTGCTGCCTCCTCCCCCCCACCCCCAAAGCTTGGAGGTTCCCCGGCAAGGGGGAGGGAAAAAAATTGAAACTTACACTTTCGTGCGTCCCTCCCGGCGTGGCGCTGCGCGCTGACGTCACGGGGCTGTAATGGTGGTGTGCCTCGAGATTTTTTTCATCAAACAAGTATGCCTTTGCCCAAAAAAGGTTGGGAAACACTGTGTTAACCACACATGTTGGTTTCACATTTTCAGGTTCTCTTAATGCTTCTGATGTGATAAATGCCATAAAAACACAACAATATATAAATGCTTCCATTTGAGGAATAAGAACACTGAATGACTTCATTGATGCCAATACAGTGGCAACAAATGCTTTTAAGACCGGGTGTTCATGAATGGCATTGTGATACTTGGTATGAAGGCCCTGTAGATGAAGTTCATTTGTAAGCAGATCAGGAAGTATTTGTTGTATGATTATTCATGACGTGGGAGACATTGCTTGGCTTTTGGAAGTTATGTCTCATGGTTGCATGGTTTTACTTAAGTTTTTTTTGTTTTGTTTGCTTTTGTGCTTGGTGTAACATCTAGGATCTGAACACAATAGTGTAGTTTTAATAGGCTATGAGAGAAAAATCCTGCAATCTTTAGAGAAGAGTTTTTATTTACATGCATGCTGCTTCTGATTATTGTGTGGCAGTTGTGTGGCATGCCTGCATTTCAGCAGTTCACCTTGCCTGCAAGAATCTTTCTATGCTGCAGAGCTGAAAACTACATCAGGCTTTCATACTTCTGCCTTTCCCTCTTTACTGAGTGCTTCTTATTTTTAAGGTGGATTCTCAGCCATCTGCCACTCATACTTCTATTTTGGAATTTTTTACTCAATCTCCACCTTCAACTCCTTCTACAAGAAAGGTAATTCTTAAAAAGTTACTAAAAGGGTATACCCTTTAAAAGTATACTAAAAGTATACCCATACAACTTGATCTCTTTCTCACTTTTTTTTTAAAAAAAAAATCTCATCTGCAAGTCTGAATTTTAATAACACTGCTGGAAGATGTGACACGCTACCTGCATAAAGTAGAATTTACAGAAATGTCTAAATTTAGTCACTGGTGAGCTGCTGGTGTTCTTGTGAAGATACACAGAACTAATGACAGGCTTTCTTCTCAACCCCTAAGGCAGTGGCTAAATCATTTTCAAAACTTTGCTACATCTGTAAGCAAAATAAGACTTTGAAAAAGAACCTGTGAAAAACAGAAAAGGGCATCTCCAGAGAGTAGGCTGGTTGGTATGGGAGTCGGCAGTCTCTTTGGTATCCTGGACTTGAGCTGCTTAGGGCGTTAAAGATAATTACCAAAACTTTTGAGTTGCCCCTCAAATCAAATTGACAACCAGGGCAATGAAACAGTGTATCTTAGATGATTATGGTTATTATAAAATGATGTTTGGGCTTGTATATAAAAGTGGACATATTTGTGGCTATAATGGCTTCTTTTGTTACTTAAACATGTGTTTGTGTTCAAAGTCTGAGTAGAACCACTGTTAGCCTACTAACAGGTTCTGTTTTTGCTGATTTTAAACTCCATTGGAAAGAATAACACTTGCTTCCAACTAGGATCAGACTGTTGGCGTCTAATGAGCTGCTGTTTTTTATGCCATAGTGTTATTTAAAAGCATAAAAATGTGCCTTTTATATTTTAACTATTTAGAATTGCTTTTTGACTTTTATTTGTAGATTTAAATAAGGGAGTGCAACTACTGTTTACTCAGGAGTAGACCCATTGAAAATGATGGGCTTACTAACTTAGTCATATTAATTGCAGTGGGTCTGTTTTGAGTAAATAGCACCCTATATATGCACCTGTGTGGAAAATAATGGAATACATGCTTTTGCCTTCCAACAATTTTCGCTATTTTACTTTAAAAGGGAATTTATTGGTAACATTTGTGACTAAAATTTTACTTTTTCTGTGCTATTTTTCAAAAAACATATATATCCCACCTTTTTTCATTTTTAAACTTAGGCTACCAGCAATGCAAACGACCCCTGGTCAAGCTGGGACAACACAACAGGTGGTGATGGCTGGGCAGCAAAACCTGAAAATAGGCAGAAAAACAGCGCTTCAAACAACTGGGATGCAGCAGCATTTGGTCATCCACAGGCTTATCAAGGTCCAGGTCAGCTGTGTGTTTCTGTAGCCATTGCTGATTATTGGGGTCGGGTAGGACTCCAGATAAACATAATTCAGAAAGTAAATAATGATATTTGATTTCAGAATTCTGCTAAAACTACATGGTAAACTTACTCAAGAGACAATCAGAAGATTATTGTTGTGTGTAATAATAATAATAATAATAATAATATGCCATTTTGATTAGAGGTTTGTGTGGGTGTGTTGATTGGGACTTCCTACGATATACCCTTATCCCCAGAATGCTCCAGAATGCTGTTTAGTCTTGACAGCTATTTGAATGTTGCATTAGGATACTGTAGAACTGAAAGATGCCAGTTAATTAGATGCACTGTTGTTCGCGTTAAGTGTGGTTTAGATATTATGTATGCAACTAGTATTGTCTCTTTTTTAGCGGCTGCTGATGACGATGACTGGGATGATGATTGGGATGACCCAAAATCAACGGCTGCACCCTATCTTGGATATAAAGAGGCAGAGCCTTCAGACCCAGCAGGGCTTCAGCGTGGCAATAGCCGTGGAGCTGCTATGAAGCTACCACTTAACAAGTAAAAACTGCAGCACTGAATAGGGTGGGGATAGGGGAAATAGAAATTTAAAGAGGAATTTAAAATGGAATAGTTGACTGTGTTCACAAGTTGTAGTGCATTTTCCATGTAAAGTTTACAAATAATAAACTTGTTTCAGTAGGAAAGGGTAACAAAATCAGTATTCAGCTAAAGAAAATAGTAAAAAACAAAAACAAAACCTATTTATAAGTCCCAAACAAAACTTATTTCCTCAAATAAAATATGCCCTTCAATTGAGCTTTATCATCTCTTTTGTCCCTTAGGTGGTTTTGAACAGCTGGAATGATTTGACTATATTGTTTAGTTTTCACATTTTCTGCAGCAAGTGGATTTTAGTTAAGTGCTTTGTCTTAACAGGATAGTTCTTGCTTACACCGAGAGATATAAATCCTTTGCACTCCCTTGCCCCGTGGGGCTTTTGTATGCACCTCCACCCCCACTCTTCAGCCTCCTTCTGAATATTCTGTCTGTCTGTCTGTCTGTCTGTCTGTCTGTCTGTCTGTCACTTTTAAAAAAGAAAGTTAGTAAAACAGTCAGGAGTGTGGGGGTTGATTGGGAAGTGAGGAGATGAAGTTCCTGCTAAGGACTGGGCCTTTTCATGCACTTGAAATGTTTCTGGATTCTGAACTGTGGGAGAATGTAACTGTCAGTTTATCAAATGACAGAAGAGAATTCAAGAGGCCTCTTATATGGTGTTATAGTGGCAGTTGGTACTAACAGTTCCTCTGGAACATTTGTTCTGATTGGCTGAATTCAGGCACTCAGCAATGACTTAATTGTAGGTGCATATTTATATACTCCTAATGCAGTTGTTGCTCAGTCTGTAACTAACTAGATCCTTTCAGCACCATTGTTTTAGTAACAGACGCATCTACCTTCTTGGATACACCAAATGTCTATAAAATATGGCAAGCAGTTCTGAATCTGCCAAAGAGCCTATGAAAGAAGGATTCAATCACTTATTTTCTCTGATCAGATTTCCTGGATTTGCAAAACCTGGAGTGGAGCAGTATCTCTTGTCAAAGCAGCTAGCAAAACCCAAAGAGAAAATTCCTATAATTGTAAGTTTAAAATATTGTGTGTGTGTGTTGTATTCATATCTATCTTTGGCAACTGCATGTGGCATTAGTGTGTAAACATAGACATACTCACTTTTAGCCAAAGCAGTATGTACTTAAGAAAGTGCTTCTTGAATGAAAAGCCTGTCTGGCCTTGAACATGCTGAGTATGTTGCATACTTCCATGGGAACTGTGAAGCCTCAAGGGCACTCTTCCAGAAATTAAACATGTGCGGTATTTTTCGCTCTATAGGACGCACCCGACCATAGGACGCACCTTGTTTTAGAGGGGGAGAACAAGAAAAAAAATCGCCCCCTCTCTGCGCAGCGCCCCTTCAGCGCAGCGGCAGGAGAAACGGAGCCCCTTCCATTTCTCCTCCCGCTTAGCTGAAGGGGTGCTGCGCCTTAGCTGAAGGGGCACCTACCCTTCAACGAAAGGAACCCGAAGCCTCCGAAGGGGCACCTACCCTCCAACGAAAGGAACCCAAAGAGCTCCCGCTGCGCTCAGGAGGCTTTAGGCGGCTATCTTTGAAGCCTGGAGAGCGAGAGGGGTTGGTGCGCACTGACCCCTCTCCCTCTCCAGGCTTCAGCAGAAGGCACCCCAAAGCCTCTGGAAGCCTCCCAAAGCTTGTGGGGCTGGCGGTGGGGAAAGCTGAGCTTCCCTCACCGCCAGCCCCAAAGAGCAGGTCGGGGGCAGTGGAAAGGCTACGCGCAGCCTTCCCGCTGTTTCCAGAGCTTGTCAGGGCTGGCGAGGGAAACCCGGGTCCCTCCCCCCCCCATCCCCAGGGACTACACATTCGCTCCATAAGACGCACAGACATTTCCCCTTAGATTTTAAGAGGGAAAAGTGCGTCTTATGGAGCGAAAAATACAGGGACCAGGATTCACAGGGAACAGGATTCAAGTCTTTGTTCATCACCCTACAGCACAATAACACCACTATAACTTTTTGAGCAATTTTCTTCCTAGGCATCTATTTGTGCTGAGTAGTTGAAATGCTATGCTATCATTGAGAGATCCTAAAATGCTGTTTCTAAAAGGGGCTTCGGCACCTGCTTCAAACTGGCATCCAGGTGTAAAGTTCTGTGTGGCCCATTTCTGTGTTATGCCTGCTAAGCCTCTGGATTGCTTATTGTAGTATTTACTTTACCTTTATGGAATGGATGCGTCATTGGCTCCACATGTAGGTTTAGTGTGCATTAAATGCAATTGCATATTTTAGATTTGTGTAGCATGCTTGGAGTTAATAAATACTTTTGTTGTCCTGTAGATTGGAGATTATGGGCCAATGTGGGTGTATCCTACCTCTACATTTGACTGTGTTGTGGCTGATCCAAAAAAAGGTTCTAAAATGTATGGTTTGAAGAGCTACATTGAATATCAGCTTACATGTACAGTAAGTGCGTACCAAAGAAGTTTCTTTAGGTGACATCTCAAAATGTCCCAATTCTTTTGATCGTTTATCTATGATTTACATCATACAGTTAAATAACCCTTATACAGACATAGTAGTAAATATATTTTGGAAGTCATAACCAAGAGTGTTTTGTCTGCCTATCTTACAGAACACTAATCGAGCTGTCAACCACAGATACAAGCACTTCGACTGGTTATATGAACGTCTCTTGATTAAGTTTGGATCAGCCATTCCAATTCCATCTCTTCCAGACAAGCAAGTGACAGGTAACCTTCTCCAAATTGATGGTTCTTGAAACAGGAAGTTTTGTCGCTCTCTGATTAGCTTTGTTGTTTTTCTGAAAGATGATATTAATGCAAGAGGGTCACTCTGAAAATGAGGACTTCTCAGCTTAAAACTGACTATCCCCTTAAATTTCATAAGAACAGTGGAGGAATAAAAATGAAGAGCAGTAACAAAGTGGTTGAGAACAGAGTATGCTGTTGCTGTTCATTTAAAAGCCTGCACTAGTCTTTCTTTAATCTGCCTCCTAATGCTACACCTCCTGAAAAAAGTAGATGTTAATATTTTGTTTATACTGCCTTGATAGATTCGAGGCTTTGTCTTTCCATTCATTATGTGCTTGACTGGGCACTTCTGAAACCAAAGGAGTGTTGGAATGTGGTCCAGTTTTTATAAAATATAAGATTAAACTAATTCAGCATGTAATGTCCAAGGATTATGCTGTGGAAATTGTAGGCCTTCTTGCAGTGGGGCAACTAAGCTTACAACTTCTGTTCTGATTAATTGGCATTTCTTTCCATTTGACTCTCTGTACCCCTGAAGTGTGATCTTTTAAACAGGTATCTTAAAGTCAGCCAGTAAAAAAGAATCTGATGTGCAGCCTGCTCTATAGCTCTGTGTAATGCTGGAAATGCAAGCAGCATACTGCGTGAGAAGGAAATTGAGCATTGATGTGTGTACTACGATGCATGCCAAGGAAGTGGAAAACTAAGGAAGTGATTTACTTTTTCCTTAGTTAGAGTTTCAAGCTTAGAATTCCAGTAGTTTTTTCTGAAGTGCACACATGAGCTTGAATGAAAGCCATAGCAGACGAGCACATTGGGAATCACTGATTAAGATTTAGCGAATTAGCGAATTTTTTCTCCATTATGTTGAGTATTGTGAGATTGAAAGAAACTTTATTTTCCAATCAGTGTTTATTCTCCTCTAACCTTGTTAAATGGTAATATAGAAAAATTGTATGCTTCTTGCTATTTTCTTTGGTAAATGCACTGGGGTTTTTTTTGTTTTGTTTTGTTTTGAAAGTATGTTTGCAGTGTTAATGTTGGCAATTAGCATATGCAAAACAAATGAGAGACTTGGCACTGCCTTATATTTTATTGTGGCGTTTATCTATTACTTTGCAGCCCAAAGCAATAAAAACAATTAAAATAGAGTGCATGCACAGAAACACTTCATTTTTCCTTGATGTCTAGGTAAAAGTTGGATCCAGTAGATTTAATCTGAACTTTGAAAAGCACATAAAACTGAAAGAGAAAGTAGGAAACAGTATTGCTCTTCCAAATTTGTCCTTTAGCTGTATGTACTTTTAAAGGGAGGAAAAAGTTGCCACGCCTCAACTTATGACTAGGGGGCAGGCTGTGGTGGGGAGCCTTCAGGCTTCATGAGCACTAGGAGAAGACTTCAAGGGCACCATTGTACCCATGGGCACAATGTTACTAGCTTCCAGCATCTTGTCAAGGACTCCACTGCCTCACTGTGACTTAAAGAGAAAATTAAAGTGAATTTATAGCATGCTGCTGGGTGTGGATGATTTAAATAGAACTCTTACCCTTCCAAGGGTCAGTAACTGCTGGGATTGCAAATGGCACACAAGTTGCAATGGACTACATTACCACTGCTGTTCTTTTATTTTTTTGTCATTGACCATAGCTTTTCTTTCCCTAACCTTCCATATTTACCACTTTCTAAAACAAGCAACCTAACAATTCACCACCATTATTCAAAGGGAGATTAAGTGTTCCTAAGCCAAGTGGATCTTCTGTTTTAAATTGAAGTACACCTTAAGTTTCACAGGCAGGTGTGTGTGTTATAATAAATTGAAACATTACATAGAATCTATAAACTGACTAACTTGCAGCTTATGCAAAACCAAAGAATTAACTCTATACAGCTTTGTGTAGGGTCCTTGAGATCTGGTGGTGATGTCCTCTTTTAACAGTCTCACATAGCATGCAATATGTGGTCATGTATAAGAAGGCAGTCTTGATCATCACACCTAGGTTGTGAAATGTCCCCCCCCCCCCATATACCATATTTTTCTGTGTATAAGACTAGGTTTTTTACCTTAAATATAATGTCAAAAATTAGGGGGCGTCTTATACATGGATACATCTCCCATTTTCTTAAATCTGAGTCCCCCCAAAATAGTTGGTGCCAACCCTGTTGGGTTATAGATACCTTTTGAAGATCCTATTTATTTCCCTAGCCATTTGACTGAGCTAATTTTAGAAGTATTTTCCTCCCTTGTTGAATTTCGTGTGACTTGGATGTTTGCTGTTTGTTTTAGATTATATTGTACCCTGCTCTGGGATTTTTAGTGAAGGGCAGGCTAAAAGGCTTCAAATAAGTAAACAAGCTAAAAATTGCTTGTCTTATGGGGGGGATAGATGGCATTAAGTGTGAATGTCAGTATCTGTTACTAATTGGCCTGCAGGGCGTTTCGAGGAAGAATTCATCAAAATGAGGATGGAGAGGCTACAGGCATGGATGACCAGGATGTGTCGTCATCCAGTTGTTTCAGAAAGTGAAGTTTTTCAGCAGTTCCTTAGTTTCCGTGATGAAAAGGTATTACATTCAATTGCTTTTAATTGCTTTGAGAGAAATCTGACAAGTGCCATTAGATATACATCTCCAAAAGCAGTAGCGAGTAGTCCCTGGTTTAACATTTATTTATTTCATAAAATTTATATGCAGCTTGATTGTGAGAAAGGGGATGACGCCTATGTACCTTTTGGTGCATAGTTTAAAAGGGGATAAAATGGAACACTTATTTCTAGAAAACCATTTTCTCAAGGGCAGGTGGGAATATGGCTTTTTGTAGAAACACCTTGTTTATGAACAGTAATATTTTTCAAGCAGCAATTTGGTAAAGTTGTTACCTAACTTTGCTTAAGTCTAAAGTACTGGTCGATAGAAAGTGCTAAGCGATATTATGTATGTATGACTAAAACAACAAATTAACATGGCTTCCCTTCTGGAAAATGTATGAGCAAGTTTGGGCAATATATTTTTCCAGGCCAAGTTATAATGCAAAGAGCCCCTTTATGTGCATGTTCAGGGCTTAAGCTGTTGCTGCAGTTATTTGGATCGTTCTTGTTTTATTTATTTCAGAGGATTTTTATACCTCTTGATTGTAATAAAACCTCAAAGCGGTTTACAAAAAGCATAAAACAATAAAATTACCCCCCCCCAAAAAAGTTGAAAACAACTTTTTAAAACATAAAAAGTTAAAATAAACAATAAGCTAAAAACCTGAGTAAAACACATGTCAACATTCTACACATCTGGATAGGCATGCCTAAACAAAAATATTCTTAGCAGGTGACGAAGAGAGTACAGTGAAAGAGGCCTACCTTACATCAGTAGGCAGGGAATTCCAAAGTGTGGATACTGCCACACTAAATGATTGATTTCTTACAAACGTGAAGCAAGAGTTATGTGGCATCTGTAACAGTGCCAGTTTTGCAGGTCAAAGTGGTCGAGTAGGTATGTATGAAGTTAGGCAATCTCACTAGTAAATGACCTCAGGCTGTTAAAAGTTTCATATATTAATAGGAACACCTTGAACTTGGCCCGACAGTAAATCTGCAACCAGTGCAGATCTCTGTGCAGGGGTGTTCTATGCTGGCAGAATCTCACTCCTCTCGTGCTGTGGCATTCTGCACTAACTGTAGCTTTCAGATCAAGCACAAGTGAAGCTTCACATAGAGCACATTGCAGTAATCCAGTGCTGAAGTGACCAGTGAATGAGCTACACTCAGCTTTCAAATAGCCACGTTAAAAATTCAGTGTGAAACTTCCCCAAGATTAAAAATATATTTTTGCAGAAAGGAGCTTTCTGAAAAAGAAGCTGAAGAATAATAGATGTTAAGTCACATATGTGGCTGTCTGGATCACGGCTTCTTTCATGCTTGATTATTGTTTTTCATACCAGTTTTGAATTGAGAACTAGGAGGAATATGAAGATCTATGGCAGGCCCCTGCCCTGCTCAAGAAGCGTATGGGAGCAGGCCAAAGTCCCTATGTGATTGAGACTGTTCAAATGTCACTGCAAAGAGTGTGTTGTCTCACATTGCCACACTTGTTCTTTTCCCTAGGAATGGAAAACCGGTAAAAGGAAGGCAGAAAAAGATGAGGTTGTGGGTGTTATGGTCTTTTCTACTATGGAACCAGAAGCACCTGACTTGGATTTGTTAGAAATGTAAGGTGTTAGATTCTTCGTTTTCATGTCTTATTTCAAAATTGCTGTTGCCTGCTTTTTTTAAAAAAAGTGCACATGTATTTAAAGCATATTAAGTTAGTTCTTGGTATGAGCTTTCGTGTGCATGCACACGTACTGGTATCTGAAGAAGTGTGCATGCACACGAAAGCTCATACCAAGAACTAACTTAGTTGGTCTTTAAGGTGCTACTGGAAGGAAATTTTTTTATTTTTAATCTAAAATGTAGGACTAAAATGTAGTTTTCACTTTGCAAAAGGGATGTAAACTGTACTGAGGGCATGTGGCCTCCTAGTCAGTATGCAAAAAGGAAAAAAAATCCAGATAAAAAATGTTCACAGTAGAAAATGAGAAAAACCCTGTATAATTCAGTTCTTCATTATACAGTGAACAGAAATGTGATGCAGTTGGGAAGTTCACTAAAGCCATGGATGATGGAGTTAAGGAGTTGTTGACAGTGGGCCATGAACACTGGAAACGCTGTACAGGACGTAAGTGTTGGAATATATTTAACACAATGAAATTTGTCATTTCTTGACTATTTTTTTAATGTGTTTATACAATGTGCAACAGGACTTACTTTGGCAAAAGACTAGAACTACTAGTGCAGTGTTCATTAAATGAATGAATCAATTCCATGTAAAATATGCAATCCACAAAAGTGACTGTGCTTGCCTCATAAACACTTGAAAGCTCTGGTTCTGACAGACGTTGCTTTTGGAAGTTGCCCCACAGCTTATGCATTCTTATTTTTTAACCATGCTTCTTTTTTTTTAAAGATGTTTGAATAAGTTCTCAATATCTGGAATGGGTGTGTGTGTGTGTGTGTGTGTGTATGTGTATTCTGGGTTTAAAGAGCTCTTACAGAATGGTTTTTTCTCCTTCGCATGATTTTGCAATGAGTATGTGTTTATCTACTGTAGGCAACTTTATTTACAGAATACTTGGCGAACAAAATGAATTTACAAAGCTAGTAAATGTTTTAGATCTTGGAGTTTTGAAAGCATAAACGAGCTTGCCAGAAAAGATCACAGCAGAATAAACAGAGTCATCCAACTTGGTATAGCTGGATTAATGCCAGTTTTCCAAGATCCACCTTTTGAATGAATTTGGAAATGAACTATTGTTCATATTACTGGTATGGTTGTGTAGTGTGACAGTTTGCATACATGATTCATTAGCCATTTGTAGTATGTTTTTTAAAAAGCACAAGTTCTCTAGAAAAGCATTTTCTGTGTGAAAGACTCAGACTACTTAACTGACCTGCACCAAGCTGCCATTTGAAAAGTAAATACATTGCAGAACCTTGGACTTCAGAAATGAGTTTCCCATTAGATCTTGAGGTCACAGGGGACACTGCAAGCTTGGGCCAAGCAGCTGAAGCACTTGTATACCCACGGATCAAAGTAAATGAACTAATGGCACCAAGGGGGTAGTGCAAGTACTAGTAATCAAGCCAGTGGATGTGAAATACAGTGTTACCTCAGGTTACAGACGCTTCAGGTCACAGACTCTGCTAACCCAGAAATAGTACCTCGGGTTAAGAACTTTGCTTCAGGATGAGAACAGAAATCGCGCGGCAGCAGGAGGCCCCATTAGCTAAAGTGGTACCTCAGGTTAAGAATGGTTTCAGGTTAAGAACGGACCTCCAGAACAAACTAAGTTCTTAACCCAAGGTACCACTGTAAATGTGAGGAGAGAGGTGGAGAATACAGGGACTATCAAGAACTTTGGCTGCCTTCCATACTGGTGTTTATTTAGGTCAGGGGTTGGCAACCTAAGGTCCATGGGCCAGTAGTGGCCCACAAGGCTTGTCTAACCGGCCCATGGTGACCCCTGCCGCCCCCTGCTCTTACCGGCACGGTGCGGGGACTGACTTCCGGGTTGATGGTGCCTGTGTGCATGCGCACGGGTGGTGCTCCAACCCGGATGTGCGCCAGAAATAGCATGTGCACACGCGTGTGGGATGGAGAAGCGCCCGTGTACATGCACACACGCTAATTCTGGCGCTGACTGGTTTAACAAACTATTGCCAGTAAATCAGGATCTCTGATACATGCATAATGCTAAGTCAAGCTTCTTTGAAACAAAGTAATCTCAGCAGAAGTCCTCCTCTTTGCTGCATGGGAGGTGGTGGCAGGGCAAGCCCCCCACGGGGTGCCTTCTTGTCACCCCCTCAAAGATGGCACCCTTGGCGCCCTGCCCCCCTTTGCTCTGCCCCTGATGGGAGGATGGGGAAGGGAGTTGTATGAGATCCGTACTGTACTTCACTTGGGCTCATTGAAGCTCATCTACGTAACCCTGCATAGCCACTAAACACTAGCACTGCTTTTAAACAAGCTCATTGCATTTTTCTGGCTTTACCAGATTATATCTTAATGTTAAATCCTTTTTTTTTTCCTTTCAGCATTGCCCAAGGAATACCAGAAAATAGGAAAAGCTTTACAGGGTTTAGCAGTGGTTTTCCATAGTAGTGGTTATCAAGGTATTTCATTCTAGCTCTGTTTTGTCTTTCAAAGCAACTTCACCTGTTTCTAGTATTTGGGCTGCATTAATTGGATGAGCTCGGAATAAATATTTTGGGTTTTTACTGGACTAAAATTCCTTCAAATATCAGGTAAGCTGAACATATGAAAAGAGCCCTGCTGGATCAGGCGAAAGACCTAGTCCCACACACTGTTCTCTTAGTGGCTACCAAGATTATTATGAGTCCTTCCCTGTCATGCTCCAGTTTATAAGGATTAGATATTGGGGCTAAATATTTGTTTTAAGCAAAGGCATCAATACTAGAAATACGATTTATTAATATAATCTCTGTTTGGAGAGTTATATTGATAGTGATTTCTTAAAAGATCAAAATATTGTGGTTTACTGTTGTAACCTCCCTTCCAGTAAGACTTTTACACAGGACAGCCTCTCAGACCAACTCAATCACTGGCTCCCTTCTGATTTTTTAGCCAGACATGTATTAGCCACACATTGTGTATTGATACTCAGGCCTTTTCCACACACCTGCCTCAGCTGTTTGCTACTCATCCAACTCCTCAACAGCCTTTCCTTAACTGATAGCTAACTCCCAACTGTCTGGAACATCCAGTTAATTGTTGTGACCCAGAGCAATCAGACTAAAATTACCTGATCCAGGCCCTTTATAATGAAATCTTAAAGCACCTATCTCCTCTCTCCAGTATCAGCTCTGCAGGCTTTGAACTCTGTTGCAGAGGTCACAGAACATGTTTTCATTCCAAACATAAACACATTTACAGCATTTCTTTGCAACAGTAAACAAAGAATAGGTGAATTAGACTACATGAAATCCCTGCTGTTTTGCCCCAAAACTTAATGTGCCAAACTAAACCCCAGTCTTGTGTTGATGTGTTCAGCAGAAACATTTGAACATGTGTGGCTAGGGAAGGATATGAAAAATATAAAGATGCTATCATTTAATTTTGTCATCTTAGTCCTGATAGTTTTCTAGTTTCAAACTTATAATTACTGGTATAATTAAAGGCAGTTTATTTTTCCTCATGGATTGGTTTATTCTTCACATTTGAAGTAAGTCTTAAGTAAGATTTTTATATTAAGTATTGAAGTATTAAACCTTCTACTATAGAAATCACTGTACCAACAAACACTTACTTTAAAATGTAGATGTTTCTACATGTCCCATTTTTGTTTGTTTCAGTGACTCATTTTGACGTACTTGAAAACCTCTGTGTCGCATTTGTTTTTAGGAGAGTCTGACCTCCATGAAGCAATAACAGAAGCAGGAAAAACATATGAAGAAATTGCCAGTCTTGTAGCAGAACAGGTATGTCATACTACTACATTTTGGGGGGAAGTCCATGGGTGAGTCCAAATGGAGCAGGTGTTTGCTTACATGGTGAGCCACCTTCTTCTGAAGCAGGTTGGGGAGAAGAGAAACAAGAGGTCATGTTGTACAAGTGGGCAAAGCTCATTGGATGGCTGTCTCCCTAGGAATGCATAGAATACTTTGAGTGATTATAAAGGTGCTAAGAATTTAGCAAGAGTTGGTGATTAAAAAACACTTTGAGGTTCCCCCCCCTTACAATCAAGCAGTATATAAATGTTATGAAATAAAATCTACCACCATAGTCA
Organism: Podarcis bocagei; assembly: GCF_964188305.1. Taxonomy (NCBI): domain Eukaryota; kingdom Metazoa; phylum Chordata; class Lepidosauria; order Squamata; family Lacertidae; genus Podarcis; species Podarcis bocagei. The sequence goes on from NC_138127.1 coordinate 55,377,363, forward strand.
TGGTATGCAGAAGCCTGCTTCTGTATCAGTAAATAATAATAATAATAATAATAATAATAATAATAATAATAATAATAAAATTTTATTTATATCCCGCCCTCCCCAGCCGAAGCTGGGCTCAGGGCGGCTAACAACAATCAAAATAATCCAACATTCTAAAAACATTCATAATAAAATTAATTAAAATGAAATTAATGGCAACCATTAAGCAACATTCTGTGCAGATTGCCAGAGGAGGGGGTCAGGCTGCGCCCTGATCAAAGGCCTGGTGGAACAGCTCTGTCTTGCAGGCCCTGCGGAAAGATGTCAGGTCCTGCAGGGCCTTAGTCTCTTGTGACAGAGCGTTCCACCAGATTGGAGCCACAGCCGAGAAAGCCCTGGCTCTAGTTGAGGCCAGCCTAACCTCTCTGTGTGTAACCTCTTTGCGTGTAACTGGGAGCTGGGCATGCAACTCCTAACCTGCTAGCTCTATAAAGTGCAGGGGGCAGGGGCTAGATTCAGCCACACCAACACACATTTGCAGGATATGTGCCTCTTTCTAAAGGGCTATGGGCAACCCCCCCCCCGAAATCTTATACCCCCTGTTGTATTAAAGCCTATTTGTACAAAGATTGGGTAAAATACAGTGATTTATGTTCACTGATTTTATATTTGAATTTGCTATCTTTTTTTAAAGTAACAATTTCTTACATGTATCCATTTGCAATTTGTAGATGAGCTGCCATTTTTCAGCACTCAAAATTTCATGGTCCCCTCCCCATTGGTAGTCTTCTGATTTTCAGTTTAGATGTGGAGTTTGTATGACCTATTGTTATGGAGTCAATAACTGGATTTCCCCCCTCTTTATCAGCCAAAGCAGGATCTTCATTTTCTAATGGAAACCAATCATGAATACAAAGGATTTCTTGGTTGCTTCCCAGATATCATAGGTGCTCACAAGGTAAGGAGCCTTTTTCACCATGACTTTTAAAGAGGTGGGTGCTGCTTATCATAGTGTAAGTTAGGCAGACTCTCGGTCTCTTCAGGAAAGGAAAAGGGGTCTTGCTACTACCTGCTAAGTTTTGGAATGTGTGTATTTTAGTTGGTGTTTGTATTTGATTGGTTGCTGAAGTGGATGGAAGTATTTTTCCTGCTTGTTTTTAGGGTGAAGGGGTGTTCTGCCTGCCCTTTTCTGCATTGTTTGGGGAATTGCTTTACACCTTGAAGGTTTGGCTTTTGATGTTTGCTTTTTTTGGTTTGGGTGTATGTGTTTTGTCTGCAGGGTGCTTTTTTTGCAGGGGGGGGAGCAGTCCTGAGCACCACCAGTTTTTCTACTGGGAAATGGGTATTTTGTGTTTCCCACAGCAGGTTCTTGGATTTCCAGATGTGCCTGCAGACCAAGAAAGGTTGGGGGTTCTTGTCCTAGGGCAGGGGTCGGCAACCCGCGGCTCCAGAGCCGCATGCGGCTCTTTTACACCTTTGCCGCGGGGATCCTCGGGGACCCTGAGCAGAAAAGCAGAAGCGCCAGAAAAAGGAGGGGATGGAGCTTGGCAGCCGCGCCGGGCAAAGCAAGGCGGCGGCGGCAGCGGAGCTCGAGAGGAGGCGGCTGCTGGGATGGAGGAGGAGGTGGCGGCGGCTGGAGAAGGGCTGCTGCTGCTTCTGCCGCCGGAGGGAAGATCTGCCAGGCGGCTTCATGGCTCATAGCTTCCCCCTGGGGTAGGACGGGCGGCCAGGGGGAACGCTCTCCCAGGCCACGCTCTCCTCAGCCCCGCGCGCGAGGCACCTGAGGCGAGGGAGAGAGCGTGCGCGCGCTCGAGGGAAATGGCGGGGCGGGGTTTGTGTGTGTGTGTGTGTATGTGTGTGTGTGTGAGGGGTGGCGGTGGTGCTTCGGGATCCTTTTCCGTGCCTTGCTTCTGAGTGGCCGGCGAGTTGAGGGAGAGCACCTGAGGTGAACCACAAAATGGGCCCGCCCTCCCTGTCAGGGAGGAAGGGGTGAATTACGTCAGTGACGAGGAGGGGGTCCAGAGGTAGCCAGCAGGTGCCATGATGCAGCATCTCGGCCTCAGAGAGAGGCGGGGAGCACGAGAGCAATTGCAGAGGGAGGGGGGGCTGTTAGGCACCAAAATCCTGCATGCGGGATTTCCCCGTTCGTGCCTATGCAATTCCTGCCCTTCTTCCTTCCCCCTCGAGATTTGCTGCAGAGACAAGCAAATGAAGAAGAAAGGGAAGAGTATTAGCTGACATGTCCCCGGATCCCATGGAAAGCCCCACAGATTCCTTTGCTTACCAGCTCTTTTTATTTTAAGTTGGCTTCAAACCTGTAATTGTGTAGGTGTATGTATGTATACATATACACACATAAATATTCATATCTCTTCCCTCTCACCTTCCTTTCACCCAGTTTCACTGGCACTGGTTTATAAATGCTGCTATGTAGAAATTATGAGAAAGTTGCACCAGCAGAAGGAATGGATATGTGCTGTTAGTAAAAAGAGAGGGAGTTGAACTGCAGGGAGGCACAGACATTTTTCTATGTATTAATTTGTATAATGCCCTCTATGCACATGGTGCTTTGCAAAAAATGGATATGAGAGGTACCATACCCCTCTTTGCTATCTGAAATAGACTCAGGGGAAAGAGAGAGAATGGGGGAAGGGGAAGAATGTGTGGTTATTTACATTTGGCTTGTTTTGTGGCTCCCAGGTTTTTTTTCCTCCGGAAACGGGTCCAAGTGGCTCTTTTTGTCTTAAAGGTTGCAGACCCCTGTCCTAGGGTATTTGGAGAAGGGGTATAGCTCAGTGGCAGAGCATCTGCCTTGCAGGCAAAATGGCTCAGCTTCAGTCCCCAGGTGTGGCTGAGAAAGATTATCTTCTGAAATACTGGGGAACCACTGCCACTGAGTTTCAACACTACTGAGCTAGATGGTCCAGTGGTCCGACTCATAACAAGGCAGCTTCCTGTGAAGACCAAGATTAGAAAGCCTGCATAGAGTATGTGTGCACTGTATAGTTCTCACACTTGAGGAAACCCCAAATAGTCTCTGTGGTTTATAAAGTGTGATGGAAGCTGAGAGCTTCAGTCTCTATTTTGAGAGGACTTTCAGGAGCACTTTTCTGTGGAAGAAACTATTGGGGAGCAATTCAGCATAACATTATGGAAATTGTTCCATCAGTGCAAGCATATCACATTGCCAGATGGAACAATCCTCCCTCTCCTCCACCTGCATATGCTGTTCTAGGGGTTTTCCTGACCACCCAAAGAGCCAGTTGAGAGGTTGGCAAGCTGAGAAAATGCTTTTGAGCTAGCACAAGTCCTTAGTTGAATCTAGCCTTAAGATATTAAATATCCACATAGACAACCTCTAATTTTGGTTGATTATCTGCCCCACAAAACCCAGGCATTTTATTCAAAGTCAGGCTGATTACGACAAGTTAGGTGTTAACAGTGCTGTAGCTGTGTTGTAGCTGTGTTTACCCTTTGTGACTGCCCCCTCCAGGATACATGAAAATGGCTAAGCATCTTTCGTGGCAATGCTTTAATGTATTTTAGTAGCTTAAATCTAAACTTAATTTTGAAACTACTGATGGCAGATTCATAGTCATCTGATGATGACCTGAAACTACTGCCCACTGCCTTTCCCAAGCCAGTTTTGCAACAGCGCTGCTTGCTGTGCAGAGGATTGCAGTTCTGCATGCATAAATAGCAGCACAAAACTAGTGTGCATTGCAGCTTGGTTTTATAGTTCCCATAGCATGCCCCATGATTGTGTGAATTGGTTTGGAGGAAGATTAAGTATGTGGTGGTTGATCCTAACATACAACACTCCTCCTTCCAGGCTTTGTAAATTTTTGAGGGAGGGGAGGGAGTCTTAGGAAATAGAATGCAGATACAACACAGGCAAATGAAACTAATTAATTTAATTTGAGATGTTTTTCTGTTGATGCTTTATGTGATGTTTTGTCTTAACAGGGAGCAATAGAAAAAGTGAAGGAAAGTGATAAATTAGTTGCTACCAGCAAAATCACCCCACAGGATAAACAAAACATGCTGAAGCGTGTAAGCACCATGTCATATGCACTACAAGGTAAAATGTACTTTGCATTTAAATGACATGGTTTCCCCTGTTAATTGGGAATGGGAATAGAAGGGGATTGGTGAAAGGGAATTTTAAGAATAATTTTAGTCACATTACAAATACGTGATGTTTATATGGTTTGGGGTGCAGGGAGCGAAGAGGCTTTCTCCACCTGTCTGAATTAATTGGTGTCCCCTCCGTCTCTGTGTGTGTAGTCAGAAAGGAATCCCTTTCACTTGCTTTCTGTAACTGTAGCAGTATTTGTCTACTGTATTAAATGAAGTCTTCTGTATGCTTATGTAAGAACAGCAGTGTCAAACAACATAAGCCAGGCTTCTGGGTTGACCTGCATATGATTGGGGAGTGTAATCTGAGGTGACATTGGGTGAGATAGTCAGTCTTTATTCTTGATTAGTTAAGACAAAATACTTCAGTCTCAAATCTGCCTTTCATTGGCTCTACCAGTTGGGTGGGGTATAAATAATAAAATTGTTGTTGTCTGTTGTTGCTGCTGCTGCTGCCATGCCTTCAACAGAAAATGGTTTCCTACCCATCCACTGCCATAAAGTGCAAATCTGGCATTTTGCTTGGATTCCTAAATGAGTAAAATTTATTCCTTTTTGGAGTCAGACTTCAATATGTGCTCTGGTTTTGATTTTACAGCTGAAATGAATCACTTCCACAGTAACCGAATTTATGATTACAATAGTGTGATGCGCTTGTATCTGGAGCAACAGGCACAGTTCTATGAAACAGTAAGTTGCAATGTGTCTTGAACTCTCTCTGTCTGCACTTGCTTATTCTTCCAAAATTTCATATTTTTTCATAAAAATTATACAAACCACTTGATTGTAAAAAAGCAACAATCTTCCATGGACTGTTTCAAGTGCATTTGTTCTCAAATGCTCATCGTGTGCTTGAAATTGTTGACTTGAACTATAGTTAGTACAGAAACACTTCATGTGGTGAACAAATTTATTTTTAAAATACAGGTTTATGAAGTAATAGTTCTTTCATCCCCTCATTGGAAAATGCTACTTGGCACTGCTAAGTCTTCCTCCACCACATACTTCGCATGACAAGACTATGCAGCTGCTGCTTGCTTTTTGGCTGGGATTCACAATGAATTGCATTTGGCAGTTCATTAGCAATTCTTTTCATTCCTTTCAGAGAAGGGATAATGATTAAGCTGTATGCAGTTATTC